>NC_044326.1:65103783-66353783 GCF_007399415.2 Gopherus evgoodei | reverse complement strand
AAGTAAGTTGTTATGCTCTGTAGATCAGCCAAAAGAGGAGGTTACTTAATAATAAAACAGTAAATTATATATGCATGGATTGCCCACATTTTAGACAGTACAGCTTGGTACATATATTTGGCAGATTCTTTCTGAGAGTCAAGCTGAGTAAGTAGAGGAAGAGATTTAGGTCTGCTATTTTAGAGATTTGGGCTCACTTCTCAGCTCTACCAGAAATGTCCTTGTATAACCTTTTAGAGGGATCTAGTAGAAGAGGTGACTCTAGAACTCAAACTCCTGTCTCCTAACTCAGTGCACTTTTGTCTATATATTTGAAGGGAGAAAAAAAGCAGAAAGATGATAATCTATTTTAACTCTGTCTTGTCTGAAGGTTTTGTTTGGGGAGATGCTGAGTGGTATAATCAGTGCAGTTGGAATGTCCTACTATTTTAACAGGAACCCTCTAAAAGGATCTGATGAGGGTGAGATTTTTGAAAATAGTTAATATGAACTAATTTTAATTAAACAAGTCATTTGACCCCAGCATTTTTTCCTGTCAAATTTCTGTTGCAAAACTTGGGGGCACTAGGGCTAGGGTGACCAGATGTCCCAATTTTATAGAGATAGTCCTGATATTTGGGACTTTTTTTTATATGGGCTCCTATGTCCCCCCACCCTCTGTCCCGATTTTTCACACTTGCTATCTGTTCACCCTAACTAAGGCCAAGATTCTCAACAGTATTTAGAGCCCTCACTCCCAGCTTCAAACTTTCCAGAAGAGTTAGGGATCTAAAAACCTTTGACAGGTTTCAGAGTAGCAGCCATGTTAGTCTGTATCTGCAAAAAAAAACAGGAGTACTTGTGGCACCTTAGAGATTAACAAATTTATTTGAGCATAAGCTTTCGTGGGCTAAAACCCAGCTCTTCAAAAATCAGTCATAAAGACAGTTATAACTGAAAGTATAAAATTGGGCAATCTTAAAGTCGGGGCACCATCACTTCCATATAATACAACTTTTCCTCATGTTCTCCCTCTTTACCTCTGCTCGCCTCAGTTTAGCACTGCTTTCTTTGCCTGTCACTCAGTAAATGCCAGAAAAGCCATGCACTCAATACTCAGTTGTAGGGCCCAGCCTGCACTCACCATATGGGTTTACCATGTATAGTTTAGAGAAACGAATACTAGAAGAGGTGGGATTTAGTAATCATTTTCATTGAAGAACAAAAAGTGAGTAGAGGAACAAGGGGCAGTGACAAGAAACTGGAAGCAAGAGGATGGAAATTTAGCAGAGAGATTTTGGTACTACATATCAGTAATAGTATCCGAAAAGTCAATACTATTAAAATAAGAAACAATGTCTTGGAAGCCCCACTGCTTGATTTATCAAAAATTAGACTGGACAAAGCACTCAGATAGAAATAGAGGATACAATCCTGCATTGACATGGCCTAGCCAAGTGGAATTGTAGGGCTTCATCATCCATTATTTCCATAACTGAACAGGCTGTCTGTACAGCATACTCTATCAGAACACTCAGAGTAAATGGGATGAACCAATACAAAGTCTAAATATTTTGGAAATTATGAGTATTTTAAAATCCATATTTAAAGTCTTTTTGTAAAAAGTATTTTAAATTATCTGATCTAGTTAATACCTCTAGTCCTTCAGGTACACTCCTTAGAAATATAACCTTTATTTTCCCCCATAGATATGAATTGGTTTCCTGGATGATGCCCAGAGAAGTCATGCATTTTACACAGGTTATTTTATACAGCTAGAAATTTTTAAATCCATAGAATATATATCTATCAATATATGATCCAGTTGATATAGTGTACTTGCACTCTCAGAAAGCCTTTCACAAGGTCACACCAGAGGCTCTTAAGCAGAGTTACGCTGTCATGGGACAAGAAGGAAGGTCCTCTCATGGATCAGTAACTGATTAAAGGACAGAAAACAAATGATAGGGTCTGTACTGGTACTTGTGCTGTTCAACCTATTCATAAATTAGCTAGAAAAGTGAGTAAATGGTGAGGTGACAAAGTTTGCAGGTGATACAAAAATATTCAAGATTGTTAAGTTCAAAGCTAATCTTGAAGAGTAACAAAGGGTAAAAACTGAGTGATTGGGCAACAAAAGGCAGATGAAATTCAATGTTGATAAGTACAAAGCTATGCACATTGGAAAAATTAGTCTCACCTATACATACAAAATGATGGGTCTACATTAGCTGTTACCACTCAAAAAAGAGCTCGTTATAGTTAGCTTTCTGAAAACACCTGCTCAATGTGCAATGGCAGTCAAAAAAGCTAACTGAATATTAGGAACCATCAGGAAAGGGACATATAATAAATCAGAAGATATCATAATGAATCATAATGAATCATAAATCTATAGTACATCTCCACCTTGAATACTGCATGACGTGTAGGTTGCCCCATCTCAAAAAAAAAGATGTTGAATTAGAATTGGAACAGGTACAGAGAAGAGTAACAAATATGACTAGTGGTATGGAACAGCTTCTATAGGAAAAGAAATTGAAAAGACTGGGACCGTTCACCTTAGAAACGATATGATTAAGGGGATTATGATCTATAAAATCATGAATGGTGTGGATAACGGGAATAAGGAAGTGTTATTTAATGCTCCACATGGGACCGTTCACCTTAGAAATGATATGATTAAGGGGATTATGATCTATAAAATCATGAATGGTGTGGATAACGGGAATAAGGAAGTGTTATTTAATGCTCCACATACCACAAGAAGCAAGGGTCACCCAATGAAATCAATAAGCAGCAAGTTCAAAACAAACGAAAGTATTTCTTCACACAACACACTCAACCTGTGCAATTTGCTGCCAGGGGATACTGTGAAGGCCAAAAATAAAACTAGGTTAAAAAAAACATTTAGATATGTTCATGAAGGATAGGTTCATCGATGGCTATTAGCCAAGATAGTCAGGGACACAACTCCATCCTCGGTTGCCCCTGAACCTTTGACTGCCAGAAACTGGGACTAGATGACAGGGAATGTATCACTTGATAACTGACATGTTCTGTTCATTCCCTCTGAAGCCTCTGGCACTGGCCACTGTTAGAGGCAGGATACTGGGCTAAATGGACCACTAGTCTGACCCAGCATGGCCATTCTTATGTTCTTGTGTATTCCACTCCACTTGCATTTACAAACGAATCTAGCAGAATAAAAACAGGACATTGATAGTATTGTTATGTCTGCATTGTGTCTAAATGAAGTCCAAAAATGAATGGTATTGCCTTGATAAAAATATTTGGACATAAAATACATAATCTACATATCTACACAATAATTCTTTGAAGTCAGATACTGTAGTTAGTAAGATAAAGGATTTAGTAAAAGCAGTCTTTATAGTAACACTTGGTGGCACTGACTACCTAGCAGCAGATATGGTACTGTAGAAAAAAGGCATATAATGATGGTTCACTGCATATAGTGCACAAAATTGCCCTTGCAATATTTTCTGGTTGAGTTAAAAAATAAACAACTATTTCCTTGGTTTAGGGAATGGTCACATAGCTAAATAAAAAACCATTGAACATAACTGTTAAATGAGGCATCAAATGATTAGCAGATATAAATAAGCTTTGTTTCTTGAAAAACTAATCATTTACCATAATAATAATCGTTTACCATGCTGTGAAATGATATACTCACAGCTGATATATTTCACTAGAGATGATATCTTCTATAAAGTAATGAATGATGCTTAAGTGATGACAAATATTATAGAAATATATCTATGATGAACAGATGGTCTGTGTTAGATCTGGAAGTTGGGAAATATTGATTTGATTCTGTGAGAAACTTTCTGTGTGATCTTGGGCAAGTGAATTTCTCTATACATCAGTCCCCTATCTTTGAAATGTGGATAATAATATCTCCATACCTAACAGGGACTGTGTGAGGGGAAAATTCATGAATAATGTGAGTTGTTCTGATACTCAGATAATATGATACCTAAATTAGATTATACTTAACCATTTGGGGCTTGTTAGTATCTCAGTCAAAATAAGCCAAATGTGCTTTTCCAATTAAATACAGTGACATTAATTGGAGGAGCATAACAATGATAAGAAAATGAAATATATTAATCAAATGAGCACAATAAGGGGTCCTTATTTACAAGCAAGATCCAACCCACTCCATTCTGGAGGTAAATCTCCAGCTTCTTCACAAAAGGAAAGATTCTCATTGATTTCAATGGGTATTGAATCAAGTCCCCAAATTCTGCCACACCGAATGTTCCATACTGAAAAAAACATGTTCAGCAACTGGTGACAGTGAAAAAATTAAAATTATTCCCTCATTCAGTGCCTGCATTTTGGATGAGTTGATGGCAGGGAAAAAAATCTAGAGAAAATATCATAGAAATCATAGACTCATAGGACTGGAAGGGACCTCGAGAGGTTATCTACTCCAGTCCCCTGCACTCATGGTAGGACTAAGTATTATCTAGACCCATTCCTGACAGGTGTTTGTCTAACCTGCTCATAAAAATCTCCAATGACAGAGATTCCACAATGCCCTAGACAATTTATTCTAGTGCTTAACCACCCTGATGGTTAGGAAGTTTTTCCTAATATCCAAACTAAACTTCCCTTGCTTCAGTTAAAGAATGTTCATTCTTGTCCTATCCTCGGAGGTTAAGAAAAAGAGTTTTTTCTCCCTCCTCCTTGTAACAACCTTTTTATGTACTTGAAAACTCTTATCATGTCGCCTCTCAGTCTTTTCTTTTCCAGGCTAAATAAACCCATGTTTTTTGTCTTCCCTTATAGGTCATGTTTTCTAGACTTTTAATCATTTTTGTTGCTCTTCTCTGGACTTTCTTTATTTGTCCACATCTTTCCTGATATGTGGCGCCCAAAAATGGACACAATACTCCAGCTGAGGCCTAATCAGCACGGAACAGAGCGGAAGAATTACTTTTCATGTCTTACTTATAACATTCTGCTAATACATCCCAGAATGATGTTCACTTTTTTTGCAACTATGTTACACTATTGACTCATATTTAGCTTATGGTCCACTAAAACCCCCAGATCCCTTTCCACAGTACTCCTTCCTAGGCAGTCATTTCACATTTGTATGTGTGCAACAGATTGTTCCTTTCTAAATGGAGTACTTTGCATTTCTCCTTATTGAATTCCATCCTTATTCATTCAGACCATTTCTCCATACCATTTTGAATTTTAATCCTATTCTCCAAAGCACTTACAACCTATCCCAGCTTGGTATTGTCTGAAAACTTTATAAATGCACTCTATATACCATTATCTAAATCACTGATGAAGATATTGAACACAATCAGATCCAGAACTGATCCCTCTGGGACCCCACTCATTATGCCCTTCCAGCGTGACTATGGATCACTGATAAATACTCTCTGGGAACTGTTTTCCAACCAGTTTTGTACTCACCCTCTACTAGCTCCATCTAGGTTGCATTTCCCTAGTTTGTTTATGAGAAGGTCCCGTGAGACAGTATCAAAAGCTTTACTAAACTCAAGATATACCAGATCTACTGCTTCCCCCCATCCACAAGGCTTGCTACCCTGGCAAAAAAAACCGATCAGGTTCATTTGACATGATTTGTTCTTGACAAATACATGCTGACTCTCACTTATCACCTTTTTATCTTATAGATGTTTGCAAAAATTGATTGCTTAATTATTTTCTCCATTATCTTTCCACGTACAGAAGTTAAGCTAACTGAGCTGTAATTTCCTGGGTTGTTCTTATTTCCCTTTTTATAAATTGGCACTATATTTGCCCTTTTCCAGTCATCTGGAATCTCTCCCATCTTCCATAACTTTTCAAAAATAATTGCTAATGGCTCAGATGTCTCCTCACTAAGCTCCTTGAGTATTATAGGATTCATTTAATTAGGCCCTGGTGACTTGAAGACATCTAATTTGTCTAAGTAGTTTTTATCTTGTTCTTCTCCTATTTTAGCCTCTGATCCTACCTCATTTTCACTAACATTCACTATGTTTGACGTCCAATAGCTACTAACCTTTTTGGTGAAAACCAAAACAAAGAAGTTATTAATCACCTCTGCCATGTCCACATTTTCTGTTATTATCCACCACCTTCCCCTCTCATTGACTAATGGGCCTACCGTGTCCTTGATCTTCCTCTTGTTTTTAATGTATTTGTAGAATGTTTTCTTGTTACCCTTTATGTCTCTAGCTAGTTTGATCTCGTTTTGTGGCTTGGCCTTTCTACTTTTCTCCTTACATACTTGTGTTATTTGTTTATATTCATCCTTTGTAATTTGACCTAGTTTCCTCTTTTTTGTTGGACACTTCTTTTTTAATTTTTAGATCATTGAAGATCTCCTGGTTAAGCCTATCTTTCCTATGCAGTGGGATAGTTTGCTCTTGTGCCCTTAATAATGTCTCTTTGAAAAGCTGCCACTGTCTTCAATTGTTTTTCCCCTTAGACTTGCTTCCCATGGGGGATCTTACCTACCATCTCCCTGAGTTTGCTAACGTCTGTCTTCTTGAACTCCATTGTCTTTATTTTGCTGTTCTCCCTCCTAACATTCCTCAGAGTCATGAAGTCTATCATTTGATGATCACTTTCAATCAAGCTGCCTTCCACTTTCAAATTCTCAACCAGTTCCTCCATATTTGTCAAATTAAATCTAGAACAGCCTCCCCCCAAGTAGCTTTCTCCACCTTCTGAAATAAAATATATCTCCAATACATTCCAAGAACTTGTTAGATAGTCTGTGCCTTGCTGTGTTATTTTCCCAACAGACGTCTGAATAGTTGAAGTCCCCCAGCACCACCAACTCCTGTTTTTTGGATTATTTTGTTTATTGTTTAAAAAAAGCCTCATCCGCCTCTTCTTCCTGGTTAGGTGGTCTGTAATAGACCCCTACCATGACATTACCCTTGATTTTACCCCTTTTATTCTTACCCAGAGACTTTCAACAAGTCTGTTTGCTATTTCCATCTCAACCCCAGTCCAAGTGTATACATTTTACATATAAGGCAACATCTGCTATCTTTTTTCCCTGCTGAACCTTCCTGAGCAAGCTGTTCCCCTCTAAACCAATATTCCAGTCATGTGTATTATCCCACCATGTTTCTGTGATGTCAACTATGTCATAGCGGTGTTTATTTACTAGCAATTCAAGTTCTTCCTGCTTATTCCCCATACTTCTCGCATTAGTATACAGATTTCTAAGATACTGATTTGATTTCCCCCTCCAGTTCTGTGTTGTCTCTCCTTTATCCTGCTATTATAGCTCATGATCCCCTCAAATTCCAACCCTTCTCCCTAGGTCTCCATGTTGTTGACTTACCTGTGAACTTAGGTCACCTGCCCCCTTTGAAGCTAATTTAAAGCCCTCCTCACAAGGTTAGCCAATCTGCATCCAAATATGCTCTTTCCCTTCCTCAATAGGTGGACACCATCTCTGCTTATCAGTCCTTCTTCCTGGAACAGCATCCCATGGTCAAGAAAGCTGAAGCCATTTTCTCAGATAGACATTCACATCCAGGATGCATCTGTCTCTGCCTGGGCCTCTACCCTTGACCAGAAGAAAAGAAGGAAACACCACCTGCACTCCCAGCTCCTTTATCCTTACTCTCATGGCTTTGTAGTCACTTCTGATCTGCTGAGGGTCATATCTCTCAATATTGTTAGTGCCTACATGGATCAGTAGCATAGGATAGTAGTCAGAGAGCCGGATGATCCTCGACAATCTCTTCGCAATGCCTCAGATACAGGCATCTGGCAAGTAGCAAACCTCCCAGGATGCCTTGTCAGGACAACAGATGGGTGCCTCCGTCCCCCTCATAAGAGAGTGACCAACCACCTCTACCCTACGTTTCCATCTGGGAGTGTTGGCTGTGATCCTCCCAGCCTTGGGGGTACATGACTTTCCTCCTCCACCTTTGGATGTGATTCCTCATCACTCACTGCCAGGGCAGCATATCATTTTTCCATCACCAAGGTGGGTAGATTAGGAATAGGGGTGGAACACTGCCTGCTGCCAGAAGTAACCAGCAGCCAGTGTCCTCCTTATTTCAGACCCATGTCCTCCTCCCCCGGTGGTGGTGACAGCAGTCCTCTCTAGCTGGATAGCTTCCTCAGCCTTGGATGTCTCCATATGAATACTCTCAAGGAATTCTGCCTGGATACAAGCTCAGGTGAAAGAGCAGCATTGGCACTGGCAATGGTCCTTCCTAACTATATCAATTATATTAGGACTCCTTCTTATAACCCCCCTTCTTAAACTTCCCCGTTTGGGGTCCCCTGTTCACTAGCTCCCCTTGCTTGCTTAGCCTCTGGCTTAGCCTCTGCCTTCTGTCCTAGGTCAGCCTTAATCACTTGTTAATCACACAGGAGTAGGGTGATCACAAGGCTGATTGAAGCTGATCAAAGAGGGTCCAGGATGATCCAGGGAACAAAGGCTCAAACAGTTCCCAGACATACAATCCCAATTGACCCAGTAATATGACTGACAATTATTATTAGTTATTAATTAATTATTAGTCAGTAATATGACTGACAATTATATGAACAATGATTATCTGGGTATAGACTATACCACTGCCAATGCAAATTAGTTTTCAGGTCCACCAATAGTTCTAACTTCCTATACACAAAATCACTGCTTAGTCGCAAATAACTAAAGCTGACTACAAGATATCTTTGCAAGGAAGATAGAAATGAAAAAAGAACTTGATCCTAATATTATATTTCTCCAGGAAGTGGGGAAATTCTAGATGTTGTCTGTGTTTTTTTGTTTTTCAGTTTGGTTTCAACAAATTTGTGCATATATTACCCTAATTAACCGATCCCTTGTAGTAGTGTTCATTATGTTAAAACATTTTTTGCTTTTCCTAAACTGTCATGTCTGATTATTGATTTTGCCCTGCTTTAAACCATTTTTACCCACAGTTCCTTACAGCAACCTTAAATTTATCAAGCAGATAATCAAGCCTGAGCTTATTTAATGCAGAAGAATAATGATAAAGAGAATGATTTTATATTCAGGACTTTGACTAAAATAAACACCAAAGGACCAAATTGATTGTTGGTTTAATTCCACTGACTTCAACAGAGTTTTTCCACTGATGACTTTGGCCCAGAACTACTACAGCTATATCATTTTCTGTTCCTTATTTTCTCCCTCTCTTCATTTTCTCATAAAATAGAAGAGTATATATTTTTCATATAATTTAAAAATGTGAACAGATGCACAATACAAAATATGTATAACTACAACAGTTAGTATATTCCCTTTGCAAATAGTATCATTTCATTGTACTCTTGCTTTAATAGGCTGGGACACACAGAACTGTCTGGATTCACATTTTCAGGCTTTTCTCAGCAGCCATGAAGGCTAGCAATTTGGTTTATTTTTTAATGGTGGCTGACTCCAGGAGCTCCTGCCTGCAGAAAGCCACACTAGCTTTGTTTGCACTTTGACTTCAGTGAGTCCATGGTAGGTGTAAGGATCTGCTCAAAGGGCATATTCCTGCTCCTGCAATTTTTTTATGTAGATCTTCCACTGAACTCAATGGATCTACTCATGCATTAAGTTAAGCATATGTGAAATGTTTACAGGGTCAGGTTCTATATCCTTATTCTCATGGACAGCATGAACAGCTGTAATGTTATATGCAAATGTTAAATAATAAATTGTTTAAATTTACCTTTATCTTCAGAATGAAAGTTTTACTTGTGTAAGGATTACATGACAGACCCCTTAGTTTATTCTAACTTAGTTTAGTCTGTCATTCAGTGAAATTAGCCTCTGTAGTTTACTCAAGTAAAAAAATAAAAGATCATCTTCTGACAATTGAACAAATGTTAAAACTAGTACTTTCCAATTTCATTGGTCACCTTGCCTCATCTTCCTTTCCAAATGTGAAAGCACAGTGCAATAATGAAAAGAATTGCTAAATCTGGAAATTAACAAGAGCTATTATATTAACCATATTATGTGTAATTTGGAGTGGCAAATATGTACGCTGAATGGAAATATCAGTTGTCAATACAGGTGAGGAAAACAGGAGGTGGGCAGAACTGGGATTGTATTGATTTTTCAAAAACAAAAGTGATTTGATTTGAATTATTGTTGTAGCTTTGATGCATCATTTAAAGATACAAGAGATAAATGCAATCATTATCATAATTATGAAGACTTTACACCAACACCATTCTCCCAACATCTATAATGCCTTTCCAGCATTATAGATACTGAAACCACTGTTTAACATTGTAGCCCTGATTTATAGCTAGGTATCAATCAGTGTCCAATATTGCAAAAGCCATTTAGGCCCTACAGCTAAATTCTGGTACAATTGTTTGCACTTGCAGTTGTATCCATTCAATATTTATTGGACCCAATTTAGTTAGATAGCTAGGCTTCTAAATAAGTGTAATCACTTATCAACTGTAGATGACTATTTTGGCCCCATATGAGCCATTTTCACAGAGGAATATGTTGGTTTCATATCCCATTCAAATATTCTGAATTTTGTGTTCTTTTGGTTAGTATTTGCAGCATTCTGACTCTACCCACATTTATGGAAATGGTTTCCTCTGACATGCATAAGAAATTAGCTTTGAAACTGAAATATGAAATATCTCAATTTATAGGGTGAGATGTTACTATTGTCAGCAAAAATTTCAGCACTGGTTGAAGGACAACTTCCTCCTTTAAAAAATTGCATGCATGGTGTATAAAATAGTTCTACCAGAGGGTTTGGCTCTCTATTTGGGGGGCATGCATGGGGGCTTCTGCAATTTCTATTAAAAAGGTTTTCCTATAAAGTCTTAACATGGGGATAGATTCTAGTGATCTGGATGGTTTAGGAAATTACTTGACAAATGGTAATAAATCCTATGGAACGATAATGTGTCCTTAGGGAGAAATTCTTAAAACTTCCCATATGTTTAGAAAGATGCTTAAGTGGCTTGAACTCATGTTATAACCAAAGCTGGAAGATTGCAATTCAGAAACTCTTACTTGTTGATGCTTTTATTGTTATTGCTTATATTCATTTATGAGATATGCCTCACACTAGTGATAGTGAATATATATTATGTAATGTAACTATTAATTATACTGTATTACTGTTTTTAAATATATTCAGCAGCTTTGAAAAAGTTTGCCTACAAGATACAACGACACTTAAAGGTACCCAGTATACAGAAGGTTCCTTATACACTTATTAGACTGTTGTTGAACTCCTGACTTTATAGAATTAAATGAGAATTTTGCTGTTGACTTCATTGGGGGCAGAAATTCACCATATAGTTCTCTATATATACAGATGCAGAAATACTTGTTTAGAATTGAAATGCAGTCACTTCTGGCTGCAATGCAGCAGCCATTTTCTGTGTTAGCAACATTGTATATAATGTTGGGTTTTTGTTTTTCTGTCTGTATGTTTATTTAGCACAATGAAATGAACAGTAATGTATCTCATTGAAACAATAGGGGTGTGTCATAAACAGATAGTTAAGGGTTAATGTCTCTTTTACCCGTAAAGCGTTAAGAAGCTCAGTAAACCTGGCTGACACCTGACCAGAGGACCAATAGGGGGACAAGATACTTTCAAATATTGGTGGAGGGAAGTCTCTGTTTGTGCTTTTTGTGTTTTCATTGTTCACTCTTGGGACTAATAGGGACCAGACGTACATCCAGGATCTCCAAATCTTTCTAAATCAGTCTTTCATGTGTCAAAATTGTAAGTAATAGCCAGGCAAGGCGGATTAGTCTTTTGTTTGTTTTCTCAACTTGTGAATGTTTCTTTTTGCTGGACGGATTTTTACCTCTGTTCGCTGTAACTTTGAATCTAAGGCTAGAGGGGGTTTCCTCTGGGCTATATGAAACTGAGTACCCTGTAAAGTATTTTCCATCCTGATTTTACAGAGATGATTTTTACCTCTTCTTTCTTTAATTAAAAGCTTTCTTTTTTTAGAACCTGGTTGATTTTTCCTTGTTTAAGATTCAAGGGGTTTGGATCTGTGTTCTCCAAGGAATTGGTGAAGTCCCTCAAGGCAGCCCAGGGACGGGAAAGTCTGGCAGGGGGGAGACAGGCAGTGCGCCAGACACTGAATTTCTGGCTGGTGGCAGTGTTATCAGATCTAAGCTAGTAATTAAGCTTAGAAGTGTTCATGCAGGTCCCCACTTTTGTACTCTAAAATTCAAAGTGGGGAAAGAAACCTTGACAGGGTGATAGGTTGTATTAGCCATACAGGAATTTGCTTAGGGCAACGAGTTTAAAACTCTTAGACTTAATAAAAATGATCATGCAAACTTAAAGTGACCAGTGGCAGTCAAGATCATGGTCTTGTGTCTCCTCTGAAAGATAGCCCTTCCAGTAGTTCCCAATCACCATCTTGATGCATTGGTAACTCAGAAAAAAAAATCACCAAAACTGCATTTTGTAGCAACAATATCCGAGGATAGCTCAATGGTTTGAGCATTGGCCTGCTAAAGCTAGGGTTGTGAGTTCAATCCTTGAAGAAGCCACACAGAGATCTGGGGGAAAAAATCAGTACATGATCCTTCCAGTGAAGGCAGGGAGCTGGACCTGATAACTTTCTTGGATCCCTTCCAGTTTTATGAGATAGGTATATCTCCATATATATACACATTCTCTGGGAATCTCCAGTTCAAATATTGTCTACACTTGTCCTGCTTAGCTTATGAAAACTGTACAGATCTCAACTCAGTGATAGGGATGCAGACATATGGTGTTCCATGAGACTTGGACTTTTCTACTCAAATTAATTGTCTGATTTTACAGCATACAATACATTCAACTGTGTTCCACCCCTGTCATCCCTGAGCTGTACTGATTACATAGTGGTTTCCAGATTAGATATTGGTTTTAACCTATAAGGCCTTAAATGTCCTGCAACCTTCCTATTTGCCTGGTATTTAAGATGCAGTCCGCTGAGGCACTCAAGATGGTTTCAGAAGATAGTCAGCTGGCGGTAGGGTGTTTTCTGAGAGGCGGGTCTCTACCATGGAACAAGTTCCACTCCACCAAGTCCAGAATAGCATACTGGCATGTTGACCTTCAGGGAACAGTGGAAAGTTCATCCATTTACATGGGCTGCAGCAGAATATGGGTTTTGATGAGACTCTGAAGAAAAAAAGACAAATAAAATAAAATATACCCAAAGAACTATACACTCAAGTGATTAAGGAAACTTTTATTTATTTTTTTTTTTGGAGCCTGAAGAGGAATAGTTTTAATATTCCAGGTGAAAAATCTTACAAATTAGAGGAGCTATTTCTTTGCTGAGGAATTATCTTTTAAAAACTGTTCATTATTTCTTGAACAGTGGAGATGCTCTATGTTATTTAAAACTACTACTTTTAGTGTTAGTTTTTAGTTTACAGATTTCTAATTTCTCTCTTTTAAAGTTTTTAATCTTTTGGTTCTTGAGATACAGGGCAGAGTTGCAGTTTGCTGATATGAAGGTGTTTGTCAGTTGGCTAGGGTAAAATGAAAAATAAATGAGAAATTTACATATTTCTGGTCTTACTTTCGACACAATTGCGTCATGAAAGATTTGATGATTTTTTTTGCAAAAAAAGCTCATTTTTCAGTTAGTTCCAAAATTACATATACAAAATTTTCTCTTCATTTCTCTGTCAGCTGTAATTCTAGCAATATTTTTTTAAACAAAGAACATACTCGGTTTAATTTTTCAAAAGTGTTGTATACTTAAAATTCCAATTGAAGCTAATGGAGGCCTGAGTACTCAGCACTTCTGAAAATCAGTCCTAATGGCCTTGGTCCTTGCAGAGTGTAAAAGTTTCTGACCAGAAGTCTATGTCAGTTGAACTCAATGGGCAGAGTTCACGATGTGAAGCAGGAGGGCTGGAGCCTAGAAGTTCAGTCTCAGAGGTGTTAAAGACACTTGGCCTACCCTTAAGGAAGTGTGGGCCCCTTTGGGGTTCTGGCATGCCAAAGGAATTCCTCCAAGGGATTGTTTAAAAGATGAGGCATTATATTGATCCTGTGGATTTGTGACAGTTTGTACATAATAAGGGTATTTAAGATCACTTACTATGAAGGAATTTCCTGGAATTCTTTACAATTCTAAATCCTATAAGAGAATATTAAAGTTGCATGCATAATCTTAACTTTGCCACCTGGAGTATCTGCATATATTTAGAGCCCAGATTCTTAAATGGTGCAAATTGGCATAGCTGCACCCATCTACACTAGCACACAATCTGTACTACAGCTTTTATTAATTACATCACATGCTATTTGTCAAATAATACAGTATAACAAAATTGCACTGTTTTAGGTACACATCTTGGCATCCTGTAATATTTTTTTATTCTTTTCTGTTTATAGTAATTTCATTGCCATAATGTTTGTCTATTTTTATTGACTTAAATGTTTCTATAAGTTCCCTTTTCTCTAGGTTATGTATTTTAGTAATGTTGTCAGCACCCATGATCCAGAGTTCTTTAGATTAATTTTTATGTAATGAGGTGGACAAACACAGAGCTAACTCAGCTGTGCATATTTCTGCTGTACACAGATTGGAACAGTTCTCTTTCCTGTTCTGTCACCTTAATTACCACTCTGGTAGTACAAAAGAAATAGAATTTGGCCCTATGTCCCTAGCTGCCAATTTTCTTGGCATAAGGAAATTCCCAGTTGGTATAAAGCGAGCATTTCCAGCTCCTGTGACAAATTTCCCTCTATCTCCTGACAAAGGGAATGTGTGATGGTCATGCAGGAGGCAGAGTATACTGTGCGCTGACTATCCTGATGGTGGACAGGCTCTGAGGTTCACTGCCAGCTGACACAAGTTAGAGAAGCCTTCAGGCTGCTCCAGTCTGTTCTGGGACCAGGCAGAGAAACAGGGAAACTTGGCAAAGGAGATGATTTGGACTGTTATGTATAATTAAAGGATCAGCAGTTATGAAGCTAATTTAGCAGTGAATTTAGGTGGCCATTATAAGTCAGCAAATGTTCACTAGTACTTAAAGCCATCAAAATAGTTACTATCTCTGTTTTTAAAATATAACCATCATAATGTACATGTTGAGCTTGTACAGAACCACGTAATCTTATTGTTCTTGCATTTGTCCTTGTCCTCTAATTGTGTATTACTGCCTCTTGTTGTTTTGAACTTATTTACGGAGCTATTCTGCTGCCCTTACTCATGTTGGGGAGTAAGTTACTTCTCAGCAGTAATCCTGTTGGAATTAATAGGACTATTTGAAAAGTAAGGAACTACTTTACACAAAGATGAGTGAATCAAGGCCAAAGGAGCAACATGAGAGTGTTGTCAAATTCAAGGTCTTGTTTTTTGTCTTCAGGCATTCAATGACTTGGGCCCAATGTATCTAAAAGATTGGAAAAAAAGCTGGGATGAAGACCATGGTCAACAACCCCTCTCCTCTAGCACAATGGAACTTCCTACAGAAAGAGTAAAGTTCACTGGTGCAATTCTGCGATAGGGTGTTTGGTCCCCTTCAGATAAAGTGTTGAGAGGAGGGGGTCCAATGTACTTATGTCTGATTGCCTGCTGCCATTTGGGCCTACGGAAAGGCTACTGGTCCTTATAAAGGGTGGAGAAGAAAGCTGCCGCAGAGCTGCTTAAAGGATTCCTGAAGGAAGCAGCTTGAGAGGTGGCTGAGTGAGTCTAAAAACACAGGCCCAAAAAGGAGACCTGTGCAACATTCTGACTCCAAAGAGGGGTGACTGCAGTCCCAGAAATAGATGTACTCAGTGTGAGCTAAGGGGAGAGACTGAACAGAGAATGCAAGGGCTGAAAATTATGCATAGTGGAGTAGCTAAAAGCTAGGCAGAACTCAAGGAGGAGGTGCTGTACTTAGTGGAAGACTAGGGTGGAAGAGACAGAAGAGACTTCATTTTGGATTTATTTTATGTTAATTAACCAGTCCCCCAAAATGAGGATTGTTACCTACTGGACAGAAGCCTCTGTAGATTATTCCTGGGAGTCAATGAAGGAGAAATAGAGGCAGGATGCTGCAGAGACATGCTTGGCCAGAAGGGGGCACGACAGGACAGGCATACCCATTGACAGGGACACAAAGCTTTCTCCAGGACCAGACTCAGGGCTTGGCTACACTGGAGAGTTGTAGCGCTGGTGGTGGGTTTACAGCGCTGCAACTTAGTAACTGTCCACACCTGCAAGGCACATCCAGTGCTGCAACTCCCTGGCTGCAGCGCTGGCTGTACACTTGGTCTGCTTGGGGTGTAACGATTGCAGCACTGGTGATGCAGCGCTGCTCATCAAGTGTGGCCACCAAAAGCGCTGTTATTGGCCTCCAGGGTATTAGGAGGTATCCCAGAATGCCTACTCACAACAAACCGGAAGAATGGCTGAACTCTGAGCTCCCCTGAGCTGCTTATCTAAAAAACAAACACAGCTCCTGTTTGCTGGAGTGAGCGAGCGGAGGCAGGCAGGGGAATTGCTTTGGAAGGTTCACAGCTGTTTGCTTGAAGATAGAAGTCACACGGCAGAGAGGGAGGGGGGAGTCCGTGTTGAGCAGCTGCTTATGTGGTCTGAAGGCTATTTAGGAGTGCATAATTTGCATTTAGTGAATAAGAGAGGGGTGGGGGAAGGGCTCTAACTTTTAAATTGATTGCAGGTTGGTGATGGGTATGTTCCAGTCCTGAGAACTTGCAAGGCAGGGAACTGACAGATCCAAAAATCCACTCTCTCTCTCTCTCCCCCACATTCCCCTTCAACCCCCTCTTTTGAAAAGCACGTTGCAGCCACTTTAACGCTGGGATAGCTGCCCATAATGCACCACTCCCAACAACGCTGCAAATGCTGCAAATGTGGCCACACTGCAGTGCTGGTAGCTGTCAGTGTGGCTACGCTGCAGCACTTTCCCTACACAGCCGTACGAAGACAACTGTAACTCCCAGTGCTGTACAACTGTAAGTGTAGTCATACCCTCAAACTGTGAAATGACCTCTCACAGGAACTAAGAACCTTTCACTCCAAATGCAAGATGCACTTCTTTGACCTTGCTTTCTCTAATATAAACACTTAGCAACATATACATAAGAATAGGGGGAAAGCACTCTAGAAACTCCTACCAAAAGAAAAACACTCCACTGACTACTCAATTCTCCCTCTGTGGAGAGCATGAGACAACAAACCACACTGACAGATGTTAACCATATCACTTAATGAACTATGGGAAGTCACTCAGGATGAGCATGGCACAGAAACCCATACATAATAGACTGGAATAAGTGGACCGCTGCCCTGGTGCAGTACCCCATGGACTTTATACATTGTTTGTTACATGATTCATATCTTAGTTTGCAAAGACTTTTGGTAGAGAAATTCTGACCTTTTTTTTTTTTCTATATTTTGTTCCATGAAGCACTTTCACATCTATGAAGTTACATAAATAATATTTTGTAATGCACATTAATATAAATTAATGATTTTCATGGACCATGTCTGCTGGCATACATGCCATAATATTTACCACTACAGAATTTAGGGGTGAAAAAGATACAATACATTATTTGTGAAAGCATATTTGATTATGTAATTGAAGTCTGTGTGCAGAGTGGGGGTGAAGCTAAATTAAGGTTTTGTTCATAATCATAACTTTGTATATCCTTACTTTTGAATCCTCAAACATGCAATCTTCACAACAATATGGTTTTTAAATGTAATTTCCTATTTTTATTATCACTAATAGTGTAAAGCACATAGCTACTAGTACACCATACTTGCATATGTATAACATCTACACTTGGTATTGAAAAAGCATATGCTCATCCATGCAAATCTAAACAGTCCAATATGAAAGTATATTTTTCTTCAATGGACCTTTAAAGATAAAAGGAAGTTTGTTCCATGGGTAAACACGAGCTCAACCTTTTTGTCCAATGCAGTAATGTAGAAACAGCCTCAGCTGGCCATTGATCCATTATTAGTAGTATAAACAAATATTCTGACTTATGAATTTTACTTAAATGATAAGTGTGGAACAAGAACCTATGCAGAATAGAATAGGATATAGTACAACAGGATAGGTGTCAGAATCCCAAGCAAAGTACCTAAAACACAAGTTTAAAAAGGGCAACACATCAGGCAACACAGTAAACAAATAAAAATTTTGCCCAGTGTATTTGTATTGCAAGATTATCCAGAACATATCGAAAACTGATGCAATTTCCATTTTACATTTGGCACCCTATTCTGCTTGTTCATAATTGCACTGTGTAAGTTGAAGATAATAATAATAATAATTTGCATAAAACAAAAATAGTGCATATATCAGTTCATTATATGGTTTGTTATATGCTTTATGTAAAGAAGGATTACCCCTCCTTTTTCTTGATTTATATGAAGTGTTTCTAACACAGTCCTAAATGTATTGTTCAATATTTATTTATTAAATAAATTTGTCTGTATTTATAAATAAAAATTTGTCTGTAAATCATGTGGAAAATCTGGGGCAAGTACATCAAAAGGTGTAAAAAATTATCAATGCACATGTACACCATAAGATGAATGGGAGATTCATCTGTTTTCTATATTTTGTACAATTGTATTCCAGAAAGGCTTGATTCCAGAAAGATTGATTGTGCCTATATTCTTCAATATTTTGTGGCTCTCCTGACAATTCAAAATGCAAAAGAATTCCTCTTTTCTTTAGAATGATTTTTTTAAAAAATAAAGAAAGTTGTACATTCCAGAATGTTGCAACTCTGAATTGTAAAATATTGGAAATTTTGCAGGTAGATTTGATCATCTGGACCCAGACTGTCAAATCAGGGACTAAACACCACTGGCACACCCTTTTCCATCTTCTTTGAGAGGCCTGCTGGAGGAAGTCTTTCTCTAGCTCATTTTAGGAGCTTTGCAGAGATCCTCTGAGTCTTTCAGAAAATTGCACAGGCACTCTTCCTAAACCATTTTACTTAAAAAATCAAAAAGGATAAAACTTAGGATTTTGGGAGAACAGTTGCCTCAGCCCAGGTTCACCTTCAATACTTTTTACTGTGCAGCTAAGTTGACCTCCTGCATGTAGAGCATAATTCCTTAGGTACGTATGTACGCGAAAGTGAGACTTGTAGAATCTCAGTCCCAAAGGTGAAAGTCATAAGTCACTAAAAACACAGGGCTAGAATGGAAGCTGATGGGCAGTGTTAACAACAGCAGTGACTCTGACTATAATATACTGTATATGCCTGATTATATTTGAGATCTAGTTGTATCATTTATACATGTACTGTAGAATCTGCATAATAACAGATGCGTATTCCGCTTGACATACTTTATTTGGTTAATGTTACATGAAGGTGGCTTTATTTTCACAGGAAAGAATACTCTTCATATTGTTATCCAATATTTCAGCCTAATCTTCAGTGGCACTGATTAAGTTATTGTAGAGTAGGAGAAAGTTTGTTGTGCTTCTGACTCCAGACGAAATATTTTTCCCAAGGCCTGAGAGAATTTTTTTTCTGCTGAGTCTGACACCTCTCCTAATTATTTTTTTTTCTACAGGTCACTTGAAAAGGTAGCAAAGCCAATACTTTTTTCATATTTAAAAATTATGATTGTGCTCTCCAGCATTTGGCTATTGATGTTTATTTGTGTAATCTTATTAAAGCTTTTATGCAAATTTTAATCAATCCTGTACAATATCACATACAGATACTGTATAATCTATTTTCTGCCAAAGTGCATGTTGATTCTGTTGAATGATGACAGCAACTTTTTAAACATTTAACATCTTTCTGGAGATAGTTTGCCATTCGTTGTTGTTGCTGATTATAAATAAGCTTAAAAAAATAACACAAGGAAGAAGTGGTGAAAGTCTTTTGTATTACTTTTAGGATAAGGGGGAAAGCTAAAATCCTTTGCTAAGTTTGTTGCTTCATAAAGCATCAGGAAATGGCAAAAGTCACATAAGAACACTGTAGATTCAAGATAATAAGTGCGTTTGAAAGGGAGAGAAGAATAGCAGAAATTATTTTGCAAGCCACAAGACTCCAGATAACCATCAAGACTCCAGATAATAATCATGGGAAGGGGAATGTCGGAGAACTGTGAACTCTGTATCAGGTTTTAGAATAGTTGAAAGCAACAATTGTTGTGCCTGTAGTAAAGGCACTTCCACAGATAGCTTGTTGATGCTGTAGGTAGGTGATTAGGATGCTAGATGGGGGGCAGAGTAACAGCGGAAAAAGGAGTCAGTCTTGCAGTTAGCTGCCTTGTAGTTCTTCAGTGTCTTCCTAATCAGAATGACATTGAAGGAATATATTCCAGTATAATAAGGTGTATTCTACAAGAAGAAATGTAATAAGGAGATGATTTGATGTGGTGGACCAAATTCATCCTAGGTGCCCTGTCCTGTCACTTTCTGGATTATTGCTCTCAAAGGAAAACCAAATGTCTACTAGCCAGTCTTTGACAAATACAACATTAGTGGGCCCAACCTTGAGGGACAGATACCTAAGTGATATCTCAAAGCAGGTACTTAGGTGCTTTGCTGAATTGGGGACTTTGTGAAGTGTTGAGCACTTTATGCAACATCATGCTCTATGATACAATGTCATATAAAAACATTCCAGACCCAGTCTTTAAATGAGAGTGTTTACATGAGAATAGTAAAGGTTAGTGTGGTGAGAAAGTAGCATACTAATTACTAGATAATTGTGTGTATAAAACAAACTATTAAACCAGTTTTCTGTAGGACATGCTTATGATATTCCATATTGTAACAGAGCAGCTTGCCTTCTAGGGCTGGAGGATCTAGGGTTAGCCAACCTTGCTTATGAAGGAGCCATATCTGGGTTGGATCAGGTTCCACTATAAATGCAGCAGGAAGCTAGAAGGAGAGGAAGCTGCAGAGAGAAAAAGAAAGAAAGCAACTAACAAAGTGAAGGGCATTGACAGTGTTGCTGAGACTTCCAGAGACAGGAGGTCTGGCAGTAAGCTGGAGAAGGAATACCCCCAAGGACAGAAATCAGCACCCCAGCAGGGTAACCGGTTATGTTTTTGTATTGGGAAAGTGAAAAGGGAACTGGACACTATTTGGTTGGTGGGAATGTAATGAGAAAGCCCTGAAGAGCAGAGAAATTGTTAGCAGGGCATCTCTGGCCATGAGGGGCTCATAGGCAGGAGGTACATCCATGCAAAGAAGGGAAGATGGGAGGCTGGTGTCTCTAGGGAGCCACACCTAAGGCAGTTTAGATACCTTGAAAGTGAATTTCTATGCCTGCAAAATGTTTGGGTTTGTTCTACTTTTAACCTTAAGTCTGAATTCTCTGGCTTTTTAATAGTTTTATACTAACTACAGTGGTTTTGTAACTAAGATGTATATTATTAAATTAGACAGTTACTCTTAACCTTTGCTTATGTTCTATATAGCATAATGTGTTTGAAGAATAGCACTGGCTGGGGGCCAGGGGAATATCACATCTGAATCTTTCTCCTGTTGGTGGGCATAGAACACAAGAAGTGCTTGATAAAACAGTTAATATATTAAAAATATAGATGCAATACATTGTATTTCTTCTTTCTGACTTACTGGGGGGTGGGATGGCTTGAATGGAATTTAGGAACTAGTAATGGAAATATTATGTTCTGAGATGACACATTAACAAGCTAGTAAATTCCACTAATTGAGGTGAGCAATATAGCTAGCTGGAAATTTTCTGAAAGAATAGTTTTCTGTTGACAAATTCTGATACAATGGAATCAAAATGTGACACTGGAACACTTTTAATAGTAGGGCTGCTGAAATCCTGCCCCCTTACCTCTGTCGGCTCCTTCCCTCCCAGTCTGTGTCCGGGAGCAAGGCCATGTCTCTGGAGTGGGGGGGTACCCAGACAGGGTTAAGGGGGCCAAGGCTGGAGCCACAGCTGGGGGCAGGCGCAGGACCAGGAGCGGAGCCCTGAGTGCAGGTCAGCAGCCAGGACCCTGCAGGGAAGGGGCAGCAGCCGGGACCTAGGCTCAGAGCCAGCAGCAGAGCTCCACGTAAAACCTAGGATGCCGCAGCACTCCCTGCACCCCTAGTTCCCATACCTATGAGAATATGGTGATTTGTGAAATCTTTTGAAAGAAACATGCCTGATTTCCTGCCAGCTCCAAATGCCAGACAGTGCTCCCCAGCAGTTCACCTGGCAGTCTGCAATACAATTAAATCTCCTGGGTGCTAGCAGGAGCTGTTGAATCAGGTTTAGTCTTTTCCTCCAAAATAGACCACTAAACCTTCCGGTCCTAATCCAATATAGCAGTTGTCCACCCCATAAAATATGATAAACAGCAAATGACAGTGAAGTTCTTAGAGCAATGTTACATCAACTTTATTTACTATGTGCTCAAAACTAATAAATAACAGTAGGGTTTTTAAGTAAGTAGGATAAAGTTTTCTGCAACTAAAGTACTGTACGCCTTGCTCCTGCAGTCCACAGATTAAACTCCCATTGATTTGCATGGGAGTCTTTGTCCAAGTAAACATAATTTTTAAGGACCTGATCCTGCAGTCCTTATACTATCCATCAGAACTGGTTGAATTATTTGTTACAAATATAATTAAGAATAAACTTCACCACTTTTCTTGTTTTGTGAATTGTTTGCTAACTGATTTTGTTTTGTGCAAATATATTTATCCACTGGAGATTTTAGACAAATTTTCAGTTTAGGTTGTTCACACACTACTCAGTTTGACTAGACATTTTTCATGGTGTCTTGTCACTTAAATTGTATGGTATTCTTTCCGGATGACTGAAAGAAATCTTTGACAGAGGAGAATGAGAGAGAGAATAACTAACATTCCAGTTAATGGATAAATATCCTGTGTGCAGACCAATATGAGTATTTGAGCTGGGAACAACCAATATGAAAGCCTGTTCACATGGATGTTCTTGGATAGCAAATAACAAGGGGGCCTGGAAATGGTCAAACGGAACAACAGTTTGAAATTCAAAAGTATTTTACAGTATTTGACAAGCTTACTAACACCCTAAAAAGTGATCACTTTGTTTTAGTATAAATGTTTATGATAATAGTGAAAGATTGTAGCAGTTTCACGATTTTGAGAAAGTTGCATTTATTTTCTACTAGTACTGAGAGAGATGAAGTTGGAATGACAGTGATTTTCAAAGCATCTTCAGTGAAGAAGTCATGAAACAGAACACTTTTTCTTTATATAAAATGTTTTATTGCCCCCTTGATGGTATTTATGTAATTTTTGTTTCAGCATTAAGATTGTTAAACTTGCTTTTTCTATCCTCCTTACTAGAATATTTTATAGGTACATCCACTTAGGGAACCTATTGTGCTTTCTGATCGAAGTGGAAAGTGATGCCAGGGCATAATAAGCAATTTAATTTTTAATGAGCTTATTGAGGCCCAAGGTCATAACAAAGATTTGAAAAGAACAACAAAAATTCTTGTGCACAACACTGACAATGCCATAAATATGACCAGGGTAAAATAATATTTGGCAGACAAAGTACTCCTGTGGTAGTTTTTATTTAGTTTTAGAACTCTGAATAAGCCCAAGTAAGGTGTAGCATATTAAATAATAAAAAAGTTCACTAATCCATGAAACTTTTTTCTAGAAAGAAATTAGGTAGGCTATTTATTGAATTTAAATGTCCAAAGCACATGTTTAAATGATTCTACTGATTTGTTAACCCACAAATACAAGTTTGGAAGTGAGTAAACTGATATTCTGAAGTCTAATTCTCCCTTCAGAGACATGCAGGTAACTTCCATTTACATACTTGGGATTTGACATGTACTAGACAAGTCTTCCTCTTTTTTTTTTTTTAGCAAAGAAAAAATTAAAAGGATCTCTTCCTCTTCTGAGCACCAGAGGGGTAGCCGTGTTAGTCTAGATCTGTAAAAGCAGCAAAGAGTCCTGTGGCACCTTATAGACTAATAGACGTTTTGGAGCATGAGCTTTCATGGGTGAATACCAACTTCGTCGGATGCATCTTCAAAGCATGTTGTCCTTTCTTCCCTTGAATTTTGTAAATTAAATACTGCACCAGTCTTCAGACTTTTCCATTTTCAATACACAATTTTTTAATGTCTTCTGTCTCCTGATATCCCTTCTTTATGAGATTCCTTGGTGTTCACTAGTGGGTTTTATTACAGCAACCTCTAGGAGTATTCATACCATGTTACCCTGCAAAGTTAAAGCTTTGCCAGAGAGATATGCTGTGAAGAATTGTTCACATTCCTTAAAACATAAAACAGGAGCAAATATGTGTGTGTCACATTATCCAGACAAAACTGCTATAGTAAAGTAATAGTATTGACTTTATGGAACACAATCTCATGAAAGTAATAGAATATTTAGAAACAAATTACAACTTCTTTTATATCCAGCAGAATATAAGTAATAAACAAATGGCCACTAAGTTCTCTCAGTTGTTTCCAAACTTCTTCACAGTGTGGATCAAATATTAATAATATCTTGTAAACTCTCTTCCCTTCTATTCACCACTGTATGGCCCAACTCTTGATTCATCTGGCAATCAAATAACATCCCTATCGCAACAACAGCAATTGCTTATGTGGAAAAGGAATATTAGGAAAATGATTTAATACCTTTTTAATGCAATGTAACAGATAGAAAAAAGGAGAAGAGCCAGCACTAGGTGACCAGGCAGCTGGACCACAGACCACAATTTGAGAATTACTGATGGTTATGGAATTACCCTAACCTTACACTACCATTTACTTCAGTATAACTGACGTCACCCAGGGGTGTGAGTAAGCCACCCCCTGAGAGACATAAGTTACACTGACCTAAGCACCAATGTGGATAGCACTATGCTGTAAGGGACAACCTTGGATCAAGTGATCATGAGCTAATTCAGTTCAAACTAAATGGAAGGATAAACAAAAATATATCTGTGACTAGGGTTTTTTATTTCAAAAGGGCTAACTTTAAAAAAATTAAGGAAATTAGTTAGGGAAGTGGATTGGACTAAAGAACTTGTGGATCTAAAGGCAGAAGAGGCCTGGAATTACTTCAAGTCAAAGTTGCAGAAACTATCAGAAGCCTTCATCCCAAGAAAGGGGGAAAAATTCATAGGCAGGAGTTGTTGTAGACCAAGCTGGATGAGCAAACAGCTCAGAGATATGATTAAGAAAAAGCAGAAAGCCTACAAGGAGTGGAAGATGGGAGGGATTAGCAAGGAAAACTACCTTATTGAGGTCAGAACATATAGGGATAAAGTGAGAAAGGACAAAAGCCATGTACAGTTGGACTTTGCAAAGGGAATTAAAACCAATAGTAAAAGGTTCTATAGCCATATAAATAAGAAGAAAACAAAGAAAGAAGAAGTGAGACCACTAAACACTGAGGATGGAGTGGAGGTTAAGGATAATCTAGGCATGGCCCAATATCTAAACAAATACTTTGCCTCAGTCTTTAATGAGGAGCTTAGGGATAATGGCAGGATGGCAAATGGGAATGAGGATACGGAGGTAGATATTACCATATCTGAGACAAAAGCCAAACTTGACCATCTTAATGGGACTATATCGAGGGGCCCAGGTAATCTTCATCCAAGAATATTAAAGGAATTAGCACATGAAATTGCAAGCTCGTTAGGAAGAATTTTTAATGAATCTGTTTACTCAGGGGTTGTACTATATGATGGGAGAATTGCTAACATAGTTCCTATTTTTAAGAAAGGGAAAAAAAAGTGATCTGGGTAACTACAGTTTGACATCTGTTAGTTTGACATCTGTAGTATGCAAGGTCTTAGAAAAAATTTTGAAGGTAAAAGTAGTTAAGGACATTGAGGTCAATGGTAATTGGGACAAAATACAACATGGTTTTACAAAGGTATATCCTGCCAAACCAACCTGATCTCCTTCTTTGAGAAGGTAACAGATTTTTTAGACAAAGAAAATGCAGTGGATCTCTATTTTACCTTGATTTCAGTAAGGCATTTGATACGGTTCCACATGGGGAATTATTAGTTAAATTGGAAAAGATGGGGATCAATATGAAAATTGAAAGGTGGATAAGGAACTGGTTAAAGGGAAGACTACAATGGGTCGTACTGAAAGGTAAACTGTCAGGCTGGAGGGAGATAACTAGTGGAGTTTCTCAGAGATCAGTTTGGGGTCCAATCTTATTTAATCTTTTTGTTACTGACCTTTGCACAAAAAGTGGGAATGTGCTAATAAAGTTTGAGGATGACACAAAGCTGGGAGGTATTGGCAAGGATGCATTCAAACTGGAACAGGTACAGAGAAGGGTTAGTAGAATGATCCGAGGAATGGAAAACCTGTCTTATGAAAGGAGACTCAAAGACATATCTGGCTTCAAGACTAAGCTTGATAAGTTTATGGAGGGGATGGGATATGGGTGTGATGGGATAAATTAATTACCAAAATTAGGCTCTCTTTGATTATTAGTGGTAAATGCGCTCAATGGCCTGTGATGGGATGTTAGATGAGGTGGGATTTTTCCTGGGCATCTGGCTGGTGAGTCTTGCCCATATGCTCAGGGTTTAGCTGATCGCCATATTTGGGGTCAAGAGGAAATTTTCCTCCAGGGCAGATTGGTAGGTTTTTTACCTTCCTCTGCAGCGTGGGGCATAGGTCACTTGCTGGAGGATTCTCTGTACCTTGAAGTCTTTAAACCATGATTTGAGGACTTCAAGAGCTCAGACATGGGTTAGGGGTTTATTACAGGAGCGGATGTGTGAGATTCTGTGGCCTGCATTGTGCAGGAGGTCAGACTAGATGATCATAATGGTGCCTTCTCACCTTCAAGTCTATGATTTTATGTTAGGGGGAGACGGTGCAGCTGCATCAGTGCAGTTGCGCTGATGTAGCACTTCTAATGTAGACTAGCCCTAAGCTATCTGACTACACATTTGTCCTTTAAATATATAAATAATCCACAACTGTAACAATAAATATCCTGCTACATTTCAGGACTTTTAGGGACAGACTATGTCTAGTCCTATGAAATGTAGGGGAGAGGTCTACAAGGAGTCTTTCCCCATTTGTACTGTAACACAGAGGCTATGAAAATTCTAGTCCTTGTACTCCTCTATGCAAAAACAACTGATCTGTATAATTCATCTCTTCTCAACTGGAATTGGGTGCTATCTTCTGTGTGTGCTTTCCATTATCTTCTGTAGTCACCTCAGGAATATTGCTCCTGAGCGCAGCAACCCATTTCACTCCCACTGTTCATGATCCCTAATTCATACTTCAGAGGCCCTAGCAAATAACTTTTCCTTTAAAAAAATGATACATTGGATAACAGAATAGTTGTCTAAGGATTCACCCTAGCTCCATAGTGTTCATTTTTCTAGATGAAAACATGCAAGTATAAGACCATAAAATCAAGTATCAATTTTGAAAAGAAGTTTGAGAATCTTCTTTCCTGGCAGGATATAGATAATGAATATGCAAAATCATATCAGAGTCATTTTATATCAAGTCTTCCACATCAGCATCCATGAAAATGTGGGTGTTTATTGTAATCTACAAAACCTCTCTTTTCCTTGTATTGTGTTACTGAAAATTCTAAACATCACTTTTTTTGGACAGAAGAAGGGAAGCAAGCAACTTGGTGATGTAGAATGAAATTTTCTACTATGGTCCCCTATCTCTATCTTTTAATTCATAAAGATTAGTTTTTTATCTTAATCTTATCTTGGAGTCCAATTACAAAATATTTGCAGTACAATTAGGGAAGAGCTCATGACTGTAAGTTGTCCTATAGACTTCAATGGTAATAAGCGTTCCCCTAATAAAAGGACTGGAATTTTAGGTACCTGTTAAGTATTTCTTGAACAGAGCTCTATTGACTTGCTGAGAATTTATTATTATCTCTCTAGTTAAGGATATATAGTTTAATTGATTCAACATGCTATCAAATAGTCTTTTGATACACTAGTCACGTGCATACGTTAAGACTAAGGACTTACCCAGAATGAACTAAGAATCTAGCTACTTTTAAAAAATATAATAACTGTAATACCTTTGTGTATATTTTGCAACAGGCTATGCAAGAATCATCTTCACAGATGTTTATGTAGTACCTAGGGTGATAGTATTTATATTCATTTTACAGGTTGTGAAACTGAGCAATATTAAGGCTTTGATTTAGCAAACACATATTATGCACATGCTTAACTTTATATATGTGAGTAACCTCATGGAAGGACTGGATTCTTACTCACCCAAAGTCATACACTGAATCAATAGAAAACCCAGAACACAAATTCTTGGCTCCCAGCCTCATGCTTGCTTTAATAAATGTTTGTACAATGCCATGAATAAAAGTGTTGATTTTTATTATTATTATTATAACTGTATGCAATTTTTAACCTTGTATTGGCTAAAGAGTATACTAAATAACTGAACTCCAAAAAATATGCCAACTAATGTACAGGCTGCATTAACAAAACACATTCTCCTAGAGGAATAAATTACCTCTTAGATAGGATATGGCAGAAGCACTTTTTGCAGATAAGTGGTCTTTTGTGTGGCATTATTTGTGAGATGAGAATATTGGTCTTTGTTGGCCTTATTCAACACAAGACTACTCAACTGTACATACCTGGCCCTCTAAATTGGATATTACCAGTGAATATGCTCTGTGAATATCTTAGGTTCTGTGTCTGGAAAAATTGCTTGCAGGAGCCAGTCTTGTCTCTTTCAGATGCAGTGACTTTCAGTGCAAGAACAGTCTTTCCTTGTATGTATTATAAGGTCAGAGTACATTGTCAGCACTAAAAAAATAGACAACAAAACAAAAACATTGACCAAAAAGATTTGCCTGATTACACAGATTTTTTTTTCACCTAGCTGTGCAGGCTTAAAACAAACCTTGGAAGAGCCTTGCTTTGGGAGAAGCCTTCACTTTCGGTGTCTACCATTAGACTAACTCCTTCACTGCATTTTCAGGACCTGTTCTTAGTAATTCTCTTTTCTCCTTTGAACTATTGTTTGCCTTGGAAAATGGAAGGAAAAAAGTGTGAGAGAAATTTGATACTCCTGGGGTGGTGCTGTTCTGCTGAACCCTCTTAAACCATTAAATCCTTCCTCTTGTACTCATGCTCTCTTGGCAAGACTTCTGGGTTGAAATAGTCTCTTTCACAGGGGCAGTCTGTGCTTTAGACCGTTGTGATTAAAATTTCATTTTTTTTTATCTTGTACTTAAACACTTCCTTTCTCCTTTCCTCTCCTCTCTTGTTTCCAATCTGGGGAAAGAACTAAGGCTTTTCTGAGGGGGATGCCAGATCAAAAAGAAACAGAAAAGTCACTTATTCCATAGCCCCATTGCAGGACTGGAACCTTACTCATCCAGCTCATGCAGTGAATCAGTAGAAACCCAGAACTAAAATTCTTACCTCTCAGCCTCATGCTGGCTTTAATAAATATGTGTACTTCTCTCTTGATTTTTATTGCAGACAACTTACCCACATTGGAGAGTGAACCCTCAGTTATTCCTTGAGATGACTTCTGCCTGATGTGGGAAGTGGGCCACCAGCAAGCTGTCTTTGGAGATTATTGAAGTTCCACTTGAATAAGCAATCCTCTATGAATCGCCCTAAAGATTCTCATTTATTTGTGGGGAGACATGAGAAGTTGAATCATGGTCAATAGATAGTATTGTTTGAGAGTATTGCAATCAAAATAGTGATGGTACCCAGTGATGTTAGTTGGGAAGCTTCAGTCTGGGGCCTTGGGGTTTTCTGGCAAGTGAGGAGGGAGGAGGGAAATGAGCTGGCAATGGAGGAAAGGTTTACTTCTGTGATTAGGGACAAGGTAAATCAGTTCCTTTGAATGGTGCGACTATGTGTAAAAGTGAAATCTATTAAAAAGACTGCAAACAAGGATTTAATAGTACCTTTTTTACAAATTACATAATGTATTTAATCACATTAAATTAGGCCACTAAATAAACAAGTTCTTTTAAACAGCATGGTTTCAAGATCATAAATTGAATGGCAAGCATAAGGATATACTGTCCCAGAATATGCCTGCTAGTACAGGGTTTCTCAAACAGGAGTTACTGCTTGTGTAGGGAAAGCCGCTGGTGGGCCGGTGGGAGCCGCGATCAGCCAGACCTGTGGACAGGGCAGGTAAAAAAACCAGCCTGGCCAACGAGGGGCTTTCCCTACACAAGCGGCAACCCCTGTTTGAGAAACTCTGCCATATCCTCTCTAATTTACTTTTGCTTCATTTTGTGAAGGCAGCCCATCATTTGACCCTTCTGTTCTTATAGAAAACTCTTAAGAAGTTATAACTCTTAGTCTCTGGGAGGAGGTGCCAACTCATCAAAGTAGGAACACAGTAGAAGAACCAAGACAGAAGCAAAAATGCACTTATAAAATGAGTTACAAAGTTGTAAGTGGTTTTAGTCTAATGGCCTGGTTTTCAGAGGTACTGACTAACTTCAGCTCCCTTTGACTTAAGTGGGAATTTTAGATGCTTAACACTCCTGGAAATCAAATTCCAAATAAGGGAGAATCAACTGAAAAGAAGGAAAAGAAAGAAGTGATATTTGGAAAAGAACAAAATAAAGTGGTTCTTGACTTCCTGATCTCAGATGTGGCAGAACAATATTCAAAGTTTCTTGGTTTGCAGCCAAGAGTGTCAAAGCCCATCTAAAATGCATGAAATTAGGAGGATGAAGAGGGAAATATCATTCCAATCTCTATTCTGTCTTTAAAAGCTTTAAGGAGCTGCTGACAGATCATGAAGAAATTAAAAATATTTCTATGGAAAATCAATGTTGCTTGTACATGACAGAATACACATTTTAAATTCCTATTGCCTTTTTCTTCTTTCCTGGGGCTCTTCCAAGAAAGCAGGATATTTGGAGTTTCCTTACTCCACTATTCCCTGCTGAATCACTGCTGGTTGTGGAAAGGAGTTTGATGTCACAAATGATGGATTATGATTTTAGGGAAAATAGGTAGGGAGCAGATGGAATTTAAATCAAAATTCCTGTTTCTGAACGTCCCTTCCTTCTCTTATCCCACTTCCATCAAGTAGTTCTAGATTCTTTTGATGAGGCTAACTTACAGTGTTAGATACTCCAGCAGGCTGCTTCTCAGGTAAACTCTCCCTTTTGCTGACAGAGTTCTATGCTCTAGCAGGTTAGGAGAAGAGGATACTCTTTGACAAAGGAAATGTATTTAACAGAAAAGTAGTTTATTGAGTCTTTCCTCTTTCTCCATCCTCCTTGCCTTACCTATTCCTTTTTTCCTCTTCCCTCTTGGATTTCTGGCTTATGGATTACCTGAAGTGGAGTCTCCCAGGCTTTCACAACACTTTGTATGCCTCTTTGTTTCCTAGTATATGGTGCCATGAGACGGTTGTTCTGAATTCTGGCAGTATGGAAGAGGAAAGATTGACAAATTCCTTTACCAGTGAGTAAATTTCCCTTTCATTTAAATTCTTTTAGCATAAGAAAATGCAGAAGATGTAATAAGTATGTGGAATGGTTTCTAAATACATTATTTTAAAATTAATTTAAATTTACATCAGATGTTTCTTACATATATTTAAAAAATAAGTGCTCTAAACCTCATTTCAAATAAGCTAAAAATGGCACCTTTCCATCTTTCACTTTGAGTTTGTATTACATTTTCACATTGTTTTTCCTTTTTGTATGCCTTTGCCCCTTAGCCAGTTTTAAAATGGAAAACGTGGTATGTAAAATATACACTCTTATTTTGACATAAAGACAAATTATCTAATTTATTTAATCAATCCCAGCCTGGAAACTGCTGGAAACTTCCTAGGAGGCAGGAACCAGGACTTGGGAGACCATATTCACCACTTTGAAAGTCAGAGCACAAATGACCTTGATAAAAGAAAGAATATAATGGTCTCTGCCAGTTTTAATGAATCACTTACCCATTTCTACTGAGTACTTTTATTGGCCTGGATTAAGTTTAAGGTAGCTCTTCATCAACGTTCTTTTTTCACTGAAATATTGGGACAGGTATTGCCAGTTGCCTTAATAAGAAAAAGCATATAGCTGGAAGTCAATTTATTGATTAAACTTAAGCCTGTATTGACTCATATTCTCCTCTAGTGATCTAAGATACATTTTGAATAGGAGAACAGTTAGGACTGAATCGTGTGGAATTGGAATGTGAGGACTTTTGGTGAGGCGGTGCAGTTACTGATCATAACACTTGAAATATGTCTAAAAGGAATAAGCAAAATCAGCTTAATGCAGCTCCATTGAACTAGTCTGCATTGTGTAGTTGAGCCAGTAGTACCACAAGTACCCATGACAAAGGACAAAAAAAAGGAGTCATCAACATGGATATATGACCTGGACAACTGGTGACAATGTGATTGTTTTTTAATATATCACATACATGAGATTGTGTGTTTAATTACACTGTGTAATTCTGAGGATTATACATTCTTAGTTTTTTTTTTATTAGGAAATCGTGTACTATGTGTCTGTCTAAAAGCTGGTAAGCTTCTGAAATGCAAATACGCATCTACTTTTCTCCTTTCTATCATGGCAGAATTTGTCAGTGATTTCTATAGACAACGTTGTGGGAAGGTTGGGAAAAAGCTAAGCAACTAACTTACAGAAATAAAATATCTGACACAGGATGAAAAGGGCTTAATGGCTACTGCAGACATACCCAAAACAGGATCCTTACCAGAATGGGGAACTTTTCTATTGCCATATTGACAAAGCTACTAGATAAGATAGGCAGATCCAATGATTAAAGCTGGCATAAGGAGTAATGCAAAGCGTCTGGAGCACAGTAGTGAACCATTATTGCTGTTATATATTATTTGTATTGTCATAGCAACTAGGAGTTTTAGCCCAATATCTTTAGACGTGTGTGCAAATTTCCCACTCTGGTAATAGTGCTGGATTAAGAATAACAACAGTAGCTGTTATCTCCTTCTGAACCTATGTCAAATAATTTATTCAGTTAACAGCATAATTTCTTTACAACCTGTTTATAGAAATCAGCACTACCTGTCTGCTTAGCATCACCAGAGCAATGCAAAGCAGCTGTAGTGTACCAGTTTATCTGGCCTTCTGTCTTGACTTTAATTAATACTCATAACAGTTATAAAAGCTAAAATTGGAAAGAATCTAACAAAGTTGCCTGCCAAATACACAAACTTTACTTTAGTTTAATAGCTACTTGTTGCAACAGTACTAGGTATTCTGAATCTGACTAAGATGCTTGGTTTACTTATTTGCATGTAAATATTCAGAATACACTTTCAGCTCATTACAGTTTCTCCATAGCAATCCTGAACTCTGGGAACAAAACGAAAGTTTTGAGTAAACACAGATCTTCTCTGTCTACTTGGATTTCAGTTTAAAATGCAGATTAAACAAACACTTTTTCACAACTAAACATAAACACACAACTTAATAAAACACTGAGCATATCACTTTCAGCCATGTTGGAATAAATACACTGTATCTTGCAGAGAAATGGTCAGATGATTGACTGGTATGTATGCAGAGTTTAATACCAAGCTATGGGGATTACATCCACACTGATAAGGCAGGTATTCTACTGCACAATAAACTAATCCACAGATGATGATAGCCCTAAATGTCTTCGCTGCCTTTTACTTTTCCATGACTAGAAGAATCCTGGATCTGAATTATGACTCCCTAATTCTATGCTAGTATGCCATGCTAGTACAGTTAAGGTCCCTTTTTAGTTCAGCCACATAAGGTGAATCCTTTCAAAAATACTCAAATGCTTTCATAAAACACTTCATACCAAATAGCTTGTATTTTATCATATCTTCTGTGTAGATAATGTCTGTAATCTATTTCCTGTAGTTGGCAACAAGTGAAGACCTCTATACACCTGCCTTAGTGAGGACATACAGTGTTCCTTTAGCACCTGATCAAACTCCCATTGAATCAATTAAAAGACTTAAGTCTCACCATTGTCCAGTCTTGCCAACATAAAGCCAGCAAATCATAATAAGGCTTTGTCCTTCCTCAGTGGGAACTTGATTTTTCATTCAAACAAATTCAGTCATGTTTTGGGGCTTTTAAAAGGTAACTTCCCTTTATCATCTTTTATAGTCCTCTTTATTGTCCTTTATGTCAGAGAGGACAATAAAGATACTATACTGTAACAATAGAATAGGTTGGTCATTCTGTCCCCAGCTGCACTGAAGTTCATTAAAACCATTATTTAATTCACATTTTCCTGTAAATCACACAACCCTTGGTAGTCAAGAACAGCTCTGGAGAAAAGATCTATGTTCATGTGTGTAAGAGACTTGATGGAGTGTAGTAAAGTTAGAAATCATGTTTAGCCCACAAATAAAGATAACTAATGACCCACAAAGCCATTAGTGGTTTATAGAGGTCTTAAGTCACGAATGGGCTAATTTATTTTCCTTTCTATTTATTACTGTCACTTTCAAATTATCTATTAGAAATAGTGATTTTGCATGACTTATATGATCACATCTTCCACCATGACTGAAGTTGTACCAGAAAAGCCTTAAATTGAGTTTAAGTGGCCACTGGCTTATAGTTTGTTTGCAAATAAACTCAAATATTCCTTTATGAAAATTTGTATGTTCAGCTAATTATTTCTGAAGACTACTCACTTTTTTTCTGAGGCCCAGATACCACCATGTAATATGCCTGCATGTCTTGAAAACTTGACTTACTGAGACTACATTACAGGAGCTAGCATCAGGCTCTGTGTGTAAATGAAGATCACTTATATTTTCCCCATCTCTCCATATTTGCACTCTACCACCTTTTATACACCTATCAACAGCGTGTTCTATTGATGAGTCCTCAAACAGGATCTGGTTTAACCAAAGATATTAGGAATGGCAATATACAAAAACCTGAAGGAGAACACTTCAACCTCCCTGGACACACTATAGCAGACCTTAAGGTGGCCATCCTGCAGCAAAAAAACTTCAGGACCAGACTTCAAAGAGAAACTGCTGAGGTTCAGTTCATCTGCAAATTTGACACCATCAGCTCAGGATTAAACAAAGACTGTGAATGCCTTGCCAACTACAAAAGCAGTTTCTCCTCCCTTGGTTTTCACACCTCAACTGCTAGAACAGGGCCTCATCCTCCCTTATGAACTAACCTCATTATCTCTAGCTTGCTTGCATATATATATCTGCCCCTGGAAATTTCCACTACATGCATCTGATGAAGTGGGTATTCACCCACGAAAGCTCATGTTCCAAAATGTCTGTTAGTCTATAAGGTGCCACAGGATTCTTTGCTGCTCTTTCAATCTATAAGGTGCCACAGGATTCTTTGCTGCTCTTTCAAAGTGGGTGAAATTAGAAGAAAAACAGCCCTTATGTATTTGATGCCCTCTGGAACAATTCAATTAAGAAGGAAATAATTTACCTAAAATGGAGCATTTAGGAACTTTATTTGGATTTTGGACACCATCATAAACCATTGGTTACCATAAACCAATGAATAAGTATACTGATATACTTGCACTGAGACATAAATATACTATTTTCATTTGCGAGTGACAGATACAATCTTTATCCAATATATTCAATCTTTGTCCAACAGAAAGGAGCATAAAGTGTGGCAGGTTAAAATATAATATGGAAATTAGGGCAGCTTGAAGATGGAATATGAGAAGTAAATAATCAAAGACCTAAAACAACAACAAAAAAGTAAAAGTATTAAATAAGCATGGTGCTCGAAAGAGAACTGATGGGTCTATTGACTTACTTCATGAGAATAAGGGCATTTCAAAAAAGATAAATTATATCTTTGTCTCATTCTTCTCCAGTGATTGATGTTGAAGAGGAATACACTTGATCTGAGCATAAGGAGTCAAAGGCAATGCTGGAACAAATGGATAAATTAAACAGTAAGTTATAAGTCTCAGAGTATTCATCCAAGAGTTCTGAAGAAACTTGAAAGAGATCTGTGGTATTGTCTACACAGTGCCACAGTTTGGACTATGGGGGTGTGAATTTGTGACGTGCCTTTGGGTACAACCTGGACTGTGGAATTACAGTATCCCCTTTTCTCTCCAGTCAAGGCTAAGCTAGTGACAAGTAGTTGCCCCAGGCTTCGCTCTCATACAGCATCAGCACGTAGAGACACACCCAGTAAACTTGTGTGAATGCTCTTCCAAGCCATTCATGAACTGTATAGAGGAAGACACCAGCAAATTCGCCCAGACCCAGCTTTTCAACTCAGAAATGTGCATGAGCCTTTGTAACCAAAGTAGATTTCCCAAACTTGAATACAAAACACACTAGTTTAGACGAAACATTTAAATAAATGTATTAAATACACGATAGGTTTTAAGTGATTTATAAGTAGTATGGGCGTAGACATTCAGAATTGGTTACCCCAAAATTTACAGTAGTTTGTACTAACTGGGAACCTTTTCCAGTTAGGACCACTCCTCCCAGTTCAAATGTTTCTTTGTCTTCCAAATGTTCTTGTTACCTTCAGTGTACAGGGTAGGAGGGCAGGGAAGTGGGGGGAGAAGAGGGTGTCCCTTATTTTATACTCTCCTCCAGATGCTGGAAAAATCCTTGCTGTGTCTTGGGGTTTAGGCAGCTCTATGGTATACACGCTTGAGCAACTGTCTTTTATGTGAATTGTAAGTCTCTTGTTTACAACTTCCCCGCTCATGAATGGCTTGTGGTGGTCACTTTACAGCTGACTAGGCGTCACTCCTAGGTTTCTGCTGAAGAGCTAGTCTGTGGGCATTTCCCAGACTCACAACACTTCAACAACAAACATATAGCAAAATCTCATAACTTCATAGATAGTGATGTTATATATATTTTGAAAGAACAATGATGCTCAATAGATTATAACTTTCCAAATCATACCTCACATGGCATACTTTAGTACAAAACATGTAAATATATAACAGTGATGAACATGGGGGCTCTGGGTTGCTATTTTGAGGTATAGCGCATCAAAGAACTGTAGCATACTCTAAAGTATTGCACTCCATGTACATTTCTGGTGCAAACTAATGGGTACCTAGTTGGCATTAAAATAGTCCTTTGAACTAAGTACTACTTAGGGCCATTAGAGCTCACTTTAAAGCACATGGCAATTGATGTTGTGATGATCTGTAGACAAGCACTGACTGAGCTATGAACAATATATAATATTTCATTTAAAAGCCACTAACATACCAGAGGATTGAAGGATAGCAAATAGTATACCTCTCTTTAGAAAAAGTGCTAGGTGTGATCCCTGGAATTACAGACCACTGAGTCTTACATCAGTACCAATAAAACAATTATTGAAAATAGATTTGTAAAATTCCTAGAGGAACATTATAATACAGAGAATCCAGCAGGGTCTCTATTAGGAATTTCGACCCCTTCTAATGTATTAGAACATGTAATGGGTTAAGGAGAAATTTTTGAGATAATTCAGTGGTCCCCAACCTTTTCGTCTGGTGGGCGCCAGAAGAAGGACCATGGCGGCAGTCGAGCATCCGCTGAAATGCCGCTGAAATTCAGAGACGACGCCTCTCAATGACGTTGCTTGTCAGTAGCAAGTGGCATCATCCAGAGGTGTCACCGCCGAAATGCCGCTGAAATTCAGCGGCATTTCGGTGGCTGCTCGACCGTCTGCCAGGATGTGGGCGCACCACGTTGGGAACCCCTGAGATAATTTATTTGGACTTTTGGAAAAAATTTCCTGTAGGTGTGCCAAGAAACATCACTCACCCAACCAGCACAATAACTAAAAATAACTATAAGGCCATACATCCTTAAAAGCAAAATCAAACCACTAAACAGCAGCAATCAGGAAGAAACTTTCTTTATAGGAAGTTTATTCCATAATTGTCAAGTATGAACTTTCTTGCACCTTTTTCTGAAGCTTCTGCTACAGGCCACTAAAAGACACTATGTCCATACTGCCCCACAGTTTGGACTATGGGGGTGTAAATAGCCGTGTTCACCAAAGTGCTGTGCTGTAACTCCCTCCTGGGGATGCTATGGGCTCAAACAAAAAGGTTCCTAGTTTGTGTTAACATAGTGCTCTTCAAAAAGGATTATGTTAATCTGAGCTAGGAACCTTTTAGATTGTGCCCACAGCATCCCCAGGAGAGAGTTATAGTACAGTACAAAGTGTGGGGCAATGTAGACAAGCCCAGCACCAAAAAAATATTCAAGTAGATAGTATGAAAATGTGTTAATTTAGTGAAAAGGAAAATTATACTCATTCTTTTCTGATCAGCATCATGAAATTCCAAAAGTACCTGTCAACCAAAAACTTGAAAATATCTTGGTATCTATTGTAATTAGATATTTGATCTCTTGGTATCTAATAACTTGGTATCTATTGTAATTTATTATTCAAATATATGAATATAAGATATGTTTTGTTTTATTTATTGAAGTTTAAACTATTTAACAACAATTTAATTGAGGAAAACATCATAGAGTAGAAATAAATTATTCACATGTGAGATGGGAATATATGTATCATGCTTATTGTATGCCTGCTTTTGGGCTATGTAATGGCAATTAGGATGTTATGCCACAATATAAAAGTACACATCCACATGCCTGTTTAAAAATAATTAATTAAGATCACATGCAGCACAAATTCACAATTATGGCAAAAAATATTCAGTTGTATTAATAGTATTTTTCATAGATTCATAGAGAATGGACCATTAGAACATCTAATCTGACTTACTATACACACAGGCCAATAAATTTCACTTTTGTATTTAGCCCCATTATTTTCTAGAACATCACTTGTGTTATGCTAAAGCATATCTTCAAGAAAGGCACACATTCATGATATGAAGATTTCAGGAGACAGAGAATGCCCTATTTATCTTGGTAATCTGTTACAATGTTTAAATAATTGCCTAATTGTTAACAATTTGTATCTAACTTCTAAACTTCAGCTTCCAGCCATTCATTTTTGTTTTCCAGATTGAAGAGACCTTTACTACATGGTATTTTCTATCTATGAAGATACTTATAGATCATAATCAAGCTACTTCTCAATATCCATTTGGATAAGGCAAACAGATGTAGCCCTTTAAGTCTCACTATAAGGCACTTTCTCCAGCCCTTGAACTGACACGGTATTCCAGTACTGCTCACACCAATGCAACATACAGAAGTAAAATCACCTCCCTACTCACTTTCCCCCTGTTTATACATCCAAGCATTGCATTAGCCTTTTGCCACAGAACTGCACTGGGCTCTCATGTTGAGTTGCTTGTTGACCATGACCCTTTTTCAGGCTCTGCTTTCTAGGATACAGTCCCCCATTTGGTAGGAATGGATTGCAATCAGTGTTCTTACATGTATAACTTTGCACTTGGCTGAATTAAAATACATTTTGTTTGAATAGGTCCAGCTAACCAAGTGATCCCATTTATCTCATTTTAACCAGTCCAACAATCTTTGTGTCACCTAAAAATTTTCTCACTCTTTATGTCCAGATAATTGATTAAACTGCTGAATGGTATTGAACCTAGCACAGATCCCTCTGGAATCCCATTACTTAGCTACTGATGCCAGAGTAACAGGTCTATAGTTACCTTTGCCATCCCGCTTGCCCTTTTTGAATATTGGTGCAATGTTAATACACCTTCAGTCCTCTGAATTTCTCCATTATTTCAAGATTTATCAAAAATTAACATCAGCAGACCAGATATCTCTTTAGCTAAATCTTTTAAGACTTTTGAGTGCAAGTTATCCTCCAGCCCTGCTGATTTAAAAATGTTTGTCCCTAATAGCTCTTGTTTAACATCCTCTTTGTTTACTGACAGACTGGAAAGTACTTCATCATCCTCATGTGATGCGAGTTGCTAATCTTGCCTGTTTCCAAATACAGAGCAAAAATATTTATTGAACTTTTCTGCATCATTAATAAGTTTGAAAGAATTAGATGTTTATCATTAAATTTTTGGTAAATATCAATTTCACTGTCCACACACACACACAAAGGTGAAAAAATATTTTCATCAGTAAAAATAAAAAATGTACAGATAGGCAAAGAAACAGAAATGCTGTTTTAAAACTTATTACAGTTTGATTTAAGGATATCTACTTTGTATAGTTTGGCATGTGATGTTGACAACTGGTGTTTTATCAGTTATAAAGTTTTAACTTTTTGAATCTCAGTGTCTGTCATTAAATAATTATTGTTTAACACCCTTATAATTTCCTGCAACTCTTAAAATGTAAATAAATAAAATGTTTACAATATTGATAATATCAATCATATTTATTAAATTTAATTCTGCCAAGCATAATCATTAATAATGTTGCCATGTCTCTCTAAAAAGGGGCCTATACCATTACTAGGACTTTTGTTCCTAATACAGTTGTAAAACTTGAAAAAACCAATAGTCATCAGGCCCACAAGGTACATCCAATAGTTCTGAAGGAAAGAAAAGCTGTGTATCACTAATCGCATAGAATTATTTGAATGTTTCAATTAAATAGTGAATAATAGAAAACCAGGATTGATGTAAGTTATTTAGACTTCCAAAAGACCTTTGACAAACTCTCTTATGAAGGCTACTAAAGAAGCTGAGCAGTAAAGGTGTCAGAGGCAATGTATTGTCATGACTCAATACCTGACAAGGAGGCAGAAAACAAAGAATAGGATTAAATGGTCAATTTTCATCATCCCAAAAGGTTAAGAGAGTGGGGCCACAAAGTTCCATACTAGGCCCAGTATTGTTTAATATATTTATTAATGATCTGGGAAGATGACTGAGCTGTGAGTTAAGTAACTTTGTGCCATCTCTAAATTTTGTTAAGTTAGGCTATGTCTACACTAGAGAGTTAAGACAACTTAAGTTACATCGTCAATCATAAACTGCTTTAATTACATTGATTGTGCATGTTCAAACAAAACCCCTTGTGACAGTGGATCATGGCCACAGTCCATGCTCTTGCATCCACAGAGAGAGTGGTGCATCATGGGTAGTTATCCCACTATGCCACTCACCACCCTCTGTCACTGTAATATTTGGGAATGAATCACAGTGCATCCAGGCTTGCTGTCTCATGAGGCACTTCTTTCCGTTCCATCATTCCATAGGCTTCTGACTTCATTTTGTGCCATTTTTTAACAGACTTTATAAACTGTGCACCCATCATCTCTATCTGAAAGCATGGATCCTGAACTGCTGACCAATCTGGAGATGTGTGTTATGACACAACACAGCTGGTCCTGAACTGTGAAACAGAAAGCAAATCTGTGGTGCCTGCCCTGCTGTGTGCAATAGAAAGAAACAATTGAAGATTGCTGTTGGCATTCACAGAGCAGCTTCACATGGTGGACTGTCAGTACTGGGCTCAGGAAACAAGTACATACGCATATATGGGATGATGAGCAGTGGCTGTAGAACTGTCAGATGCTCAAAACCACCTTCCTGGCACTATGCGTGGAGTTTGCACCTGTCCCGTGGCACAAGGACACCAGAATAAGAGCTGCCCTCACAGTGGAAAAGCAAGTGCCAGTCAGGCTCATCTCAGTCCCTGGAAAAATCATGGAGCAGGTCCTGAAGGAATCAATTTTAAAGCACTTAGAGGAGAGGAAAGTGATCAGGAACAGTCAGTATGGATACATGCCTGACTAACCTAATTGCCTTCTATGCTGAGATAACTGGCTCTGTGGGTGAGGGGAAAGCAGTGGACATGATATTCCTTGACTTTAGCAAAGCTTTTGATATGGTCTCCCACAGTATTTTTGCCAGCAAGTTAAAGAAGTATGGACTGGGTGAATGGACTGTAAGGTGGATAGAAAACTGGCTAGATCATTGGTCTCAACTGGTAGTGATCAATGGCTCCATGTCAAGTTGGCAGCTGGTATCAAGCAGAGTCCCCCAAGGGTCGGTCCTGAACCCAGTTCTGTTTAATATCTTCATTAAGGATCTGGAGGATGGCGTGGATTGCACCCTCAGCAAGTTTGCAGATGACACTACACTGGGAGGAGTAGTAGATACGCTGGAGGGTAGGGATAGGATACAGAGGGACCTAGACAAATTAGAGGATTGGGTCAAAAGAAATCTGATGAGGTTTAACAAGAACAAGTGCAGAGTCTGCACTTAGGATGGAAGAATCCCATGCACTGCTACAGACTAGGGACCAAGTGGCTAGGCAGCAGTTCTGCAGAAAAGGACTTAGGGGTTACAGTGGATGAGAAGCTGGATATGAGTCAACAATGTGCCCTGGTTGCCAAGAAGGCTAATGGCATTTTGGGCTGTATAAGTAGGGGCATTGCCAGCAGATTGAGGGACGTGATCATTCCCTTCTATTTGACATTATGAGGCCTCATCTGGAGTATTGTGTCCAGTTTTGGGCCCCACACTACAAGAAAGATGTGGAAAAATTGGAAAGAGTCCAGCAGAGGGCAACAAAAATGATTATGGGGCTGGAGCACATGATTTATGAGGAGAGGCTAAGTGAACTGGGAAGACAAGAATGAGGGGGGATTTCTAGCTGCTTTCAACTACCTGAAATGGGGTTCCAAAGAGGACGGATCTAGGCTGTTCTCAGTGGTAGCCAATGACAGAACAAGAAGTAATGGTTTCAAGTTGCAGTGGGGGAGGTTCAGGCTGGATATTAGGAAAACCTTTTTCATTAGGAAGGTGGTGAAGCACTGGAATGGGTTACCTAGGGAGGTGGTGGAATCTCCTTCCTTAGAGGTTTTTAAGATGAGGTTTGACAAAGCCCTAGGTGGGATGATTTAGTTGGGTATTGGTCCTGCTTTGAGCAAGGGGTTGGACTAGATGACCTCCTGAGTTCCTTTCCAACCCTGATATTCTATGATTCTATGATTCCACACATCTATTGCCAACTCCAGACTGATTGCGAATCAATTTGGAATTGGAAAATCCACTGTGAGGCTTGCGATAAAGCAAGTGTGTAGGGCCATTAATTGCCTCTTGCTACGAAGGACCGTGACTCTTGGCAATGTGCAGGAAATACTTGATGGCTTTGTGGCAATGGGTTTCCCTAACTGAAGTAGGGTGATAGACGGCACACATATCCTAATTTTGCCCCCAGACCATCTTGCAACGGAGTACATCAAGTGGAAGGGCTTGCAGGTGCTGATGGATCACCAGGGCCATGTCACTGACATCAGTGCAGGTTGGTCATGGTGCACACATCTTTAGGAACACTGTACTATATAGAAAGCTGCACACTGGGACTTACTTTCCAGAAGATTCCAGTGGAGGATGTGGAAATGTCCATAGTGAACCTGGGAGACCCTGCCTACCCCTTGCTCCTATGGCTCATGAAGCCTTACACTGGGAACCTAGAAAGCAGCAAGGAGCACTTCAGCAACAGACTCAGCAGGTGCCAAATGACCATTGAATGTGCATTTTTGTCACGTTGGACCTCAATGAGGAAAATATTCCAATGTTCATAGCAGCCTGCTGTGATCTGCAAACATTTGTGAAGCCAAAGAGGAAAAGTTTACCACAGGGTGGAGTGCTGAGGTGGATTGGCTGGCTGTTGATTTTGAGCAGCCAGATACCAGAGTGATTAAAGGGGTTCAGTGGGCTATTCAAATCAGGGAGGCTTTAAAGAAGCATTTTGACTATAAGCCCTGGTAATATCTTTGTGTTATGCATTAGATCAGGTAATGTTTACTTGTCATCTTAAATGACCTCTGTAATGCTTGCTTCCTTAGCTTTAACTGTAGTGAGCACGTTTCTGCCTATAGCCACTGTGTTTGAATTTTAGCAGCAACTCCCATGTGCATGACACAAATAAAAAGCCTCATTTTGTTTCAAAGACTACACTTGAATTAAAGGATATACCTTTTTTTTTTTTGAAAACGGGACATGGCAATGAGGAACAGTTTCTCAGTTAATGCTCTCACAGCTGCGTGTAACTCCAGCTTTCACCATGAAACCAGTCTCTAGTGATGAAGTGCAATGGGTACTGCCATGGAACGGGAAAATGGGAAACGGAAAATATGTTGGAGGAGTTTGGGGAAGGCATGGAATGGTGTTCTGTATTAGCTGCAGGAGGAGTCATGCAAACATGTGCTCAGATTGCACTGCTATGAGGGACTCGAAATATCTGTCTGGCTTTCTAGTAGCTTTATCATCTGCTCCTGTCCCTCTGTCATCTGTTCCTGCCCCTATCTCCTTTCCAGGCTTTCCAGCTTGTGTTTGTCATTCTCTGTCTCCCTCCATGCTCTTGTTTCACTATCTGCTATATCTGTTGACTGCAGCACTTTGCGAAACATATCCTCCTTATTCCTCCTTGCCAAGATTTTTTCCCCACTTTGAACTTTAGGGTACAAAAAGTGGGGACCTGCATGAACACTTTTAAGCTTAATTACTAGCTTAAATCTGGTACGCTGCCACCAGCCAGAAGTTAGTGTCTGGCACATTTTCTGTTCCCCCAAAACCTTCCCTGGGAAACGCAGACCCAAACCCCTTGGATCTTAAAACAAAGAGGAATTAACCATCCCCCCTCTTTTCCCCACACCAATCCCTGGTGAGTTCAGACTCAATCCCTTGGATTTTAAAACAAGGAAAAATCAATCAGGTTCTTAAAAAGAAAGCTTTTAATTAAAGAAAGAAAAAAAGTAAATGTTATCTCTGTAAAATCAGGATGGAAAATGCTTTACAGGGTACTCAGATTCATATAGACTGGAGGGACTCCCCACCCCCTAGCCTTAGATTCAAAGTTACAGCAAACAGAGGTAAAAATCCTTCCAGCAAAAAGACACATTTACAAGTTGAGAAAACAAACATAAGACTAATCCTCCTTGACTGGCTACTACTTACAATTTTGAAACATGAAAGACTGATTCAGAAAGATTTGAAGAACCTGGAATGATGTCCCATCCCTCTCAGTCCCGAGAGCAAACAAGGAATCAAACAAAAAACACAAACAAAGACTTCCCTCCACCAAGATTTGAAAGTATCTTGTCCCCCTATTGGTCCTCTGGTCAGGTGTCAGCCAGGTTTACTGAGCTTAACCCTTTACAGGTAAAAGAGACATCAACCCTTAACCATCTGTTTATGACACTCCTATTTTGCCTATTTATCTGACAGAGGCCCTCAGCCAGTGTGTAGGAGTTGGGCCTCAAGGACACATCTGCATAAACCAAAGAAACAGTGAACAGAGACCATATTGAGAGTGTACTCACAGCCATGAAACTTTCTTAATGTTCCTTGGCAAGCAAACAGCTCAGTAAGAGTCCCAGATATGGTGAGTTCAGTGGGAGATGGAGGGTTGGAAAGAGGGAATGGGCAAGAAGGGACAAAGATGTCTGGGTGGTTTGTGAAGAGGGTCACTACATGTGCCTAGGGAGAGCATTCTCAATATTGGCACCCTTTTCCACAGGCTGGGGTAATCGAACCCAGCATCTCCTGAGGGTAACCCAGGATGCAAGGGTGCATCTCCTTCATGTGTGTGGCTTCAGACCAGGTCCGTATGCTGTTCACCTCTGTACTGCTTTTGTTCCTGCAAAAATAATTGCTGGTTAGCATGGCAAAGTTTCCTACAGTATGTGGGGGGGAAACATGACAGCTTTACCAAGGAACCTTTGGCATAGGGTTGCAGAGTACCTACATGAAAGTTTCCTAGAGCTCTCTATGGAGAATTCTTGGGAATCCCAGTGTACATTAAGTATCAGAGGGGTAGCCGTGTTAGTCTGGATCTGTAAAAGCAGCAAAGAATCCTGTGGCACCTTATAGACTAACAGACGTTTTGGAGCATGAGCTTTCGTGGGTGAATACCCACTTCCTCAGATGCATGCATGCATCTGAGGAAATGGGTATTCACCCACGAAAGCTCATGCTCCAAAACGTCTGTTAGTCTATAAGGTGCCACAGGATTCTTTAGTGTACATTAACAAACTTTTCTACTGGGCCCCACTCCAAAGCTGCATAGGCTCCGTTGTTAATTTATTTTAATTCTGCCTAAAAGTCACTTTTTTTGTAGAGGAGGAAAGAAGTGGATTTTAAATAAAACCCCTTTAGATATTTTAGGGCAATAATAGGACAATAAAGTAAATTGCCTTTTTTCATGGGCATAACATGAATGTCTAAATGCTGAAACATCGACACCAGTAGAAAAGTAAAGCATGTGCATAAATGTTTTTAGGATCAGGGCCTCGGTAGGTAAAAAGTCCTGAATGACTGGTATTGTACTTGGTTTACTAAGTTTTGAGGGGGAGAGTGTATTAAAATAGCAATGTTATTAACATTTCAAAATGTGGGTTTTAGTAAGTGCAATCTATTTTACATTTAAACTTACTCTGCACCCCTGTGCACAGTTGTACATATGTGTACGTAATTATGTCACTATTGGACTGCAGGATTGCATAAAATCACTTGCTGAAGTAATAAGAGAAAATAAGCTTGAGATGTTTACTAGTGTCAGTGGAAAGGTTGGTGGAGTTTGTAGATATAGCAGGTTGCTTAATCCCACTTTACGAAGCCTAGACATTTCATGTAGTTCCATAAATTCAGGAAGAAAAATCATGTAAACTCTATGTGTAAATTGAATATGCTAAAAAGATTTGGCTTTTTAATCCCTCCCCCTGCCTTTAAATACAAAAAACCCCCTAGCATTTTTACAAAGTTAAGGCTGTGGAATAAAGCACATAAAACAGGTAATTGCAAAGGTTAAGGTTTCTTGCACAAAATTAGCAAGGTTATATTGCTCGCATATAGTATTTTTTTTATTCTTGATATCCTTATTAAATATAAGTTTTCATGTATGACTGTTTCCTACTTGTAGCACTTGTCATAGTTAAGGTAACAAAACAATTTCCCTTAAAACATCCTGGTTTTACATACTGAGGTTTAATTTTTCCAGACTCAGCCTCTTCCAAAAGGGAGGGAAGATTGGTGTATAAACTTTGAGCAGAAATATTTCTTCCATAAGAGTGAAAAAAAATGCTTGTCCATTGGTGGGTAGTGGAGGGCATCCAACTATTTTTTTTTTAACAAAAATGTCTGAGATTTGAAAGATGCCATTTCTCATGGAAATAATCCTAAATGAAGGGCAGTTTCTAGAGTTATTTTAAATTAAACTTTTTCTGATTTGAATGAACCAAATAAGGATTGGACAATGGAATAATTATTATGTGTGTTACTATTTTCACTGAGCTATTAGATGTATTCCTGAAGTACAGTGCACAGCACAGGGTGTGCGTGTCAGTAGTTAATTTTACACTCGAACAGATTGCCTCTTTAAAGTTGGCTTGTAGGTTTTCTCCAGAGAGAGGCCTGGGAGTTGAAGGCTGGCACAGCAAAGCCTGTTGGGAAATGAGGCAGCTCTCTTTCTTTAATGAAAAGAACTCCTAGAAAGAGAGAGGTTTTGTGGTGGGTCTCTTAGTCAAAGTGGTTTAGGAAAGCATGTGGGAAGGGAGAAGATAGGTTCTTCTTTAGCTCTGCAGGTGTCTGTTGAACCCACAAAGAGATATGAATGTTTAGACTTTCACTGTCTGGGAAAGGGTAGTGTTTTGGTTTAACTGGAGAGCTAAACTAGTAAGGAAGCTTGAGGTAACAACCACATTGCCATGCCAATCAGTTAAGACCTCTCCAAATGCACTAAGGGCGTGATCCAAAACCCAGTATAAACAACTGAAAGATTTCCACTGACTGAAATGGGCTCTATAGCTGGCCCCAAAATTTCTCTTTCCCAGAATGAGTTTTAACTGCTCAGAAAATATTTCCAAATATTTTCAGGAGGAGGTGGCAGGAATTTGATAAAAAGACTCTTGTTATACTCCCACTAAAATGCTCCTTTCTCCAAATTCCCTGATCCACAAATGGATGTAGGCACTGCAACATTCAATGTTGAACTTTTAGGTGCCTAGGAAATCATTGGAATAACATAAAGTCTGGGTTAGGTGCCCAGCTGCTGATACGATGAATGGAGAGATACCTAAGACTGAGATCCACAAAAGCCAGCACATTAGGTGGGGAGCCACCTACACTAGTCAATGGAAGATGCTGATGAGAGGGGTGGACCCTACCCCTTTCATGTAGATGTGTGCCTAAGTCCAGGCTGCAGGCAGGTGCTTATTTCAGACAGGAAACCCTCTCCTGGAGCCAGGCAGCTTAGGTGCTTACAGCATTTCTTATGAGAAGGAGATAGGTTCCTGCCTAACTCTACAAAAATGGGAGTGAGGGAGGGGTTATGTGCCTCCCTTATAAATTTTAGACCAATGGTTAGTGGGTTCACACAGCATGTGGGAGACCATGGTTCAATAGGGGTCTCCCACCTCTCAGGAGAATACCAGAACCATTGAGCTATGGGATATTGTAATGTGGGTCTTGGAAGCTGTTCCACTGGGTATAAATACTTTAAAAATATTATTGTTTTAAAATCAACCTATTTAAAATAGAATTTGAAACTAACCACCTATGTTAAGGCCTAAATTTTCATGATCTATTAAAATAAATACAAAAATAATATTAGGTAGTCATGTTACAGAGGTAGCTAAGTTTTGGAGTAGACTTTCAAGGGAAGTTATAAAATCCCCATCACTGGAGATTTTTAAGACTAGGTTGGACAAACACCTGTCAGGGATGGTCTACATTTACTGGTTTCTGCATTTGCATAGAGGGAGTGGACGTCATGAACTCCTGAGGTCACCTTCAACCCTACATTTCTATGATTCTGTGTTTGCCGCCAAGTTCTAAAGAAAGTCAAAGAACTGAACTGGAGACAGTCTCTGAGTAAGCACCTGGAACCACAGGTTTCTGAAGCACTATAGGTGCTTTTGACAGCCTCTTCTGAAAGTGTAGAGAGAATATTTCCTTCGTTTCAGTTTATTCAACAAGTTCAATTCAATGACTAGTTCATTTCAAGTTTAGAAACTGATTGGAAGCTGAAAAAACAGAGAAGTTTGTTGTCCTCGTCTTATCTATGAATAAAAACTAGGTATGAGAGGATGACACCTACTAATCCTAAAATTTTGAACAATGTGGTAAACAGATCATACTTCCTTTGTTTAATAAATGCTTATTTTAAATGAAAAACGTGTTTTGGTAGACGTTTCTGATAAACTTTTTTTCTTATGCTGCACATTTAAGGTAGTTTTATTTAATAAAAAATGCTTTTGTGCATTTTTAATTTAATTTGAATTTCCATCCAAATAGAGCTTGACAAAAATAAGTAAAAAAAATCTATCATCTAGTAAATGAGAAATGCATCATTCAGCATTGTCTAATGGAATAAAACATAAAAATTGCTTAAATAAATACATATATAGTTTATCCTCCTGGCTAGCGAAAAGAAGTACCAAATTTCATGTAAGGGCCATATTTAGTTGCAAATCAGTATATTTTAATAATTATTAACCAGTGAGAATCAACCATTCTTTAGGAAAACAACTAAAATGTACAAGTGTAAAGCATGATTAAAATTCATGATTTCATAGATTCCAAGGCCAGAAGGGACCATTGAGTCTGACCTGCTGTATAACACAGGCCATAGAGCTTCCATAAAATTATCCCTAGAGTATATCTTTTAGAAAAACATCCATTCTTGATTTAAAAATTGCCAGAAATGGAGAATCCACCACAACCTTTGGTAAATTGTTCCAAAGGTTAATTACTCTCAGCATAATTTCTAGACTGAATTTGACTAGCTTCAACTTCCACCCATTGGATCATGTTATATCTTTTTCTGTTGGATTGAAGAGCCCATTATTAAATATTTGTTCCCACATCAATACTCTTAAATTGCAATCATGTCATACCTTAACCTTCTCTTTGTCAAGATAAATAATTGAGCTCCTTGAGCCTCTCTCTCTAAGGTATTTTTTCTAATACTTTAATTGTTCTAAGTATCAGAGGGGTAGCCGTGCTAGTCTGTATTCATAAAAACAATGAGGAGTCCGGTGCCATCTTATGGACTCCTTGTCATAGAGTCATAGAGTCATAGACTTTAAGGTCAGAAGGGACCATTATGATCATCTAGTCTGACCTTCTGCAAAATGCAGGCCACAGAAGCTCACCCACCCACCCCTGTAATAAACCCCTAACCTATGTCTGAGCTATTGAAGTCCTCAAATCATGGTTGAAAGACTTCAAGGTGCAGATCATCTTCCACCAAGTGACCCATGCCCCATGCTGCAGAGGAAGGCGAAAACCCCCCAGGGCATCTGCCAATCTGCCCTGCAGGAAAATTCCTTCCCAACTCTAAATATGGAGATCAGCTAAACCCTGAGCATGTGGGCAAGACTCACCAGCCAGCTGTCCAGGAAAGAATTCTCTGTAGTAACTCAGATCCCGCTCCATCTAACATCCCATCACAGACCATTGGGCATATTTACCACTAATAGTCATTGTTAATTGTTCTAGTCTCTCTTCTCTGAACCCTCTCCAATTTATCATTGTCGTTGAATTGTGGACACCAGAACTTGGCACAATATTACAGTATCTGTTGCACCAGTGCCAAATACAGAGATAAAATAACCTCTTTACTCCTATACAGCTAGTGCTCTAGGTAGAGGTTCAAACTCTGCATCACTCCAACCAGCAAGGCTCTTTAAGTACTGTGCACTGATTGCCCCACTGGAACACATAAGGTTTTCTGCTAAAGTGATTTAAATAATGAATAAAATTGGTGATTTAAATATTTTTGATTCAAATCAATCCACTTTAATCACAATGGCATCTAAAACAGGGACTTAAGTCTTCTTTTGACTATCCTGAGTCCTTTGTGTGGTGTAAGTCTACTTAACTAAGCCTCAAACAAACCTTCCCAGGGAGTAGGAATGATAGCCTTATCTTTAGTTGAGAGGCAGCTTGTTCCTAAGGCTAGGGTATTGGCCTAGCAGTCAGATAATCTGTGTTCTATTACTAGCTCTGTTACTCTCCTGTTATGGGACCTTAAACAAATCACTTTACCTCTGTTTCAATTTCCCTATCTGAATAATGGAGATAATAATACTTAATTCCCTTTGTAGAGCACTTTGAGGTCTATGGACAGGAAGTGTTACATGAAAGCTAAGTATTAGTACAGATGTGGTAACCGATGCACAGAGAGAGACAAAAATTGTAGTAGAATTACTGTACAAAGCCCTGCCTAATCTACATTACATCTTAAGAAAATGTCTTTAAATTTCTGTATTTACCAACGCCATCTGAAAATGGATAATACAATGCCTGCATAACTTAATAAAATAGTTTGAAATCTATAGACAAAACTATTTAATTGCAGAGTGTTGTTATAGGCCACATTAAACCAGATGGTAAAACTCAAATACCAAAAAGTGGAATGTTTTGCTTGGGTGTGGATTAGGCACAGCATTCTAGAACTGTCTTTCACAAATTCCAGGGCATTATGGAAGGCTCTCAGGATACATAAATTGAGACATTTGGTGTGTTGGAGCTGGGAAGAATATTTGAATGACATTTTTCTGTAGACAGAGAAGTTGTATAGTTTTCTTTCAGAAATTGCTAATAAGACACTATAAATAACCATAAATGATTGCTTCTTGGAGCACCTAGTCCTGAATCCATAAGGTGAGAGCAATTCTTGATTTAATCCTAAACTGAGCACAGGTTCTTCTCCAAGAGGTAACTCTAGCTGAATGACTTGGTAATGGTTACCAAAATGTCATTAAATTTAGCATCTTGGTAAGGTGAAAAATACTGAAAAATCCCAACACAGTAACATTTAACTTTAAAAAAAGGAACTATACAAGAATGAGAATATTAATCGGATGGAAATTAAAGAGTAAAATGCCTGCAAGCAGCATGGAGACTACTTAAAAACACATAATAAAGGCTCAGACCATAGGCAGCCAGTTTCGTACAAACAAGGGAAAGTATTTTTTCCACACAACTCACAAATAACCTGTGGAACTCATTGGCATGGGATGTTGTGATGGCCAAAAGTGTAACTGGTTACAATAAAGAACTGGGTAAGTCCATGAAGGATGGGTCCATCAATGGCTATTAGCCAACAGGGTCATGGATACAACCCTAAATCTTGGACTCCCAAAAGACTAGAGGGAAAGACAGGGTTTGATAATTCCATAAATGCCCTGTTCTGTAGACTCCTCCTAAAGCGCTGGTACAGGCCACTATCAGAGACAGGATACTGGGTAAGATGGACCATGTCTGACCCAGTATAGCTGCTCTTGTGTTCTTATGTACAATAAGACATTCATTTTAGAGATATCTTCATCCAAATGAAAACAAAAATATTCTGTTAAATACATGCTTGTGGTGAGATAATGCATTTAAAAATATATATTATAGAGAGAAGTGAACTTTACTTGTAAGAAGCTGGTAAAGATATACTGGACCATTATGACAATGAAACTAGCATACATATACAAGAAGGAAAACATATCACTAGGTGCATTGTGTACATCCAAGTCCCTAGTCTTACAATTATATCTGTGCAGATGGAACTTTGTGCCTATGCAGAGCCCCATAAACTTCAGTGGGTCTCTGTGCAGGTTCAAGGCCTAAAGTTGCAATATAATATGCAATTACTTTATATTTTGGAAAACAACATGTTCATGTAATAAAACTGCACTATGTTTATGCACAAGGGGATAGCGTTAAGGTGACATGTTCAATTTCAAATTTGACATTCTATGAATGAGTGCCTAAATGGACAACCTTAAGGGGCACTGTCAACTTAAAAATCTACTGTTGTTACAAGTAACATCTAAAATGACTATAACTGAAAAATCAAAGAAAAATGTTTAAATTTGTTTACTTTGTAAATTTGGCACACTTAATATGTAACACTTTCATTCTTACTGTGCCAGCAGAGAGTTTCCGCTGTTATTTGCATGAGTCTTTGACACAGCAGAAGGAATAGGAAAATATTTTAAATATATTTTAAAATAGGAAAATGTGACTTGAAAACAACAACAAAAAAGTTAACGGGGCAGGTGTAGTATCTAAAACTACTTTGGAAAAAAAAAGCCTTTAAAAAATTGATTGGATTTAAATTTGGAAGTGTCTTTTTACCATTGTTATTAACATAGGGTGGATCATATTTTATCTTTAAAATATATAAATTGTGCAACCTAGTCAAATTAATGTTTTGGGAGAAACCTAACTCTTGGAATTTTCTGATCTATGTGCTTGGCTTCTCAGTCTTAAAGTTGTATCCATGCTAGTTTTTGCATTTATTATTATTAACATTCTTACTTAGTGCTGAAAAGCACAGTACAACAGATCAAAATGATCAGTGAAGTAGGCTGACTGCAAGCAACTCCTCAAAGCAAGACTCAGACTAGTCTCTTTCTCTCATGTTTTACATTTGAGTTCTTTGTCCTTTCTTCTTTTGTTTCCTCTACTTTACTCACTCACTCCTTATCTCTTTCTGTGTTCTTTAACCCTAACTCTAGAACAGTCTTAATAGCTTGCTTGTCTAACTCGGGTGAATATTCTATTGAATTCGGTAGGACTATTTGAGTGATTAAAGGGAACAGTCATTGCAGGTGCACATATCAAAGAAATATGGATGAATAGAAGTGAAGTGGTACTTAGAAAACAATTTTATAGGAGTTCAGCAGTCTTAAAAATCTGTGGTACTGAATTTAAAATACTTTTTTCTTTTAAGTTACATATTTGCGTCTTGGTTTAGTTTTGCCATAAAAATGAAGAAAGTCCTAATTTAATAATTTGCATCACTTATCAAATAAAAATACCAGTGTAGGTTCTGAGTCTTTTCAATTACTTCAGTGGGCTGTGAATCAGGCTCATAATTAGCATCCTTATCTCCTTTAATTTCTCATATTTGGAAAAGTCAAAAGCTTATTTCAGTAGAACTCACTTTGTCTTTTTACTAATAAATTATATTTAAATACTTATTGGAGATGGATAGTATAACAGATTAAAATGACAACCAGACTAAGTGAGTTTTTAACTATTTAAACATTTGCCACTAAACACATTACATAAAGTTGGAGGCATTCTCTCTGATATAGAACCCATTTGTCATTTTCCTCTAATTGACCTTGAAAGCTTAATTGGTGTTAATTTTTTCATGTTAAGCCCCACCTTTGCAAAGAAAGCTGTTAAAAAGATTCAAGGGGGTGGAGGGAGAGAATGTAGGTCTTATTTTCCAGTAAGAAAGCACACTGCTTAAACCCAAAGGGGTTTCCACATCCAACTTTCAAGCTTTGTTGTTAGATGGCAGTGACCTCTAGATTGACTAGTCTGGTGATAGACTTTGAGGAGTAATTTCTAAGAACGTTAAGAGCATGAACTTCATTCTTTTAAAATACCTTCTTAAATAAAGGCTTCAAAACAAAGTCAACCATTGATCCGGGTTTTTTAATAAAAAGTTCTTTGCATTAGACAACGGGATTTACTACTAAGAAGGAAACATATATTAGTCTTTTTAGTTTATTGTTTTTATTTGACAAAGGTAGAATTACAGAGTTGTGAGCAAAGATTTGAGCCCTCTGTTCAGGGCGGTAAATCTACATAAATTCAGTGACTGTCAGGATAAAAGCAATCTTTAGATTACTCTGTGTTGTCACCTAAAGAGGAATAGGGATATAAATTATGCTTTGTTCTCTACTAATACTTTCTAAATAACTCTTTATTCTCTAGGTACATTCACTATTTCCTTATGGTTTTTTTCATGGCAGCATAAAAGAACATGAAAAAATGATATATATTTTTCTTCTGGGGAGGTGGGCGAAGAAAATCCAGGAGTTGAAGACACACCACCGTGCCTGCAGCCCCACCTTGCAGACTGTGCTGTCCCATTTGCTCCTCTTTCCGCTCCCGATCTCAGTCAAGGAGCGGGATGGTGGAGACAATTTTTCTGTCTTTCACATGTGTGTACACGGGGAAAAAAACAGCAACTAGCGAACAAAATTGTTTTTCATTAACAGCTGCACCCACTCAGCTGCTGAGCGCAAAGGAAAGGTAGTGCAGGCGCACTGAACACATTGAGTCCAAGCAGCCTTCGCCAGGCAGCCCGAACGTATGTTATGTGTACGTGTGATAATAGCGGAGGTGGCCTTGGCACAGAGGAATGGACAAATGAGGGTGGTGGTGGTTTCCAGGCTTGGCTTTGATTAGCAGAGAAAATCCAGGCAATGGTTTGTTTCCCAGTCCCTTCAGCAAATCAGACTTGAAACGAGGCTCCTTCTCTGTTGGCTTCACAAGAGCTATAGTGAACTTAAAACCCATCCACACCGCTCACTGCGGCTGGTCTCCCTCAAGACCCTATGCAAATAATAAATGGACAATCTCCCCCATCCCCCCATGTCTGGGGCTGTGCTCAGCCCTCCGTAGACAGGTCATCCCCCACCCCACCCCTAGGTTAACAGCAGGGCTGTGCGACTCACCACCGCGATTTCACCTTTTGGACGAAGTGGCTGTAACCATCCTTAGACGGTCACTGAGCCCATGAGCGTGGGGGCAGGTATTTCAGTGAGGAGCCGGGGCGCCTTCTTAGGCTCCCCGTAAGGTGACTGCGAGCGGGGCTCCAGCAGCGCTCGGGGCTTTCCCAGGGTAAGCGCTAGCATCGGTCGCGATCAGGCTGGGCGCGGGCGGGGAGGTGGGGAATGAATTGCACTCACCACCCAGCAGGAGCAGCGGTGGCAGGGCCACCTTGTTCTGCTCGGCAGGGCTGTGGGCCCCCTTCGCGGCGGGCGCGCAGCCCAGCCAGCGGGCTGCACCTTTAAGCCGCCAGAGAGCGAGAACGACCCCCGCCCCCAGTGCATCACCAAACCCACCATTAACAGCCGCAAACTCGCAGCCAGCCATCCCAGAGGGCGCGCGGGCGGGCCGGTCCCTCCCGCTGGGTTCATGGCAGGAGCTGCGGGGAGCCTGAAGCCGGCTGACTGGGGCTGAGGAGGTGGCGGTGGAGCCGGTGCCGCACGCTGGTGCCGCTGCAGTGCCTGCAACCCTGCATCCGTCTCGCGCATTTCAGCCCCTTCAGCGGCGGGCGAGCTGGGTGCAGCTCCTCCAGCGCCGGGAGCTGCTTCTCTATCCTGCAGCCACCTCTCCCAGCTGGCAGCAGCCCCGGCCCGTTCCCTCCCCGGGAAAGCGGGGCTGGCGTCGGCAGTAGAGCAGCCCTGCCAAGCTGCAGGCAGGAGTGACTGGAACGGACTCCGCTTGGGGGTGGGAGGACTCGCTGGCGAGGAGGGAGAGAGAGAGAGAAATAAATAAATAAGTAAATAAAGCAATACCACCCGCGCCAATAAAAGAGGCAGAGACCGCGGCTCTGCCGGGCGGGGGATCGGCTCTCTTGCAGTGGCGGTGGGACTGAAGCTGCAAAGTTCAACCCAAACGTGTTGCTTCCTGTTGGCTGCTGCTGCCCAATTTCACCTGCTCAAGTGACTTGCCCAGTAGGGCTCTTGCTACTCCATAGCTCGGAGACTGCGGAAAGGGGGCTTCCTTTCGTACCTCCACCCGTCTAGGAAAGAAAGGTGGGAGAGAGACAGCAGACAGGTACGTTTCACTTGTGGTCACCTCTCCTACAAAGAGTGGTGAACGAGATCGTCTCTGCTCTACAGTTGCCTTTATTTTTAGGAGCCGAGCATTTGCCAAACTTTGCTTCCCCCTCGCACCTCCCATTCGCACCCCCTCACGCACACTCTTCTTTTCATTCGGGGGTAGGGGTGTGCTTTGGGTTAATTGGGGTGGTTTGTTTTGGGACGGTTTGGGGGTTCTGGAGCAGCCGGGAGGATCCTCAGCTGCGACATCGGTTTAGTCCTTATACAGGTGCCTTGACTGAATAATGCGTCTGCTTTGCTTGTTTGGGTTTTCATTTTAAATCCCTTAGCTTGCCGCTCGCAGCAGGAGTCCGAGTGGCAGGCGCGTAAATTTGCAGCAATAGGCGAATGCAAACCTGGGTGAAGTTTTTCCTGCTGCTGCTTAATTCCAGGAGTGAGCAAACGCTTTCCTTGCAATAGCCACTGTTGTAAGTACTAAGTTGTCCTATCGGGGACAGTAAGGAAAGTAACGAAAAACGAATGGGCATGTGATTCCAATGAGGGCTACAAGCAGTTAGGATAGAAACTTGAAGGACTCATTACAGAGACGAGGTGGATGGGGTAATCTCTTTTATTGAACCAATTTTTTTGGTGAGAAAGATCAACTTTGGAGCTCATACAGTCTCGTCTTCAGAAATTGGGTCAATAAAAGATACTACTTCACACACCTTGCCTCACTAATATCATGGGACCAAGGCTGCAGCATAAAAGGCTCATAGGTATTTAGATAAATTCTGTTTGGAAAAATATCTCCATGTAAGAACGTGCCTTTCTGAAAGCAGGTGAGATACAGGTGTGTGTGTGTGTGTGTGTGTGTGTGTATGTATGTATATCTAGATAGATATATATCCTTTAAAAGAAAACTTGAATATATCCATCAGTATAGGGGTATTTCTAATTGTATTGTATTTAAGCTGTAGCTTTATTTTTAACGTAGAACGGGCTAACTATTTGAAAGATCCCCTTTGGGGGTAATTCTATATTGTTTGGGGGTGGAGAGCTGTGTATAGTTCTCCTTAATTTAAATCTCCGTGAGTGTCACAGTAACAACGTGTACATAGTGTGCCGTGAGATTGCTGAAGGCTGAAGCCACCTGCTGAACTAGTTGATGTTACTTTTTGGAGAAGATGAGTTAGGAGTAGAATTGTAGAGACATCCAGCAGATGGAGCAATGAAAAACTGGATCAGACTCTGCATAAAACAAATTATTTTGCTTTAATCATAGTTTAAAGAAGAGCTCTCCAGCACTTTATAGAGGAACACTGCAAGTTACAAAGTGGAAATTCACACCTGAAATAGACATTTGATTTTGAATTTTGTCCATTTTAAATGTGCTTGTATTAAGTAGTTCTGGAAAACTTGCATTTTCCAGGTTGTTATGCTTGTTTCGGGTGGATGGGCTAGTGTATGCTATTTTGTATTTATTCCTAATCCTAGTTTCTGTAAGGATGATTATTTTTCGAGTTGCTATTGTGCATCAGAAAATGATCGTGCTGTTATTAGGAAAGTAGTTCTACTTTGTAACATAATTACAGGAAAATGTATCAAAGCATTATTAAAATTATAGAATAGTAGGTAACTATTACTTTAGTTTAAGGTACAATTGAAAGATGTTCCCAGTATATTGCAGATTGGAATGGACTGTTTTGAATGGTTAATCATATTTAAATGGTCTAACTTTTTTAAAAAAGTATGCAGAGCTCTAGCAGGGCTGAAAGGATAGAGTTTTTAGTAATGAGGTTGTAATGGCGGTAAAGCTTACAAAAGGACTACAGTAATTATGTTGCTAGCTTGGAAATAACAGGGGGTATGCAAGTTCACTAGACAAGGAGAAACAGAATGTTTAGCATTGTTTCCTATATACTTAAATACATTGTTATATGTAACCAGGGCAGGCATAAAACAAGGCAACATTATTACTTTTTCAGTCCAGTGAAAAGTCCTCTTTCAACTGCTGTTATCTCATGTCTGAATATCTAAATTCAATTTCTTTTAACTAATCTGTAGTTGATTATAGAAAATTACAATTTAAAGCAGAATATTGAAAGGCTTGGAACAGAGATCCTTTAAGAAGTTCATTTTGTCATCCATTATTTCAAAAGCTAATATATAGTATATTAATGCATCTATCTACCAACTTCTTTAATGTTTTTTAAATGACAAATGGATGAACCAATCAGTTTTGATAACTTTTTAAGTTTTCTATTAGATTTTCAGATACTTGAGAAGGTAGTTTTGAGTATATGTGTTTAAGAAACATCAATCTGTGTGAAAACCCTTGTAGCAATAATATAGAAATATTTACATTCTTTTAAAAGTTTGCCCAGGGTGTAATATATGATAAAGTTGGTATAACAAGAATTATGAAATAACTTTGCATTTACTATATTTTTTCAGAGAGGAAACATAGGTTTGTCACGATCACCATTGAAAACAAGTGTTAAATAAAATATTATAAGCTGAATTAAATAAACTCTAAAATGGCATAAAATACAATCTCTGTACTTTAAGAACTTCTGGGGAGAAAAATACATTTTAACTACTTGAGGAAACAATCTTTTAATGTATGTCCTAATAATTTTGTTAGATTATGATATTTTAAAAAAGGAAACTTTTTTCACTTATGTATTAAGGAACTTGTATTGAAAATAGAACACAAGCATATGTGTTGGTATTTTCTGAAAGAAACATACGGTTTCTTATAAACTTTTGATTCTATCTGTTTAGCTTTAAAATCATATCCTTAGACTAAAACGACCATAATTAAATGTTTAATAATGCCTATATCTACCAAGAGGCCAATTCTGTGAGGTACTGGGCATCTCCTGGAAGGTTCTGAATGCCTTCAACTCTCATGGAAGTCAGTGGGAATTGAGAATGCTGAGCACTTCATAGGATCATAGAGAAAATTTTAAAATCAATCATTTCTCCTCTTGTAAAGTCTTCATTCAGAGTTTCTAGTGGATAATATATGTAAACCACTCTTCTCTATATTACTATTCCACAAATTCCTTCTTTTCTATCCACAAAAGCTAAAATATTCAAATTATTCACTGAACCGTTGTTTCCCTCTTCCCCTGAATACTGAGTCTTAGTGTTAGTGTCACATTTCTGTTTTCTTTAATTCCAGTCCTCATGAGTTTTCAATATCTGTTTTGATTGTGTGGTGCATATTAAATTATAGTCCCAACATTTCTAAAGAGTGCTGTTATACATGAGAAGTAATAAATTCATTAAAATTGAAGTAAGTTTTTTTTTTTCCACAAACTTCCACTCTTCATTTACGTAAACTTGTATAGAAAAAAAAAAGTTGTTCAGGATGGTTTTGTGGGTTCTTTCCTGCTTTGATTCATCAAAAAGTGTTTTCACAGAAGGTGATGAAAGTGTGTGTGTGTGTGTGTGTGTGTGTGTGTGTGTGTGTGTGTGTGTTAAATCAAATAACTTAGAGCATTGGTATCCTGATATCTAGATTTTTGGAGCACCTCTGTTATGTGATAGAGGGTAAGGAAGGTCCAGAGAGTTTGGAGAATGCTCAAAAAAAGGAGAATCTTCTCCAAAGTAAGCAAGTCGAACACATTTAAATATTGTGTGCTAGTCGAAGCTGCCTTGGAGGAGTTCTGTCTTGTGTGACTGGCATAAATTAAGCACCTAACCTTGAATTCCAATGATCTTGGTGTCAGGTGCAGGGCAATTTTTACATGAGGATGAACTATGTTTCAGAAGTTCCTCTGTGAGCACAAACATGCTTTTCTTCAACATCAGCTGTATACATTTTTCTACCATCTTTTCTCCTCTTATTTAAAAAAAAAAGGCAAAAAGATTCCCACACATCAGTTATTCTGGAATTCTCCTCCATTAGTTATACATTACACCAGTTGAGTGATTCAGACCAGTATTTTATTTTAACTCCTCCTACCCCCTACTTGCCAAAAAATGCTTCCCAAGACTCCAATCCTATTAACCAACTATTAGTATCTACACTGGTAGTAATCAGTCATACTAGTTACACCCCTTGGATACTAAACTTTCTGCGCCTCATAGTGTGAAGTGTTCTTACCAAATTGCTAGGTAACTTGTAACACTTCAACAGCACAACATGTGCAGAGAGAAAGGGGCTTTAAGGCATTAAACATTCACTTCTCACATAAAAAACCAATACGTTCTGAAGTACTATGTAAACACTGCCCTTGTACTGCTAGGTAGATGATATACTGCAGTAAAAGGCACATGCATCTAAAGAAACTGTAATAATAAAAGAGGCTTATGAGTGGCTTCTAAGATATGGGGTGGGTGATCAATACATTTCAGGCTGGAATTTACTTTACAATCACAGATGCAAAATATTTGCAAGTGACTTGAGTATGAAGAAGTTCAATATCTGAAACTTGTGCAGCAGCTATGTTATCTATGTTAAAGATAGCAACAATTTAACTTACAGACTTCTAAATAACTCAGCAATTCCCTGCTTAAGATGTATAATGTACCAGTATGGTTAAAGTATCTTCCAAAATTGTCATAATATTTGTATGAGAATATTTTTAATGAACAAGAATTGACATGCAGAGTCACTGGAAATACATTTGCTCATTTAAATTACATTATTGTTTTACTATAACTGGTGAGTAAGTTAACTTTTACATATGGACCTGTTACTCTTCCAGACAATTAACTCAGTAACTGATAATGATGGCTACCCTAGCCATAACATTGTGATTGGGTAGTATTTCTCTACACAGAGGCAACTGAGGTTTTTATAGCTACTTATAATGTGTTAACCATTTTCATTAAAAAAAATGTTCAATCAAACTACAGTGGGCATCATTATCTCTGTTAAGATTACTTTAGAAATTTTAATTCAATATCTTCTGCCTTCTAACTTAATCTATGCATTTGCAAAGTCAGAATGAATTAGGAAAGATTAATTGACTGTTATCATGTCTAAAGTGTGGAAAGTATTTATTTTCAGCAGGTAGAGAGACAGAAAAATCAATATGCATTACATTTGAACACTTATCCTACATGACACGTGAACAAGCCAATCAGGATGTCAGCTGTCAGTTTTATTAATTAAAATGACATTTCTGTATGTAAACTGTAGCTGTATACTAGCTAACGATAATCTGAATTTGAGCTCTTTTGAAATCTAGAACTCCTGGGAATGGCTTCTAATAACTTTGAAATATTTTAGTATTAATTAAAAGACAACATGAGTAAAATAGAATGTTACAAGAGGATAATGGTCTCCTGTTACAGTGATTTTCAATCTTTCCAGACTCTTGTACCCATTTCAGGACTTTGTCTTGTGCACCCCAAGTTTCACCTCACTTAAAGACTACTTGCTTACAAAATCAGACTTAAAAATACAAAAGTGTCAAAGCACACTATTACTGAAATGTTGCTCACTTTCTTGTTTTTTGCCATATAATTTTAAAAAATTGTTTGGAATACAAATATTGTACTTATATTTCAGTGTGATACTTGAGCCTCTTTTCCACTTGTGTGTCTTGTCATTCAGCTGCCAGAGAGCAGTGGCTGCTGGCCGGGCACCCAGCTCTGAAGGCAGTACCACCACTAGCACCTGCAAAAAAATAATGGTGGTATGGTATTGCCACCCTTACTTTTTCACTGCTGCTGATGGTGGCATTGCCTTTAGAGGTAGTAAGCTAGAGAGTGGCCATTGCTGGCTGGGGTGTTCATGTTGTTTGTGGCGTGGGAGAACTATATTTTTAATCCTACTCCACAATACCTACTCACACCTGCTTCCACCTTGCTTGTTGAATTTTTATCCTGCTCCCACTATTATGGCAGTGGGTCCTGTGGGACCCACAGAATCCCCTTTCTACTGCAGGGCTTGTTATAAAACTAGTCAAATATCTGGATTAGTTGACTTACCCCCGGAAGATCTCTGCTTACCCTCCTATGTGTACCGCTGGTTGAGAACCATTGTCCTGTTGAATGCATTTTTTGCAGCTAAACACTGACATTTGTGGAAAATAAACATTCTGTACAGACTGCCAAAATATTAGGGCATACAGCTGAGTAGATGGTCAAAGATCAGGTAATGGCTACAACAGTAATATTTGTGGACTCTTGAACTGCTACTAGAATGTTGTGCCACAGGCGTTGAACACTACAGGTCTACCCTTTTTCTCTCTATTCTGACAAAACTTTTATTGATTTAAGAGAGTTTTTTCCTTGAGTATGGATTGCAGAACCAGAGCTATTGGTAGTAGACGCTTGAGGACCTGACTAGTGCTGCGAACACGAATATTCTAGTAATACAGGTCTTAATTCTGTCATCCTTAGACTGAAGTAAATATTTAAGTTAGTAATGAATGCTAAATGAGTACTCCCTTGGCCTTCAATAGAACTGCTCAGCTTGGTAAATGTTGCAGGACCACTTCCATGTAAGAGAGAGACAACAGAAAAGGAGTGATGGGGAAGAGATGGCCTGGGGTAGAGTGGCAGAAACACAGGCAATGATGGAGAAAATATGGTGAGGTGTGAGGGAGGTGAAGACATTGGGAATAAGAGAGAGTGTCTGCAGTGAACAGAGGAGGAAAAATAAGAGCATAAACAGGAGGGGAGTTAGAACACAACTAATGGAAGAGAGAGAAAAATGTCAGAAGTTCTGTTGGGGAAAGGGAAGAGAGAGAGAGGAGTGGGGAATGGGGATATGAGGATGGTTTCTTTTTGGATAAGGGGAGGTGGTTTGGGGTATTAAATTGTGGGAGATGCTTCTTGAAGAGCTTGGTGTGGCAGATTGCTGAGATAGAATGGAGAAGAGGTTCTCTGGAGTGGGTGTCACTATAAAATTGGCACAGGGACTCTCTATCCCAAACTCGGAGGTGCAGCAGGAGGGAATGGTCTTCACATGAATGGGGCTTGTTGTTTGTTGTTGAGAGGCCCTGTGCTTGCTAGGAGATAGAGGAGTCTTCCAGCAATTTCTAAAATGACCAACTTGCTTATCTCTCTCCGATTTTTTTTTCTGCTCTTGTTTCCACACTGTTCATTCCTATTCTACTGTCTTTTATATTTACTTGGTTTTTAACTTTTGTGTCACAAAGGCAGTAGGATCTGAAGGGGGAAAAAAATGACCTAGACTGTAGCATACTGCCCGAACAAGTAGAATTGACTAGGACTGTGAGCACACTCAATTTCACACTGCTGCTAGTGTCATGGAAAATGATCATGTGAGTGTGTTACAGAACCTGTCAATTTCTGGTTCAGCTCCTATATGTCATGTCAAATGGTAAAGAATGACAGAGTCACTTTCTCCAGTCATTGAATGAGGAACTTTATTAGAATAAGGCAAATAGTATTATCCTTGAAGTTATTCTTTTTCTGTTTACTTGATTGTAGAACTTCTGCTTAGAATCTTCTTCAGTGTGTCCTGCCTGGCTTCCTGCTACAGATTTTACAAACAGCACACACATCCTCACATTAGTGCTTTAGGAAGAGCACAAACGATATGAGAGTGTCTTTGGTGCTGTAGTTAATTTGTACTGCAGTATCATCTAGAGTCCCTTCCATGGTTACAGAACAAGATATGCTTTAAACTGCTTTTGATCCCTCTTGGGGTGCACTCCTCAGATGATAGGTTTGGCTTCCTTCACCTATCTTTCTTGGTGTTGGAGTGGAACTCTGGGTTGCAGTCTTCCTGTTTCCCAACTGTGTTAATATGACAAGCCGAACTGGGTTTGGTACATATAAGCCCCTTTTCTCTGGGACCCTGTGACTGAATAAAGTGACTCAAACAGCCAAATTTATTATCTAAAGAAAAAAACAGTACAATACAAAAAGGACACATACATATCCTCCTTCTGGGAGGCAAATTCTTGCAGCCTTCATCATCTTACACAAAAGGTGTGCTTCAAAGATATGCATCAGGTAGTAGTTATAGTATGATTTTACAAATTACAAAAAGTTCAGCATGTCATTAAAATCCAACCCACCAGTTCGTACTAGTTCCTTATCTTGTAGTTCTGTACCTCCCTTTTTTTTGTTTTAGATACTAGCATTCCAGAGTCTGGTCCATGAAACTACCTCCCTGTATTTTCTCATATATTATTTTGAATACAACAGTCCAAATGTTGATGAGCCATGAAGATACTACCTGACAGTATTGGGTTCAAAATATTCATACATCTTTGCTTGGACAAGTTGCCTATTTTCTAATGTCAAAGCTAACTTCAGCTTTGCAAGATGTTGTAGAATACTTGACATGGGTGAACAGAATTGTGGGAAGAGCATAATACATCCAATTAATGTAACTTCCCAACACTTACATTTTAGATATATTAATATTATCAATAGTAAAATAATACCCTGCACATAATATTTATTAATGTTCTGTATTCTTAGAGCCCTTTGCTTTTGGTTTTTATTTCATTTAATTTTCTCCAGGAATTTGTGGTTATTACAACAACAAATAGGTGAACATTGGTGTAAAAATATTAATTTTTCTGGGCAAATATTAGGGTGTATTTTGGTGGATAGAAGGATGGGGGGGGAAATGTATTCAGTAGATTAATGCTTTGGTGAATGGAATTCAATGTGATTTTCTGCAGAACTAAAACAGAATTCAAAACACGATACCACCCCTGAGTTTAAGAAAACAATTATATCTCTAATTCCAAAATAAAACTTTTCAACTGAATAAACTATTAGTCTATAAACATTTACATTTAATAATTGGGCCATGCCACTTGCAGCGCATACACTCAACTTCATCCTTTTCTCTTGTGTTTTTTTTAGCTTTCAAATACTTCCTTGTGTTATGGAATGTATTGTGATACAGATTTTTCATTTTCTTCCCATTTTAGTGTGTCAGACCTTTAAACCGTTGTCTGCTAACAGCTTGAAATGTGTACATGATGGTGTCATAAACAGATAGATAGTTAAGAGTTAATGTCTCTTTTACCTGTAAAGGGTTAACAAACAGGGAACCAAAAACACCTGACCAGAGGACCAATCAGGAAATAAGATACTTTCAAATCTCGGTGGAGGGAAGCCTTTGTTTGTGTTTTTTGGGTTTTGCTTTGTTCTTTCTGGGTCCTGAAAGGGACTAGACATACAACCAGGTTTCTTGCCAATCTCCCTATTACAGTCTTTTATATATTCAGAATAGTGAGTATTAAGTAGGAAAGGCGGTTTATAGTCTTTTGATTGTTTTCTGTATTTGCAAATGTATATTTTGCTGGAAGTATTTTAAATTGTATTTTTGCTGGGGGGAGGCTTCTCTCTAGTGTCTACAGGGTCTTTCAGCTTATAACTTTTACCATCTAAATTACAGAGACAACTTTTACTTTTTTTCTTTCTTTGTATTAAAAGTTTTGCTTTTTAAGACCTGTTTGATTTTTTCCCCTTGTTGAAGCTCAAGGGAATTGAGTTTGTACTTACCAGAGAATTGGTGGTAGACAGGCAGGGCGAGCGCTATCATTTAGGCAGCCTAGGCAATCGCCCAGGGCGCCAGAATAATTGGTGGGCGCCATTTTGCTGGAGCAAGTGGCAGGCGGCTCCGGTGGAGCCGCCGCAGTGGTGCCTGTGGAAGGTCCGGTGCTCCGCGGCTCCGGTGGAGCTGCCACAGTCGTGCCTGTGGATGGTTGGCTCCTCGCGCGGCTCTGGTGGACTACCTGCAGGCACGACTGCGGCAGCTCCACCGGAGCCACGGAGCACCAGACCCTCCGCAGGCACAACTGCGGCAGCTCCACCGGAGCCGCGGGACCAGCGTGCGGGGCGGCGAAATCGCCGTGCGCCTAGGGCGCTCAAACCCCTAGCGTCGGTCCTGTAGACAGGGAAAGAGAAGGGAGGGGGGAAAAGGGGGAATCCCTTTTGTTTAGATTCACGGAGCTTGAATCTGTCTATCTCTCCAGGATAGCCGAGGGAGGGAACGCCTGGGAGGGGGAGAGAAGGGGGGGAAAACCTGAATGCTCTGTGTTGTGATTCAAGGAGTTGAATCACGGTGATCTCCTAGTGTACCCAGGGTGGGAAAGATCTCGAAGGAAGAAAGGAGAAGGGGGGGAAATGGTTTATTCCCCTTTTTTTGTAAGACTCAAGGAATTTGGGTCTTGGGGTCCCCAGGGAAGGTTTTTGGGGGGACCAGAGTGCCCTAAAACGCTATAATTTTTGGGTGGTGGCAGCTTATCAGATTTAAGCTGGTAATTAAGCTTAGAGGAATTCATGCTGGTACCACATTTTTGGACTAAGGTTCAGATTGGGGATAGAATACCATGACAGATGGGCATGAGATTCATCAGTACATTCAGATGCTCATGCCCTTCAGAGCTTGCGTGTGTGCCTGTTTGTTTATTGTGTGTATCTTCTAGGCTAATACATAGCTTTACTTCAACTGGCAGCTTTCCATATCCACACAGATGAATGTGTTATTGTAATACATATATCTCAGGCAATATATTTTCCTAATAAAACAAGTTATTTTTATATATTTGAATTGGGTGAAAATCTGGGGAAAAATCACAATAATATTCGGGTTTCTCCCAGTCCCATTGGACTAGTCACTTATCCCACATTGGTTGCACCCTAGATCTCTAACCAAAGACAATTCTTGTAGCCAATCCTATAATAAACTATCTAGAGATTTATTAAATAAGAAAAATACTTATTTACAAATGAGTTACAGTTTTAGGTTCCAAGTAGTAGTAGAAGCTTCTGTAATATGCAAACTCTGTAAATCCTCTAGGCCTAACCCAAGCCAAACAGCTAGGGATTCCTTGCTTAGGTTTGGAAATCTTCATCCCCTCAGAGTTCAAGCAACATAGAGACACAGTTCCTCCTTGTGAGGGATTTTTATTCCCTTCCCACAGAGTGCCATTTGATGGGATAATTCCACCTGCAATCTCCACTTCATGGGTGTCAGATCAGGGGAGCAATCAATAAAGTCTCTGTTTGTTGATGTTTCACAGTGTCTCACTTGGATTCAACATGCCTTCTTCATGGGCAGGACCAAAGAGCTTCTGTAGGAAGTCAACATTTCTACGTAAATTAATGTTCCTTTTCTGTTTGTTGATTTATACAATTCTAGAGGATTACAGTGCAAACACTTAATATAACCTTATAACATGGGGTACTGATGTTATAGGTAAGATTAATATATGCATTTCATAAATTCTAAACACAGTCTTATAAACTTAACATCTATTTTAACAATACTAACCCAAAGGTCAGTCAGAAAGTGCATAGGATGTTATCCCCAATGACTGGGGAGTTCATGGAGGCATGGGGAGGCTCCATACCACACCAAGCTGTGACTCATACCTTACCACCACTCTTTGGTCTTTATATATATTTTTGTGCACCTGATCAAGTGGGTTATAAATGTGTGGCAGAGTAAGAAAAGAGATACTGTGCTTTCAGTAATTGTGCCTTAGAAATCTAGTATAGTACTGTAATTTTGCTTTCTTCCTGCTGTCTTTTCTTTATCCTTCTCAGTACCTTGATTCTTCTGGCACTTTGTTATAAACCTTGAACCAGAGTCAATTAATTTGATAATATTTTAAGGTATTATGAACTTCTCACTGCCATTAAATATTGTGAAGTACAAGTAAAAATTTTCTTTGGGATATTTATTTAAATCTTAGAAAGCCCTTAAGTAGTATATGTCTGTAGTGCTTATCATCATAGTACTTGTACTGTGCTGACCAATGTATTGTATTGGATTAAACATATGTCGCAAATTTAGTTGTCCTTGTCACTGAGCCCTGCATCTGATGCACTGATCACATATTGTTCTCTTCAGACTTTTAGTTCATCTGAAATTTTCTAAATTTAACTGTACTATCAAGTAAAAGAATCACCATGTTTGCTATTGAATATACATCTCTCTCTTTCAAATAGTTTGAATATTAAAACAAAAATATACTTCAAGGTGAATGAGAAACTACTAAGGTCCTGGTCTTGCAATCCATTGCTCAGAAGTGAATTGTGTCAGCCATGAACAATGTATTACAGGATTGGAAGCAAATTTTGAAGTTTCTATTGTACAGAAGCTTAAATTGTTTTATTTTTCTTACTTAATCTGGTACTGAACTCTAGTAAATGTCCAAAATTTAAAATTCACCAATAAGAATCTCTATAATGTATTTCAATTTAATAAATTTTTAGTCTATCAAATTTCCAGTTACAACTTTTCCCATTAATAAATGCACACCAAAAAAACACACCTAAACACAATCTGTCCAACCATATTACTTATAAATATTTAAGACTCCACCTAAATTCAGTCTCATGCCTCTCTGTCTAGGGGAATGCATCTCTCTAAATGCCCATGAGGATTGCTAACAAATCTAACTTTTAGTGTAAGGAAGTTTAAAAGGATACTACTGGGTTAGTATATAAAATAATTAACACTAAAGTATGGGTGGCAGGTATCACAGATTAGGCGAGGCTGCTCTGGGGCTGGGGACACTAGCCTGCGGCGGAGGCCAATGGTTGCGGTGGGCCGAGGGGGGCGGGACTCTGGGTTCTGAATGGGGGAGTGGAAGGGGCAGGGACTGAGGCGGAAAGGCCAGGCTAGGGGCCTATCCTCCCTGACCGAGCAGTTCAGCCGCTGCCCATGCGCTAAAAGAATCTTAACAACCTAATTTGCTTTCTACTATCTATACGGTTTGTTTCCCTTTTGCATTTTTTTGTGCTTGGACAGTGAACTTTTAGACTAGTCAATTAAATGTTTTCCTTCTAGTAATTTTTAATTAGTTTTAATTTCCAGGTCATGTAGTCAGATACAGCAATGTTTACCTTTCAAGCACTACCAAGGAAATGATAAAAATGAGCTGATTGCATTGTACGACACTAACGATGTTGTCAGAATTCAACAAAAAATAACTTTTAAAGGAGTTCCAAAATATTTTATGAATTATGTGCTTTGACCTTACTTTTAGTCATCAGTAGCTGTATTTTGATACACGACAGATTTGTCTCTCACATAGTAAAGGCTGTCAGATCTACTACTAAAACAAAAACATAATCGGCTCTCACAATTTTCCTTTTGCAGTTTATCAAACCAGCCCATATGTTTGAAATGTAGTGAGAGAAGTTGTATCATTTGTCGGTGTGTGCCATCTTGATAAAATAAAAACATAATTATGCCCTGATCCTTCATAGATTTGAGGACATACTTAACTTTTAAGCACTATGAATAGCCCCACTGAAGTTTGTTAATGAGATTACTCACAAGGTGTAAAGTTAAGTCTTTGCGGGAGTGTTTATTGCTTTTTGTAAAGTTTTGGGGCTGTAGTAATTTTGTTTTTATTTTCATATTTAAATGTATTCCCACTCTTTTTGATGTCCCATATAATTCCAAGTATCTTGTTCTTTAAGATTCATCATGTAATTCCTTTGCAGTAAGGACAAATGCTTGTGACATATTTTGAGTGTACTTGATTTAAGAATCAGAAAGTCAAGATCCTTTGAATTTGTTACTGGTTTTTGGTGTGTAACATTGTATTGGCAGAAATTATAATTTGCTTTATTTGTGGTGTCAGCAAATGTTGTGATGTGTGCAGATACAAAATAACATCTAAATTATCTAAATATTTTAGGGAATTAAAAGAGATAATGGTCTCTGTTTTGAGGCCCTATTTACAGAGAACAGGATAAAAGTACACAACACCCCTGCATTTTCCCCTGTCAGTGCCTCAAAGAAGTGCAATGCTGCCTAATATGTGACATAGTCCAGCTATATGATGATATGAGGAAAGATTGTACAATAATTCATACTTGCAAGGAACAGAGTTAAAACTGGTACGGTAGGGGCAGGGGAATAAGGTATGGAGGCCACATGTGGAGAATGAGGCAGATTCTGAGTTAGTAAAATTCTCATGCAAAATAATGAACATTTTTTTTTCATAGAGGGGAATACATTTTCAAATTTTGGGGCATAACAATTTTTGTGAGATATATTCACAGTCACATATTTCTCATGCTCCTTTTTATTGACATTTCGTTACCTATGCATAGATTCAAGGTGAGGAATACTTTGAAGCCTATTTTCTACATTAAAATATTGGATACTATCGTCTCATTCTTTGTCCATATTACACTTTTTTCCTTCAGGAAGTTGGTACAAACCTCAAGTGAATAATCAATAGTGGTCTTTAAATTGGGAAAGGGAGATTTTTTTTCTTGTAATTTTTATTTGAGGGAATTTTATTTCTAATTTATTTTTACAGTTAACTTAGCAATAATAAGATTTTTAACCTCTCATTACTTCTGTGAATTTTGGGTGTTCAGCAGTGTTCATTGTGCTTTAAGTCATGTGTGTAGGCTTGTAAGAAAAGTAATAGTGATTTTCAGGTTCAGTTAATTTACTTTCCAATTCCTATTTCAGGAAGTTACTTTTTGGAGATATCATGAAGAGCCAGGGGAAAAGGGTATTATCATGACTTACTTCTCTTTCCTGTTTGATCGTTTGATATACAGGAGGTTTAGTGGAAGTCTCATTTCCTTTTACTATACGTTAAAGGAGCTAAATGTAACCTTTTTCACAAGCTCTGGAGAGCTCTTTATACCAAGTCATTTTCTAAAACTGAAAGCTTCTGATAGTCAATAATTACTTTATAGAGCAGTCATGTATCTTATCCAGTATTTCAATTACCATATTAAGGTGCTTTTATTGTGGAGAATTCTCTTAGCCTACTTGATCTTGAAATCCAACAATGTAGTGATTCAATTACTTAATATCTACATAAAAACTTAGTCTGCAGGCAGGTTCAATTGGGTTTTTAGTTCTTTTAATTCTATCAATGATACTAACTTTGTGGAATAATAATACGAATATTACTGTATTTCTTCTGAAATCCAGAATAATATATTGTATGAGCTGAATGGCTTTGTCTCTTTGTTAGTGGGTGCTCTTCATCCCTTTGAAATGTTATTAGGAAAAGTGTCTTTTGCAGTCTCCCTTCTATCTCATTATTTTTCAGTGCACTGGAATAGGCACAAATATTGTCTGTCTTGAAGAGCTGAATGAAGAGGCCTGCTCCTAAGTATTACCCATTCTAGCACTGGCTAGCACTGTGCTATAGTCAGTCTGGATCTGTCTTCACGAGGCAGGTACACTGATGAAAAGGCAAACATTTGTTTTCTGAAGTTATGCAGCGGGTCCATCATACAAATGCCTGAAACATTTAAAGCACATCCACCCATATAACACCCACAATTCATATGGGTATCCAGGATTCTATAAATGGATATATCTTGCATACAGTAGTAATACTTTGCACAAGTATCACCTTTCATCAGTATATCTCAAGGCGCTGTAAAACTAAGTTCTATTAATTCCTTTTGACAGATGGGGAAACTGAAGTATAAAGAAATAAGTGAATGGCTCAAAGATCACACAAGTAGTCCATGGCAGAACTGGGACTAAAACCCTGGGCATCTGACTCCCAGTCCTGTGCCTTTTCCATTTCATCAATCTGGCAGTGTTAATACAGGCTCTACTCTGTATTATTGTGCGTTGATGCCTAGTTCAAATGCTTTGTCTATGAAACTTGGAAATAGAACACTGATTTGGGACAAGGACCGCATTTAAAAATTGATGGGCAACAGTCATGGAGAGTTAGAATAAATGATGATGACTGTAAAGCTTCCAAATGAGAAAAAAAATTAGATTCACTGTGGTCAATTGGCATCTTTTGGGAAGTTTGCCAGGAGATTAGTACTTGCCTTGTCAGACTATCTGGATGAATTCTAATTGTCATGCGTGAGAGATTTATGTAGAAGAGATCTCTGGAAAATAGCATGATGTTCTCCCTCACACCATAGACATCAACAGTGTATCTGTCTTTCCACTGATTCTGGGAGACTTTCTCTATACCTTAACAAAATATTACCTGATTAATAGTAGTGAAGTAAAGCATCTCTTCGAATACACAGCAAAGTGGTAATTGAATATGCCCTTGAGAGACTCACTTCTATGTGAGACAGATGCATCTAATGGAATAGCCCTGTCATTGACTGAATAGCATTTGTGATTCCAGTATGCTATGTTGTGCCTATTTATGAAACCAAAGAGAGAAATTCCACAGTGAAAATACATGAAGACCTTCCTGGGCACAAACATTACTAGCCAGCAGCCCACGGGGGACATAAATCAACTAATGTGGCCAATAATGGGCAAGGTAATATAATTAGGAGTGACAGCTGCCAGTGCCAGGACTGTGGATGAGAGTGAAGATTGTGATAGCAGCACTTGACTTTAGTTAGACTGCTTGAACTGGTGCCAGAGATCATCATGATGCAGGATTTGTGTGTTCTTGAATTTATATTAGGGGAGGGAGGACTATCATTTTGGGCAACTTGTTATCACTACTGTACAGCATTTTTTTTCTGTTAGATTTCATTTGGTTACTTAGTAAAATAGATTTAAGAGGGATCTGTATTCACTCTACAAAACCTTCATCATTGGCTTAATTAAACCAAACAATTGAATAAGAGCAAAAAATTGCAACAAATGGGAGGACTGTAGGAGGTAAATTAATACAAGAAAATGTTGAGTGTGGTATGAGGGAAAATTAAGTTATTAGGACAGTCTTGTATTTGAGGAGTTTCTTGACAGGTAAGTAGCTTTAACTGTAAGGCAGCTGAGGAGCCATTGTTGGGAAGTGCAATATGTCATGGAGGAGGAACTTGAGTTGGAACCAGAAGCCAGACTCCAGCTCCTGATTAGATTCTTGTCATCGAGCAACTTGGATAGCACACAAGCTCTTCACCAGCTTGTGGTTGGTTATGGCCTGATTTTAATTCCCTCCCCCATTTCATTTCCACTAATTTAATTCCCCATTCAGGCACTGTGTTGTTTTCCAGTCCTCTATCTCCTTCTGTGGGCCTGGTGTTTTCTAGAAGTATAAGCTTGTTTTATTCTATATCCTTCTTCTGCATCACCAGTTTCTCCTCTTGAGATCTAAGCAGCACAGCTTCCCACTTTGTCTCTATGTGCGATTTAAAATGTCCTTTGACATCTTTTTCTTCCCGTTCCCATATTCCCACTTCAATTAACACTGTTGAGAGGTTATAGAGTGTTGCAGAGTTATAGTAATCAAGCAGCATAATGGTTACCAAAAGGTGGCAAAGAGCTGTCATAATCAGTCTTGTTTTAACTGAGATGGTGAATGGGTTCACAACTCCTCTTTGAAGACATCTGTAGACAGGGAAGTAGGTCAAACCAGGTTAGAGAAGTAAGAAGTATCTTTATTTGGGATACCAGATACCTATTTTGATATTGGAAACTTTTGATTAGTCACGTGTTCTCCCTCTTTATGAACGACATCCCAAGGACTTCATTCATGGTTTTTTTTTTAGTTTTTTTTTTTAAGTCTTTTCTGAATGATACTTTGACCAGGCTAGAGCAAGCCAGCTGTTCCAGTCATGCATACTAAATGAAGATGCAGTGTTCCTGCTTCTTTCAATGAATGTGAAAACCCTTCATGGCAAGTGTATGTCTGTGGTCTGCCTTATTCTTTTATTCTGCCTTTGTCCACCCTCCCATCACAAAAACACATGCAATTTCATATTTTAAATTTTCCCTCTATCTCTTTTTCCTTCTTGTGGATTTCAAGCTAGGCTACTTTGTTTCTCACTGACTGAACTGGCAGCTGCATGAGTGTGGTGCTTGTGTATGCTCTGAACCTTGTATGAGACATTCAGAAAAGAGAATGGAGAAACAGCTTAATTGTATCAGCCAGAAAATCAAAGCTCCATGGTGAGGAGGAGAAGAAGAATGCTGGGTCCTTGAACGTGGTGTATTCAAATACGAACTAGAAAAAGGATTTGTTTTCTGTTGAATCACTTTATCTATTTCTATTTTATATATCCATATTCCCCTAAAATCTATAAAATCCCTGGTGATTACAAGTTAGTTAATCTGTGATAATTATGTTTTAATTAATTAAAGGGGATATATATTTTTAGCAAGAGGTTTTTTAAGCAAACACTCCCACAAAGAAATATTTTTAGATTAAAAAAAGGAATTTTTTTAGGAAGGCTCAGTCTGATTTTCAGTTATTTTCTTCTTTACTAAACTTTTAAGTTTTAAATTTATTCAGTTACATTTTTCAAAAGAGTTGAATCTTGAAAATAATTATTTGTAGAAGTAAAAAAAGGCAAATACCTTTAAAATCATGTAATTAATGTATACAGTATTACATACCTTATATATTTAAGGAATATGTAAAAAGTCAAGTAGTATCTTGAATAAATTTTGTTCATTGTGTCTACAAACAAACTAATGTAATACAAGTCTTTTTATTTAGTCTTTTCTTCTTGGAATTCCATTGGTTTATTACGCGTAAACTCTTAAATCCATTTGGATCACTATGCTATGGAGCAAATACAATTGGAATAAATGATCTCTCCCAAAAGAAAGAAACCTCATATGAGTGATCTTTGATTTTTAGTCAATAAGGCTGCTCTTTGCCAGCAAGTGACTTTACATATCTTACAACCTACTCAATATCTAAAGGTCTGTCTACACTACAGTAACTACATAGTCAGGGGATCTGGTTTCAACATGGTTTCCCTTTGACTGAAATGCTGCCCTGGATTCTGGATAGAATCCAGTTATCCAGGGCAGCATTCAACATTCTTAACCATGAAACCTTTCTTTCTCTTGGAATGCCATACCAAACTCACTACCCACTTTCCAATTTCTGCAACAAATGAGGCTGTGGTCCTAAAGACAACAGCTTCCTTTACTACACAACCCTGGTTCTTCCCCAGAGCAGGTGCATCCTTACACATCCATTGAATGTGGCTGGGATCATCCTGTGGGGAAATGTACTATATGATCATGTAGTTGAAGACTGTACCAGAATCCATACACACAAAAAATCTGAATTTGGGTTTCATAGGCAACTATTTAGCTTTTGAGGGCATGACTTTGCAAATTTAATAATGTTCTTTTAACATAATTTATTTTTGTGTCATTTCCTAAGGTTTTTAAAAAGGAAACTGGGAAAAAACCAAAATCCACCATGTGGCATCATATGCACCTTTGGTTCCACGTCACAAACCTCGTTGAGCTAATGAAGTAAAATCAATGGGAGTTAAGCATTAAATAACTTTGAGACCATGTCCTTAGCTCCTTGGGCTAAGGGCATGTTATGTATTTGTACACTGTTTAGTGCGGTTCCAGTTTTGGTTGGGACTCTGTAAATGCTCCTGTTCTAGAAAAAGTAACTACTACTGCTAACTAGGTCACTAATTTTTCAAGTTTCTGAGTTCCTCCTAAAAGATGTTCTGCCCTCAATAGATTCATAGATTCTAGGGTCAGAAGGGACCAATGTGATCATCTAGTCCGACCTCCTGCACAAAGCAGGCCACAGACCCCTACCCATCCACTTCTATAACAAACCCCTAACCTATGCCTGAGTTATTGAAGTCTTCAAATTGTGGTTTGAAGACCTCAAGCTGCAGAGAATCCACCAGCAAGTGATCTATGCCCCACGCTGCAGGGGAAGGCGAAAAACCTCCAGGGCCTCTGCCAATCTGCCCTGGAGGAAAATTCCCTCCGACCCCAAATATGCCAATCAGTTAAACCGTGAGCATGTGGGCAAGACTCAGCAGCCAGCGCTCAGAAAAGAATTCTCTGCAGTAACTCAGATCCCATCCCATCACCAACCACTGGGCATACTTATCTGGTGATAATCAAAGATCAATTGCCAAAATTAGGCTATCCCATCATACCATCCCTTCCATAAACTTATCAAGCTTAATCTTAAAGCCAGATATGTCTTTTGCCCCCACTACTCCCCTTGGAAGGCTGTTAGTATTAATGAGTCTTGAAGACAATCTGCACCTCGCAGGATTACACGCTTAATACTATTCTTATGTGGGGTAATAAAATGCAAAATAAGCAGATTCTTTAATTTCTTGTTACAAAACCAAAACTGTTATATGGTAGCAAACATCCCTCAATATTTGTGAATTGAACTTCAAAACACTTACTTTACAAACTAACTATTTTAGTGTCCTTCATTGGTATGATTAAAATATTTATAATTTATAATTATAATGGCAATGAATTATGATAGTGTTAAATCAAAAGTAGGTAAGTAGTAGGGACAAGAGGCATTTTATAAAGAGCAAGAATTATTGCTAGTAAAAGTCACATGATATAAGAGGAAGTAGTAGGCTTGGAAATAAGAGTTCAATGCAATACACATTTGTCTATAGCATAGTATTTGTCTAATACTGATAAACAGTTTGTTTTCTAGCTCTAAATGTAACATTACTGTTTTTTTCAAGAAATTTCTGTGGACTATTTTTTTAAAATGTACTGTGTAGAAAAGAGAGAACTTTACAAGGGTCTCTAATCACCAAGATTTAATTATTCTACTGCTTATAATAAAACCAGAAGAAAGATTTCTACTTTTAACCTCCCAGAGAATGTTGTGGGTTTTTTTTCATATTGCTCTGCAGAGAACCTGAATGTGAGTGATCCCAAGGTTAATGTATGGAATTTTAGAAAAGTATGATCAATAACTACATCTTTCCAGGACAAGAGTTGGATGAAAGATTTGTGAAACATTTTATTACCAATGGTAAAGTTCAACGTTCTGTGATATAAAATTAAAGCAGTGCTCAGGAAAGTGTAGAAACTCTACAATAAGTCATCAATTCAATTGCCTTTACCAAGCAGTTATAAGTTGTCAAGTAGAGAAGAGTTTGTATAACAAAAGAGAAATGTGGCTAGACTGTATGCTTCCACTAGAATACATTATTGAACTAACTCTCTTATATGCTAGAAAGGTGTAAGTAGGGGGGAAAAACCCTTACAGGAACTGTAAACCCATCTGCACTTAAGCAACATATAGTATACTGTATAGTATATACAGTAGAGTGAAGGTACAGATATTTTACTAAGTTTAATATGAAGTGGTAAATCACTGTCTCATCGCTAGTGTATTTTTATTATTGTGTTCATAAATTGTAAGTTCATCAGGCTAGAGAGTGTGTCTTTGTGCATCAACCAGGGATAATGGGTCTTTTAGCCTGATTGGGGCCTCCAAGTACTGCAACAATATTGATGTTAATCCATTTAGTATTGGAATATTATTGTTAAAATAAGTTGCATGCTTTCTCACACTCTGCACTTCATACACTATTCATACTTCAATTATAAATATCTTCTTGGAAGATTCAACTTCAAGAAAGTACATCTTTACCAAACTATTTCACTTGAGAATCCTGAGAATCCGCGAGTCTTTTTTGTTTAAATTATTTATAAATGTTATTTGAAGAGAGATGTTGAATGGTAAAGCAATGGTATGGAAATTTCCTATATTGTAGTCATTTTTTGTATTATGAGAATTCAGCTAAAGTATGGCTAAATATTCATATGTCTTAAAAGTAAAGTGGAATGGTTTGCTTGAAGAATTACCCAATGCAAGAGTGGTTTAGATCTCATGTTCAACCTTAACGAAGAATGGAAGTATTGTGGAAGAAGGATTACTTTATGTTGCACCAACAGAGGTTGTACTATATTTTTTTAAAAAGGTATAGTCTGAATAGAACTCTTCATCTCTATACCAAAGAAATAAAACCCCTTCTCGCTATATGTATAGTGAAGCAGGTGTTAAAAAGGCACCATTTGAGGACCACTGTACAACACAAGCAGGCAAAAGCATTCATCAGTGAAGGTGGAAAAGAAAAGTGGTTTAAAGAGTCAAATGTGAGGGCCAGTCATAAGGGTTCTAACCCCAAGTGTTTATCTCCGTGGTCCCAATGTACACATTATTGTAAGGAGTAAATTTGAGAGAATACTTAGTGCTAATCCAAAAATATGTTAGCTGGAATAGAAGAAGGATTCAGCAGAATAGGTGTTAGAGAGGAAATAAAATACAGAGAGAACGTGATCACTTGTTATAATTTATACTATAAAGATTAGGTGACAGAGTGTAGATAGATCAATAAAGGGGTGTGCTGTATGTAAAAGAAACCAGCAGTTACTATCAAAAGTTCAGCTGCTTTCTTTCCTCCCAGAGATGGCTGTATTTCAGAAAGATTTCAGAACTGATTACAGTATATCGCTACCTCATTCACAAGAGAGTTATGGGAAATAATGAGAAATGTAGGTGAAGTATGATACCCTCTTGAAAGGAGACCAGTTAGTCCATTGTATTATTACTGATCAGTTCAAGTTGAAGATGATCATAGGGTAGCATCTAAATTGTAGATAACTAATACTGATATATTCTGATCTGTTTTAGACACCCAAATCAGAATAACCACTACCTTATTCACTTCAAGACAAAATGTATGACCATTCTCTTTGTCATAATTTTAAATATTCTGATGAAGCTCTACCTTTTCTGGGGAAGTATGAAATTGAAGGAAGGAAACTCCAATGTTTCAGTTGCCTCTTAGAATTATAGTTCTATTAGATGCTCAGCTACCATTGTATATGTGGTATAAATACCTAGCTATAACAATATGGTGTTTATAACCCAAAATGATCTTGATATACATGCATAACTCCAGCTGAGTCAATGGGAATTCTTTTCCCTTATCTATAAGCAGACTTTAGGGGGGAGGGATAGCTCAGTGGTTTGAGCATTGGCCTACTAAACCCAGGGTTATGAGCTCAGTCCGGGGGCGGGGGAGCATTTAGGGATCTGGGGCAAAAATCTTTCTGGGGTTTGGTCCTGCTTTGGGCAGGCAATTGGACTAGATGACCTCTTAAGATCCCTTCCAACACTGATATTCTATATTCCCTAAAAAGCAATCATTGTCTTTGGTGTGCACAAGGAAGCAGACAGCTCTCAATTTAGTCTAAAAACATATTTAAAAGTTAATATGGAAAATGAATGAAGCCATTCCATTGTGTGACACTGAGTATGTCATAGTGTGGATCCCACTGTAGTTGCACATGGATCTCAAACACATCATTTTTTGAATTGCAGAGTATTGGGGACACAGATGTGCACTGTGACTTTTCATGCTCCCTGTAGGAAGCCAGGGTGGCTTCCCTCTGAACCTGAGGGTAAAGAGCCACTCTCTCAGCCTGAGGGGGTGGGGCCAGGCCAAGCTTACTTCATCCCCCAGAAGGGGAGGGGTGGAACAGGAAGTACAAAGGGCAGGGCCCGTAGTCCAGTCAGGGCAGCACCAGGGAGGGAGGCAGATGCAGACCACTGGCTGCTCCCTTCAGATCCTGCTGCTGGTCCAGGGGAGGCCTTGGATCAGGAGAAACCTGACCTGGAGGAAGGATAGGGGCTACCAGCAGCTGAGTACTCAGAGGAGCTGGAGGAACCTGAGGCAGAGGGAGAGCTGGAGCTGCCAGCTGCGGAATACCCAGACGAGCTGGAATGACCAGAGGGATTTCACTCATGGAACTGGATAGGAAGGAGTCCAGGGACAGAAGTGCATAGTGCAGTGAATCTATTTGGTCAGTGTGTTGCAGAAGGACCTCCACTGACCCAGTGGTGAGACTCTCGCCCTGCCATTGTCAGGGCCCTGGGCTGGAACTCAGTGGAGTTGGGTGGGCCTATGTTCCCTACCCCGGCCAACCCACCTCAGGTAGCAAAATCCCAATAGCACCTCGCCAGTGCTCCTCTGCCTGAGGGGCGTGCTACAGACCCTTGCCGGTGCCCCTCCCTCCGCTAATAGCCCAGTGACAGAAGCATGACCCAGGATGGCCAGTGAGGCAGTAGCTCTCCACCACCCTCTAGCAGCTCAGTGGGCCAACCAACATGGATCACACTCCCCTTTGAGGACATAAACGGTGGAACAGCCATGACTCTCACTCAGTTCCTTGTTGCTCCCATGGCAGTGACATGAAACCCAGAAAGTGTTAGACCCACTAACTGCTTCTGAGCTTCAAACTAATTCCTTTTTTCAATACTCTGCTGAAGAAACTCCCTTCACTCTATTTGTTCTTTAGGTTTTAATTTGGATGCTTCAAAAAAAAAGGGACACAACTTCCCCGGCTTTAAAACCTATATGTTTAAACCCTGCCTTACCTACGACACTCATCTCTCTGGTCAAAGGATATGGTTGATGGCTGTTCTATTTGGTTGGAGATGTGTCCCCCCTTGCATAAGTGTGCATCATGCAAATCCTTCTCGAGGACTCATAGTTAAGGAAAGCACAGGCAAAACTACATTTGCTCAAATAATCAATGCACAATGCTTTGGACTTGGAGAAGACCACCCCAACCAGCCCCTGTCCTGGCAGTCAATGATTTTAAAAGGCCTTTGAGGATTTCTTGTGGATACTTTGGACATGGCAACATTTAGTCATGCAGGAGAGATGAACTAAACTCTTTGACTTCCTGCCCACATCAATTTTTGCTAGGATCACTCTCCTGATCAATGATGGAATACTACAATCATCCCATGGTCTTTGACAAGCCCTGTCCACTATTCAGCCCATCCCAAAGGTATGGCAAAGTGCTACCAAATGCTTAGTCATCTACTCAGTACGCAGACATTACCTGAGATTCATTGAGATATCGAATCTCTACCAGTACAACGTACTGCCATTCAGACTGTCTGTCATACCAAGAGTCTTCATGAAATGCCTCATAGTGGTATTGACCCATTCATGTCTTCCCATCCTTGGACAATTGTCTGATCAGAGGCAGGTCACAGTAGGAGATGAGAGCTATCCTGGAATGTGCTTTATTCCTATTTGCCTCCTAGTGAACAATAACAAAGTGCATGTGCTCCATTGCAGAATATAGACTTCAGAAGAGCAGTGACTGACTCCAGATCGAAAACACATCTGCCTGAGGACAGGTTCCAGTCTCTGCAAGCACTCCTCCTCCTGCTCACATCATACCAAAGTATGAAAGCAAAAACATGCCTCACACTGTTAGGCCACATGGTGCCATTCAAGTACAGCACTACTTCCCAGATTCATTTACAGCCTCTACTACTTTGGCTCAGATAAGGTTTGATTGTTGTTCTTTTTGTTTTCCTAGCCAAACATTTGATAGACAAGAAGGTCTTAATACTATATCATGTTATTTCAGAGCTGGTCTAGTGGCTGGAACTAACTGACAGAAAGAAACCCATTATTGAATATTTCCACAGACAGCCATGCGCTACATAAACAATCAAGAAGGTCTCCACTACTTGCCCCTCTGCCTGGAAGCCACTGATTTCTGGAACTAGTGCCATCAGAATGAGGTAACATGAATGGTCCTTCATCTCCTGGGATGAGAAACAATTTAGCGACTTCCTTTCCAATTAGTGACCAGCTACAAATGGTCCTTGCATTGTTCCATCATGGAGACAATATTTCATCAGTGTGATAAACTTGTTTGCCACTAAGGACAATGCAAACTGTCAGAAAATTTGTAGTAAGAGAGGCATGAATCCAGGGTCACTACCGGATGCTTTCTTGTGTATTTAAGCAAAAGTTTGCTGTGCATCTTCCACCAGTCCCTGGATGAAAAGGGACAAGACTACAGTAGACCTGATAGTTCTGAATTGGCTAAGATAGTTCTGGCTCCCAGATCTCCCAGAGATATCCATTGACTCCCTGACCCAATCCTCAGATCTCCTATATCTGATCTCATAGCATTAGGGTCGGATACTCCATTGAGATCCAAAGTTGCTGCTTCCGACGCCACATCTTTTGGGTGGCTGAACACCACAGACAGGGATTGCTCCCTACAGGTCCAGGAAATCCTGATATAAAGCAGGAAAATATCTATCAGAAGAACATATTGATGCTCTCAATATGGGAAGTCTAAACTTCCTACTGTCCAGTTTTATATCCATTTGTTGTTGTGTCCTCATTGGTACTGAGCTTAAATAATTCCTCTCTCTCCCTGATATTTATCCCTCTGTTATATTTATAGAGAGCAATCATATCTCCCCTCAGCCTTCTTTTGGTTATGCTAAACAAGGCAAGCTCTTTCAGTCTCCTTTCATAAGACAGATTTTCCATTCCTCAGATCATCCTAGTAGCCCTTCTCTGTACCTGTTCCAGTTTGAATTCATCCTTCTTAAACATGGGAGACCAGAACTGCACCCATTATTCCAGATGAGGTCTCACCAGTGCCTTGTATAATGGTACTAACACCTCCTTATCTTTACTGGAAATACCTCGCCTGATGCATCTTAAAACTGCATTAGCTTTTTTAAGGGACATATCACATTGGTGGTTCATAGTCAGCATGTGATCAACCAATACTCCAAGGTCCTTCTCCTACTCTGTTACTTCCAACTGATGTGTCCCCTGTTTATAACCAAAATTCTTGTTATTAATCCCTAAATGCATGACCTTGCACTTTTCACTGTTAAATTTCATCCTATTACTATTACTCCAATTTACAAGGTCATCCAGATCTTCCTGTATGATATCTCGGTCCTTCTCTGTGTTAGCAATACCTCCAGCTTTGTGTCATCCACAACCTTTATTAGCACATTCCCACTTTTTGTGCCAAGGTCAGTAATAAAAAGATTGATCCCTAAACCGATCCCTGAGGAACTCCACTAGTAACCTCCCTCCAGCCTGACAGTTTACCTTTCAGTATGATCTGTTGTAGTCTCCCCTTTAACCAGTTCCTTATCCACCTTTCAGTTTTCATATTGATCCCCATCTTTTCCAATTTAACTAATAATTCCCCATTTGGAACTGTATCAAATGCCTTACTGAAATCGAGGTAAATTAGATCCACTGCATTTCCTTTGTCTAAAAAATCCTGTTACCTTCTCAAAGAAGGAGATCAGGTTGATTTGGCACACTCTATCTTTTGTAAAACCATATTGTATTTTGTCCCAATTGCCATTGACCTCAATGTCCTTAACTACCTTCTCCTTCAAAAGTTTTTCCAAGACCTTGCATACTACAGATATCAAACTAACAGGCCTATAGTTACTCGGATCACTTTTTTTCCCTTTCTTAAAAATAGGAACTATGTTAGCAATTCTCTAGTTGTATGGTACAAACCCTGAGTTTAGTGATTCATTAAAAACTCTTGATAATGGGCTTGCAATTTTATGTGCCAGTTCCTTTAATATTCTTGGATGAAGATTATCTGGGCCCCCCCAATTTATTCCCATTAAGCTGTTCGAGTTTGGCTTCTGCCTCGGATGTGGTAGTATCTATCTCCATATCCTCATTCCCATTGGTCATCCTACCATTATCCCTTAAGTCCTCATTAGCCTCATTAAAGACTGAGGCCAAGTATTTGTTTAGCTATTGGGCCATGCCTAGATTATCTTTAACCTCCACTCCATCATCAGTGTTTAGCAGTCTCACTTCTTCTTTTTGTTTTCTTCTTATTTATATGACTATAGAACCTTTTCACTATTGGTTTTAATTCCCTTTGCAAGGTCCAGCTCTACATGGCTTTTGGCCTTTCTCACATTTTCTGACCTCAATAAGGTAAGGTAGCTTTCCTTGCTAAGCCCTCCCATTTCTACTCCTTCTAGGCTTTCTGCTTTTTCTTAGTCACCTCTCTGAGATGCTTGCTCATCCAGCTTGGTCTACAACTCCTGCCTATGAATTTTTTCCCCATTCTTGGGATGCAGGCTTCTGATAGTTTCTGCCGTATGCCTGACTGTTTTATTATATTGACAGTAGTAAACTATTCACTGTCATCTCATCTATCTCTTGGTTATAATGGGATGTTCAAAAGATCAAGGAATCTCTCCCCAAATAATGTTGATATTGATTATACCATCTCTTTCATATGACTAGTTGGTATAACTCTACCACTTAATACCTAGGCTCATTCCACCAGAGTTCAAGCAACTTCTTCTGCTTGCTTTAAGCATTTGTCAATATCTGATGTCTGCAAGGCAATGACATGCAGTAACCCACTGACTATGCCTTAGACTTAGCTGCTACAGGAGATGCCACCTTTGGAAGAACACTAATACAATTGCTCTTAAATTGATACACCTGGCACCTACATTGACACTTCAGCTAAGAAGAAAGAATTGTTACTTATCCTAAAATAGCTGTGGTTCTTCAAGATTGAGGGAATAGAGGAAGGATTGCAGTAGCTCCACCCCCTTTGTCCTCACATGGGAGCATAAGGAGGCACTGGTTGCATGGGCAGCTCTGATGGATTCAAGATTTCAATCTAGCATGCGTAAGGCGTATGTGCACCTGCTGTAGAAGCCACACTGACTAGAATGTCTCAAAGACCTACAATTATTGTGGGGTAAGTAACCATTCTTTCCATTGCAATTATATTTAAGAGACTATGAGAGGAAAGGCAAAGTATTTGGCAGCATTAGAAAGGATTTTTCCTTTTTAAAAGGACATAGTTTTAATATATGAGGAAATGGTTGCAACAGTAGGCTAAAGAGTAAAGTAAAAACCTAAATCCTACAGGACTAACCTGGAAGCCATTTGAAAATCCTTAAATAGAGCAGCAGATGTTTTGTGTGTCTCTAGGTGGGAAGGGGATGCAAAATAAAAAGGGAATGTAATCTAGCACAATTAAACATGGGCTTAGAGCTAAAATAATAATTGGAAATGTCTAAACAGTCATTTGGAACACAAAATAAAGTCACGATTTGACAAACACTCACATCGTTCATGTAATAGTTTGACTTCAGTAGGACTTCTTGCAAGCTTATCTGTTTCTTACCTATTTTTCTGTAAGCTAAAGTGCAAATTAGAAATAAGTTCTAAAAAAGCAATTAGCCAAGATACTCATAATTCTATAAATATGTAAGTATCATCTTGGTCCTAAGGCTCAGAGTCTGTGAGATGCTAAATGCCCTGAAGTTTATGGGGGATTCAGGGTGGTCAGCATCTAGTAATACGAAGCCTGAAAAATCATGGAGAAGTTAGACACTGTCATTCATTACTGAGGATGATATGTTTATTCTAGTACTTTTCATGGGAAATTTAGATGTGGCCTTGGCAAAGACTGAAGATTCTAAGGAAGGTAGCAATTTTTGAAACTCAAATGGAGTAAATTGCCAGGATGGGATCATATTCATTGAGAGTTCTGAAAGAAATAGTGATGGAAAATAAATATTGAAAATAGGCACACAATTTTTTTTAAACATCCATTCTTAAAAATTAGAAGGTTGCTAAGGTGATGATGATCTTCTGAAAAGGAGCCTCTAGAGTGCCTGGGCATTACTTTTAATGAGCTTATATTGGTTCCATAGAAATAGTTTTAGGCTTCAAATTCTGCATTCTTTGTTCACTCATAACTCCCATTGACCCCAAAACTGCCAATAAAGCCAAAAGCAGGCAGGACTGGAGGATAAATAATGATGGAATAATTCAAACGCTTGAATATATGGAAGCTGATAGTCAAACAAGCCTTGCTGCTATACAGAAACATCTTGCAACCTTAACCCATTAACCTTTCCAAAGAACATTTTAAAAATTGTAGTTAAATATGGATGTAATTTACTTGGATTTTCAAAAAGTTTTTTCTTTTCTTTTTCCTTTTTTTTAAAAAAAATCTCTCGGATGATTTTGAAAATGTGAGTGGCTTTTAATTTTTTTTTAAATTAGATTTCAATTTTTATAAACATTAGATCAATTTAGGCACTGGTTTATCTTAAATGTTAAAAGTGTGTTTTTTTTGTAAGCAGTCACACATTAGTATTTTGTTTTATTGATGTGTGGGAGAGAAAGTAGTGAGTGAACTGGTGATGTTTACCAATTATAATTTTCACTAGCTAATAAATTCTAAAACTCCAGATCAAGTTAAGTGAATTGGATTGTCAGGCAGATGTAATTTCAACTTAAATGCATTAGATAATGTACATTAATACAAACAAAATAAACTTCCCCTATACAATAGCTGCCCTTAAAAAGTTAATTACAGATTCAGCAGTTGTCATCTATTATAACCCAATGAATATATATGTCCAGTGTTTAATTACCATTCATGCTTTTTTTTGTTTGTTTGTTTTGTTGCTTTTACTTTACTTTGTACATGAGGTCAGTATTTCAATAAAGATGGAGCAGTGTAACAGGATAATTGTCCCATTAAAAGTAGTAAGGAGTAGAGGTCAATCAACACCTATTCCATGTTCACCTTTTAAGAATCCTGGGAATTTCAGAGGCAACGTAGATCTAGAGAAGGTCAGAGGTAAGTGTCAGGAGAGAGGAAGATGGTGCTATGGGAATAGTTTTCACCAAGTCTTAACTTAGGTCACTGTCCCTTTAAGGGCCTGGGACTGCAAGCTTCATAGAGTGGCAGGGCATGGATTACCTCTCTCCCAACCAGTTGGGATAGGCTCTGGGAAGAAGGCTATATATATGGTGCTCTTTCCAGTTTTGATCTACTCTTCTTAGACGTTGGAGAGGATACCACAGTCAGGGCTCCAGTGATGACCATAGGGAGTGCTGATGAGCCTCCACCTCACACATGGTTTTAAAAAAAGTTACGTGAGTTTACTGACTTACTCAAACTAATGACAATAAAGTTAGAACATATTAAAATAAATCCTAGTGCTTGCTCATTAGATAATGGCAATCCAGACAGCTGGAGTTATTTTTCAACTTTCAGGCACGCAGATCAATCAGCACTTGCCAGTTTTGCTGCTATTATGTTCTCTCTACCTCAATCTCTGTTTTGCTTCTCACACAAATATGTACTGTTGCTTTTATTCTAGGTTTTTGTGTGTTTGTTTGTTCTGGGTTTTTTTCATCCCTCCCTTCACTTTAAAAAAGGACATTATTATAGAAAAGTCAAATATTAAAGGGGTGAAAATCCTCCAAGTGTTCCCTAGCTACTTACCTAAAATTACTTTTATATTAGGATCTTTCTACCTGGCATGTGATAGGTATATGTTTCCCCAATGAGCAGCAGTCCGTTTATCCTTAAAGGGAAATGAGACAGTACATTTTTTTTGTTTGTTTTTAGGTGAAATTAATGGAAAGTGGCCAGCCCTTCTGGTCAAATAAAACTTAATATTAAGTCCCAAAAGAAGGCAGTCTAGGAATTAGGGTAAACAATAGTTGCTCATAAGTGTTAAAGATAGGTTATAGTCTTCATCTGGGTCTACCCCTCCTTCTATGAAGGAGAGAGGCTGGTGATCATTTTCTTGTTGTCTGTGTCCACCAGAGAAGAATGAGAGGTATCAGATTTCTCCAGTGCTTCTGAACACATCTCTGAGGACAGGTTCTCTGAATCATAGGATGGTGACACCTTGTACAAGCATTTGGCAAAAGTGCTGAACCTGTCTAGTGCAAAATCAAGATGCAAATTCCTCTGCAAGGTCAATGTTACCCAGAGGAAGGAAGATTCAAGAAGTTCTGCACGTGCATGAAGGATATAAAAAACTTCTAGAGGAGAAGGTAGTATCTGGGAAAGCCTAATTATTGTGCCATGAGGTTGACTTAACCGGCATACATTGCCCAAGGCAAGTCTGTTAGAGCAAAGCTACAGGCCCAAAATAGATAGTAATAGCAGATTATTCCAAAAGACGTACATTTTGAAAAGCTTATATGACTTTTTAAGACTTAATTGGCCATGCACAAGCCCTGATCTACCTCATGACAACCTGATGAAAGATCCCTGGATACTGATGAACTCTCCTGTTGGAGTGAAGAAAGTTTGCTGCAACTTGATTTAAACATTTTAAATGGAGGTTTTTAATCATTAAATATAAAAATCGGTTGTACAAGTATTTTTAAATTAACAAATAACTAGTGTAGAAGCTGTTAAGAAGAAATTGGAGGTTTGAATAGTTGGATCAGAGACCATTGGGGTTTTTAATACTCAAGTTGTTTTGAGATTATGGAATAAATACATTAGCTGAATCTTTAGCTAAAATGATCAGCAGTAAAATAGTTGATAATGTTGACATTTATAATTCTTCTCAGAGAGAGTTCACAGATCCATTACAATGGATCTGATTTTTGTCTGCAGGTCCTTGGAGATAGAGCCAAACTGGTCAGTCAAAGCAGACTGAGAATGACCAAACTCCTGAAGACCCAGCCATCCAATTTCAAACTGCCTCCAGGAGCTGCAGGAAGGCATTTTCAGACTTCTTGCTCAGTACAACAGGAAAATAAAACAAACCAAAATGGATTCTTGTTACTCTTAGCATTAGGCTTTCTGAATTTTAGAGATTACCCGTCTGTTACTAGTCTCAGGGGCTCAGCAGCAAGATGGCTGAAAAATCCCTTCTGATACTGAAGTAGCTGACTGCAGCAACTTCCAGTGCAACACGTCTGGGCAGGACCTCCTCATAGACAACCAGAGGAGCAGAGTAGTTGGCCAGAAAGAATGAAAACTGTCGAGGCTATGACTCACCTGCTGAGCTAAAGGAACCCTGCTTCCCATGGATTGACTGTGCCCATGGCTTTCTCACTGTCCTCAGTATAGCAAGCTTGGACAAGAGAGGGAGCAACCCAAACATGAAGGAACACTCTGCTGGTAGAGGGCTTCTTGGCCTAACACTGTGTTCCCCCTCTACATTCTCACAAGGTCTGAGTCAGCTCATATGGAGTCCCGCCTGGCTCACTATGGGATTCAGTGAGTCGAAAGAGCTATGCCATGTGAAGACTTTCCCTGCCCCTTTCTCAGCCAAGGGCTTAGGGAGCATGTAGAAGTCCAAGGAACCCTCTTAGGGATCATTTCAAAAGAGTGAAATGATCAAATATTACACTTATTTGTGTAGCACAGCAGCAGATGCAGTTCTTCCATCAGATTCCACTTCAGTGATATCCCATTATCTTAGGACATGGAGGCCACTCTCCCTTTGTCTGACAAATAAGTATAGGGCCCTGTAAGATCAGGGTATACTCAATGGTCGGCCCTAAGAGGCTATTTTTTTTTCTCCTCTCCTCCTCCTCACCAACCCCCCAATCTGGGAAACTGTGAAGAAAAAGACATCAGGGAAGGTTGCTACAGATTGGTCCTCCACAGAGGAAATATCTAAGGTTCAATTTTCCCAGTTGAACAAGGTGCAGGGAGAGAGAGAGATTTCTTCCCTTTCTTCCTCCTCTGGTTCATCACAATACAATTCTTTGTAGGGTAAAGGCTATACAAGAAAGGGCCTGCAAAGCACCTCAGATTCATTTTCCTAGGAGCAAAGGCGGCTTTTTTCAGAGATGGGGCTAGAGCCTTCAGAGGAAAAATGTCAGTATCATTCTTTTGAGGAAGAGTGATTTGGCACCATTCTCAAGAATACACAGACTCTGCATTCCTCCAGATAAGCCCATGTGCAAGGACACATGAGAAAAAGTGAGTGAGAAAGAGAAGGGGGAGTTAGTGCCCCCAATATTTGATACAACCCTCATGTCTGATTACAGAAATGGCAAGTATTTATTTAAAAGAAAATGATATTGATGATAAAAACAAAGCCACCTCAGCAGCCCTTTGTACATCTGCTGCTTCCATGTCTTGTGCTAACACCATTCAGGTATGTTCAGTCTCCCTATTGCCCACTGTGCCATCCTGGATCAGAAGATCTTCTGAACTGGGAGCCCTCTTTGAGAAAGAATTTCCTTTTCTTGAGCTGTAGTTGTGGTAGCAGATTGTGCCACCCCTTCCTCTCCCCAAAAGATAGAAATTTACAGTTAGAGCAATGAGCTATAACTCAGTGTCATAAAAATAGGTCTGTCTGAAGCCACGAAAAGCCTATCCTCAGGCAAAGTGGGTACTGCTTTCCATTGAATATCCCATATATCTACCAAGTGGCACGAGAGAGGGAAAATTAATGTAGGGAAGATCTCTGCATTTTTTATTTATTTTGTAGCAAGCATAACTACAGTCTGATCCCATATCATGCCGTTCCCCAAGTACAAGGCAAGTGCCTGGAAATTTCAAAGTGTTTGATCAGTACTGTCTCTGAAGAATAAATAATAGGCAAAGATAACCAGCCTGTTTTGCATTTAGTTCTAAGGCATAACTCCATAGTCAAGGCTTTTGACACCCCATCTTCCTCTAACCAGCTGAAACACTAGAGTATAAATATTTATCATATGCTTCAAACTGGAATAACTGATCTCCCAGGAACAAGGGAAGGTTTAGGGATCTATTCCTATCCTCTTTCTAGTGGCCAAGCATTCCAGAGAGAGATGAATGCCCAACTAGAAGTTCTTAAACAGATTCCTCTGGAAGCCACAAGTCAGATGGAATCCCTAAATTCCAACACAGCAGCAATTTCCAAAGGTTTTTTTATTATTGATTGATCTTCAGATCACCTATCTATTATCTTTAACTCCCAGAGGAGTTATCTTATGCCATGATCAGTGTATGTTGTCAGTATGGTTACCTTATCTTTTTTGTCCTACCTGCCTCTCTAAAGGTATCTTATGAAGTGTTGTTAATGTTCTTTCCTCATGCAGAAAATGATTCATGTAAATTTATTCTGAAATGACTTGCTCATCAGAGCATAATTCCTGGAAAAGAGCCACAAAACAGTCATTGCACAGCCGAGATTCTATTTTGGAACAACATGGATTTGTCAACCAGACTAAGAACAAAATGATGTTGTGCAGTCGATATTACTTTGGGAACTCATAGATATTAACTGTTACAAGAGTTTATTTCTCTGAGAGGACAGGATTCAGAAGCTGGCTGGCCATAAACCACAATGTCATTCTTTCTCCCATTGTATCTGTTGGGGCTTTGATGACCTTGATCAGAACAAAGATCTCTTGCACTAGCACACTGTTGTGAATGAGACTACATGTGGCTTCCTGAGAAGTCTCTTAATCTCTTGAACCCACAAGATCCATCGTCCCTGTTCTCTCTTGCCTTGTTGCCAGGGGTTACTCGGAAGGCCACAACATGTTGGCAGCAGAAAGGTTTGTGAAGAAAATGCCTGGGAAGCTCACTCAGGAAATAATTTCATCCAAGGCTAATGGGAAAACAGACTCCTATGTCGTACCAGTTGACTCAAGCTCATAGTGAGTAGATAGGCCCTCAGAGCTATAATTCCAGTCCTGGTAAGCCAACAAGTACAGCTGATGTCTTACAACACTTCAACAGTGGCTTTTATTAAGAAGGAAGGCAGTACCAAACCCTCAGTTTATCTTTGAGCTTCTAATCTTCTGTTCCTCGATGGAAAAAAAGAAGAAAAATAAATCTTCTGTATTCTCAAGCACTGCACATAAGGAGGAAATAATCATCATAGCAGATGATTTAAGAAAACAAAGGATGAATCTGGGAGAGTGGGGCCTAGAGCCCAAGGTCTTTGGATAGTTGGGCCCTGTTGCTTACCTGTCAATGGACCTATTTATATCCGTAATCCAGCAACGAAGTCTTATTTTATATGAAGTGAGTAATAATTCATGCCTACAGTTGTGCACTTTCTCCCTTGGCCAAAATCATGACACTCCTTCTGTTCACAATGTTCTCCAGGAACAATTAAAAAAAAAACCCTCATCCCATCCCCCACTCCTATCCCCCCAAAAAACAAATCAAACCAAAATAAACACTAACCCAAGAAGCACAAAAAAAAAAAAAAATCCCAGAAGTGAACCTGGTGCCCTGCAACATCCAGGGAGGTCCTGCTGCTCATATACAATTTAGGTGATAACCACTAAGCCTCACCTATAGGAAGAATCATCTCTCAAGAAAAAAAAAATCTGGGTTTTGTGCAGAATTAACTCTGTCTGTGATATTTGATACATCTCTACTAAAATAAGAGATTGAGATGTGTTATACATTTTTTCACCTTGAGAAAGTATTCCATGAACAAGGTGTCTAGAAGGACTTGGTCTATATGTCTGGCATAGTGTTATTAGAAAGGATGGATCCAATCCAGGACAAGGCAATTTTTTTTTAAAAATGCTTAGAACAAAGTCTTAAAATGGGCCCCAAAACACAAATTCTACCAATTGCTATCCCTTTCCAGCTCACTAGAGACAGGAAGCAGGCACAGGATTGTCCTCTCATCCAGACATAAGATTTCTTAGAGCTCCTGCACTTTTCAAAACTATACTTATGAGAACTCACTCTTAGGAACCAAATCTTGTAGTAAACTCCTTGACTAAGGATCTTTTGGATCCATTCTTGGAAATAACTGTAGAATTTTCTGTCTTTAAAAGTTGTCAGCCTGGGTGCTATCTCATCAGCCAGAAGTGTTTTTAGAGATGAAGCCATATCAGGGGACAGCAGTACTGCACCTCTGAGAAGGGCAAATTTGTCCTAAGCATTAATGGGATTTTGAGAATTTTATTTCCCCATCCTTTCTGCTTACGTGCAAAACTCCTTAAAAAAAATTCACCAGACGCAACTCTCTGGCACACTCTTGTTATCAGAATAGCGCTAAGAATCATTGAATGCAGTATCCAGTTCTGAAAACCCCTAGTTCTGTCTATCTATAATCCCCATAATAAATAACATAAAATAAGAACTACAGCTAAGAGTTCAGTGATGAGGTGGCTAAACTGGTATATTTCAGAAGTTTTGAAACGTAGAAGCTTTCCCCCTTTCGCCCCTGCCCCCACCACACACCTTCAAACATTTGTGCTCATTTATTCAGAGCAATGGAAGCTGCCTAGCCTGAAGAATCATATCCAACATAGAAGAGGATGGTTACCTCGTCAAGTTTCACGCCTTATGTAAGGTTTATTTATAAATTAAATGTGCTGGTCTCCTCAGTACCTGCTATTGGATGGAGAGACTTGCATACCATGCTCATATCATAACTGATCTGCCTCTCTTGCTCTCTTTCTACAATTTATATCTTCATCCTTTGTTTCTCTCCCAGATGATACACTGCTATTTGACATCCATTGTAAAAATTATAGATAGGGAAATGTATCTCTCCATACCTGAAAATGTCCTTTTTTTTTTCTAATGAGTCTGAGATCCAACCCATCCAGCACAAGGATTATGGTTCTCTGGGAAATTTAAGTATCACACATTCCTCCATTTCCTTTCTGGGTACAATGTATAGTATGTCCTCCAGTAGTTGGGTTGGAATTTTCAGGTTGTTCTTCAGTAGCAAGTCTGCATGAAGTGCTGCCTGATAAAGCTGATGGAGGAAAAGATCCGAGGATTGGAGATGCAGGTGGAAACTGGTTGAGTTTAGAAGGGGGTTTGTGAAGATAATGAAGCAAAGACATGAGGAGGCTGAAGTGAAAAGTTCAGACATGCAGATGGAAGCAGGACCAAAGACCTCTGAGGGGAGACTGCTGGGTGAGAAAAGTGGACAGTGGAAGCATCTGACTAAGAGAACCAGGCAGAGGAAAAGACGGGCTAGTGAAGGAAAAATAGAGCTCAGGAACAGGTTTGTGGAGTGGGAAAATGAAGAAGGGGCACAGCAGGTTGTCACTGAAGATGGGAGGGCAAGGAAGAAAAGCAGCTAGTTCTATAGAGGGGAAGAGAGGAAGAATCAATTGTGATAACACCAAATGTGAGCCCCAGGAGGATACAGGATGGGTTGCAGAGGATTGCAAGAGAGAATAGGAATCAAGAGTACTCGCAGCCAGAGGTTACAAGGGATAGACCGGAGAGTCACACCATCATGAGGAAAAGGCTGGTCTACATGATTGGGGACTCCTTACTGAGAAGAATAGACAGGTCTGTAACCAGAGCTGATCCAGAGAACAGAAGGGTATGCTGTCTGCCAGGTGCTAAGATATGGGATGTGGACCTGAGACTGAAGCGGGAAAGAATCCCCTGATTTGGGAACAAATGATACAGCTAGATTCTTGCTGGAACGTATCAAGGGAGACTATGCCAGGCTGGGGAAGACGCTTGAGGAAAATGAGGCTCAGGTGATCTTCAGTGGGATTCTACTTGATCCTAGAGAAGGGCAACAAAGGTGTGACAAGATTATGATGACCAACAGATGGTTCAGGCAGTGGTGCTATAAGGAAGGCTTTGGGGGATGTATGGCTACTGGGAGGCATTCATGGACAGAGGACTGTTCTTTCGGGATAGACATCATCTAAGTAGGGAGGGAAATAGACTTCTAGGATGGAGGCTGGTACAACTGATTAATCTTTAGGGATTAATATCAAGAATTATTGTTATAAGATGGGGATTCATCAGTTGGAAGTAACAGAGGAGGAGAAGGACCTCAGAGTATTGATTGATCACAGGATGACTATGAGCCATCAGTGTGAAATGGCTGTGAAAAAAGCTAATGCGGTCTTGGGATGCATCAGGTGAGGTATTTCCAGTAGAGATAAGGAGGTGTTAGTATCATTATACAAGGCACTGGTGAGACCTCATCTGGAATATTGGGTGCAGTTCCGGTCTCCCATGTTTCAGAAGGATGAATTCAAACTGGAACAGTACAGAGACAGGCGACTATGATGATCTGAGGAATGGAAAGCCAGCCTTATGAAAGGAGACTGAAAGAGCTTGGCTTGTTTAGCCTAACCAGAAGCAGGATGAGTAGAGATATGATTGCTCTCTATAAACTTATCAGATGCATAAATATCAGGGAAGGAGAGGAATTATTTAAACTCAGTACCAATGTGGACACAAGAACAAATGGATATAAACTGGACACTAGGAAGTTTAGACTTGAAATTAGATGAAGGTTTCTAACCATCAGAGGAATGAAGTTCTGGAACAGCCTTCCAAGGGGAGCAGTGGGGCCAAAAGACATATCTTGGCTTCAAAACTAAGCTTGATAAGTTTATAGAGGGGATAGTATTATGAGATAGGATAATTTTGGCAATTAATTGATCTTCGACTATTAGCAGTAAATATGCCCAGTGGCCTGGGATGGTATGTTAGATGGGATTGGATCTGAGTTACTTCAGAGAATTCTTTTCTGGGAGTCTGTCTGGTGAGTCTTGCCCACCTGTTTAGGGTTTAGCTGAACGCCATATTTGGGGTTGAGAAGGAATTTTCCTCCAGGGAAGATGGGCAGAGGCCCTGGGGTTTTTTTGCCTTCCTCTGCAGCGGGGTATGGGTCACTTGTGGGAGGATTCTCTGTACCTTGAAGTCTTTAAACCATGATTTGAGGACTTCAGTAGCTCAGATATAGGTTAGAGGTTTATTACAGGAGTGAGCGGGTGAGTTTCTGTGGCCTGCATTGTGCAGGAGGTCAGACTAGACGATCATAATGGTCCCTTCTGACCTTAAAGTCTATGATTCTGTGTTTTATATGAATTTCTTGTTGTATCTAATAACCTCTGAGTTAAAATTCTAAAGGACTTTAGCTGTATGAAGCAGCTCTGGAAGTATCTCAGACTGGCTGTCTGGGTCTTCAGGGATTTGGCCACTCCCAGCAGGCCTTGATTGATGGGTCTAGTGCTACCTCCAAGGAGCCTCAAGTAGGAGTAAGATCTGTTGTAATAGATCTGTAGACTATTATGCTAGAAAAAAGTAACTGTTCATGAAAAGTAAAATAAATTTTCCTATTTTCACCTTAAAGCTTCATATTTACTACTTTAAGATAGGTGGAACAGTTCTCATCTCTGAGCTATTTACTACAGGCTCAGAAAGGCAACACTATGTTGTTTTATACTCTGTTAAAATTTGGAGGTTATCTTCACAACCATGAGGGATAGAAACTTTTTTTAAAAAAGCCTAAATTCTGGAGCATAATTCTGTGGCAAATTCTATGGCCATGGTAAACAATTGTTGATCGCAAGATGAATATTGTCTTTAGGAAGTGACAGGTCATCTATGGCAGGGATCGAAGAATTCTTCATAGATAGAGCGCGTAGAGAACACCTCCTTGACTCCTGTTTTCTTAGTCATGATTGCATAACATTAGAGCTGGTTTAAAATAAATCATTAAAAATTTTTAACTGAAAATAGGTGCTTAGAATGATACAGAAAGGTTCATGAAAAGTTTTAACTTCCTTCTAAATGTTTCTATTTTTCAAAGAAATTGAAACGTTTTCATTTTGTTTTGAATCAATTTTAATTGTTTCATCACGTAGGAACTGAATTATTTTTGGGTTTTTTATTTTTCAGGGTTTTTAACTTTCCCTTTCCTTTCTTTCTTTTCTTTTTTCCCCTGGAAAAAAAGGCATGAGGAAAGTGAGAGGAATGGGCCAACCTCCCCCCCCCCACACAAAAAAACCACCCTGAAATCTGAACACTTTTTGGTTTGCAAAATCTGAATGAAACAATTTTCAACAAAAATGAACATTTCAATATGAAACAAAACTAATTTCTTCTTTTAGTAGAAACATTTGAAAATTCTGTGGAAAAATTTCAAGCACTTTTTTTTTTTTTTTTTTAACTTAAAATACTTACCTTTTGGACCATTTCTATTTACCTTCTTTATAGAAGGGCCACAATTATTTTTCTGGAAAAGTTACTTTAGGCAAGAGTGTATTTTTATTGATGATGTTTTATATGATAAATGATTCAGTAATTGATATTGTTAGTAGCAAACTTTGGTACCTCTATGTTCATTAACTTCCTTTTTGCTTCTATACATGGCATATAATCTAGTGTCTATATGAACTCTATGATTAAATCAAACTGTTTGAAGAAGGAAATGTTGCTGCTTTGATAGTCACTGCAGATTAGAAATTGTTTTCTTACCAACCAAATACAGAGAGTTTTAGTCACTTTCACTGGAAACGATGCCATTTAAGCATCTTCTACTGCAATTTAGTCTTAACTCATCACAATATTTCTCAATCAGGGAGGCTAACAATAAATGTTAATGTGTCTCACTCCACTGAAGACTTAAATTTCTTTAAAAGCAGCAAAGAATCCTGTGGCACCTTATAGACTAACAGACGTTTTGGAGCATGAGCTTTCGTGGGTGAATACCCACTTCTTCAGATGCATGTGGTGGAAATATCCAGGAGCAGGTATATATATGCTAGCAAGCAAGCTAGAGATAACGAGGTCAGTTCAATCAGGGAGGATGAGGCCCTGTTCTAGCAGTTGAGGTGTGAAAACCAAGAGAGGAGAAACTGGTTCTGTAGTTGGCAAGCCATTCACAGTCTTTGTTCAATCCTGAGCTGATGGTGTCAAATTTGCAGATGAACTGAAGCTCAGCAGTTTCTCTTTGAAGTCTGGTCCTGAAGTTTTTTTGCTGCAGAATGGCCACCTTAAGGTCTGCTATAGTGTGGCCAGGGAGGTTGAAGTGCTCTCCTACAGGTTTTTGTATATTGCCATTCCTAATGTCTGATTTGTTTCCATTTATCCTTTTCCGCAGAGTTGGCATCGAGGTTTGTTGCATGGATTGGTTCCTGAGCTAGAGTTATTATGGTGCGGTGTGCAGTAACTCTAGCTCAGGAACCAATCCATGCAACAAACCTCGATGCCAACTCTGCCCACATATCTACACCAGCGACACCATCACAGGACCTAACCAGATCAGCGATACCATCTCTGGTTCATTCACCTGCACATCCACCAATGTAATATACGCCATCATATGCCAGCAATGCCCCTCTGCTATATACATCGGCCAAACTGGACAGTCTCTACGGAAAAGGATAAATGGACACAAATCAGACATTAGGAATGGCAATATACAAAAACCTGTTGGAGAGCACTTCAGCCTCCCTGGCCACACTATAGCAGACCTTAAGGTGGCCATTCTGCAGCAAAAAAACTTCAGGACCAGACTTCAAAGAGAAACTGCTGAGGTTCAGTTCATCTGCAAATTTGACACCATCAGCTCAGGATTGAACAAAGACTGTGAATGGCTTGCCAACTACAGAACCAGTTTCTCCTCTCTTGGTTTTCACACCTCAACTGCTAGAACAGGGCCTCATCCTCCCTGATTGAACTGACCTCGTTATCTCTAGCTTGCTTGCTAGCATATATATACCTGCCCCTGGATATTTCCACCACATGCATCTGAAGAAGTGGGTATTCACCCACGAAAGCTCATGCTCCAAAACGTCTGTTAGTCTATAAGGTGCCACAGGATTCTTTGCTGCTTTTACAGATCCAGACTAACACGGCTACCCCTCTGATACTTAAATTTCTTTGATACCACACCAAAACATACTAGAACTCCATAAAAAGGAAACTAACAAACTTTGGAAGCATCTGGAAAACATCAAGCATCTGGTATGGAGGTCTGCTGTAGACTTTCTTTCTGAAAAGGTCAAAAGGGATGAGAACTGTGTATGGAAAAAAAAAGGTTAATCTATGACTTTTAACTGTATCCTTTTGGGAAGAGTGAAATTTTGGAATGAGATTTGCCATTCTGCTTCTAAAAATCCAACCAATGCTTCTCTAGATATTACTGAACTCATGACATGTCTTCAGTAGATGTAACATTCAGCTGCTAGTTTTTCAGTGCTCTGATTCCTGCGAGGCTGTATCTCAGTAGGTCTGTCCTCAAAGTCCCATGTGAAATATGCTTTTCCATATTACTGTCTGGACTGATATCATTGAACAGGCAGAAAAGGAAATTTGAACTTTACTGATGAATTGGTTTTGAGTTTGTTACATACACTAATCCAAAATCCTCTCTCCCTCCCCTGTATAGTGTTTTTTTTTTATATAGTGATCCCATTTTCTCCTTTGGCTCTTGTTAGACAAGACTTACGTTGTGTGTGTATCTTGCTTGTACTGTTAAAGCAGAGACTGAAGAGAGCTGGATTCAAGTTGCCCCAAACTTGGTGAGTTGTGTTCACTGTCCAGCTATACCGAAAGGAGGACAGGAAACACTTGATATGGATTTAATCAGTCTGCTACTTTCTTATTAGATGTCTGGCAGTACCTGGCAGCTAAAAGAACACAGTGCAGGCAATGCTATGTTCATTCAAATAACTACTTGGGGCTTCCACAGCCCCACTTCATTTTTCCATCCAGGTCCCCAGCCAACCCATAGCTTGGACCTTACCATCCCCCCCACCTTGTAAGAGGGTTAAAATGTACTATAAGAAAGGGAGGTTGGCTCCCTGTCATTCCAATAATAGGAACCCTTAGACTCCTCTCCGATTCTGTTCCTCTAACCAGCACCTCTTTTTAAAATACTTAACTAAGTCATTTATCTGATCACTGTATCCCTTCCCTATGGAGTCTGCCCCCACACTTACAAAATGATTTCTGACATACAGCTTAACCCCATTTCCTCCTCACCATAATAGGTCCTCCCTGACAGTCACTGTGGGAAAGGCAAAAAATCCCCACTCCATGTGGTGGTGAGGGAAAAATACCTTCCCAGCCCTTCCTAAAAAGGAGTGACTAATACAATGCCTGCAGCTAGTCCTAACCAAAGCCGATATTCCCTACCTTGAGGAGAGGGAAGGTGTGTGCTGCCTTTTCTGTTGCCTAGAGAAAGGGCTTCCAACATCACGGCTTGCATCTTTTAAAACCTTCTGCCTTTATGTTCTCAGGGGATGAGTCAGCATTGCCAAGCTGACCTCCACCCACCTTTTTGCAGCTGTTTCTGATATCCTTTCCCACCCCCCACTGTTAAAGCACTGCTACTTTCCTCTGACAAGCCTGGACAACATCACCCCTGCCCCCACTTCAGGTTTGGTCATTGTTCCTGCCCTGTTACAAAATGTGTGAGAGATGATCCCCAGCTAAACAGATTGTCATCAGGTAAGGATTAATGACATTTCAGTGACTATCTGTGGAATGTACCAAAACTGTGGCTGGATTTTAAAACGGGTAGGTCATTTCATGGCCAATGACTATGCTTTTTAGCTATTCAAACTAAAATAATGTGTATGTGGGGGGGGGAGGTGTCTGTGAATAAAAGGCACTAAACACTGTTTGATATACCCAGCAACATCATGTAAGATGATCACATAAAGAGGGAGGGAAAAAATTCCACAGATCATTACATCACTTGTGTACAGCATTCGACAATTATATAAAATTTCATTGTGGATGGGAAAGAAACAGCTGCATGTTACATAACCAGGCTGGTCCCTTCTTGAGACAAACCACTGGGTAAGATAATCCAAATATCTGATCCAGTATGTTAAATCCCATAGGCCATACTGCACTCATATACACATGTTAAAGCCAACGGGAGCTATGAATAATATATATTTGAGTGCAGAATTGGGTGCTAAAGGCTTGATTTTTCTAAACTGCAGAGACATGTATACATCTTCAAAAATGCATGTGCACTTGTGATTGTACATGCAAGTGGACACTTAAGTACATCTGATTCTTTATTTGCATGCACAATTATGGTAACTATATCTACACATTAGGTGTCTAATTCCATATTTTTGCATACAACTTTAGAAAACAAGGCCTTTAATAAATCCCCAAATGCAGATGGATTTTTATAACCATGTTGTATATGTGGCTTGAGAATGAAACAGATAGTGGTTTGAAATTTGATCTTTGTTGCATCAATTTAATGGAGAGCAGAATTTGGATCACTGCATAAAAAACATATTTAATAAGAAATTTACATAAAATCAGTAAACACTGAAGTATAAATTACCTCTGCAGTCTTTACTAAGCCTAAACTTTGAGGACAAATTTGTGGTATGAACACTTAAGATTGTTTCCAGCTTTCTGTCTAGCAATTTTTAAGGTAAGCTTCTATTACTAACCAAAACACAGGAGCGCACATGGAAATAAAATAATGATTCTGGAAATCACGAAACAATTGTGTTGAATCAAAAATAAAAGGGCAACTGATATTAATTACAGGCAAGAAAAAATGCATGTACCATTCAATGTAATCTATAAAACAAGACACAATTGCAGATACATTCAATCTTGTTCTTTAGAATTTTAGAAAAAAAAGTATGCCCTATCTGCTTTTCAAACCATTGTTCTTCTGCCTTTAGAACTAAATTGTAAAGTTCAACCAGCAAAGATTTCTTTCCCCAAGGACACAGCAGGCATTGATAGTGTACTGTAGTCTGTAATTCTATAGTAACACTAGATTGGAGACTGACAGGAATCTCTTGGGTGAAAAAGTGACAAGGTGGTAATATTTTCACAATGAACTGACTGAAGTCTTGGAAGATCTGTTAGATTTCAAAGGACATTTTTATTCTCTTCCTGTAAAGATGAAAACATTTTAGACATTTGTAATTAAAACCATCTGACTATATAATAAATGAAGCATTAAATAAAATTGCAACTCTTTTATGAGCTATTTACTGCATCGGTCTGGTTAAAAATATATCAAAATTTGTAGCCAATATATACTATTAGGAAACTATCTTGAGTTCTTCCTAGTTTAATAGATAATAATTTAAAAAAAATATGGAAGGGGGTTGCCTATTTTCTCTTAAAACTGAATTGAAGCAAAACTGTACAACTAATTTTCTGAGATAAATATTTATTAACATTGTTTGATATAAATAGTAAATATTTTAAGTAGATTATCCTGTAAAGTATTACTTTTTATTAAGATTTGAAACAAAGCAGACAGCTGAACGTAATTTTTATGTTTTCCTATTTTAATCTTTCTTTACAAACTGTTTTCTGCATTGTACACTGTCAGCACAAAGTCAGGAAATGGATTTTTCTAGCCAAAAATCCTCTTATAGTTTTATTTTTTACTGATTTTTCAAGGAAATATGACAAAATAACTATGTTGCATGCAGTATTTGTGTCTTGCCATATCAGACATTTAGTTAATCAAATTACATCTTCCACTCAAACAAGTGTGTGTCTTAGGTGAAAGAAGGCTTAGTTTTACATAAACTTTTCACTTGATTCCTTGTAAATCAATGCAATGTTGATTTCTTCATTAAAATAACATACTCCTGTTCTCTGTTTAGAGAAGGCTTTATAGTAGCAACTGTAATAGGACTTTAATGTAATTTGTATTTAAATGTTTGTGTTCCCTTTTAATCACCATGTGAATAGTGACTATACATTTTGTTGAGTAAAATTACAGCATGTTGCTAGTGTATTGATGGTTTAAACAAGGGCTGTCTTGGAGGGCAGTGCCTCTGTCATGCACCCTTGTTTATAGTCCGTATTTACTCTTAATCACCTGGAAAAATATTGTTTAAGGTGCTTTTATAAAGCTGTTTTCCTGTGGGAGGAAATCATAGTAAGTTCTTTTGTTTCAGAAGTTTGTATTTCTTTCTTTTTCATATCATAAACACTCTTAACCTGGTTTCTATGGAGTTAATAAGCTATTAAAGAGAATATCTGCTGAAAGGCATTAATCTCTTATTCTCTGCCTAACTATAATGGGATAGTCTTTATTTCTAAGGGTATATCTACACTACAGGATTATTCTAATTTTACAGAAACCGGTTTTTGGAAACAGATTGTATCAAGTCGAGTGCATGTGGCTATACTAAGCACATTAATTTAGCAGTGTGCATCCATGTACCTAGGCTAGCATCGATTTCCGGAGCATTTCACTGTGGGTAGTTATCTCATAGTTCCCTCAGTCTCCCCACCCATTGGAATTGTGGGTTGAGATTCCAGTGCATGATGGGGCAAAAACTGTCATGGGTGATTCTGGGTAAATTTCGTCACTCAATCCTCCCTCTGTGAAAGCAATGGCAGACAATCATTTCGCGCCCTTTTCCCTGGATTGCCTGGGCAGACACCATAGCACGGCAACCATGGAGCCCGTTCAGCCTTTTTTCCCTGTCACCGTATGTCTACTGGATGTTGCTAACAGACGCGGTACTGCCGCGCTACACAGTAGCATCCCCTTGCCTTAGCTAGTTAGCAGCGACGGTTACCAGCCATACTGTACCGTCTGCTGCTTTGCAAGTTGACAATGATGGTTACCAGTTATACTGTACTGTCTGCTGCGGTCATGGGTGCTCCTGGCTGGCCTCGGTGAGGTCGGCCGGGGACGCATGGACAAAAATGGGAATAACTCCCCAGGTCATTCCCTTCTTTAAGTTTTGTCTAAAGGGAGAATCAGTCCTGTCTAGAATATCAGGGAAGCCTACTAAAGAACCAGAGAGGCAAACTGCCGCTCTGGGTCAGAGCCCCAGACATCCTGCAGAAATGATGAGATGCATGCCATTCTAGGGGGTGCTCCTGCAACGCCACCCGTTGCTTCCCTCCTCCCACACCTCTCCTGGGCTACCATGGCAGTATCCCCCCATTGTGTGATGAAGTAATAAAAATGCATGAATTTGAAACAACACTGACTTTATTGTCTCTGCAAGCAGAGATCAAAGGCGGGAGGGGAGGGCAACCTCCAGCTGCTATGATATTCCAGGCAGGAGTGAATCTCCAGGAGACAAAACTTAAAGAAGAGACTGACCGGGAGTCATTCCCATTTTTGTCCAGGTGCCCCAGGCCAACCTTACCGAGGCCAGCCAGGAGCACTCATGGCACGACAATGACAGATATCAATCATACTGCATCATTTGCTCTCTGCAAGGCAAGGGAAGGGGATGCTGCTGTGTAGCGCTGCAGCACTGTGACTGTCAGCAGCATCCAGTAGACATACAGTGATATAGAAAAAAGGTGAGAGGATTTTTTTCCCTTTGCTTTCACGGAAGGCGGGGGTGACGACATATACCCTGAATCACCTGCGACAATGTTTTTGACCCTTCAGGCTTTGAGAACTCAGCCAAGAATTCAAATGGTTTTTGGAGATTGCAGGAACTGTGGGATTGCTACAGTCGTCAGTCACCCCTCCCTCCATGAGCATCCATTTTATTCTTCAGCTTTCTGGTACACTTGTCTCAGCTCCTTAAGTTTCACGCAGTACTGTGCTGAGTCCCTGTTGTGGGCCTCTGTCCATGATAGCCTTGGAGATTTTTTTTCAAATGTTTTGGCATTTTGTCTATTGGAATGGAATTCTGATAGAACAGATTCATCTCCCCATACAGAAATCAGATGCAGTATCTCTTGTACTGTCCATGCTGAAGCTCTTTTTTGATTCGGAGACTGCATGGTCACCTGCGCTGATCAGAGCTCCGCACTGGGCAAACAGGAAATGAAATTCAAAAGTTCACGGGGCTTTTCCTGTCTACCTGGCCAGTACATCTGAGTTCAGATTGCTGTCCAGAGTGGTCACAATGGTGCACTGTGGGATAGGTCCCGGAGGCCAATACCGTCAAATTGCGGCCACACTAACCCTAATTCGAAATGGCAATACCAATTTCAGTGCTACTCCCCTCCTTGGGGAGGAGTACAGATATCAATATTATGAGCCCTTTATATTGAAATAAAGAGCTTCGTTGTGTGGACGGGTGCAGCGTTAATTTGGTTTAATGCTGCTAAATTCGAAATAAACAAGTAGTGCAGACCAGGCCTAAGACAGAAACTCTTTATGTGCCAAGAGTTTGGGTTCCCTGAGGGAATCACATGTTTCCCTCTGTGTTTGGCTGCCCTCTAGTTCTTTCCTTGTATGATTTTATCTAAAATGAAGATTACCAGTGGACTCCAGTGTGAATGGTCTACAGTTTGTTTATACAGTATTTATGTGTATATAACAATAAGTCAAAGATCACTGCTCACAGATAAAAGGTAAGGGGGAAAAACACATGAAAAGTATAAAATACCAGGTACAAAGAAGAAACGGATATAGTACAAAATAAAGCCAAGAGTGTAAGACAAATTGTATGAAAAACAAATGAGGTTAACAAAAGGAAGATTGTTCAAGAGGGTAAACAAAATGAAAATTGTTTCGAGTATTTAAGATACAAGAGGTCAGTGAATGAAGTGTAGTAAGCAGTGGTTGTGATTTTAACTGGTGAAGTTCAAGAACTTCAAAACTAAAGGAGCTACATCTCTCTTGCTGTTTTAAATATTTTGTTCTAATCTCTCATTATTTGCTGTAGAATTGATGTTATTTCTTCCTTCACTTCAGTGACAGAAAGTTGTGATCAGCTCAGCAATTCTCAAAACTTTGGCACCAATACTATTTATTTCCTTGCTCCAAATGTCTTGTCTGCCTCACTTCTAGAGATGAAATTGCATTTCTTCTGATCATCTCAGAAAAGATGATAGAAGAAATTAAAGGAAAGGATCAGAGGGGTAACCGTGTTAGTCTGGATCTGCATCTGACGAAGTGAGTATTCACCCACGAAAGCTCATGCTCCAATCCGTCTGTTAGTCTATAAGGTGCCACAGGACTTTTTGCTGCTTTTAAAGGAAAGGAGTACCCATCAAATCACTGGGTTGACACCAGGAGAGCTATAGGTGTGTGATTCTTTTTCAACCCCGCTTCCATCTCATTCCATAGTCAAAGCAGAAAATCTGCTGCAGTTATAAGTTTTTTGCTGCTGCTATTAATTCATTTTAAGAAAGATATTGAAGAAGGCAATTGTCCTTCATATTGTACTTCTCTGTTATTTTTTTGTTTTCACAGGTTGACTGATCTTTGTCTAGCTAGACCTTTCTTTCTTTACAGCATTTCCTTTCCTTAATATAATAGAGAGAGAAACTTAAGAGAAGATAGATCATTCTGCTGGACTGGGCTGCTCTTCAGACATGTTGCACTGGAAAGGTGAAGTCTGGTGGGGAGTACTTCTATCAAGAAACCAGTCCGTCCCACTGTCTCTTCGGCATTAATATCAGGTCCAGAAGTCTCCATGAAAAAGCAGGGAAGTTCACACATACTCAGTGTCTTCTGTGCCTGCCCAGTGTGTTTCTACTGCAGTTTGCATCTCAAGGATGCCATTTGGAGATAAATCGGGGGAGAAAGGTCCAGTGATTCTGATGTGGTCTGCAACAGTGGTTCTCACTGGGGGTCCCCAGACCATGTCTAAAGGGTTCCTAAAGACATAGACTGAAAACTAACTGAACAGAATTCAACTGTATATACAGACAGTCGATTTCGGTCCTCACTTCCATTTTCATTTTTTAGTGGTCTGCAAATGAAAAATGTTTTTGAACCACTGGTCTACAAGAACTTCCATAAACTGTAATAAGATGAATGGGATGAAAGAAAGTAGAAGGTATAAAAATCATCCAAGTCTATCTCTGCAAAAGGTTTGAGGAAAAAAGGTGGAAGCAGCTTAGAAGGAGAAGGCAAATCAACAGTGACTTGAAGATAAACTCTTATATAGCAGTGAGAGTGAAGGAATCATAGGGACTGGAAGGCACCTCGAGAGGTCATCTATTCCAATCCCCTGCACTCATGGCAGGACGAAGTATTATCTAGACCATTCCTAACAGGTGTTTGTGCAACCTGCTCTTACAAATCTCCAATCATGGAGATTCTACAACCTCCCGAGGCAATTTATTCCAGTACTTAATCACGCTGATAGTTAGGAATTTTCCTAATGTCCAGCCTAAACTTCCCTTGCTGTGATTTAAGCACACTGCTTCTTGTCCTGTCCTCAGAATTTAAGAAGAAGAATTTTTCTCCCTCCTCCTTGTAACAACCTTTTATGTACTTGAAAATTGTTATCGTGTCCCCTCTCAGACTTTTCTTTTCCAGACTAAACAAACCCATGTTTTTCCTTCTTCCCTTATAGGTCATGTTTTCTAGACCTTTAATCATTTTTGTTGCTCTTCTCTGGACTTTCTTTAATTTGTCCACAGCCTTCCTGAAATGTGGTGTCCAGAACTGGACACAATACTCCTGCTGAGTCCTAATCAGCACAGAATAGAGCAGAATAATTACTTCTTGTGTCTTACTTACAACATTGCTGCTAATATATCCCAGAATGATGCTCACTTTGTTTGCAACAGCATTTCATGGATGACTCATATTTAACTTGTTTTCCACTATGACCCCCCGATCCCTGTTTGCGCAATACTCCTTCCTAGGCAGTAATTTCCCATTTTGTGTGTGTGCAACTGATTGTTCCTTCCTAAATGGAGTATTTTTTCATTTGTCCTTATTGAATTTCATCCTATTTACTTCAGACCATGTCTCCAGTTTGTCCAGATCATTTTGAATTTTAATCCTGTACTCCAAAGCACTGCAACTCATCCCCGCTTGGTGTCATCTGCAAACATTATAAGTGTACTGTCATAACTATCCTACTCAGATCTGAACCTTAGAGTTCAGAACATGAGAAGCTAGCATGAAACCTCCAAACTTAATTACCAGCTTGGATCTGATATCGCTGCCACCAGCCAGAATTCCAGTGTCTGGCTCACTCTGGTCTCCCCAAAACCTTCCCTGGGGAACCCCCAAGACTCAGATGCCCTGAGTCTCACCACAAAGAGAAATAACCCACTTCCCTTCTCCCTCTTTACCTCCTCCCAGATTTCCCCACCCTGGGGACCCTAGGATACTCCCTGCCTCAAGTCCTTGAAACACAAGTACCGAGAGATCAAATCTCTCTCTCCCCTCACCCAGAGGGTATGCAAAGTCAGGCTTAGTAAATCTAACACAAAGAGATTCTCTTTCCCCCTGTCTTCTTCCTCCCACCAATTCCCTGGTGAGCTGCAGACTCAATCCCCTTGAGCCCCACTAAAAAAAAAAAATCCAACAGATCTTAAAAAGAAAGCTTTATATAAAAAGAAAGAAAAAGACATAAAAATGGTCTCTGTATCAAGGTGACAATATACAGGGTCAATTGCTTAAAAGAAAAAATGAATAAACAGCCTTATCCAAAAAGAATACAATTTAACACATTCCAGCAACTACACACATGTAAATACAAAAAAACAATATAAATCTATTGTCTTACTATCCTTGTACTTACAACTTGGAAAGAGAAGATTAGAAAGCCTGGAGATTCCTGTGGTCACTCTCAGAGCCCAGAAAGAGAACAGACCAAGAACAAAGGACTCACACCCAAAACTTCCCTCCACCCAGATTTGAAAAAGTCTTGTTTCCTGATTGGTCCTTTGGTCAGGTGTTGTTTGTTACCCTTTTCCAGGTGAAAGAGACATTAACCCTTAGCTATCTGTTTATGACATGTACTCTCTATGCCATTATCTAAATCCTTGATGAAGATATTGAACAGAGCCAGACTCAGAACTGATCTCTGTTGGACCCCATTCATTATGCCCTTCCAGCATGACTGTGAACCACTGATAACTACTCTCTGGTTTTCCAATCGGTTTTGCACCCACCTTTATAGTAGCTCCATCTAAGTTGCATTTCCCTAGTTTGTTTATGAGAAAGTCATGAAAACGGTAACAAAAGCTTTACTAAAGTCCAAGATATACCACATCTACCTCTTCTCCTCCTTCCCCATTCACAAGGCTTGTTACCCTGTCAAAGAAAGCTATCAGGTTGGTTTAACAGGATTTGTTTTTGACAAATCAATACTGACTGTCATTTATCACCTTATTATCTTCCAGATGTTTGCAAATTGATTGCTTAATTATTTGCTCCATTATCTTTCCAGGTACAGAAGTTAAGCTGACTGGTCTGTAGCTCCCTGGGTTGTCCTTATTTCCCTTTTTATAGATTGGCACTATATTTGCCCTTTTCCAGTCTTCTGGAATCTCTCCCATCTTCCATTACTTTTCATAGATAATCTTTAGTGGCTCATATCTCCCCAATCAGCTCCCTGAGTATTCTAGAATGCATTTCATCAGGCCCTGGTGACTTGAAGACATCTAATTTGTCCAAGTAGTTTTTAACTTGTTCTTTCCCTATTTAAGCCTCTTCTGATCCTACCTTATTTTCACTGGTATTCACTATGTTAAGTCCAATCACTGCCAACCTTTTTGGTGAAAACTGAAACAAAATTCATTAAGCACCTCTGCCATTTCCACGTTTTCTGTTATTCTCTCTTCCCCCCCTCCCCAAATTGAGTAACAGGCCTACCCTGTCCTTGGTCTTCCTCTTGGTTCTAATGTATTTTGGTTTCTTGTTACCCTTTATGTCTCTAGCTAATTTGATCTCAATTTGTGCCTGGGCCTTTCTAATGTTGTCCCTACATATGTTGTTTGTTCATATACATCCTTTGTAATTTATCATGGTTTTCACTTTTTGTAGGACACTTTTTAAAAAATTTTTAGATTATTGAAGCTCTCCTGGTTTAAGTCAGGGTATTCTCTGGACATACTTCCTATCTTTCCTAGGCAGAATCTTTTTTTTTTTTTTTTTTAATTTGGGTTGTAAGCTCTTTGAGGTGGCACCAGGAACTAAAGACCATCACAAACCTTAAAACCATCTGCTCCAAATACAAGTTGTACTTCCTGGACCTTTCCTTCTCTAATAGAAATACAAAGAAACATATATATAACTCCACCTCTGAGGCATGACCTCAGCCTTCTCCCTTTTCTCCTCAGGAGTATGGGTTCTGAGATAATCTATGAGGGTGCCTAGTACCCGCACTCAAGCGAACCCCTGTAAGTGCAGAGAACACAGAGTGCTTGTCCCCTGGGAAAATATGTAACACATGGTCTATTACTGAGGACTATCAGTCAGAACACACAAATGCAATAGCCATCACAATTCCCAGAATAATAAATCAGTAATAACTGGAGTTTTATCAAGTATGGCAAACACAGGTTAGGGGACAGTGGGAAAAGGAATCGGGCTAATAAAAGACAAAAAAAGAACAGTACATAAACTCTATCTCTCTTAACATGTATGGCCAGTAAAAACCATCCTGTGCTCCCTCCCAGTACCTGTCTCAGCAAATAGTGAGTTAAAACTCACTCTTTGAGGGTGGTTCAATGCAGAAGTTGGTTGCTGGGTTAAAATAAAATAGCAAAATAAACAAACACAGGTGTTCTTACAAGTATGCACACCAAGGATAATAAAACTATCTTTGTGGCTTTCTGGTATGAATTCCAGTGTACTGTTTGACTGGCTTTTTGTAGCCTGGCAGTGACTCTCTTGAGCCTTCTGGGTTTCTGGTCTCTGAAGAGAGATTGTTCAATGTCCCAGGAATCCTAAAAGGATTCAAAATCTTCCCTTGGATAGGAATGTGGAGGATAGATGGTACCTCACTGGCTCTGTTTCTCTCTCAGCTCCAAACACAGCCAAAACTGAAATCAAAACTAAACTCTGTCTCTGAGTTCTGGTTTATGATTGGTTCTGGTAGTGTTGCTAGCTCTTCTATCTCGACCCTGGATCCTAGGCAATCTGGAAAATGGAGTTATGAACCTCTGCCACCATTGCTGCTGTAGGCAAATCCCTTAGAAGCTCAGTGTGGTGTTTCAGGAGCACCTCTTTTAAGGGGTATATTAAAAACAAAAAAAAAACCTACCTAAACAAGACATTGGATGGCACACACATCTCTCTCTGGGGAGAGGATGAGAGCTAAACATCTGACCCATGTATAGTCACATTATTACTCAAAAGTGCTCAGATACTATGATGATGAATGTTATATAAACCTATAGAGAATAGAATAGGCTGTCATTTTGTTATGAGTTTCTATATAGTCTAGCACAATGGGACCCTGATCAGTGAATGGAGCCTCTAGGCCAAAACAAATAATAAAAATAAACAATATTAGTATTTATTATTTTCCTATTTAAGAAATACTATTGTGATTGGTAAAATGTTAACTTCAGTGTACTGTAATTTTGCTGTAAAACTGACTTGAGAATAATATATAGCACATATATTGCAACTAATAGTCCAAAAATTACCTTTTTTGAGATTTAGAAATAGGTTAACTAATATTTAAACCATCATTTGATACAAAATGTGTGTTTTGTTTGCTTATAAAAATACATTTTAATTCATATTATAATTGTACAAGAATGTAACATTTTAAAACATCTGTGCAACACAAATTCAAATCTAATCTTGGTGGCACTACCATTATTGGTTTTGGCTCTCTCTTCTTAGAAAACTTTAATACTTTTTATGTGCATCTACTAGATTTGCCCATAATCAGAATAATCACAATTATTTGCCCATAATCAGAAACAAATATTGCATTTTAAAAGCAACCTTTGCATTTTCTGTCAATAGAGCTTACAGCCATGAGGCTAGGGCGTATGTCTTACTCTGTTGTTGTGTAGCACCTAATAGTGGCGCTCTGAGTCTCATTGGGCGCCTTTAGACTATACAAATAATTACTAGTGACAATGCTTTGCTTAAACAGTTTTAGAAGAACAGTACAAGCTTTCTGCTGTAATGGTGTTTTGGCAGAGCTATTGTGATCTCTGTGGTTGTGCTGTGTTCCTGCTGTTCCACAGGTTCAGTTGACCTAGTTACGCTTGATTCTTATGATAAACAAAATGACAGTGCTGTGCTTACTGTGCTTACTGCAGTTAAAAGAACTCATTGCAATTTTACCTCACCCACTCCAGAGGCTTATGTTTACCATTTGAGATTTCTTTTTATTTTCATGTGAGTGGTATTTTAATTGTAGTTGGATTTTGAATTCCATTGCTTACAGAGAAGGTGAAGGACTTATTGGATATGTAGTTCAGTTCTGATTTAATATGGCAAACTGTATGGAAATTTCTCGTAAGATTGATCCATTGATTTCCATGTGTTAAGTGTCAATTCACAGACCATGTTACAGCTAGAAATGTGGTCTGGGTCCCTGATCTTTCTTGTTAACTTTGAAAGGTATCCAGTTGTATAGTCTCAGGTAAAATCCAATGTGTCAAATAGTAAGGTAGTATTTAACTCTGTATCTTTCCATTAATTTCAGGAATATTAAAATGGATCCTTGGCAGTTTTTCTATTAACTGAGATGTTTTAACTCTGCTTCCAATTTGGCTTTAGCTGGGTTAGAAACTAAGGGCTAGGCCCAAAAAGAAATTTGGGCGTCTTGCCACTCAGTGTAAGGGGGGCACCATCATTACCTTCTCCTCTGACTGTTTTGTGTGGGGTTAGGCATGCTCTGAGCACACCTATCAGGTCAGATAAGAAATAGTCAGGGAAATGTCTAGTTTGTTAGTCACCTTAATCTCATGGTTATCTAGTGCCTGAGCTCCTGGGTGCATGCTCACTGCCATAAAAAATAGGCACCTAGGAGATATTAACAGTGGAAATGTAGGCACCTACACAGGTAGGTACTAGCTTAGCTCGGGGGTTGAGATTCTCCGGGCTAGATCCACAAATTGACTTAGTCACCTCAGCCCAACATTTATGCATCAGTCTGATCCTCTGTAAGTTGTGAAATTTGAAGTCCTTCTTTGCTTCAGTGACTGTCCAGCTTCTAGCCCATACTCTTTTTTGTGTAAAAAAAAAAAAAAAAAAAAAAAAAAAAAGCCTGGTTAAATAAAACTTCATCTTTAGTGTACATCTGGGGTATGTTTATATAACTGTCCAAAGTATAAAACATTATAAAATCACTGAGCTTTTTTTTTAATGTCCTTAATATTATGCTGGAGAGTGGGGAAAAAAGACAGCTATCTTTAAAAATTGCCATTTCTCAGTCATTGTAGAAACTTATGAGAAATGGCAGTTCCTGTGTATTCACCATCAAATCTTTCACAGTAAAAGAAACAATAGTTTTAGAAGAGCAGGGTAACTGTGACACAATGGGTAGTTAGCATGTGGAATGGCTGAGGTGTATTACTGAGTCCACACATCTGAAGTGAACAAGAGATGATAGATACTGCAGCCTGTAGCATTGTAAACAATTTCCATTGTACTTGCTCATAAATGTCAATTACAAAGTTAAGCAAAATACAGTTAGGATAGGATTTAATAACATAGTTCTAGAAGATACCTCTTGTCCACCACAACAGAATTAGCATATTCTGGATCTTGTGTGCCTTCATGACACCCATTTTTTTCTGAAGCATCTTCTGAGAAGTACAGTGATCTGTTTGCTGGAATTTTTTTTTAAATTTATATTATAAAAGCAGGTATCGTCTATTAGCTCTTGGCTTTGGTACATAAGTACATCTCAGCATGCTTGTATTTAATTTCTAATTGATTGATAACCTATTTTCATGAGACAACATTCTTTTTGCAAATTTTGTAACTTTTTCTGGGCTTACTTTGAAAATGGTAAACAGTGCCCTAAAAGCTTCTCTTGATTTTACTCATATAATTTCTATGGAAATGTAAATACCATGTGACTGTCTAATCTACATACACAGAAGCTCATCATATATTACTAAGACTATAATATTTAAAAACAGTTTGTACTACATAGAACTTCACATCCAAAGATCTCAAAACACTTGTCAGAGGTTGTGTAACTATTATCTATCTTACAAATGAGAAAATTGAGGGCTGGAAAAGTCAGGGATAGACCTCTCAGATATCACTGATGTGTATTTGAAGTTATGCTTGTTCCTGAATCAGTGTTCTTCAAATTAACTAAGTAAAAAGTCTGATGCTGTAATTGAATATAAATGGAAGATTCATCGCTTCCTAACTGGAATGACCAGTTTAGCCATGTTGGTGCCAAGCCATTTTGTCTAAACTGAGGCTGTCAAAATGTTTAGGCCTAAATGTAATCTTCATTTAAAGCTATATATTACAGCCAGGAATGTGCTTTAAAAATCAGACACATAAGGTGGGTGAGTTCATATCTTTCATTGGACCAACTTCTGTTGGTGAGAGAGACAAGCTTTTGAATTTACATAGAGCTCTTCAGGTCTTCCTCATCATTTGTAAGCTCAAAAGCTTGTCTCTCTCACCAACAGAAGCTGGTCCAATATAACTTATTACCTCACTCATCTTGTCTCTCTAATATCCTGGGATCAGCGTGGCTACAACAACACTGTATACTCTAAAAATCAGTCCTCCTTGAACTGGGTAATGGAAATTTACTAATTGGGCTATCTACAACACTTGGTCTAGTTCTTGAACATTAATAAAGTTGTAATGCCCTGCTCTGTATGGAGTCTGTCCTAGTCACACTGGGAAAAAAGTCAATTTACAACTAAAACATGTACATTTAAGCATAGGTTAAATATATGCTTGATGGTAGTGGGACCAGCCAATACATATAACTCCATAATACTTGCATAAAACAAGATATTATTGCTAGTTGTCCCTAACAGGCCAGATTCTTGCTCAATCATCTGAAAAATCACAGCATAGATCAAAAAACTAAAAGTTGTGTATGATGAAGCTTCCTTCCTTAACAGTAGAGGCTTTGACTGAGTTAACACAATGTCTTCTACTTCACCCAGCACTATGATTTTGTCATAATCACACTTTCAGCTACTAACTGAAGCAGGCCCACTTGGATAATACTGTAGCAACCAATGATCAGGAAGAAAATATCAATAAAAGAACTTTGACCCATTTTAAGCAGCAGGGTTAACCAAGTTCCAGGCCCAGTGGGTTGTTTCCATTAGAAGGAGAAATTGATGACCAAGTGTGGTATCTTTGATGCAACCCTATTTATTGATAAAGTTCTGTTTCCCTGAACACAAGAGGAATCAAACAACAGGAAATAGTTTCTTTGCTCACAGCAGCACGCACTTTTCATTCAGCACTCGGCCTAAAACTTGCTCTCTAGGCTTTTCTCAAGGTCACTTTCACTGTTTATTCAGGCTGTGTCTGGAACTTTCTTGCTGCCTTCTCTCTGGTTCTTTCATGTTTCTCCCATTCTCTCTCCGACATAGACAAGCACACCTCCACCAAACAATATACAGAGAAAACCTCCTAGCCACTTAGTTCTAATTCCTGAGTAGACTACTAACATGTGCCATTGCTTGGGCCAGTCTATTGCCTGTGTTTTGGTTTGAGGCCCCTATTGCTTCTTATATTTCTTCTGAAAGAATGGCAGCTGCTGCACTCACCAGTTTCAGTGACATTTTACCCCAAAACAAAAAGTAATATCAATTAAAACAGTCAGGGATGAAAATACTAGAATGCCAACATTTTTGTTAACCAATACTGCTGCATTGTTTTTGCTGATTATTTCTGTCTGGCTCTTCAGGCCACAACTGTCCCAATATTACAACTCCCTGGCTCAGAGATTCCTTCCTTCTTGCCAAAGCCAGAGAAGTCAGAGAATGATACTGGCTAAAAGTTCCATCCTTCCCATAGTCAACCCCAGTGTTTGCCAGTGAAGGAGGAAAGCCTGAGGCGAAAAAGTTCCCTTCCCAATGATTTAAGTTGTTTGAGATGCAGTAGTTTTGATTGCTTGTTTTCTTTATTTGTAGTTTCTTATTGTTGTTTTATATAGATGCATATTCCCTTCAGAATTTAAATTAATATTGTTTTTACAGCTGAATTTTATGCATACTCGGACAGTTTGTACTACTTACATACCGTATGTGTACATTTTCCTTTGATTATGGCATTGTTTTGTTATATACTTGGTCAACCTCCTTTAAAAAAAAACCCGTTAAATTTGTAGGTATATAGAAAGAGAAAATGCCTACAGAACTGAAGAAAACAAGCAATAACTACTTCAGTGCACAAAACAGAGGAATCCTCCAGAAAGTACTAAGAATACTGTATCAACTACTAATTTTTGTTGTCTTGATAATACTTTGATGTGTGCTCTTCATTTGCTGAAATTTTCAGTTACAATGTTACTGCAATAAATTTAGCCTATGGTCTTTTTGCCCTCCGGATCCATTGAAAGATGGATCACAAATCCATTTTTGTGAACTTTTACCATTTTAATAACTACTAGATCAAAGGGTGGCAACTATCTAAAGAGTATTCAGGTATTCTCTAAAGGTGTCAGAACATTAGGGTCATTAATTTTATAGCAGGCCTATAATTGCCAGTAGTTTAAAAAGACCCTGTCAATATGAAAGGTCCCATTATACACATATTTAAATATCACAGTTTTAGCTAAAGAAATCACTGGATGATAAAGCCAGAATTCATAACACTTGTTTTTTTATGTCTAGAATGTTGTTATACTCCTAAAGCTGGTATTGGGGATATGTAACACAAACATGCAGCACCTGCACAAAGTGCTCAGATGTCTATAGCTATGTCTACACTAAGAGCTAAAGGTGTGTTTCCCTTGCTTGTGTACTCTCATTAAGCTGGTATGAGTATAAATAGCAGTGTAACCATGACAGCACTGGTAGCAGAGGCATGGTTTGAAGAAAAGTACATGAATTGCTCTCCTGCTACCATTTTTTCCCTTTTTCAAAACTGTTGTACAATAGAGAATATCTGTCTGCTGGTGGTGTTGCACTGAAGGGTGCAGCTGTTCAGTATGCAGACAGTATGTTGTTTATACAGTGCTTTGAGGTGAAGAACATGAGAAGCCCACTCCCACATGTATGCGTGTGCGTGGCCAACAAACCATTTTTGGAGCATGATAATATTACCTCTTTAAAAGGTCAAATGATACCAAACAAGTGACATTGTTGGCAGGTAGTGAAAGCAGACAAAGTGGGATGTGGAATAGTTTTGTAAAAGTGATATCTTAAGACAATGGAACTGTGTTTCTTCAAACTGAATGTGCTTTGTATTATCATGTAAGTTGTCAGGGCTAGGTCAAATAAGTCATATTTTATGCTGTACAGATCAGTGTCTCCCAACATGTCATAAACAAATAGTCAAGGGTTAATAGAACAGAAGTACTTCATGTCTCTTTTGCCTGTAAAGGGTTAAGTTCAGTGAGCCTGGCTGTCACCTGACCAGAGGACCAATCAGGGGACAGGATACTTTCAAATCTTGAGGGACGGAAGTTTGTGTGTGCGCTGTTAGTGTTTGGTGGTTGTTCTCTCTGGGTTCTGAGAGTGACCAGACGTGCAACCAGGTTTCTCTCCAATCTCTCTGATACAGTCTCTTATATGTCCAAAAGAGTAAGTACTAGATAGATAAGGTGAGTTAGGCTTATGTTTGTTTTCTTTATTTGCAAATGTGTATTTGGCTGGAAGGAGTTCAAATTTGTATTTTGCTGAAAGGATTTTAATTTGTACTTGTATACTTAGGCTGGGAAGGTATTCCCAGTGTCTATAGCTGAAAGACCCTGTAACATATTCCATCTTAAATTTTACAAAGATAATTTTTACTGTTTTTTCTTTCTTTAATTAAAAGCTTTTCTTGTTTAAGAACCTGATTGTGTTTTTTATTCTGGTGAGACCCCAGGGAACTGGGTCTGGATTCACCAGGGAATTGGTGGGGAGAAAGGAGGGAAGGAGGAGGGAGAGGTTATTTTCTCTCTGTGTTAGGATTACTTTCTCTCTCAGGGAGAGTCTGGGAGGGGGAGAGAGAAGGAGGGGGGAAGGTGGATTTTCCTCTCTGTTTAAAGATTCAAGGAGTTTGAATCACAATGATCTTCCAGGGTAACCCAGGGAGGGGAAGCCTGGGAGAGGCAACGGTGAGGGAAAGGGTTTACTTTCCTTGTGTTAAGATCCAGAGGGTCTGGGTCTTGGGGGGTCCCCGGGCAAGGTTTTGGGGGGACCAGAGTATACCAGGCACTGGAATTCCTGGTTGGTGGCAGTGCTATAAGTACTAAGCTGGTAATTGAGCTTAGAGGAATTCATGCTGGTACCCCATCTTTTGGACGCTAAGGTTCAGAGTGGGGGATTATACCATGACACAACACCATTTGAGAATTTCAAAAAATGCACATACTGAAGAGCAATGATGGATTTTTTTCACTTGCTGTTCTGAATAAGGTCCCAGAGCCTTATTGATTATGTAGATTGTATTGATTGTCTTTTTACTCTTTTATAATCTTTAAATGTCTTAGTGCAGAGACAAAAACACCAGTTGCAGGCATTAATAGTCTGTTATAGCAGTCAGAGGAGGAATTTACTGAAAATTATTAACCATGTTCATGACCAAAATTTGTCCGGGTAATTTGTTTACTTTCTTATGCATATAAAGTTGCCAATACATTTTTGGCTTGGGATTTATCATTTGTACTAAACATTCTTTAGTGCTGAATCTTAGGAAATATGCATTCATTCAAAATATCTTCACTTTTAAAAAAACGTGTTCAAACTAATAAATGCATAAATTTATGGTGCAATGTATATTTAAATATAAATACACAGTTTATTGATGCTTCTATGGTGATGTACTCAAAAGTCAGGAAATGCTAAATCTAAGCTTGCATGCATACCTTAACTCTGCTTCATTGTTAAAGAACAGTCTTTAGTTAGAGGATTATGTATTACTTCTCTAATAAATAATACAATATAGCATGTGTGCTTTTGTGCAACCTTAGTTACACATGTAGCAACTGTGGTATCGCCCAACAGAATTAATGAAGCAAAGGTATGTGAACCCTTCACATCTACAGCCTGAGTCAAAGTCCTCTGAAAGACTACCATTGTCCTGAGCCGGTTTTGGTTCAAGCCTATTTGGATCAATTGCCATTCAATAGTGTAGAGAAAGATGCTGTATTATTTCAGGAACAGTACCTGATCATCTTTTAAAAGACATTATCATAATACATAAGCACAAGGGGGCAGCGCTCATGTTGTGCATGTAATGTTAACTTTGTCATTTCCTAACTTCTGAAAATTTAACTTTGTAACCATAGCATTTTATTATGGATATTTTTAATATACCGTGATATGCATATCCAAATCTGCCCTCAAATAGATGTGCACAATTACAACTGATTGCAGTGAAAGCTGCAGGAATGTATTTGAGGGTAAAAATGGATTAATATCTTGATAAATAGAGATGTGTACTTCTAATATTTCACTTAAATATTATTATAAGTTTTTATATTAATTTATAAAGCCATTAAAACTGTATTTACAAGGATGATTACAATTTAACAGAAAACTGAATTTCAGAGAAATATGGGGCTAGAAGGGACTGTGGGAAGTCATCAAGCCCAGACGCGTGGGATGAAGCAAGACCAGGTAAACTCATGTCATCCCTGACAGGTGGTTCTTGTTCTTAGAACCCTCAAATGATGAGGATTCCGCAACCTCCCTTGGAAGCCTATTCCAGAACTTAACTACCCTTATAATTAGAAAGCTTTTTTTTAATATTTAACATCAATCTCCCTTGCTGCAGATTAAACCTATTACTTCTTGTCCTACCTTCAGTGGATGTGAAGAATAGTAATTGATCACCATCCTCTTTATATCAGCCCTTAACACATTTGAAAACAGTCATTAGGTTTCCCCCTTAATCTTTTCCCAAGACTAAACATGCCCAGTTTTCTAACCTTTCCTCATAGGTTAGGTTTTCTAAACTTTTTATCTTTTTTGTTGCTCTCTGCAATTGAACCAGATCTTTCCTGAAGTATGGTGCTGAGAACTATATACAGTATTCCAGCTCAGGCCTCACCAATGCTGTATAGAGGTGACAATTACCTCCTGTCTCTTTCATATGATGCTCCTGTTAACACACCCCAGAATATTAGCCTTTTTTGCAACTGCATCATGTTGTTTACTCATATTCAATTTGTGATCCACTATTACCCCCAAACTTTTTCAGCAGTATTATCATCTCACCAGTTATTCCCCATTCTATAGTTTTACATTTGATTTTTTTTTTCCCTGCGTTAGTGGTAGTATAATTCATACTCGTCTTTCTTGAATTTCATCTTTTTGATTTCAGACCAGTTCTCCAATTTGTATTCATTTTGAATTCTAATTCTCTCCTCCAAACTATTTGCAACACCTCCCATTTTAATGTCACCTGCAAATTCTATAAACACACTCTTCAATCCTTTGTCCAAGTCATTCAAGAAAATATTGAATAGGACTAGACCCAGGTCTGACACTACGAGATGCACCCTCCCAGTTTAACAGCAAACCATAGATAACTTCTCGTTGAGTACGGTCTTTCAACCAGCTGTGCACCCACTTTATAGTAATTTAATCAAGACCACATTTCATGGAATCATAGCTTTTAAACCTATTACTTCTTGTCCTACCTTTAGTGGACGTGAAGAATAGTAATTGATCACCATCCTCTTTATATCAGCCCTTAACACATTTGAAAACAGTCATCAGGTTTCCCCCTTAATCTTTTCCCAAGACTAAACATGCCCGGAAGGGACCATCATGATCATGTAGGCCAACCTCCTGCACATCGCAGGTCACAGAACCTTGCCCTCCTACTCTTGTAATAGACCCTTAAAATCTGGTTGAGTTACTGAAGTCCTCACATCATGGTTTAAAGACTTCAAGTTACAGAGAAGTCACCATTTACATTAGCTTAAATCAGCAAGTGACCCACGTCCCATACTCAGAGGAAGGCAACCCCACCCCAGGGTCTCTGCCAATCTGATCAGGGGAAAAATTCCTTCCTAACCCCACATATGGTGATCAGTTAGACTCTGAGCACGTGGGCAAGGCCCACAAGCAGACACCTGGGAAAGAATTCTCTATAGTAACTCAGTCTTTCCATCTAGAGTCCCATCTCTAGCCATCATGGATTTTTGCTGTTAGCAGTTGCAGATGGGCTACACGTGGAACTGTTGAAAGCCTTATTAAAATCAAGATATATCACATCTACTGCTTCCTCCCATCCCCACAGACATTAACCCTGTCAAATAGGGAAATTAGGTTGGTTTGGCATGATTTGGATCTACAGTCCAGGGAAGAAATCAGGGTAAAGAGAAAAATTGGTTATGAGATGAAGAACAATTAGGAACCTGGATATAACTATTGCAGCCTAGGGAAAGACATTTGTCTTGCATAGTCGATCATAGTGGCTTCAGCCAGTTGTACTTTGATGTTACAATGTTAATAACATATCAGAAACAAAAATACTGTACACTGAAATTAAATATGGAGGCAAGTTCCAAGCAAAGATAACATGAGCAATACATAAAAATCAAAATAAATCTTGGTCCTGGCTGTCATAAGTTGCCAAGTTTCTAATAGCTGTCCTTCCGGGCTTCCTCCAATTTTCTTTGTGTATATGGCCTGAGTATGTCATGAACATGTTAATTTTATTTTAAGGAGTGCATGTGTAATCTAGAAATCCTGAGAAATCATATCTACAGGTATTTATTACAGACAGATAAATATTCAGTCTGTGGATTTTCTAGAATTTTTAAACTACCAGAATGGCTACACAGTCAAAAATGAAATAAATTTAATAAAAAATAATCTCCAGAAATAAAATATAGGTTGTCTATGAGTACAATAGTAGAATCTTAAATAGGCTATTTATGTATCAGAGGTAAACATTAGGTATGTTGTTTTTGTCATTCTAAACCCTCCCCAGATACACACCTGCAGAGAGAAGAGTGTGTGTATGCCTATAAAAAGTGGTAACAAGATGCAGTACAATATGAGTTATTTGAAAATGAAGTTTATAGCAAACCATTCTGTACCTGCCTACTAAGTGAAAGGGTTGAAAATCACTATTAAAGCCTACCTATTCTTTCAAGTTGTCTTGAGATAAAGAGATGAGGCAATCTTTCAATTACATTTAGAACTGAAATGTAGTTCCACTGGAAGGGCATTTTATGAAAGCTTAAACTTTCCCATGTTACATTTATTCTATTGATAAAATAGATTAGTCTGTCAGTCTGGTACTGAACACTAAAAAAAATTAAGTGAAAATAAAGTAGAAATATGAGTGTTGTTTGAAGTTGCTTAATTTTGTGATTACTTATAAAGTACTTTATAAACAGCACTGAGTGAATTGGCAGCATTTTTGCCTGTTAACAAACACGCTGTGGAGAAATTACTATTAAAGATATTTAAAATTTAAAAACCCTAATTTAAAAAAAAACTTCTAACTGAAAAGAAGGAAAACCTATTTTTCACAGAATCAGAATTGTGGCAATGGGTTTGTTAGATTTCCTAAATAAACTATGCTGGGCTGAGTGATTATCTGAACACTAAATCACCAGAGAGAAACCAGACACTTCAATAAGTTGTGTTGAAGATTCATCAAGGAATAAATCAGCTAATAAGTTTGAATGATCTCAAACAAGATGTTTTAGATTTGATGTGTTTTTTCAACTACAATGGCCAAAATTTTCAAAAGTGGCAAGAGATTTTGGGTTGCACAATTTTCACAGACCCTGCTTGATATGCCTAGGATATTCATAGAGTGCTTCCTGAATATTAGGCCATTTTCTGGTGTCTCCAGTTCAACACCCAAAATCAGTTGTTACTTCTGAAAATCATGGGAAATGCTTGTTCTACAGAGTTTAAAAAAAATAAGCAGAATCTGGATTCCACAGTTCATTTTACAAGAGGTTTTTCTATTCTTTTTGTTTGGAAAGGATGTTTTTAGTGACAATTTGTGGATAAGTATATAGTCTAAATCCCCAGAAATAAAATAGTTTAAAAATGATGCATACTTAATATTTTATAATTCCATCACAATAATTTTATTGAACAAATGTACCATTTAGTCTAAAACATGTCTGGAGTGCTCTGCTAACGACAATAACTAAAAAAACCCATTTTATAAAAGTTACTTTAAAAATTGTAACTGTTACATGATGATATGAAAGCATAACACTGAATATTGCTACAGGAAATGCAAGATTGGAGCTTTCAATATTTTTGAGTTTGAGTAGCAGTTTTGTTATAACTTGCAGCTAGAACATGTTAATACATTACATGACCTGGAAAAGCATAGCTCATGACCCCTGGCCAGTTCTTTTTAGCTGATTTGGAAAAACATGGGCTCTTTGGCTGCAGAGAGTTGGACTGCCCCATATCTCAACATTTACTTGTGTAATGTAGATGAAAAATACAGTAGCAGGATACAGAGTGGTGATATGATACATTCAGAAAAAAATACATTAAAAATTGTTTGCAGTTGAAGGCTAAGCATGTAGAATACTGTTGTATGTTCACAAAAGGCTTTATTGCTAAATTATCTTTGGGCATTTTTCAAATTTTGCCTTGAATTCCTATGCCCTTCTATCAAGGAACCCAAACTTGTATTTATCCCACATCTCTTCAGCTACATCTCTCTGGACTTGATCAATAGCTAGAGAAAACATTGGTTTCTATTCTGTCTTTTGCGGTACACATTTCTACTGCATAGTATAGGAAACATCTGTCTGATTACATTTTACAGTCCCTTTAATGGGAAGGTGAATGTGTGTAGGGACTTATCCTCCCTACTCTGGTCGGGTGCGGCGCTGGACCGGGGTTGTGTCCAGGCTCTTCACGTAGAGCCGCCGCCTCCTCGCTGCCTCCTTGCTTCCCCCCCGGGCCGGTCTCTCTGCTGCCGCCGTCCGGGAGAGGAGGCGAGCGGCTCGGGCCGCGGCCCCCGCTCCTCGCTCCCTCTCATGCGCTCGGACGCCGGGCGCTGCTGGGGCCCCGGCCGGGCAGCGCGGGGAGCCCAGGCGGCTGGGCTCGGCGCGGCTCCTGCTCTGATGTCGGGTAGGTGTGGGTCCCTGCGCAAGGCGCTCCGCGGGCAGAGGTGGGCGGCAGCTGTCACACGTGGGTGTCCGTTGCCTCCTCAGCTGGAGTCCTGTGGCTGTGGCTGGGGGGACTGGTCCGAGCCGCTTGTTCTCTGTGTTCCACACGGAGCGATTGGTTCAGGAGAGGAAAGGGGAGGAGGCTGTAGATCCTTCTTTGTATGGTCGGGGATTGCGTTGTTGCGGTTGGCCAATCGCGTGATTAGAGGCATGGTAAGCGCGTGATTTTTCTTCTTGTCCAATTAGATTGCTAGCATGTATGATGTTAGCCCACATGATTGGTTCTTATGTAACCAGACTTAACTATATAAGGAGGTGGTGGAAAAGAATAAAGGGATTCCTGACTTGTTTGCAGCTGTGTTGTGTGAGAATTTTCTGTGCTCCGCATTGAGACGCCACAATTGGTGACCCCGACGTGATCCGATCCGGCAGGACCTGGTCGGCGCACTCGAGAGAAGAAAAGCGGAGGTAGCAGCCGCGGCAGGAGGTACCGAAGGAAGATCGGCTCCTGGTCGTCCGAGAGAGACGGTTGTGAGCTCACAGGTGAGCGGCCGCGCATATTATAAAGAAAATATGGGTTCTGCATTGTCTGTAGAAGAGAAGACAGTGCACGAATTTCTGTTGCGTACAGCAGAAAGGCAGGGAGAAAAGATTTCCCCTGAACCGCTGTCCCGTCTGCTTAAATGGGGGCAGCGACGAGGATTTTTTATTACCCCGAACACTGTCTTCAACAAGACTGTTTGGGAGCGACTTGGATCAGATCTGTGGGAGTCGGTCGCCCATGGCAATAAGGAGGCTGTCTCCCTTAGCCAAATATGGTGTAAGGCAAAGAAAATAGTGGAGACACTCGCTGCCGAAGCAGGAGTTCAGGCTGCCGTGGAAGAGATTTTCCGACCAAAAAGGACGGATGAGTCACCTGCGGTGCCGCCTGAGTCACCCGTCGTGTCCCCGGCTGGGGATAAGGATGAATCATCTGTGGTGCTGCCCGAGTCACCCGTTGTGTTCCCGGTTGAAGCTAAAGAATTTTTCGCACCAGAAGAAAACACAGTTATCCCTACCGCACCCGGTTTTGATCCTGATGGAACTGACATTGATCCTTGCACGGTCCCTCTTCCTCCGGATTCGGATAACTCTTTTGGCAAAATGGATATCGATCACCCTCCCTATTTGGAATCCGCGGAATTTCATAAGGAGATGAGACGGCAGGGATACCAGCTGCAGGAAATGTTGAATCACTTGTCTCGTATGGCGGGAGAGCCTGTCCCTCCTCAATCTCATCTTTTAAAAACTTTGCAGGACTATGAGAACTATAAAGTTCATAAAACTAAGCCACCAGATAATGCCTCGCATACGGGCGGTGTCGCCGCTCCCTGTCACATCTGTGGAGATTGGGCGTGTGGTATCCATGGGACTCCATCGCCGGATGCTCCTTGTCCTCGTTGCTATCGTATGGGGTGCCGTGGAAATTGTGGGCAACCACCGGGTCGACATCTGGCAGCGCCCCCGAGACCCTCGCAACCTTCGAGCCACAACAAACCTTTTCTTAATCAGCCACCCGCGGTTCCGCCGCGTCCAGCGGCTGCGCCTGTGGTTTAATTATACAGATCAAAAGTGGCAAGGTCCCGCTAATTTATTAACATGGGGAAGGGGTTATGCTTGTGTTTCTACTACTACAGGTCCCAAATGGATCCCCGCAAAGTGGGTTCGACCGTGGCTCACCCAGCGACGTGATAAGCAACCACACGATCCCGATATAGAAGCGGCAAACGATGATACCATCCCGGATCTACGCTTCCTCTTTCCTGACTTTAATTAGAAACTTGTAATTATTAGTTAAGTTGTAAGATGTAGATAGTATACGTTGTGCAGTTTTGTAAAATCGAGCAACTATTGATTATAGAATAATGTGTATAACCTCACCCAGGGATAGAATCCTCCCTGGGATTGGCTTAATAGTTTTGGTTAACCAACTTGGTATACTTCACTATTACATGCTAAGTTGTGTCTATTAATGATTGTATTGCTTTTCTTGTTTTGCTCCTTGTTTTGTTTATATATTATGACAAAGTCTTATGCGCATTGCCACGGCCTTGTTTGAAAAGAAAGGGGGAGGTGTAGGGACTTATCCTCCCTACTCTGGTCGGGTGCGGCGCTGGACCGGGGTTGTGTCCAGGCTCTTCACGTAGAGCCGCCGCCTCCTCGCTGCCTCCTTGCTTCCCCCCGGGCCGGTCTCTCTGCTGCCGCCGTCCGGGAGAGGAGGCGAGCGGCTCGGGCCGCGGCCCCCGCTCCTCGCTCCCTCTCATGCGCTCGGACGCCGGGCGCTGCTGGGGCCCCGGCTGGGCAGCGCGGGGAGCCCAGGCGGCTGGGCTTGGCACGGCTCCTGCTCTGATGTCGGGTAGGTGTGGGTCCCTGCGCAAGGCGCTCCGCGGGCAGAGGTGGGCGGCAGCTGTCACATGTGGGTGTCCGTTGCCTCCTCAGCTGGAGTCCTGTGGCTGTGGCTGGGGGGGCTGGTCCGAGCCGCTTGTTCTCTGTGTTCCACACGGAGCGATTGGTTCAGGAGAGGAAAGGGGAGGAGGCTGTAGATCCTTCTTTGTATGGTCGGGGATTGCGTTGTTGCGGTTGGCCAATCGCGTGATTAGAGGCATGGTAAGCGCGTGATTTTTCTTCTTGTCCAATTAGATTGCTAGCATGTATGATGTTAGCCCACATGATTGGTTCTTATGTAACCAGACTTAACTATATAAGGAGGTGGTGGAAAAGAATAAAGGGATTCCTGACTTGTTTGCAGCTGTGTTGTGTGAGAATTTTCTGTGCTCCGCATTGAGACGCCACAAATGTGTCTGTGTTTTGGGAGTGAAAATTAGAGCTAAGTAAAAACCACAAGTGCAGTTAATTTTGTGGGATTGGCACCCGATACATTTTTGCCTGGAGTTGTAGGTTCATACAAACACCAACATTTTTGAAGTTTTTTTTTTAACATCAGTAAAATTTAATCTACCTTCTGAAATGTACCCTCTTATAATGTAAATCCCTTTCCCATCAGGCCATGGGAAATTAATTTTCCTTTTATCTTTAAATTTATTCTTGTTTGAGAGGTAGCTAGGAACCACACCCACTACTGATATTTTTTTCAGGGCAATCAGTTGTCTTTCTCTCCTACCCTGGATTATTTTAGTGGCTGCCTAGTTGATTTATTTATCCCATGCTCTATGATTTGGGGGCTGTCTGGCATGGTGACTTCCTACGTATCCATGAAATATATATCAAGGGACCACGCAGTCTGCCTGTTCCCATTTATCATCAAGAGTAGGCAGTGCTGTTCCAGGATTTCTTATTATCATGGCACATTTTGAGATTCCGCAGCCTCAGAATAAGAAAGATATACCCTGCTGAGAAATATTTCAGAGCTAAGACTGCTTTTCCAAAAACCTCTCAGCTACAGGAATAAGCCTATGAAATGTTCAAAGACTGTGATATTACTTCTAATAAATGCAAATAGCAATTAGTGATGCATTTGTGCATTACAGCACTCTCAAGTCACTGCACCTAGACTGTGATCAATCATAGGTGATGGTAAATGTGAGGAAAAAGGGCAAAGAGAGACTGCACCCAACACTTTAACCACTACTGAAAAGAGCTATGCATAATCTGAAAAGAGAGGCTCTTGGCTTAATTTTTTTTATGTGAAAATTTCATAAGTATCTCTCTGCTCAAATATTTACCTTTACCTAAACCACATATTGTTATAGCCAGATTTGTGGCTGTGAAGATGCAATGTTGGCATTGATTTCTTTTTATATAATTGTAATAGTGAGTACTGAAAATCACCAGTCCATGGCAATGGTAAAATTCTCAGAAGAACAGGATGCTTTCTTTTTCAGTCAATCCCATGGGCCCCATTGAAGTTGGTAGTAAATTCGCATAAAGTTCAATGGGAACTGTATAAGGACCATATTGCAAAACCTTATTTTGTTCTTCAAGATATTCATTAAAAGGATTCTAATGGAGACTGTTTTCTCTTGGTAGTGACAGTAATTAATAGTTGGCCATATTTTGTCAACCATACAGAATGGAAGATAATCTCAGATGAACAGAGTTATTTATTTTGGAGACTACAGATTGCAGAGGATTAACCTGGAGAAGACCTCTCTGTGCATCCTTCATATGAACCTTAAAAGAGACTAATTCTGGTGGCCAAGACATACTTCAAAGATTTAAAAATACAAGGTTGTTAAGTCTGTATAATTGTAAGTAAGTGGCCAGTAGTATCTCTGCATCTACAGAAATGACCAACTTAAATGTGTACACATTGATACTGATTTTACCAAAAAAGAACCTGTATTTCATGTTAGTGATCATTTCATTCAGCGAGGTCAAAAATAATTCAGGGTTTATTAGAGCTAGTCAAAATTACAAAATCACTATGGAATTCATTTGCATGCTATGGCTTTAACTGAGAAAGTGTTCTCTCATAATGGGCCAAAATGTGCAGTGGCAGAATTCCAATTATTTATTAATATCAACAGAATTAAATATTTGAGGGAAAATTGTTTCAGATGGCACTGTGGAAGGGTCAGCGCTACTACTGAAAAACACCCTCATGAAATGAATGCTGAGCACAGAAAAGAGAATCTCATTTTACAGCATGACTCTCCAATCTTTTACTCATGTACTGATCCATTCTACACACTTGAAGTTAACATACAGAATTTTTTTTAAAGTCATATTCAAGCAGTTACTATTCAAGGCCAAAATCCCGATTCATTGAAAACAATTGAAATAAAGAAGCCCGATTACAGAAATTGCTAGACTTTGGAAATTCAAAATGATTTTTTTTTAAATTTAAAGTGAGAGCATACTCCTTAAGAGAGCAGAAGGGAATTGAGGAATACATAAATATTATAAAGAGAGTGGATAATTTATTGCATTTGGGTCATATTGGATCTAGGTTACACAGAATACACATCAAGTATCTGACTTCTAAGCCTTCAGAAGAAAAATCCCCCAGAAATCAGTTACAGACTAGGAGAAGAATCTTGAATTTATTTTTAGGCTCTGCGAATATACAGACATTTTCTACTTTCAGATGTTGTACAATGGGATAATACCTACTCAGAAAAATGATTAACCAGTTGAAGGGTTTACTATACTATCTAAAGACAGTACCCAGTGGAAATTTGGAAATCTCCCTGTAGAAGGAACTGTACAGTAATTTAGGTTGACGCACATTCCCAGCTATGGGTAGAATAAACTGAAAAGATAGAATAGACAGTTTGACAGTTGCAAGCAAAGTTTTATTTATACTGTGTACCTTAATTTAGAAACTGAAATTTCTAATTTTAGTGGAACAATTTAGTATACACATGAGTGCTAAATTTTGCACTCCTGTGTGCATGCAACTGTCTGATTGAGAATTCTGCAGAAACCTTTAACCAGAAGGTTGGTGCTTTTGTGCTTGGAGTTGCCCTAAGAGTTCTCCTTTATAAAAACATAATTAATATGCCATATACTTCATTTCCGTAAGAAAAGTTAGATATCTGGCATGCAAAATGTTCTTCACTAGTTAATTTGCCAGCAGTGGAACATACTGCTGAAACTACTTCATGATGATGTTAAAGCAAAAGCACTTTGATACAAAGAGCATTCAATTTATTATCTACTTTTTCATTTAGCACAATTTCCTGCCAAGTCTAAAAAAGCCTTTCTTCTAAAAAGACGTTAATACTTGAACTACCAAATCTTGTAGTAACTTGTCTTTTCTGTAAATGCAAATCAAATCTCTGCCTATAAAATTTATGGTGCCCTTTTTAGCACAATATAAGTGTGATCAGAAAAGCCTGGAGGTGTGGTACCATGCAGAAGGATGGAAGACAAAAATATTCATTTTAGCATCAGTGGCAGATGACCAGAAATAGATTTCTTAATGGATACAGTGCTTCAGTATAGTCAATTCTCTAATTACAAACATTGATTAGAGATTTAACATTTTCTCAAGAGGTTGAAATAGTTCTCTTGTCTTGATTTCAAATAGATTAATCTAGTGTATCTAGACAAGACCAAGCAACATTTAAAAACTGTAAACTATCAAATTTACCTAAGTATTTTTGTGATTCTTTCAATGATCAATAGACAGAGTAAAAAGAATGAGTACTTCTCAAAGTTTAACATCTAATAAAACCTTGAAGAAATATACTGTTTTTTTCTATACATTGTTTCTAAGTTATCCTGATCAGTTTAATTGAATAGAAAAGAATATACCCATATAAAAATGTGTAAATACTTTCAATTAAAATATTATCAAAAGTTGGCTTGAAGATAAACACAAGGCAGTTTCAGTTGTAATGGTCATGGTTATCAAAGTCCACAAACTAAGCACTTTTGATTCTGGTCCAGATATCAGTCTTATTTTACTATCTGCTATATCTATAATGTCACAGACATAACCATTTTATTGTTAGTGATGCTGCTTTAAGTGTGATGCTAAGCTGATTGGAAGAAAGAGTCGTACACACTTGCATTGCAAACATTATTTACTTTTTTTTTTTTACATACAGGTCTCTAATCTTTGACTAACTAAGCTGTTGTGACCACATAAACATATGTGTATAATTTACAAAGGTTATGGAAGTCACAGAGCTCTGACTTTTCCCACTCTTATTCATACTAGGTTGTGTTGTACTCCATGTATTCCCATTGGTTTCTCTGCAGAAATATACAAGGGAGTGCAGCAGAACTGGGACCAAAATGATAAAATATCTGTACATCTAAGCAAATAATTTGTGTAACCAGTTGGGCTTGTAACCAGGCATTTCCTGAGCCTCCAAATTTTCAGAGTACCAAAGATCTGTAGCAGGTATGTTAGATGTTTCATTCTTTGATAAATGAATACTTTGCATCATTTAAAATAACTTGTATTTCTATATGTTGTACTTTCAGATGAATTTATCTTATACAATGCATGTGTGTAAAGTTAGTTTAAAAAATATGCTGCTTTTTACTAAATATTCCCACAATCTGTTAAAATGCGATTAAAACGACCTGTTGTAGCCTGTTAGTCATACACTCCTTACATGGAATTCATTAACATATTTCTAATTTTTCTTTCTATAATGTTTTACCCTGTGTGTTCAGGGTATGGATATATTTTGCGCAGGATAATTCTGTATATGGAACAACAATTATCGTATATGTGTGGAAAAGCAAGATACAGAAAACATGCCAGTCACGCTTAATACATGCTTCCAACTTTGATGTCTTAAAATACCTCCTAAATAACAAATATGCATTTATATTGGAAGACTTTGGGAACAGTACTGAAGAAAAATGATTGCAAATATCACATCTTAATTTATTTTAAAAGAAAAAGTATTTTCCTGTTGTGACATTTGTCATGTTGTGTCTGAGCCATTTATTGTATCTGGGTTACTCTACACATCTTAGAGCTAATGCTATACTTTGATGCTGTATAAAACCCATATGCCCATTACTGTCTTTTTAAAAATACCATAGGCAGGCGAATCTCTGCTAATCTAGGCAGTAAGTATGTTCCTGATGGAATGGGTTCCCCCAGCTAAGATCTAGACTCTGTCTTCTACTCTTTGTTCTTAACCCTAGCTCCTCTCACCTCTATAATCCTAGCTCCTCTCACCTTTATAACTGATCTTACAGCTATAGCTCTTTATCAGGTTGGAGTTGTGGTTTTCTGAAATGCACGCTTTAAAGGTTTACCTCCTGCTGAATCCAGATTGGATTCTGCTCATAGACTGGGTAAGACTCCTAGAAAAATACACTGATTAGACTGATTACAGAGCAGAATTTTCAAATTGTGAGAAATGTAGATGAAATTGAAAGTCTTCGTTGGGAATTCTATATGTATCCTCCCTGAGATGTTATGAAAATACCTGACGTCTCATGTTCAGTCAAAATACGTGCTCTTCTAGAGTATTTTTATCAGCCAGTAAATCTGTCCTCAGAAAGAATGGTCCAGCTGTATCCAGAGTCGATGTGAACACAGTCAGAGGAAGATCAAATGAAATCCAGTCCTCCCTTCAGTTGGGTGAAGACATTTTAGCAAAGGCCTCTCACCACTGGTTAAATTACTTTATACAGTGTTGAAAACTGTTTAGGACAGAAAAGGTAGGTAAATACTCTACCAGACTGAAACTTCAAGTAGAATTTCAGAAAAATGTACTCACCTGAAGGGTCTGTCTGGGAATTGGTTCTGCCTTGAGCTTGGGGTTGGACTAGATGACCTGCTGAGGCCCCTTCCAACCCTATGATCCTATGATTCTATTATATAAAACTATTATAGCTAATAGTTAAGTGTTTAGGGCCCTCACCTAGGAAGTGCAATACCTGTTATCGAAGTTGTGCTCTGAGCTGGCCTACCAGCCTGGGCCTCACAAGTAAGACATGCAAAGAACACCTAGTTTTAAAATCCTGCCAGAACATAGGCATGAGTGAAAGCTCTGAGCAGCTTGTTCGCTGTGGGACAGAGTCAGGTTTTAGGTGGCTTTGTGCATGCCCACCAACAAACTTAGGTGCTCAGTGAACTTTATGCTCCGTCAGGGCTAGGTAACAGCTGAGCAGTGGTTTTGTTAAAGATAGTAGTGCCTCCACTTCCAGCAGCTCCCATTGGCCTGGAGCAGTGATCCGCGGCCAGGGGGCACCACGATTGGCCGTACTTGTGGATGGGGCAGGTAAACACACCAACCCAGCCTGCCATGAGCTTTCCCTACACAAGCAGTGACTCATGTTTGAGAAACCCTGGTCCATAGGAACATTTTCAATATTTTTCCATATCACTCATTTTATAATACAAAAAAGACAAGCTAAAGTAGAGTTGACATTTCCCAAGGAAAAAATCTAGCTTTTGGCTACTTAACCCACCTCATTAAGGTACCACCACACTGATATGCCATATTGCTTAAGTACTGTTCTTGGTGTCTCTTACATAAGTAACATTGCCTCATACTCAATTTTGGTATCAGAACCACTTGGTAGACCCTAAGGTTTCCTCTTTACCCCTTTTGGAAGGAAACAGTTTTAACAGAGAAGGGCACAGTGAATTACACAAACCAATTTAATGAAGGAAGAAGTATAAATATTACCATATTATTTGTCCGCCAAACTGCATTTTTAGTGACACTGAAAATTAAGTGTTTTGTGAAGACCTTTTGCCCCTCTCATATTCTGCACCAGATGCTGCAGAAGAAAGTGTAAGAACCCCACAGTATATGGATCTTGATAAATTCTTTAACAGCAGCCCATGGCAATGAGTTCCATAGTTGAATTAGTTGGTCTAATTTTCTACCTTTCAGTTTCATTGAAGGTCACCTTTTTTGTGGTGTTAGATCAAGAGAATAAAAGCTCCTGATCTAGCTCCTCTATACTACTTATTATTTTATATAGTTTTACCATGTCCTCTCTTTTTCATCTCCTTTCTGAGGTAAACAATTCCAATCTTTTCAATCTCTTTATATAGAAGAATTTTTCTGGGCCTATAATAAATCTTCATGTTCTTTTCTGAACCCCCTATAATTCTGCAATGTCCTCTTTGAGATGAGGTGACCAGTATTGCATGCAGGATTCCAGATGAGGCCACACCATTGATGCATATAATGGCATAATATTTCCTGTATTATTCTCCATCCTGTTCCTTACCTATGCTTACATCTAATTTGTTTACTTGGCCACAGCTGCATGTTAAGCTGAGGTCTTCATTGAGCTGTGCACAAATAATGCCCAGATCCCTTTCCTTAGTTCATAGTTAATTTAGAATTCTCTAAGGTATATGAACAGTCCCCATTTTTCTTCCATTGAGTTCCATCACTTTTGAATAAGGCCAGAAGGCAATCTTAAACAACATGCATCTTAATATTGCCCTGACACAGTCATGTTTTGGGAAATGCCAAAATCAGCATATTAGCTTATTTGATAACATAAGAACGGCTGTACTGGGTCAGACCAAATGTCCATCTAGCCCAGTATCTGTCTACCGACAGTGGCCAATGCCAGGTGCCCCAGAGGGAGTGAAGCTAACAGGCAAAGATCAAATGATCTCTCTCCTGCCATCCATCTCCATCCTCTGATGAACAGAGGCTAGAGACACCATTCTTTACCCTTGCTGGCTAATAGCCATTTATGGACTTAGCCACATGAATTTATCCAGTTCCCTTTTAAACATTGTTATAGTCCCAGCCTTCACAACCTCCTCAGGTAAGGAGTTCCACAAGTTGACTGTGCGCTGTGTGAAGAAGAACTTCCTTTTATTTGTTTTAAACCTGCTGCCTATTAATTTCATTTGGTGACCCCTAGTTCTTGTATTATGGGAATAAGTAAATAACTTTTCCTTATCCACTTTCTCCACATCACTCATGATTTTATATACCTCTATCATATCCCCCTTAGTCTTCTCTTTTCCAAGCTGAAGAGGCCTAGCCTCTTTATCTTTCCTCATATGGGACCCTCTCCAAACCCCTAATCATTTTAGTTGCCCTTTTCTGAACCTTTTCTAGTGCTAGAATATCTTTTTGGGGGTGAGAAGAACACATCTGTACACAGTATTCCATGGATTTATATAAGGGCAATAATATATTCTTAGTCTTATTCTCTGTCTCCTTTTTAATGATTCCTAACATCCTGTTTGCTTTCTTGACCGCCTCTTCACACTGCATGGACATCTTCAGAGAACTATCCACGATGACGCCAAGATCTTTTTCCTGACTTGTTGTAGCTAAATTAGCCCCCATCGTATGTATAGTTGGGGTTATTTTTTCCAATGTGCATTACTTTACATTTATCCACATTAAATTTCGTTAGCCATTTTGTTGCCCAATCACTTAGTTTTGTGAGATCTTTTTGAAGTTCTTCACAATCTGCTTTGGTCTTAACTATCTTGAGTAGTTTAGTATCATCTGCAAACTTTGCCACCTCACTGTTTACCCCTTTCTCCAGATCATTTATGAATAAATTGAATAGGATTGGTCCTAGGACTGACCCTTGGGGAACATCACTAGTTACCCCTCTCCATTCTGAGAATTTACCATTAATTCCTACCCTTTGTTCCCTGTCTTTTAACCAGTTCTCAATCCATGAAAGGACCTTCCTTTTTATCCCATGACAGCTTAATTTACGTAAGAGCCTTCGGTGAGGGACCTTGTCAAAGGCTTTCTGGAAATCTAAGTACGCCATGTCCACTGGATGCCCCTTGTCCGCATGTTTGTTGACTCCCTCAAAGAACTCTAATAGATTAGTAAGACACGATTTCCCTTTACAGAAACCATGTTGACTATTGCTTAACAGTTTATGTTCTTCTATGTGTCTGACAATTTTATTGTCTGCATCTGCTATGAAGTTATATCTAATACTGTACACAATCCTGTATTTTAAAAGACATGTCTCTGATAAATATTGAGGGAAAAAAAGAGAGCTCATGAAATTGAGAGAATATACATTTGGCCTCTCTTATATGCAGTTTAGATCCCTCCAGAATCACAGCTTCTATTTGTACAATTAAATAGCATCCTCAGTTAAATATTGCTTCCTTTCTTTGGAAAATAAACTCATTCTGAAATCATTGTTGAGAAAATATTACTCTGTTAATTGTTCATTGGTCCCCTTTGTATATAGTGCTGAGACAACATATATACACAGTTATTTGACTATGTCTTCAGAAATAAAAACAAGTAGCTTATTTACCTGTACTAGTACACAGTGTTTTGAAAATTTTACATCAAAGGACACTTGAAAGCCATGTCACTTGTTTTGGATTGATATGATTGTATTCATCAGGTTATTTTCCATATCCTTTTGTGAATAGTTGATCTTGCTTTAAACCATTTACATAGGGAGACTTACCCTTTTTGAAAATATTCAAAGTTAGCTGACATTCAAAACAAGAATAACTTGCACATGCTTTTGTTTTTTCTGAAACTGTTTCAAGACTAAAATTATTGATGACCATTTATGAGCAAACTGTATCACCCTAACTGTGTGTGAAACCTCAAAGACACCTTCTTCCTGGATGGCTCAAAAGTAAAGGGCAAAAACTTATGCAAAATTCCAATTTAGTTCAATGAGAGTTTTACTTGCAGATCAAAGCAGGATATTTCTCTAAGACTTCTAATATGCTATTTGTGGTTGCTGTAGAGGGAACTTAATGTTGCTTAATAAAAATATATTTAGACAAAATGATTGTAAATTGACTAAATATATACAAATCAGTAGATAATGCTGAAAAACTTATATGGAAGTAGTAGTTGGGGGGATAGCTCAGTGGTTTGAGTATTAGCCTGCTTAAATTTAGCAGTGGGAGTTCAATCCCTGAGGGGGTGATTTGGGGCAAAAATCTGTCTGGGAATTAGTCCTCCTTTCAGGGCTGGCTTTAGGAAGTGCAAGGCCCAATTCGAACACTTTCGGTGGCAGGGATGACTTAAAAAGAAAAAAGTGTAAAAAAAAAAAAAAAAAAAAAGCCTTCCATTTCTTCCATGTATTATTTACTTTCCATAACTATATAAATAATAAAATTGTATATTATGTACATTGCATCATATATGCTGTTGATTGGTTATTAATGACTGCCATTTCACATGTGCGGGTCCCCGCCATTCCCTGGGGGTGTGCACATGTGTGGGTCCCCACTGCTTCCTGCCCCCCTCATTGAAGCAGGTGTGCAGGTTACTGGCCTGGGAATTGCAGGGCAGCAGTGGACATGGGGCTGGTTCGAGGCAGGGCAGGGGCTGACTGGAGGTAGGGTCTGGCTGCAGACAGGGCAAGGGGTGCAGTGCTGGCTGGAGACGGGAGTGTGGGGTGGGCTGGCTTCAGGCAGGGCCACAGGGGGGTGCAGCAGGGGTTGGCAGCAGGGCAGGGCGGGCAGTGCAGGACTGGTGCGGGCAGGGCTGTGTGGCAGGGATTGGCTGGAGACAGGGCAGGGGGTTTGGTAGGGGCTGGCTGTGGGCAGGGGGTGCAGAGCTGGTTGCAGGCAGCGGGGGGCAGGGCTGATGCGGGCAGGGCAGGGGGTGCAGCAGAGGCGGCTGGAGCCCCAGCCCTTTAAAAAGCCCCCAGAGCCCCCCACTATCCCAAGGCTCTGGGGGCTATTTAAAGGGCCCGGGGCTCCCCTGCTTCTACCCCGCCTCGGACCTTTTAAATAGCCGTGGGAACCCTGGGGAATGCGTGGGGGCTGCGGGGCTCCGACGGCTATTTAAAGGACTGGGGTGGCAAAGGCAGCTGGAGCCCTGGCCCTTTAAATACCCCCCAGAGCCCCCTGCTACCCCAGGGCTCTGCCTGCAGCCAACTCTGCACCCCCTGCCCACAGCCAGCCCCTACCAAACCCCCTGCCCTGTCTCCAGCCAATCCCTGCCACACAGCCCTGCCCGCACCAGTCCTGCACTGCCCGCCCTGCCCTGTCTCCAGCCAACCCCTGCCTGAAGCCAGTTAGTCCCATACTCCTGTCTCCAGCCCTGCCAACCCCTGCTGCACCCCCCTGTGGCCCTGCCTGAAGCCAGCCCACCCCACACTCCCGTCTCCAGCCAGCACTGCTACCCCAGGGCTCTGGGGGCTATTTAAAGGGCCTGGAGCTCCAGCTGGGGGCATGGGGCTTGTCGCGCTCTGGCCGGAGCTCCAGCCGGGGCCGCGGGGCTTGTCGTGCTCCGGTCAGAGCTCCAGCCAGGAGAGCGGGGCCGTGGGCCTTGCGGTGCTCTGGTCAGAGGTCCAGCTGAGAGAGCGGGGCTGTGGGGCAGCCCCGCTCCCGCTGGCACTTTGGTCAGGGGAGCGGGACTATGGAAGACCCCGGAGCAGACCGCAGCCAGGGTAAGTAAAAAAATTTAAAAGGCGCCTAAAGCACAGGGCCCTCTTAGGCGCGGGCCCGATTCCCAGGAATCGGGTGAATCGGCCTAAAGCCGGCCCTGCCTCCTTTGAGCAAGGGGTTAGACTAGATGACCTCCTGCAATCTATATAACAAGATGGTCAACCTAAAAATTTGCAGCACAAACTGACTCACTTTTAATTAGCTAGTGGTTATACTGGCTTGGCTCTTCCTTACATTGATACACGGTACAAGGTAAATATGTTCTTCATGAATTCCTGATTAGACAAATATGTACTGAAGGTAATAATCCCCATTCTTGATAAAGATTCCATATGCCACCAATTATATGAGTCATATTAGTTTTGTGTCTAATATAGAACAATGATTAGTATAGTACCAAACATCACAATTAATGCTAGACATGCATACATGAAACTAATTATTAAATCAATGAACACGGATGCTCATTTTTAATGCATGTTTGTACATCTGCAAGATGAACAAATACTATCTTATTTCAAATTTTGTATTTCCACAGCCTTAGGCAAAGGAACTGTTAAAGTTCAGGTGAAAAATGACAGAGGCTAGGAGGAGAGGTTTAGTGTGGGCATTTTGTCAATACAATGGCTCTTCCAAATTTTAAAATGTCTGCAGCTTATGTTTTTGTCCCTACTCCTGGATTGATTAACATTTCAAAAGTGACTGAGTGACTTTGATGCCTAAGTCCCATTATCCAGTTAGGTCCTTCTACAATAGCATGGCTGAAGATGAATTCATTTAGCCTATTCAGGATTTTTGAGTTACTTCAATGCCTAGTTGTAAATATCCTTTGCCTCCTGTTACAATCTGGTTAAATCCTGGTCCCTGGATGAACACAGTCCATGGTGACTGGATCCAAGGACTTAATACCTAAACTCTCTGGGTCTGGCGTGGTGACTGATCACTGTTCCTAACTTTGAGTTTCTCAGCTGTTGGGATTTTGTGGTTCCCAATGAGTCTGATACTGGGTAGAATCAAGGGACGTCGATTCGATGTGATGCGATTCAATTCGATGCGATTTGATTGAATTCAACAAAGCTTTATTCAGTATGTACAAAAGGAGAGCCCCTGTTACATAAAATCAGGCAGAGTCCGTCCAGCAAGGAGCCCCTCCCCTTGTTATTTTATAGCACATGGCACTTACATAACAAGTTACATAACATGAACTTCTAACCTATAAGAGTTAACCTTTCTATATATGGATTTGTTTATCACATGGTCATAGTTCTCCATTCCACATGCTGAGCTTGCCCCTCTTCCCCTGGCCTTCTCTAGAATGTTCCTAGGGTGGTGAGCCACAGCATGCTTCCCTATGCATAAGCACCCTGCAAACCACATTTTATCGAAAATGAACTTAAGCATACCCTTCACAGCTTTTCTAGTTTGCTACATTGTCCCTGTAGGTATATCAAACAATAAAATGCAGGTTTAGCAAAGGAATTTAATAAACACACTTTAGTCTTAAAAAGCAGAAGAGAGTTACAGATTTATGGAAAACATCAAACTACAGAACATAGCCCCTATTGGTGTCCTCGTCTCCCATTGATTCCCGGTTTTGGTCTGAGTCATTTGGGCCAGGCAACTCTTTCAGTCTTTTAGGCCTATCTCTCTTGCTTTTGTCAAGTAAATGGCATGTTTTGCATAGAGAACATTTCTCTTTTTAAACATTGGGGATTTTCTAGGGCTTCTCCCATTTTCCCCCAGGTTCTTCAGTCAAAGGCCCTGCTGGTGGCAAATCCATTGTTCCACTGGGGTAAATCCATTCCATGCTGATGGCCCTTGATCACTCTATCATAATATCCCAGACATAATCTTTCCATGAAGTGTTAGGTTCCTGCTTCAACTGAATGCTCAAAGCCACACTTTAAGGTTACATTCAAAATAATTGATATACAACATGGCATTCACAAAACCAAAAAAGAGAATTCATAAGTTAACACAAATCTAACCCCATATCATAGATGAGTTGGGTCAGATATTATTTCTACTTCTTTTGAAGAGTTGAGGGTGAAAGATAATAGTGACTTATAGTGAATGATGGATACAGAGTGCAGCACAGGTGTATATCATGACAGTCAGGGCTTGATGGTGGGAGAAAAACTCCCTAGGGTAGTGCTGCCTGGATTGGGTCATTTAGTTCAGGTTTGGGGAAAAGTTCCTGGATGTCTCCCTCCCACTCCCATGGATGATACTCTTTGGAAGTACATATAGTGTAATCCTTATTACTTATCAAATGTAACAATGTCAAATTTTACCACTGTACATTTCAGCTTTGTGATAATGTTTTATACTTTTTTGAAATTTAATATTGAGCAACTGACATAAGATTCATTTCAGGATGGGCTATTCTCTGAAATTCTTGAAGCTAGTAATCCTAAGCATCCATCTGGCTGCCAAAAATTCTTTAGGCTTGTAATTTTTAAATTAAGTAAACCTTGGTAAAATAGCTACCCTGAGTAATGTTATTTGCCACTGAGGAATAGAACATCAGACATATTTTTGTTCCTTACTCTGTTCTGCAGCACAGTGCTCAATCTAGATCTAGTTTATGCAATAGAGTTCAATGAGGCTATGGCAATACAGACATAGACAGTGCATCTGTTTTGGCACTTGGACAAGATATGTCAATCAAAGGTGAAAGAAAATCTTCATACAAATTGCTAACAGCAAAAAGAAACATTGCCACTGGAGGAATTCACAGGAATTATAGGAAAATCAGTCAGATTATTACTGATTGATTTATTTTATGTTGAATGGGTAACAGTGGGAAATAGTTCTTATAATGTGCCTGTTGTGAATTACAAAGTATGATTAAAAGAACCAGCAGCACATGATTTAATAGTTTGGAACAAAGAATTTTATGTTCAAATAATTATATGCTTCTATATATTCATTATATGCTAGTGGTTCAGGCTGCCACTTCTGTCACCTTCTGTTTTTTCCCCTCATCCTCTTACACGCCCCCCACTCCAATCCAATGGAAAATGTATTCAGACCCCTACTTCCAACAGCTATGGTGCTAGGGAACCACTCCTCATGGGCTTACTGCACTGGCCCTTAAAGATTCACTTCAGGGTACTAGGCTCAGAGAAATGCCACCCTCACTTGGCTTGACAGTGATTACCATGACTCTTGGTGGGGGATTCTTCTTATCACAAGCACCCTGAGGTATATATGCCTCCTAGATTAAAGGTCCAATGCACTGGGTCTAGAAGGTGTTTTCACAGTCTTGCTGCAGATGGATGAGTTAGAGGCCCAAATGTGATCTCTTCTTTTGATTGGGAAGGTATTGATGGGCCACCTTACTGCACCTCTCAAAGTCAGGAAGATGACACACGATGGAAGGAAGACCTTTGCTCCTTCCCTTCTATCAAAAACTTGTAAAGATAAGTGTGATGGGAACTGGAAATAGTTAAGGGGGAAAGGGTGATATGCTGAGTTTCTTCTTTTCCTATATTCTCAGTGAAGGCCGAGCTCGTGATTATATACACAGGCACAGTACACTGTGTATTCTTTCAAAAATTTTTTAGAGGATATATGTTTCTCAAGCCACTTTCATTGCTTGCTTGGGCAGAGGGAGTATGTGTTCGTATGCTTTTCCTATCTCAAGTCTGATGCTGAAACCAGCTATTATGGTTGTCAGAAGCAGCTGTCATTGTCCAGCCTGCTGAAGTCAGCAAGGAGGATGTGAGCTTCCCTATGGCAGTACAGGCAGTGTTGGTGTTCATTGCTTGCCAAGGAAGATCAGGATCAGGAGGTAGAGAGTTTGAAGCCCTGGGTCCTGGGCACAGTCTGCTACCTGAATAGGATATGAGTGGTTACTGTTTTGCAGCACAAAGTAGAAGCTGTGGACACTAAAAGTTCTAGCCCGGATTGTACGGTGATGAAAATAAATAGTAGAGGCTGTCAGTCCGCCCAACCCTTTATCACCTCTGTTAGAGGCATAAGGTGAGCCTGGGCACACGCAGGGACCAATGGACACTACTTTCAAATTCTCCAAATACAGGCATATGGTGCCTATGTGTAACCCCCAGTGAAATACAATTGGTATCAGCACTAGAAGAACTATCTTTAGCTAGCCACATGCCGATGGAAGCAGTAATATGTAATGTATACAAGAAATGACAATTAATAATAAACCTGCACTCTTGTATAGAACTACTTCCTGCCAATAGTTTTTATGAAAAACTCTCATTGATTTCATTTGGAGTACTGTAGCTAGAATGGCGGGAGGGATAGCTCAGTGATTTGAACATCATCCTGCCAAACTCAGAGTTGTGAGCTCAATCCTTGAGGGCATTATTTTGGGATCTGGGGAAAAAATCTTCCTGGGGATTGGTCCTGCTTTGAACAGGGGGTTGGACTAGATGACCTCCTGAGGTCCCTTCCAATCCTGATATTCTATTAATACACTGAAGTAATTTGTGACTTTTTTCCATTTTAAATGAACATTTACACTATTTGATTATACCTTAAGCAGATTTCACTTTCAGATCTGTGTTTGAATTGTTTGAAACCAAAAGGCTGATCTAAAATATGCCATATATGAGTGAACACTTCACATATATTTCATATCCAACTGAATGCAACAATAGAGTGCATAAAATATTCATATTATCACTGCTTGTTTATTATTTTAACTTGAAAAACTTTTATTTGGTGTTTACAGAACAGACATTAAGGGAGAACATGTATAAATGATTTCTGCATGGTTAAAAACTAATATAGCTGGTCCATGATATCATTAGCCTTTGGCATGATGCTTCACTATTAGTTAAACTCTTTAAATATAGACTAAGAAGCACCTAACTGATGGCGCTATCACTATTTATTCTATGTGTAGGAAGAGCCCTGCAGTGGTATAAATAATAAATATACATCTATTTATTATAGGCATAGATTTTTTGAAAGAAAAATTCCAGTCGCCGAACACCTCAAAAGAGTTCTCAAAAGTATATACAAAAAAGGGGAGCATAGTAGTAATTAAGGAAATAATAATACTTTGCCCTTAAATAGCATGAGGTGGTGCTCAGGAGAGGGCCAGTCACTTAGACAGTGCTTTTGAAAATTTACTCCAAATGACTGAGACTATGAGTTTTGGAGAAGGTGGCAAAGCAAGATAGAGTCTAAGCAAGTATTAGAACCCAATCTTCTGCATCCTGGTTTCATTCTCTGAACACTTAACCTTGATGCTTTCCATACACAAGCTGTCCATTTCAAAACAAACAACTGTTGTTGCAAAATAATCTGATTCTGTGAACACCCAGGATTAATTTGAAGTAACGTATTCTGTTGCTTGCTTGGGCAGAGGGAGTGTTTGTTCAGGGATCTAAAAGGGTATGCTTTTCCTAACTCAGGTCTGATGCTGAAACCAGCTATTATGGTTGTCAGAAGCAGCTGAGAATGGGCATTTTGCCAGCTCTTATCAGAACACAAATCTCACAAGAAGCTCTCTCTTATTCTAATTTCAAACTCCTGATGTTAAAGTGGGTTTGAAATTAGACAAAACTCATCCTTGCTTATCACTATTATAAAAAGAGCAGTTATTATGAAATAATGTGTATACCACAAATTACATGTTAATTTTAACAGAAACCACTAATCCATTAACTCATTGTCATTTGCATGCTATTTTTCAATCATCAGACACTCAAAGTTGAGCACTAATTAAACAGTTCTGTACCCATACTATTTTCTGATGTTTACAAACTTTTAAATCAGTATTGTTAAGCACAGTGTATATTTTAAAAAAATGTCAGAAATGGATATGGTCACTTCTTACTTTTCAGAACTCTCAGTGGCCGTGTTTATAATTCTGAGTGAAAAAGCTTAGGGACTTTCAGTTATTTAAAGAGGCAAATCTGCCTCCTGGAGGAGATAGCTGTAGACCAGGGGTTCTCAAACTGGGGGTTGGGATCCATCAGGGGGTCACAAGTTATTACACGGGGGGTCACGAGCTTTCAGCCTCCACCCCAAACCCTGTTTTGCATACAGCATTTATAATGGTGTTAAATATATAAAAATGTGTCTTTATTTACAAGGGGGAGTTGCACTCAGAGGTTTGCTATGTGAAAGGGGTCACCAGTACAAAAGTTTGAGTACTTCTGTAGACTGAAATTGCCATAATCTCCTTGTCCTTCCTTATTTTATGCATCTCAGAAGCCATTCTGGGGCTCTAAGACTTCTCTGAATCCTGTTTTTGCCTGGATATCCCAGACTCATTCACAGGATTGAAGACTACTTCCAGAAGAAATCTCCTCTAATGTTACTTGTTACTGGAGATGGACAATTTAAGAATTTAGCATAGCATTTGAGCAGATGAGTAGTCTGTCATAAACAGATAGCTAAGGGTTAATGTTCTTTTACCTGTAAAGGGTTAACACAGGGAACCAAACACCTGACCAGAGGTCCAATCAAGAAACAAGACTTTTTCAAATCTGGGTGGAGGGAAGTTTTGGGTGTGAGTTCTTTGTTCTTTGTCTATCTCCAGGTTTTCTAATCTTCTGTTTCCAAGTTGTAAGTACAAGGATACTAAGACAATAGGTTTATATTGTTTCCTTTTGTATTTACATGTGTGTCGTTGCTGGAATGTGTTAAATTGTATTCTTTTGGAATAACGCTGTTTATTCACTTTTTTTCTTAAGCAATTGACCCTGTATATTGTCATCTTAATACAGAGACTATTTTTAATGTCCTTTTTCATTCTTTTTATATAAAGCTTTCTTTTTAAGACCTGTTGGAGTTTTTCTTTAGTGGGGACTCCAGGGAATTGAGTCTGCAGCTCACCAGGGAATTGGTGGGAGGAAGAAATCAGGGGGAAAATCTCTTTGTGTTAGATTTACTAAGCCTGACTTTGCATACCCTCTGGGTGAGGGGGAAGAGAGATTAGATCTCTTGGTACTTGTGTTTCCAGGACTGGAAGCAAGGAATCTCCTAGGGTCGTCCAGGGAGGGGAGCCTGGGAGGAAGTAACAAGGAAACAAGGAGAGGGGGTTATTTTCCTTTGTTGTAAGACTCAAGGCATCTGAGTCTGGGGGTCCCCCAGGGAAGGTTTTGGGGAGACCACAGTGAGCTAAGCACTGTATAATTCCTAGCTTGTGGCAGCAATTACCAGGTCCAAGCTGGTAACTAAGCTTGGAGGTTTTCATGCTAACGCCCATATTTTGGACACTAAGGTCCAGATCTGGGAAGAAATGTTATGACATAGTCTCATTGACTTCAATAGAACTACTCATTTAATTAATATGCTTAAATGCTTTGCTGGTTCAGGATCTCTGTTAGAACTAACAATTGTCTGGGAGGAGCTAGAAAAGTCCTCTCATAATTTTTTTTTCTCTCATTCAGCTGCTGTTGAAGTTCATTGCACATGAGTGCATTTGTTTACTGAGGTTACTAAATTTGAAATTATCTCATGATCTCTATTTGCTTACTGAAAGTGTGATTCATCTTATCGAACATAATCTAGTACCCTCTCATACAGGAGTAATTAATTCCTGTCCCATGTCCATTTCCCTCTCATTTGTCCTAAAAAGTTTAATTTGTTGATGCAAGACACCAATGAGAAAATCCATCCTCTCTCACATTTGATGGTAGACAATTTACTCTTGGTCACCTGTCCGAGTGCTAGGGATCAGTAATCATTTCCGGGACATATTTCTGTCTGTCAACCCTCCTCTAACCCAGTCTGGCTCCTTACAGGAAAGACAGGATTTTCCATATCCACCAGTTCATATTTCACTGATTTTTAAAAAAATATATTGCACATTTTACACCAGAGTATGTGATTTAAAAAAAAAAACACATTAGTACAGACTCTTACTGACATAAATATACATAGCATTCCCTATGTGAAAAAATATAATTATTACTTATATTATTACTATCACACACAATCAAGGGTCAGGGCACCATTTTACCAGGAACTTTATAGGCAAATAGCAAGAAAGATAGTCTCTACCCTATAGAGCCAACTGTCTACATAATAGGAAGCAACTGGTGAATGAAACAGACAAACTGGCCTGGCTGAAAAAGGTAATGATGAAGCAAATAGATTTTAGCATAAGAGCAGATGTAATAGCTTTCCACTTGCTTAACCAATGTCTAATCAGAATAATTTATAGGCATGTAAGGCAGAGGTGGCATTTGATGGGAATTTTCTCCATGTTTTGGGGGCAGCATAGGAGAAAGTACAGAAATATTTAAGGGTACAAACAGGGTAACGGAGGCTGCTATCACTGGCAGAGCAAAGTGTTGGTTGGCAGCTAGATAAAGGTGGTGATAAACAGTGAATGGTCTTAAAGGATAGAAAAGTATTTTGTGTTTTAAGGTGTGAAGAGGGAGTCAGTAAAGGGACAAAGAGTAGGGCAATGAGAAATTAGAAAGATGATCTTACCAGCAGTGATTTCAGCAGAGTGGAGGGAGTTAGAAGGAGTTATGTGTCTGGTAAGTAAATAAGGAAGTATTGGGGGATACACTCACTGAAAGAGTTACAGAACAAGAAGAGGAGCCACTAAATGAAACACTGAGGGAATGGACTGAGAGGTAGGGGAAGAGCCAGGAGAAGACAGATTCATGAAAGCGAAGCTAGAGACAGGATTGTAAGAAGCAAAGTATAGCTATTCATATATAACCTCTATACCATGTTAGTTATCTGTCAGACGAAACTTTTATTTAAGGACCAGTTGATCTTATTGAGTAGTCTGTGTTTGGTTTGTACTAAAAACTGCTGTCAGCTATTCCTTTTTTTCACTATTATTGTCGCTTTTTATTTCTATGTCAGAATGAAAGCTCCCTTATAACCCACAAAACAATTGCAACAGGGTGGTAGTGGTACACATTCAATCCCACCCATATGTCTCCTCCCACTATGTAAGAATGCAGTAGATGAGTCTCTATGTCTGCTCAGACCTTGAAGTCTCTCCGAAATCCTATTAACACCTAATGGTTTTTTGGAGTTGTGAACACAAGCTGTCCACCAGCAACTAGCTCGCAATAATCAATCATTTTAGTTACGCTATTGAGCAACCATTGGCTTCTGCCACTACTGACCTAAAATGTGTTTTAATTAGTTAACTAAATATATAGGCTGAATTCCTGGCCCCACTGAAAGTGATCGAAATCTTGCCATTGACTTAAAAGGATTTCACCCATAATTTTATAAATTTTAAAACTGAAGGAGATTTAATCGTTGGTATCATTGGGCGTACAGCCCCCGTGCTGTCTCAGCTTCTAAGGGTTAAAAGGAAAACTGACTGACTGTTTAGCTGAGTGTGATTGATTGGTGGCTTCACAACAACTGTGAAGATAAATGGGCTGCAGAGAGGAAGGATGTCATACCTACCAGAGAGGCTGAGGGGCCACTGAGAGCAGAAGCCTTCAGCAACAGACTGATGAGAAGCCACCCAGGAAACCACATCTTCTGGAAGAGAGGACCACAGGCTGTGACTCTGAGGAACAGTCTGCATGAGAGGTACAACAGGAGACAAGGCAGGCAAACAGGAAGGGGTGGGAAGAGACTGGTGCCAACCTCTTCACACAGGGTCTCTGGCCTGGAACTCAGAGGAGAGTTCCCCTACCAAACCCTGCAAGGAGATTCATTAAGCTCTGAAGAAACAAACTATACCTAAAGAGGCCAGAGTCCTTTATATAGGATGAGTGGCCTCCTGAGGTACTGGACTTCTCAACACCCTGAGAGCAGGAAAGATTACAAATGACATGGCTGAAGGACAGAGGTCACAACAAAGAATCAAAAAGAAAGCTAGATGAAGCTATAAAGGATGAAACTGAGACAGTTGCTGTGGCTACCAGTTCCCCCATAAAGGAGCTCTAAAAATCAAAGGCAACCACTGTCAGTTAGCTATTATGCTTAGTGGAAGAATTTATACATGGAAGCAATAGCTGGAATTTGAAAACGCAAAGTGAACTAAAGGTCTAAAATGAAAAACATTAAAAATTTAATAGTTGGTGTAGCTGGCGATTCCTAACCTAGACTGTGTAATCTGAGAAATATTCTCATTTATTAGGAGTTGACTTTAGTTAACTTCCTTACAGTTCCTGTTTTGCATTCTGAGAGTTCTTTTTAATGAGTTAGGGTTCTCTTTAATTTGTTAACGTTTGTAATATTTGCTATTATTTGCTATTCCTTTTTGCTAGTATAACACAAATACCCATCTCTAATAAATTTTACTCACCATGTAAAATTATATATTGTATGTAAAGACTTGGGGTGAAACACTGGTCCCACTAAAGTCAATGTGATATTTCTGTTGAGTTCAGCAGGGCCAGAATTACGATTAATATTACATTATTAGTAACATTAACATAGCTAGTGTCTAGGAGTTCCTTGCCATAGATAAGGACCCTATTATGCTAGATGCTGTGCAAAAGCAGAACTTAAGGATGGTCTCTATCCCAACAAGCTTACAATCTAAGTATAAGACCAGAGATGACAAATGGATACAGACTGTCCAGGGAGTATATGGAAACAATGAGAAAATACTGGTTGGCGTAATGGGCAATGGTGTGAGCACACCAGCGGCCTAAGCAGTTTCAATTTTTTCTCAGGTATCAAGGCAAAGAGATTTGAGGAAGCATCTGAAAGTGGATAATGAGGTAGCTTTGTAGATGTTTATAGGAAACTACTCCCAAGCATAAGGGGCAGCATGGGAGAAAGCTGCTTGTTTGAAAATTTAACAAGTAGGCAGTCGAGGCTGGCATCATGAACCAAATGGTGGTAGGAGTTGACATATGAACAGTCAATGAGAGATAATAGGGTTGAGATAGATCAAGAAAGGTCTTGAAAGTGAAGGCAAGTTGCTTATGTTAGTTGCAATAGAAAAGGGGTAGGGATGCCAAGAGAGAAGGTGACATACTCAGTGTGGCATGTTAGGAAAATGATATTTGCAACAATAATCTGAGTGGGTACAAGTGGGGCAAGATTGCTGTTGTCAAAGCCAGAGAGAAGGATGTTGCAGTAATTGAGACTTGAGATAATAAGGACCCGAATGAGTGTTTTGTCTGTGTGGGTTGATATGAAAGGTTGTATTTTAGAGACCTAGCCTGTATGTAAAGATTTAGAGAGGGAGATTCAAGTTGAAGATGATGCCCAGGTTATGGGACTGAGGAAGAGGCAGGATGGTGATTGATTGAGAAGATGTTAGGTGGGAGGGATTCATAGAGATGATTAAGAACCAAGTTACAGCCTTACTAAGCTTGAGCTGACTACACAACCATGGTAAAATTATAGACAGTACTAGATTTTCCTTTGGACAGAAAGAAACAGGTGTATTTAGTCATTGGCTGTGTGTGTGTGTGTGTGTGTGTGTGTGTTCCTAATGTATGCTAACCCAGATCTGCACAGATAGCAGACACAGCAGACCTCAATTTAATTGCCCAATAAGGCCACAAGACTTGCTTTAGTAGTGAAGGCATCTGTCCAGGTCTATTGTCAACAAAACACAGTCCTAATGCCCTGGCTTAATGGTTACAGGTACACTAACACATGTATGCTTGTTTCAGTGGACTCAGCTCAGTGAATGGCAGGACGTCAGCTGGCCAAAGACATTCCCTCTGAGGCACCAATACAAACAAGTTACATATTGCCTCTCTGACATGGTTAGTTACCCTTTACCTTGTACATGTTGGTTCAATCAAAATATCTCTATTCCTCAACCTGTAATCTGACCTTATCTTTAAGAAGGAGTCAGTGTATCCTTGTAGAATCTTCCGGGAGTGTGTTTGCACCATACTTAGTATGAGAGTGTTCTATACGACCCTTCTGAAATGTGTTTGTGGGAGTGTCCTGTGCTTAGCGCTTCTTAGGAATGTGTGTTTTTTGCAATGCCAGGCCTTTTCTTGCCAGATTCCGTGAGCTTACACACAGGCAGAACCTGACTTCTGCTCACAGCCTGACTTTTGCTAACTTAGCTTTATATTAGTAGAGCTTGACAACTATTTTAGTTCAGGCCTCAGGCTCTTGCTTTCTACTACAAGAGGTAGTGAATTATCAGCATAGACATAGCAGCTGTCTGGAAGCTTACTCCAATGTCTCTGTAAAGGATTGACTACTATTAGAATTAAAAAGTTGACTTATTTAATAACTCATTAATATCTAAAATCCAGCTAGTGGATTGTTTGTGGCAATTGCTGCTCCCTAATTCTATTACATGTGTACTAAAACAAACAATAAAATTAATTCAGAAATTGTTGTCAATATCTATGAAAGCTTCCTTTATATCCCCATCTGTCCTTATGTTTTACAGTTGTTCTTTGATGTAAATGAATTTGAATTTTTTTTTTTATATCTTAAATCGCCTGTCCCTCTGTTCTACTTCACTCAATGTTGTGTGTGGGTTTTTGTTTGTTTTTTTCCTCTTTGTTTTTTTGGCTGGTAGTGTGAATTTCCAGAATGTATATTTATTTTTAGCTAGCTCTTGTTGAGCAATGACCTCCAATTTATTCCTGTTTAGCTATCTCTTTATTATTGCCACCTGAGCTAACACAGATTCTGTGCTTATTAAGTCAAAACAGATGTTTAAATCCTTTTGATCTCCAAGTTTGTGAATCTGGCCCTAATTCCCTTTTCAGTTACTTGAAGTTGCATTTGTGTTTGTTTTGTTTGATGCATCATTTAAATGTTCTGCTGGATACTGTGATTAGTTTTGCTGTAACACTCTCCCCACAAGTCTGTCCAAACTTCTGCTTCTAAGATAATTTTTAATCCTTCTCCAACCACTTCATGCTACCCACTTTCCTGTTTGAATCTTTTTGTTGCCTTCTCCACTCTTTCTATATTAAGTTCAAGCTTCTCAGCCTCAATTTCAAAACAGTGTGCAACTCTACCAATTCTTATATCTCTGTTCTCAGTACTTCTTTGTCCCTCTTTGATTCCATATACTCCTCTCTATCCTAAATGCTCCCTTTTTTCATGTTCTCCTACTCCTTATGCTTTTCTCAACTCTTAAAACAGCTTCCCATTTGTCAGTTGTCTAACACCTGCTTTTCCTCTTTAAAATTGTTCCTTAAAAATCACATCTTTTACCAAATGTTAAATTAAGTGTGCTACTGATGCATCTGCACTCTTTTTGTACTGGAAGTCATGAAGTGTACTGTATTTGTCTGAATTTGTTCATAAGCTCTCTAGAAAACAGCCGTTCCTTTTTTTTTTTTTGGTTGGATTTTTTAGAAAGCACCATGTTCAGGGAAAGTCTGCCAGAAATAATAAGTGATCAAAACAACTTTGGAGACAATATTTTTATTATACTTAGAAGCTCAAATTATGATCAGCTGCATAGAAGAACCATGGAGAAGCCTGTGACTTTTATTTTCAAAAAGGAAACTTTTTACAGGTTCCTTTTGTAACTTTAAAATGGCTAAATTGAGCAGATGGAAAAAGTATAATTAGTGTCTTTAAGATAATTTGTTGCCACACTACACTGGTGACATCAGTCATTATGAGGTCTAATGCATGTAATTGGCAAATGTGTTTGCTTCTCATACTTTATTCCAATTGACACTCGACATGTTGCTGTTGACAGCTTTTTAGCCAAGATGAATGCTCTCTGTCAGGGGCTATTACTACTTTACTGAGGTGACCATAGATGGATACATTATAGTAAAGTTTAGAGTAAAATTTTGGTATGTTTTTACTGCTCAGATGTCTGGGTTCGCTAGCCCTGAATTGCAAGACTTTGACATGTATCAAAAAGGTCCTCCACAATTTGACAATATGACACTTTTGAGGGTTTATGCTGTACACTGAAAGAGGCTTATTGAATAACTGAAATGTTACAATGTGCTTTGAAGTAATGAACATAATTCATGCAAGAAGATGAAACTTTGTAAATTAAATCACTGAAGAAAAATGTTTTACTAAAAAGCTAGTAGTAGACATATTCTCCCTTGTAATATAAAGATTACATTTTGTCATCCGTCCTGTTACAGGAGGACAGTAAAAGTTTATTTTATGAATTAGTGAAGGCAATACGGGACTTCCTAAAGATAAAATAGTCAGTATTCCTATTACATTGACAAATTGTCAAGGCACAAGTAGTGAGGCCATCACTGTTCATGGACTAAATCATAATGTATTGCTGCCAGTACGTGAAGGTCTTTGGGAGTAAAGATGAAATAATTGTAGTCATAATGAAATGTGAAGATTCCATCATAGTGTTTATATTTTGGTATCTTGTTTATAATTAATTTGCACAAAAAAGCTTTCAAAGAGAAGAATGGCTTAGTTATAATCAGTATTGCTATGTTAAACAATGTTGTACAGTATCCTAAAGATTGTTTGTAATGTTTATTAGGTATTCTCTTTTATCATTAAAAGAAGTTATTAAATTGGGCTTAATTAGTGTTATTCATGGCAAATTGTTCGCATGCATATATAAATGAAAACTAATACAAATATAACATTAAAGTTACAAGTTTAGGCCTGGGTCCTGCAAACTCTTATGCACACGTGTAACTTTATGCATGAAACAGTCCAACTGGACTCATTGGCAGATAACATATCACAGAATGTTTGTATTAGGCTGTCAGCAGATCCATATTTGGTTCACTTCTATAAAGTTTTCTTCACAGTGGTATCTCTTAGAAATGTTTGTTTAGGGGATGAGGGGTTAAAGAAAGTTTAAGTTCTTCAGCACAGTTACAGGGTGAGAGGTGGAATCTATGGGAAATTTTATAGCAATGGAATCACAGAATACATGGGGGCTTGACTCCAGGCTGTTACTTCAGATCTCTTAAACATGCTTTCAAACATGCAACACCAATCTATACATCCTGTGTCCATAGTCTTTTGTTGCATTAACTTTTTGCTGAATGTAAATTAGCTATTGTTCCTTATTTGTATACCGTTCAAAAGCATGCCCATACAACTACTCAAAAAATTCAAATTTAAAAATGTTTCAATGAAAAAGGCCAACTTGTTAATGAATTTTGTTGTAAAAAAGTATCAATTTTCCAAATAGCAGTACCTGCAATGTATTATACAGAGTAAAATAAGTTAAGGCCCTCCTCGAGGTACTTACAGTTGAAGCAGCTAGATAGGGAAGAAATGAGAGTCACTGCAGGCCTGATGCCATATATCTAGTCAAGCTGTTGCCTCACATCTAATCATAGTGAGTGGAGTCAGAGTTGATGCTTGACAGGCATACTGATTCCCCTACATGCACTTCTCTAGTTTGCTACTGGATGCCTGCCCAGCTGCAATATCAGTTATTTTCCCTATAGCTTCAAAAAATGTCCTGCAAGTCATATATGGAGGTATGAAGATTTATGACCAAAATCTTAACGAAGAAAGCAGTTTGATATTTTTAAATAGTGATCATGTCTATCCATTTTCAGTTTAAAAGCTCATTTTTTGCAGTTAAATATTTTAGCCAATTAGTGAAACTTCTGTGTAGGAACCAGATTTATACTCTTAAGGCAATCATTGGGTATCACTTTTCTACAAATGACAAACAATTTGTTTTCACTCATATGCAAATCAACTTCATTTATATCAATAGGCAATGGAAATATCATATCTCCCTTACTCTGAACTTCATGGAATAATGATGACAGTAAAGATTTTAATTTTTTATTCTGGTTACTGACATCATATTATTTTTACTGTACTGTGAACTCCGTCTTCCAAGTATGTCTTATGTTTAAAATGTCTTTTCTTCTTAATATTAGTCAGTGTCAGGGGACAGACTTTCTCTACCTTCCTTCTGTTGCCAGCAAGGGAACATACCATAATGACTGTTATCAAGGGATTATTAAAGTTGGCAATTTCACTGCAGACTCCCTGAAAATACATTGAGATGTACATGATCAGAGAAAATATCTATATAAAACTCTATAACATGCAAACTATGAGACTTTTACAGGGCCAAAATAAAATGTAGTACAAACACAACAGGAAATCAGAATAATCAACAGGATCTTTATTTTGTGCTTATACTGTACTGTATAAGGTGTCCTATCATGAAGGCATTTATAGTATTCTGCTGTTATGTTACTGATTTCTTTTTTATTTCCACTTTTTAAATTCAAAATATTAATTATTATTTAAATAGAAATATTATTTAATATGACTTTAGTTTCTCTGGTGATAATTGAATGAAACCACAGTATATGATAAAGTTCTGAATTTTCTTTTCAGTGAAGTAATAACTAGAATAAAATCAGCATAAATGATAGCATGGCTGGGTTTATATATAGCTACTATTGTGGCACCTCTCATTTGGAGTGAATGAATGACCTCTCATTTGGACTAAATGAATGGGTCGAGTAGAAGCAGGAAGCCTAGACTCTCTTCAGCAGACCTACTTGTGATCTCCTGGAACAAATTCCTTCAGAACCTTACAGAAATTTTAGCCTGGCTGTGTGGAACTACGAAGTGATTTAAGAGATGATATCTTGTAGAACATTTGGAATTAAGCTCAGATGTTAATGTAATCTCCTGTCCAGTCTCATATTAACTGGAGGAGGGGAGGGGAAAGCCTTTTGCTTTTGTGATTGGGTTTTATGTTTTTATTTTTTTTAAAGGCACCTGATTGTCTTTATAGGTTAGAGCATACACTATCCCAAGGTCTCTTTAAAGTTAAGGATTCCATGGATAGGACACATCCAATGCACTGATTTTAGTATAGTTGCACCCACTTACAGAAAGGCATAATCAAGTTCATCTTCATTAGAGTTCTATCATGGACCTCATGTCAATTACAGTTTAGGTTGGTGTTCTGGGGTTGTGCAGCTACATCAAGCTTCTTTTTCCCCCACTTAGTGTGCTAGATGTGCAGAATCCTGCTCTCCAAGTGGTATAGTATATATCAATGCTTCAAGTCAGGGTTTTACGTTGTGACTTCCACCACAGAGATTAAAGAAGGCAAATGTAGCTGGATGGCTATTACACAACAGGGAAGGAAACAAGACCTAAAAGGAATGGGAGAAGGAAAACTGAATGAGGGGAAGAGGGGAGTGAAGAGAACTAAAAACATATAGAATCATGGGCCACTAAAGGAAGTGGAGCTCATTAACTCCTTCATGGCCTTATGTATGTGCAACATATGTCAGGCAAATATATATATTTGTTTTCCTCATACAATACTAGTGTTTGTCATACTGATTTTTAACCACAAATGTGGTGCTTAAGTATGCACTGTGCATTGGTAGTAAAGTAAATATTCTGAGCACTAGAATCAAATCTATAAGGCACCTGTGAGGTTTTGCATGGGATCTCTGTGCCTTTGCATGGGAACACCTGTAAATTTTATACAAGAGGTAAACAAGTTCAAGTTTTCCTTTGTTGGAAACATTGTAGATTTTTCATAACTTTCATGTCCGGTGCTCTCTGATTTTAATGGCAACTTGAAATTCTACCTTTATATTCCACGTTCTTCCCTTTAAGTGCAAGGATATCCCTTCAGTTAATCTTATGGGAATTTTTGTACCTCCCTACTTCAAAGACTTCAGAGCCTGACCCAATAATTTTAGTAGATTTGCCAGATAAGGCATCTCAATTCAAAAGAGACAAACAGGTCCTCCTCATCTTTTTATGCTACATTAAAAGGATATAGAAACCTATTTTCTGCATGAAAATTGATCAGAATACAAGATCTAAGACTACTATCTCACCAAGTAGATATCTCATAGACTCTAGGACTGGAAGGGACCTCGACAGGTCATCGAGTCCAGTCCCCTGCCCTCACGGCAGGACCAAATACTGTCTAGACCATCCCTAATAGACATTTATCTAACCTACTCTTAAATATCTCCAGAGATGGAGATTCCACAACTTCCCTAGGCAATCTATTCCAGTGTTTAACTACCCTGACAGTTAGGAACTTTTTCCTAATGTCCAACCTAAATCTCCCTTGCTGCAGTTTAAGCCCATTGCTTCTTGTTCTATCATTGGAGGCTAAGGTGAACAAGTTTTCTCCCTCCTCCTAATGACACCCTTTTAGCTACCTGAAAACTGCTATCATGTCCCCTCTCAGTCTTCTCTTTTCCAAACTAAAGAAGCCCAATTGTTTCAGCCTTCCTTCATAGGTCATGTTCTCAAGACCTTTAATCATTCTTGCTGCTCTTCTCTGGACCCTTTCCAATTTCTCTCAAGAGAAAGATCAGAGGAAATGCTAAGGCAGGCACCACGACTGTTGTGTTATGCCAAACAAATCAACAAGTGGTCCATTTCTTATCTCTTGGTACCTTGTTTTGGGGAGAGCGCTTAGTTTATAGAAAATTGTGAAGGATGCAATAGTCAGTGGAGAATTACGCCTTCTTTTAAAACTATATGCAACACCTTTTTCTATCAAAGCAGAAGTGAATTGTAGAAAACTCCATTCCTTTTTTAGTGAAAATATCACTATAAATCAGTTAGCTTAAAGACCAGATTTTACAGTAACCTACAATTCAAGTTTTGTATCCACTCAGTGCTTCACATGTAATCAGACATGAGCATCCAAATAACTTGTAAAGTCAGCAACTATTCATGTATGGACAAAACACTGCATACTTTACAGGATTGATATACAATGGTGATGAGTGCCAGTCCATATAAGAGCAAGGCCAATCCCTCAATCAAATTACCACTATAATATGCTCAATTATGTATATTTTTGTCCTTTTGTGTGGAATTCTGTCTGACATGTGTACTGATTCTAACAGGAAACAGCAGAAAGGATGGCAGCATCTTCTCCTGCTTTTAACACAAATTTATTCTTAGGGTATGTGTACACTATGAAATTAGGTTGCTTTTATAGAAGTCGATTTTAGAAATCAATTTTATACAGTCAATTTGCATATGTCCACACTAAGCACATTAAGTCAGCAGAGTGTGTCCTCACTACCATGGCTAGCATTGACTTACGGAGCAGTGCACTGTGGGTAGCTATCCCACAGTTTCCACAGTCTCCGCAGCCTATTGGAATTCTGGGCTAAACTCCCAATGCCTGATGGGGCAAAAACATTGTCGTGGGTGGTTTTGGATACATGTCGTCAGTTGCCCCTCCCTCCATGAAAGCAATGTCAGACAATCATTTCGCGCCTTTTTCCTATGCAGACAGCATACCATGGCAAGCACGGAGCCCGCTCAGCTCAGCTCACCATCACTGCTGCTGTTGTGTCCTGGGTGCTGCTGTCAGCAGATGGTGCAGTAGGACTGCTAACCGTTGTCATCCACCGCTTCTGCTACAACTCTGCTGTCCTGCAGACGCCATACCAGGGCAAGCATGGAGCCCACTCAGCTCACTATCACTGCTGCTGTTGTGAGCATTGTAAACACCTCATGCATTATTGTTGAGTATATGCAGAACTGGGCTAAGAGACGCCAGCATGAGGAGGATTTTGATAAGGACATGGACACAGACATTCCTGAAAGCATGGGCTGTGGCAATTGGGACATCATGGTGGCACTGGGGCTGGTTGCTACAGTACAATGCTGATTATGGGCCAGCAAACAAGCACAGACTTGTGGGACTGCATTGTGTTGCAGGTATGGGATGATTCACGGTGGCTGCAAAACTTTCATACGTGTAAGGCCACTTTCCTGGAACTCTGTGAGTTGCTTTCCCCCACCCTGAAGCACAGGAATACCAAGATGAGAGCTGCCCTGACAGTTGCGAAGCAAGTGGCGATAGACCTGTGGAAGCTTGCAACACTTGACTTCTACCAGTCAGTCAGGAATCGATTTGGAGTGGGCAAGTCTATTGTGGGGGCTGCTGTGATCCAAGTAGCCAATGCAATTGTTGATGTTCTGTTCTCAAGGGTAACAAGTATCAGAGGGTAGCCGTGTTAGTCTGGATCTGTAAAAGCAGCAAAGAATCCTGTGGCACCTTATAGACTAACAGACATTTTGGAGCATGAGCTTTCGTGGGTGAATACCCACTTCCTCAGATGCATGTAATGGAAATATCCAGGGGCAGGTATATATATGTGTGCTAGCAAGCAAGCTAGAGATAACGAGGTCAGTTCAGTCAGGGAGGATGAGGCCCTGTTCTAGCAGTTGAGGTGTGAAAACCAAGAGAGGAGAAACTGGTTCTGTAATTGGCAAGCCATTCACAGTCTTTGTTCAATCCTGAGCTGATGGTGTCAAATTTGCAGATGAACTGAAGCTCAGCAGTTTCTCTTTGAAGTCTGGTCCTGAAGTTTTTTTGCTGCAGGATGGCCACCTTAAGGTCTGCTATAGTGTGGCCAGGGAGGTTGAAGTGCTCTCCTACAGGTTTTTGTATATTGCCATTCCTAATGTCTGATTTGTGTCCATTTATCCTTTTCCGTAGAGACTGTCCAGTTTGGCCGATGTACATAGCAGAGGGGCATTGCTGGCATATGATGGCGTATATTACATTGGTGGACGTGCAGGTGAATGAACCAGTGATGGTGCGGCTGATCTGGTTAGGTCCTGTGATGGTGTCGCTGGTGTAGATATGTGGGCAGAGTTGGCATCGAGGTTTGTTGCATGGATTGGTTCCTGAGCAAGAGAATATGAGAATATGTTTCAAGTTGGCAGGTTGTCTGTGGGCAAGTAGCTCACCAGTAACTGCACACCACACCATAATAACTCTTATCTTTGGAAAATCTTGCAAGAGGTTCTGTTTGTAAGATTTCTTCTGTAAGCAGCATAAATTAGCCACTGTCACTGGAAGGTGGCATATCAAAGAAAAGCCATGAGGGAATGGGTGGAATAAACAAAGGCTCAACCACTAGGGATAATGGAGGGAGACAAGCTTCCAAAACTCCACCCTCCCTACCCCAATTTTATTACTATTCTGTCTATGTCACTGTACTCATAGGAATAATGTATTCTCGGTCCTGGACTCATGTGCTTCCACTCTGACTCCTTTTTTTTTTTTTTTTTTTTTTTTTTTGCACCACACCAAGAAATCACCACTAACTGATGTGGTGAATACCTACCAAACTTAATTAATCTCAGTCACATGCCTGTTAATTATGGGAGGAGGTGACAAAGGACAATTTTGAGATGTTTACAGGACATATGGAGATCTTTCTGTTTGATAAATTAAACTAAATTTCTGTGAGCACTAGAGTGACAAGTGGCTAAGATTTTGTTTATTTTAAATGTATTTTAAAATTGAATGCCACCAATGTGATTCAAGACAAGTTGGAAAAATCATTATGCTTACAGGTGCTAATTTGATGGATGTTCTGTGATGTTAGTCTGTCATGTGGCAAACCCAGCACAAACGTCTACGGGGGGAGGGGGGGGGGGTAGTAATTAGTCCCAGGCGGTTAAAAAGCCTCTCCCAATCCACTGAGGAGAGATAACCAGGGGGAAATAAGGTCAGCTGGAAAAGGAGTTACCAGGGAACTAATTAGGTTCAGCTGGTTCCAACTGCATGAGACCTTTTCAAACCCTCCCCAGCATGGAAGGGGGGAGGGGGAGGGGGAGAGGAAAGGAAAGGAAAGGGTGAGGGTGAGGGTAGCTGCCAGCTGCCAGTAAGCTAGGTGCACCAAGGCTCTGAACCCTTCCAGCAAGGAAGGCTGCATTCTGTCCCCAGAAGGGAAGAAAAACGAGCACAATGGACTGACTGAGGGAAGGAATAGCCAGACCCTGTGCTACCTAGAAAGATTTTCTTTGCCCAATCCTTTGTCTCTAAGGCTAAAAAGGACTGAGCCTGCTGAGGAGACTAAGGTACTTTGCCACAGTCAGTACAAAGTATCTATATTTCATTAGTTTGAGTTTGGAGATTTTGCTGTTTTGGGAGTTTATATGTGTGTGAGTGGGCAGGGTTGTTGGTTTTCTGGTGTTTGCAGTTTTAATCACCATGTACAAAAAGTCATTCCCATAGATCCATTTCTATGGAAAATGTACAGCTCTAATGTTGGAAAATCTTACATTCCACTTTGTTGATTGAAAAAATGGAAATATTGTGAACTGAATATGATTTTACGAGTATCTGGACCTTTAGGGATGGGTATTTTATGTGATTCTATATTCCCTGCCCAGCCAAAAATTCAGCTGACATCAGTCAGAAGTTTGGGCACTACAAATGCAGGATTTAGTTTCAAATTACTGTGTAGCCTTATTGGTATATTGGATCTTTGGGGGCAGATTTGAGGAACACTGTGGCCATACTGTTTTAGCATCTATAAATTCTCATGCATAATAAACATTTTGTAGCCCAGAGGTTTACATTTCTGTGTTCCTAATAGCTTGATTTTTGTGGTCTTTGAGATGCACAAATTCTGCTGAAGCTAACTGGAATCTTGCATGTGAAGACAGTATTACCAGGCCCCAAAATACATGAAAATCCAGATAGTTTTGTATGTAATTCACCATTTTTTCCTCTCAGGGTCAAATAGGTTACTATATTTTTGACACTTAATTCTCTGTCATCAAAAAATATTCTGCATCTAATGAAAATCTTCAAACTTTTTGAATATGCAGTATTGCAAGTGATTTTTTCAAGATTTTTTTGGCTTAAAGGTGACTTTTAAAATGGTCTGGGGAATGCAGTTTGCCATCTGTTACTTTAATAGAAATTATTATTTTTTTAAATTCTTTATAATCATAGGACAACACAAGCTTTTTTCCTCTCTTTAGATAATTTAAAGGAGTCTGATTTTCAGACAATGAATGATGATGTGCACTTGAAGCCCATTTCAGATTGGATACTCAGACTGAAGCCCCTAGTTATATCCATATAACCCTACTAACCACAGAGGGGTTGCAGTAGTTGGGGCCCAGTATACTTCCTGATGTAACCCGGAAATATCTCTGCACAGCAGGTTGAGTGGTGGAAGTGGCACCCTCATTAATTGTAAACTTCCCCTTGTAGGGTCACATATATTATAACATTTTAATATACTGTAGTTTTTAATCTACTTTGAGCAAAGTGGTTCTTTAGTGAAACCATTTGTGTGCATGATGTAATTGAGATTCACACAGTAAAATACAATTTGATTCACTTGAACATGGAAATTGGCTGTTTTATGAGTCATTTGTGCATGATTAGTATGACTATATTGTATGTTATAACTTAGGAAACCTACAGCAGTTGTAGAACAGTAATATTGAAAGAGGCTGTCCAATACATTTGTTTCTTGACAACAACTGATCAATTTTAATTTGTCAAATTTTAGTGCTAGTGGTATTTTCTTAGAAAGCTGAAAGGATGCTTATTAAAACAATAGTGGCACTAAAATATTGCAAGTCAAATTTGATCATATCTTTTGTCAAAATAAAACCAAATCAGGAGATCAACTCATGAGTCATTGTTAAATTTAAGCTTAATGTAGAGGAAAAATGAGAATATATTAATTTTTGTCAATTTGTATAATTTTTCAGTTAAGCAATCATAAATCAAGGAATATTGTATTTTTGAGGCTCGTTAAAGAGACATTATACATCAGAATAGTGAAGCAGTCAGCATAATAAAATTATGAATGCCTAAGTATAACTATCTGTATGTAAATTATGTGAGACAGATTTGCTAATGTTACAGAGGAGAATAACCATCTATTTGACAGTTCTCTGTAGGTGCTACTTCTGGATGCAAGTGACAGATGTTAAATGTAAACCTCTTCAACAGCAATCACTTAGCATGTGGGGAAGAGTGGGAGGAGGCAATATAGAATAGGATAAATAGCAGATAGTGTCATTTAAATAATTTGTTCTTGTACTGCTATATGGCCATTTTTTAAAGTGACTTTTTTACTGACAAAGCTCAGGTATATGAGGAAGCATTCTAGAATTTAATTTATAAAAAAAAATGTTGCTCAAAGAATCTACAACTTTAAGAGAATTAACTGAATACTGTAGATAAAACTAGGTGAGGAAAACTGTTTATGGAATGTTTAATTGCCTTTTACATTAGCAATCTCCTTATTTTTTGTGATTGTTTCATTTGAAAGTATTCAGTGAATATTAATTAAATTTCACTATGGTAAGAGTGTTAGTAGTGTATTTGCTGGTGGTTGTTACCACTATGTGGTTGGTCAGCTTAGGCACATGGTATTGTTTGTGTCTTCTGATAGATGAGTGTTACCATAATAAAGATGGGGAAAATATGATTCATTAGGCCCTTAATACTTTTGAAGAGAGGTTAGAAAGAATTTTTGGAGATAGGAGGATTGGGAAGTTGAAGGAGATTTTAAACTTATATTATTTCTGTATCACTTAGACCAGACCAAGCCTAACACATTATTGCTAGAAAATATAAGATATTGTATTATAGATGGGGAAATCAGGAGCTTGTAGTAATCCATTTCCAAAACAGAGATCATCATTAAAGTAGTTCAGAAAATTATCAACTGCTGTTGCAGTAGTGTCTCTCTCATGTTATTTCATAATTAATTGTTATGTGTTTATATACCTTAATATAATGTGAAACCTAATGCAAGGATTCAGGAAACGCGGTTAATAGAAACATAGACATGCAACATTAATTCATCCAATCTCCAAAGTGTTTTTCCATTTACCAGTCAGCCTATCTTCCCATAGAAATCTTCTCAACCGCCAATAAAACTGGTATTCAGGGGAGAAACTAAACAAACAGGGAGAGCTTATTGTTGAAAAATATCTGTTCATTTAGCCTTCATACTATCTCCTGCCTATTAATATTATGAAGTCTTAGATACTATAGCATCATAGAATTGTAGGACTGGAAGGGACCTCGAGAGGTCATCTAATGTATTTATAGAATATTTTCTTGTTACCCTCTAGCTAGTTTAATCTCATTTTGCGTCTTGGCCTTTCTAATTTTTTCTTTGCATACTTGTTTGTTTATATTAATCCTTTGTAATTTGTCCTTGAGTTTCAGATCATTGATGGTCTCCTGGTTAAGACAGGGTGGTTGCTTGCCATATTCTAATCTTTCCTATGCAATGGGGTAGTTTGTTCTTGTGCCCTTAATAATGTCTCTTTGAAAAACTGCCAATTATAAACACTTGCTTTCTGTTTTCTTCTGCTAACTGATAGTGTTGCTTTGTGTAACTTGTATTAAATCTCTTATCCACTTGGTGGTTCAATGGACCTGCAATGGGGTGCATGCACCACGGTGGTGCCTCCTGATGCTGTCTCGGGAAATAGCTTTGCATGTTAGTGTGCTCTTTTTGGGTGATGCCTCACTGCTGTCACTCCTGCTCTAGGACCCATGTCTCTCCAAGGACCGTGGAGTCCTCTTCAGTGACACAGCCCTCTGGCTGTGCCACACGTTGTCTCCCCCCTTCCAGGGGACCATCAGTCCACTGTTCAGCCACTTCCCTTAGTGTCTATTGCAGCGAATTGTCTGGCCACTTCCTCATGGCCCCAGCATCCTCTTTGCTCTTGCCTCAGGGTCTCAGTCTGGAAACCTCAGCAGCCAGCCAGGAGCTCTCTCTTGCTTCCCCAGTTCCTGTTAGCAGCCCTGCTCTGTCCTGGGTGCTGGCAGTTCTCTCAGTCCTCCAGAGACACAGTCCTTCCTCTCTGGGCTCCCAGCAGAGAACTGAACTTCTCTGCTCTGGAGCTTCAGCTTCCTTTTTATATGGTCCTGATTGGCCCTGACTGGCTGCTCCCTTCAGCCCTTCTCTGATTGGCTGCGTCCAGTGCAGCCTAGCTAGGGCTGCTTTTAACCCCTTTTCTGCCAGTGAGAGGCAGTCACTCCATCTCAGGACCCTTGGAGATTTATAATTGCATAAGAATGGCCAGTCAAAACAAAGGTCCATCCAGCCCAGTATCCTGTCTACCGACAGTGACCAATACCAGGTGTCCCAGAGGGAGTGAGCCTAACAGGTAATCATCAAGTGGTCTCTCTCCTGCCATCAATCTCCATCCTCTGACAAACAGAGGCTAGGGACACTATTCCTTACCCAATGAAAATTCATTTTCATGATTTTAAATAATCAAACATTCATGCACTGTATGATTGACTTACTGGGCATATTTTTTGTTCTTGTTGTTGTGTTTGCTAATTTGTTTCCTTCTTCCTTTGATTTGAGTTAAAGAATTCTTTTCTCTTTCTTTCTTTTGAAGAGGCAGTTACAGTTCACTACATATACCAGTTTTTTCCACATCATTCAATGTGTTCTGACTTTCTGTATATCTGTTTCCCTTAATGCAATTAAGATATACCATTTTATTAACAACTTAATAATTAAGAGTTCTTTCTCATATAAATTCTGACCTGCGCCTACGTGGATCAGATGGCCAATCTTCCCAAAGGGAGAAAATATTCCTACCAGACTCTTAAAAAGAGGCAAACTGGTCAGGCCCACAGCAAGGTGGAAATCTAGTTCTGACAACTAAATCAACTTATAGTATGGAGCAGATAGGTCAGCATTTGGGGGCCCAAGATGGACTTAAGTTAGGGGAGATGAGGGGGTCCATGGGAGGCAATCAGTTACCGTGCGTCTCATAAATAAGCTGTAGTTGGAGGCTTCTGTCCCCACCTAAAATTGCTGGCTGTGTCTAGGAGATCAGCAGGGTAGGATGCTTGAGTTTTGATGAAATACATTTATTCCATTTCATTGGTAATTATGGTTCATTGGCAAGAACTGTTTTTTTATTCAGTATAGACTGTCTGATTGAACTGAATGAATGAAAGTCACTTTTGTGTAGTTTTAACATGATTAATGAAAAATAAAGTCTGATAAACAATTATTAAAAAATTTCAAATGTAAAGTAAACTGTATGAATAGATGAAGAGATTTATTTTGCTATATATTAGCACAAACTGTAGTATGCCACAAATAGAATACTGGATACTATAATTAGCAATATGCTCATGTCTTAACTTGCACACAAGAAGCAGCTATCTTTAATGCTAATGGCTGTTTGTTGATATTCGATAAGAATACAACACATAACCTATACCCATAAAAAGACAAAACAAATATTTTGCTTCTCTCTCTTCACGGTAAGGCATCATCGTTCTTTCTCTCCAAAATACTCCAGTGGTATTTTTTATTAAAGGAAAACTTCATTGTCTTTCATTAATATTATTTCAGTTTCATCTCATCATGTATCAAAAACAAAAATATTAGCTTTCTTCATTAAATTAACCACATGACTAACAGAAATAAGTCTGTTTCAAGGATATAAACTTAGTACATTTTTCAGCCATATAAAACTTCAATCCAGAAACTGAACCTGATGCAGAATACAGCAACCCATTTCATAAGCAGTTTCCTTCTCTGTTAACACAGAACACTTGTGCTCCTTGAACTGCATTGGCTGTGTGCTGGTTTCCAGGAGGTCAGGATATTAATTTTGATCTATGAAACACTAAATGCTTTTGGACCAGTCTGTTTGTGAGGCACTCTCTTTTACCATGCCATACTGCTTCATCTGGGTTCAGTTGAGTTGCTTTTGCTGGAGCCCACTTGATATAAAAGAAAGGAAACTATGGGCAGCGCATTGTCCATGAGAAGTAGTGGGTTTTTGGAATTTTACTCTCTCCATTGGTCCAAATAATTTGAATTGGTGATCTTACGGGTATACTGTAAAGTCCATCACTCTATCCAGGCTTGGTTGGTTGGCTTGGTTGGTTGGTTGGTTTGGAGGAGAAGAAAGGTGCAGTAAGGGCTGGTATTTGTGGGTCTGGTGGAAATCACTTCAGTAAAATGGATAATTGGTTTGCTTTGCATATTTATATTTGTGGTTTCAAAATGAATACAGCCAATCATAGGCCCTTCTTTACATTAGCTGCAAACAAATGAGATTTAGTAATATATATTTTAACTCATATTGGTATTTTTGAATTTTCATAATGTATTTTAATACATCTATGCCAACAACCTTTCTTCTAGAGACACTAGAATGTTCCTTCTAATTTTTAGTACAGGAAATGTGTTGAAGGGGAATGTTGCCTGTATCTTGTAATATAGGTCTAAAAATGATGGGTCAGCTCCTAAACCAATAGGTGTATTCCTTTAACCTCAGTTAAGAATGTGGCCCGTTGAGCAGAAATTAACCTTTTATCTTTTAAATATATCTTCTAAGTTTATGGGAGTATAATGCAATGTTCTGGAATAGGTTAGCAGCAGTAGGGGTTGATCCTGGGATCTCTGGGTCCAAAAGCATGGGCATCTCCTGTGTGAGATAAAAAACCAGATTTCTTAGCTGAAAGGCTGAAGCACATTCATAAACCACTCTACATGTACTAATTACTAAATAGAGAGCGTCACATTGTGTTTGTTACAAATAACATGGGACTACTAGATTCAACAAGGTAAATGGACATACAGTGGACAAGATCTCAACATAGCTAATATACCAACTTCGTTGACGATTCAAATGTATCCACGTGACCATTACCATGATAAATAGGTCAGGGTTTTGATGTGTTAGAGTTTGTGTGGATGACTGGGTACCCAGTCCTGTTGGTTTACAAGACAATAATAGCTGTCTGCCCTAGCTCTCTCTGTATCAAATGCCCATGTACAGAAATATTTGTTTCCATGTCATCAGTAAGTATCAGTGCCATGACAAAGCACCATCAAGAAACAGCATGGAATTTTCTGGATTACAGTAGTACCTAAAGGCCCATTCAAGAATTTGGCTCAGCTGTGCCAAATTTTGTACATGGGCATTTTCCCATTATGACCTATAGAGATGTCTTTTTTGAATAGATGACTTTTATCCTTCTCTCTTTTTTTGGTATAATAATGTATGCTTCCCTTCCTACCTCCAACCTTTGCCACATACCTGAGTTTGAAGCCATGACTATCATTATGAAAGTAGAGATTAACTTTTTGTACAAGATAACTATTTTATAGTTGAAAGTTAATCGATACCACAAATGTCAGTTGGCCCTTTTCTTGCTACACATCGTTGTCATATACATGGCACGCTGTGCACATTAGGCAGTAGTCAGTTGTTCAGGGGCATTGTTGTGCAATGAGTGTATGTTTTAGAGTACAAGACTGCCATCATCTGAAGTTATTGGTCCAGATGGTTACAAGTAGAGTCATTTTGAGAATATGCACTGTATAGCTGCATGTGTTTACATAGATCTAACTTTTTACTTTTTATTTACTTTGCAACTCTTGTTTATGTACTGTGATATCATATTTCTGTTTTCACAGAGATTGAATGTTTCATCAGTAAGCATTTTTCATGTGGCATATAAACAACCTTGTTCCATATTAACTGTACTAGGATGTTCACTTCTCATTTTCTGTGGATTCTTCCACAAGTGACTCTGCATAGTCACACTTCTGGCTAATGTGCTACCTGGTATAATCTAACAGTGTATTCTTCTCCAAGCAGTGTCTATTGAGTGCATGTATGCCTTCTCCTGTCTATCACCTGGACATCTGCGAATGTTCTGAGGGTGAGGCTATGTAAGAGGCAATGTGCCCTCTATTGCCTCAGTTATTTCCAACCATTGCACCAGATGGCAGTGGACTGTACCAGTCCCTCAGATCAGGGGTTATCCTCCTACTTGGTGCCTTTCGATGGCTTGCTATAGTTTGTTTTTGTGTTAGTGTAATTTAAGGTAGTTTTATAGTATAGTTGGTACAGTTTTTGGATTGGCTCCATGAGATAGTGGAACCAAATAAGAGGAATCCAGTTTTTAAGAATCTTACTTTGTTGCCCACCTGTCTTCTCAATGTTTGACAGCCAGGTTAGATGCCTTAAATGCCCCCTTGTCTGTATTTTCTGTATGCTAGATTTCACACCCAGCGTGCGTCAGGAGAAGCAGAATAGACTGCAAAATGTCTTATTTAAAGACACTTTCTGCTAAACTGTCGCGTTTGGGGAGATCATTAGATTCAAAGACTAAAGCCTGTTTCAGTTCTAGTTGCCTCTTACAGCAAGGCTAAGGTGCCTAAAGGATCCCCAGGGTTTAGGATCTTCATTAGTTGGAGCTCTTGTTCGTGTTTCGTCGGCTCCTCCTGTGAAAGCCATACCTGTTCCGTCTGATCAGTGGCTAAGGATCCTAGGATCACATCACTGATTGTGGCTGTGTTGGTTCTTTAGAAAAAGATGAGGGAAAATCCACTCATGGTTAGCAGTGCCAGATCCTGTGGGTCCCATTGAGACTTGGCCTTTGCAGTTCTAACTCTGAAACCTAAGCTGGTTCCCTGTTGCACCTCACAACCCAGAGGTACAGCACTAAGCCTTTCCCTAGATCTGGTTTTCCTTAAGTATGCACAACCAGCACTATTATGCATTTCCATTCCTATGCCATATTGGGTCTCAGATCTTTTCTTTGTCACAGAAAGGGGAAGATTGTTCACTTAGCAACAGATAAGCACCACTATATAATATGTCAGCAAGAAAGTAGGTGTCCTTTCTTCCCTGTTATGTGCTCAGATAGTTAATCTGTGGAACTAGGTACTGTGGCAACTGAGTAATAATTTGTTAGTGATTCTGCTTGACCATAGGGATAGCCAGTAGAGGCCAGGATCCAATTATCAATAGAGGATGGAAGCAAATGGACCATAGGTATAAATTTAGAGGCCTCCTGCAGAGCCCCTTCTCAAGCAACGAGAGCTCAGTGATTGAGTGAGCTTCCAAGGTAAGGAGAATTTTGGCTGCAGGGAGTGTTTGGCAGCAGCGGAAGGAGGTTGAGGGATTATAATAAGTAGAAAGGCACCAAGTCCCCAAGAAAATTAAGTGACAGAAGGGAAATATTCAGTACCCTTAACAAACATGCCCTAAACATAAGCTACATAAAGAAGCCACACAAATAAAAAAAAAATGCAGTCAAAAGACCGGTGGTGGGATGGGGGCTACCCTGTTTATTGCACTGGGTAGTACAGCACCACTACTATATTAACTGCCATATGGACAAGTGGTGTGTGTGTGTGTGTATTGCAAGCAACTCATGGCCCTCAGAGACAGAATATGGGATCTTTTGGCTGAAGTGGCTGAACTGGAGGAAGAGGGAGACGAAGTTTCATAAACCAGAGTGAGCTCACCTCCTGTCTGATAGCCCCTCTACTTTTAATGAAGATGAATATGTCTGGGCAGGAGAGAATCAAGGTGGAGCAGAGGGAAGCTATCCTATAGTTGGGGACCACCTTCCAGAGGATGTCATGATATCATCTCTCACTGATTATATTCTCCTGGAGTTGGGGACTCCACTTGTTAGGACGATCTAGGGCATAATAACAGGGGATTCTATTATTAGAAACAGAGCTAGTTGTGTTTGACTGCAAACTGCCTGGTGAATTGCAGTCAGGTGTAAATGTAGCTGATCTCACAAGATACCTAGATAGCGTTTGTAGGTAGTGTTGGGGAGGATCCAGTGGTCATGGTACATGAAGCTACTAGTGATATAGGGAAACAGAAGTAGAGAGGAGGGGAGGGAGGTCCTGAAGGTCAAATTTAGGCTGCTAGGTAAGAGATTAGACTCCAGGACATGGTAGCATTCTCCAAAATGCTTCCAGTTCCACGCATGGAGCCAGTAAGACAGGTAAAACTACAAAGTCTAAATGCATAGAAGAGAAAATGGCATAGGGAGGAGGGATTTAGGTTTATTAAGAACTGGGGAATGTTTTGGAGAAGGAATAGGCTGTATAGGTGGGATGGGCTCCACCTTAAACATGATGGAACCAGACTGCTAGCACATAAAATTAAAAAAGTTGTAGAGGTGGAGAAGCACACGGTTCGGGCAGTGACTGATGGATTGAGATTATTGATTAAGAGGGAACTCCATATTCAAGTATTGAGGATAGGAAATAAGTTGGTTAAGAACAGGTAAGAGCTAGTGAGTAACAGTCGAATGTAAAAAAAAGTGCCATTTAAGCATAACACATGAAAGCAAGTAACTCAATGTTGAAAAAATGTACAAGTGATTATGTACAAATACTAGATGTCTAAATACTAAGATGGGTGAACTAAAAGTTCCTGGCATTAAATGAGAGATTGATATAATAGGTGTCATGGAAACTTGTTGGAATTAAGATAATCAATGGAACACAGTAATACTGAGGTACAACATAAATAGGAATTACAGAGCAGGTGGGGAGTGACACTATTCTTTTTAAGATGAAAATCTTAAATGAATCAAACAGTTTTATCTATAAATAGAAATATAGCTGTAGGAATGTACTACTGACCATCTGACCAGGATGGTGACAGTGAAATGTTAAAGGAGGTTAGAGAGGCTACAAAAACACAGAAAACCCAATAATAATGAGGGGTTTCAACTATCTTTGTACTGACTATGTAAATAAAATTTTCTAGACACCATAAATGATGGCTTCTTGGAGCAGCTAGCTCTGGAACGCATAAGGGGAGACGCAATTCTTGATTTAGTCCTGAGTGGAGCACAAAATCTGATCCAAGAGATAACTATAGCTGAACTGCTCAGTAATAGTGACTATAAATGCAATTAAATCTAGCATCCTTCTATGGTGAAAGTACAAAAAAACCTCATGACAGTAATAACTAATTTTAAAATGGGGAACTACATATGAATGAAGGCGCTAGTTAATTAGAAATTAAAATGAATATTAATGAGGTTAAAATGTTGGAAAGCATGGAGATCACTTAAACACTATATAACAGAGGCACAGACTAAATGTATAGCGCAACAGCCAATAGAAGGACAAAAGAATGCCACCATGGCTAGCAGTGGAGACCTTGAGAAACAAAAAGACATCCTTTAAAAATTGGAAATCAAAACATGAGGAAAATAAGAAGGAGCATAATCTCTGGCAAGTAAAATATACAAGTATTATATGGCAGGCCAAGAAAGAATGAGAAACTTACTAAACATGCAAAACATAATAGTAATGTACAAACAGTAACAGTAAAGGTAAAACAGTAACAATAAAAAGTACATTAGAAACTGGCAGGCTTCCTATCATGCAGTGGGACCACTAGATGACAGAGGTATTAAAGGAACAGTCAAGTAAGACAAAATAGTCAAAGCAGTCAGGGAAGACAAGTTAAATGAATTCTTTGCATTGGTCTTCCCTGTAGAGGATGTGGGGAAATACTCACATCAGAGTTATTCTATTTGGGCAACAAACTTGAAGCATTATCCCAAACTCAGGTATAAATAGAAAAGATTCTAGAACAAATTGATAAACTAAACAGTAATAAGTCACCTGGACCACATGATATTTACTCAAGAGTTCTGAAGGAACACATATGACATTGCAGAACAACTAACTGTAGTACGTAATCTATCGCTGAAACCAGTCTCTGTACCAAAGGACTAGAAAGTAGCTAGTGTAACACTGATTGTTAAAAAAGAGCTCCAGAGGCAAGTCTGTCAGTTGCAGGCTGATGAACTTAACTGCAATACCAGGCAAATTGATAGAACTATAGTAAAGAACAACATTTATCAGACACAAACATGATATGTTGGGGAAGAGTCAACATGACTTTTGTAAAGGGAAATCCTGTTTCACCAATCTATTAGAATTCTTTGAGGAAGTCAACAAACATGTGGATAAGAGCAGTCCACTGATGTAGCATACTTGGATTTTCAGAAACTATTTGATGAGGTCCTTCATCAAAGGCTCTGAAGCAAACTAAGCAGTCATGGGGCTAGAAGGAACTGGTTAAAAGATGGGAGACAAAGGGTAATGATAAAAAGTCAGTTTTCGCAGTGGACAGGAGTGAACAGCAAGATTCCCCAAGGATCTGTACATGGACTTGTGCTCTTCAACATATTAATGATCTGGAAAAGGGATGAACGGTGAAGTGGCAAAGTTTGCAGATGATATGAAATTATTCAAGAGAGTTAAGTCTAGAGCTCACTGCAAAGACTTAAAAAGAGATCTCAAAAAACTTGGTGACTGGGCAACAAAATGGCAGATGAGATTCAGTGTTGGTAAATTAAAAAGTAATGCCCATTGGAAAAAAAAATTCAACTATCCACAAACAGTGATTGGTTCTAAATTAGCTATTACCACCCAAGAAAGATCTTAGAGTCACTGTGGTTAATTCTCTGAAAACTTCTGCTCATTGAGCGGCAGAGATCAAAAAGGCTAAGAGCATGCTTGGAACTATTATGAATGAGATAGAAAATAAGAGAGAAATGTCATAATGCCATAATATTAATCCCTGGTGCACCCACACCTTGAACACTGCTGTGCTGGTCACCCTATTTAAAAAAGGATACAGAGGAATTGAAAAGAGAAGGGCAACAAAAGATGATCAAGGGTATGGAAAAGTATCAGTACAAGAAAAAAACTAAAGATTAGAGTTGTTTAGATGAGAAAAGAAACAACAAAAGGAGGATATGATAGAGGTCCATAAAATCATGAGTGGTGTAGAAAAAGTGAATAGAGAAGTATTATTTACCTTTTCCTACGATACAAAAATAAGATAGGAAGCAGGTTTAATAAAAAAGTCAGTACTTCACACAAAGCACAGTCAATCTGTGGAACTCATTACCATGGGATATTGTGATGGCCAAAAGTATAACTGAGTTTAAAAAAGAACTGGATAAGTTCATATAGGATAGGCCTATCAATGGCTATTAGCCAAGATGGTCAGGAAGGTAACCCCATGCTTGAAGTGAACCTAAACCTGACCGCCAGAAGCCAGGAGTGGAAGATGAGGTGGATCATTCCGTAACTGCCATGTGCTGATCGTTCCCCCTGAAGTATCTGGTACCTGCCACTGTAAGAAGATAGGATAATGGGCTTGTTGGACCATGGCCTCTCTCAGTATGACTATTGTTTTGCATGTATGCTCACCTGGTAGCTCTGCATGTAGAAGGGAACAATAATGTGGCCTGTTGCCAATAGATTGGCTTAACAGAAGCAGTTCTCAGATGCACAAATGGTCCCTGAAGGATCAAGTGTGCAAAATATTTTCTCCATTTGGGGTCAATCCAATACAGATCTGTTTGCAAGTAAGTTCAACAAAAAGAGTTCAAGAGCAAGGAAAGACAATCAACCCATCTCAGATGTTTTCCTGTTGGAGAAAGAGGCTTCTGTATACTCTCCTCCTCACCCCCTTTCTATTGAATCAGAGAGTGGGGAAGATGCATAAGGACAGGGGAAGGGTAATCCTGATTACCCAAGTTTGATCAACGCAGCAATGGTGCACAGACCTGCCTCAGTTATTGATGGAGTCAGCAACAGGCTTCCTCCATCTCCAGCCAAGTGTTTGCAGCAGCAAGGCAAGATACTCCATCCAGATCCTCAGTTTCTCCATCTGATGGACTCTAAGTGCATTTGCACTTATGGCAGTGTACGAAGTACAGACATGCCAGAATAGCAGGGTTAGACAGTGAAGCACTAAAGTGAGCAGAGGTGCCAGAGTCCTTTATGGTCTATGGTTCTCTACAAACACAATCAATGCATCTCACAGGTACAATGCTAGTAGTGTCCCACTGCCTTCTCAGCACTGGATACTTCCCCCATCACAGTGAAAGTCTCCATTGGTGAGGGAAGGCCCTGGCAGGGGTGCGGGGGCAGCAGGAAAAGCCTCTGTCAGTGGGGAGTCACTGCCAGAGCCTTTTACTGTTAAGTGTAGCTACACATCACAGTGTGGACACAGCAGTGTGTAGCTACATGTACCCTACCAGTATTATACACAAGACGTAAGAGGTGCCGTTCAGAATCTCACTCCACATTTCTGAAGGAGCTCCATTTAATAAGACGTGTAACCCACTGGTGAGTCTGTGTACCTTAGTCTTATATGTGCTATGAATAAAACTAATTCATAAAAAGCATCTTTAATATTGTAGTTGAGTTTAAGTTAATATTTTAGCTTTGTGTATGTCAAATATAGTAACAAAAACTGTGACACTAGTAGCAATATCCAAATGAGTAAAATTTGTATAAATCTGAGCTCTTGTCAGGTTACAGGAATATAGTATATATTTGTGTCTATAAGTATTCATTTGTCTAATATTCCAAGACATACCAGCAATCTATGCGCTGAGTGACTCTTTGTGAGAAGAAAAATCAGAGAAGTCTGTAAATTCTAGAAGTAGATATAGAGGGCATGGAATGTTTCTTGTTGACTGTTAACTTGTGGTGGGAACTGTACTGATCAATAGGGTTGCATCTTCTAGATTTTTCTCCTTGACCATTAAATAAATTTGACATTGAAAATTTGGTTTAAATGTGAAGGACTAAATATAAGAGAGAGAAAGCAAAAGTGGAACTAACTAGGACAATAAAAGCAGGAGAAAAAGGGTAAAACAATGCAGAAAAAAGGCTTTTTAAAGGCAAAAAAGATGACTTTGGACACCATTGAAGATGAAAACCTGATAAAAGGGTGTTTGAAAGAGAAGGAGAAAAGACCAAGTACTTTCTTCTGTCTTAATTTTAGAGACTGCCATAACCTGAGGCAAACACTTCAACCTTGCAAAGCACAACCAATTATCCATTTTACTGAAGTGATTTCCACCTGAAAGGAATGGAAATTAGAAAATGAAAAGATGAAATAAGAAGAATACCTGGGGAATACTGTGGCAGAATGTGTGTATTTAAAACTCTAGTTTAGTAAATCCAACCGAGATTCACCATCTGCTACCAACACTGGCAAAAGAAACCCCAGTTATTTTACTAGGAACAATGTGTGAATTGCATTTTTTCAAAACTTATGTTTTGTAAAGAGTGCAATACATCACTGGGACATCAAATTGCATTTCTTTCATTCATTTTCTAAGTAAATATCCTTGACTTAAGTAAAATTTCTTTGTAAAAAAAAAAGTACATTTTGTTACTAATTAATCTTTATATTTAAGAAAAGGCTAGTAAATCTGTAATAAGCCCTTTGCAACATGAACAGCTGCATATGACCCTAAAAGTGCCTTTTGGTAGGGGGGACATTAAACTAGTTAGAGACATAAAGGGTAACAAGAAAACATTCTACAAATATATTAGAAGCAAGAGGAAATCCAAGGACAGGATAAATGGGGGAGTACAGAAACTGTAACAAAATATGGAGGTGCTAAATGACCTTTTTTGTTTCAGTTTTCACCGAAAAGGTTACTGATGATTGGACATCTAACAGTGAATGCCAGTGAAAATGAGGTAGGATCTGAGGCTCAAATAGGGAAAGAAAAAATTAAAAATTACTTAGTTGGCTAGCTTCAAGTCACCAGGACCCGTTGAAATATATTCAAGAATACTGACTGAGGAGATATCTGAGCTATTAGTGGGAGAGATTTCAGAGGACTGGAAAAGGGCAAATATAGTGCCAATCTATAAAACAGTAAATAAGGACGACCTGGAGAATTACAGACCAGTCTGCTTAATTATTTTGCTCTATTATATTTCCAGGTATTGAAGTTAACCTATCAGTTTGAAAACACCTAGAAGATAATAAGGTGATAAATAATGGTCAGCATGGATTTATCAAGAACATATAATGTCAAACCAATCTAATAGCTTTATTTGACAGGGTAACAAGCCTCAGGGATATGGAGAATTGGTAGATGTGGTATATCTTGACTTAAGTAAGGCTTTTGATACTGTCGCACATGACCTTCTCATAAACAAACTAGGGAAATACAACCTAGATGGAGCTACTGTAAGATGGGTACACAACTATCTGGAAAACTGTTCCCAGAGATTAGTTATCAGTGCTTCACAGTCAAGCTGGAAGTGCTTATCAACTGGAGTGTTGCAGGGATCAGTTCAGAGTCACATTCTGTTCAATATCTTCATCAATGATTTAGATAGTGGCATAGATAATACACTTATAAAGTTTGCAGACAATACCAAGTGGGGAGGGGTTGCAAGTGCTTTGGAGGATAGGATTAAAATTCAAAATGATCTGGACAAACTGGAAAAATGGTCTGAATTAAATAGGATGAAATTCAATAAGGACTAATCCTAAACCACTTACGAAGGAACGATCAGTTGCACACATACAAAATGGGAAATGACTGCCTAGGAATGAGTTCTGCAGAAAAGAGTCTTGGAGTCATAGTGAATAACAGGCTAAAGATGAGTCAACAGTGTAACACCGTTGCAAAAAAAAAATCAAACATCATTCTTGGCTGTATTAGCAGGGTATTTTAAGAAGACATGAGAAGAAATTCTTCCACCCTATTCCACACTGATTAGGCATCAACTGTCGTATTGTGTCCAGTTCTGGGCACCACATATCGGGAATGATGTGGACAAATTGGAGATAGTCCAGAGAAGAGCGACAAAAATGATTAAAGGTCTAGAATATATGATCTATGAGGGAAGACTGAAAAAACTGGGTTTGTTTAGTTTGGAGAAGAGAAGACTGAAAGGGGATAGGTCAAGAAGCAATGGACTTAAATTGCAGCAAGGGCAGTTTAGGTTGGATATTAGGAAAAACTTCCTAACTGCCAGGGTTGTTAAGCACTGGAATAAATTGCCTAGGTAGGTTGTGGAACGTCCATCTCTGGAGATTTTTAAGATCAGGTTAGGCAAACACCTGTCAACTAATGGGAGCTGTGGGAATGGCAAGAATGAGCAACTGCGGCCACTGGGAGCTGTGGCATCTGTGCAAATGTAAACAAACTGTCTGGTGGCCTGCCAGCAAATTACCCTGATGGGCCGTGTGCAGCCCGTGGAACGCAGGTTGCCCAGTGCTTGTCCAGATGATATTTAATCCTGCCATGAGTGCAGGGAACTGGACAAGATGACCTCTTAAGTTTTCTTCAGTCCTGTGGTTCTATGATTATATGCAGCACACATGTCCAATCCACCAAGCAGAAGTGTCATCACTAGTCCCGTATTTTCAGTACCATTTAAATCCTGGTATAGATGGAAGAACTCCCCATCAGAGAGTTAACTTTTGGATCAACTCTGTGGCTTCCCCGCTGTGTGTTCTTGACACGCCACCTAAAAAAACAAAGTTTGAGAAAGTTTGTAGGCTAGAGTAGGTGGTCTCAAGTGCCTAGAAGTGGGGAAGGAGGAATGTGGCATTGTTGGGAAGCATCTAGATAAGGAGCCACACATGATTACTTTACTGAAGGCCCCACGAAACCTGGGGATAATCCTGTATTGCAATGACTATAACTGATCATTTTTAAAAAAGATTATTTTTGCTTAGAAAATATTGCCAAGCACAATGCATCTACTATGCTACTGAGGAGTCAAAATCTCTGGGATTGCTCAACCATCTTCTACAAGACAGGGAATCAGGGCTATGGAACTTTTCTGCTGGGCACGTGGAGGTATAGGACATATGGATCCAGCCACGTATCCAGAGTCTGACTACTCTCCACTTTTATAAGCAGTGGTGGCTCCAGGCACCAGTACTCCAAACGCGTGCCAGGGACGGCAAGCCGGGGGGCGGGGGGTGCCCTGCCAGTCCCTGCAAGGGCGGCAGTCAGGCAAGCCGCTGAAGGCTGCCTGACTACTGTGCTTGGGGCAGCAAAAAAGCTAGAGCCACCCCTGTTTATAAACACTCATTTCTTATACTTTTTGGTCTTTTTTTAATTTACCATCCATTTCCTCAGGATCAGGTCTCCCCCTACTAGTCCCTATGTGAACTTCCCTCTGTCCTCAGCCTCCTTGTTCATCTTCTCATCCATTTAAATGATAAGTACATTGGGCCTGTAGTGGAGCGGAGCTGGGGCTCAACCCTCCTTGAAGGTAGGGGGGAGCCACACCGGTTTACCACACTCCGCTGGCCCGGGGCCCGCCCCTTGTTTTGGGGCTGGGTGGCCACCCACTGTCACTTAGGGCTCAGACGCTCTGCTGCAAGGCTGAGCAAACAGACACAGTTAGCAGGTGGCTCAGGCCCTTCGTTGCAGGCTGAGCGGACAAGCAAACAGTTAACAGGGGGCTCAGGCCCTTTGTTGCAGGGCTGAGCAAACAGGCAAACAGTCAACAGGGGGCTCAGGCCCTTTGTTGCAGGGCTCAGCAAACAAGCAGTTCAGGTGCAGAAAGCCCAGGCCCTGGCCCAGGGCGGAGCAACAAGCGACTCAGAGCCCAGGCCCTTCAGGAGGGGTTGAGCCAACAAACACCAGGAATGGCCTGTTCAGGCCAGGGAGGAGGGGGAGTCTGCCACCCTTGAAGGGGTGGCAGGGGGAACGCAGGCCCTCCCACTCCACTGTGTTCCAGCCCGGGGCCCTAGTAGCGGTCAACACCGCTCGCGGTCAGTGGGGGATCCTGACTGAAACACACTGACATCGGTTCAGGTGAGTCTGCAGCCTGACTGGAGTCAGCTGCCCCTGGGCCATTTCCAATCTCCCCCTCACTGGGTACCTGCCATCCACCAGCATCGTCCGGTGGGTCCCAGACCATTGGTTCCTCAGGATACCGAGCATCGGGAGGTCCAGTCCACTCCTCTGGGTACTGAGCTTCGGGAGCTCCAGTCCCCTCCTCTGGGTACTGAGCATTGGGAGGTCCAGTCCACTCCTCTGGGTACTTGGTGTCGGGCGGTTCCGACAGCTCCTCCGAAGGCCGGCCATTGGGAAGCTCCGGAAGGTCCTCTGGGTAACAGGCACGGGGTAGGTCAGGCCAGTACTCCTCCGGGTATCGAGCACGGGGCAGGTCAGGCCAACACTCCTCTGGGTACCGAGCATGGGGTAGGCTGGGCCCAGCGGGAGCTCGGGTCCCAGCGTCTGCATTCTCCGGCAGCCTCCTCTCAACTGAGCGCTTGGGCCGGGCTTTTTTACTTCCTGTCCCGCCCCTCGACTTCCGAGCGGCAGGGACAGGCGGCGGTGGCCTTGGACTTCCTGTCCCGCCCCTTGACTTCCAGGGGGCGGGGACGGGTGGCAGTGGCTCCGCCCATTGCCGCACCTATTCTGGCCTGTTCCTCTCAGGCACGGCGGGGAGTGAGGCCCCCTCACTACAGGGCCTCAAAGAAAACACTAAAAATTTAGTTATAAAGGCTAAGTCAAAAATCACGGCCAAAAGTGCAATAGTTCCCTTTTCTCTTCTTCCTCTGATGAAAGTGAAATATCCTTGGAATATTCATTGGATATCAACTCGGGTGAGCATTTCCACGAGAACAAAACTGACTCCCTAATATCTAATTGCTTTGTCTTAAATTGGAAGTGGAAAAATGAGGGAAAATATCCCCTTAAAATATGGTCATGACAGCTATTTTTTGAGGGAGAAATCAGGAATAATCAGACAAGGTTTCTTTGGAAATTTAAAACTGTTCTCCTTTTTTTTATTTATTTCCTGGGGACTGCAATTTGTCCAGTGATCTAAAGTAATTGTTAGGTATGAGTCTTAGATATTAAGGATAACAGGGGACTTGAACAGAGAACTAATGGTATGGAAAAAGTGAATAGAAAAATGTTATTTACCCCTTCATATAAAGTAAGAACTAGGGGTTACCTGGTGAAATTGTGAGGCAGTAAATTTAAAACATACAAAAGAAAGGACTTCTTCACAGTCAACCTGTGCAACTCATTGCTATGGGATTGTGAAGGACACAAGTATAACTGAGTTAAAAAAGAACTAGAGAAGTTTATGGAGGATAGGTCCATCAATGACTATTAACCAAGGATACAACTACATGCTCCAGGTGATCCTAAACCACCTACTGCTGGGACTGGACAGCAAGGAATGTATCATTCAGAATTGACCTGTTCATTCCCTCTGAAGCATCTGGCACTGGTCACTGTCAGAAGACAAGATACTGTACTAGAATGACTATTGGTCTGACCAAGTATGGCTGTTCTTATGCATAAAGTTATATTCATCTGCTCACTTAATAGTTTTCCAATTATTTTGACTAGCCTATGGCATAAAGTGACCAATGAGGTCAAACACAATTTAACCCTTCTTTTCTTTCCTCACAAATAATTGGAACATACGTAATCTTTTCTCATGTCAAATTTATCACTAGATTACTGACAAGGTTGATTTTGTGATTTTAAAAAAGTCTCTGAAATCTTTAACCTTACAAATTTTGGGGGAAATGACCGTTAATCATTATGCAATTATGTGCCTTTTTTTAAAATGTTGACAAACAGCCTTCCAAAATATATTAATATAATGTCATGACTGCATAATTCATTTTTGTGGTAATTTAGGGATTCACATCTATCATAGCAAAGAAAAAGTCTTAAATCAGTGATGGCAATTTTAGAATTAAAGATCAGTGAGAAGACTAATATCTAGGAAAACCAAGTATAGCAACCGTTCACAGCTCTGGGATCACCCATGGCTTGCAACCAGCTATGGCTTATAACCTGCGTGGGTTATCCATGGAGTCACCTGTATAGAAAAGAATGAGGGAATCTGAAGTATAGAGCCCAAGAAGCAGATGGTAAAAAAAGGAACATTTGGCACGCTTTAGGATTACAGCTGCCAAGAATATCTTTTGCTAACAACTACAGCAAAGGGATGTTGGTTACTGTATTTTTGAGAAGAAACATTCATTAAAGCATTCATCATAGAATTATCTCTATAAATTATCTTTCTGAAATCACAAAGTTCAGGCTAGACAAGGTTAGTTGGGTGAAACAACCAGAAAGTAAGAGTATCGGCATTCCTGGCTGAGAGAGTCTATCCACCCTTTGCAATTGAGGCTTGTAGTTTTGAGCTTATTAAATCCTGCATTGCTCTTGGAAAATCAAATAGCAGATGTAATGAAAAAGAGAGTTTGTTTCTCTCTGCAGCTGTCTATCTGAGTACAACATTTCCTTTCAGATGCTGACCTCACTACCTCAGTACATGCCTTTGTCACTCCAAGACTAGACTTGTAATAAGCCATTTATGGAGCTACACATTGTTGCGTGAGTTGAAGTCATCTCTTTAAATGTGGGAACAGCTGGCAAGGCATTTCAACTCTGGTATTCACATCCCTCTTTGGATCACTGTCACCCTGCATTATTTACTTTTCCATCATGCTACAAAGATCATCTTTTCTCACAGGCATTTACAGAAGAGCTACTAGGATGATCAGGCAAATTGACAGTCTATATTATGAAAAGAAAGTAACAAAGATTGACTTCTTTAGCCTAGCAAAATAAAGGCTGGGAGGAGTATGATCTGTTCTCTATGAATACAGTAAGGGGATACACTTCAAGGAAAGAGAAGTATTTAAGGTAAAGGACAATGTTGGCACAAGAACAACTGGATATAAACTGGCCATGAATACATTTAGGCTGGGAATTAAAAGGGTTTCTAACCATCAGAGGAGTGAGGTTCTAGAACGGCCTCCCAATAGAAGTGTTGGGTGGGGGATACAACTCATTTTAAAATAGTTTGATACATCTATGAATTGAATTGTATGATGTGGTGGTTTGTGAAAGTAAGGGACTGAACGTGATAACCCAGGACATCCCTTCCTGTCCTAAGTCTTATATCTGTGTTAAGATATCAGTTGATAGGTGAGGGACTGGACTTCAGCCAATAGGCATGTTTGCTCTGCACTAGCTTCAGCTTCCCCTAGTGTATGGTGAAGGAAGATTTAGGTGGAGACTTACAGTTGGGTTTAGTGTCTTTTTTTAATTTCATTTTGAGGGCTCCATTACTTGGAGACGTGTGTAACTGGAGATTTAATTATACAAAGAATTGTACTCAAATTTCTTCTTTTCAAACTGTGTATTTTAAACAATGTGAGGTGTCCACAGCCACAGTTTTGGACAGGATGTCAGGTAGATGAAAACAAGTTTATAACAACTTTGCAATCATGTAAGGAAAAATTGGTTCTATTTTGGGCTTATTGTGGTTGACCATGACCATGTAATAAATGAAATAAGCATTCAGTATTTTTGGAGAGATCAAGTACAAAATAGGTTTGAGTTTTTGAGTATGAAAATCTAGGATTGTCACAAAAAAATTGTCCTCCCACCCCAGGATCCCCTGGGTAAGCACCAGCATTATATATTGCTAATGCTTTTATACATATTTGGAAGGATTTTTAAAAGGGTTAAAGGTTTATGTGTAAAGTAAAAAATTCTTTGCAGGTTGCAAAAGGGCAAAAAAACACCCCAGAACAAACTAACAAAAAAAGATTAACTCAACATTTCAGTTAGGCTCAAAAATAAAAAACAAAACTGCTGCTCAAGGCAAACACACACAAACAAGCTCCCTGCTGCCAAACAGCCAAAAGCCTGTTTTAAAAAAGCAAACAAAAACCCCACAAAACCAAACAAACCTAAAGGGAGGTTGCAAAAAAAAAATTGCAAAGGCCGGTAAGTTTAAAAAACAACAGTCTCGCAACTCTAAAGTTAGTATGTTTTAAAAAACCTAAATGAGTCACAAAAGGCCAGTTCAGACTGGCACCAAAAGCATTAAAAAAACTAAAATCCCTAAACAAAAATGCCCCCTCCAAAAAAACCCAGGGCTTAAAGCCCTCTCGAAAGCTAAAGCAAGTTAAAAATCAACAGCAAACTCTAAATGGCCTGTGCACAAAACAAAACTCCCATCTACCCTTCCCCCTATTCTTACGTTATACCCAGACTTAGCCAGTCCTGGGTTGTGTGCGTGTAAGTATAAAAGTGGGTTAGGGCTTGGGCACTCATGCTTTCTTCCTTCCTGTAAGTAACATAAATAACACTCAGCATTCACCAATGTTATTTGGTTAATATAGCTTTAAAACCAGTCACTTGGTGTGCTCCTTCATCTCCTCCCCTAAAAATCCTGTGGCCTCAGCCTAATCACCTAAAGCCCCAGGCAAATTCATAAAATAAATATCACATTTTTGGTGGATAAACTTTTGGTGAAGAATCTATCACAATATCATCCAAAATGTTCTCTAAACTTATAGTAGCAATTTTGTGTGCTTAATTTTAATTATGCAAATTTCCTAATTTGTGCATTTAATTTCAATTTGTATATGCTAACTGGATAATTAGATTTTTTTTGTTGGACATGCAGAATTGTAGACACAAGTTTAGGTTTTAGAAACTGTTATTTTAATGAACTGATGAGTAATTGATTGAATTGGGCTATAGAGAAATATTTAGTGTAAGATTCTCCAAAGTGAGTAGCCCACATTCACCTCTACACCTAGCTCTGCTGAAGCTACAGTCTCTTAAAATGTACAGTTTGTCATATTCTCCCTGTCGTCTGGAAATATGGGAGTTGTTATGCTCACTTCAGGCACAACACCTCCTGGTGCTTGTGCTGGGGTTGTGTCCCTTTGCATCTCCTCCAACTATGATCCCTTAATTTAAGGCAAAATACAATGTACAATACCTAACCTTTCATCATTGTGTCACTCAGTGGTAATATGTAGCTTATTATGGATGAATTCCAAACTAACTCACATCTGGTGCTCCTTAATTGGAACATTAAAGGTTGTGACAGAGAGCCCTTATATTAGGTAAGTAAAATACCCCATTTTGATCTCCTCCTCTTCCAGGTACTTCCACTTTTGTTCTGCCTTATCATGACTATATCAAATCATAAGCAAAAGTGCCTCTTTTTTAAAAAAACAAAACAAAACTATTGTTCAGAGCATAAAAGAACTCTAACAAATGTAAACAAAAAATTGTTCTTGTTCTGTTGGTACCTTAAAAACATTGTGTTGGTCTTCAGAGTACACTAATATGTTCAACTGTTGTAGGAGCATAATCTCTCTCTCTCTTCCAGTAAAGAACAATAAGACCACTGTATTACCTGACCTGAAAGCAAATAAACAAATATGTAAGTTAGAAAAGGCAAACAGGAGAAAATATTTTTCATAATGTTCATGAATCAATATTTGGAATTAATCCTTTTTGTTCTCCTGCTTTATCACAATATTTCATCTTTAAAGTCAAAGTTCAAAAATGTCACTATCAATTCTGGTACATATTTTTGATCAAGTCTTATCAAATAAAATTTACAGATTCTATTTTGCTGACCCCTCTTAAGTGAAAGCTATAATTACGCAATAAATTGTTGTTAGAATAGTCATGAAACTTTTGCTTCTCCTCTGAGAGAAAAAAAGTCATCCATAATTTGAAATTTTCAAGTAATGTTTTCCTTCATCTGGTGCTTCAGTGTCTATGGTTGGCACAAGGAAATTGCCATGGGATGTATAGACCCCACATGGGCCTGGCAATCAACAAGTAAATGCAGGAACTGCTGGCCAGTATTGGTTTGGTAGCCTAACAGGACATGAACAAATGAGGGCTTGTCTACACTTATAACACTACAGCAGGACAGCTGTGCCACTGTAGTGCTTCAGTGTAAATACTACCTACATGAACAGGAGTGATTTCTCCCATCAGCTTAGGTAATCCACCTCCCCAAGAGGTGGTAACTAGATAGACCAAAGAAATCAGTCTACACAGGGACTTAAATTGGCTTAACTGTGACAGGATTCTCGCCCTGCTATAATAAATATTAGAGTACGTTGTGCAGCTGATGTTCTGAGCTCATTATCTTTTCTGCCACCTTGATGACTTCTGGTAGGGCTTGAGCCGCTTTAGTCCCCTGAAGTCTTCAGGGCATGCATTATGCTTGGCTGCCAGACAAAGTGCATAGTATCAGTTCTTTTCAGTTCATTCTTAGCTGCCAGTTGCACGCATCATACTGAATAGTCTTGACACCTACCTTGTGGAAACTGTCCTCCCTGAGTCTCAGTGTGGATTTTGGTCTGGACAGGGCAGTAAAGACAGCTTCAGGACAAATGTTGGAAGCAAAACTGTGCTCTTTATATAGAGAGTGTCTTTGACTCCATAAATTGTTAGGGACTCTGAAAACTCTTGTTAATTTTTGGATGCAAAGATTGTTTGTCATTTCATCCTTCCATAATGGGGTGATGGCCAGAGTGGTGAAAAATGACAAGATATCAGATCCCTTCTAGTCACCTATGGCACCTAACAAGGTTGAGTGCTGGCTTCCACAGTTTTCCATCCTTTTTTCAGCTATGCTTATGGATGCATTCATGACATTGACAGAGGAGCATTTTATCCAGTTTCACACTGGAAACTGTTCAATCTGCAACACTTCCATGCTCTCACAAAAGTGGCAGATTTTCTCATTAAGGAGCTTTTGTTTGCTGATGACTGCGCATTTGTTGTTCACTCAGTTGATGATATTCAATGAATAAATAATCACTTTGCTTGTACACTCAATCGCTTTGGTTTCACAATCAGAAACTAAAGAAAACTGAAGTATACCAGCCTGTGCCAGGAGATGACCTGTATACCCCGTTATTAAGATCAACAACACTCCTCTCTAGCCCAAGGAGAACTTTGCTGCCTAGGAAGTATGCTGTCACAGAATGCCACAAATTGATTATGACATTATCCATCTGATAGCCAAGGTCAGCTCTGCATTTGTAATGTAGTCATACTGCAAGGAAACAATAGAAGCATTAAAATAAACACTGAGCTAAATGTCATTCTATGTCAGACTGGGACATGCTTATTGATTAGAGCAGAAGTCAGGTCTGGTGGTCAGAGCAGAAGTTGGTACTCTGGAATAGGAAACTAGTGTCAGAGACCAGAACAAAGGGTCAGAGCCCGAATCGGAGATCAGAGCCAGGAGTCAGAACTGGGTTTGCTGGAATGAGGCAAGGCAGCTGCAGGACTGGAACAAGGCAGTGGCAAGGCTGAGAACAGCCAGGTGCTCTCACAGGCATGGGATAATGATTTGAGCAGCCACCAGTCTGCTGCTGCTGCTGGGTTTCAAAGCTGGTCTGCTGATATTTCACACCAGTCAGGTGGGGTAGCCACTCAGGCAGTCTGCTACAGGCCAGCTGTACTCATTAGGTTGCCTTAAGACTGGCTTTGCTTTCAGACTGGCTTTGCATCAGACCCTGATTTCAGACATTAGTGCTCACAGTGCTTCTATATGCGTATGAAACATGGACAACATATTGCTCCCACATTAGGAAACTTTATTAGTTCCATATGTGCTGCCTTCAGTCTGTTTTCAGGGTAAAACGGCGGGACAAGATTCCTAATATTGAAATCCTTAATTTTTATGGATGTGGCATTCAACTATAAACAATATAAAGACACATTGATCAAGCTTGAAAGCATGTCACTTTGACCCCAGCAACTGGAAAGAAACCATGACAGAGCAAGGCAGAGCCAGATTTGTCATGTTGCCATTAACCTCTTTGTAGCAAGGTGCATTAACATCTTATGTGAAAAATGTGAACAGCGCAAAGCAGGGCAATGTAATTGTCATGGACACCCTGTCCCACAAGTAACTGTTTGCATTTCTTGCATTGGTTTGACCTCACATATATGTTCACTTACAGTGTTTGCTGAATCCTCATAATTCACAATCAACATTAGATTCCATCATCATTAGGATCCTACCAAATTCACAGCTGTGAAAAACACATCAGAAACCATGAAATCTGGCTATTGGGGTGGGGGGACAGGGCTGGGGGCTCCTGTAATGGGCTGGACTCCAGCTGCTAGTCTTGGCCTGGACTGGGGAGGGAAAGGACTTCCTCTTTCCCTGCAGGGGCCACTCCCAGAGCTGGGTCAGACTCACCTCCAGGAACCTCCCCTGACTGCAGGAAGCTCTATGGTTGCTGGTTGAGATAGTCCCTGATCTGTGCGGAGAGTCTGTGGCTCCAACTGTCAGCCCTCAACCTGGGCAGAGAGACAGCAGCCCCTGGGTGGAAAGGCTGCTGGGAAACACACATACCCCATACCCTGCTGTCCTCATTTCTGTGCTGCTGTTAGTGGTGGCGCTGGCTTTAGAACTTGACGCACTGCCATCAGCCACTTCTCTCTAGCTGCCCAGCTCTGAAGGCAGCACCCCTGCCAGCTGCAATGCAGAAGTAAGGGTGGCAATCCCATGACCCCATGCCCTTGCCCATAGCCTTGTTACCCCCCATCCAATCCCCTTTTGGGTTGGGACCCCCACAGTTACAACACCATGAAATTTCAGATATAAACCTCTGAAACCATGACATTGATTATTTTAAAAATCTCATAACCATGAAATTGACCCAAAGGCACTGAATTTGGTTGAGCCCAAATCATCATATTTGTCTGCCACTTGGGGACACCTTGTGGGAGTGGAGATGCTCTAGCTCATTTGGAGACTCTGCAGGACCTGGGCTCCACAGAGTGGAAGAACCAAGACTCCTGGTAATATAAGTCTGTTAGCCCATCAGGGGCAGGATATGGGGTCTGTCATGGAGTGAGTTGGGACCCTCTGGCCTGTCCATAGGCACCTAACTCTCCTCAGCATTTCCTACTGGTCATCTTAAGTGGTTCCCTGCTCAGATTTCTGGCTTCTGTGAATTCACTTTGTAGATGTCTCTCTCTCCCCATGCATTGTATAGGGAACCTGGGCACCTAACATGAGACTGAGCATTCCAGGAGGTGGCAGGGCACCTAAAAATTAGGCATTTCAACACTGACTCAGACATCTCTTTGTGGATCTAGCTCATAATTCCTATTATAAATGTTTCTATTTTTTATTTTTAGTTTTTATTTTTTGATGTATGATCCAGAAGAATTCAGCTTGACTTTCAGATTCCAGGTTGAGTTTGCAGGGCCAAATTTACTGAGTCAGTAAAGTAAACAGAAATAAGAATTAATACACATTGGAAGCAAAATCTTTTACATAGTCACTTTGCAAAGGAGATCCAATGTACTTAATGTCAGTCTTTGAAAACAAAAGAGGAGAGTAAGATACACTCTCATTTGACTATAAGCCCCTATGTGAATGGCTTTAAAGCAAACAGTTGTGTGATAGTAACCAAACAGAGAAAAATCAGAAACGTATTTAAAGATAGAGATGGACAAGGTTGGATTTTAAAACTGGTCTCCCATGTGTGAAGCTTTTATTCTTCCCTTTGAGGATCTTTAATTGGCCTTGTACAGTTCCCATTGGGATGCTTTAATATAATGTACTCTGCAGAGAAAAACAGAAAAAAAATCCACCAATAGAGCCCATTGAGAGCAGCTGATAACCTAATAATGGAATATCCCCTTGAGTGCCAGTCACATGATTCTTAGAGTAAAGACCTTAAGGCACCGAGGTGGCTGCAAGCTATTCCTTTAGCTGATTTTAGACGAAACATCTTGTTGATAGACATGACTGTGCATAGAGAGGCTCACCAGCTGTAGAAAATTCACACCATCTGAATGAACAAAGCCATATCCCTCAGAGTGTAAATAAACTAATTCAAGATTGCTAGCAAATCTGGAGGCTTCTAGACAGCCCCAACAGATTTCCCACTCTGAGAAATATTTCACTGTCCGTAGCTTTTACATTTCTGCCACAGGCCATTTTTACACTGATACTCCGTGTTTTGTGTGTGTAAACAAATATTACCATATTGAATGTTTGCTTGCAGTAGAAAGGTTTTATTAGCATTACTTTGGGATAGCATCATTACTTAGAAATAGTAAAGTCATGGATGAGAGGATGTGCAGTGCCCAGCACAATAGGTCCCTAGTCTCAATTGGGACATCTAGGAATTACTATAATAATAATTAATAATAGCCAAACATATTGGGAGTTCCTGAGCTTTTTTCCAGCTTTACTGAGCCTAGGAACTCTGCTAACCATCACAATAAGACAGGATCATGGCTTTGTCCCCATTCTGCAGTGGCCTGCTGAGCTGCTCACCGTAAAGATGATGACACCATGGCAGCCTTCTACAGGATGATTGTCATAAACAGATAAGTAAGAGTTAATAGAACAAAAGTGCTTCATATCTCTTTTGCCTAGAAAGGGTTAACAAGAACAGTGAGCCTGGCTGTCACCTGACCAGAGGACCAATCAGAGGACAGGATACTTTCAAATCTTGAGGGAGGGAAGTTTTTGTGTGTGCTGTTAGTTTTTGGTTGTTGTTCACTCTGGGGGCTCGGAGGGACCGGACGTGCAAACACATTTCTCTCCAATCTCTCCGATACAGGCTCTTATAAGATCAGAATAGTGAATACTAGATAGATAAGGTGAGTTAAGCTTATGTTTGTTTTCTTTATTTGCAAATGTGTATTTGGCTTGAAGGAGTTCAAATGTGTATTTGGCTGAAAGGATTTTAATTTGTACTTGAATACTTAGGCTGGGAGGGTATTCCCAGTGTCTATACCTGAAAGACCCTGTACCTATTCCATTTTTAATTTACAAAGATAATTTTTACTGTTTTTCTTTCTTTAATTAAAATTTTTTCTTGTTTAAGAACCTGATTTTTTTTTATTCTGGTGAGACCCCAGGGGACGGGGTCTGGATTCACCAGGGAATTGGTGGGGAGAAAGGAGGGAAGGGGGAGAGAAAGGTTAATTTCTTTCTGTGTTAGGATTACTTTCTCTCTCAGGGAGAGTCTGGGAGGGAAGAGAGAAGGAGGGGGGAAGGTGAATATTCCTCTCTGTTTTAAGATTCAAGGAGTTTGAATCACAGTGATCTTCCAGGGTAACCCAGGGAGGGGAAGTCTGGGAGAGGCAACGGTGAGGGAAAGGGTTTACTTTCCTTGTGTTAAGATTCAGAGGGACTGGGTCTTGGGGGGTCCCCAGGCAAGGTTTTGGGGGGGACCAGAGTGTACCAGGCACTGGAATTCCTGGTTGATGGCAGCACTACAAGTACTAGGCTGGTAATTGAGCTTAGAGGAATTCATGCTAGTACCCCATCTTTTGGACGCTAAGGTTCAGAGTGGGGAATTATACCATGACATGGTGTGCAATGTGTGGGATAAGATAGAATCCAAAAGCCAGTGAGGTTTTTATTTCTCTCCCTGCTAGCTATCTGCAGGCAGACTGAGGTTTGGGTTTAGAAGCAAAAGCCAGTAGGATTTTTTCTTTCTCTTTCCCTGCTAGCTGTGTGTAAGGCAGGCTAGAGGAGATTGTTTTAAAAGCAAAGGTCTGCAAGTTTTTTTGGTCTCTCCCTTCTGAGTACTCTGAAGGCAAAGGCATTAGAGCTTAACAAGGATCTTTGTTAAATAAAGGGACTCCAGTTGTGAGTCACCATACACCAGCAAAACACATTCGCAGATGAATGGGTTTTTTTTCTTTCTACCTCTGTCGGGAATAGCTAAGTAGAAGGAGTTAAAAAAAAGACTCTGTTGCTAAGCAACCCTAAAGAGGCAACAGAGAAGCAGCATTTCAGGCAGTAAACAGCAGAGGGCACCCCAACACAAGAAAGCAGAAACCATGACTACCAAGGACACCCTGAAACAGGAACAGGCAAGATGGGATGCAGAGGAACAAATCGAAGATCAGACCATAAGTGAGACATGGAAAAGAAACAACAAGAACTAGAAATAAAACAAAAAGAGATGGAGCTGAAAGAAAGAGAAAGAGAGGCTGCCCACAGGAGAGAGCTGGAGATAAAAGAAAGAGAGAGGGAAGAGAGGGAAAGAGAGAGAAAGCATGAACTGGAATTAGCACAGGCTAGGCAGCATGCTCCAGCCAACCCTAGCAATCCTTCTCCAGTTATTGTTCCACATCCCAAGAAATTTCCCACCTACAAGGCAGGTGATGACACGGAGGCCTTCCTAGAAAATTTTGAAAGGACCTGCCATGGGTACAGCATCTCTGAAGACCAGTACATGATAGTGCTGAGGCCGCTGCTCAGTGGACCCCTAGCAGAGGTGGCGGCTGAAATGCCTAAGGAGAACATGTACGATTATAAACTTTTTCAAACCAAGGCCAGAATCAGAATGGGGCTAACACCTGAGCATGCCCGTCGGAGGTTCAGAGCCCTAAGGTGGAAACCAGATGTGTCATTTACCTGACATGCCTACCATATTGGAAAGAATTATAATGCCTGGATATCAGGAGGCAATGTTAAATCTCTGGACTACATGCTCCTCCTAATACAATTGGAACAGTTCTTAGAGGGTGTTCCTGAGGAAATAGAAAGGTACATCCTAGATGGGAAACGCAAAACTGTAACCGAGGCAGGGGAGATTGGAGCCAGATGGGTGGAAGTGGCAGAAAAGAAAAGAGCTACTATCAAGGGGAGCGAGTACCACAGGGGTCACACCGACAATAAACCCTATACTCGAGGGCAACCCAAGACCCCACCTATAACCCAAGGAAAGCCGTTGACTCCATATTCTTTCTCCTCACCAATCTCCAGTAACCAACCTCGGCCCAGTGATCAGTCAGCTGGGCGATGCTTCAAGTGTAATGAACTGGGACATATAAAGGCCAACTGCCCCAAGAACCCCAACAGAGTGCAGTTCATTATATCTCCATCACTCCAAAGATCCCCAGGCCCAGATGCCTCTCAAATACCCTCGGAGCGAAGGGAAAATTTGAAAGTGGGCGGACAGAAGGTTATCGCGTGGAGAGACATAGGGGCACAAGTATCAGCTATCCACCAATCCTTACTGGACCCCAAATTCATCAACTCAAAGGCCCAAGTGACAATTTACCCCTTGATGTCACAAGCGGTAAACTTGCCTACAGCTAAACTGCCTGTCCAGTACAAAGGCTGGTCAGGAATGTGGACTTTTGCAGTCTATAACAATTATCACATCCCCATGCTACTGGGGGAAGACTTGGCCAACTAGGTAAAGTGGGCCAAGAGGGTGGGAATGGTTACACGCAGCCAAGCCAGACAAGCTTCCAGACCCATCCTTGTTCTGGAGCCGGCCACAGGGGCACCGTCTGTGTTAGCAAAAACCCAGACAGAGGTAGTGGACCTGGGTCCCCTGCCAAAAACTGCAACAGCCACAGTACCTCTAGTCCCAGACCCAGACCTGGAAACACAACCAGCACCAGAACCATTACCAGCACTGATGCCAGCACTTGCAAATGCATCTTCAACCCCAACGCCAGAGGGCGCCAGCGAGCCTGAACTGGCAGAAGAAGAAGACAACCATACCCAAGAGGCTCAACCGGAACCTGAAATACCACCTGGTGCACCAGCGGGGAGCGGTTCACCAGCCACAGAAACAACCCCATCACCTACATCACTTCCAGAGGGACCAAGCCCAAGTCCACAGTCTAAGGGAGAACTGGTGTCTCCAGCCTCCAGGAAACAGTTCCAGACTGAACAGGAAGCAGATGACAGCCTTCAGAAAGCTTGGGCGGCGGCACGGAGCACCCCACCGCCTCTTAGCTCTTCTAACCGATCCCAGTTTGTTATAAAACAAGGGCTTTTATATAAGGAGACTCTTTCTGGTGGACACCGGGAAGACTGGCATCCACAAAAACAGTTGGTGGTGCCAACTAAGTACCAGGGGAAGCTCTTAGGCTTAGCCCATGATCATCCCAGTGGCCATGCTGGGGTGAACAGAACCAAAGACAGGTTGGGGAAGTCCTTCTACTGGGAGGGGATGGGCAAGGATGTTTCCAAGTATGTCCGGTCTTGTGAGGTGTGCCAAAGAGTGGAAAAGCCCCAAGACCAGGTCAAGGCCCCTCTCCAGCCACTCCCCATAACAGAGGTCCCATTTCAGCAAGTAGCTGTGGATATTCTGGGTCCTTTTCCAAAAAAGACCCCCAGGGGAAAGCAGTACATGCTGACTTTCATGGACTTTGCTACCCGATGGCCGGAAGCAGTAGCTCTAGGCAACACTAGGGCTAAAACTGTGTGCCAGGCCCTAACAGACATTTTTGCCGGGGTAGGTTGGCCCTCCAATATCCTTACAGATTCAGGGACAAATTTTCTGGCAGGGACCATGAAAGAACTGTGGGAAACTCATGGGGGGAACCACTTGGTTGCCACCCCATACCACCTGTCAGTAACCTAGTCCCAGATTAGGACCTTAGCGTCCAAAATATGGGGGTTAGCATGAAAACCTCCAAGCTTAGTTACCAGCTTGGACCTGGTACTGCTGCCACCACCCAAAAAATTAGAGTGTTTTGGGGCACTCTGGTCCCCCCAAAAACCTTCCCTGGGGACCCCAAGACCCAAATCCCTTGAGTCTCACAACAAAGGGAAATAAACCTTTTCCCTTTCCCCCCCTCCAGGTGTTCCTGGAGAGATACACAGAAGCAACCTCCGTGAATCTAAACAGAGGGATTCCACCCTCCCCGTTCCCAGCCTGGAGAACAGAATTACCGAGAGTCAATCTCTCTTCCCCCCTCACCCAGAGTGAATGCAAAGTCAGGCTAGTACATCTAACACACACAGGTTTTCCCCTGACTTCTTCCTCCCACCAATTCCCTGGTGAGCTGCAGACCCAATTCCCTGGAGTTCCTCACTAAAGAAAAACTCCAACAGGTCTTAAAAGAAAGCTTTATATAAAAAAGAAAGAAAAATACATACAAATGGTCTCTCTGTATTAAGGTGACAAATACAGGGTCAATTGCTTAAAAGAAATATGAATAAACAGCCTTATTCAAAAGAATACAATTTAAATCACTCCAGCAACTATAGACATGTAAATACAAAACAAAAAACCAACTTTGTACTCACAACTTGGAAACAGAAGATTAGAAAGCAGGAAATAGAAAAAATCCTTCTCTAGCTGAGAGAGATTCAGGCAGAAGACAAAGAACCCAGACACAAACTTCCCTCCACCCAGAGTTGAAAAAAATCCTGTTTCCTGATTGGTCCTCTGGTCAGGTGCTTCAGGTTACTTTTTTTTCAGGTGAAAGAGACATTAACCCGTAGCTATCTGTTTATGACACCACCATCAAACCAATGGCCTGGTAGAAAGGTTTAATGGAACTTTGAGGGCCATGATACGTAAATTTGTGAATGAACACTGCAATGACTGGGACCTAGTGTTGCAGCAGTTGCTCTTTGCTTTCAGGGCTGTACCACATCCCAGTTTAGGGTTCTCACCATTTGAGCTTGTGTATGGCCACGAGGTTAAAGGGCCATTACAGTTGGTGAAACAGCAATGGGAGGGGTTTACACCCTCTGCAGGAACTAACATTCTGGATTTTGTAAGCAACCTACAAAACACCCTCCTACCCTCTTTAGCCCTTGCTAAAGAAAAACTTAAGGATGCTCAAAAAGAGCAAAAGGCCTGGTATGATAGACATACCAGGGAGCGTTCCTTCAAGCCCTTCTATTCCAGAGACTTTCAAGTTTGTCAGTTTACAGCCCAGGGAGGAGATGACGCTGAGTGGCCTAAAGGTGTCTACAATGAAGGGAAAAGTGACAGTGGCGTGGAAAAGGTGAACCTCTCCACAACCTGGGAACGTCTGGCAACAGATCAAGAAGTTAATGCACTCCCCAGTGAAAGTTTCCCAGAATCAACTGGTTAAAAATTGTCCTTACAATGTAAAAAAAGCTTGTAGTTTTACATAATTAGTAGTATAGGTAAAGGTGTATGTGTTTATTAATCTGTTTATTCTAGAGTTCTAGGGAGAAATCACTGCCAGTGTGGTTCCACACTGTCAGCTATTTGGGGGGCATGTCATAAACAGATAAGTAAGAGTTAATAGAACAATGATATAGCAGATATTCTTTCCTTGCATACTGAGGAGCTCCAGTGACTCCAGGCAGATCCCCTGGGAGGGCATAGCTAAGCATCATCTCAGCACAGGTCTATTCCTTAATGGCTCAATCTAAAATAGCTTTTCCATGCACAAGGTTGTGATTGCAAGGTCTGATATATTGGAACCTTCCAAGGTTAGAATGAAAACCTGCTCTCCAGAAAGGGAGAAAGGAGTGTTTGGTATTTGACCTTGAGTGTCACTAAGGGAGGATTGACTATAGCCAGCCCTAATACTGTAAACTTGTGTAAACTGGGGAAGTGAGGAGAAGAAGGAAGTATTACTCTGGTAGTTTAAAGAAGGTTAGGAGTGATAGAAGTACTTTAAGGAATGTTATGTCTTAGTCCCAAATGGGTGAGTGCATACTCTGGTGGTGCATGGTTCTTCCTACAAGTAACCTTCAAAGCCAAGCCCACCAGAGACATCTGTTAGTTTCTGTAGGTTACATACAAGTTGCCCTGAGTGCCTCAGCAATACTTCAGTGATACCCCATAGGAAGAAATATTACAGCAGTCTCACTTCAAATATTTTCTAACTTCCTTTGTTATCCTGGCCAAGCAATGCCGACTGTTTTTACTTCTCCTTTGTTGCAAAGTACCTTATTCTGTGTAGTCCCCTTTACATTACCAATATACTTTCAAGGGAAAGAAACAGAATTTATACTCAGTTTAAGAGGCTTTTGCATTGCCAGATTAGTGTAAAGAGGCTTAATGTGAATGAGAATCAGGCCCAAAATATCCTCCAAGAGGACATCTAGCAGGCAGAGTTCAGGTTTCCCAGCAATGATTGTTGCCAGCTTTGGGAGTCCTTTCTGTAGACTTACCAATGCTCTAAGTTGTGTGAGGTTGTTTTGTTTTTTGCTGAGAAATTCTCAGCACTCAGAACAATTAAAAATAAATGAGGGACACTTTGGGAACCTCAGCCTACTTTATGGAATCTAGAAAGTTGGTGGCAAGTATTGATAAGCCTCTGAATCCTTGAATAGCATAAAAAGAAAAATACATATTTTGGTATTAGTACTTTTCAGTATATACATGTTCTCACTATGCATATGGTGAATAATAAAGCATATCTCATTAAACATAATTCTGAAATAGTTTACTGATCTATCCTTTCAACTGAGATTGAGGGTTCATTCATCTGAATTCACTAGATATATTTTTGGGCGCAGTTCTCCAGGGGATACCTGCAGTTGAGTTGTTGGCAGGATCTGAAAAGGCCAGTTACATTGCCTAGTTTTATCTCTGGGTATCGTTTCTGTAGCACCATGCATGGCATGTTCAGGTCATGACCTGAATTCCTTTGACATATGTAGCTGAAAGGGATAATCACTGCAAATATGAAAAACTACAGAAAAACAAACCCTTCATCTCCTTTTGAATGGTGATACTACCTACCTAGTTGTGCACAATGTTTTATCCTACAATGGCATTGTCCTTTGACCAACCCCAGCCTCTGAGGTATTGCTAACGAGGCAGAACCCTTCTTCTCAATTCCAGCCTTCCTCTTCCGAGACTGGCAAGCAAATTCTTCATCTTGATATCCACACTCTCAATGACAGTTATTTCTCTCCTATACACATACACATTTCAGACTTTTTCTTTAACATCCTACAGATTAAACATTTTTCATTTGTCTTACTTTAAATCAAACTGTTAATTAAATAATCTTTTTAATTCTTCCATCCTGGTTTAAAGTTCTCTCTCCAAATTATTTCCTGTCCTTTCAGTTTTTAAATGTAAGCATTATGTTTCAAACAGTTACTTTAATATAACTACAAGCTATGAAATTTTACATCATTTGTATATGGTTCTTATTACAGTGATAAGCACAGTATATGTGAGTGACTTCCAGTAATGTATTAAACAACATGACTACACATCTGTCGCTTGTTCTAAGATGTGCAATGGCATGTTCTGGTTTATTGGTTTTCTTTATATATAAAAATACCTATATTATTATACGTATTGAACAAGCTTATTTATTTGGCATCTGTTACATCTTTCACATTCAGTAGATTTGATTGATTGTAGCTTTAATGTGTCTTTTTTTAAAGACCCTACCATATATGGTTTAATGTTCCACTATTTCAGCTTGTCTCTTAACGTGTTTGGCTTCTTCCATCTCCAGACATTCAGCACCAAGAGACTTGTCCACCAAGAGACAACAGATTTGTCTGTAATTTAGTTATCCCAAATAGAATATGCAGCACATATAACTAATCACACTAATCTGTGTGTATATATACATACACAATTCCCTGCCATCTTTCTTTTTCACTGTCATCAATTCTTTTTCAGCGTACCATCTTGCCCAATTTACTTGTTTATGTACAAGTAAGTCATCCATCATGCTTTTTCCTTAGAACTGCTGAATATGTTTATCTAGCTTTTGAGTCCATGTATTCAAAATCCACCACATCAATGCACACGTAGACAGCAACTAATTTACTGCATGTACAGTTAGATGTATTAATATCTTGATCTATATTTTTCTTAACATAAGACATCTAGCATTATTTTTCATTAATGGAAATATATATCTGTCCTGCCTTAGACTGGAGAATATGTCTACAGTTGCTGTTAGGAATGCCCTTCCTTTATCCATAAGCTTCTTTAAATAAATTGGGCTGGCCTACTTGCCTAATCTTGTGTCTGTGCTGGAACTAACACTTGTCTAGCTCTTTCTTTGAAGGGCGTATTCTTCCGAACATACTGTTAATTTGTTGTTAAGCATAGGCACAGCAAAACCAACCAAACACACACAAAAAATGCAGCCAACCAGGAACATAAATAAGTTTCAAGTTAAGATGAGCAAGTACTCTGTGGTTTCATTGTCTCATTTTCATATGTAACAAGATGCAAGAGCTATGGTTTAATTTGGTCACAAGTTTATTATTTAACTCATCTGGCAACTGTCTGGCAATAACTCATAGTGCAGGTCATGACTTCTTCCTTAATTGTTTCCATTTAGTGGAGGGCTGCCATCAGCCCTCATCCCTTCACAGCTGGTTCCAGACCAGGGCAGTGACCACACTGCCCACACCGCATATGAGAGTTAAAGGGCTGGGGAAAGAGGTTGTCTCCTCACTAAACCAGACATTAGGAGCACTAACCTAATTCCTCAGCTTCTTTAGGGGATGCTTTTCCCTAACTCCACTTCCAATTATGGTTTATTAGAGAATTGAACCCCACTTTGGAACAAATACCCTAACCGGACACCTGCCACCAGAAGGTGCCAGCAATACTGCGGGATCTGATAGTACTGTAGCAGACTCACTTCTCTGTATAAATTATGTGTCTTATTCAGGGCTAATGCATTATTTACAATTTTATTTCAGTATAAGATTATGACAATTGCAGATATGATTATAAATGTGAACCATAAATATATTTTAATTTAAAATGACGAGACCACTAGAAATGGAGTAATTCTTGGTCTATAATTGTGGTTGCTCTATATTGAAATAGTGATCAGGGCATAGTATATTTGTTTTGTAGCTGTTCACTTGCTCTTAATTTTAGCTTTTTGTGATAAAATTTAATAATGAAAAGACCCCAATCAGAGTAAAATAGACAATCTTCCAGTGTACTTTTATCATAATTAGAGTATTCCAGAAGTATCACAATGCCAAATACTAACAAAATAGTAATTTGGAGCAAATATATATACAATATTATGAATGCTGAGGCTAACAAGATATACATATTGGTAAAGTATTAATAATGCTTGAAGGCCTTTAGGATATTTTAAACTAATACTTCAATGGATTAAATAAACCACATGAAAATTATTCAGATTGTTTTACAGAAGAACAATTATCTGATGTAGTCAAATGTATTAATCATATGCAGGTGATAGTGGGGACTAAATGCAGTCATGAGTACAAGACAAAAGAAAAAAGCAAGAAAGAGGGACAAAAGGGGTCCAGATACAATCCACATATCATTGCATATACAGTCGTTGTATATTCTGCATATCATTGTAACCCTATAATTCTAGGAACACTGACGGTATTTATTTTAAATATTATATCAGATTTACATAGAAGGTTCTCTCAAGACTTGTTTAGATAACAAGACAACTCTGGATTTAACAATTATGTTGTGACTTCAAACTTATTCTGGCCCCATATTTCTTAACTGTGAATATTTTCACTGGGTCTTTTTTATTATATTTCCTTTGCAGCTGTACATTTATCATAATAGCAAAAAAATTTCTTAAGATTTTCTGGTGCTATTACTCCAACATATTCTGCTATATTTGTCTTTAATCTCTGGATTCTTCCAAATGAATGGTTTTTCCCCTATATTTGTATGTATTTCTGTGTTTGGGTCCCTGACATTAAAAACACAGTTTTTCTGGTATGTGCAATTGTTTGATGATATAGTCTAAATTTTTCAAAAACAAGTTAGGCAAATCTCATTGAAAGACAATGGGACTTAAACTCATGAATCACACAGGTTTGTTTAAAAAATGTATCCAGAGATCCCTTGTGAAATATTTGATGGGAATATTATGGGGAATGCATTTGAAATATAAAGAAACTTTGTCAACTAATTCATTTGATTTGTTTCCCCTTGCCCTCTCCACAATACTTAATTGAAATTAGACAATATTTTGTTCATTATATTAATATTTCTCCTTATTTTTTTCAATTTATTTATCATTAGAGCTCAGATAGTTAGATGCCCCAGAGACTATTTAACTCTCTAATCCTCAAAGTATGTTTTGCAGCAAGCCTGCCAGACTTAGGTAACCTTTGAATTTTTTCCCAGTGTATTAGAGGCAGAATAGTAATTGTATATTTTCCATTATATGATCCAGATAATTTGGCAAAGTTAACCTTCTGACTGTCTGCCTCAAACTCTCTCTCAAGCCCATCTGCTCCTATCCTCAGATCAGAGCATTCCTGTCCTCCTCTACTCCTACTCCTGCCCTGTATTGCTCCTATCTCTCTACCTCAACCTGACCCTCTTTCCTTTCCCTCACTGCTCTTCACTTTTTCACATAATAGTCAGGCAGTTTCCTTCATTTCCATGCCTTCTGGACATGAGGAGGGGAGCACTGGAGATGCCATTTCCCTGTTCTCAGTACCCATACTCAATGTCACAGAGGCTCCCAGAAGGTGGCAGAAGTAATTGCTAGAAAAGTCCTTCTTAGCCCTTGAAGCCCTGGGCAGGAGCATGCCCAGTGGAGACACAATCATCGAAGATTTAAAAGACTTCTAGGTCAGCAAAATTTAAATGGATTTTTACAGGAAGTGCAAAAGGCAGCTCCTCCAGGTGATCTAACTAAATTTAATTCCCTACTCCCAAGTAGAGCTTCTCAATAAAATGCATGTAAGAATTTTTCAACTTGAGAAAAAAACAAAACATTTTCTCCAGTGTACTCATAAGCAGCTGAACCATTTTTGCTGAAACTTAAAAAAAAATAAAAAATAAACAAAGCAGTCTGATGCAGGTAGCCTGCATGAAAAATGTCAGCCCAGACAGTTAAAATTTGGTAAAGTTATAAGCAACTAAAACCAATAAAATTGTCTAATGAAAAGTGTTAGGCACCCTTAACTGTAGGTATCATTGCCAACTCTACCTATAATTTGAATTATTTCCTTGTTTATGTTCAGGTGAAGTTTCAATTCAAATTTATCTTAATTATATGTGGCTGCAGTTGCCAGGCATTTCAAAACCATCTCAAATAATCTCTTGAGACAAAGTGCAGACTTGCCACATGCCTCTTTTCAGTTTGAAATTAAAAGAAATTAAACCATTCATAATTATATCATGTATGATTCAGTACTTGGGAAATGTAGTTGTACCTACTGGAAAAAGCCACAAAAATTCCAGATTTTCTCATGTCTAAAACAAACATTTTCTGTCTTTTAAAGAAAGGCTTCTGAAAAAGTTGAGAAATATTTAAATATTATTGAAGAGAAGCGAGTTCTAAATGGATCAAGTTTGGTATAACATCACTAAGTCTATTAGCAAGGGCTCTGATGAGAATTTTACAATGTATGTTAATTATAGAACTGGGTCAATAATCTGTATAAAATTCAGGGTCTTCAGAGGCTGAGAATCAGTACAATAAGAGTAATTCTTAGGTTTAGAGGTTGGAATGTTCCAATTAAAAACTGATAACTAAGTAACAAGCAACAAAATTGTTGTTTTACCTATGTGCTATTCCTTATTAAAATCTCTGGGAAAATAATCTAAGCCCTGGCATTTACCATTTGCAGAGAATTAATCTTTTCCTTTAGCTCATCAGCTGAGGAATCTTCCTCCAAGTTGGCCTGTTAATCCTTCTTCAGATTTGGAAACAGATTATATTTTTCTAAAAATAATTTAATGTTACAAATTCTGAGTTACTAAACCTTTTTCATAATCTCTTAAAGGTCTCATTTCTTTCTTTACTGAATATTCAAATAGCAGCATACAAGATTTTTTAAACCAATTTATTTAATTTATATCCGCTTGTGAGCTTATATGAGAATTATGTACTTGCTTTCTCTTCTAACACCAGCATTTTTGCTTTAATTGACATAAAGATACTCTGCTATAGCATTGTGTATGTAGTTGACCTAATATTTCACCTGTGTAAACCTCATCACAGTGGTTTGATCTGATGGCAGATTTATTTTGTTATCTTTAGGCCTGAAGATGCAAATTGCATGGTGTCACCACTACGTTAGTAGTATTTTCAGGTTTTTATAGGATGTAATTGAAGTAAACTTTCTCTAGAGATTTAAAATTATTTGTGTTTCTGAAGAATGTTCATGGTGGGTTTTCTTATTACTACATGCAGGCATGATACAAAATTTGTTCAAGGCAATGAGTCTTTCCATCAACTTTGGAATGGACATTAGATGAGAGCTGAAGGGAACAGTTTCTATGTTTGCAATAACACTTATTTATATTCAGGATCCAAGTAATTTTAGTCACGTTTCTTCCAAAATCAACAAATATCTTCCTGTACATGGAGCCTCACATCATAACACTTTAAAAAGTCAAAAATCCATTCTATTTCTTTTATTCCCCGCTACCCCCAACAAGGATTATACACAATTCAATGTAGATCTTTTAATGCTGATTTTATTCATGCAAATATGTTTCCATGGATACAACTATAAAGTTCATTTCTGCTGCAATTTCAGCAAAAGTCATCTGTGTGCATCAACATCACCACAAATCAGCTTTTCTGCATGTGGAAGGAACTGCTTGTGATTCAATCAGGGGTTATCTCTGAAGATCATTTCTGCATTTTCTTTTCCTAGTAGAATATCACAGTGCAAATTTAACATATAATAACCTACCTGTAAAAAAAGTTTGAAGATTTTTCATTTTGAAAAATTATGACATAATCATAACATTTATGACAGGGCCCACTCTCACCACTTATGTGCCTCCACAAACTTGTAAAGGAGCTGTTGTGTACATGTGTCTTTGCGCTTGTGAACATACACGTATAGTACATCCATCCTTGCAGAATTACACAAGAACACATTGTCATCCTTTGTGTATTTGAAGATAATTATAATTGCTTGATTAAATTATTTCTTTTAAATCTACAAGCAATTTAAATTGAAGTATATGCTTAAAAAGAGTAAAATTGCAGTTATTTTTGGAGATTTAATAAAAATGCAGTACAAACAAAGATAAGCAATGATCAAAGGACTGAACACAAAGGAATGTGGGTTCAAGGATAAACAAACACAAGAAAAAAATTATGTTTAACAGAAATACGTGAAAAAATAGGAACCAATTTAAAGGGGTTATGAAAGGTATCTGCTTGAGTCAACTGATCTATTCAAGTATGATGAGGTGAATCTCTGAATAGAACATCTTTGGAAGAATGATAGCTATTATAAAAAGCATATTCCTCCTTTGCTTTAAAACCAAACAAAACATTTTTTCTACCTACCTATATAGTGCAAAAGCACTTCCATTTTTGTATCTCAGTGTGACATCTGTTCGGAATTCTTTTCTTTAGTTTTATCTGCAATGAGAAATCAAATAGTAACATCATTAATTTTTGTCCATCTAAGATTTTCCTTCTGGTAGCAAATAATGATAAAAGGGATTTTGTTGGTTTTTCCTAACCCCAAACACTTCTCCAAAGTTTTTTTAGGACAGTCTGGCATCTGAAAATAGAGTTAATACTTGTAACATACAGGTGAGAAAGTCTTGTTTCCAATTCTCGTAAGTATAAGGCCTGGTGTACACTCAAAAATTAGGTCAGCATAACTATGTCACTCAGACATGTGAAAAATCCACAGCCCTGAGCAGCGTAGTTAAGCTAGCCTAAGTCCCCATGTAGACAGCACTAGGTGAACAGAAGAATTCTTCTGTTGACATAGTTATTGCCTCTTGGGGAGATGGATTACCTACCCCGACTGCAGAAGGTCTCCTGTTAGCGTAAGGAGGGTCTACACTGAGGCACTGTAGCAGCACAGCTGTACTGCTATGGCTTTTTAAGTGCAGACAAGCTCCAACTCTTCTTGTTCTTGAGAAGTGCTGCTGTCATAGAGAGTCCTGGCTGCAGTTGTGCAAAGCATAACACTTTATATGTAATTATATTATATTCTGAAAAGTAGAGGAGAAGGGAGGGGCAAATAATGGAAGACTTATTACCGCATATAGACTTATGAAAAGTCTGGGGGTCACAGCATAGCAAATGATACCCCACCCCATAGCAAATGATGCCCCTGACCCTCTTGTAGTTTGACCCAATTTGAGCACTCTGAGATAAGTATAAATACCCAGATTCAATGGGACTCACTACTCACATGCGTAAAGTTAGATATACACTTAAATATGATGCTAAATCATGGTCTGAGACCAAGAAATTTAATCAAATTAAAGAGCAAAAAGTTCTTAAATTATTTTTAAATATCTGTCAATATTCTTTTATACTCTCGTTCTTTGTCCTCTCATGCAAGAGTAAGATTAGAAGAAAGGCTAGTTAATATCAAGTGAAGCTTAGTTTATTTGGAAGATATTTCTGTTAAATGTGAATTAAAGTTTGTCATTTCTCATTTTACTTGGATTATTTCAGACGAGGATCTGCCACCAAACCTGCACAAATTATCACATAATTTACTATTGTTGGAAGGGAATGGTACTTTTAAATTTAGAGGTTAGAAATTATGGCTGTGCTTTCAGCAGACCACTAGCAACCTCAAAAAATACATACAAGATTCATAATAGCGGGATTAAAATTGTCAATTCAGAAAATCAATATTTATTAATACTACTAGGAGATTACTTCATTAGCAACGTATGGTCTATGGCTATTAGTAAGTATTACTGACAAGCAAAATGTATATACCATATATGGCTACGTTCTCAGCTATTATAAATCAGTGTAGCTCCACTAACTTCCTCACCTGAGGATCTGGGCCATGTGTATTTAGATTTGGATTCATCCAATTTAAATATAGCAGGTAATGATTTCATGGTTTACTTGAGCCAATCATTTTTAAAAAATGATTATATAAAGTTAAGCTCAAAAATCATACTGATGTAAACAGGAACTGCTAGGTGTCAGGCCACTTATTTAGAAACCTAAAAATGGATTTAGGACCCTAACTATAGACATCTAGTTTTGAAAAATCTTAGCAATGTAGTACATAGTACTACAAGTTCTATTGGCTTGGGCCACATTCAAAAGTTGCAGGCATATTTATTATGTTAATAAAAACAAGAAATATGGTACTCTCCTCATATAACTGAAATGATTGATATCTCCAGTGTACTGTAGAAGGCTTGTCAAGGTATTTTTCCCCCAGTTTGAACTTTAGCGTCCAAAAGTGGGGACCTGCATGGACCCTCCTAAGCTTAATTCCTAGCTTAGATCTGATAGCGCTGCCACCAGCCAAAATATAGTGTTTCGCACACTTTCTGTTCCCCCAAAACCTTCTCTGGGGAACCCAAGACCCAAACCCCTTGGGTCTTAAAACCAGGAGAAATAAACCATCCCCCCTCCTTTCCCCCTCCCAGACTTCCCCCTCCCTGGGTTACCCTGAGAGGCTACACTGATCCAAACTCCTTGGATCTTAAAACAGAGAGGAATTAACCTCCCCCCCGCCCCTTTCCCCCCACCAGTCCCTGGTGAGTTCAGACCCAATCCCCTTGGCTCTTAAACAAGGAAAAAAATCAATCAGGCTCTTAAAAAAGAAAGCTTTTAATTAAAGAAAGAAAAAAGTAAAAATTATCTCTGTAAAATCAGGATGGAAAATGTTTACAGGGTATTCAGATTCATATAGCCTAGAAGGACTCTCTCCCCCCTAGCCTGAGATTCAAAGTTACAACAAACAGAGGTAAAACTCCTTTCAGCAAAATACACATTCACAAGTTAAGAAAACAAACATAAGACTAATCCGCCTTTTCTAGCTAGTACTTACTATTTTGAACATGAGAGACTGTTTCAGAAAGATTGGAGAAAGACCTGGTTGCATGTCTGGTCCCTCTTAGCCCCAAGAGCAAACAACGAACAAAAAAAACAGCACAAACAAAGACTTCCCTCCACCAAGATTGGAAAGTATCTTGTCCCCCAATTGGTCCTCTGGTCAGGTGTCAGCCAGGTTCACTGAGCTTCTTAATCCTTTACAGGTAAAAGAGATATTAACCCTTAACCATCTGTTTATGACAAGGCTGTAGTAATCTGATTATTTAAGGCTTTTGCTTTACAAAAATTAGACATGTTGCTCTATCTAAAAGCTAAGTGCAGGGATTCGATAAAACAAGGTTCTTCTTCGAGTGATTGCTCACATCCATTCCAGTTAGGTGTGCGCGCCGCGCGTGCACGTTCGTCGAAAACTTTTTACCCCAGCAACTCCAGTGGGCCGGCAGGTCGCCCCCTGAAGTGGCGCCACCATGGCGCCCAATATATATCCCTGCCGGCCCGCCCGCTCCTCAGTTCCTTCTTACCGCCGTGTCGGTCTTTGGAACTGTGGAGCGCGGCATAGCTGTCCTCCACGTCCCTAGCTCTCCTAGTTATCTATCGTTATCTATCGTTATCTCTAGTTTCATTATAGTTGTTAATTAGTTTGTTAAGTTGATAGTTAAGTTAATTAGTTGTAAAGTACTTCTTCGCTGGGGGCTTAGCCCTTCCCGGCACCCGGCACCGGGCTCATGCCTGGTTCGCCGGGCTTCAAGCAGTGTGCGGCCTGCAAGAAGCCCATGCCTACCAGCGATCCCCACGAAGCGTGCCTGAAGTGCCTCGGGGAATCGCACAGATCCGACAAGTGCCGCATCTGTAAGGCCTTTAAGCCGAGGACAAAGAAGGAGAGGGATCAAAGGCTCCGAACTCTCCTAATGGAGGCGGCACTTGACCCGACGGCTTCGCAGGCCGTGGTATCGGCACCGGCACCGGATCGCTCCGGCACTGAGAAGACTCCTCGGCACCGACCCTCTCCGGCACTGGAGCCAGAGCCAAGGCCGTCGAAGTCTAATACTCCGGCCAGGCAGACCCGGCTAGAGAGCCCGGCCTCGACATCGGCCGCGGCGCCGCCGGCACCGTCAGCACCGTTGACTCCGGGCCCGGCGGGTCCGTTGAGTCCGGTGCCGCCGAGCTCCCCCATGAGATCTGGGGTTGAGATAGTGGTCCCGTCCACACCGGAGACCTTCGCCTCGGCTCGGGACCTTATTGCCCTGACTGAGCCTACTAGGCTGCCACCCCCGGTACCTCCAGTGCGGGTCGTGTCCGGAGGCAAGCCCATGATGTCGGCACCGCCCAGAGACAGTCGTTCCCGATCCAGGTCCCGACGTCTTGGGCGCTCCAGATCCCGACGCCGCTCGCAGTCCCGGCACCGCTCCCCTCAGCGGTACCGGTCGCACTCGCGGCACCGGTCGGCATCGAGACGGTCGCGGTCAGGCTCCAGTCGACACCGGCACCGCGACTCCAGGAGCAGGTCCCGACGCTACTCGCCGCACCGGTCGACCTCCCGGCACCGAGCTGGTGGCAGGTCCCGGTCCCGGTCTCGCTCGACCTCCCGGCACCGAGCTGGTGGCAGGTCCCGGTCGCCCTCCCGGCACCGAGCTGGTAGCAGGTCCCGGCACCGAAGCGGCGCCCGGCACCGAAGCGGCGCCCGGCACCGATCAGGATCACGGCACCGTGACAGATCCCGGTCCCGGTCCCGATCCCGGCACCGATATGACTCCCGGCACCGGTCCCCGGCACCGAGACGATCCTCCGTGCCGGCCCGCGCAGACCCGTACCATCCAGGGTCGGCCCCACCGTGGCCCTCGAGACAGCCGTCCGTATCCTCCCAGACGGACAGCGGCTATGCGCTGGGCACCGACCGGCAGGCAGCGCTGTTTGGTGATCCGCCGCTGCAGGACCAAGGCCCACAACAGTGGGGATTCTGGACACCCTGGGCGTACCATCAGGCCCAGGGCCCCCAGCAGCTCCCTGCTAGGCCGGCGACTGCGGAGCGTAGGGCCCCGGAAGCCTCGTTGTCTCGCCCCCCTCCCTCCCCGGAAGGGGAGGAAGGGTCCAAGCAGCAGGACTCCGCTGTGGCTCCGGAGGCAGAGGCGAGGGCTGAGGAAGACCCTCAGTTAGACACTCTCGTGCCGGGGGTCTCATCATCCTCCTCCCCGGATGAGGCGGTGGCGGGTACCTCCTCCAACAGTCCCCCCCCGCTGGATCTCAGGGCGCACCAAGACCTCCTCAGGCGATTGGCTCAAAATCTGAGTCTGCAGGCGGAGGAGGTCTCGGAGATAGAGGATCCAATTGTAACCATCATCTCTTCTGATGCTCCCACCAGGGTCGCCCTGCCCTTTATACGAACCATCCAGGCCAACGCCAACACCATCTGGCAGTCTCCGGCCTCCATCCCTCCGACAGCAAAAGGCGTCGAGAGGAAGTACATGGCCCTTTCTAGGGGATACGAATATCTCCATGTACACCCGACTCCGTGTTCACTGGTGGTTCAATCAGTGAACGATAGGGAGCGTCATGGCCAGGAGGCTCCAGCCCCCAAATCAAGAGAGGCCAGGCGGATGGACCTCCTTGGCCGTAAGGTGTATTCGGCTGGGGCGCTGCAGCTCAGGGTCTCCAACCAGCAGGCCCTGCTGAGCAGATATGCCTTTGATTCCTGGGTGGCAGTGGACAAATTTAAGGAGCTGCTGCCACAGGATGCTCGCCAAGAGTTTACGGCCATCTTGGACGAAGGCAAGAAGGTCGCACGCACGGCCTTGCAAGCCTCCTTGGACGCTGCGGACTCGGCTGCCCGTACCCTTGCGTCAGGAGTTACGATGCGTCGCATCTCCTGGCTGCAGGTTTCCGGCCTTCCGCCGGAGCTCCAGCATACTATACAGGACCTTCCTTTCGAAGGCCAGGGCCTGTTTTCTGACAAAACAGAACCCAGACTCAAGAGTCTGAAAGATAACCGAGTCGTTATGCGGTCCCTCGGGATGCACACTCCCGTGACGCAGCGTAGACCCTTCCGGCCACAACAACAACAACAACAACAACAACGCAGGCCGTTTTCCCAGTTCCGCCAGCGGCAGGACCTTTACAGGCGCCGCGGCAGGAACGGGAGGCGCAGGCAGTCGGGGAACCAAGGGGGGCAGAACCAAGACTCCTCAAAACCCCCGCCTGGTCCTAAGCCTTCATTTTGAAGGTGCGCTCGAGGGCGCAGTAACAGTTTCCCCTATGGATCCTTCCCCCCCGTTTTCCAACCGCCTTTCGTTTTTCCTCCCGGCGTGGTCCCAAATAACATCGGACCGCTGGGTCTTAAGCGTGGTGCAGACGGGATACCGCCTGCAGTTTGTTTCGTTTCCTCCTTCCCGCCCTCCTTCCTCGTCCCTCTTCAGGGACCCCTCTCACGAGCAATTCCTTCGGCAGGAGGTGCAGACGCTCCTCAGCAAAGGAGCTATAGAGGCGGTTCCGGAAAACGAGAAAGGCAAGGGGTTTTATTCCCGCTACTTTCTGATCCCCAAGGCCAAGGGGGGCCTCAGGCCTATCCTCGACCTGCGAGAGCTCAACAAATACCTCGTGAAGTTGAAGTTCCGCATGGTATCCCTGGGGACCATTATTCCATCCCTGGATCCGGGAGACTGGTACGCCGCCCTCGACATGCAGGACGCGTATTTCCACATTGCCATTTGGCCACGCCACAGACGCTTTCTCCGCTTCGTTGTGGGGGCTCTTAATTATCAATTTGCAGTCCTCCCGTTCGGCCTGTCCACGGCCCCGAGGGTGTTTACAAAATGCATGGCAGTTGTCGTGGCGCATCTTCGGCGCAACCGTGTCCACGTGTTCCCTTATCTGGACGATTGGTTGATTCGGGGCACGTCGGAACAGCAGGTGAACAGCCATGTCCGCGTGATCACCGGCATGTTTGCGAGTCTGGGCCTCTTGATAAACACAGACAAGTCCACCCTGAGGCCCACTCAGAAGGTGGAATTTATCGGGGCCGTCCTGGACGCCACTGTGGGCAGGGCCTCGCTGCCTCTGCAGCGGTTCCAGACCATGGCGGCGATCGTTCAACGCTTGCGGTCAGCCCCGTTGACGTCAGTGAGGACATGTCTAACCCTGTTAGGCCACATGGCGGCGTGCACCTTTGTGACCGACTACGCTCGGCTCCGCATGAGGCCTCTCCAGCTGTGGCTTATCAGTCATTACAGGCCGGCAAGGCAACCGTTAGACATGTTAATCACAATCCCCCAGAAGGTCTTAGATTCCCTCAGCTGGTGGTTGGACCAGTCCGTATTGTGTGCGGGTCTTCCCTTTCACCCGTCTCAGCCCTCGGTATCCCTGACAACGGATGCCTCAGATCTAGGCTGGGGGGCCCACCTAGGGACCCTGCGGACGCAGGGCCTGTGGTCCCAGGAGGAGGTGGGGCTACACATCAACATGAGGGAGTTGAGAGCGGTCCGCCTTGCTTGCCAAACGTTTTGTCATCAGCTTCAGGGTCGTTGTGTAGCCGTGTTCACGGACAACACGACGACCATGTATTATATCAACAAACAGGGCGGCACCAGGTCCTCCTCCCTGTGCCTCGAGGCGATACGACTCTGGGACTTTTGCGTAGCCCACTCCATTCACCTCAGGGCTTCCTTCCTTCCCGGAGTACGGAACACGCTGGCGGATCGATTGAGCAGATCCTTCCTGTCACACGAGTGGTCCCTTCGCCCGGACGTCGCTCTCTCCATTTTCCGGAGGTGGGGTTATCCCCGGGTGGACCTCTTTGCGTCCAAGGGGAACAGGAAGTGCCAAGCGTTCTGCTCCTTTCAGGGCAGGGAGCCGGGGTCGATAGCGGATGCCTTCCTCATCCAGTGGTCGACCCACCTGTACTATGCGTTTCCTCCATTCCCTCTGGTTCACAAGGTCCTCCTGAAGGTGCGCAGAGACAGGGCTCGTGTGATCATGGTGGCCCCGGCATGGCCCAGACAGCACTGGTACACCATGCTGCTGGACTTGGCCGTAGCCGACCCAGTTCCCCTGCCCCTTCATCCGGACCTGATTACCCAGGACCACAGGTCTCTCTGTCACCCAGACCTGCAGTCGCTGCACCTAGCGGCGTGGCTCCTGCGTGGCTAACTGGTTCCGAGCTGCGCTGCTCCACGCCTGTGAGAGAGGTGCTCTTGAGCAGCAGGAAACCGTCCACAAGAGCCACATATTCGGCGAAATGGAAACGCTTCTCCTGTTGGTGCGTAGAGAGAAATCTCCGCCCTATGGAAGTTTCGGTAACCGAAATCTTAGACTATGTTTGGTCCCTCAAAGAGCAAGGTCTGGCCTTATCGTCGTTGCGAGTCCATCTAGCAGCTATCTCCACCTTTCACCCGGGTGCGGACGGTCGCTCCGTTTTTTCTCACCCGACGGTGTCGAGATTCCTTAAAGGGCTGGAACGGTTATTCCCTAACGTCCGTCCCCCTGCTCCAACCTGGGATCTTAACCTGGTGTTGTCCCGGCTCATGGGGCCCCCCTTTGAGCCGTTAGCTACTTGCTCCCTGCTTTACCTCTCTTGGAAGGCTGCCTTTCTAGTAGCTATCACCTCAGCTAGACGGGTGTCGGAACTCCGAGCCCTTGTGGTAGACCCCCATACACGGTCTTCCACAAAGACAAGGTGCAGCTTAGACCACACCCTGCCTTTCTACCCAAGGTGGTCTCAGCCTTCCACGTCAACCAAGAGATTTTCCTCCCGGTTTTTTTCCCAAAACCTCACTCCTCAGGCAGAGAGCAGCAGCTCCACTCGCTGGATGTCCGTAGAGCTCTCGCGTTCTACATAGAGAGGACCAAACCCTTCCGCAAATCCCCCCAGCTTTTCGTGGCGGTAGCGGACCGTATGAAAGGGCTTCCTATCTCCTCCCAGAGGTTATCCTCGTGGGTTACGTCCTGTATCAGGACCTGTTATGACTTGGCCCATGTCCCTACGGGCCGTGTGACTGCGCATTCTACCAGGGCGCAGGCGTCGTCGCTGGCTTTCCTTGCCCGTGTGCCCATCCAGGAAATCTGTCGGGCAGCGACCTGGTCATCGGTCCACACCTTTGCTTCCCACTACGCCCTGGTACAGCAGTCGAGAGAGGATGCGGCCTTCGGAACTGCAGTGCTCCATGCCGCGACTTCTCACTCCGACCCCACCGCCTAGGTATGGCTTGGGAGTCACCTAACTGGAATGGATGTGAGCAATCACTCGAAGAAGAAAAGACGGTTACTCACCTTTGTAACTGTTGTTCTTCGAGATGTGTTGCTCACATCCATTCCACACCCGCCCTCCTTCCCCACTGTCGGAGTAGCCGGCAAGAAGGAACTGAGGAGCGGGCGGGCCGGCAGGGATATATATTGGGCGCCATGGCGGCGCCACTCCAGGGGGCGACCTGCCGGCCCACTGGAGTTGCTGGGGTAAAAAGTTTCCGACGAACGTGCACGCGCGGCGCGCACACCTAACTGGAATGGATGTGAGCAACACATCTCGAAGAACAACAGTTACAAAGGTGAGTAACCGTCTTTTTCAGAATTAGAGCCCTGTCCTGCAAGACAGTGGGTGCCTGCTGCAAGGTGATGAGTGTACTCAATTTCTGTTGAAGTTTACAAGGAGAGCACTTGGCATATTGCTGGACTAGAGCCTTGATGGGACAAATCTTACTAGAACTGATCAGGAATTTTCCATCAAATTGTTTAGTCTATGGAAAATTCATCTTGCACAAAATCATAACTTTCCATGGTAAAATTTCAATGTTGCTGGAATTTTTCATTTTGTCCCTTGGGAAACATGAACATGAACCAGTTTGGTATTGATCAGATTTACTCAAATTGAAACATCAGTTTATTGAACTGCATTGAAACATTTTGTTTTGGGTCAGTTCAAAGTTAATCTGTTTCTGTCCGAGCTTCTGCAGTGCTTCATAGGAGTTGTAGTTTGGGTGCCTGCTGCCCCTGTTCTCCTTTGTCAGTCAGGATCCCCTGATGCACTGTGGTTCCCCTCTGGCTTTACCATGGCATTCCATCATTGGAGTCCCATCTCAGTGCAACATGGTAGATGTAGTCAGGCCAGGGAGATTCACAGATTCTAGGGTCAGAAGGGACCAATGTGATCATCTAGTCCAACCCCCTGCACAAAGCAGGCCACAGAACCCTACCCATCCACTTCTATAACAAACCCCTAACCTATGCCTGAGTTATTGAAGTCTTCAAATTGTGGTTTGAAGACCTCAAGCTGCAGAGAATCCACCAGCAAGTGACCCATGCCCCACACTGCAGGGGAAGGCGAAAAACCTCCAGGGCCCCTGCCAATCTGCCCCGGAGGAAAATTCCTTCCTGACCCCAAATATGGTGATCAGCTAAACCCTGAGCATGTGGGCAAGACTCACCAGCCAGCACTCAGAAAAGAATTATCTGCAGTAACTCAGATCCCATCCCATCCAACATCCCATCACCAACCACTGGGCATACTTATCTGGCGATAATCAAAGATCAATTGCCAAAATTAGGCTCTCCTGTTATACCATCCCTTCCATAAACTTATCAAACTTAATCTTAAAGCCAGATATGTCTTTTGCCCCCATTATTCCCCTTGGAAGGCAGTTCCAGAACTTCACTCCTCTAATGGTTAGAAACCTTCGTCTAATTTCAAGTCTAAACTTCCTAGTGTCCAGTTTATACCCATTTGTTCTTGTATCTACATTGGTACTAAGCTTAAATAATTCCTCTCCCTCTCTAATATTAATCCCTCTGATATATTTATAAAGAGCAAGCATATCCCCACTCAGCCTTCTTTTGGCTAGGCTAAACAAGCCAAGCTCTTTGAGTCTCCTTTCATAAGGCAGGTTTTCCATTCCTCGGATCATCCTAGTAGCCCGTCTCTGAACCTGTTCCAGTTTGAATTCATCCTTCTTAAACATGGGAGACCAGAACTGCACACAGTATTCCAGGTGGGGTCTCACCAGCGCCCTATATAACGGTACTAACACCTCCTTATCTTTGCTGGAAATACCTCGCCTGATGCATCCTAAAACCGCATTAGCTTTTTTAACGGCTATATCACATTGGCGGCTCATAGTCATCCTGTGATCTACCAATACCCCAAGGTCCTTCTCCTCCTTTGTTGCTTCCAACTGTTGCGTCCCCAATCTATATCTAAAGTTCTTATTATTAATCCCTAAGTGCATGACCTTGCACTTTTCACTATTAAATTTCATCTTATTACTATTACTCCAGTTTACAAGGACATCCAGATCTTCCTTTATGATATCCCGGTCCTTCTCCATGTTAGCAATACCCCCCAGCTTCGTGTCATCCGTGAACTTTATTAGCACATTCCCGCATTTAGGTCTACCGCATTTCCTTTGTCTAAATAGTCTGTCACCTTCTCAGAGAAGGAGATCAGGTTGGTTTGGCACCATCTACCTTTAGTAAAGCTATGTTGTACTTTGTCCCAATTACCATTGACCTCAATGTCCTTAACTACTTTCTCCTTCAAAATTTTTTCCAAGACCTTACATACTACAGATGTCAAACTAACAGGCCTATAGTTACTCGGATCACTCTTTCTCCCTTTCTTAAAGATAGGAACTACGTTACCAATTCTCCAGTCGTACGGTACAACCCCTGAGTTTACTGATTCATTAAAAATTTTCGCTAATGGGCTTGCAATTTCATGCGCCAGTTCCTTTAATATTCTCGGATGAAGATTGTCCAGGCCCTCCGATTTTGTCCAATTAAGCTGTTCAAGTATGACTTCTACCTCAGATGTGGTAATATCCACCCTCATATCCTCATTCCCGTTTGTCATCCTTCCATTACCCCGAAGCTCCCCATTAGCCTTATTAAAGACTGAGGCAAAGTACTTATTTAGATATTGGGCCATTCCTAGGTTATCCTTAACCTCCTTTCCATCCTCAGTGTGTAGCGGTTCCACTTCTTCTTTCTCTGTTTTCTTCTTATTTATATGGCTATAGAACCTTTTACTATTGATTTTAATTCCCTTTGCAAGGTTCAACTCTACTTGGCTTTTAGCCTTTCTCACTTTATCCCTACATGTTCTAACCTCACTAAGATAGCTTTCCTTGCTAATCCCACCCTTCTTCCACTCTTTGTAGGCTTTCTGCTTTTTCTTAATCACCTCCCTGAGATGCTTGCTCATCCAGCTTGGTCTACAATTCCTGCCTATGGTTTTTTTCTCCTTTCTTGGGATGCAGGCTTCCGATAGTTTCTGCAGCTGTGACTTAAAGTAATTCCAGGCCTCTTCCGCATTTAGATCCACAGGTTCTTCAGTCCAATCCACTTCCCTAACTAATTTCCTTAATTCTTTAAAGTTAGCCCTTTTGAAATAAAAAACCCTAGTCCCAGATCTATTTTTGTTTATCTTTCCATCTAGTTTGAACTGAATTAGCTCATGATCACTCGAACCAAGGTTGTCCCCTACAACCATTTCTTCTATGAGGTCCTCACTGCTCACCAAATCCAAATCTAAAATGGCATCCCCTCTTGTCAGTTCTTCAACTACTTGGTGAAGGAATCCATCAGCTATCACATCCAGAAAAATCTGAGCCCTACTATTCTTGCTAGCACTTGTATTCCAGTCTATATCTGGGAAGTTAAAGTCTCCCATGATCACACATTTCCCATTAGTGTTTACTTCCTTAAAAACATTAAAGAGGTCTCTATCCATATCCAAATCAGATCCCGGCGGTCTGTAGCACACCCCAAGCACTATCTCAGGGGAGGCTCTAGCAGCTTTCTTTCCCAGTGTGATATTTGCCCAGACAGACTCTGTCTTGTCCATTCCATCACTTCTTATTTCTTTACAGTTAACTTCCTCATTGATGTACAATGCTACTCCACCACCTTTGCCTTTATTTCTATCTTTCCTAAACAGCACATAGCCTTCAATACCTGTACTCCAGTCATGACTACTATTCCACCCGTTTCTGTTATCCCTATAATATCCGGTTTCACTTCCTGCACCACTAGCTCTAGTTCCTCCATTTTGTTCCCTAGGCTCCTCACATTAGTGTACAGACATCTTAATTTTTGCCGTTTGGCTTCACTCACATTCTGTACCCTGTTAGGCACAGACATTCTACCACCAACGTCACCTGTTAGTCTGTTATCTTCACTACCCTTCCTCCTTATGCCAATTCTTCTGTCCACGGCTGTATCCCCTCTTATGTTGTTTACTTCCCTCTCAAGGTTAAATTCCGGAGTGGAGATCTCCCGAACATCTCCCAACCACCTCCCCCAAATTTCTAGTTTAAAGCTCTCTTAATCAGGTGGGCGAGCCTCCATCCTAGAAGTCTTATTTCCCTCCTTGCTCAGGTGAAGTCCATCCCAAGAGAACAGTCTTCTGTCCGTAAATGCTTCCCAATGGCCGTACATCCCAGAGCTCTCCTTATAGCACCACTGCCTGAGCCATCTGTTGATCGCCATAATCTTGTCACACCTTTGTCGCCCTTCTCTAGGAACCGGCAGAATCCCACTGAAGATCACCTGAGCCTCGATTTCCTTAAGCGTCTTCCCCAGTCTGGCATAGTCTCCCTTGATACATTCCAGAGAGTATCTAGCCGTATCATTCGTTCCCACATGAAGGACAATCAACGGATTCTTCCCCGCTCCCGCTAATATCCTTTTCAGCCTCAGGTCCACATCCAGTATCTTAGCACCTGGCATGCAACACACCCTTCTGTTCTCCCGATCAGCTCTAGTCACAGGCCTGTCTACTCTTCTCAGTAAGGAGTCTCCAATCACGTAGACCTGCCTTTTCCTGGTGACAGTGCGCTTCTCCGGTCTATCCCCCACACCCACTGGCTGCAAGTCCTCTCGATTCCTATTCCCCCTTGCAATCCTCCTGGGGCTCACATGTGGTGTTGCCTCCATTGACTCCTCCCCTCCTCTTGCAGGACTATCAGCTCTTCTCTTTTTCCTTGACCTCTCTCCTTCAGCAGCCACCTGCTGTGCCCCTTCTTCATTTTCCAACTGTGCAAACCTGTTCCTTAGTTCTATTTCTACTTCACTGGCCCATCTTTTCCTCTGCCTGGTTCTCTTAGTCACATGCTTCCACCGTCCACTTTCCTCAACAAGCAGTCTCTCTTCTGAATTCTTTGGGCCTGCTTCCATCTGCACATCTGAGCTTATCCCTTCAGCTCCCTCATGTCTGTGCTCTATCATCTGCTCAAGCCCCTGTCTAAACTCAACCAGAGTTTGCACCTGCATCTCCAGTCCTCAGATCTTCTCTTCCATCAGCTCTATCAGGCGGCACTTCATGCTGACAAAGCTCTTTTCAGGCACCCCCTCCAGGATCATGTACACGCTGCAGCTTCCACATCCAGTCATCCTCATTGTGTCTTTCACTGCTACCTCTGTATCAGTGATGGCCTTCCCACCTGAAGCCTGGTAGTAAAAACAACACAAGCCCCCAGCAGGCACCAGACCACCACCGTATCCCTTAATCAGCTTTTCAGTTCCTCTATCTTAGTCTTAGTCTCCCCTGCAACCTCCCCCTGGAAACTCCCACTGAAACTCCCCTGTTTACAGCTCTGTTTGCTGGCTCCTGTGCCGCTGCAGCTGTCTGTGGCATTAGGCACTTGAAGCATACACAGTTCAATATCGAAGAAAGACAAAATTAAATGTTCTAATTCAGTTCAACTAACAGAAATGAAATGGTTTGATTTTGGAACACCAAAACATTTTATGTGGAACAAAAATATCAGAATAAAGGTTTAGATACTTCCACATAGATATTTTTCAACACTTTCCCAAAGATCGGAAATTTTGATTTTTTTTTTTTGAGCAGTACTATTGATTACCTTTACATGTGTCATTCTTTGGACATGACCAGGGCAAATCACACAAGATAAGCAAGATTTGGCTCATTATACACACTGAAACATACGTTTAAAATGTATAAGGCATTTTTGTGCTCATGGGTGTTTGTGAAATGTATACAACATTCTGTTCTTTAACAAAATACTAACAAAAAAATAAACAGAAAACATCCAGGGCACTTAATGAACACTAAAAATATTCTTCAGGTATATATATTGTTATCAACACAAAACAAACAGAGAACAGAAAGGTTATTTGCAGTTTCTGAAAAACTCAAACAAAACAAGAAATGGCAACAAAAGTATATCTGTTTTACTTAAATAGATAAAAGAATATCCAAAAGAATTGCAGTAAGAAGGTGAATAATGCAGGCTTTAAAGCTTTCTACTAAATGTTCTATGTAATTCCTAATAACAAATAATAGAATATTAAAAACATTCATCTATATTTTTTTATTTGAAAACCAGACAGCCTTTATTTTATTATAGTAGTCAAACTGATGGATACTGCCGCATGAATATATTGGGACTTTCTACAACCAATTGCTTTCACATGCTGATAAATTTCTAGAAAAATATAATTGTTTTGAGTGGAAATATACTATTTTTCAAATGAGCTTAGCATTATATAGTTTTGAAAAGCATGAGAAAAATACACCTTTTAGGTAAAATTAGAATTAGAAGGTGGGAAAATATTCACACCACACAATCCATTGTCCACAGCCAAGCTCTAAGATACAGCCACATTTGCTCCAATCCCTCTGACAGAGACAAGCACCAACAAGATCTCTATCAAGTATTTTTAAAACTACAGTACCTACCTGCTGAAGTGAAAAAACAGATTGACAGAGCCAGAAGAATAGCCAGAAGTCACCTATTACAGGATAGGCTCAACAAAGAAAATAACAGAACGCCACTAGCTGTCACCTTCAGCTCCTAACTAAAACCTCTCTAGCGCATCATCAAATATCTACAACGTATCCTGAAAGATGATCCCTCACTCTCACAGGTCGTGAAAGACAGAGCTATCCTCACTTACAGACAGCCCCCCAACCTGAAGCAAATACTCACCAGCAACCACACACCACAGAACAAAAACACTAACTCAGGAATCTATCCTTGCAACAAAGCCTGATGCCAACTCTGTCTACATATCTATTCAAGTGACATCATCATAGGACCTAATCACATCAGCCATGCCATCAGGGGCTTGTTCACCTGCACATTACCAATGTGATATATGCCATCATGTGCCAGCAATGCCCCTCTGCCATTGGCCAAAGTGCACAGTCTCTACGCAAAAGAATAAATGGACACAAATCTGACATTAGGAATCATAACATTAAAAAAACAGAAGGATAACACTTCAACCTCTCTGGTCACTCAGTAACAGACTTAAAGGTGGCAATCTTGCAACAAAAAAAGCTTCAGAAAAGATTCCAATGAGAAATTGCTGAACTTGAATTTATATGCAAACTAGATACCTTCAATTTAGGCTTGAATAGAGACTGGGAATGGCTAAGCCATTACACACATTGAATCTATTTCCCCATGTTAAGGATTCTCACACCTTCTTGTCAAACTGTCTGAAATGGGTCATCTTGATGATCACTATAAATTTTTTTTCTCCTGATGATAATTGCTCATCTTAATTAGCCTCTTAGAATCGGTAGAGCAACCCCCACCTTTTCATGTTTTCTGTATGTGCCAGTGGGGTGCAGGAGTCTGGTAGAGGGCAAATGTACTGGTCACTGGGTGAGTAGTTTTCTGTTCCCTGAGTGACCAGAGCAGGGTCTGCACTAGAGTAGTCAGGAATTTGCTAGAACCAATTAAGGCAGCGCCCGCCCACCTCCGCTGGATGCCAATAGGACCAATTAAGGCAGACAGGCTGATTAGAACACCTGCAGCCAATCAAGGGAGGCTAATCGGGGCACCTGGGTTTAAAAAGGAGCTCACTCCAGTCAGGGAGGGAGGAGCGGAAGTGTGTGTGAGGAGCTGGGAGCAAGAGACACAAGAAGCTGAGACTGAGAGGGTGTGCTGCTGGAGGACTAAGGAGTACAAGCATTATCAGACACCAGGAGGAAGGTCCTGTGGTGAGGATAAAAAAGGTGTTTGGAGGAGGCCTTGGGGAAGTAGCCCAGGGAGGTGTAGCTGTCACACAGCTGTTACAAGAGGCACGATAGACAGCTGCAAATCCATAGGGCCCTAGGCTGGAACCCGGAGTAGAGGGCGGGCGTGGGTTCCCCGCAAACCTCCCAATTCCTGATCAGACACAGGAAGAGTTGATCCAGACTGTGGGGGAGATCACTGAGGTGAGCAAATCTGCCAATAAGAGCAGGACCCACCAAGGTAGAGGAGGAACTTTGTCACAGTGTATATATATCTCCTTACTATATTTTCCGTTCTATGCATCTGATGAATTGGGCATATGTGCAAATAAATTTGTTAGTCTCTAAGGCGCCACAAGTACTCCTTTTCTTTTTGCCGATATAGACTAACATGGCTGCTACTCTGAAACCATTCATTTTTATGTGCTTTTATATGTCTTTAGTACATTCAATTTGGTCATAGCAAACTTTTAGATCTTAATCTTCCATATTAGTAGATTTCATTCCCATTGAAATAAAGGGATTTACTCAAATCAATGTACCTACAGGTGGTGAGTAAAAGTTAATCACATAACTTCACAGGATTGGAGCCTTGAGTTTAGGTTGTCAGACTAATACAGAGGATTCAACTACACGTCTAGCATTAAAATTATTGCAGGTTGTGCATCTAAATGCCCCTTCTTATATTGAAAATCTGAAACTATTTTTATTTCCATGGATCAAATCTTCTTAGACATTAAGGACGATTGAAAATCCTCTTTGAACTTTTATTAAATACATTTATGTAATCCTGTTTATTGGACTAATAGGTTAGATTTTGCTTTCCCTTACTTTCTGAACATTTAAATTCATAAACTGAAAGTTATTCTAATGCTACCTTGTACACAGAATAAGATTTTATATTTTAATTTCAATAAACTGGCTTAGACTGTACATTTTGTTAACTTCATTCATTAGCTCTTTGGTATTTTAACCTCGGAACTTTTCAGATATATCTTTCTCTCCAATTTAAATGCTGAATAGAAACTAGAAGGGTTTCCCAATCCATCTGTTTGTGTAATTATATCATGATTTAAATTGCTTGGTAATAGCAGCATTAGTAGTCTGCGTTACTCGAGGCAATACCTTTGTTCTTGATGTAAAGTCAACCATATGTCATTGTAATCCGTGCCATATTTTTTTACACTTTTTGGGTAAATTGTTTTCCAAAAATGATAGATACCCCTCTACCCTGATATAACACTGTCCTCGGGAGCCAAAAAATCTTAACGCGTTATAGATGAAACTGTGTTATATTGAACTTGCTTTGATCCACCAGAGCGCGCACCTCTGCCCCTCCCCCCCCAAATGCTGCTTTACTGCATCATATCCAAATTCATGTTATATTGGTTTGCGTTATATCGGGATAGAGGTGCAATTGTGTTCCTACATTTGTTCCAAGTTTTAAGTGAATATTCAACATAGGATGTGATATATTTAGGGCAATCAATTAATCAGTTAACTCACACGATTAACTCAAAAATTAATTGTGATTGAAAACAATTGTAATTAATCACAGTTTTAAGCGCACTGTTAAACAAGAGAATACCAATTGAAATTTAATAAATATTTTGGATGTTTTTTCTACATTTTCATATATACTCTATTCTGTGTTTGTAATTGAAATCAAAGTGTACATTATTTTTATTACAAATCTTTCCACTGTAAAAATGATTAGCAAAAGAAATAGTATTTTTCAGTTCCAAGTACTGTAGTGCAATCACTATGTTATGAAAGTGCAACTTACAAATAGATTGTTATTTGTTTTTGAGTTCAGTTATATAACAATGTAAAACTTCAGAGCCTACAAGTCCACTCAGTCCTACTTGTTCAGACAATCGCTAAGACAAACGCGTTTGTTTACATTTGTAGGAGATAATGCTGCCTTCTTCTTATTTACAATGTCACCAGAAAGTGAGAACAGGTATTTGTATGGCACTTCTGTAGATGGCATTGCAAGGTATCTACGTTCCAGATGTGCTAAACATGCATATGCCCCTTCTTGCTTCAGCCACCATTCCAGAGGACATGCTTTCATGCTGATGATGCTCATTAAAAAATAAATGTTAATTATATTTCTGACTGAACTCCTTGGGGAAAAATTGTATGTCCTCTGCTCTGTTTTACCCAAATTCTGCTATATATTTCATGTTATACAGTCTCAGATGATGACTCAGCACATGGTGTTCATTTTAGGAGCACTTTCACTGCAGATCTGACAAAACGCAAAGAAGATAACAATGAGAGATTTCTAAAGATAGCTACAGCATTCATCCCAAAGTTTGAGAATCTGAAGTGCCTTCCAAAATCTGAGAGAGACGGAGTGTGGAGCTTGCTTTCAGAAGTCTTAAAAGAGCAACACTCGAATGCAAAAATTACAGAACCTGTACCACCAAAAAAGAAAATCAACTTTCTGGTGGTGACATCTGACTCAGTTAATGAAAATGAACATGCGCCAGTCCACACTGCTTTGGATTGTTATTGAGCAGAACCCATCATCAACATGGAAGCATAACCTCTGGAATGGTGGTTGAAGCATGAAGGGACATGTGAATCTTTAGCACATCTGGTACATAAATATCTTTCGACACCAGCTACAAAACTGCCACAAGAACACCTGTTCTCACTTTCAGGTGACATTGTAACCAAGAAGCGGACAGCATTATTTCCTGTAAATGTAATCAAACTTGTTTGTCTGAGTGATTGACTGAACAAGAAATAGGACTGAACGGACTTGCAGGCTTTAAAATTTTTTGTTTTATTTTTTAATGTAGGTTTTTTTGTACATAATTCTACATTTGTAAGTTCAACTTTCATGATAAAGTGATTTGCATTACAGTACCTGTATTAGGTAAATTGAAAAATACAGCTTCTTTAAAGGGCAACTGCAAATACTTGTAATCAAAAACAAATATAAAATGAGTACTGTACACTTTGTATTCTGTGTTGTAATTGAAATCAATATATTTGAAAATGTAGAAAACATCCAAAATGTTTAAATAAATGGTATTCTATTATTCTTTAACAGTGTGATTAATAGCAATTAATTTTTTTAATTGCTTGACAGCCCTAATATATTCTAATCTAGTATGAGTATTAGGTGTTTCTCTTTGAAGTAGAATAGGTTATTCTCTGCTTGAAGGTTCCTTTTTTCACTTACAATCCTGACAAAGCTTTTTTTCGCTTGTTGGTTATAATCATTGCACTTTATAAACATTCAACATGCGGTAAACATATTAGTAGAAATGTAGAAAAAAACTGTATGTTTCCTTTGTAAAGCTTGAGTTCTACATGATATTCCACAGATCCTGCTTTTACTAACGGTCAGCTATTCAAGGGAACTTCTTCCTCCCTTGTGCCCCTCTGCTGGGGATGTCCAGAGTCCTGATGGGAAGCTCAGTTCCTGATCCCTCATTAACATTTTTGTGGGAAATAGCTGTTTGAAGGTGTGTGGGCCATGTTTAGGCCAGGCTGGGCAATATGGGAATCATGCTGCACCCTCCATCACAATGGCAGAGCATGTGCATCCTATGAGCTCCAAATCAGAACTTGAAGTATAGTTGAATAAGACAAATATCATTCTGGAAGCTTAAGCAATTTCACAGTCTTTCCAAACCATATGAGTGATAACAGAGATTTCAGAACAGGAAAGAAAATCTTCATATTTCTAAGTTTCAGGTGATTATAATGAATTCACGAAGAGATGTCTGAAATCTTACTCCAGGGGATTTTGGGTGTCTTTTTATCATATTATATGACAAAAATAATGACTTAAATCCTCTCTGCAGATCTCACTTCCACAGCACACATTTTTCTGTAACAGTGTAACATGTATCTAGTGTACACATGTTCCCTACCAGTAGAAGTCTAAAATTTCTGAGACCTTTATATAAGATGGTGATGGTGGTGGTATGTGGAACGGATGGAGAGCATAAACACATCTGAGAAGTTGCCAGAACAAATTAGATTTATCCTAAAAGCTAGGAATCTGGCAAAACAAACTAAAACAGGAAACCTGGAAGTGCTCTTTTTGCTGTAATGGATACTGTCAAGTTCAACTGGCTCCAAAAAATCATCCTTCCTTAGGAGCAAATTTTCAGAAAAGAAACTTTACTTTTAATCATGCAGCATATTTTTGCGTCTTTGTAACAAATGAATCATTGCACCTATTACTGATTTACTAATGGTGATTCAAATCAAGTCTTTAGAAGTGCAAGATATTGAATTTTTCCTACATTTAACTTTGTGGGAGCAAACAGTGATGTCCATGAACATGAGGATTAACCTCTGCAATGTTTACACTATGCCACTAAAAGTGCTCACACCCCAAAATATAATTGCTAGATCTAATTTGAAGTCTATCAACTTTAAATTTGTCTTTTTTTCAATTTTCTTTTATGAAAGACACTATGAAAGATTCAATTTCTTTCTTGTGAATTTCAAGTAATCACACTAAATGCAGTAGAATAAAACCACTTACGATATGACCATACACATATAACAGTAGGAACAATTACATTGCAAGCAATTTGCGGCCAAGTGACCAATTGTGCCATTACTAAATATCCAAATTTCAATATTTTTGTTTCCTTCAGTTTTGCCTGAAAAAATCTATCATTTTGTTTCATATCTTCCAAAATCATCCAATTTTGCTTCATGTGAAATTCAATGAAGTGACTATTTTCTGATTGGGAAAACATACAAAAACAACTAACTTCCATACATTTTAAATAGTAAGAATGTCTGCTCAAAATGAGCTCAGTTCCATGCTTGTAGCATATAATTTTTGGAGATGCTTAGGTTCCAGAGTGATAGTTGCAATATAAGCAGCAAAGAATCCTGTGGTACCTTATAGACTAACAGACATTTTGGAGCATGAGCTTTCATGGGTGAATACCCACTTCGTCAGATGCATGTAGTGGAAATTTCCAGGGGCAAGTATATATATGCAAGCAAGCTAGAGATAATGAGGTTAGTTCAATCAGCGAGGATGAGGCTCTGTTCTAGCAGTTGAAGTGTGAAAACCAAGGGAAGAGAAACTGCTTTTGTAGTTGGCAAGCCATTCACAGTCTTTGTTTAATCCTGAGCTGATGGTGTCAAATTTGCAGGTGAACTGAAGCTCAGCAGTTTCTCTTTGAAGTCTGGTCCTGAAGTTTTTTTGCTGCAGGATGGCCACCTTAAGGTCTGCTATAGTGTGTCCAGGGAGGTTGAAGTGTTCTCCTACAGGTTTTTGTATATTGCCATTCCTAATATCTGATTTGTGTCCATTTATCCTTTTCTGTAGCGACTGTCCAGTTTGGCTGATGTACATAGCAGAGGGGCATTGGTGGCATATGATGTCGTATATTACATTGGTGGACGTGCAGGTGAATGAACCGGTGATGGTGTGGCTGATCTACTTAGGTCCTGTGATGATGTCGCTGGTGTAGATATGTAGGCAGAGTTGGAATCGAGGTTTGTTGCATGGATTGGTTCCTGAGCTAGAGTTACTATGGTGCGGTGTGCAGTTACTGGTGAGAATATGTTTCAGGTTGGCAGGTTGTCTGTGGGCGAGGACTGGCCTGCCACTCAAGGCCTGTGAAAGTGTGGGATCATTGTCCAGGATGGGTTGTAGATCCATGATGATGCGTTGGAGGGGTTTTAGCTGGGGACTGTATGTGATGGCCAGTGGAGTCCTGTTGGTTTCTTTCTTGGGTTTGTCTTGCAGTAGGAGGCTTCTGGGTACATGTCTGGCTCTGTTGATCTGTTTCCTTATTTCCTCATGCAGGTATTGTAGTTTTGAGAATGCTTGGTGGAGATTTTGTAGGTGTTGGTCTCTGTCTGAGGGGTTAGAGCAGATGCGGGGTTGCACCTCAGTGATTGGCTGTAGACAATGGATCATGTGATGTGCCCGGGATGGAAGCATGAAGGTAGGTACAGCAGTTGGTAGGTTTTCAGTATAGGGTGATGTTAATGTGACCATCACTTATTTGCACCGTGATATATAGGAAACTTTCATTCACTGGAGTGAACTACTGTGCAGAAATGGGCTCATTATTGAGTTTGTAAAAAACATATAAAAAATAAGCAGCCAATAAGTGCTTAGCATATGTTTAGAGAAGTGGACTCCTGAGGTTTTCCAGTTGCCAGAATGATCCCTAATGTAAATTAGAATAGCCTAAATACTGCTGTCATCTAACACTATGTGCCAACAGCTCCCCGGGCCATTCTAGCAACTGGGCCCTAGGAATAACACAAGAACATGCCCTTTTCTACTCCAGCCCCACCCTCTGAGCTAGCAGCCTGGAGTAAGAATGGCACAAGATTCACCACAGCGGCTCTGTGCCTGACAAGGATTTCCCTACACAAAGAAAATCCTGCAGTGGCTAGCTAAGCCAGATTTCAGGCTGTTTTGTGCTGCCAGAGTGGCACAAACCAGCTGGAGCATAAAGAAAGATCTGGACCCATAATTGTAGTTTTGCATTTCATTTTGTGCCTATTTACACAATGCATTAGTCATGCTGCAGTATCTTGTGATAATTGTGCATGTCTAATACTGATCACCACTGTATTAAATAGAATAATTTCACTTACTTGACAAGCACAGTGTCCAAAATCCCATTTCTGTTGTGTCAAGTAATATACTAATCGGATGGCAGCTGTGATAGAATGAGCTGAATTTTCCCCTAGCTGTAGCAAAAAGAGTCTCTGTGGCAAGTATGCTGATTCCATCCACTATGATTGTAAAGGGGAAGACAAATTATCCAATTACTAAGCACACTGCTCCAGGCAATACAAACGAACATGCTGATTAATCTAACTATATGGGAGAGATACTTTTTTACTTGGAGAGATCACCTAAAATAAATAACATTGAACTAAGAACAGAGATGAACCAAATCAGTATGGAAAAGTTTGTGACGCTTTTAATGATGAGTACTAGATAAGGATGAGTATTTTGCAAGCTGCAGTGGAAAGATACAGTTCTAACTCCATCTCTTATGTAAAATCTCCCCGTCATCTTTTCCCTTACACTCACTTCTCTCTGGTCCTTATATTTTTCTTTTGCGTTTGTCTAACAGCAATCCTTTTTGAAACACCTTCTGGGAGAGTACATTTTTGTCTGTACCCTTGTGACTGACATCTCTAAAAGGGAATAAGAATCCAAAACCCGTTTTCCTTCCATTACCTATACTCAGAAGTTTGAAGGATGTTTTATTAAAAACAGAGAGGAAATGGTAGGAAAATAATAACAGATTGTAGAACATGCCTAGATTTGGGGCTTGTCTACACAGGTTGTTCTGAAACAGCTATTCCTGATTAATTCCATGTATGAATGCTGTTCTGGAATAAAAATATCCACACATGGAGTTAATCCACTTTAAATCCACACCCTATCTTATTCTAGATTAAACTGTTAGACAAAACAAGCTTTTAAAAAGGCTATAAACAAAACTAGTTAAGGAAATTTCACTTTAATTACAGAATACAAAAGGGAAAATACATTGTATTTCTCAAAAGCAATGCCTGCTTATTACCCTCTTTTGACAGAAACCAGCTGTGAGTAGTTCATCTTCCTTCTTTTTCGCCTAGAGTTTCTCTATTCAGCGTCTCTGGAACTTTTTTCCAAGTCCTGGGTTCAAGAGCAGCCCTTTGCTGGCCATGGGGAGGGAAGAGTTTCCACATTCATTATTAGATCTGGCATCTGATACCAAATGTATTTTGTCTTGTGGTTCTAGTTGTTGTTTATTTGTTTAATTATATTCTGAAAGTACTTCTGTAAACATTTTTATCCTCTCAGTCTCAAGGAAATTGTCCATTGTGATGCTAATTTATTTCCTTGCCAAAAGGACAAATTTTGGCCTAAGTGATATCTGCTCCATATTTTTGTTTGCTTTTAGAAATATAGTTTGTAGTGTTTCATACCGTAGCTTTGTTAATATAATTCTGCTCCATATTAAATGTCAGATGTAGAAAGATCCCAATCATCTGTCACACTTCCACAGAAAGAAAATGGATTGGTTCATCATAAAAAGTCACAGTTCTACTTATGGTTACGATATCTCTTCACTATTGTTTTATTCCACAGTCACTTTTTCCCCACCCACTTTTTATGGTCTTTAGTATATAAAAGGCTGTGATGAATTTGGAGCTGCTCTGAAAAAATTATAAATATGGTAAGGGATGTATTCTGTATGACTAGATTGGTTTATCTCAACAAGAGTGTAGCTGGAAAAGCAAGTGGGAAGGAAAAGAATGTCTCCAGATTGCCATCCATCAGCAAATAGTTAAAAATTATTAAGGGCCAATTGCAGAACTATTCGTTTTTATGATTTTGCCTCTGTCTCCAAAAATAGTTTTGACCAGGAAAGAGGCCCAATAACACAGAACTGTTGCAGGGGTTAAAGGGACATTCTGTCTCAAGAAGATAGTTGTTCAGGGGAACCAGATGGAGACACATACTCTACTGGTGAGGACTATAGAGAAGCTACAGAACAGTGGTCCCCAACCTTTTCATCTGGCAAGCGCCAGACGAAGGACTGTGGCGGCGGTGGAGCATCCGCCAAAATGCCGCCGAATTTCTGCGGCGTTTCGGCAGCGACACTTCTCGATGACATCACTTGCCGGCGACAAGTGATGTCATCGAGAGGCGTCGCCGCTGAAATGTCACAGAAATTCAGCGGCATTTCGGCGGATGTTCCACCGTTGGCCAGGATGCAGGTGCATTTAGATGCCCCTGCGGGCGCCATGGCACCTGCGGGCTCCGCGTTGGAGACACCTGCTATAGAAGGATGGTAGGCCTCTAGGTAACATGTATGTAGACAATTTGTTATACAATCTTTTTTTCTCTAAAAGCTTTGTTCCTCTTGCTAAGATAAGCAATACTTTGGTTTTAAAAGGGCTGTTTGATCACTTGATATCACTAGTCACAGTCAGACTCCCTAAGAGAAGAACCATAGGTGTTTGAGTTCAGTTGGATGTTCAGGTTTAGAATGTTTGATATACAGATTACTGTAGCCCAGATCCTGACCTAGGAAGTAGAGAATTATGTAATTCCACCCTGGGATATGTAAAGGTATGAGACATGACACCTAAGAAGGGTGTGCACACTCCAAGAAGGAAACAAAGATGCAACTAGAATCACTTGTTTAAACACATAATAATTGAAGCTTAAAATATGAAAAGTCAAAAATACAGGTGATTTTGAGTATAGTAATTTATTGACACAGAACTGTCTTCAAAATTCTTAATAGCATTTTTGCTTGATACACCTGTGACTTGTTAGCATTGATTTCAGCAAGGAAGACTCATAGGCTCAAAATAAGTCTTCTAAACAATTATGTGAGTTTTCTTATTAATCTTTTTACCTCTTCACAGGAAAAATAAATCATGAGAACAATTAACCACTAAAACTGTATGATATGAACAGTTTAACAAATACATAAATGAAAATCTAAAAGCATTATAACATAATTCATGGAAAAGCTTGTAATTCATTTGTATTGAATATTTAGATTATATTATATTAATAGAATAGATTTTATTCACTTTTTAGTTAATATTGTCTGATTCATTTGTTTTGTAATTTCCAAGTTGTTTTAGAAAATGTACTAAATATATTAAACCAGCTTTTGATCAGTTGTTTTAGAAGTTTGTAATGGGTGGTAGGGAGAAGTGGAGGTGCCTTTAAAAAGTTTTAAACCTGTTGTTATTTTAGTTGGTTTATACTGTCAGAAATGATACAACCCTTAACTGCCTCAACCACAGTTGTAAGAACAGAAATTCCAGTGGCTGCTTTTGTTGATTTTTCAAAGTAAACTATCACAGAAGAGCTAGTTTGTAGAGCTGCATCTGCATAACTGGCTCATTAGCCTGCGGTGTTTCTCCAGCTTGCCCAACAGTCTCATATACAGGTTGGTTGATATTAAGGTGAGGACTTAGCCTTGTGGGACTCCACTGCTAAGGACTTTGGAGGTGGAAGAACAATTGTTCATAATAAACTGTGGGTTTGGCCTGTGTGGAAGAACTAGAGTATTTCAGAGTATTTGAGTGTACCTTGGAAGCTTTTTGGAGTTGTGTCAGAAATATTTAGTGTATAGAACTGGAAGTGGACTGACACAGGCAATGTCCTACTAATATATTTGAACCCTTACTAAAACTTTGACTTCAGTCTCTACCAAGGCTCTCAGTAGAGTTATGATGATATGTTCTATTGTCTTGAGCACTTCATTGCTAGGACATGAATAGAAACCACCAACTCACTTCACATATGTCATCGAACAACCTTTAGATGTCATGATTGTAATTAAAAAGCAGTTGTTCATCAGTTATCACTGTTATAATTATAGGAAAATCCTTCAATCTGTAGTATATCACCATGGGTAAATTTTGACACTTGAGTGATGACCACTGCTATCTTGAGTTCAGAGGCTAATGATCTCAGATGGATTTCAACTGGTAGCATGGAGCTAAAGGGCTGTGTGTCCTTTTGTCATCCCCCGAATGATCCAGTTCACAGGTTTATAGCAATTGGTAATGAGTTCAGAATCAAAATCCACAATTCCAAGTGTCACATGCTATAGAGCAATAAGATAAACTATTTATTATGAAAAGCTTTTATTATTGAAAAAAGATTATGGCCAGGCAGAGTGCACCTTATATAGCATATACCGACTGAGTTATAGAAATATAATGAGTGGAAAATTACTGCAATCAGTATTTATTCTAAATGTCTCTTAATCCAGGTGATAAAAATACTAATTATTTATAAATAAATAAATGACTGAAATACTAATGCAATCCAGTTGATAATTAATATAACTTTCATTGCTATGAAAATAGCAGGTTAAAGATAAAATTTATTTTTAGATGAAGCAGCAGGATTTTTTTTTTGTTCTAAATATATGATACTGTATGTATGGAAACATAAAATGCTTGTTCGCACAGATCTGATTTCTCCTTCTGAGGATATTGTCTCTGTCTACTATTAGTAAGCTCTGAAGCATTGTTGACAGTCCTTTATCATTTCATCTTAATTCTGCTGGTTGCCAGTCACTGACAGTTGGCTTCTTGCGTTGCATTGTATCAGGATATCCCATGAATGACATTTAGGGGCATGGGGGTTGCAGCCTATTTAACTAAAGTAATCTAAACTATAGATACAATTACGCCATCCTTTAAAGAGAACATATTAATTTTTTTATAAATCCATCAAATTCTTCCCTGTGAAATTTGTACATGGTTCCCAATAAAATCAAGGGTACACTGTTTTATTCTACACAATAGATGAAAATATTTTCAGACACATGGTATGATATACTACTAAAAGATATGCTACAAAATCACAATAGATCCAAAATATAAGCTTTGTTTAAAAAAAAGTTTTACATAACCTAGATTAATAAAAATATTTCTATGATTTTTGTGTTTTGTATAATATATTAAATATATAATGTGTTTCTATAATCAAATATATTTAGTGTAGACAAAAGATGAAATCTGTTTTATATCGTATTAAAACCTGCTTGTTCCTTTGCATATTGACTGTTCTTCCAGGCACAACAAAACATCACAGAAGAGAGAGGCTGAAATGGGGGCATGGATCTCTAAGGAAAACATCTCTCTTAGGTCCCTTCCTCTGCCCCATTTCAACACAGAGCTGTGTCTGTAACAAAAGGTAATAGTTTTCCCTATTCAATTATTACCTTTTGGATTAAAAATATTTATCATATATAATATTTATATTATTTATTATAATGTATTAGCTATTATATTTATGATTGGATTAAAATAAATTCCTTCCCCTGCTGGATTTAAAGAGTAAAATAACCCTCCAGTCAGGATGCTAAGTTGACAGTGAGGGAAATATTCTTTCCCCTGCCTGATTTAAAGGGTAAACAAATATATGCAAGTCTCAATTGAATAGGGAAAACTATTATACCTTGGATTAAAAAAAATACTTCAGGGAATGATAATATGCTCCGCTGGATACTACTGGTAGCATATGCTACTGTATGTCATTCTATCAACTATGAGGCAATTTATCCTCCAAAAGTCTCAACTGTACAGTGAAATATATAAAGTATAATGTCAACTTTTTCAGTATACTGTGAGATTCTGATTTCTTCAACAGAACTGTGCTCTGTATAAGGCAACAGTCATTCAAGTGTTTATGGTCAGTCTGGGATAATACTGCACAGTCTGGCATGACTTACTGTGTCTACATTGGAAAAAAAAATGTGCATTCTTAACTTGGGTTTGCTATTCCACATTGGCTAATTCGACTTGAAATAGCAGTGAAGATATGACAATTTATCTGTGAACTCAGATTAGCAGCTCAATTTAAAGTTCAGGGATGCTTGGGGTAGAACTCGAGCTGCCAGTCCAAGTTCTGAATGTTGAGTGCAAAAATTGTGAAAAATGTGTGATAGGATAATTAACTCTGCTAGATTTTAATTCATATTACAAAAATCCTTCTCTACTATTCTTGAAACTGTGAAGTGCCTTGGTGGTCTTGCTTATGTACACTAGTTCAAAAAGTAAAGACAAAGAAAAATGACTTTATTAAAAGAATGACGAAACAGTCAATATTTACTTCTTTAATTACATTAAAATGTCAGTTGTTGATTTCTTGTTTGTTAGAATGAAATGACTGCATCAAAATGAAGCATAATTAATTAAAATGTTTAAAATTAAATTGCTATTTTACAAATAAGTGGCATCCAACAAATTTTTAAATTGATGAAACTGATTTAGACAGGGTTATATTTTTCTTGTATTTCTTTCATGACTATCTAATCAGTATTACAGTGGAGAAATTGGTAATTCAATGAGCTGACCTTCATTAATTGCTTGGGTTGCACTTGCCTTCATATCAAAAGACCAGCAGAATCCCTTGACTGAAATACAGTCTTGAATTCATCTGTGCACTGTATCTGACTTCATATCCCTATATTGCATATGAGCAAAGTAAACTCCAAATATAATGATAGCGATTGCAGATATATAGCAGAATTATGTGTTTTCAAAACACACATTATAGCCGTTCACAAAAGCAATACTGCTTAGTTTGCTAGCGTTTCTATCATAGACCCTTTATATTATATTTTGTTATAAAGAACTGACAGTATGTCTTGTCTAATCCAAATTTTCAAAAGTGTATGTTGCAGAGTGCATGTGCCTTACTTGCACATACACAGACTCCACCATGCACATACAAACAACTTGATTTGTCCTCTTAGAGCCTGATCTAAACTGCACTAAAGCAAAACTTGAAGGGAATCTTTCCATTAACTTAATTGGGTTTCAGACATTATACCGGGTTTTGCAACCAAAATAATAAATTTTACCCATTGACACTAGAGTTTTTCACACAAAGGCATTTTCAATATAAAGAGTATATACAGAATATACAGTTGCAAAAGTACATTTGCAAATGTGGCCCATCATTTCTTGGCTTATTTAAATCAGGATTTATTTATAGTTTTTGTTGTTTGGCAAGTTAACACACACATTGGTTAAGCAACAAGTGTTCCAAATTATATTAATCGTTTTTGTTTGATAGCTATCCTGAAAGTTCCTCTGCTTTAATTTGAAATGCAAGTTCTGTTGAAATTCACTGAAAAACAGGATATAGATATGTCTAAAAGTATGTCTGCTGAGGGTTACCAGTATATTGTGTATTTCAAGTCTTAAGTGAAAAAGGTTCAGATTTTAAAACGTAGGATTTTTAAGGCAAGGCTGAAATCTGCTTTTCAGTTCAGCACCTTGATATCAATAGATTTAGACAAATGTTGAAAAGATATTATGTGAATATATATTTAGATGTTTTTAAAATAAAATCACTTTACCAATGCTCATGCAAATGTCAACATATTATGTGTATGTAATTGAAGGGAAAAATAAACCCTCACACTTAAATGTACATGTCAGAAGAGTATGTACAATTATCCATTCAACAGGAGAAATGATACTATGGGACTTATCTGAACAATCGTAACTATTGCATATTTAGTTCCAAATATTTGTAAAGAACAGTGCACGATTAATCAATACTTTAAAAATATGAAGCATTATTTTCCAAATAATATCAAATAACACATACATTTGAGGAATTGCAATCTAGATATTCTAAGAGCTAAATAGATAAAAGAAACTAAATTAATCAGATTTTTTCCATTGTGAATTATTTCTTAAAGTCCAGGTTTTAGATATTGAGGTTCTACTGGGTAAGCTAGTATGATTTTACAACTGATATGTGCTGCCATGCAGTATCTAGGCACAAAAGAAACTTACTGATATGAAGCTAATTTACTCAAGTGAGCAGAATATACAGTTTTACACACACATGTGAGGATTAGACTGGTACTCTATAATATGCTATAAAATCAGATGCTACATTCTCTGCATACTTTTCTCTCAGTCTTCTCCCTACTTCAAAAGAAGCAAAAGCAAAGGGCAGAATTCTGAATGTAGCCTGCTGTATTAGATGTCAAAGACCAAATCCTTCTCCCATTTACTTCAATGAGACAAGGATTTGGCCCAAGGTTTCTTATCTACTTCAGAGTTTATGTATTATTATACTGGACTGACCTTGTGAAGGCAAAGTGTGTTTAATATTCTTAACATAATTTCATCAGGAAAAGCTTCCCTTTGATGAGTTACCTAAGATAACAGGACATCATACACTTGACATCATCAAATATATTTTTTCACAGATTTTTTCTGGGGGTGACTTCATCAACAGATTTGAAAGCGACAGACTGATTTTTCCAACTTGTAGATTTAATTTCCATGCCTGACACTAATTCAGAGTTTTCAAATGTGCAGTTCTGACTGAAAACTGTTTTGTGGCTGATATCTCATACTACACGTGTTTTTAAATCCATTACACCTATGAGCATAATCGAATATGTTGTGTTTATAAACATGTCACAGAAGAAGCCTAAGAAGCTTGGAGTCTTATTATGCTGCATTAATATATTGTCCACAATAACATTTTTATTGTTTTGTCTAAGATGTTGTAAAATATTTTGTTGAGTTAGAAGCAAATCTGTATGGAAAATATAACTGGTTCAAAACATTTCAATTTTAATTTTATTCCCATCACTGAACAAATTTGGCATGTATTAAGTTTTTGGGTAACCAGTGCTATAATACATCAGCATAGTGGTATCCTTCAATGTAGAATAAATTGACCATTTCGATGTTTTTTCAGTATGCTAATTGTGTTTTGTCCTGAATGTTTACAGTCTGTGTTTCTGATGCTGCAAATACTTACACAGGCTTTACCATACATACGATGTGCAGTCCCAATGACTTCAGTGGGAATAGTAACAAAATATAAAGTTAAGCATGTATGTAAATCTTAGTAGGATTGAAGTCTATCCGACAGCTTTAAAATTGTTGTGGAATCGTATTTAAATTGGGTGGTACTTGTTTCTTTTAAAGTTACAGTTGTGTGTGATTGTCAAATTTGGGCAAGCCACACAGTTCTGATGTGTGTGGAGTTCTGTGTGGGGTGTGGGGCGGTTGGTTTTTTGTTTTGATTTTGGTTTTGTTTTGTTTTCTGAAATGGTATGTGTTCTCCCCAAATTCAAGAAGACTAATGATTCCCACAAAACCATCAACTCAACAACAAAAATGTGGTGGTATGCTTCAGTTTTTCCTCTTTTTTTTTTCTTTCAACCTGCAGTATATAGTATAACCACCTACCCTCTTGCAATTGGACATTGTATAGTATCAGTTTCCTCAGGTTAATCTGGCACTGTTCTGCTAATGAATGAAATGCAGTCTTGGATTTGTCTGCTTCTGTTGTAGTATTTTATATGACATTTCATGATAGTAAATCCCAGAAAAAGAGTTGCTAATTGAAACGTCATGCTTCCTATGCCTCTCTGGTAATTCTCTTGCCAGTAGTATTTTAACTACATCTTTGATCAAATACTTTGGGATAATTCTGGAATTACATTAACCTTTTGACAGTTTGTCTTTTGATACCACTCCACAATATCTAAGTATTTTTTGAAATTGAAAGAATTCCTGCGTGGTAGAGGGGGACTTACTAACTGCAGTTAAGGTGGTTAATGTATGTCAGTCATTTATTGTGAAATACATTGAGCTAATCCAGCCCCAGGTCTGCAGCTGTAAAATTCCCCATAAGCAGCTAAATCAGTATGATTACGTTGTTCAAGGAATGTCTGGATTTAGAGCAGAATCTGCTCTACAAGGTTTCCTTGCACAGCAAGGGACAGGGTATGAATGAGCAGGTGAGAGGCAGGAGAAGAGCCAGAGTGAAAACCAAGCTAGGAATATAGCATAGGATAGGGAAAGGTATCTGGATATAGCAAGGGATGGGAATATAGCAGGGGTTGGGGCATGCATGAACAGGTGAGAGGCAGGAGAAGAGCCAGAGTAAAACTGTGCTAGGGATATAGCAAGGCTCTGATTCTGCACTAATCTGTGCATTGAACTTGTGGGGAGGATAATGCATGACGGTCCCATGTTTGGGGCATAAGTAACACCATGAAACTGAAATAACATATGTAGGGTGCTTGTAGAGATATTGACTTCTCGTCTTTCCAGTCACCTCTTCTCAGCTCCCAGCCCAGCCGCTTGAGCTGGGTGCTGGACTGAAGATTTGGACCTTTGACATTTAATTCTTAGAAATATTATATAATACCTTAATTACAAAGCAGATTTTTTATTATGAATAATTTTTTTAAATTGTAGCTGTCAAAGACAAAATAACTGGATTCTGTTTTTCAATATTAAGACTAAACACAGGGTGCATTGTTTGTTGTTTTTAAATTTGGCATAATGGTGAGAATTAGAAATAACAAACAGCTTCCTATTAAATTCTGCACCAGATGTGCTTGCATCACCTAAATGAAGATACAGAAGACTTCTGTACTAAAAATTGTGCTACAGAGTTACATAAAATGTGCTGACTTGAAAGTTTGCCTGGAAAGAAGAACAGTAATTAAATCTGTTATCCTCCAGAGAAAGTTAAGAGGTATGATGCGCATAATCCTTTTATTGTACACGGAATGGAGAAACATGGGTTTAAAGGAGATTAGGGAATAAATGATGAGTGAATGGAATTACTAAAAGCACCAACTACTATGCCATAGGTGACAGTGGCCATGCAAAACTTGGATATTTTTTCTTTCTGAAATTCAGCTTAAAACTGTTTTACCTACAAAATATAACTTTTAACAAATATCCAAATAACTCAAAATCTTTGAATTTCCCCTGGGTTTTTAATTTGTTTTTCAGTTTTTAGCAAGATTGTATTTTGTTTGTATTTTTTACATTGTATCATTATTATAAACTTGCTATTTCTTCTGAACCTATGATATTTTGAATCACAATGAATACAATATTTATTGGTTTCTGTGTTTGTTGTAGTCTTTGGAAAGAAATATACAACTACTGAAAACAAGACCTTTTTGTCTGTTTTGTTTCCAAAATATTTAGAGTGTGGCTGACATTTAAACTATCATTTATCTTTTGTAAACACAATTAAGCAATACTACACTTTTGAAAATTATTTCGTTTTATGAACCATAATGTCATACTGTACAAAATTGTGAAGTCAACATATTACATTATTTAGATGCTTTACCCAACTTTATCCATGTTTGGACACTATCATACACCAACTTGAGGATTTTTGTGTTTTTAAATATTTTAAAATACTTTAAAACCATTTTAACAGTTTTTACAGAAGTGTAGTTAAAGCTGTTAAAATAATTACATTACACACTTCTGAAAATGGTACTTGATCTTTCACCTACAATTGCTGTAGGCCAAAATTTGCATGCAAGTTGTCCTCTTGGGGACTCTAGAAAAATTCATCTTAATACTGTGGCTTTGGCTCCTAGTGACTTTAGTTGGAAGATTCTTTATCCTGTGGAAAATTGACTAAAGGAGCTACCTGGAATTCCCCTGTGTAGGGGAAATCCCTGAATGGCGAAAGCTATGCCAGCTCTATTCCTGCTCTCAGCCCTGGCATAGGATATTACAAAGGAACATTTTGGATAGAAAGCTGCTACATCTGGCTATTCCAAGTTGCTAAAATTCCTTTTGGGATCATGGGCAACGATCCCAGAGGCTGTTCTAACATACCCTAGCGTATTGATGTAGAGAAGCATTTGCCCCTTTTCTGGTTCTGTACCAAGAACAGGTTTAGGAATTTTGTAACTAAATGTGAGAAGGTAGAAGTTAGTGGTCTCAGAGGTTTTTGATTTTACTCAAAATTGATCCCTTTTAAACTGAATTCTTGACCAAACCAAAAAATGTTCCTAAGTTAGAAAATAAGTTCCATTGCCAAACTCATCGCGCGATCCCTAGGTATCTTAAGCACCAACTAGTCTATCTTAAGCTGGGGCAGTCTTTCCGAACTGGTTTTAAACAAGCTTGAAACCATTTCAGGCCTCAGATGAATGCATAAGACTCTGTTCTGGAATTTACAACCAATTGCCAAAGCATGTGTTGGAATCCATGGAGTTATATCCATGATGAACCTAACCAGGTATTTCTACACAGAATAGAAAAGGATCATAAGTACAAGAAGAAAACTTCTCTTTCATAAATTGTTCAGTGAAGATAAATATATCTGACAGATGTTTGTTGTATTTATATTGTATAAAAGTACTTTTTCCCAATATCTCCATTTCTTTGTGATTAGTAGTATTACTTGTGAAAGTTATGTATGCTTACATGAGTAAGCCTTGTCAGATTGGTGCCCATGGATATAGCACCTCCATCTTTCCAGTGAGAGAATGAAATAAAAAAGGGCATTCCAGATTGAAAATAATGTGAAAGCTAATGGGTAAACATCTGGTAGGCAATAAAGAACAAAAAAAGCATTAAAACATGTGGGCTTTATTTTGGAAATTAATTGGAAAGAGGATGAGTGTCTGAGCAAAGTCATGATGATTTGAGCTGAAGCAGAGTATGCATGGAATTTCACAAAGCTGCAAATAAATCATTGTAAGTACTGCAAGTGCCCATAAAATACACTCTTTTAACCACAATTTTCTTAATTTGTGAGTTGATTTGGGGCTTGATCCCAAGCTCCTGAACTCGATGGGCCTTAGATAAAGCCCTATTTTCTAATTATGAATAATATTTACCTCACTTTACCTAATAGGTACACAACCATAGTGCTATAAGGGGCCCAATTCTGATCCAATTTTGAAATTTATGGGAATTTTGCTATTGACTTCAATGGAAACAGGATCAGACTCAGATTTAGTAGAAAATGAAGGTATGTACATGATGGGCAACCTTTATATAAAATTTGACATATAAGATGCAGTTTATGGTAACAAAGAGAAGATGTGTGATCTAGCTTGAAATTTTTTACTTAATTTATTCACAAATACTGCCTTACATAAAATTAGCTTTCTGTAAAATAGAGTATACTTGAATTCCTTTCAGCAAAAGAGAGAGCTTGCAGATCTTAAATATTCATGAAGCACAATAGTTTCACAACAAATCAAATTTAATTAAATGATGCATTTTCACCACTTGCAAAAGGTTTATTAAAGGTTTATTTGCTCATGCAAATTAAAGTGTTATAGTAAAAATCCACATGAAGCTTGGCACTAACAATTAAAAAAAATTATTGAAAGATCTTGCCTCACTGCAGTACCTTGCCACGTTTAAAATGCTCAGCTTGTCATTTAGAATCTTTAATGAAACTGGGGAGGAGGCTATTTATTTGCATAATAGGACATAATTTGCTGTGGTGAGGTTTTAATTATTTATAGGCTGTCTAAAATATTTAAAATGGCATCACTAAGGAGCATGAAGTGTTGGATAATGCCTTCATTTCAGGTTTCCTGCCGTTTTCTTTATGGGTCAAGCATTTCATTTCTAATTAGCATATCAGGATAGTGGCTCTAAAAACATAAGAAAAATGAATTGGTTTCAGCCTGTTTGCAGCTTGAGTAGTTAAAAACTGCCAAGGGTCATTGAGAGTAGATATAGAACATGCCAGTAAGGGATACTGCCAAAAGTCAACCTAACTTATCAGAACTACAAAATAAGCCAGGGCATATATCTGTTTAGGAATACAGTTTATACTGCATATTTACCTTTTTAGAGCATTTTAATATAACTGCTGGTCTGTTTGTGCATCATTTACCAGAATGGTTTCCCCATTGCTTAGCTATCACTTAATTTATAAAGTGATATTGCATCTTGTTATAATTGTAATAAAGAAAAATATTCTTGAAGAATAATAGGCTTTATAACTGTAGTTTGTCTGAAGTTAGTCCACAATGTATTTCAGTATTTATGGGCTTTGTGCTGGATTTTAGTCATGTAGTATAAGGAAATACATGCTGTTAGTCTGCACCATAAAGTGTTTGAAAGCAAGACACAACAGGGAGGAATAAGAATTTATGCTCTCAAGAAAACTAAATGGTATTTTAAAAAATAAACTCTCACATTAGAGTTTTGCTTATACTATTGATTCATGTTCATAACCTACATTCAAGTAGGTTATCAGATGGAACTATATTTGATCCATTTTTAGAAAACAGCCAGAACAGTTACTGATTGTATCATGTCTCACCTTATGGTGCACTCAACCATTATTTGAAAATAATTTGTGTCAGTCTTATTTCAATTTTATGTATTTAACATTAGGGCAACTTTTCCCTATCATCGCTACACAAAAAATTCAGCTCTGATAGTCAATACTCACTACATATTAATGGGAGATCAGCACATGTTGGAAGCGCAGAATACTTGAGCAGAGACTGTGGTGTGATGACCTGAGGAAAAATTTCCCTCTAAACACCATCTGCTCAGATGGCTGCTTTATCAATGATCAGACAAAAGAATCCTCTTCTGGGTGGTTACTACTAGGGGCAAATGTTGCCTCGCTGCAGCTGCTTATTCACCCTCTGGCTTCTTCCTCGTAGTTTCATGTTTCACTTCTGTGCAACGACTGCAGGAAGAGATACTGAGAGCTTGCTAACTCCCATAGCACTACCAACTGCTTTCCACTCAATGGGGGGTTAAGATGAAGGTGCTTATTCAAGTGGGAGAGGGAGAAATAGACTTGTAGGGGTGAGAGACAGCTGGGAAGGATAAAAGAGATGAAGCCCTAGGGGAAAGCTACTGGAGACACAAGGAACTATGAAGGAATATCCCTTGGAAGGCAGGAGAAACTGTGTGAGGAAATGGGGGATGGGAAGGCTATAGAACCTAGGCATGGAGAACTTATGCAGTAGGAAAGTTTGTAAAAGCTCCCTGAAAATGTGTCCAGCTCTTCAGAAAGGTGGGCAAGTGGCCTGATGTTTCAAAATGTTGTGGGGAATAACTACTAAATCTTCCAGTATCTTTTTCTTTTCACTTCCTCACAATTCTAGGTTTGCTTGGTTTGTTAGTTTGATACCTTTAGTACCATGGAACGTTTTGATTACGCAACTAGGGATGGACTGGAGGAGCCTGGTGCCCATGGGTGATGGAAGACCAGCAAAGCTGGTGGAGGGGATGCAGGCTAACAGGGTTGTAAGACTACTTAAATTTAGTCCAGCCACCCTGCATCAGGATGGAAGGCTGCTTGGGCCAAATTTCTGGCTCCAATCAGTGGTCAAAGAAGGTGCCTGGGCTCCCTCCTCCACCTTCATTACACCTCCTTCTGGTAGATAGACTCCTACTAGCTAAGCTCAAGTTAATGTCTACAAATAGCAGTGTAGACATCGTGGTACTGACAGTTGGCTCAGGCTGGCTGCCTGAGTCCAAGCCTATCTGACCCACTGGCTCCGAATTTAGGTGGCTAACCCAAGCTGCCACCAGTGTCACAACATCTACACTTGTTGTTCTTGGACATCCCAGCTTTAGTTTAGACATACCCATAAGGACTTAGTCAAAGGCACCAGAAGCGACAGAAGCAACTCCTGAGGAAGGGGATTTCTCAGAGGAGCCGGTTAGAGGGCTCACAGAAGAGGGGATGTAGAAGTGATGCTCCTAGAGGAAGCAGATTCCAAAAGGGCTGCAAGTGGCAAAGCCCTACAGAGGCCTAGTCCCAGTGAAAGGATCTCACCAGGCAGTGGCAATAGGTTGAGGTTCCATGTGGAACTGTAATAGTTTGAGTCCAGAGAAGATATTGTTCCTCAGGTGATGGCAGGCTGCCTGACTCCAGCAGAGGCTCCTGGAGTTAGAGGGCCTACTGGTAGGTGAGACTGACTAAGATAAATCTGCTCCCCAACCCTGCCATCAGCTAGAATGCTGGGGTGAATACTTGTTTGCCTACCCTGATCAGCCTTTGAATAAATAAACTGGACCCCTGAAGGGGCACTGTGTTTGCTATATACAAGCCTCATTGCACTTATTGATCGCTCATAAGGGGAAACTGTGGCAGGGATTCAACCAAAGTCCTGCACCAGTCTGCTGGGTGCACGCAAGGGTAAGTGCCCTCCATGACAAGGCCCACAGAGATAACTGTTATCAATTACATGAGGTAATTACTCACATAATTAATAACATGGTCATCACTCCAGAATATGGCACATTTTACATAACTTAAAATTTGGACCAGTTAACGTTTACAAATAAGAGGAACAGATATATCAACACTTTTCAGTCTGTGGCTAAAAGGGCAGAATGCAAAAGGAGGTATGGCATTGTCCAAGTGCCTAGGATTTCAGTTTTCAAATTCACTTGGAAACCTGGACAACGACATGTCTTGCATTTCTTTCTAAATGTGTTCATAGAATCTTAGAAATGTAGGGTTGGAAGGGACCTGAAAAAGTCATCAATTCTGGCCTCCTGAGCTGTGGCAGGACCAAGTAAACATAGACCATCTATGACAGGTGTTTGTCCAACTAGTGTATAACAACTTCAAGTGATGGTGATTCCTCAGCTTCCCTTGGAAGCCTGTTCCAGAACTTAACTGCCCTTATAGTTAGAAAGTTTTCCCTAATATCTAGCCCTAAATCTTCATTGCTGTAGATTAAGTCCATTACTTCTTATTCTGCTTTCAGTGGACATGGAGAACAATTAATCACTGTCCTTGTAACAGCCCTTAATATATTTGAAAATGGTTATCAGGTTTCCCCTAAGTCTTCTCTTCTCAATTAATAGATCCAGGTTTTTTAACCTTTCCTCATAGGTTTTGGTTTTCTAACTCTGTTATCATGTTTATTCTCCTCTGGACTCTTTCCAGTTTGTCCACATCTTTCCTAAAGTGTGGCACCCAGAACTGGATACAGTACTCCAGTTCAGGCCTCACTACTGCGGAGTTGGGTGGGACAGCTTCCTACTGTGTCTTGCATACAATACTCCAGTTAAAACACCCAAGAACAACGTAAGCCTTTTTCAGAGCTGCATCACATTGTTGAGTCATATTCAATTTGTCATCCATTAGAACCTCCTTACATTGTTTTCAGCATCACTACCATCTAGCCAGTTATTCTCCATTTTGTAGTTTATGAATTTGATTTTTCCTTCCTAACTGAAGTAATTTGCGCTTTGTTTTTTTATTAAATTGCATCTTGCTGAAGTCAGACAAATTCTCCAATGTGTAAGGTCATTTTGAATTTTAATTCTGTCCTCCAAAGTGCTTGCAACCCCTCTCAGCTTGGTGTCATCAGCATGTTTTGTAAGCGTAATCTCCACTCCATTATCCAAGTCTTCTATAAAAAAAAATATTGAATAGTACAGACCCAGGACTGACCCTTTCAGGACCCCATTTGATGTGCCCTCCCAGTTTGACAGCAACCCATTGAGAACTACTCTTTGAGTATGGTCTTTTAACTATTTGTGCCACCCATCTTGGAATTTAATCTAGACTACATCTCCCTAGCTTCCTTATGAGACTGTCATGTGGGACTGTGTCAAACACCTTACTAAAATCAAGATCTATCACATCGATTGCTACCCCTTATCCAGTAGGCCAGTATCTCTGTCAAAACAGGAAATTCGGTTGGTTTGGCTTGATTTCTCTTAACAAATCCATGCTGGCTATTCCTTAGCACCATTTATTCTCCAGGAGTTTACAAATTGATTGATAATTTGTTTCAATATCTGACTGGTCTACAATTCTCTGGGTCCTTTCCCCCCCACTTTTTAAAGAATGGTAATATATTGCCCTTCTCCAATCCTCTGGGACCTCACTCATCTTCCTAGAGTTCTCAAAGATAATAGCTAATGGTTCCAAGACTACTTAGTTCCTTAAAGTATCCTAGGATGAATTTCTTCAGCCCTTACTGACTTGAATATTCTTTAATCTATTCTTTTCCTATATTGGCTTGCATGCCTTCCCCCTCATTGTTAATATCAATTGTGTTCAGGTATCTGGTCACCATTAACCTTATTACAGCTTAAATGTATTCAAGGTGTGAGTGATTTCCAAAGGCATGGCGCATCTACCATTAATTACATGCCATTTATTCCTTTGAGTTCCACTCTTAGATTACAGATCAGCCTATTATTTACTATTTATATTATCAGAAGCCTATGAGCACCATTATGGACCAAGACCATTGTGTTAGGCATTGCACAAACACTGACCTAAAACAGTCCCTGCCCCCAAAAGCTTACAATTTAAATATATATCAAGAAGATAAAAAATCATGAGGAGAGCAGAGACATAATCTTCAAATGGAAGAATTAAATGTGTTATGACATAATGACAACAACATTCTGACCCGTAGCAGTATCATACACTTGTCTTAATTAGTGATAAGCTAACATTCGGAAGTTTAATTGTTACAACACTATCTGCCTATCTCTCCCTCCTCACTGTAATATCTGATCATCTCCAAACTGTTTAGATTTTTTTTTCATATTATCTTTACTCCTGGAGCCTGGTAATACTACTTTGGCTGTCAAAATAGATTTTTAATTGTTCCACCTGAAAACTAATTTCTTTCCTTCTGGGTTTCTCTTCAGTTCCCTTACGAAATGGATGAATTAAATCTATTCAATATTACTAATTTAATCTGGTCTTAGTTTTGGAGCCTGAAATGACAGGTTTAGAGCAATATAGCTATGTGGAATCCTTGGTCCCGCTTGTACAATAGTCCTGTCCAATTATCTATCACCAGCCTCAAATTACTTTCTGATGTTTCCCCAGAACCTTAAACTGTAACTTATTTACCAAAGGAAAGCAGAAAAAACATCCTTGATGTGTCAGTTAGCATTAATTTTGTGTGATACTTCTCAAGGTTCAGTTAAACTTGCTGCACATTTAACAGACACCTCAGTGATTTCTAGAAAGGTTTTATAGTTTTTCAATGAATTGCAGATGTGCCATCAAAATTCAGATTAATTGCCTTACTGTTTACAGGACTTTTTGGTGAGAAATAAGACTATAGTTTATATCCTCTCCTTCCTGTAAAAATTAATTATCTTTAATGTTTTGTTTTCACTGCATCTTTCCATGCCAGAGGCAAGGATGATGACAGAGTAGAATGCCCAGAGTTTATGCCTAGGAATTAAGCTTTGCCTCTCTCCCTTCTGCCAGGGTTCCAGAAGCATACATGCAGCATGTGATTGTTCCTACTATGTAGCAACTGAATCCCACCCCGCCATAGTGAGCGAATCACTCCTGTTATAAGTAGTGGTAAGTCATGATGACAGAGGGGCAGTTGGGCCAAACCTGAGCAGCACTGTCACCTTGTGTTTCAAGTTGCAACACCTGGAGCAGGGAGGCAGGCCCAGCCCTGCAGAACAGGAGCGACACCTGCAGGATAAGTGTGCGGTGGTTTTGCTTTCCAGCTCTCCACCACGACCCCAAAGCCTGCCCTCTGCAGTGCACCAGTGACCCTTTTGGGAAACACTGCTGTATTAAAATCATGGAGACTAAGAAAAATCACACACGAGCAGAAAAATCATGATATCTGTGACATTTCTACCACTATGACAAACCTGCAGCCCTAGTGATGATGTGTTGTATTGTGTGCAGTGTTGAAGAGCACAGCAATTCTTCTATTGTTTATGGAGGCCCCATTCCACAGAGCAGCAGCAATGCTCAGAAGGGGCTGGTCTTGCTCTCTGATTGGCTAGTTGTATGAGCAAAGAGGAGGAATTGACTTCTGCAGTCTCCCCATCCCCTATACTGAGGTCTTGATTGGATAGAGAACTTACAGGACTGACTGTCTCCTGGCAGCCCTACTCCCAGCTTGCAGTAAAGAGATGTCTGTTTAAGGCATGGCTCTTTGTGTTTGTTTTCACACTACATATCAGAAGTGTGAAGGAGTAAAGGAAAGAAAAGGCACCCCGAGACTGCCAGAGTGGTCAGCAAGTGGGGAGAGTAAAACCTCAGGGAGGAAACCTGTGAAAACTGCAATAGGAAGAAGGCACAGTCCTGGTCTCAGAGCGGCAATGGAACCCATATTACAAATGGCTGTTTTAGAGAAGTTTGATTTTTGGCAACTCAGGTAGCTGGCCTTGCTGAAGCCACAGATTTGAGCAATTCCAGATGTCTTCTGGTTTAACACTGAAAGCACAAGACTACCAGGTAAATGTCCTGATATTTGCCATAAGTAATGATGCTGTTGATATTTTATGTGCCCTACCCCCCACTGGTAATAAACCAAAGTCAAAGATACTGTTGATGCCCATTTCATAGGCAGACAGAATATGATATATAAAAGGAACAAAAGAAATCAGTGGTGTCATGAATAAGGGGGAATAGCTGCAGCTTTTGTTACTGAAGTTCATTGTCTTGCTGAACATTTCAAATATGGTATGTTATAAGAAGACCTAATGATTATCAGCACAGCTTCAGTTAGATCCAGCAATCTCACTAGCAAAAGCGAAAATGCAAGAAACCATAAAGAAACATCAGTATGACTTACCTGCTAGTAACATAGAGGAGACTGCATCTAACAATAATGACACAGTGAAGAGAAAAGAGACAAATGGTAAAGGAGTAGTCAGATTAAATTTGGAGTGCACTACCAGAGAGTGGAAGACCAAAGAACCCTAATAAGAGGGAAGGTTGGAAAAGATGTGGAAGATGTGGCAAGACACCAAGCCACCACTGGTAACAACCTCCAGCAAAAGAGTCAGGATGTAGGAGATGCCACAAAATGGAACATTTTGCAACAGCATACAGGTCACCAAGAGTAGTAGAAACAGTCCCAGGAGTGGACAATGAGTCCATACTCCTAGGAACTATATCTTCTAAAAAACAGAAAATGGCTTGGTGTGCATTGAAACTAAATGATTAAAATCTTATATATAAACTTGATACTGAAGCAGCAGTCACTGAAATTCCACGAAAATTTTTTTATTGATCTCAGGATAAATAGCTGCAAAGACCAAATAAAATCGACATGGGACTAAAATACTCCATTGGATATTTGTGGCTAGTTCTTTGGGAAAGTGAAGAAAGGATGGAAAATTCTTCAACAGGGACTAACAACGCCCCTAATAGGGTTGCCAGCAATACAAAGCTACACCTCATAAAGAATCTGGAATGCAAAAAGAAAACTATAGTGAAGATGTATCTACACATCTTCACAGGGCTAGAAAAGCTGTCAGGGAAACTAATGCCATCAGCAACAACCTTTGCTCTCACATGTCCATGCTGAATTCCTATCCTGTTGCTATAGAAAGTCATAGAAAAAATAAAGAGAATGGAATATATGGGGATTATTTCCCAGATAGAAGAACCCACTGACTGCTGTTCAGGGATGTGTGTGGTACCAAAACCCAGTGACAAAATCAAAATTTGTGTGGAACTTACACAGTTTTAAACCAGAGAAAGACACATGAGAGCAGAGACCTGTACTTCATATCAAGAAGCCTCATAGAAACAGAGCAGCAGTTTGCTCAAGTGTAAAAGGAAGCTCTAGTTACTTGGGCCTCTGAATGGTTCAGTGCATATTTGTTCAGTTTGGATTTTAACGTAAAACAGACCACAAGCCCTTAGTGGCATTATTGGGTTCAAAATCATTTCATGACCTTCCACCTAGTATTCAAAAATTTCAACTACAGCTGATGCAATTTTCTTTTAAGACTGAATGCATACAAGGGAAGGCAGTCATAGCAGAAGACACTCTGTTTAGTACTCATTAAGCAGCCACCAAGGAGAGAGAGAGAGAGACTGATATTTTTCAAAGTCTGCATTGACATTGTTCTGGTAGCAGTTCTGAGATCTGACATCAGCAAATTAGAGATGAAAAATTAAAGAATGAGATTTGTTAGAAATTTACTCAATTCTGCCAAAAAGGGTGGGGTTGAATGAATGATATTACCATATTGACAGCACCAAACTGACCTTCATGTGGCCAATGGATTGCTTCTGAAAGACAGAACATTTTTTTTCCCTATGGTACTTCAGAAAGAGATCCTCTCCAAAATTCGTGAGGGACACCAGAGTATAAACAAGAGCACAACAAGGGCCCAAGCACAACAATCTGTATGGTAGCCCCATCTAAGCAGGTAAATTCACTCCTTAACATAGGGCAGCGAGGTATGTAACAAGGAAGGGGAATCATTACTCTCTACAGAATCATTACTCTCTGCAAAGCTATCTGACAGAACGTGGCCATGGGTAGCAACAGATGTGTTTCTGGAAAGGATTCATGCACGTTATTGTAGGTGATTATTTCTCAAGATGTATTGACACAGACCTCATGGACAGAGGTCATCCAGAAACTAAAGGCAATATTTGCAAGACGTGGAGTTCCTGAAGTCCTTGTAGTTGCCGTGGGGCCTCAATTTACCTCCAATACCTTCCCAGCATTTGCACAGGACTTCAATTTTGAGCATCACAACTGAGAATGGTGTTTCTACACAGTAACTGAATGATTAGTTCATTGACACAATTATAAGCTGATAAATCACTTATCAAAAATATATCCTGGAGGAAGTCAAGGACCCAGGGGAAGGCCTATCCTTGCAGGCGAATGACCCCACACTGTGGTCTACCTAGAACAGTAAGAGTCAACCACCACCTCTCAGCAAGGACTTAGTGTCTGGTGAGATGGACTTTGTAGAAGAACAGAGAATTATTCAGCCTTGGGTCAGGTTTTTGAAATGAACACGCAGTACTAGACCTTCATCTCATGAAATAGTAGCCCCATTTTGAACTGATTGAGAAAAGGGGGTATTGGGCCATGATGTGGGAGGTGAAATGCAGCTGCTTGTGCCCAGGAAGTTCTGAAGGGAAGTGCTTTAACTGGCCCATGTGAGACCATGCAGGGGACACTCGGGGAGAGAAAAGATATACAACAGAATTACTATGAAATTCTAGTGGCTGGGCATCCACACAGAGGTAGTGGACTTTTGCGTGTCATGCTCCAAGTGTCAGTGAACAGGTCAGAAAAAAATTGCAAAGGCTCCCATGGTACCACTGCCCATTATAAGGGTGCCCTTTGAAGTGATAGGTGTGGACTTGGTGGGTCCATTGGAAAACTCTGTGGCCAGGTACAAAGGCATACTGGTGATTCTGAATTATGCTACCTGATATCCCAAAGTCCTTTTATTCCAATCAGCTATAGCAGCCATCATTAAAAGGCTTCAGACAGCATTTTCCTGGGTGGGATTCCCCAAAGAGATGCTAATGGATTAGGGAACCACCCTCACCTCACAATTAATAAAGTAGCTGTGTGACCTGCTAAGGCTCTAGTCTTTGAAAACATCAGTTTACCACCCTCAAACCAGTGGATCAACAGAGCATTTCAACAAGATGTTGAAGAACGTGTTGAGGATGATTGTAGTCAATGATCCATGACACTTGGACTGTCTGTTCCAATGTCTCCTGTTCACCATCAGTGAAGTGCCCCAAGCATCCACTGACTTCTCCCCATTCGAGTTATTGTATGGGAGACAGCCCCAGACAGTTATGGACCTCTTTTGTGAGATGTGGGAGGAACAGGTTCCAGGGCAACCAATGTGGTGCTGTACATTATCCAGCTCTGAGAAAAGTTGAAGACCTTGACGAGTTGGGGTTGCAGAGGAATCAAGGGCAGACCTATGACAAGGGGGGCCATCTATGTGAGTTTCAGCCACGAGACCAAGTCTTGTTCCTCCTGCCAATGTCGGAACAAAGCTATTGGCCCAAAGGCAGGGACCCTTTGAGGTGATGAGATGAGTGGGAGAGGTTCATTATGAGATCTGACAACCTGGAAGGAAGAAATAGATCCAGGTATAACATGTCACCCTGCTGAAGACATAGAGGGGCCAGGGAGGTCTTGTCATCCTGTTCCCTTCCCCCGACCCAGAGCTTGACCTGCAGGCTCTTATCACCCAAGATCCTACCCCTGTACTTATAGACATGTAAATCCCAAACCAGAGTATCAAGTTCATTAGATTAGATGATCTAATGAGTCTTTTCCATTCCTAACTTCTATGACCTAGCACCCAGATCTATCCCTGACATTATGCCAGTGAAGTAAATGGGGTTATATTAGAGATTCATTTGGCCCTGTGGCTTTTTGCCTTGCATGTGATGAGCAAATGTGATAATGCTTTAAGTCTAATTTCCTCTTTCCTACATTTGTGAGAGCACGGAAATACTAGCAGTAACATCACTGAAACTGAATTGTTCATTTGTAACTTTTTAAATGACAGGTGGAAATGAAGTAATTCAGAGATTGAGTTTCTATAATGTATGTTTCTTCTTTGGAATTTGGGGTCTTTAGGACATTACTATCTTTAGGGAAGAGAAAATGGCTGCAAATTCTATTGAGTAACTATCTGATATTAGTAGCATAGCTGGGGGGGTCAAGGGGAGCGGCTGCTCCCCCACTGAGCACAAGTGGCACCTTTTTAATTTTTTGGCAACTTTTTAATTTTTATTCTGATCAGGGGGTCGGACATGAAAAAAAGTGTCACCCACTGCAGCACTTGTACTCACCAGGCAGTGCTCCGGCTCTTCGGCAGCACTTCGGTAACAGCTTCTTCAGTGCCACCGAAGACCTAGAGCGAGTGAAGGACCTGATGCCGAAGTGCCCGCCAAAGACCCAGAGCGCCACCCGGTGAGTACAAGTGCCACAGAGGGTGGCGCCTCTTTTTATGTCTGCCCCCCTTTGCTCCACCTGGCTGTGCCACTGTCTGATATGATAAAAGAACTATTTATCAAAGATAATCTTCGTCCATTCCTCACAGGCTAACGATGTGCTCTTTCTTATCAGAAGGATCCAAATAGAAACAGCCTAACAGTAAGTGTCCCTCAGTTGCTTTTCTTTGAACACAATCTTGTAGAAACAAAACTCTAAAACCTGAAGAAGAAAATTAGCAAGGGTTAGGAAGTTTGCTGCATCCAGTCTTTCCATTTGTGATGGAAACTATTTCAAAGTGGAATTGGGTAAGTGTAATTATACTTTGATTAGAATGTGATGGCAAAGGAAATTTGTAATCTGTTTCTTTCTTTGGGCTTGGGTCTGTACAGCACATGTACAGAAAGTTGCACATAGACGCACACAGAAAGAAGCTGTGCCAGGAGTATAGGAGCAACTGAGTTTCTGTAACCACATGATGTCATCCTACAGTGATGTATATAAGAGAAGAAACAGTGGAGAAGCTATATAGGGGCAGATTGGCAGAGGCCCTGGAGGTTTTTCGCCTTCCTCTGCAGCATGGGGCATGGGTCACTTGCTGGTGGATTCTCTGCAGCTTGAGATCTTCAAACCACAATTTGAAGACTTCAATAACTCAGACATAGGTTAGGGGTTTGTTATAGAAGTGGATGGGTAGGGTTCTGTGGCCTGCTTTGTGCAGGAGGTCAGACTAGATGATCATATTGGTCGCTTCTGACCCTAATGTCTATGAGTCTAGTTGTTTTTTGTACTGTGTGCCTGCAGAGATTCTAAATTGTGGTCCTCAAGGGTGACAATAAATTAAAAATTTTCTTCTTAATATAATCTAACAATTTATTCTTGATTCATTTTTAAATGTGATTGTTTACATTAATCACATTATTATGGGGTGATGGTAAGGAGGTACTGTTTCCACATTGGCCTCCAGCTGTTTTCCTAGCAGCCTTAGGATTATCTCTGATTTGAGCCCTCCCCTGGTGACCATCTGCCTCACTATAAGGGAGGTGAGAGTAGCAATGTGACCAATCTCAAAAGTTCAAAAATCATGAGTCAGACACAAATTCAATGGATGGGCCAAAAAAAAATGATGATTATATATATATATTATGGGTTTTGGTCTGTTTCATTTTTGAACTCACCTGCCCATCTCTTGTGTATGGGGCGGGGTCACTAGTTGCTCACACACTCAGATTTATTGAGTGGATTGATTTTGGTCTCCCATTGCAGGAGCTCTTATCCCCAAATCTGGCCATTTCTTGCCCAGCAATTCATTCTGTCCCCACTCCCAACCTCCAAATCAATGCTGTTCTCCTAACTCATCACATTATTTCTGCCCAGCCTCCCATTAGTTCATCCTTCCCCTCCCTCCTGCTTCTGCCCTCAGCCTGGAAGGGGTCTGCAATGCAGTCCCCTTCTACCCTTTCTAGGCTGGGAGGGGGCAGTTCCAGGGGTCTTCACCTCCTCTGCCCCTTCCCAGGCCTGGTGTTAAAATGAGGGGTGGATTGGGGGAAGCAATGGAACTATCTTGTTCCTTACAGGAAGGAGTTGAGTGGCCCTGGGCTCCTGGACTCTTTCTGCTCCCTCTTCTCTCCTGTGAAATAACTTTGGCTTTTGAGGGGAGGGGGGATGCAAGCTATGCCTGCTGTGGCAGCTCTGATTGGTTGGTCTTCCCCAGGAGGTGAGGAAGTGGAGATGGCAACCAATCAGAGAGGGTTGTCTTCCTGGCAGGACTGAAATTCTCAAGAGGGCTGGAGCTTCTTAATCATTGCTAGAACGGGTCCAGCCTTAACCAAAATAAAATCATGAGAGTTTGCAACACTGGAGTATCTCTGCTCTACTTTGCCTGTTTACTGTTGATTACAGCAATTGAGGCTGTTACCCGTTCCTGAAACCAGCCAAGAAATAACCACAAGCAAAGGTTGAACTCAAGCAGTACTGAGTGTTGATTTATTACTTGCTTCCCTTATCTGCACAATTATACTCACACACACACATCACATTCATCCTTCTGGCAGATTACAGGTGCAGATGTTGTTTTCAGTTCCCCAGGTGACTGGGGGTGTTCAGGCTCCAGCTGCCCAGAGATTGAACTGCTAGATGATGAGAGTCCCTGGAGTCCCTTCGGATCTGCAGGAGGGCTCTACTGCTTACAGTCCAGTCTTGACTTCTTGCTGTTGTGGGTTACATCTCTCTCTGGCCACTACTGCCGTAGGTATACATACAGCCCCATATACACCTTGATTATCCTTATATGGTAATATTTCAGTTTAAGCATTGTGATTGGTTTCTTACATTCACATTCATTCCTTGCATTAATTGGTTTGGTTACATATTCATACGTATGACTACAATTGGTGACATACAGCTTTAAGCAGGCACCCAATGTCAGCAGGGACTTCCGCTGCTGCTCGTAGTTTTGTAACATCATAACAGGAAGCTATTTAGACTGCCTTTGAAAGAGAAAATTGGGGGGCTGCATCTGGCTACCTTCCCCCCCACCCTCGTGATCAATGGATCACAAGAAGGACCATCGGATGGTGGGACCCCAGAACAGCTGGTGGAGCCTGGTGACTTGCTGAACCAACGACCAGGTATGACAAAATAAGTATAAAAATGTAATGAAAGGTATACCGAGAATAATTAATAAGACAACAATAGGGTGTATTAAGAAAATAACAAACCAGTAACCACTTTGTCTGTTCTTCAGCCAGCACACTTAAAACTCACTTAAAATTACTACCAGTGTTCAAAGCAAACAGCTGTGCACAGATTCTGTTCGACTACACCATTGTAACGGGTTCAGTCACAGAGATCCCCTTGGGACTGTCAACGGATATGCTGAAGTTACCTCTGAGCCCATTGTTTCTGCCAGCTTGGGACCCCAGAACCTTGTCCTATTGAGCCAGACACACCAGCCTGCTGCAACACAGACCCAGGGTTTGGTCCATGCCCCCAAAGTTGCAGACTCAACTGAAAACAGCTTAGTAGGTCACCTGTCTTCAGCACCCAGACACCCAGCTCCCAATGGGATCCAAATCCCAAACAAATTTGTTTTACTCTGTATAAAGCTTACACAGGGCAAACTCACAAACTACTGTCTGCCATTTACAACACTGACAGAGAGATATTCACAGCTCCTTGCTCCCCCAGGTGTCAACCAGCCACCCTGGGTATATCAATAAACAAAAGTGATTTTATTCCTTCACAGTTTAGTAATAGGGACTATAATTTTCTGACAGATAAGACATTAAAAACAAAATGCTTTTATTTTTGCTCCCTCTTATATCATGATGATAAACAGATAACATTTGGAAAATAGAAGAATAGGGCATTTAAGCCAAAAATAACAAGAAACAAACTAAGTGACCTAGACATTCAAGCAACTGTATTCACTGCTATTGCATTATTCTGCTTCCTTTAGGACCATTCTTATAAACTGAACCACAGAAAATAAGAAATGTGAAATGTATTTGTTTCTAACAAGCAATTTTTTGGAGATCATCTTATTGGTAAAATCAAAGTTTCCTTGCCAATGTTAAGAACAGAGACCCTATTTTGCAATGGTAGAAGAACACAGAGACTTCCCTTCTTTTTGGGGCCTGGCTTTTGGGGCAAGCATTCTGGAGCACCGAGCCAGATAGACAAACCCCAAAACCCAATTCAACCTGTGAGCAGTGAACAGCAGAAGTGAAGTGTCCCAAAGCTGGAGTTCAGGGGGATTGAGTTCTAAGGGGGCTTAGAACTGGTCTGCTGCTGGCCAAGGGTTTTTGACTAGCCATCAAGGGACTGCAGCTGGATTGGTGCCATTCTGAATTTGTAAGCAGTGCAAAGCCTGCCCTGATACTATTGAGGTCCTTGAGGGGCTGTGGCTAAAATCCGAGTTCAGACTAGGGTACTGCCTGACTCAAAGGAGAATTGCACCACTGCTCATTTGGGACACTTGACCCCCCCCCCCACCAAATTTGCATTTGCAAATGGATCGTGAGGCAGAATTGATCACAGGAGCAGCTGCCAATTTGTTTTCTTCCTGTAATTCCTGAGCTCTAACATGACTGTCTTTCAATTTAACTGCTGATATGGCAGAGGAGGTGGCAGGCACTGAGGCTGCCTGAGCCTGAATCTTCCACAGGTCATGCTCCCTTCGAGCCTTCGTTAAGTCCTGGCAGAGCGCCTCCAGTTCCCTGGTACACTCTGCTTTAACAGATTGTCAATCCCAAAATGTTTGCACAAAAGCCACGCTCCTGTGGCAGTCTATCCTCTTTTATCAGGCCAAAGCATCATTTGCCAAAGCAGTAATTAATGAATTTGTCATTCACTAAAGATTTTTTATTTACCTGGTATTCTTTGTCATTCAGTTTTGTCAATGCACTTGACCAACAATATTACTGAACTTATCTACTGTGAAGGAAGGAGGTTGCATAACTTATGGGTTAAATTAATATTAGAGCTTTGCAGAGTTTATTTTGTGCTACTATTTGTAACCGTTCTGCTAGGTGGAGCTGGCAGCAACCAGGGCCGGGTTCAATATGTATGGATACCTTTTTAACAATACAGCACAGGACCAGCTCAAGCCTGCACTCAGTAACTCAGAAAAATTACATACCATCTCTAGGCACCTCTGAGAGGCATTACTTCCCCACTCGCAAGCACAGAGGCTGAGTGTAAAAAAGAAACTTTTAATGAAAGGAAGGAAGTCACCCAACATTAATTAGGGAAAATACCACAAGCGGGATTCATAATCATAAAACTATGAGCAAGACACCAACTTCAGAGTACGTGGGGCAGTGCTTTCTGCCTCATGTTCTTGGTTCTACAACCAAAAGTTCCTTTTCTATGCCCATCTCTGCTCCCTCACCATACCCTACTCAGAGTGGTTGTCCTTGGTCAGAGGGGACCCAAGGTTCAGAGGTGCATCTATGTGAGTTCACCTCCCACATGTGGAAAAAGTTATCTTGCTTGCTCCACCATCTGAGCACTTGCTTTGGCTGGCTGCCCCAGCAGACACTGATCCTGGCCCCCCTGCCAGCTGCAGTTCCTCTCTGGTGGCTGTCCCACCAGCCACTTGTTGTCTTGTCAGCCACTGGTTCTGCTCACCACCTCCCCTCACCAGCTGACTATCAGCCATCTTCTGCTGCCACTCTGTTGGGACCTCTGCCCATCAGTCTTTTAGTAATTTTCAGTCATTAACAGGCTGGGCAGAAATACAGTTCTATCATAAGTGATTTCAGCTCTAATTGAGCATTTCAAAAAACAAAGAATTAACCTGTTTAGCTCTTTCTTTGAATGGTGGGGAGGAACAGGTTAAACCAGTCTGGAGTCTCTTAGGGAGACTCCACATCCCCTGGCTGGGACATCTGTCCCCACCCCTGAGACCTTCACAGGGCTCTGGAATTTAAGCCCCTGGCTTAACAAGGTTCTTTCAGCTGAGGGTGACCTCTCATTCGGGATAGGTTAAGCACAGTTCTGCTCCACTCCATTCATATCATAATGACAACACATTGATAACAGGATTTCACTGCCCCTACGTTCAGTACTAAAGTGATTAGTAACCCAACATCAGCCAAAGTTGATTATTTTGAGCAACACTGTTCTATCTGCTGGATATCTAAGCAGAGTAAGTGTGTTCGTGTGAATACAGTTTGCTCCTAAAGTGTCTCCCCCACCCAGCTAGCTGTCAGGAGAGAATTCATCCAGTTTGTTCAGACCCTGCTTACATATTATACTGCACTATGGTCAATTGTTTCATATTTGAAGATGACGATATAAACCACTGTAACAGTTCTGACAGAAAGAATGACTGCAAGCCGAAGAAAGGGCTGACTGGTTCCTGCCTATAAATGGATGCTCAAAAATATTTTAAACTCCAAGGAAAATTCCATGATAGCAGTTAATCTGACCAAAGGACCGTTTGACAAGAGACGGAGCACAAGATGTACTTCCACTTCATCATAGTTGAAGTATGCAGTAATCAAGGCCATGATGCCTCTGTCTTCTTTAAAACTCAGAGAACCAGAAAGCCAACATGACATTCATTAACATACCTTACTGTGGTGCAATGTTTATCTGCCTTTTGTTTTGGACCAATGTTCAAGTGTTTCTCATTTCTTTTAGTATGTCTGATTTTTCACTTGGTCTTTACAGGTGTGGTTTTGTCCTTCCTTTAATATAAATTAAAATGCCACTGCCAGTCTGAATACAGTACAAAACAAATTTGTTTAATCAAATTCAAGTATATTTTCTAATATCTTAATATCTAATATATATTGTTTTGTTTCACATATCTGTAAACAAGGGCAAACTGTGACATGTGTAAATGATTGGTAGCCTGGAACCATTTAAAAATATCTTTCAAAAACCTGAAGGTTCTCTTATACATATGCACATATTTATAAAGCTGAAAACCAAGGGGTGGCAGGGAGTGGGGGTTGGTGGGAGCATAACTTCAATAAAAGAGATTAGGGAGTGTTTCATAGGTTATGCTTCATCCTCTTTTCATTATTGCTCTATATTTATGATGACTTATATATACTTGTTGGTGTCCTTGCACTGTTGTTAATTTTGAATCACTGTCTCTTGTTAGTGTAGGAATAACCTTGTCTTCTATCAGTAGGACTGAAATAAGCTCAGAGAAAAATAAATAATACACAGATAAAACATATAGCCCCTTCTAAAGGAATATCATAAACAACAATACAACAAAGCATTTCAACTAAAGAGGTATTGTCAAATAGCCAGAATATTCTGTTATCTCATGAAAATATTGAAGTAATGTTTATATTTATTGATGATCATTTATTTTATAAAACTTTAGAATATTTGCAGTATTAATTACATGAAAGATCTGATTTTAGCTTCAGGAGTCAGTGCTGTCTGGAACAGAGCTTTTGGATTTTTTTGTGGGAGTGGGGAAATACACTGGTTAGTTCCTTTTATAAAACTTAACTCTTACATTCATCCTATCTCCGCTCCTCAGAGTTTAAGTTTATACTTAAAAGAATTCTGCTGCTCTTCATTTGAGCTTTTAGGATCATTTTCACTCTTATCTCTCTCCCTTATGGTTGCTTTACTTGTTACAGTTACTTCCACTAGAAGAGATGGGGAAATGGCAGCATTTTCCTTTAATTTTCCTTATTTAGTTTTCCCAAATACCATGCTTGTTTAAAACTTGTCTGGGTTTGTTCCTTGAATAAAGTCTGAATTTCATGAGAACTTGGACATTTCTCACCTTAAACTTCTGTCCTGATCCTGTTTCTATGATGGTACAACCTTGACAAATCCAGGTTGGTCCATTTTATCTGGGAAAAGCTGTATTCAGTGATGGACTGACAGATTTCCTGAATTGCCTTGGCATAATGAATTACCGTTCGCTGTATATGATAGGATACTAGTAGAAAAGACTTTCTCTATCCAAATCAATTTCTGTCTCTGGGACAGAAAAATGTATATATATAAAAAAATTATATGGAATTAATTTACCTTCATATACTTACTAAACACAGCAAAGGGCATATAGGTGTCCTGTATACTGCAGTTTTGATCACACTTTCTGAACCATTTCTCCTTGAATTACTTATTCACTGATTTGAAGGTTTTCTTTTCAACTGTTTTCCTTTGTGTACCTTTGGGTTTTTTTTATACCTCAGTCATCTGGAGTCCAGGAATTCTAGCAATTTTTACCTTGTTGTGTACTGTTATGTTTGTTTCCTTTCTCCCCATGAAGGGAAGGAGTATAGCTCACTCAGTATTTCATTTTCTTTCTATCTATCTATCCTCCATGTAAACTTGGAAATTTTAAATTGGGGAGCAGGTGATCAAGCAGTGTCTTCTGTGTGGAGAACTTGGAAATACTTGAGATTTTACATCTAAAGCATTGGGGTGCCAGAGCTTTTCAAAAAGAGAGTACTTGAATTTTTTAACACAGGAAAAATTTGTTTTTTCCTAGATTTGTTTTCTGAAATGATTAAATTATTTTGGCTGATATTTAAAGAAAAAAAATCATCCTAAGTAGACACCTAACATGGAAAAATTTAGCCCAAACAGTTTGACAAAGATATAAGAAACCGAAAACCTAGTCCTATAATGGGAAGTATCTGGCATCCTTAATAATAGGTGATGTTATAAGCCCAGCATATAATTTGTGATGATTGTAATCATAGCATTAGCATATTGAAGTCTGTGTTCTTTTGTGTACTCCTTTGAGAATTCTATGTTAACAAACAAGGAGTACTTTTATCTGTATGTCTAATTTTTTATTGAATTATTATTATTGTGTATAGTACCATCATGGTGGCTTTGTATAGAAGAAGGAAGGATAGCTCAGTGGTTTGAGCATTGGCCTGCTAAACTGAGGCTTGTAAATTCAATCCTTGACGGGGTCACTTAGGGATCTGGGGCAAAATCAGTACTTGGTCCTGCTAGTGAAGGCAGGGGGCTGGACTCAATGACCTTTCGGGGTCCCTTCCAGTTCTATGAGATAGGTATAGCTCCATTTATTTTTATTTATTTTAGAACTAGATTACGGTATTTATGCCATAGCCTCGTGTGACAGATTTGGAGTTGCTTGTAATAATTTATGAATATTATGTGTTGACCTAGTTGATGTGATGTATACTTTATACATATATCGAGTTAAATAAATAGAAGAATTGTCAGGATATATGCTCAGGAAAGGGGAGGTAGATTCAGATGATTCTCACTAAATAGTTAAGGGACGATGTAAAAGCTCTGCTTTGATGTGATCCCATTATGGGCTTGCTGAACAAGTTTTTGAGATTGAGAATTCAGAGCCTACCGAGTGGGGGATATTAGACCTAATCGGAGGTGGGGGGGAATGGTTAGCCTCTAGTTAAGATTAACATGCATGTAGACTTTTTATTATTCTAGGATCCTTTTCTGTATAATGTTTTGTTTCTATCTTTTTATTTAAAGAACTTTTGTTTGAAGAAGTCTGTTTTGGGTCATGTAATCCACTGGTCACAGACTTACAAAAGGAAGAACTTTTAGGTACAGAACACAGCTGGACATGGATAAGCATAACTGACATACAGGTCACAATAGCCCAGGGCCAGGTCTAAGGAAAATCATGAGATTTCATCCTGGGAGATGTAAAAGCATGAAGCCTGAGATCTGAGGGTGCACTCAGCAAAACCATGAAAGGGGCTAACGATGCAGCTAGCCCTTTAACCATGTTTAACTCCAATATCACATATAGCAATAATCTCCTCACTGCTGCCACTAATCCACCTCACACAAAAGTTAGCTTTTGCATTCATATCCTTCAAGATGGTTCAGAACGTTAAGTACACCAGCCTTTACTCCACTATAGACCTGGAGCAGTATGCAATGGTGTTCATGCATTTCTCCTGGAAAGAGACTAGACTGCACTCGGTGTCATAGAAATGTCTAGACTGCTCAGGATAAGTATTGCTATTGCTCTGAAACTACTTTCAAGTTTGAATCCTCACTTTGAAGAGGACATTAAATATTATCTTGTTCCTGTACCACATAGTATATTGTATCTATTGGGGAAAGGGATACTTAGACTTCAAGTTTTATGAAGCCAGAATCTTTGCTGTAGATTAAGTTTTGAACTGGGAATATGATTTGAATTATAAATGTTCAATTATGTTTGGACTCTTTAGCTAGAAATATCTCTTCTACTTTTATGCATCAGTGACGATAGCATAGAAAATATGGTGTTTGTGGGATTTTGCATTGCTATAAGGGGCTTTCATTACTAGAAGATGTAAGTCAGACTTAGTACTCTGATGATTTTTTTATTTTGCCTGTGTTTTTTCAATACACTTTTAAAAACATAGTGCTAATAAAATGTAAATAAAATGCTACTATAAAGGATATACCAGAGGAGAAGTTTGTCCTTGTGACATTTTAAAAATATTGCATCAAGAGCTATATAAGTTCTAGAAAGCCATTTTGTTTCCTTACTTCATCATCAGCCAAACATTAAAATCTATATTATAAAAAAAGTCTTTGTTAACTTTATTTTCCTCCCACTTAGATACTTAGATAATTTTAATAATACTTAGCATTTGTACAGCATATTTTTTCAGAGCCTGATGTGACATCATTATTAAAAAGTATTTAAGGTATTTTGTTGGAGTGCTCTGGAAAGCCAGATTCATTTTGTGTTGGCAATTTAGGAGGAGATTTTTACTGGCACAGATGACTCAGTGTTTCAATGAGATTTACTTTGATCTAAGCCTCTGAAAATCTTCCCCTTAATTTTTAAGTTTGGCTCAAAGGCTGGGTCAGCTGTGTTTTTGTTGTTGTTTGTTTAGGTGATGCAAATAACAGGTTGGTGAGATTTATCTTTCCTTGAACTGGCAGACTATTTTGTATGTGTGACCAAAATTTTGTCTCTAAGGAAAGTCTCAGAAAATTCATGTGTAGAGACTATCTACTTGCAAGCTCTACAGAAGCTGTTGGAGTGTGAGGGTCTTAAAATTTGTATGTAGAAGAAAGGTCTGTTAAATTTCAAATGGAATTGTCTCCAAGCTGCGAAGAGGTGATGGAGTAAGCTTTTCGAAACATGTCTGTCCAAATGTGCTCTTCTCTGATATTTTTGAATTTTATTTCTCTTTTACATGCAAGGAGCAGTATGTTTCTGCATCATTGAAGGCTGAATGCAGTCTGCCTACTGGCCCTTTAGTTCTTCCTGTTTGTCCAAGATTTTTAGTTGATTATCAAATTTGTAGATGTACACTTTTCTAGTAAGAACTGGTGAGAAAATGGTGTTGTATCATGAGTTATTTATGATAATCCAATACTTTTAGTATATATTATTGGAGGGGTTCAGATTCTTTTTTAAGAATGTAATTTGACATAACTGGTCTAGTTGAGTCAATCTGTTTTCTTCCCATCCAAATATGGTGTCATAAGAAGAGGTCTGTTGATAACTCTGGATTGTCACAGACATTTAGCCAAGATAAATGAGCTTTGATATTTAACTTTTTTAAAGTGTTTCCTGGGAGTTATAATGATTTTTAACATACACATTGTTCTGAAAATGTCGGGGTTTGTTGTGTCTATAAGAGGTGGCTATTTCAGGTGTACAGTGGAAACGGTCATGTTTTGAATACAGAAGCATGGTGGTTGTGTGGTGTCTGAATTGCAGCCCTTACTGAAGATATACCTATCTCCTAGAACTAGAAGAGACTTCAAAAGGTCATCGAGTCCAGCCCCCTGCCTTCACTAGCAGAACCAAGTACTGATTTTTGCCCCAGATCCCTAAGTGGCCCCCTCAAGGATTGAACTCACAACCGTGGGTTTAGCAGGGCTCAACCACTGAGCTATCCCTCTTTCCATGGGAGGGAATTCTGTGCCACTGCACTTGCACAGAATTAATGTCCCCCACAGATTTCTTTGCTCCCCTGCAGAAAAATTACTTTCTGACAGGGAAGCAAATGGAATCTGCAAGAGCAGTCACACAACACTCCCTGGCTGTGCAGGAACATTGTTTCGGGCACATGGAGCAGCCAGTGGAGAGGTAAATCACTGCAGGACTGGGGACACCATAGCTAGTGGCTCCTACCCTGATCTGGAATAGCGGCTAGTCCCGGCTGGGCTGCAGGCAGGAGAGGGCAGGACTTCCTCTTCCCCTGCAAGGAGTGATGGGGGCTTTCAGACCCCCCTCTAACCCCTCCTCCAGCTGCAGAAAGCTCAGCATCCTCCCCTTCTTCCTGCCCCCCATCGCTCCTCAGCTGTTGGGGAGGGGTCACTGTATGCTCCCCCATCCACCCAATCCCTGTGCATCTGGACCTCCCATACCCAGACAGCCCTGCCAAGCCTCACCCTGTATGCCCTGAACCCCTCTAGCCCTCCCCACGCTGAACCCCACCCCACTGAACCTCATCTTCTGCATCTGAAGCCCCCTGCACTCAGAGCCCCTGCCTCTGAACCCCTCTCCTGCACCCAAACCACCCCCCACTGACCTCACTGCATTCAAAACCCCAACCTGATAAGCCCCACCCTGCTACACCACACTGAGCACCCACATCCAGACCCCCACACCGACACCCAACTATCTGCACCCAGACCCGCATCCCACCAAACCCCACTCCCCCAGCACCCTGCTGAGACCCCCACACCCAGACCCCTCTGCTCCCTCATTGGGGGAGAGATCGCTCAGTGGTTTGAGCATTGGCCTGCTAAACCTGGGGTTGTGAGTTCAGTCCTTGAGGGGGCCACTTAGGGATCTGGGGCAAAATCAGTACTTGGTCCTGCTAGTGAAGGCAGGGGGCTGGACTCAATGACCTTTCAAGGTCCCTTCCAGTTCTAGGAGATAGGTATATCTCCAATTATAAAATATACAAGCCCCAACCACCTTCACCTGGAAGTCCCTGTAGAGACCCATTTCCCCTACACCTGGAATTTCCTGAGCCTCTGGGTATCCAGATCCCACCACTCCTAGACCCCTCACTGAGCTGCCTGCACCCAGATTTTCCCACATAGAATCCTCTCGCTCCTCCACACTTGGATCTTGCCTGCCCCAGGACTTGTGCTGTGTCAGGGTTGGGTGCAACCTCACCATTGAGTCCGTGTCTCAGGGATGAGGGGGGACTGCAGGGTGATCTCCCACCTTCATGTGGCCAGTGGCCTGTGCTCCTCACTGCCATGCTGGAGCCTTTGCATTTATTTATTGACAAATAAAACTTGCAGCATTTTTTATTTTTTGGCACAGAATTTTTAATATTTTGGCACAGAATGCCCTGAGGAGTACTTTATGGCCTCTGGAAAATAAGAAACCAGGGCAAGATCAATCCAGAATTTCTTACATGGCAGTGCAGAGCACTTACTATCAAGCTAATTGGCTGGTCCAATTATATGACATTTATAGTCAATGTATAGTCCTGAATTATTACAATTTATCTCTCCTGCAGGAAGAGAGTGTCATCTTTGTATAAACTATGTTATTAAGAAGAATTCACATTTTAATTCAGGAGGAAATTTTAAGGTGCACACTTGTAGCCTATGCATGACTTTATATTAAATGTATACCTTATTTATAATCTAGCTAATGTTATTTTAGCACTAATAATTTATTGAAAAAGTGTAGCATGTCAATAACCAGTACAAATGTTCTTATTTTGTGTCACAAATATCATTTTAAATAGAGTACCTTTGTGTTAATGGCTTATTGAAAAGTTATAGCATAGTATAGGAAGAACCATGGTGCATTATTCATATAAGGCATATATAGTCCCCTATTTATCATTTACTGTAACACATTGTAAAACATCATAAAACATTGGTTGTTCATTTATAGATAATGTTTTGCTCTTCCTGGCTTGTGTTATAAATTGATTGTTACATCAAAAATATGTTAAAAGAACATAAAGGTTGCATAGTCAAGCACTCAAAAGTCAGGAAATAGACTTAAAGTTGCCGGTGAAATCTTAATTTGCCTCCCTTGTGTATAGGCACCATGATACAATCTTTAATTACAAGATCATATAATAATTTTTTGTGCAAGACCTCTGCTTCTTTCAGTGCACAGAGTGGAAAGTGCTCATTTATTGAGCAGCTATTCAGTGTTTTCTTTTCATTGTTCAATGGGTGGCCCCAGGCCTTTTTTACTGGACACTATTCTGAAGACAGAATTATTAATTTCCTCAGAGACTTTTCTGGAGCTCTCATCACTATTTTATCTGAGTGCTTCACTATGATTAATTAATTTTCATAATACCCTGGTGAGATGAGGTAGTGACATTACCTTATTTTACAGATGGGGAACTGAGGCACAAAGAAATTAATGTAAAAAGTTTCCACTAGTTTGGGTGTCCGATTTGAGAGAGCTATGACCTGATTTTTCAGATTACTTAGCATTATATAGCATTTTATATGTTCAAAACACAGCTCCCATTGACTTTTAATGTAGCTTTGTGTGCTCAGAATTTTGTAAGTGAGACCCCAGGATAATCGAGTCAGACACTCAGAAAATTAGGAACACACCATTAGTGACTACCTGTGATGTTTGGATTAATTGACTTGCCTAGTATCACATAGGGACTCCAGGGCAGAGGCAGAGATGGTATCTAAGTTCTGCAGGGCAGCCTTCCAGTGCTTTAACTATGAGACCATCCTTTCTCCTCCTGCAATCCATCCCCATCCCGCCGCCTTACTAACTACACACCTTCCAGTTTCTACAACTAATGAGGTGGTGGTCCAAGACATCAGCCTTCCTCATTACATAACCCTGATTCATTCAGGGCCGCCCAGAGGATTCAGGGGGCCTCGGGCAAAGCGGGAGAGCTGCAGCAGTGGTCTGGGTATTTGGCGGCATTTCAGCAGCAGGGAATCCTTCAGTCACTCCACATCTTCGGTAGCATTGAAGGGCCCCTGGCTGCCAAAATGCTGGCCGAAGACCCGGACCGCCACCGGGGCATGGCTCGTGGGGCCCCTGCGGGGCCTAGGGCAAATTGCCCCACCTACTTCTTCGCCCCCACCCCACCCCCAGGCCACTCTGGATTCATTCAAAGAGCACTGTTTGTCCTGTCTAGAGAATGAGGCATGGATCCTGTGGAAAAAAATATTATGTGATCATGTAATTAAAGTCTATATCATACTGCATACTCCCAAGATAAATGAATTAAAGTTGCATGCAAAACCTTAAGTCTGGCATTTCCAATTTTTTATATGTTTGATTTCACAATGTTAATGTTCTTTTAACATATGTTTTGTGTTATTTCCTTTTTTTACAAGAAAACATAAACCTCACAGAAATTCTATCCTGTGAATCATATTGGCTTCCAACTTGGGTCATCAGCAGGGTTCACATCTTTTAGATGGATAGCACAGACTTCTGCCACTTGATATAACTGAATAATTATTAGCAGCAGTAGGCTATCTCCTATGTGGAACAGTTGGAAGTGGGGGTGGAGGAAAGAGGGGAAGCAAAGGGATGAGACACATTTTGCCAGTGGGTTTCTCAGCTATTTGAAGAAGAATGCAGAGACTCAGGACTGCTGGCTTCAACTTCAGGTTTTGTAGGGGAGTGTACCCTAGTCATAGTGAACTGTTCTTCCCATGTGCCTTCAGTCTGTTTTTGTTTCCTTCTGCTCTTCCTCCTCCCTACAAGAGCTCCTGGACCTCTCTGTTCCTAATAAACTCCCCACATCCCTTATCTCCTGTTTCCCTCCCCATTGTCATCCACCGTGGGTCCTATCCCACTCTACTCTTGTCCAAATACCCTCCTCCTGTGTCTATCCACCCCTGCGGTGCCTCAAATCTTGCCCCTTCTGCTCCTGCTTCTATCCACCCTGACCCCCTGACTCTGACCCCTCCCCTTCTGGTTCCTGCAGCCCCCTTCTCTGCCCTCATTACTCATTCCTCTGCGCTGTAATCACTTGCTTCTTCCTACTCTTCCATGCTGCCTATCTGTCAGCAGGAGCAGCATTTAGAGCACAGGGGAAACAGTCTCTCTGATCTCAGTTCCCATGCCCAGAGGCTTCTTTATTGCCAGAAGGAGCAATTACAGGGAAAGTCCTTCCCCTGAAGCCCCAGAATGGAGATTACTCCCTTGCTTGTTTATATGGTGCATGCACAATCTGTTTTGTGTGTAGGAGCAAGGAGGTGAGATGGAGCAGGCTAATTTCAGATGGAATTATTGCACAATTTAACTGCAAAATTCTAACAAGTCTGAGCATGCGCAAACTGCAATTTTTCTGAGGCTTATACCATGGCCGAATATTGATGGATTTTCCCTGAGATGACAAAAGTCAATCCCTGGCATCAAGGAAACACATGCACATTCAAAAAAAATTAGTGTGAAGTTTTAAAGCTAGGCAAAGTAATAAACACCTGAAAATAGGGACTTATAATTGAAAATTTCAAGCAACCTTAGCTATCAGCAGCACTATTAGCTCCATTTTTAATTCATTTTTTAGGTAAATTGTTTAGGAAACTGTTAAAATTTCCAGACTTTAAATTACTGAAGAAAATGGAACAGATTCTGTAGCCACCACACAATTACAGAATGTCACTCAGCTGTTCCACCACTGTCAGAGAAATCAAAGATTAACCTTTTTACTTAAAAATGACCCCAATAAGAAACTTTTCTACATTTTAATGGTTAAAGCTAGTTTTGGTGTAGGTTATAATTACTAAAAATTCAAGATGATTTTCTGGAATGCTTTATACGTATAAGATGATTTGGTAATATATTTAGCTCTGTGATCAAAAATTAATTCTTCAGATCATTCAGCTCATACTGTGAGGAGAATTTTACATCTAATTTGCTAAAAGAAAGAGTAAAGATAGCAATAGACTCAGTTATCTCAATGAGCTATAAAATTACCGTGTACTATATTTAACCATTACATTAGGAACTTGGTGATCATTTTCATTTCATGTGCCAAAAAGGCAGTGAGTTGTATTTTTTGTTGTTATTTCATTGCATCTGCTAGGATTTCATTTGAAAAAAAAACCAATTCTATTATCCTGCTGTTGTTACTAGTGTTAAGTGTCAGGACTGCTTGTTGCCATTGCTACCTCCATTTCAAAGGTCAGGCTCTTAACTGGAAACCTTGTATCATGGTGAAGGTGAAAGTAGTTGATGAATACATGTGAATTTTGTGATCTTCATCCAAAAGACAGTTGAATGGATCCAAGCTGGTCATCTCTAGATTCATCTCTGCTTTTCTCCAATTTCATATTGTTGTAACTCTCTTGATTTCAATGAACTTACAGCAGTATAAAACAGGGTAATGCAGTTGTGAACTGGGGTCATTTTATTTCATGCAAATACCTAACCTTTTATGAGCCAGATTTCTAGATGTGCTCAGCAGCCAGCAGCTCCTATTGAGAGCTCTTTTCTAAATCTGGCCACTTCAGCAGGTTGACAAAATGGGAGCTGTGCTCATTTGAAATCCAGAACCAACGTTAGTGTTGAACACTTTCCAAAATTTGGTCATACATATGTCTTGTGCATCAGAGGTTTACAAACTATTATCTGAGAGCCATTTTTTGATTATAGAGAGCTGACTGGACAAATTAGCACTGTTTTCTTTCCTTGTTTCCAGCTGATAACTTGCATTAGGAAAATATTTAATTTATTATTAGCTTCTCTAATGTTGCTTGTCCATTTAAGCAACTACTGTCGTTGCCACAGGAATGCTAGGTGATTTGGAATGGGAGGGAAGGTAGTCCATGAGACAAAAGATGGATTTAGTGCTTATGAAACATTTATTTTCAGAAGTGACTTAGGCAATGACTACACTAGTGAGCTTACAGTGGCATAGCTGTCTGCTACTGTAAAATCACTCATGTAGCCAGTCTATGCCAACAGGTGAGATTTCTCCTGTTAACTTATTTAAACCACCTCCATCAAGCAACAGTAGCAATGCTGGCCGGAGAGCGTCTCCCATCGAAATAGCGCTGCCTAAACCGGCGCTTTTTCACACCCGTAACAACAGTTATGCAGGCATAAGTGGTAGTGTAGACATGGCCTCAGGCCCAGCTTTTTAAAAGCTTTTAGGTATTGCTGCTCCTTAGCATTGCAACACCTAACTGATTTAGGAGTCGAAATCTCATTTTCAAAAGGGATTTAGGCACTGAGGAGCCAAAATACATTGACGGTGGGATTTAGGTTTTCAGGAAGCTAAATCCCTGTTAAAATGAGATTTAGGCTCCTAAATCAGTTAGGTGCTGCAATTCTGAGGTTGCAATGCCTTAAATACCTTTAACAATCTGGGTCTGAAGCACTTAAGAGTCTATTTCCCAGTGGGCCAGGTTTTTTAAAGTATGTTGACACTTAAAAATGTAGATAGGCACCTAGTGAAATTAATGCCCATTGGAAGTTAGACACCATAGAGCTTTTTTAAAATCCCAGTAGGTACCTATCTGCATATTTAGGTGAGTTAATACTTCTAAAAAAAAAACTGGCTGTATTTGCCTTAGTCACTTGTGAAAATGGGACTTAGGCCACTAGGATCTTTAGGTATTTCTGAAAATTCTATACTGTGCCTTTATTAAGAATTAATCCATATGAAAAAGTTTGAGAATCCTGTTAACCATATATCAATTTGCCGCTTTTAATAAAAATATTCCATTTATAAAATATCCAATCAAGTAAAAGTGTATTCTTCTGCTTCACACCACCAGTTTCATATTAGTTTATCATTTGTACATTTTGTTTTTTTTTCCTTCAAAAAGGATTGCAGAACTAAAAGCAATTGTTATAATGTTAAAATTTGCAAGTTTACCTGCAGAATATAATATATACAAAGGCATATGCAATTAAATTGGAGAACTAATAATTTCTAGTTATAAGAGTTTTATGACGTTGAACAGTGTCAAAACTGGGAATCAGTGCATGTGTCTTTGTAACAAAACTACTGCAGTGAAATTATTTGCTTTTTTATATACTGACAAAAAGAGTTGAGTGAAGCTCATTCAGATTTGTTAACCAAAAATAAATTTGGAGCTGAATTTATTTCTATATGGGTGAGTACAACCATCTTGAATGTTATTGTTTGTGAATAGTATTGCGTTGCCAGCTTAGCCTATACTGACATTTAAAATTACAGCTTTCAGGGGGCTTTGCTTTTGGGAATGATGTAAATCTATGACAGCCCCTTGCTGTTTAAGAGTACTTACAGGTAAATAATGTTATTTAGGGGCATCTGTTAAGATGATGTTTTACATTCATAGCCCATTTCTTTTAAATAAAAATAGTTTTAGTATTTTCAGAGGGTGGTTGGGTGGAATGATGAACAGGATTTTATTTGCACGTATACAATCGAGCTGTAATCTTTCTGGGAAAAAATAAAAGGAAACAGTTACTGTATATTTGCAATCTTTAATCTGAAGTGATAATATGAAATACTGTTAAGGAAGTGAATTGTCTGAATTACAGAATCTTCTAGTCATTGGTCTGTCTCTGACTAAGTTGCTTGCTTCATTTTCTGAATCTGAAGTATTAAACTTGGTCACATCTATTGTTTATGTACACTGTCTGGTATATAAATTGTCTTGTCCCAGTTGAAAGCTGTAAAATTTATCAAATCACTGCTTTTGTCTTGAGTCAGACAGTCATGATTTTTGCAGTATAGAATGAAGCAAAAAACCTCTAGAGATTTTACAATACAGAGAGCACAAGATGACCCTACAACTGAAAATATGTTCTGTTTATATCAGAGTAGCATTTTGCCATCAGATGTCCTTCTCTAACAATATTCATTCAATTTTGAAAATTTGTAGGCATGTTTACATGACAAACAGTTGTTATTTGTTGACTCTCCCTTCACTTTGCTGGAACTGCTTCATTTATCACAGAGTTCTGATACACAGTACATGACACTCTTGATTTTTTTAAACCCTATATTTTCAAAGTCATAGTTGTAAATAATTTCAGCTTACCTGTTGTCCTCTAGTTTTCCTCTACCCCCAGCAAGTGAGATGGACCAGCTTCAGAGATTTATTCTATGCTATAAAAGTAAATAGATATAAGGGAAGAAGAGTATGCATTGTGATAATTTTTAGAGAGATCCCATGTGGTGTTCAACATTTTGGTTTCCAATATTATTCAATAGAAGGTTGTTTCACCCTTTCCCCAGGAGGGGGAAATATCACATTATAGAGATTAAAAAACATTAAAAAAATAGTGTTAATGATGGAAAAACATAAAGGGTAGCATAGAGGCTGAGCATATTGCCAAAAGAAGTGCATAGTCATGTAAAGTTTGCTAGATAAAACAAGAGCAACAACATTTGGCTTATGACATAGTCACAGTAAGAGTAGAGAATGGAAAACATATAAAGTGATAATTTTAATAAATGGTACAAAATCAATACTTTTTGTTAACAAGTATCTAATATCGGCTGAAATCATAGCCGTAAAAACAAACTCTGAATCATTTATTTGTACAGGCCTAGCACACATTATGTAGTTGAAATATGAGGTGGTTTTTCACTTTTTAATATTTTCAAGCAAAACTTTAATCATACGTATAACAGTAACTGACCTTGCGCAATCTTCATATTCTTCAGAAAGGCTCTTTCATATCTTTATGAAGTTTTGTTGAAGGTGTTAAGTGAGATTTCAAAATGCCTTAAAGTATCATATGCTCATCTTCACCAAAATGTAAACCTGTAGTGAAATAGTTGTGTGTCATACTGCACTGGAGATTTTTCTATTCCAGCTCCTAACTTGAATGCATCATGTTACATGAAACGCTGCATTATAAGGCTTGGAAAGGGCCACTAGGTGGTCAGCTTGCTGCAATAGCTACAATAAAAATAGGATGTGGAAAATAACTTCCATATTTCTTAATTTAAGATTACTGATTTGATATGACTTAATTTAGTTCACTGTACTGTAAATAAGTTCTTCAATGATAGTTATAGTACTGTCAGTTATAGTATGTTGGGTTTGTCAAAATCAGTGGCCTTTTTGTGAAACAAAGGGGATCCAAATTAAACTCTAGTTTGAGAACACTGTCAAATCACTTCTTAAAAGACCTGTTTCTGAGGCTGAAACCCTGAATAACATTTTACTTTAAGTATCAGAGGGGTAGCCGTGTTAGTCTGGATCTGTAAAAGCAGCAAAGAATCCTATGGCACCTTATAGACTAACAGACATTTTGGATCATGAGCTTTCGTGAGTGAATACCCACTTCGTCAGATGCATGCATAGTATGTGTTTTAAATCTATTTGCATAGTATGTGTTTCTTAGGTATGTCATGAATCTATTTGACTATAGTGGGAGTTCTTCATGTTGTAATCTTTAAGAAATGAATCCCTGGTGATATAAGTATAGTAATAATATGAAGTTTATAGTACGTTAAAAAAGACAAATGAATGTTAAGGGTGCACAGTCAAGGACTCTGAAATTTGAAAATTCCAATTTTGTTTGCTCAAGAAACCTTAATTGAGCCCCCTTGTATATAAGTATTCCAAGTACTGTGTTGCTTCTTCTGGACACTGTATATGATATGATCTTGGCGAGAGGAATTTTATTGGGGTCTCTGCCACCTTTTGTTTTTTCCTAAATCACGCGGTCACAAAAATCAACATTATATTGGTTTGTGCCATTATATTGTATTTTTTGCTGAACAAATTAGAATTATATTTAAAGCCTTCCAATTTTTTTCAAGAGAATAACAATTCAGATGAGCAGATCCACAAGGAAAAGTGATTAGATAGTATTTCTTTGGATATGGCTACACTTGAAATTTCAAAACTAGAGAGTTTACAGCCACACAGCGGCAGCTCTCTCGTTGACTTAATCCACCCCCAACAGCTTTACCACTGACATAGTGCTATCAACACTGGCATTTATGTCAATGTAACTTATGTCACTTGGGAGGAGGATTTTTCAAACCCTTGTGCGACAAAAGTTATACCAACATAAGTGGTGATGTAGAGGCAGCCTAAATCTTTTACAATTTAGTTCCCTTTTGTATTTCTCATTTAAAAATGCTGAATTGCTCCAAGGATTAATAGTGCTGCAGATGCAACTGTCTCAATCCTTCTAAAAATCATATTTTTTAAACAATCTTAACTTGCAATCTACATAATCTGTGAATGCAATCTTTCGCCTTTACTACCAAAACTCAAGAAGCTAGAAAAAACTGATCAAGACCCACAGGTAAATCAGACACAGAAAGGATGAGTCTAAGTGGCAGGCTGGAACTTTTATTAAATAAACATTACAACAGGGATAACTGATTCCCAAATTCTACTGGCACATAATCAAGTCCAGTTTAGAAGGATGTTGGCTTTAAACTTGGCACCAGGAATTGGAAGGGAAGCTTGTTGTCAACAAAGAAAGGATTCAGCCTAATCCTAACCACCTTCCCCTGGTACAAGGGATGAAGGTACAGATGGGTGGAGTCTTGATCTGTGTGGTAACAAAATATCTTAAGCAATATAAGATCTAATTCACATCATGCTTGGTCCTGTGCTTGGGTTTACTCCACATATCCTGCACTGGATACTGACCAATAGTTACTAATCAAAAAGTTTTTTGGATTCCGTGAGGAAGTCAAAAAGCAAACAAGCCACAAGTCAAGTTTGCAAAATAGAAAAATTATTTCCTGATCCCCAAAGATGATCTGGAAGCGCAGCCCATGTAACATGAAGAACCCATCCATTACTGGTTTTGCATACAAGGCCAAGATGGTGATCACAGCCAGGCAGGGGCCTGGCAAACTCTGTGGGATGGAAGGCAAGCAGCAGAGCAAGCTTGGTATTCAACATGATTTGTGTCCCTTACAGTTAGACTTCTGTAAGGCATTTGACTTGACACCGCATGACATTTTGATTAAAAAACTGGAAAGATATAAAATTAACTTTTCACACATTAAGTGGATTAAAAGATAACTGATAGCTCTCAACATGTAATTGTAAAAGGACACTCATCATAAAATGGGGGTGTTTTCAGTAAGGTCCCACCAGGATCATTTCTTGGCCTCACACTATTTAACATTTTTAATAATTTTAATAATTACCTGAAAGAAAACATAAAGTTTGGAGATGTCACAAAAATTGGAGCAATCTAGATTGCATGGTAAATTGGGTGCAAGCAAACAATACACATTTTAACAGGACTAAATATAAATGTTTACATCTAAAAACAAAGAATATAAAGGATACTTACGGGATGAAGACTCTATCCTGGGAAGCAGTAGATATTGCTGGATATTTTTCTTAAAAGATATGCTCTAGAAATTATTCTGGGGAAGTTCTATGGCCTGCATTATATAGGAAGTCAGACTAGATTATCACAATGATCACTTCTGGCCATGGAATCTATGAACATTTTTCCAGGGCTGAGGGAGGACCTGCCACCTGGCCTTACCCACAGCAAATCAGACACTCCCTGCCAGTTGGACAAAATCCATCTTTACATGCAGGGGGAGGGATAGCTCAGTGGTTTGAGCATTGGCCTACTAAACCCAGGGTTCTGAGTTTAATCCTTTAGGGGGCCACTTAGGAGTCTGGGGCAAAATCAGTACTTGGTCCTGCTAATGATGGCAAGGGGATAGACTCAATGACCTTTCAGGGTCCCTTCCAGTTCTGTGAGATAGGTGTGTGTGTGTGAATATGTGTATATATATATACTGAGAGAGGATTTTTAAAAATTATTTCAAATTCTCATCAATTCTTCATTTGTTTTGTTTTGATTGCAGAGAGAAAGTACTATCTTTAGTCCATCTCAACTTTCATTAGGGTTACCCTAATAAAGCAGGACTCTATGATTGGAAAAAAAACTAAGAATAAACACTGATAATTTCCTAATGCCCATCTTTTATACTTTTGCCTTTCAAAGGCAGAAATTGGTATATCAGAGACACTACTGTATAAAAAGGAATCTGGGATATTTTATCTTTTTAATCTCAATCAGAAACATCCAATTAAATGTATCATATATAGAAACCCGTTTTTTAGTGCTTCTTTACTGAAGTATTTACAAGACAATTCTTGTCAGAGGATGTAAAGATATGATATATTGTTTGATTTGCAGTGTTCTGATCTAATTATCTACCTATACAATTTCATGTTATTAGCAAACCTTCATAACAATATAAAATATATGAATCTCTTTGCACTTGTATTTATTTCCAAACATAAGGTGATTAATTAAAAATATATAGTGGATTACAGTGTATGAAATGACCACATGCCAATTTTACTGGAAGTTTAAAATAGATAATGATTAGTCTGCATCTGTGTACTGTGCACTCTGTATTGATTTCTAGTTTGTTTGAACGTTTCACACATCAGCCCAAGAACAGCCAGACATAGCATTCTCAGAGAAATCAGACAGTGCTATTGGACAGTAACTGAACCAGATACCATACATACTCTGCTTAGTTTAAATTAATCACTATGGGCAAACCTGACTCCCAGCATTAGTGGATACTACAGTGCGACTTGCACTTGCTTTTGACGAATTATTTTTAATTCATACATTTTTGAAAAAAAACTTGTAGAGCATTTCGTCTCAATTTATGTTTCTGAAGTAAGAAAACAATCAGTAAGTCTGAAATATGACACAGTGACTTAGTAGCTGGTGTTTATCTTATTGTTAGGTGAACCTTTTGGCTTACTGACTAGATTTCTTAGATGGTTTCAAAGTTCATTTTATAGAAGGAGCCCAAAGTTTTGATCTATGTCAAAAGTTTATCTGAGGCCTGTATGCATTATTGTCATAACATTTTTTTCTCAGATCTGGACCTTAGCATCCAAAATATGGGTGTTAGCATGAAAACCTCCAAGCTTAGTTGCCAGCTTGGACCTGGTAATTGCTGCCACCAGCTAGGAATTATACAGTGCCTAGCTCACTGTGGTCTCCCCAAAACCTTCCCTGGGGGACCCCCAGACTCAGATGCCTTGAGTCTTACAACAAAGGGAAATAACCCTCTCCCCTTGTTTCCTTGTTACTTCCTCGCAGGCTCCCCTCCCTGGACGACCCTAGGAGATTCCCTGCTTCCAGTCCTGGAAACACAAGTACCGAGAGATCTAATCTCTCTTCCCCCTCACCCAGAGGGTATGCAAAGTCAGGCTTAGTAAATCTAACACAAAGAGATTTTTCCCCCCTGACTTCTTCCTCCCACCAATTCCCTGGTGAGCTGCAGACTCAATTCCCTGGAGTCCTCACTAAAGAAAAACTCCAACAGGTCTTAAAAAGAAAGCTTTATATAAAAAAGAAAGAAAAAGGACATAAAATGATCTCTGTAATAAGGTGACAATATACAGGGTCAATTGCTTAAAGAAAATGAATAAACAGCCTTATCCAAAAAGAATACACTCCAGCAACTACACACATGTAAATACAAAAAAACAATATAAACCTGTTGTCTTACTATCCTTGTACTTACAACTTGGAAACAGAAGATTAGAAAGCCTGGAGATTCGTGTGGTCACTCTCAGAGCCGAGAAAAGAACAGACACAAGACAAAGAACAAAGAACTCACACCCAAAACTTCCCTCCACCCAGATTTGAAGAAGTCTTGTTTCCTGATTGGTCCTCTGGTCAGGTGTTTTTGTTACCCCTTTCCAGGTGAAAGAGACATTAACCCTTAGCTATCTGTTTATGACAATTATGTGCATCATAACAATCCCCAATGAGTGGATATTTGAATATCAAGAGCCAAATTTTAAAAGTGGTTTCAACTGTCTCAGAATTTGTCAATTCAAGATTTTAACTGGTTACCTTTTAGTGCACTTTAAACCCCTGCATTGTTGGATTCACTCTGAGAAAATTTTTACTGATTTCTACCATATTTTTTCCAATTTTAATATCATCTCCCTATACCATCTAAGGATTTATTCTTATTCACTGGAGTTTCCTCCTTTCACATATTTCTAGACAATTATTATGGTTTCCCATTAGATGTCTCTTAGTTAAACTATTCATACTTTGCTTGTCTTTCCTCATTAGTCAGACCATCCAGATACTTTATAATTGTTCTTCTCTGAACTCTCTCCAGATTGTCAATATATTTCTGGTATTGAAGTGTCCACTAATTAATATAATATTCCAGAGTGTGGTCTCAGTAAAGTTATATATAGAGAAAGCATTATATTCCTGATCCATAATATGATTTCTAGCATCTGAATCCTCTTATAATCATGTAATATATTTTAAACACTATACTTGGGATAAAAACACATCTGAAAATCATGTAAAAGGTAGGATTGGATGACAAAGGATGAATATATAGAAGAGCATAAGAAAAGAGGTAAACCAGTAGAATAGTATTTAGCTACCATTTTAAATAACATGAAATGCTAGACTGAAGTGATTTGTCTATGATACTGATGCATAGTATAAAGGAGCCATAGAAAATAATGTGAAATCCTGTATCTGTATATTTGCCACATCTTACTTTGAGCAAACCATAGAAGGGAAGAAAGATCCATGCATAGTTACTAACAATGAAGGTGAATATCGTTTTCCGATTTCAGACATAAGCAGAGAATTCTTTAAATGTTATCCTTTTCATGTGTCTTCTAAAAGTAGTGGAGTCACAAGATGTTCAGGAGGTTAAATTTTGTGTTTCTCAAATTGCTTCCTTTCGTTATTTTATCTTTCCCATGCATATTCTTACTTTTTAGGTAATTGAAAAGTAAAAGAATGTAAAGAATGGTGGAAAAAATGAAAAAATAGTTAAAGGTTATGATCTGTGAAGAAAAGATAACGAATGTAGAATGTAGAGAAAAATGTATATAAATACCTGACAACAAATAATATGGGGGAGAGAGAGAGAAATATTCAAGGTATTTATAGCAGGGAAGGACTAGGAGTAATGGCATGAAATCAAAGAAAAAAATAGTCACGGATCATACTGTGCAGATTCTTTATATGTGTGCTCAGTGTGTGGCGAGAGATGTTGGAATGTCCACACACACATGTCACAGTTCCTGTATATTGGGGAATGAATGCAAGGACAGCAAGGAGGAGTCAGGGGCATGGGTAGTAGAATGCATATGGGGCAGTAATCTGCACTTCATAAAGCTTTGAGTGGCAGACACGCGGATTGTGGATGGTGGAGTAACAAGGTAGACAAACAATGAAATATTACTATAAGTGTTTAAAAGTTAAATCAATATGAAGATCAATCGTGCAATTTTGAACCATACCACTGAACACATTTAAAATTAGGCTGAGTCAAAAGACTCAAATAGTGCCTTTTCTGAAGTTTTCCATGATTCAAATCCTTAGTTCATGGTTTTTAAAAAAGAATTGCTAGTTGTACATTAAGTTCATTCGCTAATGTCTTTTGGAATCTCTGATGCACATCTAGAATTCCAAGTATTCTCTTATCTATTTTTTTATTAAAGGGTATATTGGCAAGATCCTCATTACTTTCTAATTGTTTAATAGCTCTTTCCCTTATTTTTCTTGTTAGGCAGATTTTAAAAAGAAATTCAATAACACAACCACGTTATAATCATAAATGTGATCACTGCCCTTATTTAGTAATATGTTTCCATGTACTTTCTTGTGTGTGTGTGTGTGAGAGAGAGAGAGAGTAAAAGCCCTTTTTAATGCATTTTCCTTAAAACTTTTACATAGCTTTAACACATTCTGTTTTGGTTTTGGCAGTTTCAGGAATCATATTGATTTGCTCAAAAAACCGCTTGGAATAGACTCAGTAATTTTTTTTTCTTGTTCAGTTTTTAGAAGATAAAGTTACTTTGAGTACATTTTTCTTAAAGTTAAAATTGCCTGAATTACTGTGTGTTCTATGTCTGCCATTTATTTTGTGAAACAAATAATTAAAAAATCTTAGGTTTTTGGATTGCTACATTGCTATTACTGTACACTTAGGTACAGATTATAGCTTTAAGCTGTAGTTGGCATTGGGACTGTGTACAGTGCAATAGATCTGTGAGAGATCCTAAAGGAATTCTGGCTGATGAGGCTATAATTGCTCTGGCTACATGTGGGGAAAGCATGCTGGAGCAGTAGCTCTACCAATCTTAGAGAAGATTCAGCCTCCACTCCCTGTTTCAGTTCAACTCCACTGTCTCATTTGGAGAAAACTTTCACTAGAGATTATATGAACACATTGTTAGCATTAATTCAGCTTCACAATATTTCTGCACAGTAGTAGATAAGTATTACAGGATATTCATTCTACGGACCCTACAACTGAGACATAAAAGAATGCAGGGACTTGCCAAGAGCCCATTTTGTATGTGTATGAATACAATCTAGGTAGCCCTGACATGTTTTGCCCTGTTGTAACCAGTAGATATAATTCTTCCAGGCTTTGCACAGGTGAATAATCAGCCTGTTGATAAATAACATTTTGAGAAAAGGATGATTGCCCAAAATATACAGGTGTGGGGTTAGAAGAAAACCAGGCTGGCAGGGGTGGGGGAGGTGAGGGTGACAGGGGAAAAGTGAGATAAATAAGAGAACAAGGATGAATAGAAAGTCTGGGTTACAAAGCAGCCCCCCACTGGTCAGTGAGACCATGTTTTAAGGCAATTAGTCTGATTCAGAATTAAATATACTTGTACATATAACCCGTTAGAAAAATTGAAATGTTGTAAAAGAGGTTGATTTTAAACATAGTGTGTAAAACAATTTTTAGCAAATTAAATCTTTGTAAGCAATGTGTTCATTTTGGACTAGATTATGCCCTTGTGTTACTCAGTCAAGCAGGGGAGTAAGAAATTTCAGGCTATCCCCCAAACTTACATGTTATAACTAGATCTTGGGTTCAGGTGTGGTGCTCAGCACAGCCCCTGTTCCCCAGCTATTCCCCACTGTAAACAAGAGGATGCAGAGTTGGTGGAGAAGAGCTCTGCTATGTCCTGGCCAATGTGAGGGTGTGAAGTAAGTTGCACTCTTTCAAGGTCTGTTGCAACTTACCTCTTGCCAGAGAAGAGACACTGAGGGTACGTCTACACTATGGGATTATTCCAATTTTACATAAACCGGTTTTGTAAAACAGATTGTATAAAGTCGAGTTCACGCTGCCACACTAAGCACATTACTTCGGTGGTGTGCGCCCATGTACCGAGGCTAGCGTTGATTTCTGGAGCGTTGCACTGTGGGTAGTTATCCCGTAGCTATCCCATAGTTCCCGCAGTCGCCCCCTCCCATTGGAATTCTGGATTGAGATCCCAATGCATGATGGTGCAAAAACAGTGTCGGGGGTGATTCTGGGCAAATGTCGTCACTCATTCCTTCCTCCATGAAAGCAACGGCAGATAATCATTTCGTGCCCCTTTCCCCTGGATTGCCCTGGCAGACGCCATAGCATGGCAACCATGGAGCCCGTTTTGCCTTTTGTCACTGTCAGCGTGTGTGTACTGGATGCTGCTGACAGAGGCAGTACTGCAGCGCTACACAGCAGCATTCATTTGCCTTTGCAAGGTAGCAGAGATGGTTACCAGTTGTTCTGTACCTTCTGCTGTGCCACTGTAAATTGGCAATGAGATGACGGTTATCAGTCGTTCTGTACCGTCTGCTGCTGTCGTGGGTGCTCCTGGCTGAGGTCAGCCGGGGGCGCAAAGACAAAAATGGGAATGACCCCTCCTTTATGTTGTATCTAAAAATAGAGTCAGTCCTGCCTAGAATATGGAGCAAGTGTGCTAGAGACCCAGTGTACCAGAGAGCACAGCTGCTCCGTGTCAGATCCCGCAGAAATGATGAGCTGCATGCTATTCTAGGGGATGCCCCTGCAACAACCCCACCCATTGCTTCCCTGCTCCCCCAACCCTCCTGGCCTACCGTTGCAGTGTCCCCCCCATTTGTGTGATGAAGTAATAAAGAATGCAGGAATAAGAAACGCTGACTTGTTAGTGAAATAAAATGAGGGGGAAGCAGCCTCCAGCTGCTATGATAGTCCAGGCAGGACATTAAACAGTGTAGGGGAGAGGAGCCCAGCATCCCACTGCTATGATAGTCTAGGCAGTACAGAATCTTTTCTTTAGACATGAAAGGAGGGGGCTGATGGAGCTCAGCCCCAGTTGCTACGATGAAGACAGTTACCAGCCGTTCTGTACCATCTACTGGGAATGACCGGGAGTCATTCCTATTTTTACCGAGGCGCCCCTGGCTGACCTCAGCTGAGGCCAGCTAGGAGCACTCACAGACTGATGATGATGATGGATAGCAGTCATATTGTACTGTCTGCCATGGGGGAGGGCAGGGGAGAGGGTGCTGCTGTTCAGTGCTGCAGCATCGCGTCTACCAGCAGCATGCAGTGGACATAGGGTGACATATAAAAAAGTCAAGAAACTATTTTTTTCCCTTTTCTTTCATAGGGGGGAGAGGGGGTAAATTGACGACATATACCCTGAACCACCCCGGACAATGTGTTTGACCCTACAGGCATTTGGAGCTCAGCCAATAATGCAAATGCTTTTCAGAGACTGCGGGGACTGTGGGATAGTCCTCAGTACCCCCGCCGTCCCTCCATGAGTGTCCATTTGATTCTTTGGCTTTCTGTTACGCTTGTCACACAGCACTATGCTGAGTCCCTGCTGTGGCCTCTGTCTAGAGATTATTTCAAATGCTTTGGCATTTCGTCTTCTGGAACGGAGCTCTGATAGAACAGATTTGCCTCCCCATACAGTGATCAAATCCAGTATCTCCCTTACGGTCCATGCTGGAGCTCTTTTTGGATTTGGGACTGCATCGCCACCCGTGCTGATCAGAGCTCCACACTGGGCAAACAGGAAGTGAAATTCAAAAGTTCGCGGGACTTTCCCTGTCTACCTCGTCAGTACATCCGAGTTCAGATTGCTGTCCAGAGTGGTCACAATGGTGCACTGTGGGATATAGCCTGGAGGCCAATACCTTCGATTTGCGGCCACACTAACCCTAATCTGATATGGTAATACCGATTTCAGCGCTACTCCTCTCATCGGGGAGGAGTACAGAAACTGGTTTAGAGAGCCCTTTATATCAATATAAAGGGCCTCGTTGTGTGGACGGGTGCAGGGTTAAATCGGTTTAACACTGCTAAGATTGGTATAAACGCGTAGTGTAGATCAGGCCACAGTCACAATTCTCTCCTAAGTCTGTTCTTTGGCAGAGCAGTTATACGTACTCATGTTTAGGTCTGAGTCCAAAGGATCAGCCTGATGCAGTGAGAGTATTACTATTTCATTCCTAGGGTGAAGAAATAATTTTTAACTAAAGATCATATTCCTCTGAATTCTCTGCACTGCAAGGGGGAGGGGCCCTTTTAAACTGATGTATATTAAAAAATGAGTAATGTGAATGTGATTATTTAAATTGAGTGTATCAATATTACAGCAATGTTTCCTTCCCCTGAATTTATCCCCAAAGGGCTCTTAAAGCATTTTCTGGGAATATTGCAATAATAGTAGCCACTGTGACATGAAGAAATAAATAAATTGCTTCATATCTGGTTATTAATTGGATGTTTAACCTGTAGTCAAGCCAGTCTCATTTATTGGAATGCCACTACTTAATGTATCTCATAATGTCTGCTAAAGGATGAAATTACTCACAAGAGAGAGCCCACAGAATAAGATCAATGCATTTATATTAATGTAAATCACCGCTGATTAATGAATGCAACAATGGTGTAGCCAATAAGGAATTGAAGCTTACTGTATTCCTTTTTGAAACCTAACTTTGCTGTCAGTTATGCAAGTTTACAGTAGGATTAGCTTGTCAAGTACAGAAAATAGGAATAGTAACAATCCTATCGGTAGTCTTTAGACCATGAAAATAAATTTTACTTTGGAAAAGAAAAGTTCCTTTTGACAATGAGTATTAAAGACTATATGAAACTCCTGCATATATTCTGATATAACAATACTGGACTATGTATCTACAAATACTCTTATGTATAAAACTGCAATGAATGAGTTCTTAGTTATACATAGCCATACCACATACCAAAACCTTTATAGGTACCTGTATGTGATACATTTACATTTACCAAGGTTCTGATGTGGGACCTCAAGGCAGTGTAGAGGTGAGATATAAAATAGGGAAACTGGAGCAATTCTTAGTCAACAAACATGGAGAATTTGAATGAATGGGTAGAAAGTCAAAGTATTTATCTTTTCGGAATTTTTGACTGCAGAGGGCCAGAGATGTCATATAATTGAGTACCATTGCATCCATTTGGCTTTCCACTTGATTCACTAAGTCCTTCCACAACTGAACAAATAAAAAGAATATGTGTGTTTCTCTCTCTCTGTGTATATACACACACACTCCATTCAGATGTATATGTGCACAGTTACCCCATCTGAATTTCCAGCTGGACTTCTGTGCCTGGACTGAAACACATACTTTAACAAAAATACAAAAAACAACAACAACAAACAAACAAACATATTTGTGGGAAGTCTCTACGCAATTGAATATAACCTTTTATGTACATTTTAATACTCCAAATATTTATATGTTTTTGGGCCTGGATAATTAAATCTTTATTTAATTCTCATTTAGGTAACTTTTTGCAAAAGTTAGTTGCATAAAGTTTGGTATTCAGTTTCATAGCATTTTCTCCTCTCTCTGGTTCTCTGCAGCTTAGAAGTCAACAAGAATTGGCCTGAGTAAGGACTGAATAAAAACTGAGCCAGGACTTGTATATCAGCAACAATAAATGCAGAACTTAAATGCCAAATCTGTTGCTATAAGAAACGGAACAGAATACAGCTTACTATTTACGTGGCTGAAAGTATTAACAACATGTTTTTATCCAGAAACCAAACAAGTCTGACTCATAAATAAGGCTGCAATTCTTTCTTGGAGGTCAGAGAAGTCATGGGTTCCATGACTTTCTGCAACTTCCCTGACTTCTGCACTGTCTGGTGCAGCTAACTTCAGGGCCAGCTGCTTGGGCGCCCCACTGCCAGCTGCACTGTTACCCGGGGTTCTTTCAACCCAAAGCTCTTGGTAACTTTACTTTGTGCAAGGAGGAGTCAGGAAATAAATCAGGGGAGACACAGCTGTCTGACCGATAGATGGCTGGCACAAACAGGACAACACAAGAGTGCTTTCACTTAAAGCTAAACTTTACTTAGTCTCAAGCACTTACACACGTCCGCAACAAGTTAGTAAAACACCCCCAACCCTTGATAATTACCAAAGCTGAGTGTGGCTTTTGAGTGATACAGCAGCAGCCCGTCTGCCACTGGGGAACACAAGATGCATCCAGAGGGAGAGGCCAGTCCCGAAACGAGTCCCACCTGTCTCAAGCTTTTTCGCCTTATTTATACATTAGTAATTAAAGAAACCTTGTTAAGTAAACCGTTTCAAGCAAGAGGTTCCTTCTGATTATTGATTAACCAGATGTGGGTCTTTCCAGAACTGCGGCCTTGAGACCTCAATAGACATTCCTGAGGGTATATCCTGCTCTTTTCAAATGCATGTATCAGCAATTTTAATACAATTCTTATCAGGGGGGACGTGGGGTCAAGCTGCCCTTTCGATGGCACCCTAAACCCCCCTCCCCTCCTGCCTTGGTCAAGCTGAGACTTGCTTTTAACAGCCTGCTGACTAGGCTGTCTTTAACAATAAGCAATAGTGGTTTCAGGCACTTTACTCGTTTGCCAAAGTCTTCCTGTACAGCACCTGCCACTGCTCGGAAGGACCCTGGCAGCTGGCTCCCGGAACTGTGTGAGTAGCAGCTGGCGTGACTGGTCCCAGGAACCGCCCAAGCAGCGGTCTTGGGGGTGCCCCAGGTCGCATCTGAGCAGTGGTCCTGGGGGCTGCCCTGGGACTAGCTGCACCATCTGCTGCTTGGGTGGCCCCAGGCAGCTGGCTCCGAGGACAGCGCCGGTATGGCTGGCTCTGGAGAGTGCCAAGCAGCAGTCCTGGGGGTGCCCTGGGGACCACCTGAGCAGCAGCAGTTCCGGGGTGCCTAGAGGCCATCTGGAGAGCAGTCTCTGGGAGCAGTGATCGGGGGCAGTCCGGCACTGGAGAAGCCTCCCTCACTCCCCCATCCCATCCCTGCAGTGTCTCCCCCCCACCCACCCCCCCAGAGCAGCAGGATCCCAGAAGTAGAGATTTAGTCAGGTGTAATTGGGGTAAAAGTCATGGACAGGTCATGGGCCATGAATTTTTATTTATTGCCCATGACCTGTCCATGACTTTTACTAAAAATATCCGTGACTAAATTTTAGCCATATTCATAAGACACACAGGTAGTAGATATGTGAGTAATGCACATTTTACTATTCTACACAGTAAGTCACTTGTCAGGGATAAATAGCATACCAGAGCATGTTGCTTAGCTCATCAGTAGGCAGACTTTTCATTTCAGCAGGTTCAGAAGCCATATCCATTTGGTCATTTTTCTTCTACTTCAATTTTTTAAAGTATTTTTAGTAGTGTGGAGTTTTTTTAGATGGAAATTGTCTGCCAATACCTCTCTGAATCACAGTGTTTTCTGTGCTATTTATTTTGTGAGACATTGTCAGAGCCTTTGTGTAGTTCAGAGTTTATTAGGAAGTCTGCTACCTGCTTGTGTGAACACCTCTCCAGTTGCCTCAATTGGCAGTGATTTTAATGCAGTATTGTAGATTATGGTCACGTAACTATGTTCCTGTCAATCATAAAGCTAAAAATAATAAAAAAACCATGTTACGTATTTGGGTTACTACATTGCTATTATCATACCCTAAGGTACAGATTATAACTTTAAGCTATATTTGACACTGGGAGTGTATGAAGTGGAGCAGGACTGTGGGAGATCCTGGAGGAATGTTTGCTGACATAACAGTAATTTCTCTGGCAATATGTAGGAAGCACACATAATAGCTTTACCACGCTAGAAACAGCTTGAACTCCCTGTTTTGGTTCAACACCACTGGCCAGTATGGAAGGAAAGCTATGCTTCTGCCTGCACAGGATCCTTTCAAGAGGCTAGCATTGACAATAGCATGGAGCAGGAGCTCTGGTCCTGTCACATATTGTGGCTAACTCTTACACAAGGGGCAGAGGAATGTTCTGCTCACCACTTAATTCATCTGCACACGGTTGGCCTAGCTCTTCTCACCTTTAGTAATGCTGTCTTTGTTCTTTATGAGGAACAGTTACTCACTATTAATTTTTCTTATTTGTCTCAGTGTCAGAATAGATATCACAACAGAAAACATTAGAGAGACAAAGTGGTAAGGTAATATCTAATACTGGATCAGCTTTTGTTGGTGAGAGAGACAAGATTTTGAGGTTACACTAAGCTCTTCTTCAGTTCTGGGAAATGTACCCAGAGGGTTTGCAATTGAAGCCAGGCTCAAACCTAAACTCCCTTGCATTTACACACCTCTTGTGCTAACCTGGGGCTCAGGTCCCTGAGTCCTAGGACCCTGCAGGACTAGAGGGTCTGAGCCCTGTTGTTTTCCTGTGTGCGCATGGTCCTGACTTGACTTGGGTCCCAGAAGTCCTCTGGATGAATCCCAGAGTTCCTGCTCCCAGAAGAGCAGTGCTGCAGGTGAGGCAGTGCAGCAACCGGACGCACTATTACTGCTTGGCTGAGTGCATTCCTTCTCTCTGCTCTTCCCGTGTCGGCTCCAGCTCCTCCTCCTCACTGCTGTGTGGAGATTGCCTCGGAGCAGGTGGGAGGTAGATCCTGTCCTCTGGAATGTTGGGCATCATCCCTCTCTGGTTGTGCTGATTCAAGAGCCCTTCCATTCCCTCTCCCTGCCTGGCAGTTGCTTGGTCTCTGCTCTGCTTTCATGCCCTCCCTGGGGATGCGTCTGCAGGGGTACCTGGGCTGCATACACTATCAGCCCCAAAACCTCCCTACAGCCTCCTGGGGACCCCTTATCCTTGCCTCTCTAGGTGAGGCAGGGGCAGGAATAAAGGATCCTCAGCACATATTGCCTTTGAGTGAAGCAAAAAAGGCTTAAATGAGAAAAAGGAATTAAAAAGATGTTGATGATGTTTTGACAATAGGTAGCAACATCTGGTTGGCATTCTGATGCTTCAGTGGTAACCAGTCCTGATCTGAGATGGACTAATTTTCAGGTTTAAAATATAGTTTAGAGAAATGCAAGATTGCCTTTAGCCCAGGAGAGTGAGCGATCAGAGATGGTTCTCAACAGCATAAAGGTAATACATAGGATCAAATCCTGCTTGCCTTATTCATGTGAATATTCCTGTTGAAGGAAATAGGTCTTATATCTAGGCAAGGGCTGAAACCAGGACTCCAGCATTTGTCCCTATAAAAATGATAAGGGATCCCCAGGGGTGTTGGAGCACACTGCACCAAAGCCCTAGGGATGCACTTCACCACTTCATAGCTGGCAGAAGCCAAGCTAGGATGTGAGTGTGTGTGTTTCCTCTGAAACCTACATTTTATGTCAAACTTCAAGACAGACAAAAAGAAAAAAAATCTTCACTGAACTTCCCATTTTAAAAATTAACAATTGCCAAGTTTCATTTTAACAATTTGACAGCCCTGGAGACTGATGTATTAATTATCCTCAGAACAGATGTACAAGGCCATTCTCTGCCAATATGATTCAACGTGAAGTTGCAGAACCCAGTTCTCAGATTTGAGGGCAGTTCAGGAGCTAATTATTGCAGTTAATGTACTTGTGTGCTTCTTATGGTCACCTGAGTCCCATCAGCAGCATCATTACAATTAGGAAACAGGGTGGGCAGTAGAGCTTTCCCACACTGAAACACATTCGTAAGGTTAGAGTGTCAATGATACTGGGGGGGCACAAGGAACTCTGGGATAGGGTTACTTTGACTCGGGTTTGTGCATTGAAGTTTGGACATCAGAGCCATAGGTTCAAGCACAGGTCAGAAAATCCTTAACCTAGGGTTAAAATGGAGTGTAGATGCTCAAACCCAAGGCTCCCTCACACGGGTCAGCTGAATTAAGTCCCACTAGCCATAGGCTTACATTTCTGTGTAGACACACGCAGAATGTCAGGTAGAACAGACTGTTTAGCACAAGTACTTAACCTTGAATGGTCCCTAGAAATATATGTTAAGTGACCTATTAACACCTCTCCAGTCATGGGAGGTGGGAGATGAGATGAAAAAAAAAACAACTTGTGGGAGATGGCTAAATGGGTTATAGATTGTTGTAATTGTTGGGACACTAAGTACATTTCCCAGACTGGAAGATGAGCTCTGTATAACCTAGAAAACTTGGCTCTCTCACATACAGAAATCGGTCCAATAAAAGATATTACCTCACCCATTTTGTCTCTCTAATATCCTGCAAATAAAGGGGCTACATCAGCAGTGCTTACAACAGAAAACATTCTCAGTGATTACACAGTTGGATGTAATTTTTGAGTGAGACAGTATGTTCTTTTATTAAGGAATGAACAGTGTGTATTTAAAACTTAAAAGTATTTTATTTAAACATTGCATACCACAGCACCCAGGGTGTGGTTTTTTGGCTGCAGTACCCTGATCCTGCATTCTAGAGCTCTGCATTCCAAAGTGGAGGCACACCATATATCCTTACATAATAATACCATCCATTCCACACAGGACATTAGGGAACAGTACTGGGGATCAAAGACATGGTAGGATACATATATACTCTGTATGAGCTGCTGTTGATATTTCTACAGACTGCCCTCTGCCATTGTCACTGTAACTGCTGCCCTCAAGACTAAGCACAAAGAAATATGCACATGTTCCAGGTTAAACACTGGAATTGCTAATTAATGCAGTAGAACAGGTTTGTTCTATTTGCTGGGCATTTTAAATCAAAGTCAAGTGATTGACCTTAATGAGATATGATATTTGCAGTGCTGGTACCTCTACTCCTGACCTACAAGAAAATCTCCTATCTCTGCAGAAGGCACATCATGTCTTTGACATATAAAGATATTAAATATCTAGCAATAATGCTTTATCCCAATTGTCCTCAAACTATAAACCATAGAAAAGAACATTTTGGGAGCCAACCAATGGAAGATTGTTTGGAAAGAGAGGTGGTCTGTGAAAGAATCTCTTCCTCAGTTTTATGATAGAGTCTGCAAAATGAAAAGGTTGCAGAACTGCTAGTTTTATTGTACTATGACCATCATAGGATTCCTCATCAATCTACATCAGGGATACTGCCAGCGATACTAAATGAAAATAGTCGGTTTTCAGTAGGGTGACCAGAAAGCAAGTGTGAAAAATTGGGATGAGGATGGGGGGTAATAGGACCCTATATAAGAAAAAGACCCCAAAATTGGGACTGTCCCTATAAAATCAGGACATCTGGTCACCCTAGTTTTCAGAAGTGTACGCGTTAACAGGTAATGATTATTCTGATTAGTTCTCATGTGGCTTGATGTACAGCATATATGGTTGTCCTACCATTTTAGGATTTGCGTGCAATAAAGAAGCCATAAGCTGTAGGCACCAGCAATACCAAGTGAAATAAAGGGAGTTGTCTCTGGCCAAGCCAGCAGAAGTGATGAGCTTTTCACAACTAGATACTAGACGTTGTTCTTAGTGTTATGCATACCCATGGTATTATTGGGTACCAAATAGAAGTTGAAGAATAAAACCAAGGGGACAGGAAAAATATAGTCTTTTTCTAACCAAAATAATCTCAATATTGGAATATAATTCAGGAGATATTATCCATATTAACTGAAGAAACAATAAGATGGGCTAAATATTGTGAGAAGTGAAAGAGTGACCAGCCCCATTCATTAATTGAACTGTATATTTCAAGTGCCAGATCCTGAATTTGTGCTCACTGGTTCCCTTATCTTCAGTGTATCTACACTGATTTACACCCACTGAGGATCTTGGTCTATATTCAAGGCCAGAGTTTCAAAACTGCATGCCTCATGCACAGTTTTGTGCATTCCTGACGTGCATGTGCACAAACTCAAGTGTGTGCACTCATGCTGCATGTGAAAATTAGGGGCTGGGTCCAAGTCTGTGCTTGTTAGTCAGGTGTGTGCAAAAGTGTTAATTTTTAACAATCTAGCCCTGTGAAATTTGGTCATTTGTCATTAAGATAATTTACAACTTCTTAGAAATTGGAAGCCTACACAATTGGGGACTATATTTTCCGCAAGATCACGTGTAGAATATGCCTTATTAAACATCTAGTGATTTGAGTATGTAAAGCAATATAGTATACATTACTTATCATCAACAGGTGTACTACTAAATCTGAATCTTTCAATAAACTGAAAGGTGACAATGTCTTCCATTCATATGTCTTACTCATAGAAACAAATAACAATCTGTGGAAACTTTAAAAAAATGGAGGAAACTTTAGCTTGATTTATCCTGCTTCTTTCAAAATAGCTTCCAGAAGGGTTTGAGAAATCTTAGGAGCCTGAATCCACACAGGGTTTGTGAGCAATGAAAGCAAAATAGAAGAAATAGAGACACTGCTAATGTACAGTGTAAAATTTCTTTTCTCTTCCCTGATCATTTCTAATCTAAAAATTGGTTGCTTTTCTGTTACAGATCGTCAAGTAGTATAGATTACCTTCTCTCTGATTTGAATAATAACTGTATTGAAACCTCACATAAAAGGTGTTTCAATGCTTATTTGTGCATGTTTTCCTTATCTGGAACTTAGTTGAATGTGCAGTAATTTTTTTTCATAACTCTGAAGCATAGCTTATTTTATTTAATTATGCTGAAGAATAGCGTAGTTGATTTAATTATGCAGATCTAGATTAGTTTTTCCTGGTAGGTTATGTCATATAGATGTTTACAACAACCTACCAAAAAGAAGGTATTTTCATTTCATAATTTATATTCATTCATATTTTGGCTTGTAGGGATCACTAAGCCTTTTGTTTTGATGAGATTATTTACAGGGATTCTAAGAGTACTTTTTGGTTGTATGCTGAGGATGCATGTCTATAGTATCTGTATTATCATTTGCATAATTTCACATGAATGCTTGTGTTTCTTATTTCCTTTCAACATTATGCACATGCCCACCAGCAGAAACTTAGGCATCTATAGGGTCTACAATTGAGCAGGGTATTTGAGGGTTTCAGTGGCATGTTGGACTTAGGTGCTTATGTTCCTTTGTGGATCTAGCCCTAGTTCGCCATAAAGTGGTTTCACTTCTTTCTGGATAAAAGGTGATACATAAAAATAATAATAATTATTATTATAATAAAATAAAATGTAACCAGATAAATAAATATGAATATGTATATAAACCAAAGCAGTTTCAACAAAGAAGTCAAAAAATTAGTTTACTAAACTGTATTAATCCTTCTAGTTTAGATTGTCAAGAGAGGTCACATCTGTAAAAGTCCTGACTGACTTTTCCATGTACATTATCTGTTATTTCTGTGCATTAGAAATGCCATTAGTGTCTGAGTTTTTTAAATCTATGAAGGGTTTTCAGATACTATCAAATTATTCTGTATTGTCTTGTAGGCTGTACATCATTTTCTTCTGTTGCTAGTGCATTTAATAAAGAGTTCCTTTCTTCCTTTGTTTGAAAATAATTTATCTTTTGTATGTCTTAGTATAGTTCATTTTACTCATGTCAGACTAATTATTTTCTAAAATTTGTTCTTAGAGGCCTTGTCTCTCATCACAAATATAATTCAACATTTGAAAAAAAATTGAGGAAAGCATTTTAGCTTCCTGGGATTAGTTCCTTATATGGTCCAGTTTGCTTTAATGGCCAATGATAGAAAAAAGAATATTACCAAAAGTGATCATGATGACTTTTGAATCAGTATTAGCTCATGGAGAATGAAAGGGTTAACAATACAAAACAAAGTATGCTTTTTACCCAGAAAGCAAGTTGTATATAGTTTTAATCCAAAAAAGATCGTATCTCCAGTTGGCTAGGCAATTAAACGTACAGCATTGCATACAATATTTAAAAGCAAAACAATAGTTTTTAATAAACATCTCTATGTTCAAGTCCTGTCACAAGTAGCTAGTGGCAGAGAAATATGTAGGGCTGCTACCCTATTTCTCCAACTCAAGAAGGATTAAACACCACTCCCAAATCTCTTCCAGGCTTTGGTTCATTAATTCAAACAATTTCCCTGACCAACATAGGCTGCAGAGGTCCAGAAGCCTTTCAAGCTATGTACACACTATGGCTTAGTGTGAATAAGCCACCCCCCTGAGCGACATAAGTTACACCAACCTAAGCACCCATGTGCCAGCGACATAAGTTACACCAACCTAAGCACCCATGTGGACAGCACTACATAGATGCTCTCCTACCAACATAGTTACCGCTGCTTATGGGGACTGGAGTAATTAAGCCAATGGGAGAGCTCTCTCTCGTCAGCTTAGAGCATCTGCACTATCTGCACTACAGTGGTGTAGCTGCACCACTGTAAGCTCTGTAATGTAGCCACAGCCTTATCCCCTCATGGAGGGGCATTTTACATTCTGATTTTTATCACCTAAGGCAAATGTCAAGTAATTCAAGTGGCTAAACAATTAATTTAGGTTTTTTGATCCATGGAGCTTTCTCTGTGCCAAAGGAAATTTTGTCTTCTCACTCCTAAAACAGATGTACTTTATGAATGATTGTGTTGCACTTTCTGAGCTCACTCTTTAGAATGCACATTTGGCTAATCAGCATAACTGTTAATTTGTTATACGTAATGACCAGGCATATATTTTTATAAAGGCTGAACTATCCAAACTATAAAAGTCACATTTTCCCGTACATGTTCCATATTTCAGAGTTAAAATCAAAACAGCATTTGATTATTTCAGATTTTAAAAAAGTTGTCTCCTCAAAATATAAATGGGGCATGATTCTTGATGAGACAGCTGTGTGATCTCTATTTTAATTGCTGTGCTCAAGCTGATAAAAAAAACCACAACAAAAAACCTGCGGTTAGCTGCCAAGTTAGTCAAAAGTCAGGAAAAGCTACACAAAAACAAGGAAACAAACTTTTAATTAAACTTTGAAAACCTTTGGCAGTCAGAGTGAAATTCTTTATCTGGCATTGGCAGGGTTCCTTCCCCCACTCTGAGCTTTAGGGTACAGATGTGGGGACACACATGAAAGATCCTCTAAGCTTATTTACCAGGTTAGGTTAACAGTAAGCTGCCACCACCAAGCATGTTTCAAATCTCAGAGGAGAGCCACTTGGAACTCTGCCTTCCTCCAACTTTTTCCCAACTCCCTAACCCCCACCTTTTGAGGGGGCAGATTTGAAACTAATTTCTACCCCCCCCCAGTCCTTACATGCCTTTTCCTTGGTAAGCTTGAGAATATACCCTCACCAATTAGTTCTGGTGAACACAGATCCAGAACCCTTGGATCTTAAAACAATGAAAAATCAAACAGGTTCTTAAAAGAATAATTTTATTAAAAGAAAAGGTAAAATTTATTTCTGTAAAATTCAGATAATAAGATTTAAAGAGCCCAGAGGAACACCCTATAGCCTTAGGTTTAAAGTTACAGCAAACAGAGGTAAACCCTTTAGCAAAAGGGAACACTTACAAATGAGAAAACAAAAGATAAAACTAACACGCCTCACCTGGCTGTTACTTACCAGTTTGAAATATGAGAGACTTGTGCCGAAAGATTTGGAGAAGATGGATTGATGTCCGGTCTCTCTTAGTCCCAAGAGTGAAAACCACAAAAAAAAAAAAAAAAAAAAAAAAAAAAAAAAAAAAAAAAAGCCTTCCCCTCCTCCCCCCAAGATTTGAAAGTATCTTGTCCCCTGATTGGTCCTTTGGGTCAGGTGTCAGCCAGGTTACCTGAGCTTCTTAACACTTTACAGGAAAAAGGATTTTGTTGCCTCTGGCCAGGAGGGATTTTATAGAATTGTATACAGGAGGGTTGTTACCCTTCCCTTTATAGTTATGACACCCCCCCCCAAAATCACAGATAGTGTTGGACAGCCAGTTCCACACTGGCTGTGGTTTCTTCCTGGAGCTTTTGGAGAAAACAGAGTTAATAACATATGCACCTTTAGACATACTACTGATTATATAAAAACTAACAATATGTTTCACATTTCAAGAACAATTTTTAACCAGTTGATTCTGGGAAACTTTCACAGGAGAGTGCATCAGCCACTTTGTTAGAAGCTCCTGAAATGTGTTGTATTTTAAAATCAAAATCTTGGAGAGCTACACTCCACCAAAGTAGTTTTTCATTATTTCCCTTGGCGGGATGAAGCCACTTTAGCACAGCATGGTTGGTTTGTAGTTGGAAACACCATCCCCAAACATATGGGTGTAGCTTTTCCAGCACGTACACAATGGCCTAGCATTCCTTTTTGCTGATTGACCAGTGGCTTTCCCTTTCAGACACTTTCTTGCTGAGAAACATGAGAGGATGGAATCTTGGTCTGGTCCTTCCTGCATTACAACTGCTCCCACACCACACTTGGACGCATCTGTGGTTACTAGGAACGGTTTGTCAAAATTTGGGGCCTTTAGTACAGGGTTAGACATGAGTGTTGCTTTAAGCTGATTAAAGGCCTTCTGACACTTTTCAATCCACTGAACTGCATCTGGCTGTTTCTTTTTGGTTAGGTCTCTCAGTGGGGCAACAATTTGGCTGTAGTGCGGTACAGATCACCTATAATATCCGGCCAAGCCTAAAAAGGATTGGACCTTTTTTTTTTTTTTTACTTTGTGACAGGCCACTCTTGGATAGCATCCTCTTTGGCCTGTACGGGGGTTGATAGTTCCTAGTGTTCAAGGTAAGTCACTCTGTTTAGGCCTATTTCACACTTTTTAGCCTTAACAGTCAGTTCTGCCTCCCTTATGTGCTCGAAGACTTTTTGCAGATGTTTTAGGTGTTCTGCCCATGAATCAGAAAAGATGGTCACATCGTCAAGGTATGTGACAGCAAATTCTCCCAATCCCGCTAGGAGGCCATCTACAAGTTTTTGGAAGGTGGCGGGTGCATTTCGCAGCCTGAAAGGGAGCTCATTAAATTTATACAGTCCGACATGGGTGATGAAGGCTGAACTTTTCTTGGCGAATTTATCTAGTGGTACCTGCCAGTACCCCTTGGTTAAGTCTAAGGTAGAAATGAACTGGGCACGCCCCAGTTTCTTCAATAGTTCATCTGTGTGTGGCATTGGATAGTTGTCTGGGTGAGTTACAGCATTTAGCTTACGGTAGTCCATGCAAAAACGTCTCTCTCCATTTCGTTTGTGAACTAGAACCACTGGAGATGCCCATGCACTGTTAGAAGGGCGGATTACACCCATCTGTAATATATCCTTGATTTTTCATTCTATAGCAGTTTGAGCATGAGGATACACCTGGTAAGGTTAGATTCTAATTGGGTTAGTATTACCTGTGTTAATGGAGCGATATGCCTGTTCGGTCTGTCCTGGAGTGGCTGAGAACATCGGCACGAAGTTAGTGCACAGTTTCTTGATCTGCTGTTGCTGCATAAGTCCAAGGGGCCTTGGAGAGGTTCACCTCTTCCACACCACCATCACTTTTTCCTTTGTAGTAGACACCTTCAGGCCACTCAGCATCATCTCCTTCCTGAGCTGTAAACTGACAAACCTTTAATTCTCTGGAATAAAAGGGCTTTAGAGAATTAACATGGTACGCTTTAGGTTTGAGTCGGGAGATGCTATGAGATAGTTAACAGCTCCCAGGCGCTCTTGGACCATGAATGGCCCTTCCCATGATGCTTTCTTCTTGTGGACCTGGAGTGCCTTCAAGACCATAACCTGGTCCCCTACTTTGAAGGAAAGCTCTCTGGCATGTTTATCATACCAGGCTTTTTGCTCTTCCTGAGTCTCTTTTAGGTTTTTTTCTAGCACGGGTGAAAGAGTCTCGGAGGGCGTTTTCTAGGTTGCTTACAAAGTCCAGAATGTTAATTTCTGGAGAAGGCATAGAACCCTCCCATTGCTGCTTCACCAACTGTAATGGCCCCTTAACCTTATGGCCATACACAAGTTTAAATGATGGAAACCCTAAACTGGGATGTGATACAGCTCTGTAGGCAAAGAGCAACTGCTGCAACACTAGGTCCCAATCATTGAAGTGTTCATTTATGAATTTATGTATCATGGCCCCCAAAGTTCCATTAAACTTTTCTACCAGGCCATTTGTTTGATGGTGGTAAGGGGTGGCCACCAAGTGGTTCACCCCATGAGCTTCCCACAGGCTTTTCATGGTCCCTTCCAGGAAATTAGTTCCCGAATCTGTAAGGATGTTGGTGGGCCAATCTACCCTGGCAAAAATGTCTGCTAAGGCCCGCACACAGCTTTAGCGCTGGTGTTGCTTAGAGATACTGCTTCTGGCCATCGGGTAGCAAAATCCAAGAAAGTCAGTGTGTACTGCTTTCCTCTGGGTGTCTTCTTTGGGAAAGGACCCAGAATATCCACTGCTACTTGCTGAAATGGGACCTCAATTATGGGGAGTGGCTGGAGAGGGGCTTTGACCTGGTCTTGGGGTTTTCCTTGGGATGTAGGTGGGGCCTTGGTTGCTCCCAGTGATAGGCTTTTGTTTCGGGTTGCCCCTTCTGATATTTACTCCAACTGCTACTAGTTTTTTTTCCTTTCTTGCCACCTCCACCCATTTGGCTCCAATCTCCCCTGCCTCAATTACAGTTTTGGGCTTCCCATCTAGGATGTACCTTCCTATTTCCTCAGGAACACCCTCTAAGAACTGCTCCATTTGCATTAGGAAGGGCATCCCTTCTGGGGATTTAACATTTGCTCCTGATATCCAGGCATCTCAATTTTTTACAATGTAGTAGGCATGTCGGGTAAATAACATGTCTGGTTTCCGCCTTAGGGCTCTGAACCGCCAACGGGCATAGACTCATAGACTCATAGACTCTAGGACTGGAAGGGACCTCGAGAGGTCATCGAGTCCAGTCCCCTGCCCTCATGGCAGGACCAAATACTGTCTAGATCATCTCTGATAGACATTTATCTAACCTACTCTTAAATATCTCCAGAGATGGAGATTCCACAACTTCCCTAGGCAATCTATTCCAGTGTTTAACTACCCTGACAGTTAGGAACTTTTTCCTAATGTCCAACCTAAATCTCCCTTGCTGCAGTTTAAGCCCATTGCTTCTTGTTCTATCATTGGAGGCTAAGGTGAACAAGTTTTCTCCCTCCTCCTGATGACACCCTTTTAGATACCTGAAAACTGCTATCATGTCCCCTCTCAGTCTTCTCTTTTCCAAACTAAACAAACCCAATTCCTTCAGCCTTCCTTCATAGGTCATGTTCTCAAGACCTTTAATCATTCTTGTTGCTCTTCTCTGGACCCTCTCCAATTTCTCCACATCTTTCTTGAAATGCGGTGCCCAGAACTGGACACAATACTCCAGTTGAGGCCTAACCAGCGCAGAGTAAAGCGGAAGAATGACTTCTCGTGTCTTGTTTACAACACACCTGTTAATGCATCCCAGAATCACGTTTGCTTTTTTTGCAACAGTATCACACTGTTGACTCATATTAAGCTTGTGGTCCACTATGACCCCTAGATCTCTTTCTGCCATACTCCTTCCTAGACAGTCTCTTCCCATTCTGTATGTGTGAAACTGATTGTTCCTTCCTAAGTGGAGCACTTTGCATTTATCTTTATTGAACTTCATTCTGTTTACCTCAGACCATTTCTCCAACTTGTCCAGATCATTTTGAATTTTGACCCTGTCCTCCAAAGCAGTTGCAATCCCTCCCAGTTTGGTATCGTCCGCAAACTTAATAAGCGTACTTTCTATGCCAACATCTAAATCGTTGATGAAGATATTGAAGAGAACCGGTCCCAAAACAGACCCCTGTGGAACCCCACTTGTTATACCTTTCCAGCAGGATTGGGAGCCATTAACAACTACTCTCTGAGTACGGTTATCCAGCCAGTTATGCACCCACCTTATAGTAGCCTCATCTAAATTGTACTTTCCTAGCTTATCTATAAGAATATCATGCGAGACCGTATCAAATGCCTTACTAAAGTCTAGGTATATCACATCCACCGCTTCTCCCTTATCCACAAGGCTCGTTATCCTATCAAAGAATGCTATCAGATTAGTTTGACACGATTTGTTCTTTACAAATCCATGCTGGCTATTCCCTATCACCTTACCACCTTCCAAGTGTTTGCAGATGATTTCTTTGATTACCTGCTCCATTATCTTCCCTGGCACAGAAGTTAAACTAACTGGTCTGTAGTTTCCTGGGTTGTTTTTATTTCCCTTTTTATAGATGGGCACTATATTTGCCCCCTTCCAGTCTTCTGGAATCTCCCCCGTCTCCCATGATTTCCCAAAGATAATAGCTAGAGGCTCAGATACCTCTTCCATTAACTCCTTGAGTATTCTAGGATGCATTTCATCAGGCCCTGGTGACTTGCAGGCATCTAACTTTTCTAAGTGATTTTTTACTTGCTCTTTCCTTATTTTCTCTTCTAAACCTACCCTCTTCCCGTAAGCATTCACTATACTAGACATTCCTTCAGACTTCTCAGTGAAGACCGAAACAAAGAAGTCATTAAGCATCTCTGCCATTTCCAAGTCTCCCGTTACTGTTACCCCCTCCTCATTGAGCAGTGGGCCTACCCTGTCCTTAGTCTTCCTCTTGCTTCTAATGTATTGATAAAAAGTCTTCTTGTTTCCCTTTATTCCCATAGCTAGTTTGAATTCATTTTGTGCCTTTGCTTGTCTAATCTTGCCTCTGCATTCCTGTGTTATTTGCCTATATTCATCCTTCATGATCTGACCTAGTTTCCATTTTTTATATGACGCCTTTTTATTTTGTAGGTCACGCAAGATCTCAAGGGTAAGCCAAGGTGGTCTTTTGCCACATTTTCTATCTTTCCTAACCATCGGAATAACTTGCTTTTGGGCCCTTAATAGCGTCCCTTTGAAAAACTGCCAACTTTCCTCAGCTGTTTTTCCCCTCAGTCTTAATTCCCATGGGAACTTGCCTATCAGCTCTCTGAGCTTACCAAAATCCGCCTTCCTGAAATCCATTGTCTCTATTCTGCTGTACTCCCTTCCAACCTTTCCTTAGAATTGCAAATTCTATGATTTCATGATCACTTTCACCCAAGCTTCCTTCTACTTCCAAATTCTCAACAAGTTCCTCCCTATTGGTTAAAATCAAGTCTAGAACAGCTTCCCCCCAGTAGCTTTTTCAACTTTCTGAAATAAAAAGTTGTCTGCAATGCAGTCCAGGAACTTATTGGATAGTCTGTGCCCCGCGGTGTTATTTTCCCAACATATATCTGGATAGTTGAAGTCCCCCATCACCACCAAATCTTGGGCTTTGGATGATTTTGTTAGTTGTTTGAAAAAAGCCTCATCCACCTCTTCCGCCTGATTAGGTGGCCTGTAGTAGACTCCCAGCACGACATCACCTCTGTTTTTAACCCCTTTTAGCCTAACCCAGAGACTCTCCACCCTTCCGTCTCCTATGTCCATCTCCACCTCAGTCCAAGTGTGTACATTTTTAATATATAAGGCAACACCTCCTCCCTTTTTCCCCTGTCTATCCTTCCTGAGCAAACTATACTCATCCACACCAACATTCCAGTCGTGTGTATTATCCCACCAAGTTTCAGTAATGCCAGTAATGTCATAGTTGTATTTATTTATTAGCACTTCCAGTTCTTCCTGCTTATTACCCATACTTCTTGCATTTGTATAAAGGCATCTAAGATACTGGTTTGATCTTGCCTCCCAGCTTTGCCCTGACCCTCCTTCCTCTCTGCCATTATAGCCCGTGCTCCCTCCTGTTTCCAACCCATCTCCCAGGTCTTGTTCCCCACTTACCTGTGGGCTTTGCTCACCTGTCCCCGTCGAACCTAGTTTAAAGCCCTCCTTACTAGGTTAGCCAGTCTGTGCGCAAATAAGGCCTTTCCCCACTTCGAAAGGTGAACTCCATCTGTTCCTAGCAGTCCTTCCTCAAATAGCATCCCATGGTCGAGGAAGCCAAAGCCCTCCTGGCGACACCATCTTCGCAGCCAGGCATTCACCTCCACGATGCATCTGTTTCTGCCCGGACCCCTACCTTCAACAGGAAGAATCGAAGAGAATACCACCTGCGCTCCAAACTCCTTAACCCGTACTCCCAGAGCCCTGTAGTCACTCTTGATCTGCTCAGCGTCACACCTCGCAGTATCATTTGTGCCCACATGGATGAGTAGCATGGGATAGTAGTCAGAAGGCCGGATAATCCTCGACAAAGCCTCTGTAACATCTCGGATACGGGCCCCTGGCAGGCAGCATACCTCCCGGGATGAACGGTCAGGGCGACAGATGGGTGTCTCCGTCCCCCTCAGCAGAGAGTCTCCAACCACCACTACCCTACGTTTCTTATCAGTGGTGGCAGCAGACCTCCCAGCCTTAGGGGTACGAGGCTTCACCCCCTTAACTGCTGGGGGTGATTTCTTCTCTCCTGTATCAAGAAGAGCATAATGGTTATCTTTTACCATAACAGGAGGGTTCGCAGCAGCGGTGGAGCACTGCCTGCTGCTAGAAGTAACCAGCTGGCTGTGTCCACCCTGAGCCTCCTCCTCCACTGGTGTGTCAGATACACCCTGAGGCATCTCCTCCTCCACTGGAGTGTCAGTAGTCCTGTCAACTGGGACAGCACCGTCAGCTGTCTCCACATGGATACTGTCCAGGAATTGCTCATGGACATGGATGTTCCTCAGCCTGGCCACCTCCTCCTGTAGCTCTCCCACCTGCTGCCTGAGAGATTCCACCAGCAGGCACCTTTCACATTGGATGCCACCCCCAGCCTGGATATCAGTAAGTGGAAATTGCAAATTACAGTCTTTGCAAGCCCACACCAGAATCTGGGTAAAAGCATCCATGCTTTGGTGCTCTGTCTGGCTACAGGCGCAGGTGGAGGAGACAGAAGCAGTGCTGGCACAGGTGTTGCGGGTCCTCCTCACCATTGTAAGCCTCCCTCTGTCAAACTCTCACAAATTCCCGTCTACAGCTCCCTGTCTGCTCCTCTCTGCTGTAAACAGAAAGGTTTTCGATGTGGCTCAGGTTATGGGTTCAGGGGACCAATGGGTCACAGATGAGACCGACAAGGGACGCCCCCTCCCTTCCTACTCCCCTTCCAAACTCCCTTGCAAAACTCCCTGTTAGCAGCTCCTGGTCGCTAAGCTCCCTGGTCGCTTGTGTGCAGCTTAATAAAGCCCTGGCCTGAGTGAATGCCCCGCCCACTGGTTAAGGTTCAGCCAATTACCAGAGGCTTCTAGCTTTCAAACCTTCCTAGTAGCTCCACCTCCAACTGCCAGCTACAGCACACGGTCCTTCAAACAAACAAACCAAACAGACTGACAAACACAAGCTCAGCACACAGCAAGTAACCCCCAAACACACACACAAACCCAAACACTGCAGACAGTCACTTACCCCACAGATGCTGTATGTGCTCCTCCTTCACCTGGAGAACTCCCTTGCAAAACTCCCTGTTAGCAGCTCCTGTTCGCTTGGGTGTTAGCCCCATTCTGATTCTGGCCTTGTTTTTAAAAAAGTTTATAACTGTTCATGTGTTCCTTACACATTTCAGCCGCCACCTCTGCTAAGGGTCCACTGAGCAGCGGCCTCAGTTTTACCATGTATTGGTCTGTAGAGATGCTGTACCCAAGGCAGGCCCTTTCAAAATTTTCTAAGGAGGCCTTGGTATCATTGTCTGCCTTGTAGGTGGGGAAGTTTCTGGGATGGGAAGCGGTACCTGGAGAGGGGTTGCTAGGATTGTCTGGTATATTTTGCCTAGCCCTTGCCCTCTCTAACTCCAGTTCATGCTTCCTGTCTTTTTCTTTCTCCATCTCTTGTTTTGTTCTCCTCCATAGCTCTCTTGTGGGCAGCCTTGTTGGCTTCTTTTTTGAGTTGTTTTAATTTGAGCAGTCTCTTATGATTCTTTTCATTTTTTTATGCTTTCAGTTTGGCCAGTTCTAGTTTATTAGCGGCGTCACTGGTACTCATTTTACTGCTTTCTTGTCCTTTTTGGACAGTCTCTGCTTAAAAGAATAAATGGACACAAATCAGATGTCAAGAATTATAACATTCAAAAACCAGTCGGAGAACACTTCAACCTCCCTGGCCACTCAATTACAGACCTAAAAGTTGCAATATTACAATAAAAATCTTCAAAAAGAGACTCCAATGAGATACTGCTGAATTGGAATTAATTTGCAAATTGGACACCATTAAATTAGGTTTGAATAAAGACTGTGAGCGGATGGGCCATTACACAAAGTAAAACTATTTCCCCATGCTTATCTCCCCCCCCCACACACACATACAGTTCCTTATATCTCCTTGTCAAGTGCTGGAAATGGGCCATTTTCATTACCACTACAAACAGTTATTTTTCTCTCCTGCTAATAACAGCTCTCCTTAACTGATCACTCTCTTTATAATGTGTATGATAACACTCATTGTTTCATGTTCCTAGTGTGTATATATATATCTTCCTTCTGTATTTTCCACTACATGCATCCGATGAAGTGCGCTATAGCCCAAGAAAGCTTATGTTACAATAAATTTGTTAGTCTGTAAGGTGCCACAAGTACTCCTATTCTTTTTGCAGATACAGACTAACACAGCTATTACTCTGAAACCTGTTGTTATGACAGGCATCCTCTTAAAATGTGAAAGGGACAGAGAATATGACAAAATTAAAACATGAAAATGATACCAAAGAAGCCATTAGTGATGTAAAAAAAGAGAGCGAGAGAAGCTTTGTATATTGATGGGCTAGCAACGCACTTTGATATACAGAACATTTTAGTATTTCACCTGTTTCCTCAATTAAGTATCTTTATTTAAAAAAAATAGGACTAAAAGGCAAATATTTAGACTTCTTTTTGGAAATCCCAGTTTTATCCAACAATAATGGGAAAAGATATTCATAATTACACTTCCAATGCAGTTTCATTAATTATGGTCCTGAACCTTTAATGTGATCTATGCAAACAGACTGCTGAGTCGACATGAATGACAATGTAGGATCAGGGCTTAAATCTCTAAAATACATACACATAGTAGGAACCTTACTCACTAGCTTCAAAGAGGTGTTATCCTATCTAGGCAGGACTCATTTTTCTACCTCTTTGTTCAAACTCCTTTGTTTTATATACAGTGGTGGTAGACAATATTGTAATCAAAATGCTAATATAATGTATAACTCTCAAAGGTGGGGGTCAAAGATCCTGAACCAAAGCCTGCTTGACTCAATGGAAGGACTTCCATTAACTCCAGTAGCTTTAAATTAGTCAGTCACTAAATATCTATTAATAATATTGCTAAAAGCAAGTTTTAAAAGGTCCAGGTGTCCAAAATACCAAGCAACTGAGTTGATGTTAAAAAAGCTGATGTAGAAAAAAAAACAAAACACAAACACATTTAAAGGCTGTAAAAAAGTATTGAACCTCATTCAGAAAGATGTAACAGATTACAGAACCCCCATATGTCTCTTGTAGCAATATCCCTTGTTGTCAATATGGCTTTTAACTGCACTCAATGGTAAAGGATCTTGGTAATGAGACACAGTGACTGTCACCACTAGAGATACATCTACACTACACACCAGTGGTGGCAGCATATAGGATGTATAGCTACACATCATAGTGAAAAGCTTGCCACAGCCACTTTGTGGTGTATAGCTACACATGCTAGTGAAAGGCTCTGGTAGGAACAGCAGGGAAACACTTCAGCAGCTCCCCCATGACAGAATCTTTCACTGTGGTGAGGAAAGGCTCCAGCAGTGTAGACTGGGAGGTATAGCTCGGGCGAGTATAGAGTTGTTTAGGGTATGTACTCACATATGTACCCACACCTTTCAGCCATATCTTCATTTACCTAAGACGCTTCTCTAGCTACACTTCTATAAAAACCATGCTAGGGGAATTACCTAACTTCAAAAGCAATCATGCAGTGTAAACCTACCTCTAGGTGTGTCAAATTCACTGTATTCACAGCATCTAAAGATTATGCTTCTTTAAAAAATACAAGAGGAGAAATGTCAGTGTTGAAAATAAAAAGAATGAGGAGGTGTCTGAAAAGATATTAAAAGTAAAAAGAACTATAAAAAATAATTCAGTTACTGTCCTTTTAACAAATGCTTGGAGCTGTCAGTTGAATAAAATTGCAGCAAAGTTGGAGGCATTCCTGAAATCTTGTAAAATGGGATTTTGTGTTTGTGTTGTATGGAGTTTAAGCACAGAATTTGACTCTCTTTTCAACTGAACCGTAAGATTTTGATTAATACTCTACAAACCAAATCCTTGCTCAGTGCATCAGCAGTGAATATGCAGGGAATATCATCAATAACTAACAAGGCCAAAGTTATTGATTTCTCATAGTCCTTCATTAAGCCAATTTGAAACAGAGATTACTGTACAAGATTACTGCTAGTTAGGCAGATTTTGGCTAAGGTAATAATAATTGGTTATGGTAATAATAAAATACCTCTTAATCTTTAAAGTTCTGATTGGGATTAGGGAATTTAAATAAAAAATAAAATAAAAAAAACAAAAAAGAAGAAAAGCAGAGAAGGTTGTGATTTGAATTTAAAATTTTACCAAACAGGGCATACAAGTTCCAATAATTAGTAAGGTTTTTCCAGGATCTTGCTATTAAATTGAAGGAAATATTTATGAGCATTGAAGTTTTTGGAGGCTGCTCTTGGCACAAATATCTGATTAGCTTTTCCGCAATTGGATATTTTAAAGGTAGCATTGATGAACTAAAGGATATTTGTCCATCAAAACCCATTTGTATACAGTTTTGTGTTTATTACTCTTGTTTTTTCAAACTGTAGTTTGGAAAAGAGAAGTATAAGGGTATCTCAAATAGAATTTCAAAATAATGTGGAACTCAAGAGTTATTCATAACTCTGAAATGTTCTTAACTCTTAAAACATTATGGTTCTTTCAAAAGTTTACAACTGAAGATTACCTTAATACAGCTTTGAAACTTAACAATGCAGAATAAAAATGCTGCTTTTAATCATCTTGAAATAAAACAAGAACAGAAACAGTTTACCTTAGCTTGACCAGTCAGTTCGTAAGTCTGGTGTTCGTAAGGGTGAGGTTCTACTTTATGAGAAATAATGGAGAATAACAATGGCTAATAGGTGATGATCCAGAAAAGTACTTAAGCATGACCTTTCTTGAATGGGATTTCAATGAGAATGCTCACCTGCTTAAAATAAACCATGAGCTTAAAAACTATACTCCCTTTTCTCCTATTTACCTTTTTCCTTCAAAGACAAGAAAGAGATGATCAAACTTTAAGCATCACATTAAAACCAGATATTTATGTAACATCCAGTGCTGGTGCCTTCAAATTCTACCTCCTCTGCAATTTATTCTCTTGGATAATATTGAGATCCTGTGTTTTTTATGTTTTTGTTTTAAAGGCCATCAATTTCTGATGGGAAGCTGGAATTTTAAGCTCTAATACTGTATAATTAATGTGAAAAACTCTATGATAAAGGATATAATAAAGGCAAATAAGATTTAGGAAAACATTAGTCATTAATATAAATAAGAACAGAAGCTGCAATTACATTATTGTAGCTTGAATAACATGAAATTCTGACTTTTTTGAAGTCAATGGCAAGATTTTCACCAGTGGATCTCAGTCTTTGTGTTTCAGGGCCTAAACTGAGCAGCAGCAGAAAGAAATTTCCTCTCACACAACAGTGTTGCACAATTAAGTGGTTTATAGGAGATAAATATTATTATCAGACACATATCTAAGATGCCTATCATCACAATATTTAGATGAGATTTATACCTTTCTCTTAACAAAAAAAAAAAAAAAGAAGAAAAAATGTCTTGTACTGGCCTCTGTTGGAGATAGAGTACCAGACTGGATTAATCATTGTTCCATTTTTAGAGAGCTATCTGGGGTCCAATTCTGCAAACCTTTTCTCATATGAGTATCTTATGGCACAACTGGATTGATTTGGAACTATTTATACGTGTAAGAATTTGCAGGGTTTGTAATGTGGTTCTTGGAGGTAGTGTGGTTGGACCAAGTACTGTGGTTCACAATTTGTATTCAGTCTTTATATAGGCAGCCTCCCATTTAAAGGAGCCCTTAACTGTGTGTTGAGTACATGAATTCAATGGGAGTTTGCTTGAGTAAAGACTGATTAAAATTTTGGTAAGCTCTCAGGATGTGGTTGAATGATTTCAATCAGATTACTCATGTGAGTAAAGACTACCCACACAAATGCAAAATGTAGGGTTGGGCACTTAAAAAATGGCAGCAATTCAGAAAAATTTTAGGTAAGACAACACATTGCTAGAAAATCTTTAATATTAGACTGATTTTTTTTAAGGAAAGTCATTTTGTGAAATAAATAAATAAAATCTAATCTTTGTAATCAAATATACATCTAAAAAGAATAATAGAATTGTATTTTCCTTGAATGTCCTTCAGTTATTTCCATGCTACTCTGTTTCTAATGGAATAAAATTATTGCTCTTTCATTGCTGCCTAAAAAGCATTAAGATTACAAACAATACTGCAGCTGACGGAGCTGTTATCTTAATAGGGTACTCATCAAAGTCTTTGCAGATTCACGGTGTAATGTTTCTCTAACTTAAATCAGAGTGTTATTATGTATAATGTTAATTCGATCCACGTTTTGCAAGAAATGGATTGAAAGCATATAAGTGTTACTTTGATTTCTTTTAATTGCTTTGTCAAAGATAAGAACTTGGTGACACCTCATATGTGTACTATATCGACTTTATGTCTCTGATGTTAATTAATGATGAAAATGATTGTTTTTGTTCACTATAACTCAAGTTAGACTAGTGGTTCTTTATATACCATTGACATCTGTAACTATTTCATAGAACATACAGCCAAATTAATGTGTGGTGCAATTCTGTTGATTGCACTGGAATTACACTAGGAATTTATTTGAACCATAAGGACAAATACTGAAATTTGTCAGCCAGAAATTATGAAGAGATAAAATACAGTTTAATTTGAAAAATATGATTGATTTTGTAGAGACAGACTAAAACAATTAGTCAGTGGACTAAACAATTACTGTATATACTCGTTCATAAGCAGAATTTTTTTAGTAAGAAAAGGGAAGCACCAGAGAAGGGAGTCGGCTTATAAACGGATAGAGAGAGAGAGAGGTGGGACCCAGCCACTCACCCCAACAGAAGGAGCAAGGAGAGGCAGGCAGCACAGCCAGCAGAGCCAGAAGGGAAGAGGCGGGGTCAGAGTCTCTCCGCTTCTGGCCACACTGCTCTCCCCTCAGCCTCTGAAGCAGCTGCAGCTCTGGGGCTGGCAGGCTGCATCCATGCTGCTCAGCTCCACCCCCCAGAGCAGGCTGTGGTTGCACCACCCGACTCACCAGTGCATGGTGCAGCCCTGCTGCCCAGTCTGACCCGCCAGAGCAGGCTGCGGCCACACTGCCCAGCCTGCTGGAACAGCTCCAGCCAGGCCAGAGACATCTTCCCCTGGCCATCCCCCGATAAGGTGGGAAGGGTTGGGGAGACTGTGGTGGGTCCTGGGTTAGGGGTGGGGTCTTATGGGGAGTGGTCAAAGGGGTTACTCCCCAGACCCCCAGCTTCTCCCCCCCTCAAAAAAAATTCCCCACCAATTGCTGTCCCAGCCTGTCAGGGTTAGCAGCCAGCGTGCCAGGACACTTTGTTTACTTAGGTTTACCTCCATGCCTACGGGCGCTCGAGGTAAACAAACAATCTTGGCCCACTAGCGGCTTATCCTGATGGCCCAGGAGCCAAAGTTTGATGATCCCTGAATTATAGGGTCGGCTTATGAACGAGTCATAAACATTTTACATTTTTACTTATCCATCTTGGGGGGTCGGCTTATAAACGAACCGGCTTATGATCGAGTATACATGGTAAATATATTATCTATATATCTTTCCCTCAGAGTAGCTCTCTTAAAGATTCATCAAACTTTTGAATAGTGTTGGTTAGGATTTTCTAATTATGGATTTCAGATGTGCCCTCCACTACTAAACGCAGAATAGACTTGGGTGAGATTCATTTATCCTATGGGCGAGATACTTCTGATATAGTCAGTCAATAGAGACAAAGCAAAGAGCGTGGACATAATGTTACTCCCAGTTAATGGCAAAACTTCACTGACTTTACCCAGCCCTTTTCTTTTACTTCTCAAATTAATAAAGTATTCCTCCCTGTAAATACATTGTATTACTTATGTACAATAGCTACATTTCTGTGATATTTTTCTCATAAATGTTAGATGGCAGATGACTAGATTTCTCTATTTCTGCTGTTACTGCTTGCACTTTTTCAGTAGAGGGCAATACCGTTTTATGTTCTAAATTCTGCAAATCAAAATAATGTAATTATTACTTAGGTATGAGTTTAATTAGTCTAAATGTGCGTATGTAGTTTGTAATTGGCCACTTGAGGTCTTAGTGAGCTCTCTAAATGCCTGATATCAGACAACCTGCTTACCATGCATTTGTGCAGTGAACAAACCTGATCGAATATTTGTGTTGAAAGCTACTTGGGACACAGTTTGAAGCTATACTACATATATCTTTATCTACGCATTTCTGTCTAAACATATACCGTTGTACATTTGCTGATTTTAGTTTTACATGATGCATAATTTAGAAAAAAAGCCCTGTTTTTAATTAGTGACAGATATGCAATAGTTGTATCTCATTTAAGAGCAAATCCATTGTGTATATGTGTGTATGCAACCACACCACTTGGGCTGTGATCTTATCAGATTTCATAAGCTAAGCAAGGGTGAGATTGGCAAGTACTTGGACAGAATATTTGCCAAAAAAAGTCATATTTTCCAGAAAGTGCTATTGGTAGGTCATTCAGTAGCACTCTTACTCCTACATCATTAGGAAGCCAATTCCCATGATGGCATAGGTGTGCATTGTATTACTCCAAATTCCATATTTTCATTGTGAGGTAAAACTGTGATCGTGACCCTCTCAGTCATTAACAATTTCATGTCACTATTTTTAAATACAGAGATGTGAACCTCAGTACTCTCAAATGTCACATTCCAATTCAGTAATTACTCTTCATTCTGCCTATATAAATGCCATCTGCCTTTTCAGATGATTACAGTTACTTCATAAGAAGTGAACATTAACTTAGTCTCACAAAGCTTCTGTGAAGTACACCGCTAACTCGATATAACGCCACCCGATATAACACATATTTGGATATAAAGCGGTAAAGCTGTGCTTTCTGTGCACTCCGGTAGATCAAAGTAAATTCAGTATAACACAGTTTCACCTATAATGTGGTAAGATTTTTTGGCTCCCAAGGACAGTGTTATATCAAGGCAGAGGTGTATATAAGGAATGTATACAGATCACTGCACCCCCTGAGTGAAATGTAGCGATTCTAGGGTTGAACACATCAATTGCTTAATAATACCCAACAACAATACACACAGTTTAGGTCAGGTAGTTAAGATTATTATGAATAATAATAGTTATTTGACAGCATGCTGCAAGATTCAAAAATAAACATACACCTTGCCCAGCAGAAGTTGCCATTTAAAAGACAGATACAGAAATGGACAGAATGCTAATCTGAGCTGATTATGTCTCTAAATTGTATTACCTCCATCTAGGTTCCATCCAAGGCTACTGCTGAGCAGCATGTGAACCCAGACAAGGCCATGCATTTTTTTGCTAGAGCCATATTCATGTTAGAAGCCAGCAAAACAGCTGCCCACACTTCAGAAATGCTGCTTTCTCCGTGAAGTAACAGCTCCCTTCCCTACGGATTCCAGATATCTGTGGAACTTGGGTGAGTAAAATTTCAGAATTCTGTGCCCCTCCACTCTGAGCTTCTCCTCTCTGAGGGAACATCAAGGAAATGCAAGATTTTCAAAATGCCCTCTTCCCTAGCAGAGGATAATCTAGTCACAAAAAAATATCTGATGTATTGTGGAATAGGTGAACTGTTGTTTTAATGGTCTGATCTCTTTTATTAAAGATCTAAAAAGTTCTCCTTAACTTCTGAGGATAGGACAAGAAGCAATGGGCTTAAATGGAAGTAAGGGCAGTTTAGGCTAGACATTAGGAAAAACTTCCTACCTGTCAAGGTAGTAAAGCACTGGAATAAATTGCCTTGGGAGGTTGTGGGATCTCCATCACTGGAGATTTTTAAGAGCAGGTTAGACAAACACTTGACAGGGATGGTCTAGATAATACTTTGTCCTGCCATGAGTACAGGGAACTGGACTAGATGACCACTCAAAGTCCCTTTCAGTCCTATGATTCTATGATCCTTGAAGGTGCTGAATGCTTCCCAGGTGGAGCTGTCTTCTTCATTGGTTATGGAAGGTATTAGACACTTCACACACATCAAATTCTGATTGTATCCAGTTTATTTACATGGGTATCTATATTATTAGGGCAATATTAAGTAATAATTTTCAAGCTTTGAATGTTTTGTTTTTAACTCTAACTTTCTTGTACTATAGTTTAAGTATCAGCTCACTCGGCAAAGTTAGCCTCAACTGAATTATTTTCTTTTGTCTATGAATAACTCTACATATTCATATCTATATAACACATATAGATCTCTGGATCAATATATGCTAACCAGGGAGCATATATATCACCTTGTGCTGTATACTTCCAATATCCATTTATCCATTTTGGTGTTATCGGTGTGTGAATAAAACAACACTTGGGTCACATTCATAGGACAGATTTTCTATTTCACCAGACTTGTATCATTGAATTTCTAGACAGTGCTGAATGTTGGCCAACTGGATAGCAGATTAACCTTGGTATTGTCCACCCCCTTTCCCCCGCATAAAGGAAGTTGGTCTGGCTGTAGTTATTCTGTTTGTTAACAAGAAAATAAAGTTTGTTACATACATATTATCACAATACATTAAATGTGATTGTCATAAACAGATAGCTAAGGGTTAATGTCTCTTTCACCTGGAAAGAAGTAACCTGAAACACCTGACCAGAGGACCAATCAGGAAACAAGACTTTTTAAAATCTGGGTGGAGGGAAGTTTGTGTCTGAGTTCTTTGTCTTCTGCCTGTCTCTCTCTCGGCTATGAGAGGATTTCTGTTTTCTGCTTTCTAATCTTCTGTTTCCAAGTTGTGAGTACAGAGATCATAAAACAATAGGGGTTATTGTTTTTTTCTTTTGTATTTACATGGTGTAGTTGCTGGAGTGCTTTGAATTGTATTCTTTTTGAATAAGGCTGTTTATTCATATTTCTTTTAAGCAATTGACCCTGTATTTGTCACCTTAATACAGAGAGACCATTTTTATGTATTTTTTTTCTTTTTACATAAAGCTTTCTTTTTAAGACCTGTTGGAGTTTTTCTTTAGTGGGGAACTCCAGGGAATTGAGTCTGTGCTCACCAGGGAATTGGTGGGAGGAAGAAGTCAGGGGGAAATCTGTGTGTGTTAGATTTACTAGCCTGACTTTGCATACCCTCTGGGTGAAGAGGGAAGCACTTCTGTTTCCAGGACTGGAAATAGGGAGGGAACACCTGGAGGGGGGAAGGGAAATGGTTTATTCCCCTTTGTTGTGAGACTCAAGAGATTTGAGTCTTGGGGTCCCAAGGGAAGGTTTTTTGGGGGACCGAGTGCCCCAAAACACTCTAATTTTTTGGGTGGTGGCAGCTTTACCAGGTCCAAGCTGGTAACTAAGCTTGGAGGTTTTCATGCTAACCCCCATATTTTGGACGCTAAGGTCCAAATCTGGGACTAGGTTATGACAGTGATTTCTTCTTCTTCTTCTAACTTGAATATTATTATTTCACTTTGTTTCTTATTAGTACCATTCCAATAAAAGTAAAATTCAAGATTTTTGTAAAACATGATTCTCTGAAAATGAGTGAATGAAAAGAATAGTGTTGAATCACTAGTTCTATAATTTCAAAATTATATGAGACTATGAAATAATGAAATTGGCTCAATCTTTAGCTAAATTTAGAAATAATTGTGTTCTTATTAAGCAATTATCTACTATATGATATGGGTAACTTTTTTTTTAATTTATTTTTTTAAATTTATTTAAAAAAAAAGAAAGAAAGAAACTCACCAAGAATCACATGGTAAAATTGATTAGTTTCTCTGACTTGTAATTGAAGGATAAATGATTTACCTGAAGCACTTAATATGGATGATATTCATCAGTATCCTAACTCTCTAATCTGTATTGAGTTGTGTTTATAAATGTCCATCATTGGGAGTTTGGAATTCTCTTTCTTTCTTTCTTTTCCACTGTCCTCTCTCTCTCTTCCTACCTCTCTCCAGTGCTGCATTAATCACAGACTTCTGTTGTGCTTTGTGTTGTGAGAGTCAGGGACTTCCATGATTTGGAAAAGTTAGATATCACCTATGACTGCTGTTTAATGGAAGATTTTATAATTAATTTTTCTATTTTGTTTTTCTGTTCTTTGGTATTTTGTGTGTGTGTGTGTGTGTGTGTGTATATATATATGTGTACATGTATGTTATATCAAATATGTAGAACAGATGCCCATTCCTTTACACATCTGCTGAGTGCAGAGAATTTCACAACAGATCAAGTTTGGGGAATAGATATTGTGCTTCTGTTTTCCCTGTGAGACTCGAAACCCAGCTCTCCATAGTGCTACTCAGCACTCAACACAAATGCAATACAATGGAAATTGAATCAACATTTATAGAGTGCCCAACTGTGATGGACACTACAGAGAACAAAAAAAAGCGCATTGTGCCACTGCAACCTTTGTTACATGTGCGTCATTGTCCAGCTAGCTGGAAGAAAAGGGTTGCTGCCCCTTTAAGGGTTCCCTTACAGCCTGTGACAAGAAGGAGGAAAGTTTATGGGAACAGACAGGAAGGAGCCATGTTAGGACAAGGTCACTGTGTTGCCCTTTCTCTGAGTGGAAGAGTGGAGGGTATTTATATCCAGTGCAGCCCTGTAGAGGCCCTCTTTACCAGGATTGGGTGAGCAGCACCCACACACCCAGGTGGCAAAAGGAACTGGTTCCCTTTTGTCCCACTGTAGGCATTAAACTAGCTGCTCTTTTCCTTAGGGGGTGGGAAGGAATTTTTCCCTCACAGACAGACTGGCTGAGGTAGAGAGGGGCTTTTTGCCTTCCCCTCACCTAGTCTGGGCCCAGTGGGGTGGAGAAGGGGAGTGAGGTTATAATGTCACAACAGATGTAAAACTTGTGGATGTTCAGTGCAAATACTCAGTATGGAAGGGATATAATTATCAGATAAAATGTATTGGAATAAAATTTGAAGAAAAGTAACCCTCAAGGGACCCAAGTAAGGGAGGTTTTGGGGCTCTTACATCTTGTCAGCTGAGACCTGATGCCTCATTTTTCCCGCCCCCTTTAACGGGGCTCAAGAAGGGAGTTTGAACAATGGGGATAGAATCCCTCTGCTTATTGCATTGAACAATTTGTTGCTGGGTATTGCCAGATATTATAAGTGAATAAAGTTGTGAACACATCCATCGCCACCTGTCTTTCTTCCAGTATGGACAGACAATGGTTCCTTGCCAGCAAACTCTCCATATATAAAACTTACTATGCTTTTTATTATCGTTTTGTGTTTTTCTTCTCCTTTCTCTTCTTCTTACACTTTGTTTTCCCCCATCCTTATCTTGCATTTTTTCAAATGTTCATTTCCAGATCTTTGTTTTCCCATTCACTCATTTTCTCTGTAGTTTTAAGAAATCAGGCATTTTCTTCCAAAGCCACATTGTCTACCCTCCTCCATTACCTTGTTTGTCTTCCACTCCTGACATGCTTCTTCTACATCTTTCTTCTGTGCTATGCTGCTGTTTTCTTGTAGTCTTGTCAAGTTTTTATAATGCTTTTCACATAGCTTCCTTCTCCCTTATTATCCCATTTATCTCCACAAATATATCAGTCTTTTCATCATCACATACTCTCTTCCTTCTATACTGTATCATTTTCTACCATGCTCCTGTGGGATCTCTCCTCTTCTCACCTGCCCTCCATTTCCACTCCCGCTCTGACAGATTGGCTGAAATAGTGCATAGATCCTCTCCATTGTGTTGTGGAGTAACAGAAGTGTTAAAACCCTCCCCTAGAACAGGACAAAACATCACAGATGTCTGTTCAGTGCAGAAACTTCAGTGCGATCAAGCTGGAAATAGTGAAATGGATGCTCATTAGAAGGGAGGATAAAGAGGAGGAGACATTGGAAAGTCAATCTCACTCTCTCTCATACTGGAAGGTCATTTTACTGTAACCTGAGTCTAGAGGGAAAGACTGCAGCTGCTGCAGCCTTTTTAAACAGTTAAATATTCTGACTGCAAAAAGCCTAATCCTTTTATTTCATTTTATTTTTGTTGGGTTTGGATGTATGATGATTGAAGCTTTTTATTTTAACCACAGAAAGCCTGATTTTGCTATGGCAGCTGGTCAGAGAGCACACATTCCACACATTCCACTCTGCATTGCAGTGTGCTGTCTTAAAGTGACATTGGTCCCAAATTATTAATTTAAACTAATAGTCTGCAGTTTCTGTCTGATCTCCTGTACACCTGCAGCAGCATTTCAACCTTACTTCTAATAAGCCAAGTTAAAAATCTGTGTAAAATGTATTTGGTAATGAGAACAAGACTACTATTAAATTGTATCTTGTCTTACAGGAAAGGTGGGCATGTACCAGCCTTCTTAAATGATACCATTAAGAATACTTTCCTCAGTAAATGTGGTGATCTCTTTGAACTTGCAAACATCATTTCTGTGATTGAACAGAATGTGATTCTTACCTTAAACTTTCAAACCCTTTGTTGAACAGATAGTCTATTTTAGGCAGCAATAGGCTGATAAAATATGTCATCTTTGAAGAGAAGTCATCAAAGTTATTTTACTGTGGAATACTTAATAATTAAAACTGTAAAAATAATCTTTAGCAAATGTCAAATAATGCCAAGGTTTTTGTTTTTTTTTAAATCAGCATAGCTTTTCCCCTTTGAAATTTGGAATTTTTTTTGTTCATTTCCAGATACCATATGCCATACAGCATAATGTTGAGTTCAATGTGATAGATAATTTAATGCCTATTTAATAGAGCTGCACTTTTTCTTCACCAAACCCCTTTCTCAGAGCTCCTTTCATGCACCACAGACTTCTGCAGCCATTAGTAGACTGCAGCTATTAGCAGATACTCTTACTGAAATGCATGCAGCTTTTCTCTTTTCTCCCTTGTACATGTGTCTTGGCTTTGCTGCTTTGTATGTTGTTTTTTCAGTGTGTACAATATTGTTGGAGTGTGGGAGAGGGTTAGTTGTTAATATTCATCTTCAGGAATTTAAGGATGTACTTAAGAAACAGTCTCTTGTCATAAACAGATAGCTAAGGGTTAATGTCTCTTTCACCTAAAGCACCTGACCAGAGGACCAATCAGGAAACCGGATTTTTTCAACTTTGGGTGGAGGGAATTGTGCGTCTGAGGTCTTTGTTTTCTGGCTGCCTGCTTTCTCTGAGCTTTGGAGAAGTAGTTCTGTTTTCTAATCTTTTGTTTCTAAGTGTAAGGACAAAGAGATCAGATAGTAAGTTATATGGTTTCTTTTCTTTGGTATTTGCCTGAATATAAGTGCTGGAGTGCTTTGATTTGTATTCTTTTTGAATAAGGCTGTTTATTCAATATTCTTTTAAGCAATTGACCCTGTATTCGTCATCTTAATACAGAGAGACCATTTGTATTTTTTCTTTCTTTTTTATATAAAGCTTTCTTTTAAGACCTGTTGGAGTTTTTCTTTACTTCAGGGAAATTGAGTCTGTACTCACCAGGGAATTGGTGGGAGGAAGAAATCAGGGGAGATCTGTGTGTGTTGAAGTGGCTAGCCTGATTTTGCATTCCCTCTGGGTGAGGAGGAAAGTACTTTTTGTTCCAGGACTGGGAACAGAGAGGGGGAGTCACTCTGTTTGGATTCACAGAGCTTGTGTCTGTGTATCTCTCCAGGAGCACCTGGAGGGGGGAAGGGAAAAAGGATTATTTCCCTTTGTTGTGAGACTCAAGGGATTTGGGTCTTGGGGTCCCCAGGGAAGGTTTTTCAGGGGGACCAGAGTGCCCCAAAACACTCTAATTTTTTGGGTGGTGGCAGCAAGTACCAGGTCCAAGCTGGTAGCTAAGCTTGGAGGTTTTCATGCTAACCCCCATATTTTGGACGCTAAGGTCCAGATCTGGGAATAAAGAACTCCCCCTTTCTTTTACAACCCACTTATCCTAGTCAGCTGCATTCAGGAATGTTTAACCAGCATTGAGCCATATTCATTGGTCTCATGGTAGGCACAACTTTATTGAAGTCGACTGTGTAACATGGAGCTGTGCTACCTGGGCTTGGCATGTGGATGTGTTTCACGGAAACTAATGGGCATGGAGATGAAGGTTGAGGAGAGTGCTTGAGGTTATGAAGGGATATTAAGAGAGCTGGGGGTACTTGCAGATGGAGGACAAAGATGTTTTCAGTGTTAAACTTTAAAAATATTCTAGATAAAAAAACCATGCTTAAAGTTTTCACTGTAAAGAAAAGCTTCTGTCACCATTCTTATCAACCATCCACTATTCCCACATTCTTCCAACTTCCCCTTATACTTTCTGAAGTCTGAACTTTAGAGAAACCAATCTATGTAACTCTAATTCCTGCCACATATTTAGCAACAGCAAAAATTTATGGTTTTTCTTTAATATTAGAGTCCTTGTTTAAGTATCTTCATTTATGTATTCTATTTTAATTTGTTTTTTTGCCTGACTTTAATTAGCTTAAGTGAAGACAGTATTAACTCTGGGTGACCTAGCAAAGATTGTGTGTTTTGTAGCCCTATTATGAATATTGTGTAGTCTTTCTGGGCTGCTAATTTCATTTTGTACAATTTTGTTACTTGTTGTTCTTTATGCTTGAAACTGGCTAATTAGCTTGTACAATAATTAATAGTCATGGTCAGAAATACTTATCTCATTTGACTAGAACATCTACTTTAGTTATCTTGCTCACTATTACATAGTCTATTTTCTTCTGTAGAATATATTCATGTCAGCAGTATCCACTTTTGCCTTTGATAATACATTTCACAATTTTAATACCCTTCATGTAAAATTCAGTAAAGTCCCTTATGAGCCAGTTAGTTTCTGGTTTCAAGTTGCAGTTTTGTTTTGCTTTGCTTTTTTAACTCATTCAGTGTGTGATAGTTGTTCAATCAGGGTTGTCTTACCATGTCATCTTATTTAAAAAATGAAAACATGTCTAACAAAATTAAACTTTCATACATAGACTACTTAACTAATACTACTTGTTGCTTACATGGGACATGCCTGTTCCTTTGTATCATCCCAAGTAAGTTACTTTGTGAACTCTTGCATATTGCTTATAGTTATATTATTTCTTCTCTCTGGTCCTTAGTTAGAGGGAGTACTCGTAGCCTTATATCTCATTATAACCATTTCCGAGCGCCTCTAACTTTACCGAACTTTCACTCTAATTCAGAGAGACATACAAGCATGACCTTATGTACTTGCTTGAAACTGGGAAATTTTGAGCTGAAATGTTTCATGTTTTGTCTGATGTTGAGATTGGTTTCTTGTTTATTTGCTTTCTGTGTTGTTTTGTTTTTGTTTTCTGTGTTGTTTTGTTTTTTGTTTTGAAGTTTCAGGGAAAAAGTGTTCAGCCAGTTTTGAGAAAATAGATAATTTTAACAATAATACCCTTTTTTCTGGCCATTTCTTTGAATAGCAATGGAATCTCCATGGTTTGAATCAGAAACTTGGAATTTAAAGTAGTATTTGTCTTGATGTCAGAAGGTGCACTTTGCTTTCTCTAGGCAGTGACAAAGCCCTGGCTGGGATGATTTAGTTGGTGTTGGTCCTGCTTTGAGCAGGGAGTTGGACTAGGTGACCCCTGAGGTCTCTTTCAACCCTAATCTTCTATGATTCTATGGTTCAGATATAGCCAAGTTAGAAGCCATAGAAAATCCTGTGCACTTGAGTTAATCAGAGGCTTGCTTCTAAAATCTCTGAACATTTTTTCTGCACTGAACATCATGCTCCTGATGCCATTAGTATTACCCCTATAAAAATAACTTCAGCCTAGGAGAAAGTGCACTGAACTTAGAATGAGGAAGTCACGCGTTCTAGATGCCTTTTACTAATTAATAATTCTGCTCATATCACTGCTGTTGTTATTGAACAAGGCCTCATATGACTAGAAAAGAGTTAAATTTCAGGCACCCCCGTTTTCCAGAAGGAGTAACTTAGGGACAACACTAAATAATTTGCGGCAGAGCTGGACATAAGGTAGCATAGTGACTTTATCTCCTTTAACTCAAAGATTATCTTGCTAAAGCAAAGAGCACAAGCACCTAATGCTCTCATTTTTTTTGTAAGGACTTATGAATGTAATAGTTAACACTTACCTACAAATATTTCTTGCACGATTTACTCTGGCAGAGTTCTAGAGTAATAAATAACTAGAGCAATAGTGCATTAAGCAACTGACAGGACAAAAAAAAGAGCTGCACAAATAAGCATTATAGCCACATTTGATAATAGTGCTTCAGTATGACTTGCCAGCATTCAAGATGGCTGAATACACATTAAACTCCAGTTATTAGTATGTTCATCTTCTACACGCTGGCCTTGGTATCTGCTTTCTTAATGCAAATTCATTGTAAGCAATTTTTAACATTTTAAGTCTCAGTAATTTCTAGCAATTAAGTCTGGGAATTTTTCACTATATGTTGGAGATTTAATATAAAATATTCTGCTCCATCAACGGTCAGATATTGTTAGTGAGCCAGTCAATAAATTCCACCAGCCACTATTCATATCCTAATTCACTCCTTGTTAAAATGATGACAAGGAAATATTCAGTTATTCTGACTTACATATTTTAATGGATAGATGGTGGTTAAAATACTGTCTGAGAAGGTGATAGACATACAGTTAGTTGCACCCCAATTCAGCCCTCTGACATTTCCCAGAAAACATACTAGTTTGTATTTTTTTCCTTTTTATTCTGGTGTAATATTAGGTGCTTGAATATTAAAACATTTTGACATTAAATTAGTCTCATATGAGCTGAAACAAAGTGTTTCAATTTCCCCATTCTTTTTAGATAAAAGAAAAAAAACTGGGCTGATGCTACTTCCTTAAGCTAGATATGTGCATATATGTAAGAGAACTAAAATGACTGTAACATGTCATGTTTTGAGCAATAGCTGCTTGGTTTTGTGTCCGTATTAAATTTGTTTACATGTTGTATGTGTGTTTGGGTTTCTTTTTCCTGAGGTGAGTTTCACACTTCTTCAGCTAGCTATAGGGTTAAGATAGATAAGATGTGAGGGGCATTGAAAATAAGATGATGCATGACAGGGAAATGCTCTGGGAAAGAAAAAAACAAAACAAAACAGTGGAGATGGAAGTGGAAAATCAGCAAACAGCTAGCCAGAAATAGGTTGAGATTGTAAATGAGCAGCTAGAAAAGAAATGTGCAAAGATCAATGGACTGGAACAAGTGAATTACAAAAAATGGGACACAAAGAGAGACTGAGGAAGAAAGCATTGTACAGTATATATCAGCAGTAATTTAGAAAGCTTTGGGCACAGAAAATAAATCCACCTGGCATTGCTTAAACCATATCTTTCATCAGTGTAGACATAGATAAAATGAGAACACGGATGGTAAATGAAGTATAAAAGCCACACTGGAAACAGCACCCACAATGTTGGCTGCAGCAATTAAGAAGAGGAAACATCAGGAAGCCTCAGAATGAGAGAGTAGAGTTTATTGAATCTAACCTAACATCTGTTTTACTGAAAGACTTACCTCTGATGGTAACCTAGGCAAGATTAATATCTTTAAACATCCCCCTTGGTTCCCTATGTCTCCACCTGGTTCACCACAACAGGCAATCACCCCTGCCTTGAGATATGGACCTTTTAAAGCCTCACTATAGTTCTTTCATTGTTTAAAACAAGTCCTGTAGGCTCAGCAGGAGTCTGAACCAGAGTCCTTAGAGCCAACAGTTTTGGCATTGTTCCTTAACAACTCTCAAGTGTTGCTGAGGAGTAGCTTATTTTGAGCCACTCTTTGCCTTCCTGCATGTTTTTCCAAACAGATTCTTGTTGAGTTAAAATTAAAACACCTCTAGAAGCAGGCCAATATACAGTATGTATAAATTATCACAGGACAGCCTGAAATTCATCTTGCGGGGGGTCTTTTTATCTATCTAAAAAGAATGAGCCCCCAAAAGGTGATTTTTTTAAAAATGCAAACTGCCTGTACCAGGTATTTCTTGAATGCCTTTCACCATAACATCCAAGTGCTAGGGTCTACATTTTCTGAAGTTGTTGCTAATTTGGAGTGCCTGACTTTACCTTAGGGCCTGATTTTCAGAGGTACTAGACATCTACAACTGTAAGTAAATTCAACACGAACATGGATTATGGAACATGGAAAATCAGGCCATAGATGTTCAAAGCCAAAAATCAAGGCACACTAAAGTATAGACCACTGTTGAAAATGTGGCCATAAATACATTTATTTAAGTTGTTTATTATTATTAATCCCATGTATTTGTATTACAATAGCATCTGAAGTGCCAATCACCATTTACATAGTGATGTCTTAATATTGCTCTTAATTATTCTCTATTTTGCTTTATAGTGAGAAGCCTATAGCAAAATGTGTATTTTAATACATTCTCGAAAGATGGATAAGAGTTAGTTAATCCTTTTGCCTTCAGCAATTCGTTCCACAATTGTGGGTCCTTGATAGATCAAATTCGACCTGCCTCTCCCACATTTAATTCTAGGCTATGTAAAATGTACCAGAAGAATACAGCTGTCTCAAAAGATCATAAATGGAGAGACTGTCTGCTGTAGCAATGTCCTGACCAATTCACTGCACTGCTAATTGATCAAGAACTGGAAGTTGTTAGAGAGCTTATTCCTTCACTCTTACTCTGCTCTGGTCCTTCTCGCATGAACAGAGAGCAACAATACCCTAAGTCCGAAGGTGCAAACAATTCAATGTTTATTGGGGTGAACTTCCAGCAAGCTTAAATTCAAGTTCCTTTTCCTTATTTTTGAATCCCAACTTACTTCCTGTTTACCCCTAATTTATATAGTAATATTCTTAGCTATACCTTAACCAATCATTCTATTAAAATTTACCTAACCAATCCTAACATATTGTAACATGATTAGCTAACCAATTATGTCCCACCACCTTAATTAGTTTACACCCAGAAAAATTAATTATACAGCAGACAGAAACAATCACAAAATCAGACAGAGATCATGCAAATAAACATACAAAACAATACAGAAGTGAGGATTTCACATCTGCATCTATACAGACATAAGCGTTCTCCAGCTCTGTCTATTGATAAGTGAGTTCTTACCAGACAGAAAACTATCAAACTAAATTTCCTTTTACATGTTTTAGGCTCTTCCCTTTCTCTGGAGGTGATAGAGCGAATCACCTTCCTAACAGCCCCAGATTCCCTTATTTCAATATGACTAGTTTGGAATGGGAGGATGTGACTATACATTTCCCAGTTTATGGCTAGCCTCTGCTGCTTAGCTGAAGAACAAGGCCTTGGACTGTCACAATAAGAAAAGACCATTACACAGACAGACAGTGATTTTGATTTTTTTTCCTTTTATACCTCTATAACTAGCTAAGTGATAAGAATACACCTAAATTCTTAAAGTTTAGGCCTTTGCAGACAGGCCTGAATATCTATATCCTAACAGAAGTGGCATCAGAAATGAACAGGCAGCCAGTGTACTTGTGTATCTAAATTTAGTGATGATCAGGTAGAAATTAGAGATTATACACTACTTTTACAAACAGAGGGTGAGTGCTTTCAGTGCAAAGTTTTTTTTCCTTCTGAACAGTATCACTTTGCTTTTAACCAGGTTCAATTTGAGACATCTCCTGTACCATCATCAGGAGATGTTCTCTTGTAGATATAAGCATTTGTTCTCATCAGCTGAAAGAGACATGGAACTGGATCAAAGAGTCTCACACCCTTGACATTGAGCTAGAGGAATGACACCGGCAGGTTTCACATGAAGGGCTCTTAGAGCTATTCATATAACCAAATTTTATGTCTTAATTTAAAGAAAAGTTTGAAGCCTTGTAGCTCTTCACCGTCTTCTCCAACTCCGTTATATAAATAAGTAGCAGCACTTTTTTGTGGTCAATTGTGTAGCAAGTTAAGATTTTGCTGTATGTACTTTGTACCTCCGGGAAATTAATAAGAACACAAGAATGGTCATACCAGGTCAGGCTAGTGGTCCATCTAGCCCAGTATCCTGTCTTCTGACAGTGGTTGGTCCCAGATACTTCAGAAGTAATGAATAGAACAAGGCGATTTATTAAGTGTTCCATCCCCTGTCATCCAGTCCCATATTCTGGCAGCTTGAAGTTTAGGGACAATTGGAGCATAGGGTTGCATCCCTCACCATCTTGGCTAATATCCATTGATGGACCTATCCCCCATGAACTTATCTAATTCTTTTTTGAACCAATTTATACTTTTGGCCATCACAACATACCACGGAAACAAGATCCAGTGATTGACTGCATTGTGTGAAGAAGTACCTCCTTTTATTTATTTTAACCTGCTGTCTATTAATTTCATTGGGTAATGCCTAGTTCTTGTGTTATGTGAAGGAATAAATAACAGTTTCTTATTTACTTTCTACATACTGTCCATGATTTTACAGACTTCTATCCTATCCCTCCTTAGTCATTGATTTCCTAAAATGAATAGTCCCTGTCTTTCTAATCTCTCCCTAATCTATACCCCTGTTTTATACTGCTATTCATTTTTTTTGCCCTTCTCTGTACTTTTATCAGTTCTAATATACATATTTTGAGATGAGGTGAACAGAACTGCATGCAGTATTCAACATAGACTCATAGACTCATAGGTCAGAAGGGACCAATATGATCATCTAGTCTGACCTCCTGCACAAGGCAGGCCACAGAACCCTACCCATCCACTTTTATACAACCCCTAAGCCAGGACTGAGTTATTGAAATCCTCAAAACTGGTTTGAAGACCTCAAACTGCAGAGAATCCACCAGCAAGCGACCCATGCCCCACGCTGCAGAGGAAGGCGAAAAACCTCCAGGGCCCCTGCCAATCCGCCCTGGAGGAAAATTCCTTCCCGCCCCCAAATATGGCGATCAGCTAAACCCTGAGCATGTGGGCAAGACTCACCAGCCAGCACCCAAGAAGGAATTCTCTGCAGTAACTCAGTTCCCATCCCATCCAACATCTCCCCGCAGACCATTGAGCAGACTTATCTGGTGATAATCCAAGATCAATTGCCCAAATTAAACTATCCTATCATAACATCCCCTCCATATACTTATCAAGCTTAGTCTTGAAGCCAGATAAGTCTTTTGCCCCCACTACTTCCCTCGGAAGGCTGTTCCAAAACTTCACTCCCCTAATGGTTAGAAACCTTTGTCTAATTTCAAGTCTAAACTTCCTAATATCCAGTTTGTACCCATTCGTCCTCGTGCCTACATTAGAACTAAACTTAAATAATTCCTCTCCCTCCTTAACGTTAACGCCCCTGATATATTTATATAGAGCAAGCATATCCCCCCGCAGCCTTCTTTTGGCCAGGCTAAACAAGCCAAGCTCTTTGAGTCTCCTTTCATAAGGCAGGTTTTCCATTCCTCGGATCATCCTAGTAGCCCGTCTCTGGACCTGTTCCAGTTTGAATTCATCCTTCTTGAACATGGGACACCAGAACTGCACACAATATTACAGATGGGGTCTCACCAGCGCCTTATATAACGGTACTAACACCTCCTTATCCCTGCTGGAAATACCTCGCCTAATGCATCCTAAAATCGCATTTGCTTTTTTAACAGCCGTATTGCATTGGCGGCTCATAGTCATCCTGCTATCGACCAATACCCCAAGGTCCTTCTCCTCCGTCGCTTCCAACTGATGCGTCCCCAGCGTATATCTAAAATTCTTATTATTAATCCCCAAGTGCATGACCTTTCACTTTTCACTATTGTATTTCATCCTATTACTCTTACTCCAGTTTACAAGGTGGTCCAGATCTTCCTGAATAGTATCCCTGTCCTTCTCCGTGTTAGCAATACCCCCCAACTTTGTGTCATCCGCAAACTTTATTAGCACATGGATTTGTATAGTGGCATTATGATATTTTCGGTTTTATTATCTATACCTTTCCTAATGGTTCCTAACATTCTGTTAGTGTTTTTGACTGCTGCTACATATTGATTGGATGTTTTCAGGGAATTATCCACAATGAAATCAAGATCTCTGTCTTGAGGGTAACAGCTTCTTTAGACCCCATCATTTTATATATATATCATTGGGATTATTTTTTCCAATGCACATTACTTTGCATTTATCAACATTGAACTTCATCTGCCATTTTGTCACCCTGTTACTCAGTTTAGTGAAATCCCTTTGAAACGCTTTACAGTCAGCTATGGACATAACTATCTTGAGTAATTTTGTATTATCTTCAATAAATAATGTTTTATTTTGAAGACGCAGTTCTTGAGTCACGTTAATACATTTGCTGGTCACAAGTCCATGGAGTAAAATGGCTTACAAGTGCTAAATGCATTTGGGTCTGTTGCACTGACACAATTGGGAAACAGAGGCTACAGCCAAAAGACCCAGTCCCAGAGTGACTAGACTGTGTGATTCCACCCAGACTGAGGGCAGAAGGACATACCTGTTACCAAAACCAGAGCTGCCAGCAACTGGGAAAGGAAGAAGAGTAGAAGACTCCATAAAGAAGTTGACTAGGGACCTCTCCAGGGAGACCTGCTTTAAAGAAAAGCACTGTAATATGACAGCAATGTGTACTACGAATAATCCTAAAATAGACAGATAGATCTTGATTTGAAAATGCATATTGAAAATGAGAACACTTCCATTATGTTAGCACTGCAGAATTTTCACCCAACCCTACATGAAGTAGGAATGAACAGCATTTCAGAATAAACTTAACTGGTTACTGTCCTAACCACTGAGATAGGGAACATATTTGTCTTTATAAGTTTATATACATTTAATTATATTTATTATGATTACAATTTGTACTCATTATAGCATTCTATGTAGAAGCTGGTCATAGGACACCCATATAATATAATTTGTGTCTACACTTATAATAAACAGACTGTACCAATTAGATACTAAGAGATCTACCCTCTCATCTTAATATAAACGTTTCTCTTATATGACATTTAAAGTGTCTGTAACTTGACTCTCAAGTATAGTACATTATGACCACTCATTAAAACAAGCTCTTATAGCACTTACAATGTTGGATTCCTACAGATAATATAATGAGGGTAGAATGCATTTTGATTGAGTTACCACTAGGGAGAAATTTAATTTAATTAAACTGGTCTTCATTAAAGTATCACATTCAAGTAAAGTAATTATAAAGGCATGTACAGTATTGGAGAAATCCTGCTGTTTAAAAGACAAAGACTCACATTAGACTGGTCATAATTTTTAGAAAAGCCTTTCCCCGCTAATTCTTTTTAGTGCTGTAAAACCTTCAGACATTAGGAAAAACTGGCAATTCAGAAATCATGTCTACTCTGATACTGTTCTGATTCATATGCAGCTTCCGTTATTTTTGCCTTTAAAAGTAAACTTTCATGGCCCCATTTTTCTGTGGCACGCATATTTATGAAAATTTCCACACACAAAAAAGGAAAAAGTATATTTAAACTCTGCAAATCAAAAATTAATTAGGATGTGAAGGAATCTTCCCCGTTCTTTAACTGTGAATTATTTTGACCTTTAACATTTTGTTTCAATGCAAAATTTCTCTGACATCTCTCCCTTTCTCTCACATTTTTTGTTCATTAATACAGTATTTCTATATTGTCTTCCAATCAGTGTAGCAGTTAAGTATATTATCATTATATCTATCCATCTCTCTCTCTCTCTCTGGGTTTTGTTATGGACTTCAATGGGATTAGTTTGTAACCTAGGGGGTTCTGAAAGGGAAGACTATGGATAAAAGTCAGTATTGGGAAGCATGGCTTTCTCCTTCTCTTTCTCTTTCTCTTTCTCTTTCTCCATTCACTGCAAGCTGAGAATAACAAGGATATGACATGGACAGAAATTGTTTGGCAAGTTTCATAAATCATTTGGAAGAATTAGAACAAGAAAGATGTGGTTTTCCTCAGAGGAACTGAGAAATCAGTGCATGGAGACAGGTGCATAGTGTGTGTGTATTATAAACAAAAAAGCTACATTAAAAGAATATTAAGGTTGCAAAATCAAGCACACATAAGTTAGAAAATGTCAGAATTAAGGTGGTATGTGAACCTTAATTCTACCTGTGTATGCCTATGCATTATGACACAATCTTTAGTTATATGATAACAATTTTTCCAGAGGGACTCTTGCCTCATTGAGTGCAAAGGCTGGACAATGCTCACTTAGTAAGCAGCTATTTGCTATCGTGTATTCTCTTCATTATTCAATATGTGGTCCAATGTCTTATTTAGTGCACACTATTCAAACCCTGGTCTAAAGACAATTATTAATTTCCTCAGGGGCTTTTCTATGGTGCTCATCACTATAACATCTGAGTGCTTCACAAATATTAGTTTATATATCTTCAAAATGCCCCAGTGAGATGAGGGCATGGAATTATCCCCACTTTACAGGGCACTGGTGCACAAGAAAATGCAGATCAAAAGTTTCCACTAATTTTGGATACACAGCGTGAGATACCTAGGACCTGATTTTTCAGAGTACTTAGTATTAGATAGTACTTTATAAGCTCAAAACATGGCTCCTATTGATTTCAGCTGCAGTTGTGAGTAGTTGGCCCTTTTGCCAATCAGCCCCAGAGTATCTAGCTGGGCACCCAAAAAATGAGGAACACACAACTAGCGATCACCGCTGATAAGTTTGGTTTAGGTTACATGCCTGGCATCACACAGAAACTCTCTGGCAGAGGCAGCGATAGAATCCAGTTGTTGAGAGCAGCATTCAACTGTATTAATCATGAGATCATCCTTTCTCTTCCTACATTTGCCTAGCTCATTCACAATACAGCTTTCTACAATGGCTCCTATGAACACATAGAGCATGGATTGTGGGAGTACAAGCTGCACCATCCTATAGGATAATGCAGCCTCACATTCCCTCTGTATGCTGGGAACTTGGGAAGAGTTTGTTTTTGTGTAGGAATCAGATTCATAACCCCACATAGAACACAAGTGAATATTCACATTAAGAGATGCTAATAAGCCTTTGAGGAAAAAAAAACAATTTTTAAAAAAATATTTTCTTTCTTCTGGTTTTCAAATGCAATTTTTTTTATTTATTTTAATATTTTATTTAAAATGATTTAAAAAAATACTTACAAAAATATTCCAGTTGTTAGCTTTTGAGCTTTTCAACCTCTCTTGCTTTCCCTTTTCCTCTTCCCTCTGCCCCCTCTTCCCCCCCTTTTTCCATTGGACGAAGGGGGAAGAAAGAAAACAAGAAAAATTATTTTGTTGAGAAACTGGAAAAATTCCAAAATACAAAAATGATTTGTGAAAAAAAAAGTTTTAAAAAGTTTGGTTTTGTTGAATATATACTTTCAACAAAAACATTTAACCACCTCTTGATCACCTGTACTGCACCATGAAATTTATTCTGGAACCTTAATGCAGGATCTTTTTAATGAAATCTAGATGACCCCCAAAATATGGAAGTGAATAGTGACTCTAGTTTATCTAGAAATAAGAAATTAGCTCAGAGGTGACAATCCTTTCCCCCACAAATATAAAGTATGTATCTAATAAGTTTTCCTGCTGTTTTAACTGGATGGTATAGATTCTCAAGCCAGAAAGGGCCACTATGGTCTTCTAGTTTGACCTCCAGTATAACATGGGCCATAGCACTCCCCCAAAATAATTCCTATTTGAATTAGAGCATATATTTGAGAAAAACATCCAATCTTGATTTAAAAATTGTCAATGTTGGAGAATCTACCACAACCTTTGGCAAATTGTGCCAATGGTTAATTACCCGTTCTGTTAAAAATGATGCCTTATATCCATTCTAAATGTGTCAAGCTTCAACTTCCAACCATTGGATCTTAAAACCATTAGTTGTAGAGGAGAGTGTGTGTGTGTGTGTGTGTAATTGAGAGGCCCAGAATGAAAAATAGGTCTCTTTTTGCATTTGTATACAGGGACTGTTGGATTTTACTTACAGGAAAAATTATTTGTTTTGCATCCCGTTCTTACAGTACGCATGCACCTTAGAAAAAGAAGAACCTTGCTGAAATTTCTCATGCCGCTATCTTTTTTTCCCTTTTTCTTTGCTTTTTCTCTCTTTTCATTTTAGTTTCATTTTAAGGAAATGTAATTTCAGTACAAATAATATAGCCATTCACAATATGATCAATGTGAAAAAACATTATTCATACAAAGTTATTGTATATAAAAATTCACAAAGGCTCATGTATACACAGTTATAGTGCATCAATAATTTTATTTTAAAGGTAGCAAATTCATTTTTTAGTCAGAGATAGGGTCATATGTTCAGACTTCCCCAGAATATTTGAGTGAGTTCTGAAAATAGGGGACCCAATCCAAAACACTTTAATTTAGGAATTACAAAACCCAACCTACCCCATTTTGCCTAGCTCAGAGTATAAGTAGATCTTGAGTCTGATTCTCAATTACATTATTTCACAGCATAATATAGTGTACAAGCATTTACAGTAAAACATTGTAATAAATAAGCAAATAGACATTAATATGTGCACATTAGCCTTTTAAATTATATTTTCTTTACAAAGACTCTCTGTGTTCCATAAACCAGAGTCTAAGTATCACAGTGTCTTGGTTATAGATCAGTCTGGTTTATATCTGTTTATTCCAGTATGTTCTGTGTGTCTCTGAAGCATTTTCCCCTCCATTTCTGTCTATAATTGCTGCTGCCTAGTGCAGATCTTACACTTAATGAAGACTCCACAAAATCAAAGGCAGAGTTGGTACTACTAACCCTTTTACTAACTGCATCTTGTCAGTACAGTTTCTGTGGCATACTTGACATCTCTCCTGAGTATAATGGGGTGGAGTGGGGAGATTATGTTATTCTCATCATGTAGTAACCTGTAAAAATTACCTGTTTTGTCCCTTAGCTTATTTCATTGCATTTGAACACTTTTCTTAGTTTAAAGCAGTGATTCTGATGACTTTTTTGACAGGTAAGGTGCAAATCACAAAGTAGTTATTCCACCCCCACCCAAGGTATAATTTAATAGCTATTAAATGCTTACCTTATTTATAGTGAAGAAGCAGCAGGCAGATCTGGGAGCTGGAGCCATTGGAGGTTGGTGCTGGGGGTGGAGCACAAGGTAGGCCAAGGGCACGGCAGTAGCTTGTCGGTCACACATACAGGCCCACCCCGGCAAGGAGGGTCAGGAAAGTGCAGGACGCAGGCCCCATTCCTGCTACCTGCAAACTCTCTGCAGCCCAGGCTTAACTGCTACAGTCCTGCCCTGGACTCACCAAGCAGTGGTTACCACAGTAACATCTTTATAAAGTATTACCTGGGTGTGGTAAATTGCCATGGTAACAAGGCAGCTTCATGAGGCACTATTTGCTACACCCAGATTTGTGCTGCAAGTAGAACTACATTCTTCTAACTTTCTGGCACTGTGTTTCACTTCTGGACTGAGTGAGCTATGATATTTAAATCAAAGCACAATTAGTCCATAAATATGTATATAATATATATCAATTAAACAACAAGAATATGCAAAACAAATTTTGTAGTTTGTTGGGAATTCTTGGTTAAGGCTGTTTCTCACTTGCCTGATGAGCCATCCCTAGTTTAAATTCTAGATAAATATACAATTCTATTTAATAACATAACAAAAATGAATAGTTTATACTATAGGATAGTCTTTCCATGGCTTTCAATGACTTGATCTGGAAAGAATCAGAAAAGGAGGTTTAAAGGTATGGGAACAGATTCATTCCTGTGTTGGCATGGAGAAAGAGAACAGTAGTTGTATCTCATTTAGTCAGAAACTGTAATATTAATCTTGGGATGCTAGCTGGACTTCACTAAAACATACTGCCAACTTTAACTGTTTATTTTTTTTTTACTGAAGCTTTTTGCTTAGAATAGGCAGGGATTTTTTTCTATAAGTACAAATTTGCTATGCAATAAACTAACATTTGAGGATACTAGGAGATTTTTTAATTTTTTTTACAGAATTAGAAAACAGTACTTCGTGATGTAGACCCACTTTTTAATTCTAATAATATAATAATATAATAATAGAACTGGGCAGTTTGGAACAATTTTGTCAGTATTTTCACTGTACAACAAAATGTCTTTTTTTATGTATTATGGGCAAATCCAGTTCCCCTCTGCAGAGCCTGCAAAGACAGCAGAACCTGCGTGGTTACACTGTGCAGGGGACTGAATGCGTGTGCCTGTGTGCTGGAGGTATGTCTGTGTGGCATCCCATTATATGCGAGTATTCTGTAAATTATTGCATGAGGGCAGAAAGCAGCACTGTATGACAGACAATGGAAGGGATGCATCTGGTACTATATGTATCTCCCTGTGCTCTCCTGCAGTGGAAGACCAGAACTTTCCGTCATCATTGAATTCTGCAACTTCTTTGTGGTCTAGGAGAAAAGAATATTTTCCTCTCACCCTCATGTTGACTTCCTGCCAGGCACTGGGGTCAGAATTTGGAAATTCATATTGTAACTTCCTTGACTGATTTTTTTTTTAAATTAAAGCACTATAGCTAGAAAATTCAGAGGAAAGGAGCTCTATACTCCCTCTACAGGTAAAGAAACAAAAAGTGTTGCCATAGAGAACTTGTGAAGTTGCCATAGCTACATATGAACTAGGAATTTGGGGGTAGTTGGGTCCCAGAGGGAAGAAAGAGTTCTTTCATTGTGACAAAGAGCTTATATCCAAGCAGGTAGGACTCTGTTCAAGGGTTCCCTCCCATGAGGACTTGGGTGCAAAGGACAATGCAGACCAAAGACTTCACTGCAGGAGAAGGCGCAGAGGGCTTTGCTGTGAGATGCAACATAGACTGAGGACTTTGCTACATGAGAAGATGTGGAGGATAGCTGCAGAGCCAAGTGGACTCTGGTGAGGCCCCACCAACCAAGTACCTTAATAAACCTAAATCTTTAGCTGGATTAGGTATTGATGGCTCCATATGAGACCAGACAAGCAGCTCCCTTGGGACTGTAGACAGATCTGCCAAAAGATACTTGGACTATTGCTATTCACTGAACTGAATCGTGTGTGGGATAAATGGCTAAGGTGTTGGGGCCAAAGGGCTATTATTTGTGAAACATCTCACTGACAGGTGGGAAGGGAGGGAGATAGACTTCTTGAAAAGTTACTTGAAGGGGTATATTGCTTTGATTCCCCAAGTTTATGACTATGTTCCCTTTCCCTGAATAAATGTTTCTTTATTTGTGTACAGTCTTGAGTGCATGCAAGTGGGGAAATTCTGCCTATTAAGGACACCCAGAGTTGGTGCATGTAGTTTTCTCGGGTTTCTGGATGGGATCTTGAGATGGTTTAGTTATTTGTCATTGGGGAACCTAGAAATATTAATCCTGGTCCTTTGTGCTACTGTTAACTACCTGGCAGAAGGTTTACATAAATAAACTATGTTATAAAAGCAGGGAGATGGGTATGCACAATAGAGTTTTCTCACTGGCAATTTCTTCAGCAATATTAGCACAAAGATTTGCTATGTGCTTATGATGATCATTGACCAGTGACTATAATGGGCATTGATTGTGAATTAAAAATTCTCTCCATGGGTGTTCACATGATAATGGTTTTTATAATCTATATAGTGTCAGGAGTTGGTGTTTTAATAACTTTCACATTACATATCAGTATTTACTGCATCCACTGAATGATGTTCATTTAAAACTCCAATTATATGTTCAGGGCCAGATTCTTCAGTGTTTTGCAGCCTGTGAAGTCCTTTATTTCTGTGCAAAGTGAGTACAGAATTGGCATAAGCATGACAAAATCAGAATAATTGCATTTTATGTCCACTTTGCAGAGGTGTAAGGGACTATAAAAGGTGTTAGGTGATTGAGAATCAAACCTATCTATCTATATATCTAATCATCTCACATCTTAACAGTGGTTAGGCCCTTAGTGTGCTGATCCCTTTGCCCATCAGGCTGACCAGTATTATCTCATTGTTTGCTTCTTGGCGATCATACGGCTCCTGTCACATACACTGTTTTTAACAGAACTGAAGAAAAATCATGTATAAAGTAACAGAATATGATAGGTTAAATATGGATATGAAGTGGTATATTTGAACTACTTTTGGTAGATGTGACATAAGAGAAACTAATTTGTCTTTTGAGACATATGACATTTCATATATAAAATTATCAGGTGAAATCCTGGTCCCACTGCAGTCAATGAGGGTTTTGCCATTGAAATACTGTATTCTGAGGTCAGGATTTTAACTCACTGTATTTTGTGAATTACCAAAATCACAGGAAATTAACTTCTGAACACTGAATTCCACTCTAGGTATTCTTTTATGGATTTTTAAAACTCTTGTGTTACACTTCTGCCAGCATCAATCTATGTATAGCATTTATAATACATTTCTCTAAATATTGTCATTTGTAGTCACTGTTAGTGCTGGGGATACAATGGTTTATTATTAATTTATTATTATTTTATTGAAAGAAATCATATCTTGTAAATATCAATGTTAAAACCTCTGACCATGAACACTAGCATAAGTTGCTTTTGGACTGTTTTGTGACTACACGGTATGCTATCTGCAGGTTTATAAACTTAGCCTCAACTCAGTAGATATCCTTTTATTACATGCCACCATAGCATGGATGATGAACAACATTAAATGTATATTTTACTAGAAGGTCACACAATTTGTTGCTTCTGTAGCCCAACTTCATTGAACACCCCAGGGGCTCATTCTGTTCCTCTATTTCTCCTCCACTTCTCCATGTGTGCCCATTCCTCTCTATTTCAGGGACTGTCTGGAAGCCCCCTCTCCTCATGCCAGGAACTCTGTATATGCCCTTTCCCCCTCCTTCCATGAAAAGGGGTCTGTGTACCCCCATTTACCTCTTCTCCCCTTGCCAAGGGTTCTGTGAGTTTCTATTCCACTCTCAGCCACATGCCAAAGACTCTGTGTGTCATCATGTTATCCCCCCCTATACCATTGTCCCCCGTTTCCATCTCCCCTCCAATGTCAGTGGCTCACTATGCCCTCTATTCCCCCTTTTCCACTAAGCATTACATTTACCTCTTCCTCTCCTGTTTTCCCCTTCCCAATATCTGGACCTCCTTTCCCACACCACCATAGGTTCTGTGTGCCACTCCTCCCTCTCCACTCTGCCTTTCCATTTCTGCCCCCCTCCCTCCCTTTCCATTCTTACTTTTCTTTGGGGTCTGGGAGATAAGTCATTCAGGGTTGCAACATTTTGAACTCTACTGGGTGGATGGGGCAGATCTGAGACTGAGGTTATTGTTATTCTAAGAGGTATTAGTGGCTGTCATCAAAGAACTATTGACACTCTGGATGACTGGTTCTGTAGGTCAAAGAATTACAGATCTGGTTTAAGCTGCTGGATCTCCAAACTAGATGCAAGGGCTCCCTGTGTTCCTCATTTTCCCTTTCTGGTTTCTGAATTTCACCAAGATCAATTGGCTTCTTCCCACGGATGCCCAAAACATTCCTTGAATCTTTTGAATTAATTGGATGTAACATTCAAAAGTTATCCTGTTACAGAAAGACGAAGAAAGAAATGTCACCAAGTTGAGTGGCTCAACCAAGCTAAGCCAAAAATATTGCAGAAAACAAAAATACAACTGATATAAATCATTTCAGGTCATGAAATACATAACAGGTGACAGATCAATAGACTAGTAACAAGGGTTCTTTTTCTAGACTCAGGATGATGTGCTTGATATCACACCAAAAATCATTATGTGGATAGATTCTTTATAATTATTTTTAAATTAGCTTTTACCTTTGTTTTTTTAGTTAGACTAGTAAATTTATCTTAAAATTTATCCATTTTTCAGACCTTCAGTGGTTATGCTGGGTATTTACTACTTCTGTCTGTGGCAATAATACATTGGGTTTGCTTGATCTATTTAGGCACAGCCCGCAATAAGTCCCAGAGGGAGTACAAGCAGGCATTGAAAATTCTACACTACCACTACTACATTCCATTATGAATGTAGCTATCTACTTGCTATGTAGTCTGTCAATTCTGCAGGCTGATGTTTAGGAGTTGGGCCATGATCTTCCTATTCCCGTGTTGCTCCGTAATGAAGTAGGAGGGATGGGAACAGCACTTACTCTTTGCATATTACAGTGACTGCAGATCTGTCAGAACATGATCTGGGCACCATCAAAATGTTCAGTTCTTTGTACAAACCCTACCCCTGTAGATCAATATAAGGATCAGGCAGAATATAGCCCTGAGTGTTTCTGGCTATCCTTTTGATTTTAGGTGCCATCTTTGCCTGGTGTCAGGCTACTGACATTCCCTTGCAGTGGTTTGTCTGTTTGACTGCCTCCAATGATTTGTTTTTTCCTTCTCTGTCATTCCACATTTTCTTTGGCTGTTTCAGCTACTGCTTGTTTGCATTTCTTCCACATTGATGCATTCTGCCTGACATGGCTCTCAGCTTGTTGCTTCAATTAACTTTTCAATGGACCCCCTGGCAACTTGCATTGTTTCCTGCTGTTTCTTCCTATCTTCCTGCTGCTTTTTATCACTTTGCTTGGCTTTTTGGTGATCACTAGTCAGCTGCCTGGCCTATGGTTTGGAGCACTAGTGATTCCCTGTTGATTTTATCACTCATTCCCTACAGATCTTTTGTTAAACTTTTATTTCATTCTCTTCTCAATTCTGTCATCAAGTTTCTGGCTGTGTGCTCCATAACCCAAATCCAAGAGGGATCTTTGCCAGAAATTTTCAATTTATCAAATAGATATTTAATTTATTTCACGTTTGGTTTCAGACATAAAAGCAAACAAGACACAACAAAATTGACCCTGATATGAAGCCAAGGTCTCATATTTGAAAAAAAATTGTCTGATTGTATTTATTTTTTTTACTAGTTTTTGTCTTTTCTTACTGTGATTGTTAGTATTACATTGCTGCTCTGTTCCCCTGATGACTTGTTTAGCAACTACCCCTGCTTGCAGACTTCACTTGATCCATTGAAGATGGTTATTTAAAAAACGATGGTATCCTTGTATAATAATCATATTATAGGGAAAGCTGCGGGGCTTCTGTGTTTGTCTATTAATTTTTGTGGTACTCTGTCTTGACTGAACCAGTAATTCCCAAGAGATGCTACAGATGTATTAAATATGATATATGTGTGTATGTATGGAATGTATGGCTACATCTTGCTCTTGCTCTCTATTTTGATTATAAGTGAGTCTGGAAGCGCTGCCTATTTTTAAGTTTGCTTGACACTTCCTATTATAGAATCGTAGAAATGTAGGGCTGGAAGAGCTCTCAAGAAGTCATCATGTTCAGTCCCCTGGGTTGAGGCAGGACAAAGTAAACCTAGACTATCCATGACAGGAGTTTGTCCAACCTTTTCTTAAAAACCTCCAATAATAGGGCTTCCACCACTTCTTTTGGAAGCCTGTTAAAGATCTTAACTACCCTTATAGTTAGAAAGCTTTTCCTAATATCTAACCTAGAGAACAACTGATCTACATCTTCTTTATAACAGCCCTTAACATATTTGAAGACTGTGATCAAGTTCTTTTCTCCAAAATAAACATGCCCAGTTTTTTTAACCTTTCCTCCTAGGTCAGATATTTAAACCTTTTATCATTATTTTTGTTGTTGCTCTCCTCAGGAATCTCTCTAATTTTTCCCCATCTTTCCTAAGGAGTGGAACCCAGAACTGGACACAGTACTCAAGTGGAGGCCTCATCAGTCACAAGTAGAGTAGGATATTCCTTACATAGGACACTCCTATTAAAACAGCCAGGATGATGTTATCCTTTTTTGCAACTGCATCACATCATTGATTTATATTTGGTTTGTGATCTACTGTAACCCCCAGATCCTTTTCTGCCTCCTGTCTTCAGTACTACCTCCTACTTAGTTATTCCCCATTTTGCAGCTGTAAAGTTGATTTTTCCTTCCTAAATAAAGTTCTCTGCACTTGTCTTTATTGAATTTCCATCCAATTATCTGATCTTTTATCTGTATTCTGTCTGTTTCACAGGAAGACCTTTCATCGTCAGATTTCATAGTCTGACCATCTAAGAAAATCATAGTCACATAACTTCATGGTACATGTCATGCTTGGGAACTGGTAATAAGAGTATGAACTGTCATGGTATAAATCCCCACTTTGAACCTTAGAGTCCAAAAGATGGGGTACCAGCATGAATTCCTCTAAGCTTAATTACCAGCTTAGATCCTGTAGTGCTGCCACCAACCAGGACTTGGAGAGCCTGGTACACTCTGGTTCCCCCAAAACCTTCCCTGGGGACCCCAAGACCCAGACCCCCGGGATCTTAACACAAGGAAAGTAAATCCTTTCCCCCACCGTTGCCTCTCCCAAGCTTTCCCTCTCTGGGTTACCCTGGAAGATCACTGTGATTCAACTCCTTGAATCTTAAAGCAAAGGGAAATGCACCTTCCCCCCTCCTCTTTTCCCCTCCCCAAGAGGTAATACAGATTCAAGGTCCGTGAATCTAAAACAGAGGAAATTCCACCTTTCCCCTTCCCTTCTCTCTCCCTGTCTCCCACCGATTCCCTGGTGAGTACAGACTCAATTCCCTTGAGCCTCAACAAGGGGAAAGCAGCAGAGAGTCCTGTGGCACCTTATAGACTAACAGACGTTTTGGAGCATGAGCTTTCATGGGTGAATACTCACTTCGTCAGATGCATGTAGTGGAAATTTCCAGGGGCAAGTATATATATGCAAGCAAGCTAGAGATAATGAGGTTAGTTCAATCAGAGGATTAGGCCCTGTTCTAGCAGTTGAGGTGTGAAAACCAAGAGAGGAGAAACTGGTTCTGTAGTTGACAAGCCATTCACAGTCTTTGTTTAATCCTGAGCTGATGATGTCAAATTTGCAGATGAACTGAAGCTCAGCAGTTTCTCTTTGAAGTCTGGTCCTGAAGTTTTTTTGCTGCAGGATGGCCACCTTAAGGTCTGCTATAGTGTGTCCAGGGAAGTTGAAGTGTTCTTCTACAGGTTTTTGTATATTGCCATTCCTAATATCTGATTTGTGTCCGTTTATCCTTTTCCGTAGCAACTGTCTAGTTTGGCCGATGTACATAACAGAAAGGCATTGCTGGCATATGATGGCGTATATTACATTGGTGGATGAGCAGGTGAATGAACCGGTGATGGTGTGGCTGATCTGGTTAGGTCCTGTGATGGTGTCGCTGGTGTAGATATGTGGGCAGAGTTGGAATCGAGGTTTGTTGCATAGATTGGTTCCTGAGCTAGAGTTACTATGGTGCGGTGTGCAGTTACTGGTGAGAATATGTTTCAGGTTGGCAAGTTGCCTGTGGGCGAGGACTGGCCTGCCACCCAAGACCTGTGAAAGTGTGGGATCATTGTCCAAGATGGGTTGTAGGTCCCTGATGATGCGTTGGAGAGGTTTTAGCTGGGGACTGTATGTGATGGCCAGTAGAGTCCTGTTGGTTTCTTTCTTGGGTTTGTCTTGCAGTAGGAGGCTTATGGGTACACGTCTGGCTCTGTTGATCTGTTTCCTTATTTCCTCATGTGGGTATTGTAGTTTTGAGAATGGTTGGTGGAGATTTTGTAGGTGTTGGTCTCTGTCTGAGGGGTTAGAGCAGATGCGGTTGTACCTCAGTGCTTGGCTGTAGACAATGGATTGTGTGATGTGCCCGGGATGGAAGCTGGAGGCATGAAGGTAGGCATAGCGGTCGGTAGGTTTTCGGTATAGGGTGGTGGTAATGTGACCATCACTTATTACCACCACCCTATACCGAAAACCTACCGACCGGGCAGTATCCCACAGTGCACCATTGTAACTGCTCTGGAAAGCCATCTGAACTTGGATGCACTGGCCAGGTAGACAGGGAAAGCCCCGCAAACTTTTGAATTTCATTTCATTTGCCCAGTGTGGAGCGCTAATCAGCACGGACTGTAGGGGAGATACTGGATCTGATCACTTTATGGGGAGACAAATCTATCCTATCAGAGCGCCATTCCAGAAGACGAAATGCCAAAGCATTTGAAAACATCTCCGGACAGAGGCCACAGCAGGGACTCAACACAGTGCTGCGTGACATGCGTAACAGAAAACCAAAGAATCAAATGGATGCTCATGGAGGGAGGGATGGGGGACTGAGGACTCCAGCTATCCCACAGTCCCAGCAGTCTATGAAAAGCATTTGCATTCTTGGCTGAGCTCCCAATGCCTGAAGGGTCAAAAACATTGTCCCGGGTGGTTCAGGGTATATCTCGTCAATTTACCCCCTTCCCCTCTCCCGTGAAAGAAAAGGGAAAAAAAAATCATTTCTCTCCTTATTTCAATGTCACCGTATGTCTACTGCATGCTGCCGGTAGACGCGGTGCTGCGGCACTGAACAGCAGCATCCCCTCCCCTTCCTTTCCTTTTTCTCTCCTGCTGATAATAGCTCACCTTAACTGTGAACTTAACCTTAAGTTCTCCTCACATCTTCTATGGGTCATCTCAATTATTACTTCAAAATGTACAAAATGGTGGAAAACCGTCCTCATCATCCTGTGAGTGCTCCTAGCTGGCCTTGGTGAGGTCGGCCAAGGGCGCCTGGGCAACAATGGGAATGACTCCTGGTCATTCCCGGCAGACGGTGCAAAAGGATTGAAAACCATCCTCATCATAACAACTGGGGGCTGAGCTCCATCAGCACCCCCCTTCATGTCTAATGAAGAATCTGTACTGCCTGGACTATCATAGTAGTGGGAGGCTGCCTTCCCCTCATTTTATCTCACTAAAAAGTCAGACTTTCTTATTCCTGCATTCTTTATTACTTCATCACACAAATGGGGGGGGGACACTGCCACAGTAGCCCAGGGGGGTTGGGGAAGGAGGAAAACAATGGGTGGAGTTGTTGCCCTAGAATGGCATCATCATTTCTGCAGGATCTCTGGGGCTCTGACCCGGAGCAGCTGTGCTCTCTGGTTCTCTAATACACTTGCCCCATATTCTAGGCAGCACTGAATCTATTTTTAGACAAAGCATAAAGAAGAGAATGACCTGGGGAGTCATTCCCATTTTTGTCCATGCGCCCTGGACGACCTCAGCGAGGCCAGCCAGGAGCATCCATGACAGCAGCAGATGGTACAAAAGGACTGATAACCGTCATCGCCAATTTCCAATTGCAAACAGTGCAAAATGACTGATATCATCGCCAGTTTCCAATTGCAGACGGTGCTATAGCTAGTAACCCTCTCTGCTACCTTGCAAAGGCAAATGAATGCTGCTGTGTAGCACAGTACCGCATCTGTCAGCAGCATCCAGTACACATACGGTGACAGTGACAAAAGGCTAAACGGACTGCATGGTTGCCATGCTATGGCGTCTGCCAGGGCAAAAGGGCATGAAATGATTGTCTGCCATTGCTGTCACGGAGGAAGGATTGAGTGATGACATTTAACCAGAATCACCCATGACACTGTTTTTGCATTGGGATCTCAACCCAGAATTCCAATGGGCGGGGGAGACTGCGGGAACTATGAGATAGCTACGGGATAGCTACCCACAGTGCAACGCTCCGGAAATCAACGCTCGCCTCGGTACATGGACGCACACCACCGAAATAATGTGCTTAGTGTGGCTGCGTGCACTCGACTTTATACAATCTGTTTTAAAAAATTGGTTTATGTAAAATCGGAATAATCCCGTAGTGTAGACATACCCACAGTCTTTGCGATTAGCTTTGGAGCTATAATAGTATTGAGATAAATTCTCTGAAGTGTGTTGAAAAATTTTCCATTGACTTCACTTGTAGTAAGAATAAACTCTTTAGTGAGTATCTGTGATAAATGTCAGGAATGAGACTGAAAAGAAGGGGTAGATGTTCATGATGTGAATCCCTTGGATAGAATTAAAATGGCTACAATTTGGGCTCAAGGGTCTGAGTAAAAGTGAATGGAAAGGTATAAAATAGAAACATAATATAGGTTGCTTGAAGGCTGCACAGAGACTCTGAAGTTTGTGCAGTAAAAAAAAGCAATGGTGCGGGCGTTCACAAAATGGGAATGGGTAATTTTGTGACATACTCTATTATATGTCTGGATTTTCTTTTTTGAACATATTATCACTCAGTCTATGTCTCTGTCCATCTCTGTCAACTCACATCTTATCTTTACTTCACTGGATAATATTTTAGGAAATAAAATAGGGGAAAAAAACACTTTGGACTCCAATATTTCCCTCCTCAACCCTCCATGATCATTTCCTTCTACTCCTATTCCTCACTCCCCCCACCCCTCCTGCTCACATTTTTTCTTCAGGTTTTCCTCCAGCTCTCTGAGGTAATTATCAGTTTGGTCTTGCAAGTGTTCACATTCATATAAATCTCCAATTTATATTGGAGGTAAGAAAGATAATTTTGTTCCTTGTGTTTCATCATTTGCATCCAACACTTGCAAAAATATTCCATGCTGGCTTGATCATGAAGGTTTTTTTTAACTTTCTATAACTCGTCTTCATTTATTAAGGGAAGGCAGTTCAAAGGATGGTAGACCAGAATGGAAGTCAGGGACCTGAATGTTATTTCAGGCTCTGCCATGGGTTCTCTGTGTGAACTTATTTCATAATTTTCAAACATGAAACTTGCCTACAATTAGGCATCTAAAAAGTGGCCTGATATTTCAGAGATGCTGAGCAGCCTCTGCTCCAACTGACTTCAGTCTTTCTGTGCCTCATGTTTCTATCTGTAACATGAAGATAATGGTTACCACCTTTGTAAGTGACTGACTTCCGTGGATGAAATTCTAAATATTATTAACATTATGCACTTATAATTATTTAAGTTAATGATATATGATTTATACAGATTTATGTGATATGAGATTTGTGGGTGTACATCCAGGGATAAATAGACACTGCAGGATTCTTTTGTGTGATATCAGTACATCTGTGATGAGGGAACCTCACGGTTGCACCAGCAACTGCTACTGTCCTAGATTTTTTGACTGTTGTGAGTGATGACAAATGTGAACTGGTTTTTTTATATTATTCCATAGACACAAATAGAGATTTTTTTTTAATATACATGGCAAAATAATGCACTAATGCAGGTAAAATACAAAAAGATAAAATATTTTGTTGATTTACTTTGTGGAGGTTTTGGAAATCCTGATCAGGCTTCGGCTATGAATGGCAGGAATGGGTTTGCCTTCTGGCTGTTTAATTGTACTACCAACTAATCCAGTTTCTGTGCAGAAGAAGGAAGAACCTGTTAAGCTAGATTGCTCTATCTGAAGTGATTCACTTACTTCTATTGCTTTTGTTGGGGTTGATGCAGCTCTCATTGAAATCAAAGACAAAACTCCAATTGACTTCATTGGGGCAGGAACAAGTCCATAATAAGTACACACATTAGTAATATGGTCCTGAATCTGCTCTTAATCTGTGACATAACTGAACTCCTGTATAAAGCTATCTAAGATAACCTTTTTTCATTGTATTGGTAGTTCAAACTTCAAAAAGAGAACAAGAGCATTGTTAGCTATCACATTTTAACAAAAACATGTTTTAAAGTGGTAGTGTTAAAGCTTGCCAGAAGCAAGGCATCTTGGGCAACAAGCCCCTTGCTAGTCCTATAACAGTTAATTGAAATTCATTTAAAAAATGTCTACCTAGGCTTCAAAATTCCACAACAGAATAGTTTGTCACATGTTTTAACTGAAACTGCTGTCATATTGCTAGGCCCTGAGTTCGACCTGGGTGTTCTGGGTTAGGACCATGGAGTTCTTTTCCTGTTTCAGCATCACCCAGAATTCTTTAGTAAGAAAGACTGTTGATGGAAGGGTCAAGCTTTCAAGCTTCACAGAAGTTGGTGCAATAAAAGATATTGCCTCACCTACCTTGATTTTCTCTTATACTGGGACCAACACAGCAACACCACCACTGCAAGTAATATCTTTAATGAACAGTGAAGGAAAATCTCCTGAAGTCCATGAAATTTCAGTGGAATAGATGATGCAATTTCAGCAGAGAGAATAATTGTTGGGCCTCAATCAGAAGTTTTAAATGTAGGAGAGCCTAGGGAATGCTAAGGGAAATTAGAGAGGCTATCAAAATTAAGAACTCAGTAATAGTGGGGGATTTCAATTATCCTCACATTGACTGAGAACATTTCACTTCAGGATGAAATGCAGAGATAAAATGTATGAATACTTTAAATGACTGCTTCATGGAGCAGCTGGTATGGGAACCCACAAGGGGAGAGGCAACTCTAGATTTATTCCTGAGTGGAGCGCAGGAGTTGGTCCAAGAGGTAACTATAACAGGACAGCTTGGAAATAGTGACCATAGTACAATAGCATTCAACATCCCTGTGGTGGGAAGAACATCTCAATAACCCAACACTGTGGCATTTCATTTCAAAAGGGGGTACTATGCAAAATGAGGGGGTTAGTTAAACAGAAGTTAAAAAGTACAGTGACTAAAGTGAAATCTCTGCAAGATGCATGGACACTTTTTAAAGAACGCCATAATAGAGGCCGAACTTCAAAGTATACCCCAAATTAATAAACACAGTAAAAGAACTAAAAAAGAGCCACTGTGGCTTAACAACCATGTAAAAGAAGCAGTGAGAGATAAAAAGACTTCCTTTAAAAAGTGGAAGTCAAATCCTAGTGAGGCAAATAGAAAGGAGCATAAACACTGTCAAATTAAGTTCAAGAATGTAATAAGCAAAGCCAAAGAGGAGTTTGAAGAACGGTTAGCCAAAAACTCCAAAGGTAATAACAAAATGTTTTTTAAGTACCTCAGAAGCAGAAGCCTGCTAAACAATCAGTGAGGCATCTTGATGATCGAGATACAAAAGGAGCACTTAAAGACAATAAAGTCATTGTGCAGAAACTAAATGGATTCTTTGCTTCAGTCTTCATGGCTGAGGATGTTAGGGAGATTCCCAAACCTGAGCCAGCTTTTGTAGGTAACAAATCTTAGGAACTGTCACAGATTGAAGTGTCATTAGAGGAGGTTTTGGAATTAATTGATAAACTTAATATTAACAAGTCACCAGGACCAGATGGCATTCACCAAGAGTTCTGAAAGAACTCAAATGTGAAGTTGCGGAACTATTAACTAAGGTTTGTAAACTGTCCTTTAAATCAGTTTCTGAACCTAATGACTGGAAGTTAGCTAATGTAACACCAATATTTAAATAGGGCTCTAGAGTTGATCCCGGCAATTACAGACTGGTAAGTCTAATGTCGGTACCGGGCAAATTAGTTGAAAAAGACAGTTACTCACCTTTGTAACTGTTGTTCTTCGAGATGTGTTGCTCATATCCATTCCAGTTAGGTGTGTGCGCCGCGCGTGCACATTTGTCGGAAAACTTTTACCCTAGCAACTCAGTGGGCCGGCAGGTCGCCCCCTAGAGTGGCGCCATCATGGCGCTCGATATATACCCCTGCCGGCCCACCAGCTCCTCAGTTCCTTCTTGCCGGCTACTCCGACAGTGGGGAAGGAGGGCGGGTATGGAATGGATATGAGCAACACATCTCGAAGAACAACAGTTACAAAGGTGAGTAACCGTCTTTTCTTCTTCGAGTGATTGCTCATATCCATTCCAGTTAGATGAATCCCAAGCCTTACGTAGGCGGTGGGGTCGGAGTGAAATGTGGCAGAATGAAAACTGCTGAGCCAGAGGCTATAGCATTTCTTGACTGTTGAACCAGGGCATACTGCGAAGCAAAGGTACGGACCGAGGACCATTGGAGCTGCGCAACAGATCTCGTGGGTAGGTACACGAGCCGGCAAGGCGGCAGATGAAGCCTGAGCCCTGGTAGAATGCACGGTGATGTGGCTTGGGGAAATATGAGCCAAATCATAACAAGTGCAGATGTACGCCATCACCCAAGATGAGATCCTCTGAGAGGAAAACAAGCAAGCCTTCCCTTTGGTCTGCTACCGTGACAGAGCTGGGGCACCTTACAAAATGGTTCTGTCAGCGCAATATAAATGCGAGCGCTCTACAGACGTCCAGGGAGTGCAATTGTTGTGCCCATTGTGTTGAGCTGTGGGTAACATGAAAGGCCGAAACCACCTTAGGGAGGAAAGCCGAGTGTGGTCGTAACTGCACCTTGTCTTTGTGAAACCTAGTGTACAGTGGAACCACCGTAAGAGCTCTGAGCTCGGAGACTCGTCTGGCCGATGTAACAGCTACGAGGAAAGTTGTCGTCCAAGACAGGTATAGCAGAGGGCCGGTCGCGAACGGCTCGAATGGGGGAGACGTAAGTCTGGTTAAAACTAGGTTGAGGTCCCAGGTTGGGGCTGAGCGGCATACCCGAGGGTGCAAGTGCTCCAAGCCCTTGAGGGACCTCGAACTCATAGAGTGTGAGAACATGGAACGTCCACCTTAGCCTGGCTGGAAGGTAGAGATGGCTGCCAAGTGTACCCTCAGCGATGACACCGCCAGGTCCTGCCGCTGAAGGCCAGAGGTAGGCCAAATAGAGGGGATCGAGACCTCAGTAGGAGCAAGATCGAGCATATCGCACCTGTAGAAGAAACGCTTCCACTCGGCCAGGTACGTTGACCAGGTGGAAGGCTTCCTGCCACTCCGGCTCAGTTACGCAGCAGCCACACTGTGAGGCGAAGAGGCTGCAGGTCCGGGTGACGAAGCCTGCCGTGGCCCTGAGTGATTGAGTGATGAGGTCTGGGTGGGGTGGCAGGGTAATTGGGTTGGTTATTGACAGGTCGAGCAACATGGTGTATCAGTGCTGCCTGAACCACGCTGGAGTGATCATGATGATGCGCGCTCTGCCCCTGCGGAGTTTGAGCAGGACCTAATGAACCAGCGGGAACAGTGGGAAGGCATAAAGGAGTTGGCCTTTCCATGGCATCAGGAATGCATCCAAGATCGATCCCGAGGAGAGACCTTGGAAGGAGCAGAACATCTGGCATTTTCTGCTCTCGCGGTGAGCGAACAGGTCTATGTGAGGAAAAATCTCCACTTCTGGAAAACAGAACGCTTCACATGGGGCAGAGTGACCACTCGTAAGACAGGAAAGACCTGCTGAGTCAAAGCGCCAAGACGTTCCGAACGCCTGGGAGAAAGGACGTCACCAGCTCCATCGAGTGGGCCATGCAAAAAGTCCCAGAGATGGATGGCCTCCTGACGAAAGGGGGAGGACCATGTCCCTCCCTGGTTATTTATGAAGCACATGGCCGTTGTGTTGGCTGTAAACACTGAGATACCACGGCCTCGCAGCTGCCGCTGGAACCCCTGGCACGCCAGACGGACTACTCTAATTTTTGGGGCATTGATGTGGAATGCCAGCTCCCGAGAAGACTAAAGGCCTTAAGCTCGGAGGTGACCATGAGCACTCGAGCAGAGAGATGACGCGTCCGTCGTCAGGGGCAGTGAGGGCTGGGGCGGATGGAACCGCATCCCTGCCCACACCAGGGAGGGAGTTAGCCACCACTCTAGGGAGCCTAAGGTGCTCGAGGGAATGGTGACTACCATGACCATTGGCTCCCGTCCAGGCGGTACGCCGAGGTGAGCCGGACTTGGAGAGGACGGAGGTGGAGCTTGGCGTGTTTGGTTACAAACTTGCGGGCAGCCATGGACCCAGGAGACTGAGACAAGTGCGAGCCGAGGTCGTTGGGAAAGTCTGCAGTCCTCAGATGATTGTTGCCATCGCCTAAAACCACGGCTGTAGTAAGCAGGCTCCGGCTAGGTCGGAGACCAGGATAGCCCCTAGGAAGTCCAACCTCTGCGTGGGAACCAGAGTGTATTGCTCTATAGTAATCATCAGGCCTAGACTTGTGAATAAGACCATGACGATGCCCACGTGCTGAGTGGTTTGTGTCTCGGAGTCTCCTCGGATAAGCGAATCGTCCAGATATGGAAAAACGCATATCCGACATCAGCGAAGGTAGGCGGCGACTATGGCCATATACTTGGTCAATACCTGTGGGGCTGCAGAAAGGCCAAACAGTAGGACCGTAAACCAGAAGTACTGACGGTTGGCTAGAAAGCGGAGGTATCTCCTGTGCGGAGGGAAGATGGCGATGTGAAAGTACGTGTCCTTCATATCGAGGGCAGCATAGCTGTCCCCAGAAGGCAAGGATGGGATAATGGTTCCCAGGGATACCATGCGGAACTTCAACCTTATCCTAAACTGGTTGAGTCCGCGCAGGACTAGGAAGGTCTGAGACCTCAGTTCGAGTGGGGGACTAGGGCATAACGGGAGTAAAACCCTTTGCCCCTTTCGTCCGTTGGCGTCTGCATCTCTTGTACGAGGAATTGCTCGTGAGAGGGGTCCCTGAAGGGGGACAGGGTTGGAACAAATTAGAGGTGGTAACCATGTTCCACCGTGTGCACGACCCAGCGATCTGAAATTAACTGGGGCCACGCCAGGAGAAAGCGGGATTGTGGATCCTGGCCTGTGACTGATACACCACCCTCAGGCGCACCTTGGAAGGTTCGTCTTTGGTCCCAGTGGTAATTGCGAGGAACCTTGACCTTGGCTCTTTAGGGGTCCTGAAGTTTGTCTGCAACCACCTTGGCCTCGCCGTTTGCCAAAGTCCTTTCTCTGGCTAGGCACAGAATATGGCGGCTGGGGACAGAAAGGCCTGCGTTTGGTCGCTGGCATATGCATGCTGAGAGAGCGCATTAGGACCCTGTTGTCCATCAGGCTTCGCAGCCTGGGGCTGTCTTTGCCGTGAAGAGGCCTTTACCAACAAAGGGTAAGTCCTGAATGGCATACTGCAGCTCCGGCCGGAGGTTTTGAAACCTGAAGCCATGAGATGCACCTCATGGCAACACCCAAGGCCAGAGTCCTGGCTGCTGAATCTGCTGCGTCAAACGAGGCCTGGAGGGACGCTCTGGGTACCTTTTTCCCCATCCTCCAAGACAGCAGCGAACTCTTGGCGGGAGTTTTGAGGGAGAAACTCCATAAACTAAACTACCGTCACCCAGGTGCTATAATTATAGCAGCTAAGCAAGGCTTGTTGCTTTGCCACCCAGAGCTGCAGGGCCTCTGCAGAGTACACCTGGTGGCCAAGTAGGTTCATTTGCCGAGCCTCCTTCGATTTCGGGGCTGGCGCCTACTGGCCATGCCATTCCCTCTCCTTAACGGACTGAACGACTAGTGAGCAGAGAGGAGGACGGACAGACGAGTAGTCGTACCCCTTAGAGGGCACCATACCGGGTCCTCTACCTCCAGGACCTCCTCCACCTCAGGTTGTTGGAGGGCATATCAGAATCGTCCTGAGCATAAGATCTGCGCACGTGGGATGACACGGATGCGTGTCTGGGTGGCCATGGAGGTACTAAAAAAGGCATGGGCAGAGTCTCTGACTCTATCGGATCTTGCCCAACTCGGCACCGGGGACCAGTACTGGGAGACGTACCAGTACCTGGAACGAGATAAAGACATTCAACCAGAATGGTGCCGGTAGGTCGACTGAGATCTCAAGGCTCGAGGTCAGGAGAGGCTACGGGAGTCACGGTACCTGTCACGGTGCCGGGAGTCGGAACGGTGCCGATAGTAAAGGGTCGGCGAACGGGATACCGACCAGTGCGGCGAGTGTGACCAGTACCGAGGAGGAAAACAGCACCGGGACTGCAAGTGGTGTCGGGTGTGCCGACGGGACCTGGAGTGTCTGCGGGACCGTGATCATGAGCGGTGCCGCTCTGCTGTGCCGACAGAGGACGGTCATATGAAGGGAGGCTTGGCAAGAGACTGTATTACCCGAACCGGCGATGCCAGGGTCAGGCAGCATCAACTCTGTCATGGCAATGAGATCCCTCGCCGTTGGTAATGTCTCCGGCGTGGAGGGAACAGCAGGCTCAACTACAGTGCATACTGGGGAGCTGTCAAGCACCGGATTCGACGGCCCTTGTGGGACCAGGACTGACGGTACCGAGGTCGTCAGAGCCTCGGTAGGTGTCGGTGCCGGGCGATCCGACTTAGACGAGCTCTCTGGCTGCGGTGCAGTTGGCACGGAAGCAGCGGGAACAGTAAGCTCTACCACGGCGCTTGCCGGGGAGCTGTCAGGCACTGGATTCAATGGCCCTGTGGGACTGGAATCGACGGTGCCGACATCATCGGTGCCTCTGCAGGTGTCGGATCCAGTGGACATAGTGCACTTAGATTTCCAGAAAGCCTTTGACAAGGTCACTCACCAAAGTCTCTTACGTAAATTAAGCTGTCATGGGATAAAAGGGAAGGTCCTTTCATGGATTGAGAACTGGTTAAAAGACAGGGAACAAAGGGAGGAATTAATGGTAAATTCTCGGACTGGAGAGGGGTAACTAGTGGTGTTCCCCAAGGGTCAGTCCTTGGACCAATCCTATTCAACTTATTCATAAATGATGTAGAGAAAGGGGTAAACAGTGAGGTGGCAAAGTTTGCAGATGATACTAAACTGCTCAAGATAGTTAAGATCAAAGTAGACTGTGACAAACTTCAAAAAGATCTCACAAAACTAAGTGATTGGGCAACAAAATGGCAAATGAAATATAATGTGAATAAATGTAAAGTAATGCACATTAGAAAAAATAACCCCAAATATACATGCAATATGATGGGGGCTAATTTAGCTACAAGAAGTCAGGAAAAAGGTCTTGGAGTTATCGTGGATAGTTCTCTGAAAATGTCCACGCAGTGTGCAGAGGCGGTCAAAATAACAAACAAGATGTTAGGAATCATTAAAAAGAGGATAGAGAATAAGACTGAAAATATATTATTGCCCTTATATAAATCGATGGTATCTTGTTTTATCCAAGAGGTAACTTTTGCCTTGGGGGCAGGAGGTAGAATACTGTAACATTTTTAAATGTAATGCATGACATTACAAAACAGATTATGACTGGACATGAAGAGAAATATCGTATCCAGTTAGAAAACTTGAAGGTACAGGGAAAACATATTATTTCTTATATTCATAAAGAAAAATTACTGTAGTTTTGCCACTGTACAGATATATGACTATCACAAAAAGTTGTGAGCCAGACACTTGGATGGTATAAATCTGGGTAGATCAGGCTCTAGCCTTGTATTTGTATTTGTATTGTGTTGGTTTTCATTTATTTATTTTTCTTTGTGGAGGCAAGATTTTTGTACTATATCAAGAATTGTGACTTTTTTATCTTCTGAAGATTTGCTAGAGTATTTATGGGATAATTGAATAATTAATGAACTATGTAGATCTGTATGTAAAATACATTTTGTGTTAGTATCTAATTCATATTGTTAAAATTTAGTCTTTTTCATCTGGTCTGTAGTCAAAATAATTTTGTCATTGGACTAAAAAGGTACATTTTAAGGTTTGAAATGTGGATTTGATTGAAAATGAATAGATGAATATACACATTAATAAATTATGGGGAACCTGTACTTATATTTAGATGGCAGAAATGCTTCTGTTTGGGGGTGGAATGAAAATCCACCTTGGCTGTATAACAACCAGTCTAATCTCTTTGGTAATAAAATTTCAAATACATTAAAACACATCAGGCTGATTTTTATCATAATGGTATTCTTTCCTCTATGTACAGCTACATATATTAACCTGACTTTATCAGATCCATTAGTCTGAATAGTAATATGAATCAGCAATTTTTATCAGGAAGTCAGTCTTTATTATCTAGAGACTGAGAATTATATCTGGCCAGTATCCATCATATTGCTTATTAGTTCTATTATGATGTCATCCCTTAGAGTCACAAATCTCCTTTGAATTCATTTTCCTTCTTATATGAGTAGTTTAATAAATTATCTTGGATCATGTGTACTACAGTATGTTGCATTTATCACTCAATACAAAATTGCATTGCGTGCAAAATTATAATAATAAAAAGACAACTCAGTGGATCTTTTGTGATACTATGTACACACGGCAAACTGGATATAAATACCATGAAGCTAATGCGCTGAACAGCATCTTAGCATTTTGATGAAGATTATATATTTGTTTATGTTTGAGGAGGTACTAAATAGACTCCTAATTCAGTAATGAATACTGTATGCAGTACATTTGTTTTTCTCTCATGGCACTGTTTTCTATCCCGTAACTTCATCTCTTGCGACCTGGTAAATATTTAACAACAAAGTGGGAAATAAACATTACAAGTTACAAACATTATGAAAATGGATTGGGTCCAATTCATACATGTTTTGCATACTATTTTGTGCACAATCCAACCTTTCTTATGTGTTCTCACTGAGCTGCATGACAATATATGCAATTTCTAGACCATCAGCTGTGCATCGAATAATTAACTAGAACAGAAAAAGATGTATTTCTGATGCTCAATAACAATTTTACATTAATACTTTAAAAAGAGGATATACTTTGATAATATTGATGCCGAAGAACAGATGTTCTCATACACTTTTAACACCTTTTGTTGGCTACTCTGTTGAATTCCACTCTTCTGAATGGTATGTATTAAAGATATGCACCGAACACTTCAGTCAGAAAAATTGACTGTGCTTTTATTTTCCTCCAAAGTTATTTCAGACAAACAGTAAATTATAATGTCATAAATTCCTAATGAAAAGTCTTAAATGGTTGGCTTTGAAAAATGCATAATGAATAATTTATTTGGCATTTTTTCTGTTTCTGGAATCATCACAATAAGATCATGATTTTCATGCATAGATTTTTAAAATTAGTATTTGGCAGGGTAGTTTTCTGAATTTCATTTACTCAGCTTGTTATTTGAGATTCATGTTGTGTTGCTTAGGTAAGTTTGGGCATATGATATTCTTTCTGTCCTATGACTAGATGAATGTAATAGTTCTCAGGTTTTTGGTTGTGGGCTAACAAAGGTCAATCACATAGATATTTGTGGAAAGTAATCACAAAAGGTGAAAGTAAATTCACATATATCACTCTGAAAGAATACTGAAAAAATGCACGGTTTGCCTGCTCTCATGAAACACATGCCATATATCCCAAGAGATTCTCATTCCTTATTTTCAAGTTCTTTTGGATAGATACAAAATAGAACATTAAAAAGAGGTATAAAAAGTCACACATTTGATATATTTATCACTTTATGCATTTTAATCCAGTTCGAGCCCCCACCTAGTCAGCTGGGACAAGTACACACCACCCCTTGGGTACCTCTAAGAGGCAGTACTTACCCTCTCACAAGCACAGAGTCTGAGCGTAGCAAAACACTTTTAATAAAATAAGGGAAATAACTCAGCAATAATTTGGGGAAACACCACAAATAGGGCTCATAAACATAAAACATGAGCAAAATACCCACCCCAAGTAAGTTGGAAAGTGTCCCTTTTCCCTCGGGTTCTTAAATCCAACAACCCAAAAGTCCCTTTAATGTGCCCATCCCCACTCTGTACCCCACTCACAGTTGTTATCCTTGGACAGTGCAGACCCAGAGTTCAGAGGTGAAACTGCAGAGTTCACCTCCTGCCTGGGTAGGGGGTTGGTAAGGATGAACCTTACTCACTCCGCTGCTCGGCACACACTTGCTGCCCCTCTCTGCAGGGCTTTGCTCTGGCCCTGTCTGCCAGCCACCCTGCTGGCCGCTCACCATGTCCCTCCACCAGCCACCCTGCTGGCTGCTCACCAAGATGTCTTCAGGGACCACCACTTAACGCAGCTCTCAATGGTTTTAGCTGTTAGTGAGGAAGCCTCACTGCTGATGAACACTGGATAGTCTCTTGCATCAGAGATATTATCCCAAACCAGGTCTAATACTTAGACCTTGGTATCAGTGATTTCACCTCTGCAGCATGTAACAAGACTCTCAATTAAGTCTAGATTAGCTTAGCTATTACACAGTGGAGAGCGGAAGGTCAGGTGATGTCTGGGCCCCTTGGGGCCCACACCACCAGGTACAAGTACCTGTCACCATCCTCTCTCAACTCACTGGGCTTTGCAAGTGCCATTTAGTTGAGGGTGGGTCCCTCAATTAGGAAATGCCAAGTACAATTCTGCTGCCCTGTATTCACACAACAAGGATAATAACCCTTTATTAATTCTGCCCCAATAACAAGGAGACTGGGGATCCCACACCACCCAAAAGTGACCATTTGGGCAAGCAATCCCATCATGCTGAGCACCTAGGCAGGATGGGTGTGCCCATGCAAATGAGATTGGCTCCTGAAGTCCTCTTCCACAGCTCATCACTAGATGTTAGGGAAGAGCTCATTGAGACTCTGCTTACACTTGCAATATTGCAGTCTGGGCTTTCAGGTTTCTTTTTCCTATTGTTATTACTTATTTGAAATGCACTAGCACCTAAAATTGCTCAGTCAAGGATCAGGACCCCAATGTGCTCACCCACTGTACACAGAGGTAATAAAATAAATTCCAGCCACAAAGTGTTTACAATCTCAGAAAATTCATTTCTTAGAGTTCTTGTTCTCAGTGGGCCCTCTTTCCAGCAGATTTTTTTCCCCTTCCTCTTTCCTATTATTCAGCCTACCAACAGTAAGAGCACTGTAGAACACAACTTCAGCTGAACAGAGAATAGAATTCCTGACTCTGTAATGTTACCACTGTTTGAAGCAGGGCCAAGTGTTTTAGCCTCATCCCTCTCTTATGCAGTTCAGATCTGGAGGACTTCCCTTCAACTCCTGCAATAGAGAAGTTAGTATTTTGGTGGCGGAGGAAGAAAAACTAAGTATTTCAGTTCCTTGCTACCCCTCTCAACCCCCCACCCTTCCCTTCTTTGGCAGAAGTTTGTTACTCTTTGTTGTTTCCTGTCAGTGCTGTATAGGTGGAACACTGGGCACTCAACAGTAGAAAAGCAAAATTAGTCATTTCATTTTCTCTAAATGAGTAGCTGCTGCCCTTTCTAAATTCACCCTGTATTTACTTAAGAGTTTTCTGAACTTCAATAGCTTAAATGGATTTGGTGATGACTTTTCATATTTGTTATGATGGGTTCTGGAGCATGAGTGAGAGAAATCAATTTAGCAAGGCATTTCAGATGTTTGATTTCTATATTTCTGTCTGGACGAGTTTTCAGTAAAGCTTTTTTCAAATACAGTTCCTAGTTTTCTATGTCTTCTCAGCTGTGGCTGTATGCATGCGGGTGCAAGTTTTTAAAATAGATTGGCCTCTACTGTCTTTCTGTCAGGCTCACAGCAGGTAGTTAGAGAGGCAAGTAGTCAGATTTCAATCTACAATTCATTTTGTGCCTACAAATTTATCCCTTAAACTCCAAAGGGTCCAGCAAACTCAAAGTTGTGTCCTTGGAAGCTCCTGATTCACAGGAAAACGTAACTTTCCTTTGCATTAGGTATTTGAGTTTGAATGTCATTCAGCAAGGGAAAACATCTAAAGGTTCTGTAGACTGGAAAATGGTAGCCTTGACTAAGGTGAGAAATGGCATCTTTATGCAGGAAACTCAAAAGGAGCCATTTGGCCATCACTGTTATCTCTCAAACTGAAATGATAAAGGAGTTCTCCAAGCAGAAACTCAGATCTGTGGCAAGAAGTGAGTGGCAGAAGGTTCCTTCCTCCTCCCCGGGAAGTCTATCCTGCTCTCCTAAAGGCCAGGGTGCACAGGGGAATTAATCCAGCCCTAAAGGTGTGGAAACAGTTATGAATTCTGTGAGATAGGAAGATGGATGAACCTCTTCCCACAGTGAGAACATGGGAGGCAAGGAAGTTAATGTACATGTGGCAATCTGTTCTCTTCTATTCGTATTCTCATGCTGCACTTTTAATATTGTATCTGAGCAGTTTCCTCGCCCCCACTAAGAACTGACCAGCATTAAAATGGATAGTTTGGAGGTTTTATGTCATTGTGTAGCAGGTCACACCTACTTTAGATAGGTTTCTCTATTATATTTGTGGCCCTCTGCAACTGTGTGGGGAAGCAGAATACAAATGTTGGGCCCTATTAATATTAGACTTTAATAGTAGTAAGCGACATTTTGGCATTAAATTATTAAAAAGTGGAGTTTTATTATATGTCTATAGTTTTTTAGTGTAATTTTGAGCACTTTGTTGCTTTTGTCACTTTTATAGGTTTTCAGGACAATTATATGTATTCACACATATCTGATATTCGTTTTTTGTTGCATGCGGAATGATTGCAGTTGAAGCTATTGTTCATCAATAAGGCAGGCCCATGTGAAATGCAGAGATTAGCAAAAATAATTTTGCCTGGAAAAGGAACTTTGGAAAATAGAATAGACTGAATTTTCTTTTTTTTTTCCGTCCAACTTGCTATGCAGTCTTATTGCTGTGATGCTGTCAGATATCACAAGCTAAGCATGGTTCAGCAAGGTTGTTACTTGGATAAGAAATATTTCAGGAACAGCAAGGTTCTGCAAGGAGTGATGTTTATGATTCAGGCCCTGATTCAGCAAAACATTAGAATTAACGGAATATAAGCATGTGTTTGAAGTTCTTTGCAGAGTTGGTGCCTCAGTAGGTGGCACTCTTCCCTCAGAATTACTGAACGTCATGGTGTGAGGTGGCACCATAGGGCTGGACATATTTTCATTCAGGTGAGACAAATTCAAGTGTCTGGGGCAGAAACTGAACTGGTTTAAATTGTTGTAGCCGCGTTTAAGTCACTAGAGCTATGACAATACATACCAGCTGAATTTCTGCCCACTGTGTCTGATGGAAATCACATGGTACTCTTTTTTTTTTTAGCTTTAATTCTGGATCCTGGCCAAATTCCAATTTAGGCATAAACATTCTGCCACCCTAAGCAACTCCACTACATTTGAAATTGGATATAATATTCTTCTTCACTTCTTGTCCTAAAATCTTTTTTAATGATAGCACACTCTGTTAACAAGTTTTTCATCAAGGTGAAGCATTTCCATTGCTATTGAATTAGTTTTCTGTATATCTTTTACTCATATCTAAAGTATCATGTGAATAGACCTGGTAGAGAAATGGTAAATATTTTCACAAAAACTTTGTCCCTTTTTTTTAATCAGAATATTTATAAATCTGAAAAATTTCAAGCAGCTCTAGTTGTGAGGCTTTTCTTATTTTATTGGCAGTAATTGTTTTGGAAGCATTTTTTCTATTTTTATTCATTTAAATTTTCAGTTACAGGAATTTGTGGCAGATCAGACAATAATTTAATGACAGTATATTTTGAGATTGAATAAATTAAAGCTGTCAATATTAGATGTCAAAATATAGATAGTAAATATCCTTAAATTAAACTCTAAGAAGATCTCAAGCAGCATTTTTCTTACTTTGGTATCTGTAAATTTTGATAATTGTCAATGGAAATTTTTTTTTGTTGGTGTGTGTACAGTGAAATTGATGTTTACTGATATTTATTGATAAAGTCTAATCCATCCAAGCCTACTTATTTTATGTTTTTAAAGGTCTTTGACATACTGAAATAAAAGGGGCTATATAAATATTGAACAACTATATCACGGAAATATCTGTTTTATTTATTTGTTGGTGTTTTTTACTTCACCTGTTTTTCATCCAGTGAAGGGAACTACCTTATAGGATTAATTGTGAGGATCAATTAGTTAACATTTACACAGAGCTTTAAAGATGTAAGTATTATTAATACTTGGGTTGCTTCTAGGAATTTTTAGGAAACATTTTGAGTGATACTCAACTGATAAAATGTTATCTGGTGTGAACATAGAGCTTTCCAAAAAGGCTTGTTTAAAAATTTTTCACAACAAAAGTTATAATTAGGGTTTCTTATTCTCTCTCTCTCTCTCTCTATCTTTGTGTATGTGTGAAATATACAGTTATATTTAAAATGTTTGTTTTTGAAAGGTTAGGATTTACATGGCACTTTTCTTCTCTTTTTATAGTTCTTAATAAAATAAAATGAGATTGTGATATTGTCCATGCATAACCACTAGTTGTGCTTTACTTTAAAGTATAATAGAAAATTATTGGTTTATTTCATCCAAGATATTTTCCATCATTTTATTTAACAATTATCAAATAACATAAGTATTTTGGGAGTTGGCTGCCTTATTTCCTCTTTTATGCATAATTTATCTTCGTAAACTCTGCATATACATATAAACCTGTCTTAAGAAACAGCTTAAAATATCTTTATTTTAGCTAGCATAACATGGATCAAAATAGAAGCATTTAGTGCATTGACTTAATATTGAAATGTCTCTGGACTGCTTTCCAACTCGGTAATTGCAACCTCTCTATAAAGTATATTGCATTGTATTGATCCAGGGGCCATCAGTCACATCTAGTCAACTATTTGAATCTATTGATGGTGACATTGAAATCTGCAGCAGGTAGCAAACGTTAGAAAACTTGTGGTTTCCGTCTGGTTTCACACTTTTTGTTTAGACTAACACGGCTACCCCTCTGAATGTGTAAACCTCCCTCTTCCTTTCTTCCCTGGGTTACTTGGGAGCAGCCAACACTCACCTGTGTGCCTGGGAACTTGATGTTGTTGACATTAAAGGAGATCCTGAGTATCCCAGTGGTGATGTTGGATAGGTGAGAATTTTCTATCCACCCCTCTCCTACAGTCCCTTTACTCCTAAAGGAATTTAAACTTGGTAGTGTCTCCACCTGGCTGGCACCTGTACACACTCAGTGGTGTCCCTGGTGAACCTTCAGGGAAAAAAAACCCTATAATAATAATAATAATAATAATAATAATAATAATAATAATAATAATAATAATAATCTGTGGCGCACGGGTCTAACTAAAAAATATCAATTATAAATAATATACATCCAATTTATTTAAATCTGAGTTAACACACCTTTATTTAAGAACTTAAAGAAACAGTGTACAACTGGCGAAGATTAAATGTCACCACTAATTTAAATCTACAGGGGACAACTGAATAAAAATCAGTTAAAATATGGGATGCAATAATAAATTAAACTTATGCAACTGGCATTTATGACTGACACCATTTACCTCACCCCAGAGTGTACACTCCTCTGGTTTTTAGAGTCCTAGATGCTTGAGTGGGCATGCTTGAAGATCTGAAGCTGGAGACAGCTATGCATCAGTCCAGCCAAGGCAACAAGCTGCACAACCCCTCTGGAGATTGGAGTTTGCACCACCAAATCTCAGCAGCTTTGGTTCCTGGTTTGATGGGAAGACTGCTCTGCCTTCCGTCAGACTCAGACTCTCTGCTGTGCCCCTTCCCTTGCAAGTAGTTTCCTAAACAAGAGTGGGATTTACTCACAGTTCCTTCACTGCAGGCCCACCTCAGTCAGCTCTGGGCACAGCAATAGTCTCACCCCTGGTTCCAGTGAAGCCACCATCCACCACTGGAGCTCCCTGCTTGATCAAAGCCCCTGCAGGCTCTCAGCAGCAGCTCCTGGTTTCCTAGCAGCAGCTCCTAGTATGGACAGAGCTCCACACAGCAATCTGGCTCCTCTCCCCGCAACTTGTCCAGGTGTTACTCCCACTCTGAACTTTACAGTACAGATGTGGGGACCTGCATGAGATAACCTCCAAGCTTATTTACCAGCTTAGATCTAGTAGCTGCCACCATCAAATAGTTTAAACAAACATTTATGGGAGAGTCATTTGGAAACTCTCTTTCCCCCAAATATTTCCCCAGTCTTTATCCCTCTTTTCCTGGCAGGATTGAGACTGGTTCACCTCTCACCAGTTCCTGGTGAGCCCAGATCCAAAAAAACTCTTGGATCTTAAAACAAGGAAAATCAATCAGGTTATTAAAATATGACTTTTAATTAAAGAAAAAGGGTGGAAGGAATACCTCTGTGAGATTAGCATGCAAGCTACTCTCACAGACAACAGATTCAAAACACAGAGGATGTCCCTCTGGGCAAAAACCTTAGTTTTGATTCTCCCTCTATGCAAAATGAAGTCACAAAAGAAAATAAACATGATCTAATACATTCCTTCTCTAAACACTTACTACTTTTAAGAAATGGTAGATGGCTGATTCTTGGATCCTTCACTCTGGCACAAACTTTTTCTGAGCAGACAAAGACTGATTTCCCAGCTCCCTCTTTGAAAACATCTTCTCCCCTCATTGGTTCCTCTGGTCAGATGTCAGCTAGGCTATGTGAACTTCATAACCCTTTACAGGTAAAAGAGGAATTAACCCTCGACTGTCTGTTTTTGACACCACTGATCTTGCATTCCCTGGCAGAGGAAGTTTCTCACTCTTTCCACAATGCATCATAGGAGTTGTCATCTCTAAGGCTAGTTTGCAGCACACAGGATTTCCCTACTGGAACACTCCTAATAAAGTTCAGAGGCCCCTCTAGTAAAAGAGGCCTGCAAATATACTGCATTCTCATATACATAGAGGCTTACCAGAAATGTTGAATAACCTTTAAAAGATCCAACACCATTCTTGTTTTCCAGTTTCTTACTTATGCAATGGCAGATGGCCGAGATTCAATAAAAATTCTTAAGCCTTTCTATGAGTAAATTATGAGAAAACCACTCAAGGTCATGCAGTCTCCTCTCTTTCCTCCTCCCCCCCCACCCAAAAAAATAAAGTTGTCAGAGAGGTTTCAGAAAGACTGAAGATGTTTATAATGGTACCCTGTGTCCATTGATAAGTGTACATTCTGTTGTAAAGGTTTTTTCTTCTTTTTCAATTCATTTCACTTATAACTGTCAAATCCACATAGAAAGAAAAAGAATTAATTACTCACAAAGTTTATCAAATGAAATAATTGTACCATAGATGAAATTAGAAATTATGGGCGAAATTCTGGTTCAATTGAAGTAATGGCCAAAACTCCCATTGCCTTCTGTGAGGCCAAGGTTTCATCCTACATGGTTTTAAAAAAGGAGAAGGGGCAGAAGTTTGAGTATTATACAATATTATATCATTTAAGTGACCTTCATTGGAAAAATCCCAGGTAGGTTGTGGGTGTGGGGGCATCCAGAGATAGCTGGGGCATTTGTACTTTCCCCTAAGCTCCCTCTTCTTTCACACCTCTTAGGAGCTGTGATCCCTATGGGCTCCCTGCTGACAGCTGTACTGAAACCTGCTACATTGAAAGCTTATGCTCAGATAAATTTGTCTCTCAGGTGCCACAAGTACTCCTGTTCTTTTTGCGGATACAAACTAACACGGCTGCTACTCGGAAACCTGTCATTGATGCTGTGGTTTCCATTTTATGGAAGAGAAATGTAGGAAATTCCCAGCAGTTTGATGTAGATGATATCCCTGGTCTGTAGGAGTGCTTACAGAGCATCTGGGCAGAGGGAGGGCATGGGAAGACTCCTTCCCCTAGCCCCGTGGAGGCCCCTCTTCTGCAAGCTCTTCTAGTTGACCCTTGTAAAGGTTTTGTCCCATGAATGGTATGTACAGGTCTTTTCATGCTATTGTTAGTGAATACTTCATTTGTTAGGCATGTATTTTAATATATCTGTGTTCAAAAATTATAGATTTTACAGTGACCTCTATTAACCATTTGTACAGAAAAATAATATTGCCATATTAAAGTTCTGTTGTCCATGTGTTCATAAAAGGTACCTTTCTGAGATCTCATGGAAAAAAGGAGTAGTTATAAAATGTGTAATCAATGTGAAATTATTCAAATAATCTACACAGGATCATTCACCTTTTTACTCTTTGTGTTTTCTTTCTGTCAAGTGAGAACACAAGTAATAAGATAGAGGCAACATGCATCAGCTTCCAGTCTGGAGTCTGTTGTGATAATGAAAAGCAACAGAACAAATACAGTAGTTAGATGACAGGACAAGGAGTCAGGTCTCCTGGATCCTATTTCCGCATCTCCCCTGTTTTGCTTTGTGACTATGAATTAGTCACAAACTGCTTGTGCCTTAACCCACCTACAACAGCAAGATCTTTCAAGAGCTTTGAGATCCTTGGAAGAAAGATACTATATAAATGTATAATTATAATACCTTCATTTTTGAGAAATGGCACTGTCATGGTATAATTCCCCACTCTGAACCTTAGCGTCCAAAAGATGGGGTACCAGCATGAATACCTCTAAGCTCAATTATCAGCTTAGTACTTGTAGCACTGCCACCAACCAGGAATTCCAGTGCCTGGTACACTCTGGTCTCCCCAAAACCTTGCCCGGGGACCTCCCAAGACCCAGTCCCTCTGGATCTTAACACAAGGAAAGTAAACCCTTTCCCTCACTGTTGCATCTCCCAGGCTTCCCTTCCCTAGATTACCCTGGAAGATCACTGTGATTCAAACTCCTTGAATCTTGAAACAGAGAGGAAAATGCACCTTCTTCCCTCCTTCTCTTTTCCCCTCCCAGATTCTCCCTGAGAGAGACAGTAATCCTAACACAGAGAGAATTTAACCTCTCTCTCCCCCTTCCCTCCTTTCTCCCCACCAATTCCCTGGTTAATCCAGACCCTGTCCCCTGGAGTCTCACAAGAATAAAAAAAACAATTAGGTTCTTAAACAAGAAAAGCTTTTAATTAAAGAAAGAAAAAACAATAAAAATTATCTTTGTAAATTTAAGATGGAATATGTTACAGGGTCTTTCAGCTATAGACACTGGGAATACCCTCCCAGCCTAAGTATTCAAGTACAAATTAAAATACTTTCAGCAAAATACCAATTTGAACTCCTTTCAGCGAAATACACATTTGAACTCCTCCCAGCCAAATACACATTTGCAAATAAAGAAAACAACCATAAGCCTAACTCGCTTTATCTACCTAGTACTCACTATTCTGAACTTATAAAAGCCTGTATCGGAGAGACTGGAGAGAAACCTGGTTGCACGTCTGATCCCTCTGAGACCCCAGAGTGAACAACAACCAAATACTAACAGCACACACAAAAACTTCCCTCCCTCAAGATTTGAAACTACCCTGTCCCCTGATTGGTCCTCTGGTCAGGTGACAGCCAGGCTCACTGATTTTGTTAACCCTTCACAGGCAAAAAAGATATAAATTACTTCTGTTCTATTAACTCCTACTATCTGTTTATGACAGGCACTCTGGATTGCTTAAAGTGCCTTGATATAAGTGATTTTTAAAAAATAAATTGGCCAATTAATTTTACCTAGGGACAGAACCAAACAATTTATGTCCACTATATTTTGGATATGGTTTAGTCATTAACTGTAAAAGGAGCCTCTCTTCCATTACAACTGTCACTCAGAAAACATAAACAATGTCATGAACCAAGAGCCAATTAACCACTATAAATAAACTTGTTGTCACCACAAATTGTTGGGCATGCTATTGGCCTTCACCAACCTAAGGAGAGAAACTTGAGGTCAGAAGCCTGGATTCCCTTCCCACAACACATATGGCTGATACTGCTTATCCTATGCTATCTGTACTTTTTCAAGTTCCCAGGTATTATAATAGCATTTTGATGCTCATTTGAAATTCTTAGTGAAAATGAACAGCTTGCTAAAATGAATAATTGTTTTCTATTTTGCTTCAGATTTTGTACTACTGTGGCTTTTCACATTTGTTAGAAAATCAGTCCATTGTATAGAAAGACTACATCATCTGTTAATATTATGTTTAATAATAAAATTAATACCCAACGATCTTTTGTGTTTACAGACTTATTTGATAGACTCTTTTCACTGAAGTTATTGAGTATGGTTTTATGTTATAGTGTGGTATTTTCTTATTCTTATTAATATTTTAATGAAAAACAATTTACTAATTTCTAAACCTGGTTGAAAAATTACAAGCTTCAAATTTTTGACCAAAAAACTGTTTGCAAACATTTTCATTAAAATGATTCTTCTTTTCCAACCAGCTTTCATGCAATGATTAATAAAGGTAACAACATTTTTATATTGTGCTCTCTTAAATATACTGAGAGAGAGAAAATATCAGTATCAGAATGATTTCTCATCAGCATTTTTCTGTATTCAAGTTTACTAAATGTTCTTAACAATAGAGAAATTCTATGAAATTTCAGAATTTTAACATTTTTCATAAGTGGTTTTACTGTCTGGATGTGATTTGTGCTACCTTTTTGAAATGTGAGCTAGGTTGATGGTTATGATTGGCCATATAATTCACCTGGTATTGATTCTTCTGTTTTTCTTATTGTCTGATTTATCCATGCTGTAGGATATGCTATAGGGATTATTTTTTGGGGAGTTCTATAACCTGTCTTATTATACAAGAGATCAGACTAGATTATCACAATGGTTCTTTCTGGCCTTACAATCTGTGAACCCTCAGTAGCCTAAAACATTAACAGAAGCTATTTTGAGTCATTTTCTCAAACAGAGAAGTTTCATTTTCTATAGTTTTTCCTAGGAGATAAGAAAAAGATACCAATAGTAGTAGCATGCAGCAAATCAGTGCTGTTGATGACTACAGGTAGGAAGGAAGGTTACTTAACTACCTGCCCAGAAGAAACCTAGGATATGAGGGAGGTAGTGGCACTGCTTGGAAGCCCCCTTGAAGGGACAGTAGCTGATCCACTGTTAACGGGCTCACTAGGGAAAGGCTTTCTGTCAGGTGAAGAAAGGCCACATGTGACTCATTATGTCCCTCCCTATATTATATCTACAACCAAGTGCTTTCATGTGAAATTTTGAATTCACAAAATTTTATTCCACAACTTGATTTCAATTAGGGGCATTCAAAATATGCAGTAAATTTGTATTTGATATAATATAGTTTTGTCCTGCTGTAATGACATGAAAAATTCATAAGGGAAAAAAAACATACATAAAGAATGAAACAGAATGTGAGTTTAAAAAGCCTGTACAGAGATAAATATCCACTACAGATACAAAAAAACCTTTCTCTAGTTCACAAGACAATATAAGCATCAACATAAAGCCAATCCAACAGATGTATATGAATAGCATCATGTAGAAAATCATCCAAATATAACTTTTCAAGTGAAAGGTGTTAACAAAGAGATTAATATTCCAAAAAAACTAGAGAATGAGGAAAGATTTTACCTATATGAGCTTTAATGTGGATTTTGTTAGTTAACACTTCTAATCTATCAGACTAAAACTAAATTCCAGATAATCACAAAAGCCTTTTTTATGAATAGTAATACCATGGAATTTGCATCTTTTGAATTCGTTTGAACAGGACTCCTGGCATTGGCCATTGTCAGCAGACAGGATACTGGGCTGGATGGACCTTTGGTCTGACCCAGTATGGCCATTCTTATGTTCTTATATGACATGAGGTATCAGTGTTTGGTCAACATACTCTTTTCATATAACTACTATAATATCATGATTTGTGCCTAAGATGTTTATATACATACAATACACATTATTATGTATGTTTTTGAAAATTTCCCAGCATCAAACCTGCACCTGCGCATGTGTGCACACACACAGCATAGATAGCTGCTGGCTTTTACAAGTGAGAAACTGAGATACAGAAAGGTAAAGTGACTTATCCTTGTGCTCACAGTATATCAGTGTTACAGACCAGATTGGAACTCAAAAGTTCCAGTCCCAGGATTGCACTAGTGGATCTTAATGTGTATTTAAAAGATGAATATTAGGAAAAAGGAAAAATTAGGCAAAGAAGAAAAGGAACACTGAAAAAGCTTTTAACTCAATAATACTGCATATTCTGGTGATCTGTCATCTAATGTACAGTCTCTCTCACCAGTACTATTTTCCTAAGAGCCAAGGACTTCGTAATTTTTTTTTGGTAATAAAAAGTACTGGAGAGTCTTTATATAATGTATTTCACTGAATAAGAAAGTTTGAGTGTATTATTCTTCAGATCAGACCTATTAACCTAAGTACGCAGCACAAATATCTCTTGATATAAGTGTAGACCATGTATAAATATTTTTGAGCATGTGGGTGCATGCATATCAGACTGTACATGTGTGTATATTGACTGCAGGTTGAACTTTATAGTGGAAAAGTTACTGATTTGTGTATTAAGGAAGTAACTAAGATTAATTCAGCAGATAATACAGGTATCTCTGGTCCAAAGATCTGCTGTTGTGTCCAATTTGAATGTTCTTCCCAGTAATTATCTTTGTGGGAAAATTGTTGCTCTGTGACCACAAAAGGAACTTTCAACATAGTTATAAATGGAGAATCATGCACTAGTGGGAATGGTTCTACTAGAGTCCTTTCAGTCCACCACTCCTTTTTCTGTCAGTTACCTAGAAGGACATATAAAATCAATGTTGAGTTTAGTAAGACCAAAATTTCAAGCAACTTAGAGAAGTGATATCACTTTTGACTATGGCTTTGGTAAGACTGCTACTGCGTTTGCTCCTGAATTTCTAAAATTACATTTGTGACACTACTCAGGGTACAGTCTGGACTGTTGAACAACTGTGGCCCCTCACTACTCCCGCTCAAAGTACCTTTGCTTCACCTGGTTTGCTCAATCAGTGTGCGCAGCCTGTAAATTACTATAATGCAAGAGTGATATAGCTAGTCACTCCTCAATTATATTATAGAGCAACATCAGCAAATTTTCAGTCCCAGACTTGTCCCTAGAAATGTGCGTATTGTATTGCCCAGCATCCTCCAGGACAATACAAGCTCTAGAAAGTCCATCATTTTATTAATAGAAAATGATATGCACAAATCTTGTTATCTCAAACGTTGTTTCCCAATCACTTCAATCCAAACAGATACTGATTTAGATAAAACAAGTTTATAAACTACAGAAAGATGGATTTTAACTGATTACAATAGTGAGGCATAAAAGTCAGAATTTGCTACAAAGAAATAAAAGGTAAAATGCAAACTAATACTAACTTATCATACTAAATGAATTCAATGCAAAGATTCCTCTCACCACATGCTTTAGCAGCCTTACTGCCTGAATGCCTTTCAGACAGGATTCTTTCCTCCAGTTCAAGGCATTTCCATTACTCTAGTTTTCAAGGTCATCATTTTCTGGTCCTCCTTGTATTGACAGTACCTCCCAACTTTGTGTCATCTGCAAATTTTATTAGCACACTCACTTTTTGTGCCAAGATCACTAATAAAAACATTAACTATGAGAGGTCCCAGGACTGATCCCTGATGAACTGCACTACTAACATCCCTCCAGCCTGACAGTTCACCCCATTGTAGTCTTCCCTTTAACTAGTTCTTTAGCCACCTTTTAAGTCTCATATTAATCCCTGTCTTGTCCAATTTAACTAATTTACCAGGTGAAACTGTATCCAAGCCTTACTGAAATCCAGACAGAATAGATCTACTGCATATCCTTTGTCTAAAAAAAAATGAGCTATCTTCTCAAAGAAGGAGATCAGTTTGGTCTGGCATGATCTACATTTTGTAAAACCATGTTGTAGGCCTGGTCTACACTACGATTTTAGGTTGAATTTAGCAGCGTTACCTCGATTTAAGCTGGACCCGTCCACATGACGAAGCCCTTTTTTTCAACTTAAAGGGCTCTTTAAATTGATTTCGTTACTCCACCTCCAATGAGGGGATTAGTGCTGAAATCAGTCTTTCCAGGTCGAATTTGGGGTAGTGTGGACGTAATTCGATGGTATTGGCCTCTGGGAGCTATCCCAGAGTGCTCCATTGTGACAACTCTAGATAGCGCTCTCAAATCAGTGGCACTGGCTAGGTAGACAGGAAAAGGCCCACATATTTTTGAATTTCATTTCCTGTTTGGACACTGTGGAGAGCTGATTAGCACAGGTGACCAGGCAGAGCTCATCAGCACGATGTGCACACTGCCGGGTCAGTTTCTTGTTTTGATCCACTCCATCTATCTTTTACATCTTAGGCTAGCAGCAGACAGTGCAGTACGACTACTAGCCATCGTCATTTCCTGGGTGGTTAGCAGAAGATGCTGCATTACAACTGCTAGCCATTATCATCTCCTGGCTGCTTGTCAGAAGACAGTGCAGTACGATTGGTAGCCATCGTCATCTCCTGGGTGCTCGATAGAAGATGAGAATGACCTGGCTGAGTCACTCCCATGTCTGCCCAGGCACCCATGACTGACCTCATGGAGGTCAGCTAAAAGAGCACCCAGGAGTAGGACAACGATGGCTACCAATCATAATGCACCATCTGCTGCCAAAAGACAATGAGCTGCTGCTGTGTAGCAATGCAGTTCCACGTCTGCCAGCATCCAGGAGATGTACGGTGATGGTGAGCTGAGCGGACTCCATGCTTGCCATGGTATGGCGTCTGCTCAGGTAAGCCAGGAAAAAAAGCGCAAAATGATTGTCTGCCGTTGCTTTCACAGAGGGACGGGGGCCCTGACGACATGTACCCAGAACCACCTGCGAAACTGTTTTTGCCCCATCAGGCATTGGGATCTCAACCCAGAATTCTAGTGGGCAGCAGAGACTGTGGGAACTGTAGGATAGCTACTCACAGCTATCCACAGTGCAATGCTCCGGAAGTCGACACTACCCTCGGTACTGTGGATGCAGTCCGCCAACTTAATGCACTTCGAGCATTTTGTGTGGGGACACACACAATCAACTGTATAAAAACAATTTCTAAAAGAACAACTTCTATGTAGAGTCCATCCCATGAGAACAGTCCTTCATCCATGAATTCCTCCCAGTGGTCAACCATCTCAAAACCCTCCGTATATCACCACTGCCTCAGCCATCTGTTGATTATTATCATCCTATCTTGCCTTTGTTCTCCTCCTCTAAGGAAAAGTAGAATTCCATAGAAGTTCAAATGAGCCTCCATTCCTTTAAGCATCTTCCCCAGCTTGGCAACTCTCCCTTTGTGTGTTCTAGTGAGAATCTAGCAGTATCATTTGTTCCCACGCAAAGGACAATAAGTGGATTCTTTCTTGCTGCCATTAGGATTCTCTTCAATGTCAGGTCCACATTCTGTATCTTAGCTTCCGGCGAACAGCATACACTGTTTCAATTTGGCTCAATGTAAATGTATACATCTAAGAACAAAGAGTGTAGGCCATACCTACAGGATGGGGGACTCTATCCTGGGAAGCAGTGACTCTGAAAAAGATTTGGGGGTGGGGGTGGATAATCATATGAACATGAACGCCCAGCGTGAGGCTGTGGCTAAAAGAGCTGATGTGATCTTGCAAAAAAGCTGAATGCATAAGCGGGAGAATCTTTAGTAGGAATAGATAGGTTATTTTACCTCTGTATTTGGCAACTGTATTGGTGCAACTGATTCTGGAATACTGTGTCCAGTTCTGATGCCCACAGTTCAGGAAGGATGTTGATAAACTGGAGATGGTTCAGAGAAGAGCCATGAGAATGATTTGAAGGATTAGAAAACCTGATTACAGTGAAGGCTCAAGTAGCTCAATCTATTAAGTTTAACAAAGAGAAGGTTAAGGGATTACTTGATTACAGTCTATAAGTACCTATATAGGGAACAAATATTTAATAATGGTTTCTTCAAACTAACATAGAAAGATATAACCTGATCCAATGGTTGGAAGTTAAAGTTAGATAAATTCAGACTGGAAATAAAGCATATTTTTAACAGTGAGGGTAATTAACTATTGAACCACTTTACTAAGGTTCATTGTAGTTTCTCTGTCACTGATAATATTTAAATCAAGATTGGATCTTTTTTTTCCTAAAAGGTTTGTTCCAGGAATTATTTGGGGGAGTTCTCTTGCCTGTGTTATATAGGAGGTCAGACTAGGTGATCATAATGGTACCTTCTGGCCTTTGAATCTATGAAGGACACTGTTTCTCTCCTAAGAATTATTTCTGGGGTAAATCTGATTTTAAACTCCTTATTTTGTAACTTTTATTGCTAATTTAAGTAGATAATATTTCCGATGCCATAGCAGTTTCTTTTTATTCATACGAATTTTCTGAAAAACTGCCCACATGTTGCTTAAGTGTGGTTCTCTGCAAATCTATTGAATATTAAACTGATGTTGTACCCCTCCTACATTTATTAAGATACTCTACAAGCATCTGAATATTAATATTAAGCAGTAGTATTAAACAGTAGGATATTCACTGTATGATCTAAATGGTATCTAAATATACCACATAAATAACATTTGTTTATTAATTAATGTAATCTCTTGGGCACATGCAAAAATATAGAGGTTTTCATATAAGCAGTGCCTGTTACCAGGATTAACAGATTGAAATGCACAATGCATTTTATATGGTGTTCTAATCTTTGCATAATAGTATCCTAATGGTTTAGAAAGTATCATTCTATATTTCTACTGTGGCATTATTATAAAATTCAAATTGTAAACATGGTTTAAAATAATTCATTTTATATACTTTGCTTTCCTTAGTGGGAAGGGTAAGTCATACCAAACAAAGAGTAAAAACTAAAAAGGGAAAACATAAATCAAAACCTCAAATCAGATGTTTTATGTAAATTCATATTTATTGAAGGATGATGTATAATAATAAAGAGCTATAGACCTGTGTTCAAGCCAGGAAAGCAAGACAGTGTTCAACTGACTTTTGACACTTGTATTGCACTGTGAATTAAAAATGAATATATTCAAGGAAGCACAGCAGAACATTTTAATGAAGGCATTTGCAATGCCAGAGAAGATTTTTAAACTGCATTAAACCTTTATTAATACAGAAACCTAAACTGGCAACACATTTAGACAAATGTTACCAGGGCCGGCTCCAGGCACCAGTGAAGGAAACAGCTGCTTGGGGCAGCCAATGGAAAGGGTCTTTGGCGGTGGGTCCCTCAGTCCCTCTCAGAGCAAAGGACCCACCACCGAATTGCCACCGAAGAATGAAGCAGAGTGGTAGAGCTGCCGACGAAGTGCTGCTGATCGCGGCTTTATCTTTTTTTTTTTTTCGCTTCGCTACTTGGGGCGGCAAAAAAGCTGGAGCCAGCCCTGAATATTACCACAATGAAACACACAAGGCACTGCTTATTTTAACCTAAAATAGTCAGCAACCTTCTATCCTTCACCCTAAATTTTCAGATTGGCTTAGGAATTAGCCATACCACTTTTATTATTTGTGTAGCTAAATTCTCTGTAGTGCTTTAAAATGTTAATGGTCCTATTCTTCATAATGTTGTTCATATTAATATAAGGGTCCTCTCTATTACAGACTAGACTTTTTGCCTCCACAATATTCAGAATTTGGAGAAATGAATATATGTAGCACAGTAGTGAGTGGGTTTAGTATGCTGAACGTTGTGGACCTGCCAATGGTGAGTAGATGGAGGTATTTGTACAGTGTCAGTGACATACAAATATAAATTTACATAAACTAAATGCATTTAGAAGCATATTTCTTATTTTATATGTCCTGACTAGTTTACATTTTTCTCATTTGTAGCTTTTTCAATCAGTGGTTGGCCAGTGAAACAACCTGAATCAAACTATTTTTCAGGTTTGAAAAGTATATAGTTTACTATTCCACCTCTCTAATATTTTTTCGTTATCATTCATTCTAGTAATTCCTAGTTTTAGTGAAGACTAGAAGCTGTAAGCCCTAGAAATGCCTGTAGAGTTTTTTTTTCCTTAGAGATTTCAGAAAATTGTAAAAATGTTGAGATTTGTATAGTCAGACAAATATCCTAATTTTATCTCTCTCTCTTTCTCCCGGGTGAGTGGATCCAACCTTGGGGTGGGAAAAGTTGTAGAACTGTTTTTTCTCCCACTTTTTGTCTATTTCAGACATGGTGCTGTACAAAAGTTAAATAGAATAGAATATTCTCCTGGGCCCCCTCGGGAGACGTATACATTGTTCCCCTGGCTTCTTACAAAGCCTCTCCAATGACAGGAGCTGCAGTTGGTTTGTTAAAGTACAGTTTAGACAAGTCTTTTCCAACTCACTGCCTGTCCGTTTCTACAAACTAAACATACCTCTTGAGGGCTATGGAAACACAACAAAAAGAAGAAGATATATTCCATGAACTGAACCATTACAGTATACTGAGTCTGTTATGTACCCTGCATAAGACTTTGCTATTGTTATGAAGTCAAATATCTTTTGTATTTTGTTTTCTAATATAATCATTTTATTTTTATGTTGTAGTAAGTTTAAAGATTCACAACTGTAGTTATGCCAATATGGGAGAAAGAGGAAATTGCATAGTTTCAGTGTAGCATTCAAAGTGTCTGTCTTACACAGAATTGGATGCAATGCCAGGTGACGTGACCAGACAGCACATATGAAAAATTGGGACAGGGTGGGGGTTAATAGGAGCCTATATAAGAAAAAGACCCCAAAATCGGGACTGTCCCTATAAAATCGGGACATCTGGTCACCCTAATGCCAGCGCTCTATTTTCCAGCACTCTACTGGAAGGTCAGCAGCTCTCGTGAGCAGGATTTGGAGGTCTTAGCAAGCAGCGGGCTTATAAAACTGTGTGAGTGGTTGCTTGATTTTTGAAAAAGTTTAAATAAAAAGTGACTCTGATTTAATATCACCCTTGTCTGAGAGTGCAACAGCAGAAGATTGGTCCTTATCTGTGGCCTGACCAAGTTTGGGAATGGAGGTGATAGGGAGTGAAGAACATTTATCTCTTGTAGGTTTGTTCAATATTCTTCACCCACTGTGGGACTTACAGGGCAATTCACCTGGCCATTTTTCTCTGCATAATGGGAGACGTGACCTGCTTTAAAGGTGCTAGAAAGAACAGAGCTTTCAGCCAGAAAGAGCCCCTAACTGACATCCAGCCTTCCAAAGGAGAACTCAGCTATGCATTAAGATACTGGCGGACATGCTGAGTATTCTCAGTGGTCCCTTCACATTATCTGCATGAACCAGACCGCTGTATGATCTAGTAGTGCTCAGTATGCAGCCTCATCACGCATTTTGATACCAAATACTTTCTTCTTCAATTCAAGGTTAATTATCCTTCCATGCAGAGAACAGCTTTCATTGTTGCATAACTCTGGAGGCCCATGGTTTTGATGTGAGCCACGTGCAAAGGTGTCTTATTTTGACTGGACCAGGCCCCAAGTAACTGTTGAAGATTGATTATATTATCAGTATCTTGTTTGGACTTAATTGTCTGATTCTGTTGTTCAGGTTGTGTGTGTGATTCATGATATATATATATATACACTTCCATTTATTTCCTTGCTACCCAAGACTCATATTTATCTTGATTCTGATATACACCTCTACCCTGATATAAGGTTACCCGATATAACACGAATTCAAATATAACACAGTAAAGCAGTGCCTGGGGGTGCGAGGCTGCACACTCTGGCAGATCGAAGCAAGTTCAATATAACGCTGTTTCACCTATAATGTGGTAAGATTTTTTGGCTCCTGAGGACAGCGTTATATCAGGGTAGAGGTGTCATTTCTAACCAGAATGGTTCAATCTGGGATGTTTAGAATTTTTAAGATTAACTTTAGCACTACACTGATTCTTTAATATTAAAATCTATCTTTATGATTTTTATAGCAAGATAAGAAATGTGATACCATGTAATTAAAATTTTTTTGGAAAATTCTGAATAAGGGTCTTGATCACTCATCTGTGTAGAAGCTGCATACTCTGGAATATCTACTACTACTCCTACAAACACATTAGGAGGTTTTTTCAAAGTACCTGTCAGCGTGAACGCAAAAATCTGAGAAAATATTCAGGATGCGTACCTAATGCTAAGAGGTTATACAGAAGAGCCTATTGCCAACGCTGAGCTTTTGGGGTAAAATATTAACTAATTTGCTATAACTGATGTAATCAACATACTTCAACTGGAATTAGTGAAGCTGCAGTGATCTGCACTAGCTGATGATCTGGCTCTATACTTTTTGTAATTAAGTGATGATTAGTAGTGAGTTGTGTATGCACCGAACAAAGCTGAGTTGTGTATTTGACGTACAAGCTGCTTATCTTTTATCCATACTTTTTAAAATGACTGAATAGGCTTCAAATGTATTACTACAGCACAGTAGAACTTTAAATTCCAGGGCAGGAAGTGTAATGACAGGAATGTATAAAAAGCAGTGGTCATTTATCATATGAGCTGTTTCCCTTTTTCTGCACTGAATCCTGTCAGGAAGATCACTCTGCTACTGGGGTGTTTGAGCACCCAATCTTCTCATGTGGCCAAAGGCCATGTGATTCTACACCCAGGTCACCCTCAGATAGGGTGACCACCCATCCCGAATTTGGTGGGACAGTCCCAAAATACAGAATTCAAGTCCTGGTCCCAGGCTGAATGAGTCTGGGACAAATGGTGTCCCAGATTCCCTGTGGTGCTGCTCCACATCTGCCCAAGGCTCAGGGGTGGTGCCAGGCACTTCCAGATGGTGTGGGGAGGCTTAGGTGGGCCTTAGCCCTGCTCACCATGAGGTTCCTCCCCCTGCTCCTGCTCTCTGCCCAAGGCCCCACCCATGGCCAGGCCAGAAGCTGGAGCCAGGCAGTAATAAGAGCCACCCAGGGACTCTGGGCCACTATACAGAGCCTCAGACCCCTTCACCTGCCCTGGGCAGTGTGTGTCAGCCAGGGTAGGCAGAGAGTCCAAGGGACCCCACAGCGGCCGAGGCTCCTTGGGAGGCTCTTACCATGGGTGGCTCTGGCTTCCAACCTGGCTAGGGAGCAGACCTTGGGAGGTTGGGAGGGGGAGCACAGGGGTGTCTTCAGGGGAAGAGGAGAGGTAGGGTTGAGGTCCCAGGGAAGAAGAGGGATAGGATGGGGCCACATAGCTGGCAGGGCTCCTGCACATGTCTCATTTTTGCCTTTTGGTCACCCTACCCTCAGTACAGATACCAGTCAACTTTTTTTACCTTCCCATAGAAAGATTTGGTGGGGAGGTGCCATCCAGAAGGCCAACAAATGATCAGTGGAAGGGATCATCTCTCAAATTATATGGAGTTGAAAGATCATAACAAACTACTTTGACCTCTTCTGCAAGAACCATGCTTCCCATTCTCTGGTGTGCAAAATTGAAATTCTGAAAATAGCTAAAGTTGAAATCTGTGCACTGAAGTAGAAATGAAATGAATGATTTGCTGGTATAAAAATATGCAGTAAATTGAAAGACCTATGATGAGAGATGAAAACTTCAAATTGAAGTATCTTATAAAATTGCCTGACGTTTCCCTAGTCTTAAGGCAAAAGTATGCAAGACACTTCCACTTTTTCTGGAGGTTAATGAGATGTGGCCAGTAGAAATGATTGCCCAGAGGTGGAGTTTCAGACTAAAGCAATATATTTGTGTAAAGTTAATTTAAAGCTAGTAAATACAAGAATACACTAACATTTTAAATATAAATTTCAACTGTGATCTCAGAACTTTCTGTATACTGTCAGATTTTTATAGAGTTCTTCACTATTTACTATGAGATCAAAATTCAGTAATTGTCTGCAAAGAGATTTACTTCAGGCTCAGAAAAGCTTCTTGTGAAATAGTACAATAATATATCTATTTCCCAAGAACAGGAACTCCTCAGTAGTTTAAACATGATAAACACTTTTTGTCAGTATGTGTTATAATCTGACCAGAGAAACTTGAACTGCTAATGCTTGTTCATAAATATTTTATCAGTAAAGTAGGTGCATTTCAAGACAATGAGTAATTTTAAATATAAATTTTAAATATATATATCATTTTAAATCCCTGGTCAGTCAAACTATTTAGGTTTCCTAACATGTAGGAACATAGGAACTGGCTTATTAAATCAGACTGTTTAAAGGTTAGACACATTATAACACATATTAAAACTTTAGGGTTTTCATACCTTCCTCTAAGCAATCCATTGCTGTCTATTCCTCCAAAATGTTTCAGCTTGATCTGAGGTTGCAGTTCACTCATCATACCTGTTCAGTTCTAGGTTATGCCAAGAGTCAGAAAAGATGGAGATTTAATTATCGTGTCTCTTCAGCTCTATCCAAAAGTCTGCTCAATTTTAGACTTCCCTTAACTGGCCATTTCAGATGTCTATTTTTGAGAGTTCTAGCTTGGAGTTGAATTGGCTTAAAATTAACCATGTTCTTGAGTATTTTGCTTAATCTGTGTCTTTGTAGGTTTGTTAATCATCCAGTTAGAGAACAGAAAAAGTATCATGTGAGCTAAGTGACCAATTGACTGCACAAAGAACAAATCAGAAATGGCTAATACTCAACCAATAGGTGGCAGCAAATAATTTGCATGCAGTACAAAAGCTGAAATAGGTTTGCATAAACTGTTCACCAACTCATTTTGAATAGTGAGTGCATTTATGAATATTAAATATTTCACGGGCAATTCATAAACCAAAAAATGGCTAATATTGTCATTTATTTTATTGTGAATTGATACCTTGCTCTAATTCTGAAGCATCAAAAATTAATGTTTTGCATTCTTGTGGGCTGAGCACCTTTTCAGCAAAAAGTGCTTATCATTTTGAAAATAGAAAAGGGTTTAATCTATAAACAGAATGAAGGCCAGGCTCCAGGTTTCCACAGTTAAAGGAATGTTTACTAGCTTTTCTGTAGCAGTGTCTTGTGCTAGATTCATCCTGCACATTAAGTACATTTATATTTCATTTCTGTTACACTTGCACATTTTGACAGCTTCAAAATTGTTGCCAGTAGCAAGGAGTTTCATTAGGAGGTGCCTGGAGGCTACATGTTGATAATCAGAAATAAGAGTAACCATATAATTCTGACCTTATCAGGATACTGTGGACAAATGTACTCCCACCAACAGTACTTGCTACTTTTAATCTGATGTATTTTAATATATGGGATATCCACTGGAAAGGGGCAAAACTGTCTTTGAAATAATTAACATCAGACTAAAGAATAAAAGTTTGTTTAAACTAGATACCAACTATTTAGATGTTAGCAAGATAGTGCAGTATATCAATTACCATCTCAGTGTTATGCCTAAATATTTTGAAAATTACTGATATCCTTTTTCACTAGCAACACATCCTAATATTCATGTTAGAAACTGTCCTTAATCGTTGAGATGGAGGGTTTTGGTAACAGTAGAAGGAAATGGACTGAGCACAATTGTTTGACTAGAAAGAAAACAGGTCTGAAGTGAAAAGGGCTGATATCTGAAGTATACAGCTTCAGTGGTGTTCTTTTAGATTCACTTTTTTACTTTACTTGAAAGAATAATGTGAGAGTTTTGGATTTTTGATAACAGAAACTATTACCACAGATTGGACCATTCAAATTAATTTAAAGTAAGTGACAGCAATATATTTGTCTCCTTACATTCATCATTGTTTACATTAAACTCACTGCAACCAAAGCAAATTGTAAGTTCTGATTTTTGACTCTTTATCGGTTTTGTGGGGAAAATAAATATTAATGCAGTAATAGTAGCATTGATTCATACTGCTAGGCAAGCTGTCTGACACTGATGTTTGTTCCAGGAGGATGGGAAGTTGCGCTTAGCTGCATAGAAGTCAGGGACACATTCAAAAGTGTATACTTTACTCCACTCCCTACATGCTGCCCAACAGCTCCTGTTCATGGCTAAAGACAAGAAAGATCTGCTGAGATATAGTTTTCTTTGCTTTCTTAAAGGTGATGGGCTTCATTCTCTTATGTTCTTAAGCTGCATTCAATATGAGAGCGGAATCTGATTTAAGCTCTGGTGTAATTCCTTTGATTTCAACAGTGTTAGACCAGGGATGAAGGCCTTGCCTCAACAAAAGTTAGAGCTGCTCCTAGGAGCTCTAACTGGTACCACTGATGCAGAGTCCTTAATAGACTCGAAATCAATTGAGTATAGGCATTGCTTAGTGGAGCTCCACCTGTCACTGGAAAATAGGCACAGCTCAGTGGAACTATGTAAGGCCCACTTCCCTTCTCCAACATGCACTTTTTAAGGTGAAGTGGAGCAGGAAAGCAGGTTCAGAGCCCAGCGTGAGAGTGCTTGGACCAGCAGGTATTCCACTTAAATAGAGAAATTATTTTCTGGCCAGTAGTAGACAGATTCCAGCCTCTTTGCACCTCCTTGGAGACTCAAATTACAGAATCCAGCTTCATATGTTAAATGATTTAATGGTCAACAGGTTTCATTCCTAGCCTTAACCCACGTAAACTCAGAAAGGATGAGATTGTACCCCAAATACAATATTTATTATAAAATCTCTAAAGTTAAAAATTCAATTAAAGCCATTAAACATTGAAGCATGTACTTAACTAAAACTTTGAGGTACGCAAATGGGAGTATTCAAATGGTTAAACACAGTAACCATAAGAGTTTGCAGGATTGAGGCCTTGGATTCCTGGCACATATTGTTGTGTAGCTAAATAAAATACCCTTTGCTCCTTCTTCAGCCATGCAATAGCAGATTACTACAGTCATTTTTTTTTAAAAAAATAAGTGGTTCTGCTAGACTAAAGCTAGAATCTAGCCTCTGGTTTCTATAATTCACTATTATTTGGTGGAATGGTACTATATTTAATATTTATACAATTATTATTTGTTTAGTTTTGTTTAGTTGTAGCATTCACAATGTACTAGGCATTGTTCACAAATAGAGGAAGCACAGCGTTTACACAGGAAATCACAAAATGACATGTGATTCCATAAATGTAGTATTTCCCAATGGATCATTTTAGTAATCTGATAAATTCTGATGAAAAAATTAATCCTCTAAAACTAAATGTAAATCTATCTAGTTAAACATAAAATTTCTGGGAACATATATCTGGGAAACTGTGCTTGGGTGCACTTGTAAAAAAAACAAACAAAAAAGAAAAAACAAAAAAACAGGAACCCATAAAACAAACAATGGTATGCCACAAAACTACAGTGGAACAACATCCATTGTAGTGCCTGCACTAGTTAATTATATCAGCGACATTCTGGTGACATCATCCTGTAAATTCATCCGTTCAAATGATATTGTGCTACCTATGCAAGTGTCCTCTCTGAAGGCCACAGGAAAGGTCATGATCAATGACCTCCAGATACTTAGGATGTATTTCAAAGCTTGTGACAGAAACCCAATGCTTCAAAAACACTTGTCACTGCTTTCCACTTGAACAACCACAAGGTCAGAGTGCTGCTAAAAGTGGACTTTTGTGGTCTGCTTTTCTCACATAACTTGGAGTTGCCCTCAATCTGATGCTGAGCTATTGCCAACACCTTGACAGCACCAAAAATAAGATAAAAACAATGGTTAACATCCTTCAGAAGCTTGTTGGCCCTGGGGATGTGATGCATGCACTCTGAACATCAGTACAAATTGTGGTCTTGTCAATAGCAGAGTATTCCATGCCAATTTGATGCAACAGCTCCCACACCAATCTTGTTGTCACTGAAATCGGTGCTGCTCTCAGGATTTCGAGTGGCTCAAATTAACACCAATACCGTGGCTCCCAGTATTGACAGGCATTGTGCCAGCTAACATCGGTCAAGATGCCATTGTGGTCCAGGAGTACAATAAGATCCTGGCTAATCTGGACCTGCTCTGGAACTGACAGTACTCCAAGATCTCAATTAACTGCTGCTCTTCCAACTCAAGACCCTGTATCCACGCGTGAATGCTACAGACCAACAGAAAGGACATTAGCACTGGCTCGAATTGCAGATGGATGATCCAGTGAAGTCCCATGATTCTGCCTTCCCCCTAGGCAGTGGATTCTGCCTTCACTCAACTGTGTTTGGTCAACACACAGAAGATATAGATACTTCCTCTACAAATGGAAAATCAAAGAATCACCAAATTGTGGCTGTGGTGAGGTACAAACCATGTGACTCATCATGGACAACTGCCTCATTCACACTTACAGTGATGGTACCCAGGGGATCCACCTCACTAACCCAAAAGTATAGAAATGGCTTTCAAATCTTAAAATTCAGTTATAATCCCAGCCCATTGCTTTTCAAATGCCATACAAAAAAGAAGTGGGATAAGACAACCTTTTCATTAGGTGTTTTAATAGTTCTTCCATACTTGAGGAACTGAAAATTCAAATATTTTATATCTTTATTAAGCTATTTCTGCCATTTTATAGTTCTTTGGATGTTACAACTACTTCACATATTTGATGCTCTTCTCCTTTAAGCTTCTATAACTTGCAAGATCTTGATATTTATGATTTCTGAAAGTCATGTTTCTATAATAAGCTACATGAAAGTGGCTTTTAGATATTTCAGTTAAATTGAGATTACTCTAGTCATTGATCTTGTGACATTCTATTTTTTTCTTTTTAATTTCATTTGTAATGATAAATGAAAATTTAAATCTAATTTGGTTTCTAGTCCCAGACAAATAAAAACTGGACCAGGATCAGTTTTTTTCCCCTTTAATTATTTGGTTCAATTAGTGTAAAGGTTTTGAATAACACCTTCGCAATGGCTTTGACCAAGTAGGTTCAATTCAGTGGCGGTTTTAAATGGTAGAGGTTTGAGTCAGTATTACTGATTATTTAATCTATACATTAAACACACAGGCTAACAGTTCCTTAACAACTGGATCCTTTCAGAGGAAAGATAGGCTAAATCCTGGACTACCTTGTAGTCAGTGGGAGCTTTGCCATTGGCTTCAGTGGACCCAGGATTTCGTCCGTAGTTCTTTGTCTTCCAAGGGAGGAATTTTATTACAATATAACAAATGGAAGGGCAGCTTTGGATGACCTTGTAAAACTGTATGTGGCCATGATATGCAGAATCTGAAAATGACTGTATCAGCAGAGCTGGTCTACTTATTAGGAGGACTAGTAAGGGGTCTAGATAACCTCACATTAAGCCCTCTGAGAGAGAGAGAGAGAGAGAGAGAGAATGCATGATGGAGTTGGAAAAATTGAGAACAAGCATTCATAATTTATCATTCTCTGAGTCACTCAGTTTCCATTATACCTGTGAGCTCCTGAGGCAGAGTATCAGGATAGAATCCGTAAGGATACGTGTTTGTGAGATTAAAGTTGATCTTGTACCTATCCTTGAAACAATGCTTACTTTGTTTTATTTTTTGCCTTTATATAAGGGTTTATAAATGTTGAAATCATAATCAGGGGCGGCTCCAGGCCCCAGCATGCCCCTGGGGCTCCAGGCTCCAGTCCCGCGGCTTCGGAGGACCCGAAGCCACGGGACCAGCGGACCATCTGCAGGCAAGCCACTGAAGGCATCCTGCCTGCCGTGCTTGGGGCAGCAAAATGCCTAGAGCCTCCCCGATCATAATGCTCTTTGTCTTCGTAGTTATGGGTATATTCTTCAAGTTTCTTCTTGTAGTACGCTGTCCCATAAGAAAGCATGTGAATCATAGAGAGAGCTGCACTAACTTCATTAGCTGGCTGGAAGGACAATTTTTGCATCACATGCCCCAGAACAAAAAGAAGTCATTGCCTGTCACCAGTAGAACCTGGAAAAGCTATACTAAAGAAGTGTTTTCTTAAGTGTCTCCTATAGTGTAAGATTACTCCATATGAGAAAGTGCTGAACAGAATTATATTAAGACAACTGGTATAGGAATCTAATTTATTTATCTGTTTTGGTTTGTTCTTCTACTTCTTTGCCATTATTTGGTTTGCTTGTTTGTTTGCTTGTTTGTTTGTTTGTGTCCAGAATGGTACTCACATTTAAAAAAAAATTAGTTCTTTATCTAAAAAAAAATTATCCTCCCCATAATCTCAAAATATTCTGAATGATTTTGAAATAGAGCATTTAGCTATTTTTGTCTCTTCTATTTTTTCTCAGTATGAATGAAGGCAGTCCTTAGTTTATGCAGTACTTCTGTTAGACATATTTTCCTATTTTTATTACACTGTCTCTGATTTAAAGACTCTTTTACAGGTATGCAGTTTTACTTTCGATTAGATTTAATAAAGCTCCTTTCATTCAACTACAATAGTTAGGAATTAAACTCAAGAATTAATACTATGCTAATTTAAGATTTATAATACTAATAACATTTCTGCCATTCAGATATGTGTCAAGCCATCATTGCCTGCTGACACACAGATATAACTTTTACAAGTTTCAGACACTGAATGAAACTATAGTTTACATATTATGTAAGAGGAAGCAGTGCTGCAGTCATGGAACTTTGACATTCTGCTGAGTAAATTTCAGTGAATAACATCAAACTTCTGTAGTAACAATAAAGCAGTCCCTTCTCCCTACCCTCCTTTCGATAGACAATTGTATCCCTCCTTACCTTACTGGCTGAGCCTTCTCCACCCTTAAGTACCCTAATTCATTGTTGACCCTGTAGAGCTGAAGAGGAGCTCAGGCAGATGATTCGGAAGAGGTTTATTCTGTTGCAGGCGTGTTTAAGTGGTTACCTGTTTCACAAGTGTGCAGCATCCATAGTCAACTGCACCAGGGTGCACAGAGATGGCTAGCAGGTAGGTGGCTCTGAGGGAGCTGTTGCCACTTTCCCCATCCCTGACATCAGGGGGAACACTTCCTGAAGAATTATACATGCACATGGTTTTATGTTCAACACTAGAGATTAGATTAAACCCTTTCTAAAACTTGGTCACCAGTTTAAACTGTTGATTTCATTTTTTTCATGCATTTGGAACACGGATCTATCTTGTCAGACATACTCATTCTGTTTGCACAACCGTTGCTTCTCTCCCTCCTGAACAGAGTATTTCTAGGCTGTGGACTTTCCTGAATAACACTTCATTGTGTTATTCTCAGTGAAAGATAGTCTGCCTAAGCAGTGGCTAATAGCAGAGTAATTGCCAACAGTTAAAAGTTACCACACAGCACTTCCTATGTAAGCCTATTTATTCTTAGGGTGAAAGCACTACAGGAAAATATATTAAAACAATAAAAGAGTCTTCACGCATGTTAATAAGCTTACTAGAGATCCCCACATCTGTCTGCAACATGGAATCTGGCAGGTGAGTCTGAGGAGATCATGCAAGCCAGTATCAAAAGCCTTACTAAAGTCAAGATATACCACATCTACTGCTTCTCCCTTATCCTCGAGGCTTGTTACCATGTCAAAGAAAGCTTTTAGGTTGGTTTGACATGATTTGTTCTTGACAAATCCATGCTGACATCTCTATTCTAGATGTTTGCAAATTGATTGTTTAATTATTTACTTCATTATCTTTTTGGGTACTAAAGTTAAGCTGACTGGTCTGTAATTTCCTGAGTTGTCCCTATTCCTCTTTTTATAGACTGGCACTATATTTTCCCTTTTCCAGTCCTCTGGACTCTCTCCCCTCTTCCATGACTTTTTGAAGATAATCTCTAATGGCTCAGATATCTCCTCAGTCAGCTCCTTGAGTATTCTAGGATGTATTTCATCAGGCCCTGGTGACTTGAGGACATCTAACTTGTTTAAAGGTATGTCTACACTGACAGAGTCACAGTACCAGGAGTTACACAGCCACTCAGAGAGTGCTGAAGGTACACTGCTGTTGTATGTTCACACTGTCAGCTGCCTGCACAATAGCATGTTCATACTTGCGGCACTTGCAGTGATATTCAGAGCGGTGCACTCTGGCCAGCTATCCCACAGAGCATCTCTTCCTTTTCTGCTACTAAGAGTTGTGGGAAGAAGGAGGAGGTTGTGGGGCATCCTGGGTCCTGTCCCAATGCCCGGTGATGCATTGCTGTACATCCCAGCAATCCCTATGCTTCCATCCACATTTGGCACCATCTTTAACTAGTTTGTGTACTGTGCACTCTGCCTAGTTGGTCTGCAGGAATGGATCCCAAACTCTTGATTAGTATGCTGCTCGCTCTAACCAACATGTCACAAGTGGCAGTATAGTTATTCCTTAAATTATAAAGGCAAGAAGAGTGCCACATTGATCTCACCACATGTACTAGCTATGACACAAGATTACTTGTGGCATTCACGGAGGGGCTGACCACAGTGGAATGCCGTTTTGGGGCTCAGGAAACAAGCACTGAGTGGTGAGATCACATCGTCATGCATGTCTGGGATGATGAGCAGTGGCTGCAGAACTTTTGGATGTGGAAAGCCATATTCATGGGACTGTGTAATGAGCTCGCCCCAGTCCTGTGGTGCAAGGACACAAGAATGAGAACTCCCCTGCCATTGGAGAAGCACATGGTGATTGCACTGTGGAAGCTGGCTACTCCAGACTGCTCCCAATTGGTGGCTAACCAGTTTGGAGTGGGAAAGTCGACCATTGGACTTGTGTTGACAGAAGACCATGACTCTGGGCAATGTGTGTGACATTGTAGTTGGCTTTTCACAAATAGGCTTTCCTAACCACGGCAGGGTGATAGATGGCATGCATATTCCAATTCTGGCACCAGACCACTTAGCCACTGAGTACGTTAATCAGAAAGGTTTTTTTTCAATGGTTCTCCAGGCGCTTGTGGATCACCGTGGGCATTTCACAAACATTAATGCAGACTTGTCCGGAAAGGTGCATAATGCACACAACTTTTGGAACACTGACCTGTTCAGGAATCTGCAAGCAGGGACTTTCTTCCTGGAACAGATCACTATAGGGGCAGTCGAAAAGCCCATTGTGGTCCTGGAAGACTCCATCTACACATTAATGCCATGGCTTATGAAGCCATACGTGGGGAACCTTGACAGCAGCAAGGAGCAGTTCAACAACAAGCTGAGCAAGTGCAGAATGACTGTTGAGTTGGGTTTGGCCATTTCAAGGCCCACTGGCTCTGCCTATATGGGAAGCTGGACCTGGCCGCTGACAATATCCCATGGCTTATAGCCGTGTTCTGTACGCTCCATTATATTTGTGAAGGGAAAGGTGAAAGCTTCACTCAGGGCTGGACTGCTAAGGCTCAGTGCCTAGAGGCTGAGTTTGAACAGCCAGAGACCATGGCTATTAGAGGGGAGCAGCGCAGGGCTATAAAGATCAAGGATGCCTTGAGGTAGAATTTGAAGCTGAAAGCCATTAATATTTGTCACTATGCTTGGGATTGCATTGCTTGTAATGCTAGAAGATGATTGTGATTGTTGCAGACGATGCAATATGAAGGTTTAACATAATTGTCTGTTGCTTTGTAGAGCTCTGTTTGCTTTTCATTAATAGAATAAAGATTGCTTTCAAACCAACACAATCCTTTTATTAAAAAACAACAATCATAGGAGAGAGAAACAAAATAACACACCAGCACTGAGGGGGGGCAGAGGCAGGGATGCTCCCAGGAGGAATTGGGGTCCTGGGACGGCTAAAGATTTATGTATGTCCAGGGATCATATCCAGCCTTCTCTTTTGGAGTACAATGCAGCGGGTACTGTTCTTCAGCAGGGCCAAACTGCAGAGAGATGGGTGTTGGGCAAAGTGGGTAGTGGGAGACAGCAGTGCTGGATTGTAACTGGGATGGAATGGAATGCTGCGGGTACAGACTGGAGCCAGGAGGTTGATAAAAATATTTTGGCAGTGTCTGGGGGGTGCATGGAGAAGATTTTTGTGATGGTGGCTGCAGGGGAGGGTGGGCGCAGTTTGCAGTGTTTGTATCACATGAAGCATGTCCGCTTGGTGCTCCATAACATTTAAGAGCTGCTCCATGGCTTTTTTCTGGCATGCAGCATTCTCCTTTTGGTCCCTCTTCTCGCTGTCCTGCCACTCCTTCAATTCCTGTTTTTCAGCCATGGAGTGCATCGTAAGCTCACGCAGAAAGTCCTCCTCAGTTCTTCATGGCCACTTTCTAATTCTGCACAGCCATTCAGCCAGCGATAACTGAGCGAGGCTGGGCTCCTAAGGTCATCTCTGTAAAGTTTAAATGCAACATTTTACAGAAACAATATTGTTTGCAACACACAGAACACTGATTCAGTGATTTAAAACACCACCAGTACTCACACACCTGTCAATAACTGGCTGACCCCAGGTAAGCACACATGAGCCACAAGACCCCCCAAAATGGTGAGTACCCACAGGGGCAGAGTAAATCAGTGTTCCCGGGCCCTACTGTACATTGGACTTGTGGCTTTTGGAGAGAGCCAGCACTGTAGCGGGAGCCTGATAATCATTCCTGTCCCCATATTTTCCACAAGATGTGATCATTATGGAAGATATCTCGCTGCAGAGGGTCAGCAGGGAATCAAGGGAGCGTCTTCTCCAAAACTGTGACTTTCGCCCTGGCCCTTACGCAGCTTGCCTGTGTGCAGCAGTGGTTTCCCCCCTCCCCCCATGCCCATGACAGCACAGTGGCTTGGGAAAGTTCCCATTAATGGGGTAAGAACCAACGCAGCTCTGCCAGAGCACCTGTGGCAGCAGATTGCCCAGTATCTCCATGCGAGTTTCCTGGAGATCTCTGAAGCAGATTCCCATGAAGTGAGGGAGTCAATCAACTGCCTGTTCTGCTGCTCAAACTAGACATGTGGTGGTATGTGCATCATACAGAGACAAGCCTGTTTTCTGCAACCCTCCTGCCCCCAACAACTTGCCTCAGCAATTCCCAAAATCAAATCCTCTCCTGTTTGCTCTCTGCCCAGATCTACAGCTCTGATTAGCTAGTCTCCTCCAGGGTAGAAAAGAGCTCCTGGCTGCATGCATCTCTGATCTCCAAGTCCTCCTCTGCCTCTGGGTCCTCCTCCACATAATTGTCCAAGATTCCCTCCTCCTGGCTTGGTCCACTCTTGACTGGCACACAAGCCACCAAAGTATCCACAGTGGCCTTTGCAGTGGAGGTGGGGTCACCACCGAGTATCACATCTAGCTCTTTGTAGAATTGGCAGCTCATGGGCGCAGTATCCAAGTGGTGGTTTGCCTCCAGTGCCTTATGGCAGGCATTCTGCAGCTCCTTCACTTTGACCTTGCATTGCAGTGTGTCCCAGTCGTGGCCCCATTCTGTCATGCATCGTGAAATCTGTCCATAGCTATCATAATTCAGCTGGAGCGCAGCTGGGAATGGACAGCCTCCTCTTTCCAAATGCTGATGAGGTAGTAACTCAGAGCAATGTCAAGTGGGGGAATTGCCTGGTGCATGGAGCAGGCATGGTCACTTGGAAAGATATGCTGAAACCACTGCATGCATCATTGAGCAAACAGGGAGGGGACTTTCAAAATTCCAAAGGAATTTATGGAGTAGGGATAATGGTTGGTCATCTGAGGGCAGGGCAGTAGAGTTCAAACCGATGACCAGAGAGGCAAGAACAGGTATTGTTGGACACCTCCTGGAGGCCAGTCGCAGCTCTGTAATTGTCCAGGGTGTCTACACTGGCACCGCGGCGCAATACTCCCGGTGCAGAGAGCTGTACGCCTCTTGTCAGGATGGGTTTTTTTACAGCACTGCAACTGCGCAGTTTCTGTGAACTAAGTGGCTTTGCAGTGTGTACACCTCAGGAGTTACAATGCAGAAAGTGGCTTTACTGCACAGAAACTTGCCAGTGTAGGCAGGGCCTAAGTAATTTTTAACTTGTTCTTTCCTTATTTTTCCTATTCTCCTATCATTGGAGAATCGGGCTTATGCTCACTGCAGTGTGTTTAGGCAATGTTTTTAAAGCAGGTATATGCCAGAAAAGTGGCATATTTGGGTGTAAAGTGGTGTAATTGTTCCTGAAACATTCATCTATGTGATATTATCCTCTACAGTTCTAGAGGTTTAAAGTTCACCCTGCATTGCTGAATGAGTTCTATTGAATAACAAGTTCCTCTGTAAAACAAATAAATACAACAAAACTTCTCTCCCTTTCTGTCAGACAGGTAGGAATTAAGGGAATATAGTGCTAATCTGAACTCCAAACTGTGTTTCCAGGACCTTTTTAAAAATCAAAATATTGCACTAATCGCTTTCCAGCCTCTTCTGAAACCTGTGCTCATGAAATATCAATTTAACTTCTTAAATTATATCTTACTTTCTTTATTGCTCTAATCATTTGATAAGAATTTCAGTTATTAATTATTTTAATCAAATATCAGAGGGGTAGCCGTGTTAGTCTGGATCTGTAAAAGCAGCAAAGAATCCTGTGGCACCTTATAGACCTCTAAAACGTCTGTTAGTCTATAAGGTGCCACAGGATTCTTTGCTGCTTTAATCAAATATAAATTTTCAAACAACCTTTGGAAAAATCAAGCTTTTGTGTACAGTAGTTTCAAAATTAATATATACCAGATGTGATAGACCCAGGCCAGTGGGGTACATAGAGTGGTAGAAGGTAGGTATTGGCCACTGAATAAGCAGTTTTCTGTTCCCTGACTGACCAGAGCAGGGGCTGCTCCAGGCTAGGGTGGACACATGATTCCAATTAACCTGCAAAGAGTCAGTTGAAGCTGTTAGGCTAATGTGAACACCTGACTCTAATTAAGTCCCCTCTGATAGTATAAATGTGCTCACTCTGGTCAGGCCAAGGAGAGTTAGGGAGCCAGAGGAGAGGAAGTGTGGCTGAAGGGCTGGGTAATGAAGACACCCTCAAGCCACTGGAAAGGGAACCGTAAGGTAAGGGTGAAGAAGGCATTGAGAGAGAGAAGCAGGAGAGCTGTGGGGAAGTGGCCTAGGGAAATGTAGCAACTCTGGGCTACATAGAGGGTCACAGTGAATCTCTGAGGCTAGTCTAATCTATCAGGAAGTGCGAGACCCATTGAGACAAGGTCGGAGCTCTGCCACACAGAATATGTAGCAAATTTTCCACTGTCACTGTTAACTAAGGCATCCTTTTCAGGATTTACTAGACAAAGAACAGCTATCCAGTGAACCTGAAAAAAGAATAATATGTAAAAATGAGCAAACTATGAAAACACGTACTCTGGACCATAGGCACTAATTAGAGTGAAACTGAAGACAAGAGATGAAATAAAAAAATAGTTTGGGGTTTTATCAGCACACTTAGGAAGCTCCAAAGAGCTGCCTCATGATTTATGTGAGTCAGATATTTTAATTATCTTTATGGATAATTCTGCTTTTAAATACAACAGAAAATGTTTCAACTGTATGATTAGCAATAAGGATACAATATCACTACTCATTTTACAATATTAGAAAACCATTTAAAAATAGCTATCAATAATGCTGAATTTGGATGCATCTCTAATGAGTTAATTACAATGACAGCAAAGCTTCAGTTTCAATGAGCATCCTGTTACTGTCATTAAATGAAAATATGCAGGCAGAGTTTGAGCACCATTCTCAAATGCCCCATGGACATCACAAGTGAAATTAAGCTGAAGTAATTAATGCTAACAGAAAAAAAATTATTGTAAAAAGTGGTAATTGCCATCTGTTCTTGTCAGCATTATTAATGTGCATAGAATGGCTTTTATTACAGAAGAGCTAAATGTGGAGTTGACAAATTTGTTTGTTTCAAAGTAGCTGGACTTGCATTAAAGAAGTTATTGGACAAAACAAATTCAAAATGTTAACACAGTCAAATGGCCTTGCTGTATCAGCCATTTCACAGTAAGTTGTATTGCAATGAATACAGATGATCTATGATTCATAACACTTAATTCTTCATTTGTGTGTAAACGATACATAGTTACTCCATAGATAGGCTTTAACTTACAACTTGTCGGGGGGAGGAAGGGGAGTGGTTATGCACACTCTGGGGGAATGGTTTCTAAAGTGCACTAATGTGTTTCACATTAATTGGTCCGTGTAGACCTTGCTGGTGCACACTACAAGTTCCCTAGTGTGCTTTAACATAGGAAAACAGAGCTATGTTAAAGAATTAGTGTGCATTAGGAATCATACCCCCATAGTGCACATTACCCCTCCATCTGGACAAGACCTAGGATATTTAAGTGAGCTATAATACAAGTTTTGAGTTCTTGTTTGTGGGGGAAAGTGTGGTTCATCTACAGTTTCCATGACTACCCAGTCTTCAGTCAGTTTTATTTGCTAGAGTTAGAGCATGCCTTTGTTATTGTTATAAATTCAGGATACTCTGTAGTTAAAGATTTTTTCCCCTTCATTTGTCTAGTAAGTAGTTTGATTCAACCAAAATACAGCTCTTTTCAGAAGATTATTATTAGAGTTTTTTATTAGATTATTTTAGAGTTTGATTCCTGATATAGGCCTAAATTCAGCCATCCACCTCTATGCAACCAAGCACTTAAGCATGCGTTCAACTTGAGTCATGTGATTAGGTGTCAGCAACCTCAATGGGGCTTAAGCATGAGTTTGAATTTTTGCTGAATTTGGGCCATAAGGTCTGGTCCTGAGAGTCAGGTAGCTCCTGCAACTTATTTTGAATGCAGTGGGAAGTATGGGGACACATCACTAACATAATCAAGCCAAGAACAAGGAAAGACACTCAGCTTCCTATAAGCTTTGAGTTTTTTTAAATGTTTTCAGTTGTAGGGGTTTTTTTTAAGAACCAATGCTCTGAATTTAACACGTCTTCTATTTTGTTTCTCACTTTAATTTATTGCTGTGATCCTGGCTTACCATATTGATCATATCATCATATTATTTAATTAAAATTCCACCTATTTAAAGATCAATGGCTTTTTAAAAAAATAGCTAAATATATAACATTTCTAGAAGTGTATGTTGAGATGATTTCCATCTCCTTCCTCCACAGAACTGTGCCTTTTCCTAGTCTGTATTTATAGCATGATTGCACCATATTTATGCCCTGCTCCTGTGAGGTGTTCAGCACAGGTAGACTTGCCTTAGTTTCAATAGGGCATTGTGTTTTGCCAATGAGGAGCAGCTTGCCAGAAGCTTCGGTTGCAATATTGAAAGCACCTGGGTTTAAAAATGTGAAATTTAGCCATGCCTAATATTGGTAAGTGTAGATGCAAAAATATGTTAAAAACATTTCCCTATGCACCAAACAGAATTTTATATTTTAGAACAACTGCAATTTTTTTCTCAGTATGATGAACATAACCATCACATATAAATACTTGGACTGAGAATTCACAAATTTTAATTATACTCTGAACACTTCCTCCAAAGTTGTTCATTTTACTTGTCAGCCATTGAACCTCAATATAAATTATGCAGGAACAATAATGCAGGAGAACTTTTAACACATTTTTCTGTGCTGCCTTCATGAGGGTCCCCCTGCATGGTAGCACTGCTTGTAAAATAGACTCCCCTCCCTCTCTTCCCCTTCCCCCGCAGCCTGGAGCTTCTCTAATCCCTAATTATTAGGTAATCATGTTAATTTGAGAAAATATGTAGCAAGGAGTTTCCCAATCCACAGGAAGGATGTAAAGGGCAAATACATTGTTTGATTTGGGCTATGTCTACATTTTGAGCTGGGGTGAGATTCACAAATACATACTTACACTAGTTCTCATTGAGCTACAATGAGGGTAAATAAAAGCATAGATGTGGTAGCATGCTTAGCAACAGTGGAGACACACTGAACCTTGCCACGTACATACTCATCAGGTTCACGTGGGTTAAATGATGAAGTTACTTAAATCCTGTGCTCATACAATGGAAGTCTATGTGTAATTTATTTATCTTCCTGCGGATCTTTGTTATCTGGTTATCTGTTTCTGCATTAGAAATACTACTGAATAGTTCAGTTAAGGATATCTTTAAAACGTTTGCTAGAATGTGGTGTATTTAAAGTTGAAGCCTTTATCATGTGCTCTGTATGAATCTAAAGCTAAAATCATGTGAAAAATGAGGAGGGTAAAGGACATATCTGTATTCTACTACAGTGCATACTGTGTATCAGTAACTCTGAATATCAATACCAAGCCAAATCATATGTTTCACATGCTCAGTCTCTGATAGCCAAACACATTAAAATGTGGGGCCACATCTCAAAACATTGCCTTTCCATTTATTTCACTTTGTTATGTCACACAGCAAACAAATTTCAAAGTAACTTAATGTCTTAATAAAACCAAAGCTAGTGGCAGTGTAGGGATATTGTAGGTGAAAAAGTAGAAATCCACTTGCACAGTGTATCAAACTATTAGTATTTCTAAAATGGTGGGTATTGACACAGTTGCAGTCAATTCATTAACAGAAACTTGAAAAATTAGATGAGTAGAAATACAACAGATTAAATCGATGTTAATCTTTCTTTCTTTCTTTCTTTCATCTACCCCTCCTTATGTGTGAATGTCTTCCCCCATTGCTAACAATGAATCCTGGCACAAACCAACCAATGCTGTAAATTTGTCTGCCTAGATATAATGCATAAATATTGTTTGTAGTAGTTGGGCTTGAAATTATCATTTCAATTACCAAGCAAATGGGTACATGTGTGCGATTTTAATTTAACTTCATGCTATTGCTCCTTCTGCTTGAATTGTCTTTATGCAGTTCTTTTATTTCTCTTCAGCTGTCTTCAAGATTATATATATGTAACCGTGTGTGTGTGTGTGTGTGTGTGTGTGTGTGTGTGTGTGTGTGTGTGTGTGTAACAAAGTTCCTCCTCTACCTTGGTGGGTCTTGTGCTTATTGGTGGATTTGCTCACCTCACAGATTCACTCTGTGGGTCGGGAAACAGCCCAGAGACCTTTCCGTCTGGTAGAAGCCGCAGTCCAGGTCAATTCCTCCTGGAGTTGGGAGGTTTGGGGGGAACCCGGGCCTGGCTTCTACTCCAGGTTCCAGCCCAGGGCACTGTGGACTGTAGCTGTCTAGAGTGCCTTCTGGCAAAGTTGCGTGACAGCTACAACTCCCTGGGCTATTTCCCCATGGCCTCCTCCCAACACCTTCGTTGTCCTCACCATCTGACCTTCCTCCTGATGTTTAATAACGCTTGTACTTCTCAGTCCTCCAGCAGTATGCCTACTCACTCTCAGCTTCTTGCGCGCCTCTTGCTCCGAGTTCCTCACATGCACTTCCTCTCCTCTGGTTCCCTGGCTCCTTTTGGCCTAACTGGAGTGAGCCCTTTTATAGCATCAGAGGAGCCTTAATTCGAGTCAGGTGCTTAACAGCCTCACCTGACTCTTTGCAGGTTAATTAGAGTCAAGTGTTCTCATTAGCCTGGAGCAGCCCCTGCTCTGGTCACTCAGGGAACAGAGAACTGCCTCTCCAGTGGCTAGTAAATCTCTCTTCGACTACCCTGCTGTTCCCAACTGGCCTGGGTCTATCACTATCATTATAAGAAATACTGTACTACTAATAAGAAATAGTGATTTGAGCCATTGAAGCTTGTTCCATTTAACACCTTTTTCCTTACTTGGATCATCAGTGATGTCATCATTTCTTTTTCAATCACTGTATGGTTTTTGTTGTTTTTTACCCAACAGGCAATTTTATATAAAAATAACTTATAGATAATAAGGATTTAAGGGACTGAGACAGGGAGAGATGACATGAGGTTGAATAAAGGACTTCTTCTCATGTTCTTCTCACAACTAGATGTGTTTCCAGAACCATGCATGTGCAGTGGCTCTTTCTGTCACAGCGGCAAGGTCCTCCTCCATACAGGTCTTCCCACGGAGTCGGCAAATAAGCAGGTGCTCCATGATTTGCACTTCCCCACATGTGTGTATATTTGTGTCACTAGAGTAGCTGAATTTGATCATATTAGTCTTTAATCTGCCACTTTGCGTGTGTAGGCAGTTCAAGCATTGCCACATTGACCACTCTGTATTGGTCCCTCCAGGAAGTCCCTCCTGGGGTTCCAGAACTATTTTGGTGAGGATGACTGCACATAATCTTTCATTCTATAACCTCAGTCATGCCTTGCCAGCTGTCATATCCAAAGGCACAACACTAGTCATAAAACTCTTTTGCAATTTAAGGTGTTTGGTTACTCCTGTGTAACCATATAGTGGGTGCCTTGGGTCTTCCATCTGTCATGATTTTTCCCTTTGGCCATAGCAGAAGCATTCATGTCATGTCCCCTGTCAGATTCCTATGAATCTGCGAATTCTGCTGCACGTCTTGTCACTAACAATTTCAAATGAATGAAGGACTAAAATACAGAATTATAGAAAAACTATTTATAGTGTTATCAATGGTATACACAGACTTCTGAAATCTGAGAATTGTCTATACTGTTGTGTTTATATTATGTAACTTGAAATAGGTGACTGAACATTTTACATCATCTTCAACTGAGATGTAGCTGAAGGAGAAATAGTATGTCCATAGTCAAGAAAACCTGTAGCACAACTGGGCATATAGGCCAGGTCTTCTGATGTTCAGCCATTTGCTTTACCCACCCTACCATACTTTCTCTTTCCTAGTTATTCTTCTCTTTTGGACACCTGAACTGCAGTTTGAATCTTGGAGCATCTATAGCATAAGGCTCTAAACCTAGAAATTCAATGGCACTATTCAGATGTTACTGCTTTTGCAGGAATGGGGCCTAACTTAGCATCCTACCCTCAACTGGTGTACTGATGTTATGTACTGATTTGCTATATTCTTTGAAACAAACACAACATCACACCCGAGAGAGAGAGAGAGGGAGAGAAAGGCATTTCAATGGTTGGTGAAGTATTTCCTCTGTCTTCAGCTTGTATAAGAGCTAGCTGGAAAAGTTTTAAAGAAAAAGAGTATAAAAATTTCAAGGAAAATATTTTCAGTTTTCTGACAAGCTCTTCTTTGTATGTTAGTTTGAGGGAGTTTTTTTGCTTCTTCAAAACCTTTCAATAGGAAAGGAGGTCTATAAATTATTATGGTACCATAGTGATAGAACTGCAAATAGTGTAATTTCAAGATAGATTTTCTAGACTTGTCTGCTAGTTTTAGCTACTTTAAGACTGTAATACACATTTCAGAATTCTCTGCAAATTTTCAGATTTTTTAAGATTTTAAAGCAGGTTCAGAATGGTTTCCCTAATTCTTTGCTTATGAAGCTCAAATATTATTAGCATTCTACAATCCATTATTTCATGGGGCTTATAAAAGTTCCTGGAAGGTGGCCTTCCACATTCAAAAGTTTTTCAGCCACTGCTCATCATTCCATATCTGCAAAATGATGTGGTTCCGCTAGGCGGTGCTCGTTTCACAGGACGAGAAACGGCACTCAATAAAGTGCAGCTGTTCTGTGACTGCCAGCAGCAACTGTGAATTTTTTTTTCCAATGACTTGCAGTAGAGTTGCTTGTAGGACATTGCTATGTTCTGTGCTGTGGACCCTACTTCAGTTCTAGAAATACTGCAGAAGGTGTAAGGTGTTTGAGATACTCAAAGCAAGAATGCACAACTGAGTAGGCTCCATGCTTCTGGGGTTATGGCATATGCCCAGTGGTTTTAAGGCACGAAAACCAATGTTTTTTTTGCTGATGAGCACAGTGCATCATGGGATGCCAATGCAATGTTCCCATTGTCACAAGGGACAATGTGTTGGTCCTGTGAGACATTGCACAAACTTCCCAAAACACACTGTGCGAAGTTGCACTTTGGGATAGCTACCCATGATGAACTGCTTTTTGAATCAATGCAGGCACTGCTAGTGAGGATGCACTCCATCAAGACAATGAACATGGTGTGGCCACGCACAATCAAATTAGATAAAGTTGACTTAATTATGTAGTGTAGAGAAGCCCTCAGTGAAAATCTTATGGCTTCTTCTTTTGCCCTTTTGTAAGAACTTGTATACTTCTTAGTTTATTTCTTAATTAGATTATTTTTTTAAGAACATTTGGTCTGAACACCTCCAGTACTTTTATTTCCTTAGTAAAACTGTGCCTCTCTAGTCTTATATGTGACACTAGTTAAAATAGCCTTGAAGAAATTATCCTCTCCTTAGCCTTCAGAAATTTTTAAAATTAAAGTATCCTTATCTTTTTGCAAAGAATATCTGAAACGTGGTTTTGAACTAGGACTAGGATCCATAAATCATTGGATTATTCTGGATTCTCTCTGCTATAACTCTTCATAACAAGAGTCAACACAAGAAACAAAATTGCCTTTTATTCAATTTTTACTGTTCATCTTTACTTTTTTTCTCCAAACATTGCAATATACCTCTTCATCAGACTCACTTTCTCAAAGCAACCCAGCATATCCATACCATGTCTATGAAAAAGCACTGCATCAGAAACTCATTTTCTAAAATTATAGAATATAGACCTAAGATGCCTACTGATTTTTGAGTGCCTTAATCTTTGGGTGACAAATGTGGTTCCCCTAAAAAAAAGCAGTATATTTGAAGTGTCTCAGGTTGGGCACCCAAAGTTAATGTACATATTTGAAAATTTAGTCAACATTTCCTTGTTTATATGTGAAGTGTTCATCACTTTTTATTCTAAAATTTTTTTTAAAAAGTGGAGATTTACGTAAACAAATCAGAAGCATTCCCAAAGACGGTGGGAAGTGCATATGTTATGTAAGGAAGGGGTCAGCTTACCACATTCGATGCCCTCTCATGAAGGGAATACCTCTCAAACCAAACCATTAAAGTATTCTTTTCCAAAAAGAGGTGGGATCTATAATATATACTTTACATAGATCAATCAAATACAAAGAAATATAGTTAGTACACAGCCTTGGTGGGCAGCAAATGTAGTTATTTAATATTTCTTATTCAGTATTCTATCGTTATTAACAAAAAGCTGACACATATGAACTAGCCTGCACTACCTTTCTGTACATGCTTCCTGATTTATTAAATGGTTATGTTAACTTACAAAACAGAATTTAATGAGAAAATATAATTTCATTTACTTTTGAAAACATTTTGGAAAACAAGACTAGTCTTTTTGCTATGAAGCAGGTATTTTTATAGCAGTTTAGGTATGTGCAAAGTCCTTTGTCCTTCTCCAGCTCTCACAAAAATTCTTGCCACTTATTGCTTCTTCCCACTCCATCTCTGTACTTAGTAATTTCCTATATAGTTGATGAGAAGCAGCCTCCCACTAATCTTTTCTTGCAGCTGCAATGGAAACAGTAAGCTGCCAACCAGCAGATTCTCTCTGAAGGTCTTGCTTCAAAGACAGGGAGGAGCACTTCTAACACACACACGCAGAGCCCAGGAGAACTACAATTTGTCTTATGGGGATGTTTCTCCCTTCAAGTCTCATTTACTTCATGCTTTTCCATTGGAGACATGAAGTGTGAGGTTCGTTTATCGTTAGTATACTGTATATATGAAAGAAAATGAAGAATAATTTTCTACTCATGAAAAACGATGTAATTTCTATTAGCAAGAGCAAATTATGTGGAAAAAGTGATTAACCAAGCAAAGTAATTGGTCAGATCACTTAATTTAGCCAATGTGAGCTAAGGGAATTACTCGTACTTACAGTTCAATAGCACTGCATTGACAAATTCTTATTAAGGACCCAAGAATGTAGGTGAAGACTGTATTCATGAATCTCCGTTTGTGAATGCTTTTTTTATGCCTATCTTTTAATCAGAATCTGGATATAGAAAAGGATAAAGTGTTTTGAATCATGATTGAAGTAGAAGACAAAATGTTTTATCTACTGCATAGCTCTTCATTTGTGTGAGAATGAGAGACATTGTAGTGTAGTAAAAGGGATTCTGTTGTAACTTACACCTAGGCTGTCTGAACAAAGGGCCAATTAAGGAAATATGAACCTTTCAAAGCCATGGGATCTAGGCTCCTAATGATTTGCGGCATACCTCAGCTACCTACTAAGCAAGCAGATGTTGGTTGGTTGTAAATTAAACATTTTATTTACTTATTAAATAAACACAGTTCTCTCATTCTTCTCCAAAATATTTTCAGTGCTTATTAAGGTTCAGAATGGTGCAAGACCTCAATTTCAGTGCCCCCAAAACTGGTCCATGTAGACTGTTGCTGCTAGCATGAGCTCCCTGGTGTATTCCTGGCTGGTGTTTCCCAGTTTTGCCCTCTCCGTTTAGTTCCAACTTGCTCTGTGTTGGTCCTGGGCCTTTCAAATTTAGCTTCTGGTTTAATCATAAGTCTTTTTTGTAGTCCATGGTCTATCCTCATATAGGACTAGATCAAAAATAGGTGTACATCTTTTGTAGCAGGAGGAGAAAATAAATAATAGCAATCAGGACCTGGTATCCATGTTGGGTTTCCTCTGCTCCCTCTCCAGTCTGGACTGGGGTGTGTATGTGGGGGGGGTGCTTGACTCATTTCACTTGAATAGTGCTATGATAATTGCCTAGTCTGTGGTTGTTAGCTATTTTGTGGTCAGATCTGTAGACAGGCTGTGGATCTGTAAAGATCTTCCGCAGTAGGACAAGGATAGACATTTTATGTCCTTCCCTCTTCTTCTTCTTTCTCCCTCAAGGGTGTGGCTAACCCTTTAACAGCCAAGTATTTCTCATGTGGAGAAACAATTCTGCCTCAGACACTACTGCCACTAAAACATTGTTTGCCAAATTCTTTTGGAATAAAAGTCCAAGTACTACTACTGACTACTTGTCATAGGTCTGGTCCAATAGGATGCCCTTTCTGTAATAAAGAAATAGAATAAATCTGTTGTTCTTGCAGTAAATAAAAAAAATCTTCTCTGACTTAAACACTGAAATTTACATGTTGAAGTCACCAACTGAAAATAAACAAGGAACACTTCATTGTCATTTTGAAGACACTTTTCTGATCTTAATGTGACTAAAATGTGTTAAGTTACATATATTAGATCTATAGAGCTAACAACAGGATCCTTAGGCATGTCTGGAAATATTAATAGGACTAATAGCTCTTACAGGGAAAAGTCATATACTGATTTGTCTATAGCAGGATATAAAGTGAGGAGTCACAATACAGTGTTTATCCCTTTCATTATGGGTTAGTTTTGATCTATGATTAAAGGAGAATTGATAAAGAATTTTACATGCATACCAGGTCCCCAGTGAAGAATAGAGATTATAAATAAAGCCCCAAAGTTATTGTGGCAATGGCATTTTGTTTATTATCATCCAACAGACTTTTCTTGACAGTAGTCTAAAGATGGGCTATTGTACTGGTATTCAGGCAAAAATTCTCTTGGCACTGAAACATATCAAAGGCATCACAGATCAAAGTCAACAGTGTCACAATGAATATGCTAAATGTCCATCCATAGTAAACAAACCTGTTCCCTTGGTAACACCCGATTAAGAGAAACATGAAAACATGCTTATTTATGTGAATATTAATTATGAAAAACAGATCCATCCGCCTGAGACATGTAATGCTTCAGCATAATGTAAATACTCTTGTGCTTAAGTTACTGAATGACAAACAGTGTGTCTTCAAAGCAGAAGCTTTTGGAAAGATCATCACAGTTCAAGACAGGTTTAGATCACAGAACTGAAAGGACAATTAAGATGCAGCCCAAGAAGTCATCTTTGCTTGACCCCACTATAAATAGCACCATCCAGCTAACCTGTTCTTTATTATTGTTTTAACACAAAAGTTGTCCCCTAACCTGATTTTGGTGTAGTTTCATTTGTAGTGTAGATTTCACTATAACCATCTTTGCAATTAGGCTGAATCAAAAAAACATACACAAAATTTGAAGGATAGAATTCTATATGAGTCACAAGAAATTATTCACATAAACCTGTGCAAAGAGAAGCTGTTGATTTTTGTTAGAGGTGTGATGGTCACTAACTTCACTATTCAATTTGAGGACCTAGCTATTCATGGCAGAATATATTTGTTGTTCAGTATTCGTGATTACAATCTGAGAGTCCCTGTCCTCATTCTGGGGACTTTGCCATTGAAAGTTTTTCTGAAAAAGACTGCATCTGATTTAAGAGAGAGAGATAGCAAGATATAAATGCCCTTATTTTTACAATGTGTTTTTGTTTTGTGATAGGATGATCTGATATAGAACAATTTAAAAGGATGTAGCAACTATTTCACTATCCCCACTAGTGTGTGTGTGTGTAGGGGGGGCATAATCCTATTTCACTGCTCTAATATCAGAAAAAAAAATCATTTAACAATAGTGAAGACATAGCTAAAAAATACATTTTAAAGCATGAGGAAAACCGAAGAGATCATTTATAGTGCTTTACACAAAACAAGATGAGTACGTAAATAAATGAATACCAGCAGTACAAATATTGTAGTATTACCTCTAATTATCACAATCCTGTCTTCAAGACATGATGTTTTTAAAGTTTGCTGTATCTATGACTTTGTGAATGGTATGTCTGTGTGCATATATGAGGAATAGGGCAATTAATAGTCTAACACAGATATGGGTTTGTTTGTTTATTCTACTGGGGCTGATTAAAAGGCTGTTCACCCCATTTCGGAATAATCCCTACCTCTACTGATGACATACTGTGTGAAAAAGTGGGGCTGCTATTGTTGGCAGTTGGACTACTCTCCCTAGTTACTGTCACAAGAGATCCTGGAGTACTACCCCTCATATATCATAGCAAGGTCTTGTGCGAATCCTGATAGTGGAAGGGTCTACCAACAAGAAATTGTAATAGTCTCTCACTGTCTCTCTCTCTCTCCAAAAAAAAGAGACCAAGACAGATATAACATCTGAGCTACAATAGTGACTTGCTGCTTTGTTAGTGAATAAGAGGTGTGGTGAGTGTATTGTTGTTCTTATCAATTTAGAATCAAACTTGATGGAGAATCTAGAGTATTCTATTTCCAATTTCCATGCTGCTTTATAATTGTGATGAAGTCTGTACAAAAATGAAACATCAACACAATTTATGGAACAAACCACTTTAATGACACTCTTTTCTACTTAAAAAATGTCAGACATCCATAAAAAAAATTACTTTCAAACAAATCATCTGTTATAAAAAAAAGGAAATTAATTAATTTAAAAATTAAAATGAGTTCCTTCCCCAAGCAGAGTTTTTACCCCAAAAAAGAAGTAGATTTCAGAGTCTCTAGCATTTTTTGATGTTAATATTGCTTTTACATGGAAGGTGATCAGTTACTATGGTGATGGGCAGCACTATATAACCCTAATATGGATTAATGGTGTCAGATTCTATCTGTTTGTTCATACAAGGAAAACATATGTGAAATACCTTATTTTTATGGAATTTTTCATGCTTTCACTTGGGTCTAGAAAACACCCTTTGTTCAATATTCTCAATAACTCACAAAATATGAGATCCTCTCAATGTTCAAAATACTATGTCTAGATTTCCTTTGTTGTAATCAAATTCTGTACAGTTAATGGATAACGGCTCTTATATTGTATTTCAAAGATAATGAGATCAAAGGCACCTTAGAGTTCTGCTTTTGTTGTTATTTTGACATCAATAGTTCTATACTATTGAAGCACAAAAAAAAAGTCTGATCAATTATCTTTCATGTGGAAAAAACCAAGCTGGGAGAAACAAACCCTCTGCTTTACAGTGTGATATCTTTTAAAACAAAAATTCACATTGGAAACAGAAGATTAAGGCCATGATCTTGTAAATAATTGTGCATGAGTTTAACTTCATGCATTTGCGTAGCAGCCCTGAGATTAAGTTTGTATATAAATGTTTGCAGAATCAGGGTATATATAGTCAAGTTTAACATGTCTATCAGGGCCAGCTCCTGGTCTTTCCCCTCATTCCACTTGTCAAACACATTCATACAGTTTCTGTGATTCATGGTTTCCCACAAAGGGGGAGCAGGTTAGCTTTAATCATGTTTATATCCACGTCAAGCTAAATCAGCTTTGTACTGTGGCTGAATTGTTATTTGCCTAACTAGATTCTTTGTATATGTGAAACACTTTTCACCAGATGTCATCTGTATTGATTGCAGCTGAAAAGTATAGGTGTACCTCCTTAGATTGAAAAATTGACCAACAATGGAATAAAATTTCTTAAACTGCCAGCTGAAGGCATTCTTAACCATAGGATTTCACTTCTTCAAAACAAAGGAGCAAGAGTTTTCCCTATGAAAACTAAAATCTTGTCTAGATGTGTTTTGTGGTCCCTTTAAAATGTTGGCTAAATCTGTTACAACTTCAACTGCTTTCTGTGAAGGATTTTCCATTTTAGCTCATAGGGTCATATTTTTAAATGGTCAGCCTTTCATCTCTGAGCACTATGACTGCTCAGAGCTCCATATGAAACTGCAGAAAAACCTGAGAGTCTCTGGATTAAGCTTAGAAGTGTGAGCAACAAGGGTGATGTCGTGGTGGGAGTCTGCTACAGACCATCAGACCATGAGGATGAGGTGGAGGAGGCTTTCTTCTGGCATCTAACAGAAGTTACTAGATCACAGTCCCTGGTTCTCATGAGTGACTTCAATCACCCTGATATCTGCTGGGTGAGCAATACAGTGGTGCACAGACAATCCAGGAAGTTTTTGGAAAGTGTGGGGGACAATTTCCTGGTGTAAGTGCTGGAGGATCCAACTAGCAGAGATCTTCTTCACCTGCTGCTCACAAATAGGGAAGAATTCTTAGGGGAAGCAAAAGTGGGTGGCAAACATGGGAGGCAGTGACCATGAGATTGTCAAGTTCAGGATCCTGACACAAGGAAGAAAGGAGAGCAGCAGAATACGGATCCTGGACTTCAGAAAAGCAGACTTTGATTCCCTCAGGAAACTGGGCAGGATCCCCTGGGAAAATAATATGAGAGGGAAAGGAGTCCAGGACAGCTGGCTGTATTTAAAGAATCCTTATTGAGGTTGCAGGAACAAACCATCCTGTTGTACAGAAAGAATAGTAAATATGGCAGGTGACTAGCTTGGCTTAACAGTGAAATCCTTGCTGATCTTAAACACAAAAGAGAAGCTTACAAGAAGTGGAAGATTGGACAAATGACCAGGGAGGAGTATAAAAATATTGCTCAGGCATGCAGGAGTGAAATCAGAAGACTAAATCATACTTGGAGTTGCAGCTAGTGAGAGATGTTAAAAGTAACAAGAAGGGTTTCTTCAGGTATGTTAGCAACAAGAAGAAGGTCAAGGAAAGTGTGGGCCCCTTACTGAATGAGGGAGGCAACCTAGTGACAGAGGATGTAGAAAAAGCTAATGTACTCAATGCTTTTTTATTTTTTTTGCCTCTTTCTTCATAAACAAGGGCAGCTCCCAGACTACTGCACTGGGCAGCATAGCATGGGGAGGAGGTGACCAGCCCTCTGTGGAGAAAAAAGTGGTTCAGGACTATTTAGAAAAGCTGGACGAGCACAAGTCCATGGGGCCAGATGTGCTGCTTCTGAGGGTGCTAAAGGGGTTGGCTGATGTGATTGCAGAGCCATTGGCCATTATCTTTAAAAACTCATGGCAATTTGAGGAGGTCCCAGATATCTGGAAAAAGGCTAATGTAATGCCCATCTTTAGAAAAGGGAAGGAGGAGGATCTGGGGAACTACAGGCCAGTCAGCCTCACCTCGGTCCCTGGAAAAATCATGGAGCAGGTCCTCAAGGAATCAATTCTGAAGCACTTAGAGGAGAGGAAAGTGATCAGGAACAGTCAGCATGGATTCACCAAGGGCAAGTCATGCCTGACTAACCTAATTGCCTTCTGTGATGAGATAACTGGCTCTGTGGATGAGGGGAAAGCAGTGGACGTGTTATTCCTTGACTTTAGCAAAGCTTTTGATATGGTCTCCCACAGTATTCTTGCCGGCAAGTTAAAGAAGTATGGATGAATGACTATAAGGTGGGCTCAACAGGTAGTGATCAATGGCTCCATGTCTAGTTGGCAGCTGGTTTCAAGCGGAATACCCCGAGCGTTGGTCCTCGGGCCGGTTTTGTTCAATATCTTCATTAATGATCTGGAGGATGCTGTGGTCTGCACCCTGAGCAAGTTTGCAGATGACACTAAATGGAGAGGAGTGGTAGATACGCTGAAGGGTAAGGATAGGATACAGAGGGACCTAGACAAATTAGAGGATTGGGCCAAAAGAAATCTGATGAGGTTCAACATGGATAAGTGCAGAGTCCTGCACTTAGGACGGAAGAATCCCATGCACTGCTACAGACTGGGGACCAAATGGCTAGGCAGCAGTTTGCAGAAAAGGACCTAGGGGTTACAGTGGACGAGAAGCTGGATATGAGTCAACAGTGTGCCCTTGTTGCCAAGAAGGCTAACGACATTTTGGGCTGCATAAATAGGGACATTACCAGCAGATGAAGGGACATGATCATTCCCCTCTATTTGTCATTGGTGAGGCCTCATCTGGAGTACTGTTTCCAGTTTTGGACCCGACACTAGAAGAGGGATGTGGAAAAATTGGAAAGAGTCCAGCGGAGGGCAACAAAAATTATTAGAGGGCTAGAACACATGACTTATGAGGAGAGACTGAGGGAACTGGGATTGTTTAGTCTGCAGAAGAGAAGAATGAGGGGGGATTTCAACTACCTGAAGGGGGGTTCCAAAGATGGTACCAGATGACAGACAAGGAGTAATGGTCTCAAGTTGCAGTGAGGGAGGTTTAGGTTGGATATTAGGAAAACCTTTTTCACTAGGAGGGTGGTGAAGCACTGGAATGAGTTACCTAGGGAGGTGGTGGAATCTCCTTCCTTAGAGGTTTCTTAAGGTCAGGTTTGACAATGCCCTGTCTGGGATGATTTAGTTGGGGACCAGTCCTGCTTTGAGCAGAGGGTTGGACTAGATGACCTCCTGAGGTCCCTCCCAACCACGGTATTCTATGATTCTATGATTCCTTCAGCAATGCTGTATTTGGGGTTGGTTGCATTAATCTTAATTATTAGCTCAAGAGAGTGGGCAAAGTTTGACTTTGACCCAGGTCAGTAGTGATAGAAACAGTTTCCATAATGGTTGTTATCTAACACTTCTTTGGGAAATTAATTGTTGATTTTAGTACCTAGTTGTGTCCACATCACACAAACTACCACCACAATTGGCATTAGTTGGCAGCTTTAGTGGAGAAACTAGGGATTGTGCTGGTATGCAGAATAAGCTACATACTCACACTCTGGAAGTAGTCCCTTCAGAGCTGATCTGGGGCACATTGATGGAGAAAGCTACATTTGCCTGTGCAATACTTGTTCTGTGGATAAAAAGAGCGTCAGTCTCCAGAGATGTTGCTCCAGCAGTAAACTCACTAATTTTTTTCTGTCAGTACAATATGTCCTGCTTTGTTGCTGAGTAAATATTGATAGATAAAAGTGATCTAGTCCAGTAAAAAATGCATTTGAAAATGACATACAGGTCAGGCAGTTCTTCATTTGAAAGTGCCAGTTACTTTCCTTTGCATCTGTTTAGATTGTTATATAAAATATTAATAATTAGCTTGCTAAATGCCAACTATCCCTTTATTGTGTTAATATTTTATTATTATAGTAATATAAAGAAGTACATCCCTCTCCATAGATGTTGCTCACAGCTATGATAGGGTCAGAATTTTGAAGCATCATTTTTTTTCCTGGTCTTGAAGTGTACTTTTCAAAGTTTACTTTATCATTAATTTGTTTTGCAGTGGACATTTTGGAGTTTTTGATGCTCCTCAATTAACCCTTTTGCATAATGATAAATATAATAGATATGAATAAATACTATTACTGTGGCAAATAGATTAGTGTGTGTTTTTAGGTTTGTTTATTTTAATTCTTCCACTTTATATGTCTCCACTGCTGTGTGAGTGCCTTTCAATGACACATCTTTGGAATTAGAATATTGGGAGATACCTGGTATTTTAGGCCTTGAACATTAAGCATGTGAGTAGTCCCTTGCAACTCTGAGTTCAATAAGACTATTCATGTCTCATTAAAGTTAAGCCGATGCATAATTTTTTGCAAGATCTGGGCAAAAGTTTGGTCCCCCCCAAGTGGAAGCATGTCACTAAACTGTCAAAAAGCCAGCTTATAATATGACCTTCACTCCACTGAGACTTCACAAAATTCTACCACCTAACTACATAATGATGCCTAACTTATTTGAGAGGTTTAAAGTGTTGGTGAGATACACGTATTTTGTGATTGTTGTAGTCATAAATAGAACACAAGAAATACTTCAGTCCTCAGGAGACTATGCCCCTTCATGCTACCAGAATGCCCACTCACTGTAGCTTACGTTGATCTGCATCACATGATGTTCCCTCTTCTTTCCTGAGTTCATAGTGTTATCCACTAATTTGAAATTCTTGTGCTTTGAGTGCAGTGACATCAGTTGACTAAATCAGTTGAAAAGGATAATGATAGTTATGTTGATATTCAAATGTGAAGCCTAATCATTATAATTTAACACCCCATTTTGATAAATAGTGGCAAGGGATAACTCTAAATTATTTCATGTTATCTTCCAATATCACTGCATTACTTTACTTGGATTCACAATTTGAAGATTACCTTTATAACCAGGTGGAAGAAGGAAGATATTGGTGTCTTCCAATATTACTATAGTTTTATTGAGCTTTCCTGCATTAGGAGCCTGGGCTCCGATTTTTAAACATACCCAACACTGGTGAATTGTCAAGTTTTTAACAATTGTGCTATATATTTATTGGTTATTTTTTCTTCTTGATAGATCCATAGACTTCACTGCTGCATGATGTAGTAAGCCTCGGTTTACATATGTATCTTTAGCTTAAAATTCCCTTCTCCTTCCCTTACAATCCGGAAGACAGATTTGCTATGCCTGTCATATTTTTGGCATTGCTGAATCACCATATTGTCAAATTCACATTAACAAAATAGCATAATGGAAAGAATCCAACAACTCTAACCACTCAGAGTATTAAAAAACTACTGTGCTTCAAGCATTATTCATTAGGGAATGGTCTTTCTGAAAGCAGTGAATTTTCTGAATCCTGGGCCCATGTTTAGTACGATTTGCATAAGCCTGTTTCTTAAAATAAATGCTATTCTGCACAATGAAGGAACCACTAATAACTGAAGGGTGAAAGCAAGGCAAGAAGCAAGGAGAACTACATTTGTTCTTTACAGTAATTTTTATTTTATGACTATATTTTTTCAATAATTATGTGGCCTGTGAGAAACATCAATCCCGTGATCTATGTCAATAATATAAGTGGGAGGAGTGCTTGCTTATTTTCTCACTTTTCTAATGAAGAATTGAAAATAAATCTCAAACTAAAAATATAGTTGCAAGTGTGCTTGGTTCTCACTCCATCATTATCTTGGAAATGATAAAAAATCATTGTTTTTTTATGCTGTTGGACTAAATTTATTTCCTGGAATAACAATTAAGTGTCAGATTCACATATGAGATGGAAACACACAGCTAAGGCATCCAAACAGGCTCAACTCATTCCTGCACTGGTGTCATGCAATAACCATGTTAGTATTTGTGGTCCCAGATTAGATAAAATGTTTTGTAAAAGATGTTCCATTTCTTTTCCCTTCATGGTATCATTGCAGATCTTCCAGGGTTTATAATGCTTGGTTTGGGATCTCTAAAGCTTTCAAACTGAAGTGTTGATATATTCCTTCAACCTTAACTGCATCATGACTAAGTTTTCATCTGAAAATTTCCTCATTTAAAAAAAAAATTAGTTAGTTATTATTATAACCTAGTCCCAGATTTGGACCTTAGAGTCCAAAATATGGGGGTTAGCATGAAAACCTCCAAGCTTAGTTACCAGCTTGGACCTGGTAAAGCTGCCACCACCCAAAAAATTAGAGTGTTTTGGGGCACTCTGGTCCCCCCAAACCTTCCCTGGGGACCCCAAGACCCAAATCTCTTGAGTCTCACAACAAAGGGAAATAAACCTTTTCCCTTCCCCACTCCAGGTGTTCCTGGAGAGATACACAGAAACAAGCTCCGTGAATCTAAACAGAGGGATTCCACCCTCCCCGTTTCCAGCCTTGGAAAACAGAAGTACCGAGAGCTAATCTCTCTTCCCCCCTCACCCAGAGGGAATGCAAAGTCAGGCTAGTAAATCTAACACACACAGATTTTCCCCTGATTTCTTCCTCCCACCAATTCCCTGGTGAGCACAGACTCAGTTCCCTGGAGTTCCCCACTAAAGAAAAACTCCAACAGGTCTTAAAAGAAAGCTTTATGTAAAAAGAAAGAAAAATACACAACGCTGCCACCCATATCATAACCTAGTCCCAGATTTGGACCTTAGTGTCCAAAATATGGGGGTTAGCATGAAAACCTCCAAGCTTAGTTACCAGCTTTGACCTGGTAAAGCTGCCACCAGCCAAAAAATTAGAGTGTTTTGGGGCACTCTGGTCCCCCCAAACCTTCCCTGGGGACCCCAAGACCCAAATCCCTTGAGTCTCACAACAAAGGGAAATAAACCTTTTCCCTTCCCCCCTCTAGGTGTTCCTGGAGAGATTACACAGAAACAAGCTCCGTGAATCTAAACAGAGGGATTCCACCCTCCCCGTTTCCAGCCTTGGAAAACAGAAGTACCGAGAGCTAATCTCTCTTCCCCCATCACCCAGAGGGAAGGCAAAGTCAGGCTAGTAAATCTAATACACACAGATTTCCCCCTGACTTCTTCCTCCCACCAATTCCCTGGTGAGCACAGACTCAGTTCCCTGAAGTTCCCCACTAAAGAAAAACTCCAACAGGTCTTAAAAGAAAGCTTTATGTAAAAAGAAAGAAAAATACATAAAAATGGTCTCTCTGTATTAAGGTGACAAATACAGGGTCAATTGCTTAAAAGAAATATGAATAAACAGCCTTATTCAAAAAGAATACAATTCAAAACACTCCAGCAACTATACACATGTAAAATACAAAAAAACATATAAATTACTATCTGATCTTTTGTACTTACAACTGGGAAACAGAAGATTAGAAAGCAAGAGACAGAAATCCTCTCATAGCCGAGAGAGAGACAGGCAGAAGACAAAGAACTCAGACACAAACTTCCCTCCACCCAGACCTGAAAAAGTTTGGTTTCCTGATTGGTCCTCTGGTCAGGTGCTTCAAGTTACCTCTTTCCAGGTGTAAGAGACATTAACCCTTAGCTATCTGTTTATGACAGTTATACATGAAAAGTAAATACAAAGCTCAAAGACAATATTTTTATGTGATATTTCAAATGATTTGAATGTATGAAGAATAAATCTTAAATCACTTTATAAAACTTTTAACTTTTAGGGCCAGATTCACTGGTAACTTCTAGCTGATCTTCTGCAGCTGTAGAGCAATCCAGAGCAATCAGAGCATACATACCTTTCAAGATATAATTGTCTGCTTTCTATCACTGGAGCAGAACAAAGGCACAGTCCTCAAATTACCCAACCCCTTCTTCCCTTTCTGGGTATCACTTCCTTTCCCTCCCAGTTGTCACCTTTTTGACTTCTCCATTGATAAGGTTTCCCCAAGGGATTCCAAACTCAGGGGTTTGGCATTGGTTCCAGGCTGTATGAGTTGGAGTAAGTCAGCCAGGAATAGCACTTGTGGGGTAACCCTGAATAAAAGTAGAGGCAGAGAGACAGGCTTTTCTTGAATCCAGTGCTGGCTGGAGGAGATCAGTAGAGGATTTCTGAGCAAGTAGAGTGTCTGAGTGCTGCATGTTCCTATCACTGCTCAAGGAAACAAGACTTTTTGTATACCTATCTCATAGAACTGGAAGGGACCCCAAAAGGTCCTGGAGTCCAGCCCCCTGCCTTCACTAGCAGGACCAAGTACTGATTTTTGCCCCAGATCTCTAAGGGGTCCTCTCAAGGGTTGAGCTCACAGCCCTGGGTTTAGCAGGCCAATGCTCAAACCACTGAGCTATCCCTCCCCCATATTTCTGTTATATGTGTACACACCAAGGATTACCCTGGCTCTACATGAGCAATTACTCCTCCAAACAGAATTACCCTACAAAGCCCAAAACTTTATCTTTCCCCTGTGCCAAATGGATAACTGTACCTTACATACTTCAAAAACTTAATATGTATGTCATTTGTATCTATAAATCAAGTAGCTAAATGCCTAAATACTGTCATAGTAATGCACCTAGAATTCACTGGAGGTGCAAATTAAATGCTTGGCTGAGACACTTTTAAAAATTTGGCCCAGAGGATAGCGGGAAAATGCTATACTGCAATTGTCAGGACAACTGAATTTTCACTACCCGCATGCTTGTTACTATCTGAGGAGATAATGCGGTTTGTCATAAGACTTCACTGGGTGGTATTCTATGTATTTTCAGAAAAGGAAGGAAAAGAAAGCTCACCCAAATGACTTGGAGCTGGATTTTAAAGGTATATAGATACCTAGAGATGTAGATAGGTGCCTATACACTTTTGAAAATCCCACAGGGCACCTAACTCCCACTGAAATAGTAGATCTTTTAGTTATTAACATTAAACAATGGATACTGATTGAGGTTAATGAATAAATATGATTGCCAGTATTTACATTGAAGTACTTTTTATGTTTGCTGAGTGAATAGAGATTTGTTTATAGTTAAAGTGTTGAAATATCACTAACAATAAATTATATGTTCTGTTTTAACAGGTAAATGTTCCATTTTAAGGGTATCCCGAAGGTGGGAAAGTCTTTCAAAAGGTAAGGACCTTTTCAGAAATACTATACTAAAATGATCATGCCTTCTGACATATCTGTTAGAAAAGAAACTGAAGAACATTAATTCTGCATTGACTATATGACTGATAGTTTTGTCGACCCAAAACAAAGACTATGTATTATTTATTATCATAGGCTTTGGCTTGGTGTTAGTTGTGCTCTGTTTAAAATATAGTACAAGCTGTTATTCTTCTTTTCTTTGTAAGAATAATGGATTAACTTGATAGATTCAGAATAAGTGCTTGCTTAATGGAAGTAAAATATAGACAGCATGTAGCAGTTTGATTACACTAGTTTTTGTGCGAGATTAAATAGATAGTAAAGAAAACTACTAGGGACAAAAAATGTTCATGGTTTTGAGCAAGAAGTTTTTTGTGGAATGTTGCAAGCTACTGATTTTGTTTGTTTGTTTAAAATGTGACTCTCATTCAGAAAAGGAAGACATAGAGACGTAAATTACCTGTCTTACTTTTACTATGCTATTGAGAAATACCATGCATTGGTGTACTCGCCCTCTGTCTTTTTCCTTCTCCTCCACTTTCCCTCTCTCTCCCTCAAGATATTATTCAAACATTTAAAGTACAAGGCATTTATGGACAAATTTGATTTCAAAAGTTCTATTTCACATTGAGAATTCTTTAAATTTTGACAAAATATTTAAAACTGAGAAAAATCACCTGGATCTTTATCCTGCCCAAATTCTTTGTTGTGGCTCTTCATGATTTTGATGTGATCATTTCTCTTCTGGCAGTAGGTGATTAATTCCTTGAATTGGCAATATACAGGTATAGCAGTCAAGAAAATGGTATCATAGAGACTTTACTGATGATCTTGCCAGCCTCCCCAAGGTACTAGTGCATGGGGCAGCATTTTCTTCTGATTGGATATAATTTAGTCAGGGAAGACAATTAAAGGGATTGTGGTCTGTATAAAACTCTCTCCCTGGAACAGAACTGTTGACCAGAATGAAAGTAAGAGCAACAATCTGATTTCTTGATCACCTCAGGCCCGCAGAATTTAGCAGTTGAGAAGAGACTGAAGTCTCTCCTGCTAACCAAGAGTCTATCAGTAATGTGAGAGACAGAAATCCCCCTCAACTAGCTCTACAAGTCTCTGAAGCAGAGCAGGAGAGTGCTGTAGAAAGATCAGCCTATTCTATAGTCACTATCCTGCTTCCACAGCCATCTGGGCCTTGTGCTACCTGGAAAGAAACTGATTTCTGATGAATCCTTAAATAAGTGGCTTCTTGTGCAATGAAGAAATAAACAATTCTAAAAATTGCATTGGTAGAGGTTCCTGACCTGGATGGGTCTCCTAGTTCTATAAGATTATTTGATCATGCTCTTTTGTTGTGTATGTCTCTTTCTTGATTAGATTCCACTCTCCCAATCTCATATATTGACTATATCTCATCCTGGTGCATGTTTGTGTGTTTGCAATGGTTTAGATTAATCATAATTCCAGATCTACTATAACTGAGTGGTTTCAAAATTCTCAAAGTGTGTTATAACTAATGAAAATAAAAATGCATGATTGGAAATTCTAGAGAAAATCGTAGTAATACAAGAGGGATCATGTTTGTGCTGTGTGCCAGAGTCTCTCCACCAGGTCTTTTCATTATATAGAAATATTCTTTTTCCCTTCTCAGATACTACAAATAGGCTTTGGTCTTGCTAGGAATTTAAACACAATATTAACTCAGATGATAAAAACAGTCAAAAAAAGAAAGAAAATAGCTTAGTGATAAATGAGACTTTAGTTCCCTTTGAAGAAAGAGAGTGCTGTAGTTTAAGAAGGATCCTATCTGACATTACTGAAAATGAAAAAGATGTAAAAGGACATATAGTATGAGGTTGAGAAAATGCATGCCACCACTCTGACAGGCATAGCTAACCACAAAAAGAAATCTATTCAATGTAGGTAGTTCAGGAGAGAGAGAGGGAACCCCCCCCCAAAAAAAAAAAAAACAACTAATGATACTGTAATCCTCTTGGAAACTTTATTGCTTATTAAATAAGCCAGTACAGTAAGTTAAGTAATAAGTCTCTAGTTATCATAACCTAGTCCCAGATTTGGACCTTAGTGTCCAAAATATGGGGGTTAGCATGAAAACCTCCAAGCTTAGTTACCAGCTTGGACCTGGTAAAGCTGCCACCACCCAAAAAATTAGAGTGTTTTGGGGCACTCTGGTCCCCCCAAACCTTGCCTGGGGACCCCAAGACCCAACTCCCTTGAGTCTCACAACAAAGGGAAATAAACCTTTTCCCTTCTCCCCTCCAGGTGTGCCTGGAGAGAGACACAGAAGCAAGCTCCATGAATCTAAACAGAGGGACTCCACCCTCCCCGTTCCCTGTCCTGGAGAACAAAATTACCAAGAGCTAATCTCTCTTCCCCCTTCACCCAGAGGGAATGCAAAGTCAGGCTAGTAAATCTAACACACACAGATTTCCCCCTGACTTCTTCCTCCCACCAATTCCCTGGTGAGTACAGACTCAATTCCCTGGAGTTCCCCACTAAAGAAAAACTCCAACAGGTCTTAAAAAGAAAGCTTTATATAAAAAGAAAGAAAAATACATAAAAATGGTCTCTCTGCATTAAGGTGACACATACAGTGTCATTTGCTTAAAAGAAATATGAATAAACAGCCTTATTCAAAAAGAATACAATTCAAAGCACTCCAGCAACTATATCCATGGAAATACGAAGAAAACAATAGAAACCTTACTGTCTTACTATATTTGTACTCACAACTTGGAAACAGATTAGAAAGCAGGAAATAGAAATCCTCTCATAGCTGAGAGAGCATACAGGCAGAAGACCCAAGAACAAAGGACCCACACACAAACTTCCCTTCACCCAGAGTTGAAAAAATCCTGTTTCCTGATTGGTCCTCTGGTCAGGTGCTTCAGATACTTCTTTCCAGGTGAAAGAGACGTTTACCCTTAGCTATCTGTTTATGACACACACCCCAAATTGCAGACAGTGGGGAAGCTCACTGGCAGCGATTTCCTCCTAGAACTTTAAACTAAACAGATTAATACAACACATGCACCGTTACATATACCACTAAGTATATAACTAACAGACTTTTACAGTTTAAGAACACTTTTTAACTACTGGATTCTGGGAAACTCTCACGGGAGAGTGCATCCGCTACTTTGTTAGAAGCTCCTGAGATGTGCTGAATTTCAAAATCAAAATCTTGGAGAGCTAAACTCCAATGAAGAAGTTTCTTGTTGTTCCCCTTGGCAGTATGAAGCCACTTTAGCGCAGCATGGTGAGTTTGTAGCTGGACTCGCCGTCCCCAAACATATGGGCGTAGCTTTTCCAGGGCGTACACAATGGCGTAGCATTCCTTTTCACTGACTGACCAGTGACTTTCCCTCTCAGACAGTTTCTTGCTGAGAAACACGACAGGATGGAAGTTGTGATCCGTTGCTTCCTGCATGAGAACTGCTCCTATACCACGCTCAGATGCATCCGTGGTTACTAGGAATGGCTTGTCAAAATCTGGGGCCCTGAGCACAGGGTCAGACATGAGCGTTGCCTTAAGTTGGGTAAAGGCCTTTTGACACTCATCAGTCCACTTAACTGCATTTGGCTGGGTCTTTTTGGTCAGGTTGGTCAGTGGGGCAGCGATTTGGCTGTAGTGTGGTACAAATCACCTGTAGTACCCGGCCAAGCCTAAGAATGATTGGACCTGCTTCTTGGACCTTGGGACAGGCCACTTTTGGATAGCATCCACCTTGGCCTGTAGGGGGTTTATGGTTCCTCAACCCACCTGGTGCCCCAGGTAAGTCACTCTGTTTTGGCCTATTTGATGCTTTTTGGCCTTAACAGTTAGTCTGGCCTGCCTGATGCGCTCAAAGACCTTTTCCAGGTGTAGTAGGCGTTCGGGCCAGGAGTTTGAAAAAATGGCCACATCATCGAGGTAGGCAACTGCAAATTCTCCCAGTCCTGCTAGTAGACCATCTACCAGCCTCTGGAAGATGGCGGGTGCATTTCGAAGGCCGAAAGGAAGGACATTGAATTCATACACCCCCGCATGGGTGACGAATGCTGATCTCTCCTTGGCAGGTTCATCTAGCGGTACTTGCCAGTACCCCTTGGTCTATTGTAGAGATGAACTGGGCACGTCCCAACTTTTCCAATAGCTCATCAGTGCATGGCATTGGATAGTTGTCTGGACGAGTTACCGCATTTAGCTTACGGTAGTCCACGCAAAAGCGTATTTCCCCATCTGGTTTGGGTACCAGAACCACTGGAGATGCCCATGCACTGGTAGATGAGTGGATTATACCCATCTGTAGCATGTTCTGGATCTCCCATTCTATAGCAGCTTGGGCATGAGGAGACACCCGGTAGGGTGGGGTTCTAATGGGGTGAGCATTACCTGTGTCAATGGAGTGGTATGCCCGTTCAGTCTGTCCTGGGGTGGCTGAGAACAATGGGACGAAGCTAGTGCACAGCTCCTTGATTTGTCGTCGCTGCCGACGTTCCAGGGTGGTTGAGAGGTTCACCTCTTCCACGCCACCGTCTTTTTTCGCTTCTTAGTAGACACCGTCAGGCCACTCAGCATCATCTCCCTGGACTGTAAACTGACAAACCTGTAAGTCTCTGGAATAGAAAGGCTTGAGAGAATTAACATGGTACATTCTGGGCTTTAGTGAGGAATTGGGAAATGCTATGAGGTAGTTCACAGTTCCCAGGCGCTCTTGGACCGTGAATGGCCCTTCCCATGATTCTTCCATCTTATGGGCCTGTTGCGCCTTCAAGACCATAACCTGGTCTCCTACCTTGAAGGAACGTTCTCTGGCATGTCTGTCATACCAGGCCTTTTGCTCTTCCTGAGCATTCTTTAGGTTCTCTTTAGCAAGGGCTAAGGAGTGTCGGAGGGTGCTTTGTAGGTTGCTTACAAAGTCCAGAATGTTAGTTCCTGGAGAAGGCGTAAACCCCTCCCATTGCTGCTTCACCAACTGTAATGGCCCCTTAACTTTGTGACCATACACAAGTTCAAACAGTGAAAACCCTAAACTGGGATGTGGCACAGCCCTGTAGGCAAACAGCAACTGCTGCAACACTAGGTCCCAATTATTGGAGTATTCGTTGATGAATTTACGTATTATGGCCCCCAAAGTTCCACTAAACCTTTCCACCAGGCCATTGGTTTGATGGTGGTACGGGGTGGCAACCAAGTGGTTCACCCCATGCATTTCCCACAGTTTTTGCATGGTCCCTGCCAGGAAATTAGATCCTGAATATGTAAGAATGTCGGAGGGCCAACCTACGCTGGCAAAAATGTCTGTTAGGGCCAGGCACACAGTGTTAGCCTTGGTGTTGCCTAGAGCTACTGCTTCTGGCCATCGGGTAGCAAAGTCCACTAAAGTCAGTACGTACTGCTTTCCTCTGGGTGTCTTTTTCGGGAAAGGACCCAGAATATCCACAGCTAATCGCTGAAATGGGACCTCAATTATGGGGAGTGGCTGGAGAGGGGCCTTGACCTGGTCTTGAGGCTTTCCCACTCTTTGGCATACCTCACAAAACCGGACATACTCGGCAACGTCCTTGCCCATCCCCTCCCAGTGGAAGGACTTCCCTAACCGGTCCTTGGTTCTGTTCACCCCAGCATGGCCACTGGGATGATCATGGGCTAAGCTTAAGAGCTTCCCTTGGTACTTAGTTGGAACCACCAACTGTTTTTGCGGCTGCCATTCTTCCCGGTGTCCACCAGAAAGAATCTCCTTGTATAAAAGTCCTTGGTCTATAACAAACCGGGATCGATTAGAAGAGCTGAGAGGCGGTGGCGTGCTCCGTGCTGCCGCCCAAGCTTTCTGAAGGCTGTCATCTGCTTCCTGCTCAGTCTGGAACTGTTCCCTTGAGGCTGGGGTCACCAGTTCTTCCTCAGACTGTGGACTTGGGCTTGGTCCCTCTGGAAGCGATGTAGGTGATGGGGTTGTTTCCGTTGCTGGTGAACCGCTCTCCGCTGGTGCACCTGAGGGTATTTCAGGCTCTGGCTGACTTTTGGGTATAGCTGTCAGTTGCTTCTGCCAGTTCTGGCTCGCTGGCACCCTCTGGCGTAGAGTTTGAAGATGTGGTTGCACTTGCTGGTGCGGGTTGCTGTTCCAGTTCCGGGCCTGGGACTGGAGGTGCTGTGGCTGCTTCAGTGGTTGGCATGGAATCCGGGTCCACTACCTCTGTCTGGGTCTCTGGTAACACAGACGGGGCGTCTGTGGACGGCTCAGGAACAGGAATGGGTCTGGAAGCTTGCCTGGTTTGGCTACGTGTAACCATTCCCACTCTCTTGGCCCGCTTCACCTGGTTGGCCAAGTCTTCCCCCAGTAGCATGGGGACAGGATAATTGTCATAGACTGCAAAAGTCCACATTCCTGACCAGCCTTTGTACTGGACAGGCAGTTTAGCTGTAGGCAAGTCTACAGCTTGTGACATGAAGGGGTAGATTGTCACTTGGGTCTTTGGGTTGATGAATGTGGGGTCTACGAAGGATTGGTGGATAGCTTACACTTGTGCCCCCGTGTCTCTCCACGCAGTAACCTTCTTTCCGTCCACTCTCAAATTTTCCCTTCGCTCCAAGGGTATTTGAGAGGCATCTGGGCCTGGGGATCTTTTGGGTGATGGTGGTGTAATGAACTGCACTCGGATGGCGTTCTTTGGACAGTTGGCCTTGATATGTCCCAGTTCATTACACTTAAAGCATCTTCCATCTGATGGGTCACTGGGTCGAGGTGAGTTACTGGAGACTGGTGAGGTGGAAGAATAGGGCGTCTGTGGCTTGACTTGGGTTGTATGTGGGGTCTTTGGCTGTCCTCGGTTGTAAGGTTTATGGTCGGTGTGCCCCCTGGGGTATTCGTTCCCCTTAACCGTAGCTTTCTTGCTTTCTGCCACTTCCATCCATCTGGCTCCAATCTTCCCCGCCTCAGCGAGATTTTTGGGTTTTCCATCTTGTATGTACCGTGTTATGTCCTCAGGAACACCATCCAAGAACTGCTCCATTTGTATGAGGAGGTGCAGTTCTTCCAAGGTTTTAACATTGTGTCCTGATATCCAGGCCTCATAATTTTTCCCAACGTAGTAGGCGTGTTTGGGAAATGACACATCTGGTTTCCACTTTTGGGTTCTGAAACACTGACGAACATGATCCGGGGTTATCCCCATTCTGTATCTGGCCTTGGTTTGAAAAAGTTTATAGTCGTTCATGTTGTCCTTAGGCATTTCAGCTGCCACCTCTGCTAAAGATCCACTGAGCTGTGGCCTCAATTCCACCATGTACTGGTCTTCAGGGATGCAGTACCCAAGACAGGCTCTTTCAAAATTTTCCAAGAAGGCCTCGGTGTCATCACCTGCCTTGTAGGTGGGAAATTTCCTGTGCTGTGGAACCATAATTGGCGAAGGGTTGTTAGGATTGGCTGTGTTTTGCTTAGCCTTTTCTAATTCCATGGCCTGTTGGTGGGCTTCCCTCTGGAGTTCCAGCTGTTTTTGGTGGTCTGCATCTTTGGCTGCTTGCTCTCTTTTGTAGGCTGCCTCTCTTTCTCTTTCTCTCAGCTCCATCTCTTGTAGTCTTTTTTCCAGTTCTCGCCTGTGTTCAGCTTCTTTGATTTGTGCTTCGGCCTCCATTTTTGTCTTGGTAGGCATGGTTCCTGTTTTCTTGTGTTGGGGTGCCCTCCGGTGTTTATTGTCTGAACTGCAGGCTCTGTTGCCTCCTGGGGTCTGCCTAGCAACAGTGCCTTTTTCCCTTTCTTCCTCTAGCTAATGTTTTCAATGTAAAGTAAACCAGAAAAACCACTTTATTTGCATGTGTATAGTGCTGGTATGTGACTCCTAATGGGAGTGCTATTGTGTGACAAAAGACCCTTAATAGCTCCTTAATGGTTCCTTGCTTAATATGCAAGCCACAACTGCCAGAGAGAGCAGAAAAAAAAATTCTCTCTGGTTCCCTTTAAAACCAAACTGTTTCTCTCTGCTTAAAAGCCCCTAGCAGAGAAAAGATAAATATAATATTCCTACTGGCTTCTGGATTCTCTCTATCCCATCACTGCACACCATCTCATAACCTAGTCCCAGATTTGGACCTTAGCGTCCAAAATATGGGGGTTAGCATGAAAACCTCCAAGCTTAGTTACCAGCTTGGACCTGGTAAAGCTGCCACCACCCAAAAAATTAGAGTGTTTTGGGGCACTCTGGTCTCCCAAAACCTTCCCTGGGGACCCCAAGACCCAACTCTTTTGAGTCTCACAACAAAGGGAAATAGACCTTTTCCCTTTCCCCCTCCAGGTGTGCCTGAAGAGAGAGACAGAAGCAAGCTCCGTGAATCTAAACAGAGGGACTCCACCCTCCCCGTTCCCTGTCCTGGAGAACGAAATTACCAAGAGCTAATCTCTCTTCCCCCCTCACCCAGAGGGAATGCAAAGTCAGGCTAGTAAATCTAACACACACAGATTTTCCCCTGACTTCTTCCTCCCACCAATTCCCTGGTGAGTACAGACAATTCCCTGGAGTTCCCCACTAAAGAAAAACTCCAACAGGTCTTAAAAAGAAAGCTTTATATAAAAAGAAAGAAAAATACATAAAAATGGTCTCTCTGCATTAAGGTGACACATACAGGGTCATTTGCTTAAGAGAAATATGAATAAACAGCCTTATTCAAAAAGAATACAATTCAAAGCACTCCAGCAACTATATCCATGGAAATACAAAGAAAACAATAGAAACCTTACTGTCTTACTATATTTGTACTCACAACTTGGAAACAGATTAGAAAGCAGGAAATAGAAATCCTCTCATAGCTGAGAGAGCATACAGGCAGAAGACCCAAGAACAAAGGACCCACACACAAACTTCCCTTCACCCAGAGTTGAAAAAATCCTGTTTCCTGATTGGTCCTCTGGTCAGGTGCTTCAGATACTTCTTTCCAGGTGAAAGAGACGTTAACCCTTAGCTATCTGTTTATGACACTAGTCTTGCAATATTAGCTGATATTACATTGTGAGATAATTATGTTTCTCTTTCTTTTAATATAATGGTGACTGTAAATGTTCACTGCAGTTGAGAAGACGTACTGTACATTATAAATTATTTTCGTCAGGACCAAATAATCGATGCCAGTCCTTGCTGTTGTACGTATATGAGGCATTATATCATGACAAAACAGCTTCCCAAGTGTACAATATCTATTTATTTTTTCAATTTAGATTGTGAATTAAAATTATTTCTATAAAAACGTATGATCCTCAAACATAAAAGAACAGATATGCATCCTGTTATATATAATCTTTGCAGAATGAAAACAGGTACTCAAAATTCCCACAAGAATATCTCAAAATATAAATATGTATATTTATGCTCCATGTATTTGGTGGGAATTTGACAGATTTACTGCATTTAGTGGATCTAAGGCATGATCATATAAACATTTGGGAAATATGTTTTTGCAACAAACTTTCAAGCTTCACTGTTAAATCTACTGTATTGAGCCTGATATTGAAGTATTCTGTACTTCCAGGTTTGTTTGATCTTGCCAATTTAAAAAAAATATATTTTTAAAACGGAATCATAGATTTTAATGGTTCTTAAGCCATGAAAAAAAATTGCCCTCACAATCTCATAATGCAAGGGCTAGATTGAACCCAGCCCTATACAGAAATGCAAAGGGACAATGGGAGGAAAAATGAAAGAAGCCTCCCCACTAGCCATGTAGTGCTTGTGAGAGAGTTAAGCACAATCTTGGCACTTGCTTTCTCCTTGAACAAAGATGTTATTGCTGAGAACAGTGATAGAAACCCCAATAAAGGCAGAGTCAGGGAGGGCAAGTATGTGGTGGCCACGGCCCTGCTCGTTCCTTCACACCAGCCTGCACAACAGAGCTTGGTACACTTGGGAGCACAAACCACACTCACAGAAAGGTCATTACAGCAGTCACCTTTTCTACACACTCCTTCAACGCTTCTGGGGGCATTTATTACCAGGAGGTAATGCTAAGGCAAATGATTGATTCACCAAGAAAATTGACAGTTATAACTGCAACAGAGCAATATTGGTTCTAGGGAAAAAGCCAGAGTCTTCTCCAAGCAAATGTAACTACCTCTCTCCACCTGCACTTTGTTTGCATGGGGGAATTTGGATAAGCATAGGGAGGGAAGACTAGCCTGTCACTATTATAACTATTTCCATGAGTATAGCAGCTTGGATAAGAGTAAAAAAAAAATCAAAAAAATTAAAAAAGCTTTACCTTTATTTTTTAGAAAAAAATCAGTGGAAATTTCTATAATCAAATACATTTCAACAATCTCTATTGCTGGTTGAAAATGCAAAACAGTGCAGGGGGTTATTATCACAGTGTAAATTTCCAATGAGAAATTTAATCAAGGAATTCAAATTCAAACACTTTTGACCCGTTCTACCAATGTGCAATACTTCTCAGGGCAGGAAAGAGTTGCAGAATGGTGATCACTTTACTGCTGATTTAAGTACATTAGGCCAATATCCTACATCCTCTGCTAAAATTTATGACAGGACTCACACAGCTCAGTCATGTTCACGTTGTTGAGGTTCCTTGGAATCAGGGCTTTGGAGCGGAGCCCGGAGCTGGAGCGTGGAGCAGCAGGTTTGTGTCTGGAGCCGGAGCGGAGCAATTGAAAAAAATAATTGCTTCAAATCCCTGCTTGGAATGGGGTAAAGAGAAAGCTGAGGGTGAAGCTTCTAAATCTGAGGACTTGCAATAAAGAAAGTTTTACAGTTCCAGGGTGACTTCTTGCATCCCCTCCACGGGCAACAGGACTCCTCAGGCAACAATGCTGCCATTGTCTTCACTACCTCTGTCTGGACAGACAGCCTCTGCCCCTGATCCTAAGAGGTACAGAGCACAAGTTAGTGGATAAACTACTTTCATGAGTAAGTGACTGACTAAAGGTTGCAAAATCAGGTAAACGAGCAAAACAGAACAGATGTTACATAAATTTGTACACTTACCAGCATGCCTGCATAGAAAAATATCCATTTTTATTATTTTCTGTAGCTGTGTTCAGCATTAAAAAGAGTTGTTCATTGCCTGAAGAAACTTTATATTGAAGCCTTCAAACAGCATTGTTATTAGTAAAATCTGATGGAAGTGCAAATACAGGCAAATGCAATAAATATTTATTTATGCCATGAATCATTGCCAAATTTTCTGTACCCTGTAGGCACATATATTACGTATGAGAGTATTTCAGTTACTTATGATTTCTTCTCTGTGCATTTGCAAGAAATATTAATGCAAGGATATGCCATACACTTTATTTAAAACCTCATTTGTCAAGTTGGTGTGTTTGAAGTAGAAAATATACCATTCTAAACACACGCGTTTGGTGCTATATGAGTTATTCTATTTATACAAGTTAGGAACAATAATTAGGGTGGGTAGAGCTAAAAGGTCAATGTGATTTGGGACTTCAAAGAGGTTGGAATGCTTGAGAGATTTTGTAGAAGCACCTACTTGGCTAAGGAGCCTAAATTCCTTTGAATTCAAGGATTTGTAATAAATCTATCAAACTGAGGGCACTACTATATGACTGGAGAATAGCAGAATGAGGTGGGGAGAAAAAGATCAATTAATCTGACATCAATAGGCTTTAGAACTAATTTTGAAAGAAAGATGAACAACATGGAGGTAAATGCAAAATGAAATAAGACTACATGGGTTAACCAAAGGTATACCAGCATTTTGTCAGATTAACCTCATATCTTTGATCAAATAACTGATATTTTTTGACAAAGGAAATGCAGTCAATCTAATCTATCTGGACATCAGTAAAACATTTGATATAGTATCATGTGGGAAATTATTAAGTAAATAGAGAAGATGTGGATTAGTATAAGAATTATAAGGTGAATACATAACTGGCTAAAGAGGAAATGACAACATGAGCCATGACAAACCTGCTAAAGGAGAACTGTTGGGATATAAGGGGTCTTACTAGTGGAGTGCATCAAGAATTGGTCTTTGAAGTGACTTTATTTAATATTTTCATTAATGATCTTGGCACAAAAGTTTGGAGTGTGCTAATGAAATTTGCTGATGGCACAAAGTTGGGAGGTATTGTCAATACAGAGGAGGACCAAAATATCATATAGGAAGAATGTGATGATATTAAGGACTGGATTAATAGAAATGGAATGAAAGTTAATACTATAAAGTGTAGGGGGTTAAAGAAAATGGCCCTAAATCAGGTTGAGTACTCATTTCAAACTGCCAAACAATTTCTGAGGTCTAACTCACCATCCATTATAGGCTGCAAGGAGAGTATACCAAAGGGAATCATGCTACACCAGAGTGTCTGCAGTGCTACAAGCTTCTCAGGCCTTGCATCTAGATGTCTTTCTGGAGTTTCTGCTCCAGCATACGTCACTACCAACCAATCTAGCAGTTAACCAGTGAGATGGTCTCAACAAGGCACTTGCAATTTATTTTGCTTTGACTTTTATATTGCAAAATTTAATCCTTAGATCAAACTAATAAAAAGCACCCTAAATATGTGATTATCAGTAAGCTTTTCCTGCACTCTTGGTGGCTTCTGTACTTCATGTAAATTTGTAAATATAGTTCAGCATCAGTGTTTATTGTATTGTTAAGCAGAAGATTATAAGAAAAGTCATGACCATTCATGTTAAGTGGCTTGTAAATTATCAATGTGCTTTTTACAAGCAGTTATATACTGTATATTGAATCCTGCAGGCCAATGAGAGAGTTAGGTAATCTAATATATACCTCTACCATTGCAAAATTGGCTCTTATAGTGTACTTTTTCTGTTCTTTGACCAGTTTTAAATGAGTAGAGTGATGAAACTGGCACCTTTTACCTTGAAGAGAGTACTCCACAGTCTATGAGATTTCATAGTTTGGAACATTTTTCTAATGTTCCACCTAAATTTTCATGCACTTAATTTAATCTCATGACTCCTATTTGTATCATCCTTGTCTTCTATGACACTATTCTCCCTTTGTGGTATTCACGCCCTTCAAATACTTCTTAATGCAGTATTTTCAGTACATTTATATTTAAATTACATTACATTTTATCAGCTTTGACTAGTTAAAAGAACAAAGCTATCTAACTAGCACTTTAATTGTTTTATATTTGGATCTCTGAATTTTCTCCAATTTAACATCATCCTGGTATTGAGATACTGAGAACTGGGCAAAGTATTGTAAGCGTGTCTCTAGAAAGAGACTGTCACTTCTCTGGACCTTGATATGAAACTTCTTTGTATGCAAATCAAAATTACTGTTTTTTCTCTCCTTTAATAGGGCAGAGCTCCCTCTAGGAGTCTATCATACTTCTTAATTTGTAGCAATTAGAGGGCTGTCATAGAATGTCAGGGTTGGAAGGGACCTCAGGAGGTCTAGTCCAACCCCCTGCTCAGAGCAGAACCAATCTCCAGACAGATTTTTGCCCCAGATCCCTAAGTGGCCTCCTCAAGGATTGAACTCGCAATCCTGGCTTTAGCAGGCTAATGTTCAAATCACTGTGTTTGTATATTTAGGATACTCTCAGTGAACCAAACCTCATCTGATGCTTTTCACTCAGTCCCTCTGGGCCATAGAAAATTTGGTATTTTTATTTGTACAAAGTGCTGCCTCTGACAAATCAGTCTTCAGGCTGTGTTTGCTGGTGGGTTAGTCAGCCGCCATTTGTGGCAAGTGGTCAGTGAGGTTGTTTCCACAGCACTGCGGGGCTTCCAAAGTATAGTGGGCCACCCAGAACCAGGATGTTCTTCTACACTGAACCCAGGAGATGAGGTGAAGCTGATTCCAGTGGTGAGTGTTCTCTGAAACAGACAGAGGTTGAGGGGACAGGTGGCACAGGTGATTTCCTGCCAAATTGTCCATCTCAGAATGTATTTGATGGGGACGGGCCTGAGCCTTGCGGGTAACAAATGGGCCAGGGCAAGGAATGGAAGTCCCAATATCTGTGTCAGATCTATCTGGAGGGTGCACCCCTACTGGAGACACTAATGATGTTGCACAGCTGCTGCAACCTAATCTGCAGTTGTTGAGACAACTTCAGCCATCTGTGCATGATGCGCCTGGCCTAGGGTTGCCAGGTGTCTGGCTTTCGACTGGAACATCAGCTCAAAAAGAGATCCAGGTGGCTTCGGTCAGCACCACCAACTGGGCCATTAAAAGTTGGTTGGCGGCGCAGCGGGGCTAAGGCAGGCTCCCTGCCTGCCGTGGTTCTGTGACTCCTGGAAGCAGTGGCATGTCCCCCATCCGGCTCCTATGCATAGGGCAGCCAGGAAACTCCGCACACTGTCTCCACCCCAAGCACTGGCTCTGCAGCTCTCATTGGTCAGGAACCTGCTTCAGTCTGGATCCTCCTCCCATACTCCAAACCCCTCAACTCCACCCCACATCCCAGAGCCCCTTCCGTAGCCTAAACCCCTTATCCCTGGTCCCACTTCAGAGCCTGCACCCTCAACTGGAGCCCTCACCCCCTCTTGCATCCCAACCCATTGCCTCGGCCCGGAGCCCACTCCTCATTCCTGGCCCCACCCTGAAGTCTGCACCCTCTCCCGCACCCCAACCACCTGAGCCAGACCAGTGAAAATGAGTGAGTGAATGAGGGTGGGGAGAGCAAGCAACAGAGGGATGGGGGATGGAGTGAGCAGTGGGTGGAGCCTCAGATAAGGGGTGGGGCATGGGAAGGGCCTCAGAGGAGGGGTGGGGCAAGAGTGTTTGGTTTTGTGAGAGTAGAAAGTTGTCAACCCTAGTCTGGCCCAGGTTCCAGGGAAGGTCCAGCATAGGCATGAGTTTGGGAGTTGGGAGGCAGGCAGGTGGGGCAGACCCCCTGCATGTGTGTGGGAGGAAGAGGTGTGGTTGAAACCCCTGAGCACATTTCAACTAACCAGTCATTAAGATGTATAACCTCCTGGAATAGAGGTGAGCTTCCTGTGTGGGCTGTGTGGGAACAGGGCACCGAGGATGCCCTGTCAGGCAGTCCTGAGTATGGTTATGCTGAGGTGGATGACTCAATGGGAGTTCACTTGTATCCCCTCTAAGGATACAATCCTGAGAGGGGAATACGTGGACATATTATCCTTCTTGCACAGGGAGGTGTTGACCAGAAAGTAAGCTGGGACAGAAGAAACGGAATAAGGAGTTAACCAAGTGGCCACGGATGCCTAGTACATGAGAAACTGAGAGGCTGCCTTCCTTATTTATGCAGGTTTACCCAGATAGAAGCCCTGCCTTGTTTAAGTATATGAATATAATCAGGCAGGCATACAATATGTTTGGGAGCATGTCTTGGTTTAATTATGATGAGCAGTTTCAATTAAAGGCAGCAACTCAAACAGGGATCCAGTGGGACATACCACATCACATGCTGTGGTTAGAGTGGATGACTCCGCGGGGTCCAGGAGTTCACATGAACGGTGGCCTGTTCCTTCCACTGCAAACTCAGGAGGAGCACAAGTCTCATAATATTTGCTGGGCATTTAATAAGAATGGTTGTTTCCTCAGTCCAGGTAGATTCAAGCATGTGTGCGAGATACGCTTTGGGACCCATTCAGCCCATTCTTGCCAGAGCAGTCAGGGACGATCACAAGAGGAAAATAGGATTAGGGTTAGCAGGATCTGGACACAGCCTGGATGTAAGGGGAAAAGAGAGGGAGGAGTCAAAGATGAGTGATGATGGTGTGTCAACTGTAACAGAAAGCTGAGGGTAGGGAGGGTTATTCAGAAAACATGGAAGAAAAATAAGGAGTTCGGCTTTGGCTATATTATGCACAAGTTGATAGTGAGATGACTAGAAGGAGATGTCACAAAACAAGTACCGATGTGGGAATGGATGAATAAAGAGAAGTCACAAGTGGAGAGGTAGATGTGTGAATCATCACTGCAGAAGATCTAGTAAAGCCACACAAGTGTAATCCAATTAGGAGAGTGAGAGTCTTAATCCTCTAGTGCTTGGCCACATAGGAAGATAACAGTCTATTACAGCTAATAAGAATTATACCTGCAACCTCAAGCAGTAAAGGAACATATATTTAGCATTAAAGGTCATTTTACAAGCCAGTGGTCACCAAAAAGGTTGCAAAGTGAGAAGAGAAAGCGCCCAATGACAACAGAAGAGTTGACAACTCAATGCCTCTGCAAATCATAATTGTGGAACAGAAGTGGATTCTAAATTAAACATGTCCCAAACCACTTAGGGCTTTATAAAGTCAAAGTCAGCCCCTTATACTCTACCTGGAAACTAATGGACATCCAGTGTAGTCTACGGAGAAGAAAGCCAAGTTCACATTCTCAATTATCAAGACTGCAGAAGTTTGTGATATTTTGGATAACAAAAATTTCTGTCAGTTTGTGCAAAGAAATAGTGTAGACTACATTACCAGCAAACATTTCTTAGGATAAGAAAATATCTTACTAAGAACTTTTTACAGGTAGTTTGATGGCCAAAACTCAAACCAGGTGTGATATTATTAGCAGGGTCAGCTCTAGGTTTTTTGTCACCCCAAGCGAAAAAAAAATTGGCTGCCCCCACCACAGCCCTGGGCTCACCCCCGCACTCCCCTGCTGCCCCATCTCTGATCTCTTTTCCCCCCCGACCCGCACCCGCCTGCAGTCCCAGCCCTGGGCTCTCCCCCCTGACCCGCACCCACCTGCCGTCCCGGCCCTGGGCTCTCCCCCACGACCCGCACCCGCCTGCCATCCCAGCCCTGGGTTCCCCGCCCCAACACACCCTGTGTTGCCCCAGCTCTGGGCTCCCTCCTTCCCCCCACCAGTGCCCCACCCACCAACTCCCTGCTGCCCCAACCCTGGCTCTCTCCCTCCCTCCCCATCTGCACCCTCCTTCCACTCCAGCCCTGGGTCACTGGTAACTTGCTCCCAGGGTGGGTCATTCAGCAGGAATTTTGGATGTGCACAGAACACAGACAGGATTGGTTCCCATATGGTTACAGAACTGCAGTAAAGTGGAACAATTTTCAGCTTGTGTGATTCAAGGCTATCTGGATGCATATTATAAGACTGTCCTCCATAAATGAGGAAAAGTTGAGGTGCCTTTATTATTCTTTTGTTCCACTCTTTCTATGGGGAATTTGCCAATGCAATATCACTGTCTTCCTTTTAAACCAATAAAAATGAAGGAAAAAAAAGGCAATGGCTGTTGAAAATAGCAATTCCAGTCCTAAAAAACACTGGAAAGCATTTCTTGCTCAATTTTATCCTACTCTTTTTTTACAGCATATTACAGTGGATCAGTATATTTGATTTGGGAGAAATGAAGTAACAGCTGCCCAAATTGAGCTTAAGCACTCCTGAATTTTGAGGTGTTCAAAACTGGAAGGCAGGTGCTAGATTCCCTTTCTGATTATTGGCTAAATCTGGAAAGGAAAAGTCAATTTCTGCTTCCATGTCTCAGAAGTGGAAATCTTCCCAAGTGCCTGGTACTGTATCTAAACCCACCCAGGTCCAGAGCCTCCCCTCCCTTACTTTTCATTTTAAATTCTAATGGGATCCTCATATCTCCCTTGCGAGGCTTCAGATAGAGAGGGGCACTGTTCATTTAGTCCACCCAATTCCTTCTTTGGGGACTGCAAGGTGAGGTCACGCCAGTATCCCTAATCCAGTCTGGGGATGTCTTCAGAAGGGGATATATGGGCCAAAGCCTTCTACTCCTTGGGCACACTTGTTCCCCATTCATAGTGCCTCCCTGCTCTAGCAGTGAGCTCTCCATTCAGAGCAAGCTGCAGCATGAGATTTCAGCTACCATACTCCTTCCCCCTCCCTTTCCTGTTGATAGCGGCCAAGGGAATGCTGGGAAATGTAGTTCTTTCTCTGCTCCATGGCTGGCTCTATAGGCAGGGAGCTAACTAAGGAACTACAGCTCTTATGGCCCCCTGTTGTTCTTAGCTCCCAGGCTGGATCCCTGCCAGCTGCCACCCCTGCAAGTGGGCTGCCCCAAGCAGCTGCTTGCTTTGCTGGTGCTTAGAGCCTCCCCTGATTATTAGTGAATACTGTCAGGGAACAAGAGATTTGGCTGGAATCACGAGGAATAATTCTGTACTTGGATGCTTGGACATAACACAATAAAAACTAATTAGCATCAACCTCAAAGGATATAATGATTGTGATTACTGTATTAGCAACCCATCCCCAAGTATATTCATGGGTTGCTGAGGGCAGGGGGGGAGGGGAATAGGAAAAAAATCAAGGAGAATATAAGGTTAAGCCAAGCATTAAGTTAACAGTTTTAGGACTTCCTTTCCAGCTCCTACTGTCAATAAGCAAATCTAATAAATGTTTCAAGAAATCTTATCTTCTTACAAATGCTAACTTTTAAAATATATATTCAGTTTAAATATACAGTGTAGCTCAGTTTCATGGCAGGGAGTAGTTACGAATGGTACATCACATATATGCAAATTCCCAAATTGTGCAAGCATGTACAGTAGTCAGTGCAGTCATAGATGTGCAGTTCAATCTGAAAATAAAGCCTCAGGATTGCTAGTAATGAAAATGATAAAAGTAAACATATTCAGCTTTAATTTGTTTTGTTGTATTAAAGTTTATAGTAGGACTACTGAAGAAAAATACAATGTGGTATGGAAAATATATGAGAGATAAAGTTAGAGATAAAGAAGCATATTACCGCCGGGGTGCTTTTATCCACTTGATTCAAAACTGGGACTGCAGGCATTGGTTAATTTCTGTAAAGAACAGGCTTATGAACAGATTTAAAATATACTGATAATAGTACAAAGTAACAAAAGCTTGTTCCAGATGTCACAGTACCTGTATGATTAAGCACCAGTTAGTTATGTGAAGTGATGCTTTGACAATAATAATTTTTGTCTTCCTTTCTGAGAATGCCAAAAGTAAACACTGTCAAAGATAGGTCTATAATGCAATAACCTTGAATGACTGCATAGTTAAACCATTAAATTATATTCCATAAAATAAGCATAGCTTGTTATTTATTCCTGCTGTATTTTCTGAATGTTTTCTTAGGTTTCTTACAGCCTCAGACCAAGATTGGTATAACATCTTGTAACATCTGCCAGCCATTTTCTTAAACTCTTTCTCCTAGCAATTATTAGATGGCATCAGAAAACTCTGATGCCAAGAGATTAAACTCAGTGAAATAATATAAAGTGCTAAAGAAAATTAGAATAAAAAAACTCTGCCACAACCATAGACAGCAGATGTTCTAAAGCCCTCTTTAGAAGTGAGATCTGCAGTCAGGCATTCTATGTGAGAGGAACTTTGGAATTTCCCTACATGTCTTTGAAATAGTTTGACTATGTGGACCATCAAATCCATTATTGACTGAAGATAGGGTGGGAGATAAGGGGTTTATAAGAGCTAGTGTTTGTGGATGTGCTGGGAAATTGGTTGGGTCTGATTTAATCTTTGATTGTTTCTGGTTTCTGATAAAAAGCAACTATTTGGTCTTTTGTGTGTGTGTGTGTGTGTGTGTGTGTGTGTGTGTGTGTGTGTGTGTGTGTGTGTGTGACTGTACTTGTGATGTATGTCAAAGACTCCAGAAGCTTGGGAAAGCCACATATACATAAAGCCACATATACAAAAATGACCCATTTAACATTTTTAATACATATATTAAGGTTTGGTTTTTTTTAGTTCTGAGAAACTAGAAGGAATTTTGCCGTAATATTTTTGCTCATTGACTTATGACTTTCAGAGTTCTTATACCACGGACTTAGAATGGGTGCATTTAAAACCAGTTGAAATAAAAGAAAAACAAGAGTGGCAAAGCAGAAGAATGTAGTTTCCCATTTATAAAGATAGTTGTCCCTGATGAATGGTAGAAATATAAGTTTCTCCTTCTCTGTTGATATGGCATGTACAAGCATCAAATAGGAAAGGTAGATCATATATTGCCATCCCTTTCAATTGGGCCGTTGTCCAGCTATACCGAAAGAAGGACAGGAGACACTTAATATGGATTTAATCAGACTGCAACTTTACTGTTGGATGTCTGGGACTACCCCGCAGATAAAAGTGTACAGTACAGGTAACCCCAGTTTATTCTGTAATTACCCTAGGGGGCTTTTACCAGCTCCCCATCTTTTTTTATACAGGTCCTCCAGCAAATCCATTGTCGAGACCTTACCATCACCCACCCCCTCCTTGTAGGAGGAGTAAGGTGGAGTATAAGAAAGGGGAATTGGTTCACTGCCATTCCAGCCATAGGAGCCCCAAACCCCACACTGTTCCATTCCTTTAACCAGCACCTACTTTTTAAGTCCTTTACCAGGTCGTTTATCTGGTCGCTGGATGCCTTCCCTATGGAGAATGAGGAGTGGCACGTTAAAGACTAACAGATTTATTGGGCATAAGCTTTTGTGGGATTTTACTCAGAAAGCTTATGCCCAAATATATCTGTTAATCTTTAAGGTGCCACCAGACTCCTCGTTGTTTTTGTGGATACAGACTTAACATAGCTACCCCTTTGATGCTTCACTTCCCTATGAAGTATCTGCAATGGACATCTGCTGCAAGGAGGCGCCAGCAATTAACTTGGCTGACTCCCCCCTACAACTAGTCGGGGTCCCAGACATCTACCAATGGCCTTGTGTATGGTATCCCAAAAAGCGTTACCCCCTAAGTTTGATAGGTGAACTCTCCTTCCCCGCAATGAACTCAATTGCCCTTTATACTATGCAAGGATCATCAAGGACTCCCACAACTGGGTTGTCAATGCCATGTACTGAAACATCTGCCCCTTCCTGCTGGGCCATATATGTGACCAGCATCCCAGACCCTCATATGCCACAGTTCCATAGCACCAGTGGCATCTACTCGAGTTAGTCGCTAGTCCTGGTGTTAACCCCTACACTCTTTTGAACTGCAAATGAGACAGAGCATCCGCTATGCCATCATCCAACCATGGGCACATGCTTGGAAGGAAAAGAAATGTTAAGGCTCAAACACTGTGACACAAATTCCCTCACTATCTTCATAATGCTGTGTGAGGTGGAAGCTTTTTATTGGGAGGGAGTTGTAATATGCCTGCACTTGTGTTCCTCTAGATACCCGGGAATGCTAATGTAGTGGAAGAGCCCTCTGTTTCGTCTTCTGCAAGGAGTACCCCCAAATGCGTCCCTCAACTGATATAAAATCAGCCTGTTATGATCATTCTCCTAACTAGTTGCTCTCTTCTTTGAATGCCCCCACTGGTTCCCCTTTCATGTCAGATTCAAGATTCTTCTTGTCATCTTCAAGGTCCTTCACAGCTCTGCCCCTCCAAGTTCCATATCAATGATGTCATCTTTGTATAAATGATGAAGCATATTTCCCCTTACACATGAAATGCTATCTTTGAGCTAGGTCACTAACCTCTCTTATTCCCTCCTCAAGACCTATTTCTACTGTGGAGCTCACAAGATATCAGACAAATAATGATAGCTAAGAATAGCTGTTGTTTGTTTATAAAAGGAATAAATATTTTAAAGATTCAGAACCAACAAGTTGTGCATATATCTAATTTGTGTAACCGCTTGGTCCTGTAATCAGTACCATTGTTTTCCACTTGCCAGTACCACTGTCTTCCCTTTCCCTCACCCCTTTCTGTTTGTGTGTGTCGGTCTATCTGTCTGTCTGTCCTCTTAGAGGCCATATAGTCTTGTGTCCTTTTACAGTGTTGAGTTCTGCATAACCCTGATTCTGACTGAACACTCCTGCAACATTACTTTTTGTAGGAGTTTAACAGTGAGGACAGTGTGAAGTGATTATGCTGACCATCCCTTCTAGGTCTAAAAGAGCCCTAATTGGGTGACTTTCAGGGACACACTAAGTGTTATCTATTATCTGACACTTTTGGGGGCTGAGAGGTATGGGATAGATGGAGTTCTGTTGGAACAAGGAGATGTATTATTTAAAAGGTTCATGGTTTTTATTTTGTGAGTAGAGGTTGATGTGAATTGGTTAAATAGCCCATATTTGGAGTATTTTGTGGGTTATCTGTATTAGCATCCAGTCTTTTAGATAAGCACTTCATAAATTGCCGTAAATGATCTTGCATTCCTCCAGAGCTATATCATGCTGCTCAGAACACCCTAATTAATTCAGATTCCAGTGACACTAGAGATGGCCAAAGCAATGCAAGGAGATTGACATCATCCCCTCTATGTCCCTCCAGTTACATGATTTTGACATTGTTGACATCCATCTCTATGGATACTTTTTTGTGGAGGTACCCCTGAAATGTGGAATTGTATACAATATGTGAGATAACAGGTCAGTCTGGTCATGCCTATTTGGAAAGTTAGTGTTGTTATAACCTGAAAGACATTTTAAGACATTTGAGATTTTTGATAACTGAGAAGTTGTTTTTCCTGAACAAATACATGAGAGTTTGTTTGCTTCATTGAAAGGAACACTGTGAGGAAGAGAACATTTGCTATTTGTTGCATTGTGATAATTGCACAATGAGATTTTGGTGACTTAGGGCACATCTTGAAAAATGAGCACTTAGTTAAATTCCTAAACTGATATTTTGGTGCTGGAATAATTGGACTCATTTTCAAAAGTGCTGGGCACCTGGCACTTCCCTTTGAAACGAGTGACAGCTACTGCATGTATATTTATATAACAGCTGTTACTGATGATAAATTGTGTAGTCAATTGTTTGACCACATTTTGGTTTGTTATGAAATATACCTAAGAGATCAGATAATCAGTGTCAGTCAGGTTTATTAATATGGTACAGGAACAGATTCTACATGATGCTCGTTTCTGAGGAGCTGCCCCATGCAGTGATGTTGAATACATCATATGCTGAAGGTGTGCTCCCCAAAGTTACATCTCTAAAGCAAGCCATCTTTTCATACCCTACTTGTTTACCCATAAAAAGTACCATGTATGTCATTTGAAACTAGATTCAACCAATCAGCTTTTTATCTTGTTGTTTTGGTACCTTGCATATCTTTGATCTTTGTTCTGAACCCACTATGCATTCCAAGTTATGATGCACTCTGATATTACATGCATTCCAAGGACTAAGGGTTATGCATTCCAGGTACTAATGGGCCTGTACTAAGATAAACAGATAGTGAGGATAACTCCCTTTCTATTGCTATAAGGAAACAATTATAGGTTTAAAAACTGGTAATTTTCCTATCTACTTAAGCTGAAACGTACCTCAGCTAATGTAAGGTATTATGGGATACTTAGCATAAGTGAACAGGATTATAACAAAGTTACAGGCTAACTTGGGGTATATCACTGATGTATTGATACTTAATATGTGTATTTAATGCTTAATATATGTATGCTTGCCAGCATATGTTAGTCAACAATTATGGTACAAGAGGAGCAATGCGTTGTAGTGGTCTGGACTTTAATCATAGTTTTGACATTGATTGCTTTTGAGGCATTAGGCAAATCACTTTTGTTCCACTTTCCTATTTGTAAAATAGGCGTAATTCTGATTGTTACTGTCAGGCGTCTCTTTCCCACTTTGAACTTTAGCGTCCAGAAAGTGAGGACCTGCTTATTCCCTTTTAAGCTTAATTCCTAGCTTAGATCTTATCACGCTGCCACCAACCCAAAATATAGTGTTTGGGTACACTCTCTGTCCCCCTAAACCTTTCCTGGGGAACCCAAGACCCAGATCCCCTGGGTCTCACAACAAAGGGAAATAAACCATTCCCCCCTCCTTTCTTCCTCACAGATTCTCCCCTCCCTGGGTTCCACTGGGAGATCACTATGATTCAAACTCCTTGAATCTTAAAACAGAGAGGAAATTCACCTTCCCCCACCTTCTCTCCCCCTCCTGGACTCTCCCTGAGAGATAGACACTGATCCTAACACAGAGAGAAATTAACCTTTCCCTCCCCCTTCTCTCCTTTACCCCACCAATCCCTGGTCTTACACAAGAATAAAAAAAAATCAATCAGGTTCTTAAAAAGAAAAGCTTTTAATTAAAGAAAGAAAAAAGTGAAAATTATCTCTGTAAACTCAAGATGGAAAAATGTTACAGGGTCTTTCAGCTTCACCTAGACCAGAGGGATTTCCCCTCCCAGCCTAAGTATACAAGTTACAGCAGAGTTAAAATCCTTCCAGCAAAATACACATTTGCAATTAAGAAAACAAACAAATGCCTAATCCGCCTTCTCTAGCTAATACTTACTGTTTTGAACATGGAAGACTGTTTCAGAAAGATTGGAGGAACCTGGATGCATGTCTGGCCTCTCTTAGCCCCAAAAGAGAACAAAACACAAACAAAAAACACAAACAAAGGCTTCCCTCCACCAAGATTTGAAAGTATCTTGTCTCCTGATTGGTTCTCTGGTCAGGTGTCAGCCAGGGTCACTGAGCTTGTTAACCCTTTACAGGTAAAAGAGACATTAACCCTTAACTATTTGTTTATGACAGTTACCTACCTCACATTAGTGTTATGAGAATTAATATGTTAATGTTTGGAACTAATTACTCCAGCAGGATAAAGTAATTTAAATATTAAAATCAATGGCTATAAACTATTTAGAAAGGATTGAGTGGGCAAAAGAGGAGGGAGAGTGACTCAATATGTAAAAAGTGGCATTACTTGTTTCTGAGTCATTGATAACTTGGAAGAAAATCACCTTGAATCCTTATTGATCAATGTCCTAACAGATAAAGCAGAAGACCGGATACTAGTTGGTGTCTGCTACAGGCCATCATATCACACTACAGAACAGGTGACTGCTTCCTTATGCACCTATGGGAGACTTCAATTTGAGTGACACATGATGGAGGTCTCATGTTGGGAGTACTACAATATCCTTGGAATTTCTAAACATTATAGATGACAATTTTCTAACTCAAAAAATGTTGCAGCCAATGTAGGGGTATTCCATATTAGATTGTGTTCTAACAGATAAGTGGAACTGATCGCAGAACTAAAAGTTAATGGTAGCTTAGCTTATCTCATGACTTGATCATGAAGTCCAAACCAGTAATAGATATACTTAAGGCTTTAGCCATTCCAATTTCACAAAACTGATTGTGAGACAAATTAGCTGTGAGGAAGAATACTTCAGAAAAAGATGAACAATAATTCAGAATCATTTAAGAAAATATTACAAATGACCAAAAGCCACACTTCCACAACTTAGGAAGAAGGCTGTGCTGGTTCAAAAGCAACCTAGTTTAGAGGGTGACTAAAGGCAGCTGTAAAAAATCAAAAAAAAATAATATCTAACAAATGAAAGAAAGGGGAAGGTGATAGTGATGAATATATATCAGAAGTTAGGAACTGTAGAAAATTGATAATGGAAACCAAAGGACTCAAGGATAAATCTATAGCTAGCATAGTCAAGGACAATAAGGAGGAGTTTTTAAAATGCATTAATAACAAAAAAAATCTGACAATTATATTACTCCTTTACTAACTGGAAATGGTAGAATTATTAATAACAATACAGAAAAGTCAAATCATTTTTTATTCTGTATTTGGGGGGAAAAAAACTCAGATGATGCAGCCTCATCATATGGTGAGGATAACACTCTTTCCATTCCACCACTATCTCTGGAAGATGTTAAACAAAAGCTACTACAGTAAGATTTTTTTTAAGCCAGCAGATCCAGATAACTTGCATCCAAGAGTTTTAAAAGAGCTGGCTGAGAAGCTCACTGGATTTGATTTTCAGTAAATCTTTGAACATTGGGGATGTTCCAGAAGACTGGAAGAAAGCTAATGTTGTGCCAGTTTAAATAAAGAGAGTACATGGGATGACCTTGATAATTATAAGCTTGTCAGCCTGATATCGATCTCAGCGAAGATAATGGAGCAGCTAAGACAGGGCTCAATTAATAATAGAATATCAGAGGGTAATATAATTAATGTAAGTCAACATAGCTTTATGGAAAATAGATCCTATCGAACTAACTTGATATCTTTTTTTGATGACATGACAAGTTTGGTTGACAAAGGTAATAGTGTTGACGTAATATATTTAGACTCCTGTAAGGCATTTGATTTGGTGACTGTGGCGGGCCTGGCACTGCAGCGTCCCTTTGTGGCAGGGGTAGGATGGGGTGTCGGTGCCTCACCACTCTCAAGTCCAATGTGCAGGGGGCCATTGTACGGCAGTTGCGACCCGCTTGAAAGTCACCAGGAAGGCCTCGGGATCATCCCCTGGCCCCATCTTTTTAGGCACACTGGTAGTCCACCAAGCCCATCACCGGCGCAACCCCCTCCCGCGCCTAGGGGAGCACTTGATGCATGTCCTATCAGCATTGCCATTTGCTGAAATAGTCACTCCTGCTTTGCCTGTTGTTGGGCCGTCAGCTCCCGAATCAGCTGTTGCTCTTGCTGCTGCGCCGCTTGCAACTGCTATTGTGCTGCTAACTGTTGGAGCAAGTGTGCTTGCTGCTGCTGCTGTTTTGCCATTTTGGGTGGCTGGGTCCTTGTTTTAGGCCCTGATTGATGCCCACATTCTCCACCAGTAGTGGTGGGCCTGGCACTGCAACACCCCTTTGTGGCAGGGGTAGGATGGAGTATCGGTGCCTCAACACTCTTGAGTCCTTGCGTCCGCTTCTCTGTGGGCAGTCTGTTATGGCTCTTGGCCTTTTTCCCCGTTATCACCCCTGTCTGGTGGGGTAGTGTGGCCTAATGGCCGGAGTCCATACAACCCCCCCTTATGAACAGGGTAACACGGCCTAGCAGCCGGAATCCCTACAGCTCCCCTTACGAACAGGGTAGTATGGCTGAGCAGCCAGAGTCCATACAACCCCCCCTTTACGCACAGGGTAGCGTTGCCTAGCGGCCAGAGTCCATACAAACCCCCCTTATGCATGGGGCAGTGTGGCCTAATGGCCGGAGTCTCTAGTGTTCCTCACAGTTCGGAGGTGAGGTGGTAAGGGAACTCGGGCCCGCCCTTTCCACCGAGCCCCGACCCATGGCCCTGGTAGTGGCAAACTCCCCTTGCCACTCACTCAGCGGGGATCCGCCCACAACATGCCAAGCATCAATGCAGTTCTAACACCGTTTGTCTCTAAAGTTCCCCTAGGTCACTTCCTACCATGAACGCCAGGTCATTTGCTGTGGAGGGTCCTCCAGTCTGTTCCCCTCCTGGGACGTGCACTGTCGGGGTCTCAGGGAGTGTCTTGGCTTGGCTGACTCCTGGATCCTGGTGCTCAGGCTCTCCCTCCTCTGGAGCTAGCAGCGAGTGTCCTTTCCCTCCAGTGGTCAGCCCAGACTGAGCTGGTCTGCAGGCTTTTATACCTGTTTCCAGTTGGAGCATACCCAGCAGAGCTTCCAGGGCATGGCTTCCTCTGCTAGGAAAGAAGGGTTAACCCCTGCGGTACCAGTCTGGGGCCACTCTGCCCCGTCACAATGACACATGACATTTTTATTAAAAAAAAATGGAACAGTATAAAACTGACATGGCAAACATTAAATGGATTAAAAACTAGCTAACTGATAGGTTTCAAAATGTAATTGCAGATGGGGAATTGTCATTGGGTGCATCAGTTTCTTCTGGGGTCCCATGTGGATCAGTTCTTGGTCCTGTGCTATTTAACATCTTTATCAATTTACCTAGAAGAAAACTGATTATGTTTGCAAATGATCTAAAAATTGATGGAGTCGTAAATAATAACGAGAACAGGTTACTGATTCAGAGAAATGTAGATTGCTTGGTAAACTGGGCACAACTAAACAAACTGTTTCAATATGGCCAAATGTAAATGTATATATCTGAAAAAAAAGAATGTAGGCCATTCTTACAGAATGGGGGATGCGATCCTGGGAAGCAGTGGCTCTGAAAAATATTTGGGGATCGTGATAGATAATCAGCTAAATGTGAACTCTCAGTGTGACATTGTGACCAAAAGTGTTAATATGATCCTGAGATGCATAAAGGTGGGAATCTCAAGAAGAAATAAGGAGGTTATTTTATTTCTGCATTTGGCACTGGTGTCACTGCTGCTGGAATACTCTGTACAGTTCTAGAGTTCACAGTTCAAGAAGGATGTTGATAAATTAGAGAAGGTTTTAGAGAAGAGCCAGAAGAATGATTAAAAAATAAGAGAACATGCCTTATAGTGATAGACTGAAGGACCTCAATCCACTTAGCTTAACAAAGAGAAGGTTAAGGTGTGACTTGACTACAGTCTACAAATACCTACATGGAAAAAATATTTACTGGTAATAAAGGGCTCTTCAGTCTAACAGACAAAGGAATGATCCAATGTCTGCAAGCTGAAACTAGACAAATTCAGATTGGAAATAAAGCGTAAAATGTTAACAGTGAAAATAATTAACTGTTGGAACAATTTACCAATAGTAATGATGGATTCTCCATCATGACTGGATTTTTTTCTAAAAGATCTGCTCTAGGAGTTATTTGGGGGAAAGTGATATGGTCTGTGCTATTCAGCAATTTAGACTAGATGATCACAAAGGTCCCTTCTCGCCTTTGAATCTATTAATCTAAGACCTGCTTCTTTAGCTTCAGAACCAACTCATGAGTTTGCTCCCCAAAACTCAGAGTGATTCAAAGCTCCCCCGGTCCATGACTTCCCTTAATGAACCACAACTGAAAGATCTTTCCTCCATGCCTGGTAATTAAGGTAATTGTTATGGGTCAAGGGCTCTTAACTCCGTTAAGGAAGGGGTAATTTTAACTCTTTCACTGTCCAGCTGGGGATAGGAGTGGCTATATCCTGTCACTGCTTGTAAAGTATTTGAAAAGAAAATTGCTATATAAGAACTAAGTATTATAAGGGTGATGATAAAGAAGAGATAATTTTGGTAAAACTGGAGAAACTTTTCCTCTAAAATTATTCAGCATGACATGTTAATTCTATGTCATTTAGCAAATGGTCTATTACACAACATTTCTTTAGCAGTATTATTTCTGCATCACTGACTTTACTCTTAATCCCTGCATCCTCTTTGTTTCAATGGATGTAATATTTTGAGGTCCAAGCTCTGGTTTCAGACCAAAGAACCACCATAGGCCCCATAAATAGTCTCCGCAACTACAGCTGCCACTAAAACAAGTTTCAAGATTCTATTAAATGTACCACTGAGAAAAATGGCATTTGACTTCTGAATCTGCTGCTGTTTTGTTTATGGTGTTGACTTTAGGCTTAGGTTCCATATTTCCTCTTTTCTCCATCTCCTTCATCCTCTTGTTTGCTTTCTCCATAGAGGGAAGCAGCCTTATTTTATGGCTTATACCTGAATCCCTGTTTCAGACATGAATCTAACCATCATGTCTCAATGCTACTGTTTATGTACAAACACAAATGGCATAAGTATACGAGAGTGAGAAAGATGATTTTCACCCTTTATTTCTCTGCCACCAACTTAGCACCTGAGCTGCTGTTCATATTTCTCTGTCCTTGTTTAACCATTCATTTTGAATTAATGTATATTTTTGTAAGTATTGTTATCCCTTTTGGCCCAATTAGTTGACCTATGTTTGGAGCTCTGAGGGTTGTTTTCACTAGGAGAAGAAGTTGATGATGGAGACTGGTATCTTTGATGCAATCCTGTTTTCCCACAAAGAATGTACAAAGTCCTGTTTCCCAGAACACCAGTGGAATGAACAGCAGTTTCAAGCCCCTTGCAGCTATCACTCAGCCCAAAAGTTGTCATTTTAGGGTTTCTCATGGCCATATTTTAAGTGCATGTTCAGGTTGGGTCTATCTTTCTGTTCTTTCATTGTGTCTTTCTGTGGTGTTTCTCCTGCTTCTCTTTCTTGCTCTCTCTCTAACCCACCCATCCACTTATTTACTAAAGCCTATATCCAGCCAGGCCCCTGATGCCCACATATTCAGTTCAAATTCTGGAAGGGTCTTACTCTTGCCTTTAGGCAGTGATGTGTCCTAGCTCCTGTTAAGCTTCCCCATCTTGGCTACTCACCCAACTGCTGTGAGGGGACCTAGCTACTTGATTCCATGTGTTTTAAACCTCTGGAGTCTGAACAGAGCCCCTGCACTGTCCTGGGCTTGGGGTCCCTTGGCACACCCTTGAGATGCAGGTCCTCTGTCAAGCACCCTCTCCTGAGAGTTTAGATCACACAGCACACTGCCCAGCACCATGGAATCAGTGCTGACCCCTCAAGCTTCCCCTGTAGCTTAAATACACCCTCTCCCAGAATCCAACTAATTGTGAGCTTTTTGGCTTATAGTTCAGTATCTTAGGGGACATGTGATAAGACATAATGTTAACCTTACAAAGGAATTGTATACAGCATTACATTTTCTTTAATTGCATGAGAAATATACAAATCCATGCAAAAATAATAAGCCATTCATGTATTTCTCTGCCTCAGTTTCCTCACCATTCCAAAGCATTCTTTGAGCTGGGTCCAGAATAGTCTGTTGCAGTGCATGGCTTGGGTTTTGCAAAATGAAGCCTTCTCTCCCAGCACATATCCTCTGACCGTGGCTGCTCGGTCCCCTTCTTCCCTTCTGTCCAAAGTTCCTGCCTCTCTCTCTATGTGTCCTTTTCATCTTGCTTGGGGAGTTTTCACTCTCTTCACTTCCATCTTCCCTTCAGATGAGACAAAAGGATATTTTCTTCCCATCCAGCCAAGTTTCTTAGCATATCTATGTCTGGTCAAAACACAGTTGTAAAAGTTAAATACTTTTCATTGTCCTCAGTTTAATGTGAACCTGTTGCAGGTCTGGCAGTGATGGTGGATACACAGACAGAGGCATTTGTGATACAACAATTTCATAATAAATGGAATACGTAAGTTGTAGAGATACTCCCCGTAATTGTCACGTGTGCCTGTCTTTGGGACGGAGGCCTCTTATTGTTTATTAAAGGGGCTTAGCTGTTTTTTACAGATATCTTAAATGCATCCAACGAAGTGGGTATTCACCCACGAAAGCTCATGCTCCAAAACATCTGTTAGTCTGTAAGGTGCCACAGGACTCTTTGCTGCTTAAATGAAGGGTGACAGTTACACCCACCAGCTTCAATGACGTTTCAGCCAACCTTGGCAGTATTAAAGCACCGCATGTGTGCCGAGACAAAAACATTCACATTTTTCCTTGAGCGTGTTAAACAGTTAAATTCCTGTAACAGGGTTGAACAACTGGGTGTAACAAAATTGGTGCCTGAATACATTGTCCTTGGAGGGGATGGGAAGCTTGGCATATACACAGTTTCTAAGATAATGTGTTCTGGGGTACTGCTTGTCCCTTGCCTCTTCTCTTTAGCACTTTCTCAGAAATCAAACAAAAAAACAAAAATCAGAACAAGCATAATAAAGTATACATATACACAGTAGGTGGGAAGTGTAATTCCCAGCATGGGAAGACATGCTACTTGAGCTAGTGCCTAAAAATAGCATTGTGGCTGCTACAGCACAGCCAGCCGCTCAGACCAACAGCCAGAGTAGAGTTCTGCCCAATGCCCCAGGGCACGTACTTGGTGGCAACACTGCAGTACTTTTAGTTACTAGTTTGAGCAGAACTAGCATATCCATATCTACATGACTGGGAAATAGAGCACCTAGCTGCTGTGCAAATGTGCCCTAAACCATACCTCCATTCTTCTCCTATAACAAGTGAAATGTAATTATAAGTAACTAGAGGTTCGTACACTTTGTTGATTATATACACTGAGCTGCCAGAGATGGAACACAGCCTCTATCCCAGGACCTGTACCAATTTTAGAATACCTTGCCACTAAATCTAAATGTTATTGTGAAGTTGTCAAAGATACTCCTTCACTTCATTGTTTTATCTATTTCATAGCTATTTCCCCTTGACAGTGCCTATATGGTGCTGCAGGCGCTGAAGCGTAGCATCATGACATCAGAGGTAACTGAGCCAGTCATCATTCCCTCCCTCCAGTAAACGTAACCCTAGAACAATTGTGCTGCCTGCTGTTGTCATCTCTCTCTTTGACAATGTCCACTTGGTGCTGCAGGTAGAGAGAGTCTTCAACCTGTAATACCAAATGGACACTGTTTAGATTAACTAAAACACTTTTGACTTGGCAAAGAAATTATCTTCGCTGAGCCAGGTGTAATTTGGTGATGAAATGCCCATTTCCAACATCTCTCCTACTCAGCCAATATAGCTCCTGATTTGAAGCATCTCCTGCTATTCCTGTCCTGACTCCCCCCCACACACACACCTTGCAACTCTGTGAAAACGTGTAAATCATGACCTGTAATTTTATTTCTTGTCTAATTTCAACAAATGAGATTGAAGTATGTAAATGTATTGGAGGGAATAAGTGATGACTGTCTGAGTTACCTCTGTCATGATTAGGGCCTTAACAAATTTGAGGTCCATTCTGGCCAATTTCATACCCTGGGTGTTATAAATTGGTCAATATCATAATTTCAGATGTTTATATCTAAAATGTCAGTGTCATAACTGTGGGGGTATGAACCCAAAGGGGATTATGTGTGTGGGGGGGGGTTTACAAAGCTGTTGTGGGGGCGGGGGTCACAGGATTGCCACCCTCACTTCTGTGCAGCCTTCAGAGCTGCAGTGGGAGGAGGTTCCCAAAGGTAAAGGTAGGTTCGATCTCCCCTGTGCTGTTGGGAGGACCCCCAGCCAGGGGCTCCTAGCTGCTAGCCCCAGTCAGTGGTGGATTAACACAGGGGCCCACAGTGCCTGTGCCCAGGGCCCCAGCCAATTTGGGGAACCCCTGGAAAATGGGCACCCTGAGCCTGGACACATCAAACCCTAGCAAAAGCCATGGGTGGCAGAAGCCCTGAACCTAGCCTTGGGGCTGCGACAGCGCAGAAGTGAGGGTGTACTCCTGTCCCTCCGCAGCCTGACTTGGACAAGCAGCTAGAAGCTCGTGGCTGGGGCACTCCCAGCAGCAGAGGGAGATCAGATTTCATGGGGAAGAGCTTATTTCATGGTCCATGACACGTTTTTAACAGCCATGAAATTGGTAGGGCCCTTGTCATGATGCTCCCCTGCTTGAAGCATTTAATGGGCACTGTGTGGAAATCAGGTTTCTCTGATTGGTGTTTTTGTTTTCCAGTTGTCACAAAAATCAATAGGGGGTCTTCCCTTGGATGCCTAGAACTTTACCTGAGATTTTTGTATTACTGTCAGTCAAACAGAGAAATGCAATTGAGTTAAGTTTTAGGCCTCACTTTGCCCAGCCAAATGACCTTTTTTACACTTTTTAGCCAAACGTTTGTAAGAACAGTGGAAAGCTCCTGTAGATTGGTTGGTCTTAAAAATTTAACTATTGCCATATGTAATTAAATAACATTACACCACTATTTGCAATATTCACTAGTGTTTTGTACAATAAATACAGTGATGCGCAGAGAAATCTTAACTAAGGCAAAATTGGTCAATTTTTAAAGACCCATATATGATCTCTTCTTTCCTGCATGCACACAAAAAATAAAACCAAAATTTTCTTTGTAAATGGAATGCCACTATAGATTTACAGAAGATACCTTGATATTCTTCTGGGCAGAGGTGACAAGGGCCTTTTTTCACCCCTTCATATATAGGGATACACTTGTACCCTGGATATGTCTCTGTGTGTGTCAGGACTGGTAATCACATCTGATCCTTCTCTATGTAACAACTTCACTGTTGCTACCAACGGTGCAGTGATGTATCGCAGCTACAAAGTTTACTGATTTAAATAAGCTGCATCCTTCCTCTGTATAATTGTATTTGTGAGTTTGAGTATAAGAGTCAGACTCAAATAGATATGACACTGATGGCAGAATGTATTGTTTGGCCCTCCTGTATTTCCAATTTGTCTACTGAGTAGCATAAGTTTCACTTTATCCAAAAAAAGAAATCTAACATTTTATATACCAGGATTCACACAAAAGTATACAAAGTCCTTTGCCATTTAATAATGCACAGAAACACTTTGCAAAAACTTAGGACAGGAAATGATGAATTTATTCAACTGAAACTGGAGTGTTAGTTTAATGAAACAGAAGGTAATTACTTGATCTGGAATTTAACCAAATTTCTGGGATTAACAATTTGCAGAAGAATTCAAAATTAAAGTCCAGAAGTTGCTAGGACTTTAATTTTATTACTCATCAACATAATGCCCCCTATTATTTTGTCATGCTGGGGCTCTGGGTCTGCATTCACCATCTCTGCTTCCTGCAGAGGTCTCAAATGCAATTACAGACTCTGGCTGACTCTTGCTGTAGCCTGTGACAATAGAAACGGTCAGGGCAAAAAGCAGTATGTTCCTATGCTGCGTAAGGGTCTCTTGTATTCAGTATTGGCTCCATATTGGCTTGATTAAAGGGAGAATGTTAAGACTTTTTGAGACACTTTTCAGTCTCTTATTAAATACTGTTTCTTTTAAACCTGAAGTAGACTTGAATGTTCTGCATGACCTTGCATCCTGGAAACAGCAAAGTTTCTGTCATACTCACACCTGGTACCCACTATTTTGATCTCACTCCTAAAGGAGCAAATGCCTCACAACCAGACTTGAAGAGTTAAATCTTAATTTTAATTTTTATTCATTCTTTGAGCAGGTCTTTTTTTACACTAGAAAAATTTATTGTGCTAAATAACTTTTGTTCTTCTTCGAGTGATTGCTCATATCCATTCCAGTTAGGTGTACGCGCCGCGCGTGCACATTCGTCGGAAAACCTTTACCCTAGCAACTCAGTGGGCTGGCAGGTCGCCCCCTAGAGTGGCGCCACCATGGCGCTCCATATATACTCCTGCCGGCCCACCCGCTCCTCAGTTCCTTCTTACCGCCCGTGTCGGTCGTTGGAACAGTGGAGCGCGGCTTAGCTGACCTCCACTTCCCTAGCTACTCGTTTTCTCGTATATAATTATGCAGTTATAATCCTTTTATATATATATTTGTATGGTTATACGTGTTTCTTTGCTAACATGGTTAGTTTAGTTAGCGGGGTTCAGGAAGTAGCCCCTTCCATGAGCCCAGTGCCGGAGCCATGCATGGCTCACCGGGTTTTAAAAGGGGCCCGGCTTGCCAGAAGCCGCGGCCGAAGAGAGATCTACATGACTCCTGTTTGAAGTCACACTTGACAGATAAGTGCCCCATTTGCAAGGCTTTTAAGCCGAGAACAAAAAGGTGCGGGACTTTCACTTACCCCTCCACCTTGGGCGCCGAGCGATGTTCAAGCGGCGGGCAGAAGCGCCTCCTCGGCACCGGACCCCGCCGGTACCACCAAGGCCTTTCGGCACCGACCGTCGCCGGCACCAATGTCGACTCGGCACCGCTCCCTTCTTCCGAGGTCGAGAGAGTCTACGATTCCTGCTGGTGCCTGGCGGCTCCCCGGCACGCGCCGTGGTTGAGCCCCCTGCTCCCGCTACTTCCGTGCCACCTGCATCGCAGCCAGAGAGCTCGCCTAAGTTGCGTTATCTGGCACCGTCACCTGCAGAGGCATCGATGACTTCGGCTCCGTCGATTCCAGTCCCCCAGGACCATGGAATCCGGTGCCTGGCAGCTCCCCGGCTCGCGCCGTGGTAGAGCTTACTGCTCCTGCTGCTTCTGTGCCAGCTGCACCACAGCTAGACAGCTCGTCTAAGATGGCTCGCCCGGCACCGACGACGTCGGCACCGTCGATCCCGGTCCCACGAGGGCCGTTGAATCCGGTGCCTGACGGCTCCCCGGCGCGCGCCGTGGTTGAGCTACTGCTCTGGCTGCTTCCGTGCCAGCGGCACCGCAGCCAGAGAGCTCGTCTAAGTCGGATCGCCCGGCGCCGACACCTGCTACGGCACCGATGACGTCGTCACCGTCGATCCCGGTCCCACAAGGGCCGTAGAATCCGGTGCCTGACGGCTCCCCGGCACGCACCGTGGTTGAGCGTATTGCTCCTGCTGCTTCCGTGCCAGCGGCACCGCAGCCAGAGAGCTCGTCTAAGTCGGATCGCCCGGCGCCGACACCTGCTACGGCACCGATGACGTCGTCACCGTCGATCCCGGTCCCACAAGGGCCGTAGAATCCGGTGCCTGACGGCTCCCCGGCACGCGCCATGGTTGAGCGTATTGCTCCTGCTGCTTCCGTGCCAGCGGCACCGCAGCCAGAGGGCTCGTCTAAGTCGGATCGCCCGGCACCGGCACCTGCTGCGGCACCAATGACGTCGGCTCCGTCGATTCCGGTCCCACAAGGGCCGTAGAATCCGGTGCCTGACGGCTCCCCGGCGCGCGCCGTGGTTGAGCTACTGCTCCTGCTGCTTCCGTGCCAACGGCACCGCAGCCAGAGAGCTCGTCTACGTCGGATCGCCCGGCACCGACACCTGTTGCGGCACCGATGACGTCGGCACCGTCGATCCCCGGTCCCGCAAGGGCCGTAGGATCCGGTGCCTGGCGGCTCCCCGGCACGCACCGTGGTCGAGCTAAGGCTCCGGCTGCTTCCGTGCCAACGGCACCGCAGCCAGAGGGCTAGTCTAAGTCGGAGCGCCCGGCACCGACACCTGCTGCGGCACCGATGACGTCGGCTCCGTCGATTCCGGTCCCACAAGGGCCGTAGAATCCGGTGCCTGACGGCTCCCCGGCGCGCGCCGTGGTTGAGCTACTGCTCCTGCTGCTTCCGTGCCAACGGCACCGCAGCCAGAGAGCTCGTCTACGTCGGATCGCCCGGCACCGACACCTGTTGCGGCACCGATGACGTCGGCACCGTCGATCCCCAGTCCCGCAAGGGCCGTAGAATCCGGTGCCTGACGGCTCCCCGGCACGCGCCGTGGTTGAGCTCCTGCTCCGGCTGCTTCCATGCCAACGGCACCGCAGCCAGAGGGCTAGTCTATGTCGGATTGCCCGGCACCGAAGCCTCTGAGGCACCGACAACATCGGCACCATCGATTCCAGTCCCACGAGGGCTATCGAATCCGGTGCCCGACGGCTCCCCGGCGCGCGCCGTGGTTGAGCGTATTACTCCCGCTGCTTCAGTGCTGACGGCACCGCAGCCAGACAGCTTATCTAACTCGGTTCGCCCGGCACCGGCACCTACCGAAGCTCTGATGACCTCGGTACCGTGGATCCCGGTCCCACGAGGGCCGTCGAATCCGGTGCCGGACAGCTCCCCAGTACGCACTGTGGTTGAGCCTGCTGTTCCCTTCACGCCGGAGATGTTACCAACGGCGAGGGCTCTCAGTGCCATGACAGAGTCAGTGCTGCCTGACCCGGGCACCGCCGGTACGGGTAATACAGTCTCTTCAGGGGACTGTCCCCTGTCAGTACAGCAGAGCGGCACCATTCATGATCACGGTCCCGCAGACACTCCAAGTCCTGTCGGCACGCCGGACACCACTGGCAGTCCCGGTGCTGTTTTCCTCGGTACTGGTCACGCTCGCTGCACCGGTCGGTATCCCGTTCGCCGACCCGCTATCGGCACCGTTCCGACATCTGGCACCGGGGCAGGTACCTTGACTCCTGTAGCTCTTCTCCGAGTCTCGAGACCTCGGTCGACCTCCCGACACCATTCTGGTTGCGGGTCTGGATCTCGTTCCAGGTACCGATACGCCTCCCGATGCCGGTCCCCGGTGCCGAGTTGGGCAAGGTCCGAGTGAGTCAGAGACTCGGCCCGTGCCTTCTTTTAGTACCTCCATGGCCGTCCGGACACGCATCCGTGTCATCCCATATGCGCAGATTTTATGCTCAGGACCACGATCCTGATATGATGGCCAGCGGGCGCCAGCCCCGAAGCAGAAAGAGCCTTGGCGAATGCAAGGTGTACTCTGCAGGGGCCCTGCAGCTCTGGGTAGCAAAGCAACAAGCCTTGCTTAGCTGCGATAATTATAGCACCTGGGTGAAGGAGTTTCTCCCTCAAAACTCCCACCTGGAGTTCGCTGCCGTCTTGGAGGACGGGGGAAAGAATTTACCCTTTGTTGGTAAAGGCATCTTCGTGGCAGAGACAGCCCCAGACTGCGAAGCCTGCTGGACAATAGGGTCCTAATGCGTCTCAGCATGTATACGCCAGCGACCAAACGCAGGCCTTTATGGCCCCAGCCGCCATACTCTGTGCCTAGCCAGAGGAAGAACTCTGGAAAACGGCAAGGCCAAGGTGGTCGCAGACAAACGTCAGGCCCCCTAAAAAGCCAAAGTCAAGGTCCCTCGCAATTACCACTGGGACCAAAGACGGACCTTCCAAGGTTCGCCGGAGGGTGGTGTACCAGTCGCAGGATGGGATCCCGATCCCGCTTTCTCCTGGCATGGCCCCAGTTACTTTTCGATCGCTGGGTCCTGCGCACGATGGAGCATAGGTACCACCTTTAAATTGCTCCAGCCCTGTCCCCCTTCAGCGGACGAAAGGGGTAAGGGGTTTTACTCCCGTTATGCCCTAGTCCCCCACACGAACACAGGTCTCAGACCTTCCTGGTCCTGCACGGACTCAACCGGTTTGGGATAAGGTTGAAGTTCTGCATGGTATCCCTGGGAACCATTATTCCATCCTTGCCTCCTGGGGGCTACTATGCCGCCCTGGATATGAAGGACGCGTACTTTCGCAATGCCATCTTCCCTCCGCACGGGAGATGCCTCCGCTTTATAGCCAGCGGTGAATACTCCCGGTTTATGGCCATAGTCGCCGCCTACCGTCGCTGATGTCGGATATGCGTTTTTCCGTATTTGGACGATTCGCTTATCCGAGGAGACTCTGAGACACAAACCACTCAGCCCGTGGGCATCGTCACGGTCTTATTCACAGATCAAGGCCTGATAATTACTATAGAGCAATCCACTCTGGTTCCCACGCAGAGGTTGGGCTTCCTAGGGGCTATCTTGGTCTCCTACCTAGCCGGAGCCTGCTTATCACAACTGCGGTTTTAGGCGATGACAACAATCATCTGAGGTCTGAAGGCTTTCCCAACGACCTCAGCTCGTTCTTGTCTCAGTCTCCTGGGTCCATGGTTGCCCGCAAGTTTGTAACCAAACACGCCAAGCTCCGCCTCCGTCCTTTCCAAGTCCGGCCCACCTCGGCGTACCGCTTGGACAGGGAGCCAATGGTCATGGTAGTCACCGTTCCCTCGAACGCCTTAGGCTCCCTAGAGTGGTGGCTAACTCCCTCCTTGGTGTGGACAGGGATGCGGTTTCATCCGCCCCAGCCCTCACTGCCCCTGACGGCGGACGCATCATCTCTCTGCTCGAGTGCTCGTGGTCACCTCCGAGCTTAAGGCCTTCGGTCTTCTAGGGAGCTGGCATTCCTCATTAATGCCCCAAAAATGAGAGTAGTCCGCCTGGCATGCCAGGGGTTCCAGCGGCAGCTGCGAGGCCGTTGTATCTCGGTGTTTACAGCCAACACAATGGCCAGGTGCTTCATAAGTATTCAGGGGGGACATAGTCCTCCCCCCTTTTTTGTCAGGAGGCCATCCATTTCCGGGTCTTTTGCATGGCCCACTCGATGGAGCTGGCGACGTCCTTTCTCCCAGGCGTTCGGAACGTCTTAACTCTTTGACTCAGCAGGTCTTTCCTGTCTTACGAGTGATCACTCTGCCCCATGTGAGGCGTCCCGCTTTCCGGAAGTGGAGATGGTTCCTCACACAGACCTGTTCGCTCACCGCAAGAGCAGGAAATGCCAGGTGTTCTGCTCCTTCCAAGGTCTCTCCTCGGAATCGATCTTGGACGCATTCCTGATGCCGTGGAACGGCCAACTGCATTATGCCTTCCCACTGTTCCCACTGGTTCATTAGGTCCTGCTCAAACTCCGCAGGGGCAGAGCGCGCATCATCATGATCACTCCAGAGTGGTCCAGGCAGCATTGACATGCCACGTTGCTCGGCCTGTCAGCCCAGACCTCATCACTCAGGGCAATGACAGGCTTTGTCACTCGGACCTGCAGCCTCTTCGCCTCACGGTGGCTCCTGCGTACCTGAGTCGGGGTGACAGGCAGCCTTCCACCTGGTCAACGTACCGGGCCAGGTGGAAGCGTTTCCTTTACAGCTGTGGTACGCTCGATCTTGCTCCTGCTGAGGTCTCAATCCCCTCTATTTGGCCTGCCTCTGGCCTTCAGCGGCAGGATCTGGCGGTATCATCGCTGAGGATACTCTCAGCAGCCATCCCTACCTTCCAGCAGGCTAAGATGGACGTTCAGTGTCCCACGCTCTATGGGTTCGAGGTCCCTCAAGGGCTTGGAGCGCTTGCACCCTCGGGTGCGCCGCCCAGCCCCGCCCTGGGTCCTCAACCTCGTCTTGGCCAGACGGGTCTCTGAGATCAGAGCTCTTACGAAGGTTCCACAAAGACAAGGTGCAGTTATGACCGCACCCAGCTTTCCTCCCTAAGGTGTTTTGGCCTTTCATGTTACCCACAGCTCAACGCAATGGGCATAACCGTTGCACTCCTTAGACATCTGTGGAGTGCTCGCATTATATTGTGCTGACAGAATCATTTCCTAAGGTGCCCCAGCTCTGCCCCGGTAGCGGGCCAAAGGGAGGGCTTGCTTGTTTTCCTCTCAGAGGATCTCATCTTGGGTGATGGCGGACATCCCCACTTGTTATGATTTGGCTCATATTTCCTCAAGCCACATCACCGTGCATTCTACCAGGGCTCAGGCTTCATTTGCCGCCTTGCTGACTCGTGTTTCTACCCACGAGATCTGTCGCGAAGCTCCATTGGTCCTCGGTCCTTACCTTTGCTTCGCAGTATGCCCTGGTTCAGCAGTCAAGAGAGGCTGTAGCCTCTGGCTCAGCAGTTTTATTCTGCCACATTTCACTCCGACCCCACCGCCTTTGTAAGGCTTGGGATTCACCTAACTGGAATGGATATGAGCAATCACTCGAAGAAGAAAAGACGGTTACTCACCTTTGTAACTGTTGTTCTTCGAGATGTGTTGCTCATATCCATTCCGCACCCGCCCTCCTTCCCCACTGTCAGAGTAGCCGGCAAGAAGGAACTGAGGAGCGGGTGGGCCGGCAGGAGTATATATGGAGCGCCATGGTGGCGCCACTCTAGGGGGCGACCTGCCGGCCCACTGAGTTGCTAGGGTAAAGGTTTTCCGACGAATGTGCACGCGCGGCGCGTACACCTAACTGGAATGGATATGAGCAACACATCTCGAAGAACAACAGTTACAAAGGTGAGTAACCGTCTTTTCTACCTCAAATTATTGTAAGATACCTTTCAGACACATGCAAAAGTTATCTAAATAATTGAATGGGGGGCTAAGCTTGGAGTAGACATTGCTTTGACAATGCTTTGGTATTTAAATATCGATACTTTCTGTATCGTTCATTTCAGTACCAGTGCAAACCAAACTAGTAAAAAATGGCTCAACCGGTCTTCCCACTAATATCCCACAGTGAACTGGTTCCTTGCAAAATCTTCCAGAATACATTGTCTGGGTGAGGAACTGTAGCATAAGATACGCAGGAGGTAGGATAGTGCTGGTATGGATGCAAAGTAGATTCATAAGGGCTCTGAACACAGTTCAGCACAGGTAGTGTGGATGCACTGGGATATTTCTACTTAAGCACATTCAGTAACTGATTTCAGTTACAAACTCTTTGTTTTCTAGTGCAGGGAAGGCCTTCTGAGAGGTATAGCCAAACAGTAACAAAATATTTTGGGTGGGAATTTCAAAAGTGCTCAGCATTTGCAAAACTCCCATTTATTTTAATGGAAGCTGATATTGACCAACAACGAGCCCCTTTGAATATGTTACTCTCATAGCCCATGTCCACACTACAGGGTAAAATCGATGTTATTAAAATCGATTTTATAAAGCAGGCTTTATAAAATCGATTTTGCGCGTCCACACTAGGGCTACTTACATCGATGTTGAGCGTCCATGTTCCCTGGCGTCCATCTTTTCCCTGAGCGTTGCACTTTGGGTACCTATCCCACAGTTCCTTTACGGGTCCCTGGCCTTTGGAATTATGGGTTACTACCCCAGTGCATGATGGGGCCAAAATCCCCGTCGTGGGTGGTTCTGGGTACAGCCTCACCCCCTCCCTTCCTGTCAGTGGAACACAGTCACTTCGCGCGGTTTTTACTGGCTGCAGTGAGAAAACGCCATTTTGCAGCAAGCATGGATCCAGGAGTGCTCTTATCCTTGATCGCGAATGCTGTAAATAGTTCACGCATTCTCATGCTATCCATGCTGAACCATGAGTCAGAAATGCAAGAGAGAATGCTTGACTGCGGGGACGACAGTGATGAGGACTTGGAGAACGAGTTTTCCGACACCCCGGGCCCCTGCACTTTGGAGCTCCTGACGGTTATGGGGGAGGTTCTACCCGTTCCATGCCGCTTTTGGGCACGGGAAACAAGCACGGACTGGTGGGACCGCATAGTCCTGCAGGTGTGGGACGATTCGCAGTGGCTGCAGAACTTTCGCATGCATAAGAGCACTTTCTTTGAACTTTGTGACTCGCTTTCTCCTGTCCTGAAGCGGCATAATACCAGGATGAGACCAGCCCTCACAGTGGAAAAGCGAGTGGCAATAGCCCTCTGGAAGCTTGAAACGCCAGACAGCTACCGGTCAGTCGGTAATCAATTTGGATTGGGAAAATCTACTGTGGGGGCTGCTGTGCTGGAAGTATCCAAAGCAATCATTAAGCTGCTGCTTCGAAAGGTTGTGACTCTGGGAAACGTGCAGGCCATTGTGGATGGCTTTGCTGCAATGGGATTCCCTAACTGTGGGGGGGCCATAGATGGAACCCATATCCCTATCTTGGCACCGGAGCACCAGGGCGCTCAGTACATAAACCGCAAGGGGTACTTTTCAGTGGTGCTGCAAGCCCTGGTGGATCACAAGGGACGTTTCACCAACATCCACGTGGGATGGCCAGGAAGGGTTCATGACGCACGTGTCTTCAGAAGCACTACACTGTTTAAACGGCTGCAGCAAGGGACCTACTTCCCTGACCAGAGAATAACAGTTGGAGATGTTGAAATGCCTATAGTTATCCTTGGGGACCCAGCCTACCCCTTGATGCCCTGGCTAATGAAGCCATACACAGGCAGCCTTGACAGTGCTCAGGAGTTGTTTAATTACAGGCTGAGCAAGTGCAGAATGGTGGTAGAATGTGCATTTGGCAGATTGAAGGGAAGATGGCGAACGCTTCTTACTCGCTCAGATCTTAGCCAAACCAATATCCCCTTTGTCATTGCTGCTTGTTGTGTGCTCCACAATCTCTGTGAGAGTAAGGGGGAGACCTTTATAGCGGGGTGGGAGGCTGAGGCAAACCACCTGGCCGCTGATTATGCACAGCCAGACACCAGGGCAATTAGAAGATCACACCAGGATGCTGTGCGCATCAGAGAAGCCCTGAAAAGTAGCTTCCTCATGGGCCAGGGTACAGTTTGAATGCTGAGTTTCTTTTCCATTGATTACCACCCTCCCCATGTATTCAGTCCTGCTGCTGCAAGCTGCATTCCCTGCACCCTTCCACAACTGCTTGCTTACGGTAATTAAAATAGCCGTCTGTGTCTGTGGAAAACATTGAATTCTTTATTAAAAGACAGTCACTGTAAGCACCGCACCCTCCCTCTTGCATTTAGAAGCCTGCGAATAGAATTACAGTAATAGGGTTTTTTTGGGAGAAGAATAGTAAATGGCTAGGGTTAGGGAGGGATGTAGGAAGGAAAGACAAAGTCAGTTAAGGAAGCCCAGAAGTGGCTTCATGGACCAGGGAACGGTGTGATTGGTATGTTTATTTCCCTGTTATTACCTACCTCCCCATGTCTTGACTCTGGCTGCTGCAAACGAGCTTCCCTGCACCCTTCCTTAACTGCTTGCTTATTGAAAATAAAGTTACTGGTATTTGTTAAAGAAATTGAGTTCTTTATTAAAAATCAGACCCTTTCAGCAATCAATCATCATGCTTGCTGTTACAATCCTGTGCATGACATTTCATAACTCGGGGTTCTCCGGGGAAGGGAGTGAGGGAGGTTTGGAGGAAGGGGGAGGGAGGTTGGTAAGAAGATGGCGCATCAGAGAAGACATAACAAGATTTATCATGGACCATGCTACGGTATGACTGCTTTGTTTATTTTCCCTGTATTACCCACCTTCCCATGTGTTTACTCCTGATGCTGCAAACTAGCTTCCCTGAAGCTTTGCAAAGCTGCATGCTTTATTTCTTTAACCTACCCTCACACTGCCTTTGCATAGCATATCCTGAGAGTAAAGTAAGTAAATGGTGCCAAGGGAGAGGTTTGGGAGGAGTACAGGAGGGAAGAAACATAACATTAAGGGGTTTTCAATGTAATGACAGCCTTCTGGTTGGACTGTCCACAGGGGTGTAGTTGGCTGGTGCAGATAGCCTTCCCCCACGCGTTCTTACACGCCTGGTTCTGGAAGGTGTGGGACAGGGTGAGTACTGAGGGAGGTTATACATGGGCTGCAGAGGCAACCTGAGACCACGCAGCTCTTCCAGCATATCGCGGAGTATGTCGGTCTGATCACGAAGAAGATCCAGCGTTGCTGCCCGCCAGCGCTGATCTTCCTGCCACCTGAAATCATTTTTAGCATCCCTCCTGTCTTCGCGTTGACTGGCAGCCTCCCTGTACTTTGCGACCAATTGTTTCCAGTCCCCCTGCTGAGCTCTCTGAGTACAGGTTACTGCCATAATTTCTGTGAACATCTCCTCACACGTCCTCTTTTTTCTTAGCCTTCTTATGTGACCTCCCCGTCGGACAGGAGAAGGGAGAGGGAGGCTGGAGAAATGTGCAGCTGTGTGGGGGGGTGGGGGTGGAAAGAGTGATAGAAGAATCATAAGAGACACATTTCACAGAACAATGGATACAGTCTTTCTCAGTGAACTGCGCTATTCACCGTACCTTGAGCATGTAACTTTACCACAAGGTCGCCTTAGGATTCTTTTAATACTTATTGCTTGTGGCTGAGGACTGAGATTTCAGCTCAGCTGCAGGTCAGGGGAGCACACAGACCGTGTCCGGAGACAATGGTAAGTTATTTGGTAGTGAACCGTGCAGTGGCTTGTAGTACCCTGCACCCCCTGCTATTATCAGGTAGCATGAACAGTAGTGAGGCAAAGCGCTTTAAGAAACAACACTGGTTTCTTAAGCCATGGAAAAGGTGCAGCACAGGGAAATACAAGTTCCCTCCCACAATCATCTGTGCTGCACTTTGGAGTTAGCTTTAATGCCATCTACCTAACCCCATCCTCCCTCTGCCATGGCAGTTAATAGGGATGATTCATGCTGGCCAAGTGCTAGGGGACACCACCCCGTAGGAATGAACAGCTTTCTAACAACCACCACCTGGGTCATTGTTTTAGGAAAGGCTTTTCATTTACTGGCTCAGCACAGAAGAAAGGAATGAATGGTCATCTCTGTTCCCAGACATGTTAACAGACTGTTCCAGTAACTCTAATTCCAGCTACTGCATGCAAGCACTCATGGCAAATCACTCACTAAAAAAGGCTTGCATTCATTCAGCCTACGCTTTTAATAAAAAAAAGTGCACTCACCAGAGGACAATTCCACAGCATCATTTTCTGTGCTACTGGCTTGAGAGGGCTGGCAGGGTACTTCTGTAAGGGTTAGGAAAAGATCCTGGCTGTTAGTGGGAATTGGATGCTCTGTGCTCTCTGCTGTTTCGTCCTCCTCTTGGTTCTCTTGGTCCTCATCGTGATCTTCGCTGTCCTCTAAATCTTCGGCAGGGGCAGAGATCACTATCCCCACCTCTGAATCCACAGACAAGGGGGGGGTTGTCGTTGCACAGTTCCCCAATATTGCGTTCAGCTCCTCGTAGAAGCGGCATGTTTTGGGGCCAGATCCTGACCTGCCCTTTGCTGCTTTGGTCTTCTGATACGCCTGTCTGAGCTCCTTCACTTTCACCCTGCACTGCAAGGAGTCTCTACTGTGTCCTCTCTGCCTCATGGCATTAGAAATCTTTTCAAAGGTTTTCTCATTTCTTCTGCTGGACCTCAGTTCTGAAAGCACTGACTCTTCTCCCCATACTGCTATCAGATCCTGTAACTCCTGTGTGTTCCATGCTGGAGCTCTTTTCCTATTTTCAGGAGATTGCATTGTTATCTCTGCTGCTGAGAGCTCCACGCTGGGCAAACAGGAACTGAAATTTCAAAGTTCCCGGGGCTTTTCCTGTTTACCTGACCAGCAGTAGAGTTCCTTTCCCTGTGCAGAGCGGCCACTGGTGCACTATGGGATACCTCCTGGAGGCCATTAACGTCTGTTTCCGTCCACACTAGCATAAAATCGATTTTATAAAATCGATTTTAGGGTTACTCCGCTCGTTTAGGTGGAGTACAGAAATTGATTTTAGGGACCCTTAAAATCAATTTACTGTACTCTGTAGTGTGGACGGTTACAGCTTTAAATCGATTTAAAGCTGTTTAAATCGATTTAAAGCTCTAGTCTGGACCTGCCCATAGATTAAAACACTGGCACAAGAGTCTTTCTCTCAGACATCATTTTGAATTCTTTCCATTTGTGACTTGAGTATAGACCTAGGCAAACTGACATATAGATTTGAAATAAAAACAACAACAACAACAACAAAAACCCAACAGGTGCATTTAAAGAAGAAATTAAAGATGATGACTGTGGGACGTGTCAAAATCCTGTTGTCTTATGATATTGTCACACTTTAAAATGATGGATAGCATTGTAAATTAATATTGTTTTGTTCAAATGGTGAGTCTGCTGAAGTCTAAATAGCTCTTTAATCTGTCAATAATTCTCTTCAAAGCAGCAAACAAACAAATCCATACGTTTTTCAGACACTAATAAAACATAGCATGTTTGGTGAGCCTGTTGCCTGCTTCGCAGCAGCAGTTCATTAACAAAGATTATTCCCCGGGCTGTGTTGATATGTTTGATCTCAGTGCACAAAGATATTTGGCAAGATGGGTGCTATAGCTAACTTGAAATTATTCTTAATCAAAAACATCCAGTTTAAGGTCAGCTCATTCAAGACACAAGGTGTTGGGGAGAGTCTAATATTTGCCAAGCAGAAAAAGACAACATGGGTATTGGGAAAATGATTATTTTCAAGCTTCTAGGAAGATATTACAATCAATGGAGATTTAAAAATAAATACACAAGGGTTGGGAAGACATCTGTGTGGAAATACATTAATGCGTCACAACTCCAGACCAATGCGAATTTCATTTTCTTTCCTGGGTGCTGGCTGGTGAGTCTTGCCCACATGCTCAGGGTTTAACTGATCGCCATATTTGGGGTTGGGAAGGAATTTTCCTTCAGGGCAGATTGGCAGAGGCCCTGGAGGTTTTTCACCTTCCTCTGCAGCATGGGGCAGAAGTCACTTGCTGGAGGATTATCTGCAGCTTGCGGTCTTCAAACCACAATTTGAGGACTTCCATAACTCAGGCATAGGTTAGGGGTTTGTTATTGAAGTGGATGGGTGAGATTTCGTGGCCTGCACTGTGCTGGAGGTCAGACTAGATGATCATAATGGTCCCTTCTGACCTTGAAGTCTATGAGATTATTTCATACTGTACTAAATAAATACTAGATCCCCTGTTAGTGTTAGAGAAAAGGTACCCAAAAATGCATGTCTGTATATTTTAGTTATATTTCAAAATCAACATTTTAACAATTCCAGGAGCTCTCAGACATCACAGTGTCCCACATTGATTAGCACATTAGTAGAAACTAAAGTGATACAATCCAGAACTTCCAGATTTCTCTCCACGTTACACTACAACAAAATAGTTTTTAAGAACGTATGGACAACCACGCTGGGTCAGACCAATGGCCCATCTAGCCCAGTGACCTATCTGCTGAGAGTGACCAGTGAAAGATGTACTTGGAGGTTTAGGAACACATTGAACATGGGGTTACTTCCTGACCATCTTGGCTAGTAGTCATTGATGGACCTATCCTCCATGAATTTATCTAATTATTTTTTAAATCTAGTTATACTTATGGCCTTCAGAACAGCCCCGGCAATGAGCTCCGCAGGTTGACTGTATGTTGTGTGAAAAAGTACTTCCCTTTGTTTTAAAGCTGTGGCCCATTAATTTCTGTGCTACATGAAAGGGAAAATAACACTTCCCTATTCACTTTTTCCACACCAATCAGTATATTAAAGACTTCTATAATATCCCCTCTTAGTAATCCATTTTCTAAACTGAACAGTCCCAGTCTTTTTAATCTTTCCTAGTATGGAACAGAGCCTATATCCTGAATCATTTTTATAGCTCTTCTCTAAACCTTTTCCAATTCTAATATATCTTTTTTGAGATGGGTCAACTAGAACTGCACACAGTATTAAAGATGTGGAAATACCATGGATTTATATAGTGGCATTCTGATATTTTCTGTCTTATTATCTATCTCTTTCCTAATGGTTCCTAACATTCTGTTCTCTTTTTTGACAGCTACTGTACATTGAGTAGATGTTTTTGGAGAATTATCCATTATGACTCCAAGATCTCTTTCTTGAGTTGTAACAGTTAATTTAGACCCCATCATTTTGTATGTATAGTTGGGATTATTTTTTCCATTATGCATTACTTTGTACTTATGAACTTTGAATTTCATGTCCCATTTTGTGGCCCAATCACCAACTTTAGTGAGATCCCTTTGTAGTTCTTCACATTCAGCTTTGGACTTAACTATCTTGACCAATTTTATATCATCTACAAATGTTGCCACCTCACTGTTAACCCCTTTTCCAGATAATTTATGAATATGTTGAACAGCACTGGTCCCAGTACAAATCCTTGGGGGACCCTGCTATTTACCACTCCTCAATCTGAAAACTGACCATTTATTTCCTACTTTAACCAGTAACTGATCCATGTGAGGACCTTCCTTCTTATCCCATGATTACTTATTATGCTGAAGAGCCTTTGATGAGGGATCTTGTCAAATTCCAAGTACACTACATTGGCTGAATCACCCTTGTTCACAATCTTAGACAAAGCATTCTAGTAGATTGGTGAGGCATAAATTTCCTTGTTTACTCTTCCCCAACATATTGTGTTTATCTATGTGCCTGATAATTCTGTTCTTTATTATAGTTTCAACCAATTTGCATGGTACAGAACTTAGGCTTACCAACCTGTAATTGCTGGCATCAGCTTTGGAGCCTTTTTAACGGCATCATATTAGCTATTCTCCAGTCATCTGATACAGAGGCTGATTTGTAGTTTGTAGTTTTGCAATTTCATATTTGAGTTCCTTTCCCAAATCTTGGGTCATCTGGTCCTGGTGACTTATTACTGTTCAGTTGATCAATTTGTTTCAAAATCTCCTCCATGGGCACCTCAGTCTAGGACAGTACCTCAGATTTGTCACCTAAAAAGAATTCCTTTAGCTTCTCCAACATGGCTTGTCTTCCTGGAGTGCTCCTTTAGTACCTCAATCATCTAGTGACCCCACCGGCTGTTTGACAGATTTCCTGCTTCTGACGTTCTTGAAAATTTACTGGCCTCACCGTCTACACTGAATTCCAATCCAGAGACCCTCAAACCAGCAGCTCAGGTCTGTACTCTCCAAGCAATTACAGCTCCTTCCCTGGACTGCTTACTATACTGCCTATTACAGGCTTGTTACACAGTGGACTAGGCCCTGGGGCCCAGCTGAAAATGTTTGTCAAGATAGGGCCTCAAACTATAAAAGGAGGGACAAACACTCCAAAGGACCTCTTTCTCTCTATCTCTCCCTGCCCATCACATTCAATGCACTTGAAGAGAAAAAGGAAGGAGTCATTGGTGTCTGAGGGGAGGGGTCCTGATCCACAGAGTTTTGTCAATCAGATTGCTGAAAGCATGTGGTGAGAAACTTTGCTTGAATCTAATATAGTTTAAATTAGGCATTAATAAACATTTAATCTTTATTTTTCTTGTAATCATTTCTGACTTTTATGCCTCATTATTTGTACTCACTTTAAATCTATCTCTTTGTAGTTAATAAACTTGCTTTACTGTTTTACTTAGTCCACTGAAGTGTAGGAGTAACTATTTGAGATAATCAACTGGCATATTATTCTCTTGAAGGAATACCGGACTTAATTTGTTTTCTGTCTGGGATAGGGCTTGATAGGTCAGGACACATACTTCTGCATAAAATATGGGACTGGGAGGTGAGTTGGGGTTACCCTGCAGTATAACCAAGTCTGGTGATCGCCTGAGTGTAACCTATGTGTGGCTGACAAGCTGTAGTCACACAGAGACATTCAGGGTGTGACTTGCATACTGGAAGGCTGTTTGGGAGCAGCTCAGGTGGGAGCTACTTCAATAAGACACCCAACGTTGCAGGGCAGGGATGACACAGATATACATTAGTTTGGATTGTACCCTGGTATGTCACACACTCTATAAAATAGATACTGCTGATCTCTGTTCCATAGTATACCCCCCATGCAAGACTTACATTGATGGCAATAATAAAAACAATGAGGAGTACTAGTGGCACTTTAGAGACTAACACATTTATTTTGGCATAAGCTTTTGTGGGCTGTCATTGATGGCAATGGGAATTCTATGAAGGGAAAATATAGTATCCCACCATAGACACCATCATGTGTAGAAGAACATACTTGAAATGTTAAATTATGTTATCTTACCTGTCCTTATGGCTCAAAATTGAATTTGGATACTTTAACAGGGGTGGTGTTTTTGTTGCTGTTGTTTTTGATGTTGTTGCTTTGAGGTCCTACTTTGTGATGATCTCTGATGGACAAACACTATTCCTATGAGTTACCTAAATTTTAAGGGCCAGATTCTTCCCCCCGGACTCATGTGTAGGTGAGACAGAATTAAACTTTTATTTTTTTATAATTCTGACATATACTATTACTCTTTATTTTTAAGCATTTCTTAAATTATCAATTTTAGTTTTTCACAGTTGCATGACATTGGATGGAAGGATCAGACAATTATTTAATGACACTGGATTCAGTGACCCTAGATGCTGGGATTCAAAAACGTAGTTTTATAACCACTAAAACACAAATTGTCAACATCATATGTCAAAATAAACAAAGTAGATATCTTTAAATAAAGAAATCACATCTGTTTTTACTATTCATTCAGTAGTGCATTTGTTGCAAGCCTAATTCAGAAGTCTAAATCACTGGATTTAGTTCTCAAGCATCATTTTTCTTATATGTAAATTTATATTATTATGGATGGAAATATTTTTTCATCTGTGTGTATACAGTAAAATTGATTTTTATCAACATTTATCAATTAAAAATCACATCCGTCCAAGCCTACTCATGTGGCACCTTAGGCACCAGTCCTATAGACATTTAAGTGTGTGTACAGCTTTACTCATATGAGCAGTCCTGTTGAGTTTAATAGGGCTACTCACATGTATAAAGCTAAACATTTGTGTAAATGTTTGCAGGATTTGGACCTTACTCCACAAACAGTCCCACTGATTTCACATGAGTGAAGGTGGAAAAATCTGGACCTACAAGTTAAAACAATGTGATATGTGACAACATCTAGTGGACTTGAATGCAGGCCAGGCAGCCAAAAAATTCTGGATTCTAATCTTAACTCTTGCTGTATAACCTTGGGCAAGTCACTTAAGCTTTTTGTGCCTCTGTTACTCCATCTCTAAAACTGGTTACATTTTTTTTAATCTTGCAGGGAGTTTGTGAGACTTACAATATTAGTAATTGTACAGGAATGTAAAAATATAGGGCAGATAAAGCTAAATATGTTATTTAAATGCTAAATATGTTTATTCATTATTTGAAAAGCTGGAGCACTAGTGATAATTTTAGTTAAGTTTGAATATGCACTCACATTTTAAAGTTCCTGTTTTCAGATGCTAATCTCTTTCTAAAACTTTCACCTTTTGGGCCAAAGTGTTCATCTTTGCCTGAAAAGTTTTTTGAAAGTTTGAATAAAACTGATTTGGAAGTATGAGAAAAGGGGAAACATATTTTCTTCTCATTATTCTTATGACTTTCATTTTAACAATTGTAGCACCAAATTGGCTAGAATCTGAAAATTGAAATTTGGCAGTGAAGTAGAGTAATTATCAGTGAGTGAGTATCTTTGATTGCAGTGCTGAAAACAAATTGTGATTTGCCTGAATTATGAGCCTTTATGCATGAGCAGTTCAAAATGGTCAGATCTTTAAGCACTTCTGAATCATTCCACGGACATGTGTATTTTTAATGATGCAATACTCTGTAAGAGCTCTGCTTTGTTCACTCTGTATAATCTTTAGGAATCTTATCTGTAGTGATGTGTCCTGTGTGGTAATGGGTACTCTGTAGAAACCAAAGCTCATTTAGTATCCTATTCCATTAAAGTAAATGGAAAGACTCTCATTTACTTCAGAGAGAGCTGAATCAGTCACTTAATAAAAAGTCAGAAACTCAGATACCTCAATTTCTTCTGGGCTTGTCAATACAACAAGTTATTATGCTAGTAAGCCAGGATGCAAAGCTACAGCACAGTCTACAGTGACTTGACATGTGGACCCTGCTACAACACAGTGAAAGTCACTGTAGCTATGTCCACACAGAACATAACTGCATGGCAAACTGGTACAATGTAGATTTACATGCTGGCTTTCCACATTGTGACTTGCCATGTAGACAAGCCCTCAGGAGGCAAGGAACTTCACAGAATAACAGTTGCTAAGTTTACCCAATTTTGCAGAGCTAAGGAATTTCATGTAAGTAGGGCATCTTGTGTAGCTGGTTTTCTTTAGAGTTTTTGAATGCTGCAGGAAAATTGTCCCTGATGCAGCAACTAGGGGGAGGCAAAGGAAGGAGAAGACACTAGCTGAGGAGGAGGTGTTAAGGGAGGTAGGGGGAGCCACTGGAAGATGTGGGCAGTTAGCCTGGTTTTCTCCTTGGTTTCACCAGTTTTTACAGGCCTCAGGATCATTCTTTGGAATAATCACTTGGAAACCTGTACAAGCAACTGAAAGCAAGGAGATGGCAGCATCCTGCTATCAGCCACCTCTCTGCCGTCCACCAGCAAGTGACCAGCATACCATATTATTAAATAGTGTGAACAGTATCTAAAAAAATTGGAAAGCATATGGAACATAAACATTATATTAACAGAGAAAATCTTCTGTACTAACAAGCCAGTATTCCACACTCAGTCTCCTCCATAAATTATAAAACATGACATTCCTACTATTAACATTTTAAAATGGTATTATGGATCATTTAAAAAAAATCATGAGCCATATCCTCCATTTTTGTAACATTCAGTACAAGATAGGCAGATTGCAGGAAAAGTACCACAGTGCTCCCGCCCCCACAAACCCTGTTCAGGTTACAGGCTAGGAACATAGAGGAGAAGGTCCAAACAAGAGATCAAGGCTGTGTTCTTCCTGCTCTGGATCCCTGCCAAAGGGTGCAGAAGGAGACGTTTGTGCTGTGTGCATTCCAACTGCCTCATAGGCTGGGTTAGAAAGGGTTTGATTTGGCTGCCTCACTCCACTCTAGGAGCCCATCAATGGGGAGGATGACATCCAGGCTGTGTATGTCTCAAAGAATGGTAGAAAATGAAGAGAACTTTTCAGCCACCAAAGATGGTTACATTAAAAGGGCAGCAGCCAGGCACTGGGAAAACATAAGCAGGACCTGCTGGATCTGCCACTAACAGATCAAAAAATGACTAGTAAGACCCTTTTGGGCATGCACCCTGCCGCTGTAAATATAGAAGGTAGATATATAAGTAGATATATAAGGAATGTGTGATTTCTTTTGAAACAGCGTTCACCACAATTGAATGTGGTGGGCCTTTCGTCAGCTAACAGGAAGAAAAGTGAACGGCTCTTTTAAGGGTCCTTACTGCATTTCGGTTGCAAGGTGGATGGTGGGGGAGGGAAGGGGGACTTCCCTGAGAGGAGCCAAGAGGGGAACAGAAAGTAGCTGGACAGAGTGGGGCACTGACTCACTACATGCACCAAGAAGAACGAACTGTCTCTCATCAAACATCGATCAACAGCACCCAACCTCAGAGACAAGGGTCAAGAGTAGGACCAAGTATTTTTATGATCTCATTGGACATTGCACAAGTTGCCTTTTTTGCTTTGTGTTGGGAAGGAATTTTTTCCCCTCCATGAGATTGGCCAAGGTGGTGTGATTTTTTTCATCTTCCCCACAGCAAGGAGATCTGTGTAAGGTAGGCAAGGCGATCAGAAAGATGTTGCAACTTAGTAACATCAGCAGATATGGCAGGTGTCCAGTGCAGGTACTTGTTACAGAGGGGAAATGGTTTTCTGATAAGCAGGAGTTGGGAGTAGATTTAGGGGAAGGGAAGCTAAGGAAGCTGGGAAAAGAGTGGGGAGATCCTAATATCTGGGACTGTGCAGAGACAACCCCACATTTTCTCTAGCTCCCCTTAACCCTTATACAAGGAGTAGATGGCAGGGTCCCAGCAATGGGCTGGGACCAGGTTAGGAAGGGGGAGGGTTGACAGCAGCACTCCCAATTAGGTGGAAATCATTAAGGAAAGAATGATGAGATGCAGTGTGCAATTTATTGCCAGGTATTCCCAGATATGTTAAGTGAATGTAGTTGTGGCCTTATTAATGTGCATTGAATTTTGTCTTTATTCCAGCATGGCTGGGACAAATAAAGGGCTGTGCAGTCTTGTCAGCCTTTGTGACCAGTTCAGTTGAGACAGTTTTATGTCATCAGTAAAGGTCACTACCTCTAGGGGAGTATTGAAGTTTAAGAGAAGTAATTTAAGCTGTGGGTGTTCAGCAGCTGGGAATATAATATTACTTTTATTTAGGTGGCCCTGAATAGGCAAAGTAACTTGTCACTCCTCATTATATAGGGTTTAGAAAATATATTATCTGAAGCACTTGTAAATAATAGAAAACTAGGGATTTGATGGAGGCATTGTATTTTACACAAGTAATTTTTGTACACAGCCAGACATATAGCCTATCTCAGCTATTTTATATTATTTATAAGTTGGTTTACAGTTTATTAGAATATTACATAGTTTTACCCATCTAATGATTTTTTTTTCTCAAAGAGAATAATGTGGAGGCAAAGAGCTTAACTCTAAAAGTGTCACTGGTGTTAGTTTGACAGGTAATGAGGCAATTTGGCAGAACATCAGAAACTAATTGAGCTCAGCTCACATCAATGCAGCTTGTTCAGCTAAGGCTGTGTCCTAAAAAGAACAGTAGAATTAAGTGAGACAATATGACATGTACAATTTTAATTGGAGGCTCTAATTTAAAATATTTTAAAGCATGTTTAAAATTTGTGAAGCTTTACAGACACATCCCTACCCAATTAATTAAGATATTCAGTGGGCCATATAATTTCTTCATGTAAAAAATATAAGTTATTAAAGTCTCTGCTCATATAAGTAAGTAGAAACTTTTATGGAAAGAGGATTTAACTTTAGTGGGAGAAAGTAGAAGAAAACTCATAGCGGAAAGTAGAGGAGAACTCATTTGCAGAATGGTATGTAACCTTGGAATATATTTTTATTAGATATCTAGAGATTACCAATGAAAAACCTAACGTAACTTAGGAAGCAGAAGCTGGGCTTGATTTTGTTCCTAGCCATCACTTATTTTGAAGACAATTTAATTAAGCAATGGATTAATAATATTGTTCTTTTAAGTATTTTTAAACATTTATATTTTTTAGTATTAGCTGGTGAATTTATCTGAAAGGCAAGATGTCCTAGATAGTATGCTATACTGCTGTTATTAATTCACTGAAATTATTAAAAATGTCCGTCTATTAGCCACTTTGAGTTTCTCTACTATATTGAAATTCAGAGTGTTTCAGGGTAAAGATGAAATGGATTAAACTTCTATTTCTCTGTACTCAGGAAAATTGCACAGTGGAACTATAATATGCAATTTAGTAATATGTCACTTTGAGCATTACTAATATATTAATATTTCAGAGTGACAATTGACCATTTATATGATAGAATGCAATATTTGAAATTTATTGAGAAAATGTTTGTAAATCTAAATATTTAAAGAAATATTCTTTAACTCAGCAGCATTGTTTACCTTGTGTACTGTACATTACTGGAGGGCAACTTTATCACTATGATTTATGTATGGATTTTTTTCATTTCTTCTAGGAGTTGCCCATCAGTAAACAAACAAGATTGATAATACTTCCTGATAACTCTGTCAAACTCCAAATGAAAAGCTGTATATAATCACAATAATACTTAATGCTTTTTACATGTAGTTCTCAGTGGAAAATGAAGAAAGGGAAGTAACATTATCTCCATTGTCCTGCTGTACCTAAAGAACAACAGGAGATACTTGATATGGTTTTAATCAGGTGGCAACTTTATTATTAGATGTCTGGGACTACCCGGCAGATACAAATATACAGTGCAAGTAAATCCATGATCATTCAATATCTACCTAAGGTTTCTGCCAGCTCCCTTTTTCCATCCAGGCCCCCCAGCCAACCAATTGCTGTGACCTTACCATCCCCTCTCCTTGAAGGATGGTTAAGGTGGGCTATAGGGAAGGGGAGTTGGCTCCTTGCTATGCCTGTTATAGAAGCCCTGAACCACCCTTCCCAATTCCACTCCTTTAACAAATCCTCCTTTTAAAGTCCTTTACAAAGCCATTTATCTGGTCATGGCATGGCTTCCCTATGGAAGCCTAACTCCCCACCCTACTCACCATAACAAAGCCCCATCTGAACCTGCTGTGGGGCAGGCGAAACCCCGACCGCACACACACACACACACACACACACACACACACACACACACACACACACACACACACACACACACACACACTCACTCCACCTAGGTCAATCCGGCAATGAGGGAAAAATTCCTTCCCAGCCCGCCCACAAAGGAGTGGCTAGCACGATGCCCACAGCAGGTCCTGACCTAATATGCCATTTTGCCATCTTGAGGGGAGAGGTAGGGTGAGTGCTGCTCTGCGTGGTCTGGGGAAAAGAGCCTTCTCCTGCCGGGCTTATTCCTTTACATCTCTCCAGCCCTTGCAGTCTCTGGTGATTAATCAGTGTCACCACGCATACCCACTTTACCTGCTGTGGCAACTTCTGAGCCACTTTCCCCGCCCCCACCCAAAAAGTGCTATTTCCCTTCCCCTAGCAAACCAGACAGTGCCCCCCCAACTCCATTAAAGTGCAGTGTGGTCATGTTACAGATAGGGGAACTGAGACACAGAAGTATCGAGTTACTTTGCCCAAGGTCACAGAACACGTCAATGGCAGAACTGAGAATGGAACCATGATCAAAAGGACCAAAGACCAAAAGGAACCATTGTGATCATCTAGACTGACATCCTAGATAACACAGGCCAGAGAATTTCCCCCAAAAAATTCCTAGATCACATATTTTGGAAAAAAATCCAATCTTGATTTAGAAATTGCCAGTGATGGAGATTCCATCATGAATCTTAGTACAGTGTTCCAATGATTAGTACAGTGTTACTGTCACTGTTAAAAATTTACAGCTTATTTGGAATCCAAATTTGTCTAGTTCCAACCTCCAGCCATTGATCATGTTATACTTTCCTCTACTAAACCGATTAATCCATTATTGAATAGTTGTTCCCTGTGTAGGTACTTGCACACTATAATCAAGTCACTCCTTAATATTCACTTTGTTAAGCTAAATAGATTGAGCTCGAGTCTATCGCTATAAGGCATGTTTTCTACTCTTTTAATCATTCTGCTGGCTCTTCTCTGACCCTTTCTGAATTGTGGGCACTAGAACTGGATACAGTGTTCCAGCTGCTGTCACACCAGTTCCAAATACAATGGTAAAATAACCTCTCTACTCCTACCTGAGAATCTGCTGTTTATGTATTCCAGGATCACATTAGTTCTTTTGGCCACATCTCATGTGTGATGAGGATCCACACACACATACTCCAAAGTCACTGACTCCCAGGATAGAGTCCTCCATCCTGTAAGCATGGCCTACATTCTATGTTTCCAGATGTATACATTTACATTTAGCTGTATTAAAACATACTGCGTGTTTGTAGTGAATTTGCTAACTGATCTAGATTACTCTGAATCAGTGACTTGTCTTCTTCATTATACCATTTCTCCAGTTTTTGTGTCATCTGCAAATTTTATTGGTGATATGTTTATGTCTTCTTCCAGGTCTTAGATAAAGAGGTTAAATAGCATAGATATCATGAACCAATCTGTGTCGGACCTGAGTAGAAACAGACATGCTCAATGTTGATTTCCCCATGTACAGTTACATCTTGAGACCTCTTAGTTAGACAGTTTTTAATCAGTTTAATTTGTGCCATGTTAGTCTTATATCATTCTAGATTTTTTAATCAACTGTCATGTGGCATGTGCAATAAATATATTGCATCAGTGCTATTACCTTTATCAATCAAACTTGTAATCTCATCAAAAAAATATATCAAGTTAATCTGTCAGGATCTATTTTCCATAAACCCATGTTGACTTGCCTTAATTACATTATCCTCTGTTAGTTCTTTATTAATCGAGTCTCAGATCGGCCACTCCATTATCTTTCCCACGATGATTGTCAGGCTGACAGGCCTATAAATACCCAAATCATCCTGTTTACCCTTTTTAAAAAATTGCGACAACATTTAGCTTTCTTCCAGTCTTCTAGGATTTTCCCAGTGCTCCAAGACTATTCAAAATCAACATTAGTGGTCCAGCATTCAGCATCCTCTTCACTGTACCACAGTATCCTTTTTAGTTTTTATTTTGAAGGTAGCCTTAAAAAAACAAACAAACAAACAAAAAAACAATAGGCCATACTGCACTTTACTTTTATGCATACTTCCAGTCCAGTGGGACTTCTCATAAAAGGCAAGTTTGACATGTTCTTATGTTCTCAGCCTGTTAAACTAAATTATCTTTTCTTTAATACTGTTTTATATTTATTATTATTATTTCCAGTGCTTTAAATACTGGTGTTTCTGTTGATAAAGAACTTTAGATACAGATTCTGTTTGAGGCAATAGTAATTATCTTAATTTTACTGAAGTTGTAAATAGAAATATCCCTCCTAAAGTTATAAGATGTGAACAGATTAATTCTCATGCATAAGCATAGCATAATCTTATCACTGTTCCTAAAGATGAAATATGCAAATTGCTCTGTTTCTAATGATTCTAGACTTAATTACAAAGGTATCTAATTACTGTGGACATCTTAAAAAGGAAGACTTTCAGCTCTGTATAAGCCAAGTAATGTAATCCTTGACACATATAACATAAAATATAGCTACCAAGCACAATCCTGCTATAAAATAATTATAGAGACAAGGTGGGTGAGATAATCTCTTTTCTTGGATCAGCTTATGTGGGTAAGAAAGACAAGCTTTATACTCATCTCTCTATTATCCTTGGACCAACATGGCTATAACAACTCTGAATATAAAATAATTATATAAGGCCTATTCTGTGACATAAAGAGTGCCTTCAACTCCTGGGGTAGTCAGTGAGAGTTGTGGGTACTCAGCAGCTTGCAGGATGAGAGGATGAATCATTTCATGCTTACAGGGAAATAATTACTTCTTTATCAGTATTACTTTATTCATATCTGTATGTTAGCAGGGGGTCTTAAAATGCTGCTGGTACAGAGTCATTGTAGGCTGAAATCTAATGTGAGATTTCAGTTTGTTCAAACATGTTTAAAAACAGTGGTTAATATGAATGTTCAGTAAGTATTTACAAGTAATTTTAATGCATTCCAATACCTGTTCAAGGTTTGTCTCCAGCTAATTTTCATGATCACCTCCATGGTTCCAAGGGCATAACCACTGGAAGTTTGCCCAAAACATTGATAATTGGAAGCTATCTTGCATTCAGTCACAATAACTCTGTCATGTTGCTTTAGGAGAATTGTGGGAGAAACTCAGGTCATCACTGAATTAACATGATGTATCTATAATGGCTCCAGTGAAGTTGCTGGAGTCTGCCTGGTCAATAATCTGCCACATTAAAGATCCTTCAATACATTTTACAGACTAGAACCATTACAGTCTGTTGTGTTTATTTCAATACAATTCTAGGAAGGATTTTTTACTTAACTTTAGATTTTCGGCACATTAAAAAGAATAAGGAAATTCAAAGATAGGGCATTGATACCATACTTAATTGCCCCTGCTATCCCTATGGGATGTAAAGTAAAGCATTAGGTATATAACACACACTGCGGGCAAAATCATAGCCTTGTTGAAGAAAATGGGAGGATTGACATTGATTCGGGATTTCACCTGGGATTATAAACTCCCACCAGATATTGTGATATACTATACATATTGATCATAGAATCATAGAATATCAGGATTGGAAGGGACCTCAGGAGGTCATCTAGTCCAACCCCCTGCTCAAAGCAGGACCATTTCCCAATTATATCATCCCAGCCAGGACTTTGTCAAGCCTGACCTTAAAAACCTTTAAGGAAGGAGATTCCACCACCTCCCTAGGTAACCCATTCTGGTACTTCACCACTCTCTGAGTGAAAAAGTTTTTCCTAATATCCAACCTAAACCTCCCCCACTGCAACTTGAGACTATTACTCCTTGTACTGTCATCAGGTACCACTGAGAACAGTCTAGATCCATCCTCTTTGGAACCTCCTTTCAGGTAGTTGAAAGCAGCTATCAAATCCCCCTTCATTCTTCTCTTCTGCAGACTAAACAATCCCAGTTCCCTCAGCCTCTCCTCATAAGTCATGTGCTTCAGCCCCCTAATCATTTTTGTTGCCCTCCACTGGACTCTTTCCAATTTTTCCACATCCTTCTTGTAGTGTGGGGCCCAAAACTGGACACAGTACTCCAGATGAGGCCTTACCAATGTCGAATAGAGGGAAATGATCACATCCTTGATCTGCTGGCAATGCCCCTACTTATATAGCCCAAAATGCCGTTAGACTTCTTGGCAACAAGGGCACACTGTTGACTCATATCCAGCTTCTTGTCCACTGTAACCCCTAGATCCTTTTCTACAGAACTGCTTTCTAGCTATTTGGTCCCTAGTCTGTAACAGTGAATTGGATTCTTCTGTCCTAAGTGCAGGACTCTGCACTTGTCCTTGTTGAACCTCATCAGGTTTCTTTTGGCCCAGTCCTCTAATTTGTCTAGGTCCCTCTGTATTCTATCCCTACCCTCCAGCGTATTTACCACTTCTCCCAGTTTAGTGTCATCTGCAAACTTGCTGAGAGTGCAGTCCACGCCATCCTCCAGATCATTAATGAAGATATTGAACAAAACCAGCCCCAGGATCGATCCTTGGGCACTCCACTTGAAATCGGCTGCCAACTAGTAATAGAGCCGTTGATCACTACCCGTTGAGCCTGACGATCTAGCCAGCTTTCTATCCACCTTATAGTCCAATCAACCAGCCCATACTTCTTTAACTTGCTGGCAAGAATAGTGTGGGAGACTGTATCAAAAGCTTTGCTAAAGTCAAGGAATAACACATCCACTGCTTTCCCCTCATCCACAGTCCCAGTTATCTCCTCATAGAAGGCAATTAGGTTAGACAGGCATGCTGACTGTTCCTGATTACTTTCCTCTCCTCTAAGTGCTTCAGAATTGATTCCTTGAGGACCTGCTTTATGATTTTTCCAGGGACTGAGGTGAGGCTGACTGGCCTGTAGTTCCCTGGATCCTCCTTCTTCTCTTTTTTAAAGATGGGCACTACAGTAGCCTTTTTCCAGTCATCCGGGACCACCCACGTTCGCCATGAGTTTTCAAAGATAATGGCCAATGGCTCTGCAATCACATCCACCAACTCCTTTAGCACCTTCGGATGCAGCGCATATGGCCCCATGGACTTGTGCTTGTTCAGTTTTTCTAAATAGTCCCGAACCACTTCTTTCTCCACAGAGGGCTGGTCACCTTCTCCCCATACTGTGCTGCCCAGTGCAGCAGTCGGAGCTGACCTTGTTTGTGAAGACTAAGATTTTACTAAGATTGTAAGAAGTGGAACTTTTGGAGTATCTGTTTGTTTTAGTGGTTTTATATATAATGGTTTCTCAGGGTTCATAAGTTAGAACACAAAGGATCTTGTCAACTATTTTATTTTTCTCCCACTTCAGACTTTTTATGTAATGACCACTGTAAAATGAATAGTCTAGTAGCTTTTTAGTTCCTCGTTCTGTACTGTGAGAAGAGACACATCATAGCCTAACACAAAACCTATTAGATATAACCAATGTTTATTCATTCCAGCACTAAATCTATGTCTGTCAGGTTGGTTGGTTGCTTGGGTTTTTTTGCAACTTAGGTTAAGGACAATTGTAAATTTTTAAATTAAACATATTACTTAAATAACCTTCTAACCGCATCTCTCCAGGCACAAAACAGCAAACAAGATTTGCTAAACATTTAATTTTAGGGCACTTCAATTAATGCTGACATGATTTTGCAATTCTAATAAAGGGATTATAACTATAGGGGATCAATCTTATAGAAAACTTTTAAAAATGTGTAGGCTAGTACTGCAGATTAAAAATTGTTTAAAAATGTAACCCCAGCTTGCAAAAGCACTAGCTTTTCAGCAAAGTCATTTTATGTTAGAAACCATAAAGTGTGTCCAGTGAAAGATGATTTGTGTCAGCTAAAACTGTAGCCTGCAGCAACACTTGCTAGGTTATTACTTTAATCTAGTTATTGCAGCCTTGAAGTGTATGTTAGTAAGCCGAGGGTAAAAATGTCAAAAGCACAACTGAGACTGATCATTAAAGGTTTCTAGGAACAGGAGAAAGCAGTTCATACTTTTTCTGAGCTTGGTCATTTGGAATTTCAATACTATTAACTGTGGAACATTTAAAAATATCAGCTGTTTTTAGGCAATGACATTTTTGTTATAATAGACAATAAATTTCATGACTGGAAATTTATACTGAAGTATCATCAGCTGCTTAAAACAATAAAAATGATTTAAAAAAAACTGTGTTCACTGTCAAAATCTGGTCACCAAGAGAATACCAGGCTATTATATTTTTTAATTGATAAGGTAGTATATGCTACATTAACTCTTTAGTTTAATATACTTAAACAGTAATGATATTAAATAGAAACATAATTATATCACTTATTGTGTCACTCACAGTTCTCCACTAAATTAAATTATTCTGTAACAGCCTGGAGATGTCAACCTCAGGAATTTAATTGGGTTATTGGTATTATTATTTACATTTAAAATACAAATGAAAAGTGTTTAAATCAAAGGTTATAGCTGCAAAGGGGACCCAAGAAGAAAAAGGGAAGGCTTACAGCCCCTTTTTTCCTCCACTGTGCACTTGTGCAGAGGCAGCACACAATGTGACCTTATGGGGACCATCTGAGAACCAATCCTTCAGGATGTTAAGTAGATTTGACCTGATAAATGAGTAAACTGGGTGCACAAGCTCGTTCAGAGGATGTGGACTCCAATTCAACATGCCTTAAACCTCAAGCACATGCTTAATTTTAAGCAGAAGTAGAGCCGTTGGCTTTAGCAATGCTCAATGATGTCCATCACAGGCTGAGAGTTAAACATGTGCTTAAGAGCCTTGCTGAATTGGGGCCTAAATTATTGTTCATATTAGATCATAACCATACCTATTGTTTTTTGTGTTATGTCATTGTAATGAAAATAAAATAATAATATATAGTTCTTCTATAGAACCTTTCAGCGGAAGATCTCAAAAGTATGTTGTGAATATTAATGAGCTAAGCTTCACAACAGCATAGTGAGGTCAAATAGGAGACAGATTCCAAAAGGTAAATGATTTTCCCAAAGATGTCTACGAGAAGGCCTGGGACACTCCTAGACTTGATCCAAGGCCCATAAAAATCCTGTTGGACCAGGCCCTTGGTCTCATGTTTTAACAAGATTAAATCCTTATGTATGCAGTTAATCTTTAGTAAATCTAAACATTGTCAGTGTAATCTGGACTTTACATTTGTTTTATTTGCTTTTTAAAGTGTGATGTATAATGATGGTCAATAGATGTCCATACCATGCTTGGGCTGCCCTTACAACATTGGAAATTTACATTTTCAAAAAATGTCCTATTCCCATCCCTCCACAAATAAATAAAACCAATAACTAATACCTCATCATAAATACAACTCTCCAACGCTAGACTACTTTGACTCCTAAAAACTGGGAGAATGATGGAGCTTGTAGCATTGTCATTTTATGTACATGCTAGAGTTGTGTCCAAATCTGAACCCTTACTCACTCAAATATCTGTGTGTTTATGTGGTTGGGGAGGACTGGAAATACAGAACCATCCCCAAATTAAAAAAAAAGTTTGGCTCCCTAATCTGTAAATCTATCCACTCACACAGATCCACTGACAGGAATGATTCAATTGCAGTTTAAGCCCTATGATGGGGAGAATCCAAATTCCAACTCACCTTGTAGGTTCCAAAATTTGGTAACAAACAGGATCCAAATGTTGTGGTTCAAACCCATTGCTGGAATATGTACAATCCCTGGAAATATGAAATATATTGTTTAAGATGATAGGCAAAATGAATGTTAAGTAAGTGCAGAAAGATAAATGATATAGCATACCTTTTTCATAAAGGTAAAAGGTATACATCTCAAGAATGACATTCAAATAATAGAGCATATTTGCTACCAGCAACAATAATAAATAGTCAGTTATGAGAGAAATATGTCAACATATTCTTATTACAGTACTTACATTTCTTTCATATGTCCAAGATTACTTGAAGGACACACTCACATGAAAAGACCACTCATATTTTAATGAAATGTAGTGGAAACTGGCCACAGCTTAATTCATTATAGCAAAACAAATAAACTAATTTAGCTTCTCCTTCAGAATTTAGTGGCTAATCTTTGCAGTTTCAAATGTTCCAAGTGTCACCTTGACCGACTCTTAATTATATAAATGATTTCAGCATCACATACATGAAACCCTCTTCATGAACCTACTGCTCAATTGAGAATTCCTAGTAGGGGAATTCTGCAGCAGTTCATGATGGTAGGGTCCAGACTTATAGGACCCTGGAAGTTGATATTTCTTCTTCACTTAACTCAGTATTTGGATTAGTAGTTAATTAAACCAACACTGATTCAGCTTTGACCCTTTATAGAGTACATAGAGTTGGTTGCAGAAAGAAATGAAGAGGAATACATTTTATTTTGCAACTGGGGTGATGGTAGCAATCAACAGTGATAGTTAACTGCTTAAAATTTAAACTTTAAAAGAAAACAGTCATGTACTTTGTAAAGTAGGTTGATTGTGCGTCACTTGTAGCCCTGCAATAGATTGTACAGTATTGTAGCCTACAGGAGGCTGCAAAGTGATTTGCGATATAAGAGCTGATGAAACAAAGCAATAATCTCTGAAGTAGTTTTTTTTATACAATAGGATGATTGCAATCTAAACTCCACCTACTCGCAAAGCAACAGTCTGTGTAATTGTGTTGATGTTTCATTACTTCAGGGGGCTTTCTTTCTCTCCTTCATAGGAGATATTGATGAGTCATCTGACATAGGCATCGAAGACAAGCTGTCGATTTGCTTGTTTGTGAAGAAATTGAAGCTGATTGCCATTTCAATCAACAGCTATAGTGCAGTGTATTGGCAACATTTTAAAGATCCGGAGGTCAAAAGCAAATAACTGATTCTTCTGCTTATCTGGATTAATTTTGGACTTCCAGGATCAACAGAATGTTGATAAAACATTCCCATGGTCAAAAGAAAAATGCTCTTGAACATCCAAAAAAAATTGTCCCTGTAACACATACAGGAAATTGACAGTCAGATCCAAATGTTTGTTTAGATGGTTACTTCCCATGGAATACTATATTTGGATAGTACTCTAGGTAGAATACCTCTGACATTAGTGGACCACGAACTATATATAGTGAATGCAATAAAAATGGACATTCACCATTCACCTAATTTAAATAATAGGAGCAAGAGGAGTTTCAATCCAATGACAAAGCAACTGGTTGTAGAGATGCTGACTATGGAAATTGGCCCAATGGTGAAAGCAGGATGGCCAACTCCAATTGATTTTTGAGGAGACTATGGTGACAACAAGTACTAAGTCAAAATCAGGAGAATAGCTAACCCTCAAAGTTCCAAAGCAATTGGATCTATAATACAAATCTTAACAGAGTAGGACGTCTACCTTACTCTTACCTAATTGATTGTAACTTCTTCAACAGGCGCTAGAAACAAGTAGTACTTTAGTAATATGTCAGATAGGAAGTGGAGGGATGTATTCTCTGGTTCAAGCTCTCCCGTCTCCAATCAGTTCTCTTGCACATAGCCTCAATAGTCAGGTTTTGTGTGGGAGCACGAAGCAGGGATTCAGAGGAGATGCAACTATTGTTGTTATTATTTTTTTTTTATTAGAGTAGTACTGAGAGATACCAGCAGAGATCAGGGATCCAGTGTATTACACACTGCTCAAACACATATTAAAATAAAACATTTTTTCCTTGAAGATCTTATAACATAAATAAACAAGACAGAGGCAGAGAGAGATGAAGCAATTTATTCAGGATCACAGAGTAGGTCAGTGGTAGAGAAGGGAATACAACCCTGATGATTTGATTGTCCATCCAGTGCTCTTATCTCCTGACTGGATTGCCCACTAAACCACCCAGCATGCACACAGGGCTGTCTTAAACACCCTATAGTTCCAACTTTATGCTGGAATAGTAAATACTGTGGATTCATACTGTCTCTGTGGGTATTAAGGCCACACACACTGCCAAACCTACCCTAAAGTCATTCAAGACTGGCACAAATCATTCTCCTATGATATACAAAGTATGCTGAGGCCTCCCTGTGTTGTTTTTCTACCCATCAAGTTTACACAAAAACCACATACAGTTAATGCAAGTTGTTAGGTTTTTTTTTTAAATCACAAAGTATTTCAAGATTTCAAATTTCATATAATTATTTTCCAGATTCAAAATGGACCCATTTTTTTTCTTTTTTTCAAAACAAGCAACATTTTCTCTTATACAGGATTTTTAGTGAATACAAATTTTAATAACTTTTTGATATATTTTAATCACATTTCCAATAATAAATGTGATAAAATTGTCACAAATGTTGCCAAAAGTGAGAAAATTCTAAAAATTCAACAATTTTATATGAAGGGTTTTTTCTGTTGTTATTTTGTATTTTTTTTAAATAAAAGGCTGTTTTTCAATTCTACATCCTCCTCTACACTTTGCTTAGCAGGGCCTGAGCTAGACTGAGCCTGAATTAAACCCTTAAAATATTGGATGAACCATATACCATTTAGCAAAAGTGGAATAGTAACTCACTCAACATGTTTGCTATTGGCTGCTATTTCCACTCAGTAACTTTGTACCCTCAATGTTTTATTAATTCAAATTAAGTATGTATTTAAGAATTTGCCATATAGTTATAATATCAGGCGTGTTTAAAATATTAAGCTGCTCAGTGTGTATTACCAACAACTAGCCATGAAAGGGGCCATCCCCTGTCATTATTACTATCAAAAATAGGTAATAATATTTTGTCCTTCATGTTAATCCTGATGTCCCAAAATGGATAACACAATTATGAAAGGAGGTATTAAATTTCAGATTTGCATTACATTAATTAATATACATCTTTTAAAAAAATTCTCCAATGTAATCTTATCATCTGTGCATCATAATAACACTTAATTATTTAATATATCTGAATTCAAAAGATTTAAAAGGGCTATTGTGGCTCTTATTATTTTGTTAGGACAAATTGTTCCATCAGGGAATAGCTCTAAGAAGGTGGCAGTGTGGAACTTCACATTCAAGGTGGCTTTAGTAGGCAAAGCCACTATGCCTCCCTTAGGAGGGCAAGGATGCACCATACTGTGCCACAGGATAGTGTGGACATAGAATGGGGCCATGGCTCTGTCTCCACATCACTCCTGTTTACCTACTGGACATCAGCTTCCTTTGAGCATCTTTTGCAGCTCAAAAATAGTTTTTGTGGCTGGTACCTGTGTGACCTCCTGTCTGCATAATGGTCAGCAGACTATCTGCTCTTTAACATGACCATAAAGAATATTCTGGAATTTAAAATAGTGCCTTTACACAGCAAATTGGAGGACAGCTGGGAGACATTTCAAGAGGTAGTCGGTGAGGGTCAAGAAATTATCAAGGTGGCAAAAAGGAGGCAACAAAGAAGAGATGGGTGGGAAGCTGGAATGAATATAATAGATATCTGGTATGCAAATATTGCTGTAATGGGATTCTGTTCATATTCATGCTCTTTGGAAAATTTAGTATTTGATTCATCCATCCCTAATCATAACTCAAAATGCCTATGTTATTGTCTCAACCTTAAATCTCTAACTGTTTCTTGAAAGTGCACAGAGACAGCAGATGCGGGTCTTCACAATGTACTGCCGCTGCCTTATGTTCCAGAATCTAAGTTTTCATTTAAAAAATAAATAGATCTCTAGCTTTTATGATTGTCGAGGTATATTCAGTTCACAATTTCAAGGATAATTGATACAGTGATGCTGCCTGTACTTGCAGAATCTGAAACAATAAATGTGACAAGTGTGAATTACACCATTCATTTCAGTGGGCACCAAATCAGATACCTGGTGTTGTCATTTAAAGTATTAGCTATTCTAGTGCTCATCAAACATGTAAGAAATAAGAGAGAGAATTATATTATGAAGACCTGCACAATTTACTGTGAGGAACAGCTGATTTTTGGTGCCCTTCATTGAGTGGGTTTGGGAGATAGCACCACTCTCCCTACCCATAGTGAAGAAGGAACCAAACCCAAAGAGACTTAGCTGGTGATTAGATGCTCTCACAAAGGGGAGAAGCCAGGAGAAGCATATGGTCTTCACTGAGGCAGAGCCCAGAGATCTATTTGGACCCCACTGAGGAGGAGCTGAGCCCGAGATGCCCAGAGAACATGTTTGATGACAGTTTTTAAATTTGTGCAATCTAGTGCGAGCAGTGCCTCATGTGAGCGCAGCTTGGTTTGTGCGATGAACTTTGAAGAGTATCCACCACATTGTTTTTCCCCATCTGACTTTCATTCCTTGATTTTTATTAATGGTAGTAGAGAGAGAATGTTTCTGTCACAGTATATTTCATAAGGAATTTATTGCATCAAAAATATTTTTGGTTTGATTTTTTGCTCCTGTGGCTCAGAAATAGCAGGGTCAGAAACTGTAGGTTCAGTTTTTCCATGTTAAAAAGAAAAGGTTCCAAAAGGAACTCAGGAAGGAAGGTCTCATCCACCTTCACTGGTCAGATGTAAAGCTGATCAGAACAATATTGATTAAATGTGTGTGAGGCTCTGTAGTTTGGTGATTAGAGCACTGGCCTGGGATGTGGGAATCTCTGTTCCGAATCAGGCAGCATAAAGACTTGAACATGGGTTTCCCACAACTGAGGTCAATGCTGTATCCTCCAAGGTAGAGAGACCTAGATTCCCTTCCTGCATCAAAAAGCTGAGGATTTGATTGAGAAATAGACATTTTCACACAATTAGCTTTTTGTGAAAATGTAAAAGTTTCCAGTGCAAAATGAAAACAAACTGTGAAGCTTCAAAAGTTGCCATGAAAGAGAATTGTCATCTTCTGGTCAGCTCTAGTCAGAAGACAGTTTGTAGTAATGTGAAGCCTGAAGGGAAGGAAGAGAGCACAAAGTAGTGGTGTAAAAGGTAATCCTCAAGTTTCTCTTCTGTAAAGAGTCTTTGTGTTGCTCTTGGACAAAGTTGTTATGGAAAAAAACAAGAAAAATGAAATATTTATCTGAGCAATTGTGAGTTAACAGCAGGACAACTTTAACTTACAATCAGCCACATTACATTTGCAAATTAGTGTTTTGAAACTCCAGAACTAAAAATAAAACAATTTAATAGGCTGAAATAATGTTTTCTAAAGAAAAGTGCCTGTGCCCCTTCTATATTAAGTTACAGGCCAGTCCATTTTGAAATCATCAAGATATTAAACCCCCAAACAAGATTGTCAAACAACAAATCAAGTTTCAAAATAGCCTTCTAATCCTATAATCTAGTTACAGCAGCCAGAGTACAATTAACAATTTCTTTGCTGTTTCCTACCCAACATAAAGTGTCATATATTCTTTATGATGAAATTCAATGTGTGCTTTAGTGCACAGCAGTAAAAGTCCTCAAGGCTTCATCATAAAACAGACTGAATTTACTGTAGGCATTATCTGTATGAATAAACCTACCATTAGCAAAGTGCAATACAATATAAGGGATGTAACTCTGCTGCACATATTCATTTTGTTTATTTTATTTCTTTAACATGTTTATTATAGTAGTGTCTAGGGTCCAACAAAGTGTGGGACCCCATTGTAGCAGGCTCAGTACAAACACAGACTGGTAGGTAGCCCCTGCCTTGAAGAGCTTACAGTCTAAAAAAGACAAAATAGAGGATGGGGGAAAGGGCATAACACACAAGTAGAGTGAACAAAGTGAATGATGCAAATATCATCATAGTTCCATGAGTTCTGGTGGGTCTATTAAAGTCTACATTTCCAGTAAGACATGAGAGGTATGTCTGTGGTCATTCAGCATGCTGGCTTTGAAAAGTAGTTACAAAGAGGTTGTGTTCTCAGGTAACTTGTTATTTTGGGAGAAGATAATGCATTATCATTAGGTTGTGCCGTGCTCTTATATAGCATGATCCTTTATTTAACATTTGTTATTCACTTCTCACAGAATATCCGATAGGGGTATGGTCTACCTCACATTTCTGCAATGTGATTTTTCAGTGGAGCATCTAGAATTCATTTCTTACAGATACACAGCACCAGCATGTGACCTCCCCACATGACCACGCCCAGTCCCCAGCCTGGGGTCCCACACTCTTCCCCTCCCTCCCATCAGTCATCCTAGGTTATCTGGGGGGAGGTCTCTGTCCTCCTCCCGCTGCACTGGAGACTTCTGAACTGCAGGGCTATCCTGGGAACTGCAACTGTGAAAGGAGCAGTATGTGGGGCTGCCAGGTGCCCTCACATCAGCAGCTCCTACAGCATGGCTGTACCAGTACCCCCCCAGACCCACCCTCAGCCCTGTCTTCCGACGGGGCTCCTTACAGACCTAAGACAGGAGACACTAGATGCAGTTGTGTGGAAGAGGTAGGGTACTACAGCCGTGCTGGAGCAGCTGCTGGCATGGACGGCAAAGCAGCTATAAATATCTTACCGATAGGGCATACCAGACCAGACTGCCCTCCTTGCACCATTGGTGATTTTCTACTTATTAGCAACTCTCTCGACTCTTCTCAGCGTACAGCCATTCTACTAATAATCATTTTGTTCAGAGATTTCAAATAAACAGAGGGGAAGAAAACAGCAGCAAACAGCACTGGCTATTTTGAATGACCAGTTAGAGAAAATAACATCAAAATAAACTTCAAAAATGGTTCAAACAATGACTGAAACAGCAGTGACAATTCTGGGGTTACTTTATTTTAAGGAAGGTTATAGTTACTACAATTATCTCTTTTTTATAACCTTATCTTGATGAAATTCACTGATGGCAATAGCAAACTTGCAGACATGTGATTATACAGTTATACTTAGTTTTCCCAGCAGGGTGAAAGGCCTCTTAGGTCATTTTGGTGCGGTGGTCATTTTGGTAAGATAATAATAGTAACAGGGCCAGACCCTCAGCTTCATTGGAGCAAATCAAATTTATATCATCTGGGGATCTGGCACTATGTATTTATTATATAGTCACATTTCAGTAAAATACTAACATTTATCTAATGCTGTTGCTAAAAGGCAGAAAGGGTAGTGAAGAAAATAAGTTAAATAGTTTTGAGTGGTTTTTTTAAATACAGTTTGCAATTTATAAATACATCTCTGCTACATTGAAGAGCTCAGTCTATAAATACCATACCTACATGGGGAACAAATATTTCACAAAGTGCTCTTCAGTCTAGGAGAGAAAGGAATAACACAATCCAGTGGCTGGAAGTTGAAAACTAGACAAATTCAGACTGGAAAGAAGATGTAAATTTTTAACAGTGAGAGTAATTAACTATTGGAACAATTTACCAATTTTCTTTCACTGACCGTTTTTAAATCAAGTTTGAATATTTTCCCAAAAGTTGTGCTGAAAGAATTATTTTGGGGAAGTTCTAGGATCTGTGTTACATATTAGGACAGGCTGTCCTTGGAATCTTTGAATTACTGGTACTGATTTCTAGAGATGGGCAAATTGAATCAAAATTTGATCCAAATTGGTTTGGATCAAAAATTTCTCTTTGATTTTTCTGACCAAGACTGAAACTGGAAAAGCCAAGAATAAGGAAAACTGTTCTAACTAGAGCTCTGCTCTTGTAAGTCGTTCCATGCAAGCAGAACCTACCACTCATGCAGAGCAGCTCGCAGAAACAGGGCCTAAATTAAGGGGAGTGGGAGGAGAAGGGCTAAGTAGCATGTCAAAACTGAGAACAATTATCCTTACAGAATTTTCAGTGGTTCTGGCTGACATTTTTGTCCAAATTTTTTGGATGAAAAATAGCTTCTTAAAAAAAAAATCACAATTTTTTAAATTTCTTTTGAAATTTTCCAGTTTAAAAAAAAAAGTTAAAAAAACACAAAGTATCTTTCCTTTTCAGAGACTATAACATTTCTGTGAAATGTAGCTTCAATTTCCAGTCTCTCTCTGCTGGAATGGAGAAGCATAGCGCAGCAAGGGAACTCCTGAAGACACTGGGGAGGGGATAGGAGGCAACTGAACTGTCTATGTCCCTCTCAAAAGGAGCACACCAGAAGCCTGTTGAAGGAAAGGGGATTGTGCAGTGATGGAGGTTGTAAAGTGCTATATGTGTACAGAGATTCACAGCAATCCCTCCAAAACTTTAAATAAGTATGTTAACATTTTATGATTTTCCAAACTCAGTCAGAAACTACAAACATTTAGAGTCAAGTTGCTCATCCTCAAGTCAGTGAGGATGTAGTTTAAGTTATTATTGCTTTATGGGTTCTTACTAGGTCTAGCATTATTCCTTTTATATGTACTATATAGAGAATGGCCTCAAACTACTGTTTTGATTTAAAGGAAATAAAAACTTTGTAACTGCATTCAATCTAAGTAAAGATGGGCCTGAGCTTCAAAGATTAGGAGTGGATCTGAACATTCACAAATGTCAAAAGTGTGTGGGTATGAGGTTTTCATTTGGGCCTCATTGTCATTGCACGTCATTTCACCTTTATGCCCCAAGGTCAAAGCGTGCAATCTATGTGTTTCTACACAGCAGCTGGAAAGGGGATAGGAGGCAACTGAACTGTCCATCTCCCTCTCAAAAAGAGCACACCACCAGATGAAATTTCCTTCACAGGTAGACATACACATGCTAGCTCTGCTCATGCTAGTGTGCTAACAAAAGCAGTGTAGCCTTGGTAGCATGGGTGGCATCTTGGGCTAACCACCCAAGTACGCTCCCAGGAGATAATATTTGGGCAACTAAACCAAGCAGCTATGTGTGCCACCACAGCTATGTTACTATTTTAAGCACACTAGAGTCAAGCAGAGCTGGTGACTGTATGTCTAATTACATGGTCTCTTCTGTGCCATATTGTGCCTTTAAGGGTAGGGAATACAGCTCTTTTAAGTCTTTTCCATGATCATTTTATCACAGGGTCAGTGATCCCTCAAATGGTTTGCTTTTCCGCCCTCAAAAGTATTGCCTTTCTTGTCTCTCAGTGTATTGTCTTCAATCTGTTTTCTTGAGGCATGTCTGTAGTTGAGGTTACATAGTACTGATATCTGCAGTTGAGGTTACATAGTACTGCAAACAATCAAGTCCTTATTATACATGGAATTCTTAACTTATTGTGTTGCTTTTTATAAAATCCTAATAAAATTGAGTTGGCCAAAATTAGTTGTACCCTGGGGCAAATCATGATTTCACCAAATCTGTAGTAGAGCTGGTCAGGAATTTCCCATGAAACAGTTTCCTTGGACAATGCTGACAGATTAAAACTGAAATGTTTTGCAGATATGTCTCAGATTCAACAGACTTTCCTTAAAACCTTCCTGGCGACCTACTGGGGAGCTTGAATTTCCAAGGTCTGAAGCACTAGGATACTCCCATTATGTTGAACTGCCCAGGGCTGTGGGCTTCCAAGGTGCCAGCGCTAGGCTAACCCTGCCATGTAAAGGAGCTGGGAAACCCTGGGGGCTCTTAGGGCTTCCAAGCTCCTTGCCACAGAGCTGAGAGCTCTGGAAGCCCTGGCTTAAGCCAGAACTCTGAGTGTACGCTCCCTGCTCTGCATCAGGGAGTTTGGAAGTCTAGCAAACCCCAATTTAAGCTGAGGTTCTCAGGATTTCCAGGATCCTTGCCAGGAATTCTGCAAGTCTTGGGACAGACGTCCAGGGTCTGTGGTCCAGGGCAGCCTTGCCATGTGGGGTCTGGAAGCCCAGCAGTTCCTAGCCCTGGGGCAGTCCTCATGACAGGACTGTCTTGGAGCCACAGACCCTGGAAACCTTGGCACCTCTTGACTGAAATTGACATGATTCAGTGAATAACAGCAATTCAACTGACAAGTATCATGTCAGTTTCAATAAGCAACTGACAGGGTCTCAAGAAGCAGATTTCATGTTGGAAACACCATATGTCAGTGTTTCCTTTTTTTTTTAATGTTTGGTTTGCAAGAAATTTTGAAAAAATTGATTTCATTCGAGTTTTGAACTATTGATATTTGCCTTGAACTAGAAATCCTGAATTTTCACCAGCTCTAATCTATGGCTTTCTGAAACTCATCCAGTTTATTACAGAAATAGAGGTATTCATTTAAGGGGAAACATAAAAAAGTGTAGAATAAAAGTTAGTTGAAAGAGGTGCATTTCAGGGAAATATGTCTGTGTAAAAGAGAGTATACTTTCTTCCTATTCTGTATTCTTTACTTTCTGTACTATTCCTTCCAAATCTCCATACTCTGGAGTGGCACTTAACCACTCTACAGACAGTTAGTATAATGGTGCTGTTTATGTGGCTGTGGTTAAAATTATGTCAGCTTTCTATTTATAAACCACAGGATTTACAGGTTTATAGCAATTCCATAAAAAAAATTGTTCTGAATTTAAACCAGGCACCTACAATGCAAGAATTTACCCTGGAATTTTATTTTATTTTTTTAATGTAACTTGTGCAATATTTGAAAATAAAAATAATGTTGGTTATTTTTAAAGTTATTTTTATCACTATTTTTCTTAATGCCATACCAGCACCAATGCTACCCTTTCATTAGGAATTATTTTTACCTTGCTGGTGGTTGTATTGTTTCAGGGAGTTCTCAAGATGTTGGGGATTTCTGAATGTCTTGTATGGGGGTTAATTTTCCTTCTCACTGACTATACTTAAAAGTAATGGAAAGGAATTGATTTAAAACACACTAATTAATAATATCACATCATCCTTCTGATGAAAAGAAAAAGCCAGAACAGGCAGGGATGGGAGGGATATGTTGTTACCCGCTTAAGAGGACTCTATGTAAGCCAGAAAGCTTGTCTCTCTCACCAACAGAAGTTTGTCCAATAAAATATATTACTTCACCCACCTTGCCTCTCTAGTATCCTGAGTCCAACACAGCTACAACAACACTGCATATGATTCCTGCTTAATATAGCAGTTTTACATAGTCTCTGTAACAGATAAAATCTTCAAGGACAAAACTGAGAGGACAAGAGAGAAAGCGATAGGAATATTGAGAAGACAGAGTGCAAATATTATTATATATTCTCACAGTCTCCTTTTTGATGGGTTACCACAAGCAGGCAGAGTCCCTGGAATGATGAGACAGTCATGAGCTCAGGAAAAAAATAGAGCATCTGTTTATTACAGTTAGAGAGCACAGAGGCAGCTCCCCTCTTGCTGCAGTGCTATTGGCTACATAAATAGTTTTGTTTTCCTTCTAGGCAGGAAGCACAACCTGCTCTCCCACCAACAACCCCAGAGAGAGGGATCCTTCTCCTCTGGAAGAAACCACACTTTTTAGGGAGTGTCTGTGAAAGTGTGACAAACACAGATCCAACCAGCACAGTAACTGTTTACAATGTTAGGGTGAATGATCTGCATATTCTTTCTCTGTTAGGCTTTGAACATCTGATTTATTTGATCTGTCACACATTAGCAAATCCTGACTTATGGTATGTCTTAGTAGATAGACCTAGCTATCCAAAGTGGACACTGACAAATCAGAAATAGGGAGATAACCAAAGAACTAGAGAGAGAGAGAGAGACCCAACTATACCAGAAGATTTAAATCTCTAGTTAGTCTTAATAGTGACCAGGCATATAATAGCACCAGTGGGTGAAATTCTGATTCTACTGAAATCAATGACAAAATTGCCATTGAGTTCAGGGGCCCAGGATTTTACCCAATAAGTTTATATTTCCATTGATATAGGGAAATACACTTGTAACTAAAAATCCATCATACTGAATCAGAATTCTGTGCTCTTTCATGTGTAATGGTACTTAGCATTTATATTGCACTCTCCATGTTCAAAGAACTGAACAAATGTTCACCATATTCATTAATGAACTGGAAAAGGGAATGAACAGTGAAGTCACAAAGTCTGCAGATGAAACAAAATTATTCAAATAGTTAAGTCCAAAGCTGATTGCAAAGAGTTACTGGTGGATCACACAAAACTGGATGACTGAACAACAAAAAGAGAGATGAAATTCAACATTGATAAGCAAAAAGTAATGCACATTGGAAAACATAATCCCAAATACAGATATATAATGATGGGCTAGCACTCAAGAAAGAGATCTTGGAGTCATTGTGGACAGTTCTCTGAAAACTTCAGTTCAATGCACACCAGCACAGTCAAAAAGGCATACAAACTGTTAGGAACTGTTAGGAAAGGCTGAGAAAATAAGACAGAAAATATCATTATGCCACTATATAAATTCATGGTGAGCTCGCACCTTGAATACTGTGTCTGGTTCTGGTCACCTCATCTCAAAAAGGATATGGGGGAACTGCAAAAGGTTTGGAGAAAGGACTAAAGATGATTAGCAGTATGAAATGGTTTACACGTGAGGAAAAACTAAAAAAGATTGGGGCAGTTCAGCTTAGAAAAAAGACAATCAAGGGGGGATATATTAGAGGTCTGTAAAATCACAAATGGTCTGGGAAAAGAAGTGGAATAGAAAAATGTTATTTGCCCTTTTCACTGTAGCTGTGATATATGTAGGAAGTGCTTCACTACTGCCTGTTCCTAGTTGTTCTTTTTTCATATCAGTTACATATGCTAAGGCAACATATCAGGTGCTTCACAGCTAACCCTGCAGTGTATTTGAGTTGGCATCAGGCTCAGTCCTCATTCCAGTGCAAATAGTGCTTCTTTGCCACTCCATGAGCTTATGTAAGAACATAGTGTTCTTCCCACAGTTTTGCAGCTCTCCAGACAGCAGTGTTATTACTATTAAACTGGGTTTCTTCTGTTAATGCCCATTAATGAGGACAAAGGCTATGAGCCAGAGTGCCCTGATTAGAAGGTTTCTACTGTTTTATCTTATTATTTACAATAAAAAATTCAAACAACTTTATTTTTTCATATGAAATTTTAAAGGATGCTACTCTAAAATGTAGATGAGTGATTATGGCAGAAAAAAATAGTTATTTAATCTAGATTTTTTTCTGTAGGTCCAACTGGTTTTCTTTGAATGATAATTATGAAATATATTTTAACTTGTGATTTCATCCAGCTTGAAACATTTCCACTTTAACTGACATGTATATGAACACAGGAGGAATCAAAATCTGGGGATAGCTTTTTGCTTACAGCCCCAAGCCTCTTAAGGCAGCACTAGACTCAAAAGCTTTCTCTAGGCTTTTTCCAAGGTTATACATTGTGTTTACATGCTATTGCTTGGTTTTCTTGCTCGGCCTCAATCTCTCTCTCTCTCTCTCTGATCCTCTTCTTCCCCCACACCCCATTAAACTTTCTCTGCACTCACAGACATACCCACCCACCTGCCCAGAACAATGCCCAGTGGAACATTCCACCCACATGGTGCTAGTTTCTGGGCATTCTCCATTATTCCTTGTTTTAGTTGTGGCCCCTTGTCATAAACAGATAGCTAAGGGTTAATGTCTCTTTCACCTGAAGCACCTGACCAGAGGACCAATCAGGAAACCGGATTTTTTCAACTTTGGGTGGAGGGAAGTTTGTGTCTGAGTCTTTGTTTTTCTGCCTGCCTGCTTTCTCTGAGCTTTGGAGAAGGAGTTCTGTTTTCTAATCTTCTGTTTCTAAGTGTAAGGACAAAGAGATCAGATAGTAAGTTATATGGTTTCTTTTCTTTGGTATTTGCATGAATATAAGTGCTGGAGTGCTTTGATTTGTATTCTTTTTGAATAAGGCTGTTTATTCAGTATTCTTTTAAGCAATCGACCCTGTGTTGTGTCACCTTAATACGAGAGACCATTTGTATGTATTTTTTCTTTCTTTTTATATAAAGCTTTCTTTTAAGACCTGTTGGAGTTTTTCTTTACTTCAGGGAAATTGAGTCTGTACTCACCAGGGAATTGGTGGGAGGAAGAAATCAGGGGAAATCTGTGTGCGTTGGATTTGCTAGCCTGATTTTGCATTCCCTCTGGGGGAATAGGAAAGTCCTTTTTGTTTCCAGGACTGGGAACGGAGAGGGGGAGTCACTCTGTTTGGATTCACAGAGCTTGTGTCTATGTATCTCTCCAGGAGCACCTGGAGGGGGGAAGGGAAAAAGGATTATTTCCCTTTGTTGTGAGACTCAAGGGATTTGGGTCTTGGGGTCCCCAGGGAAGGTTTTTCAGGGGGACCAGAGTGCCCCAAAACACTCTAATTTTTTGGGTGGTGGCAGCAAGTACCAGGTCCAAGCTGGTAACTAAGCTTGGAGGTTTTCATGCTAACCCCCATATTTTGGACGCTAAGGTCCAAATCTGGGACTAAGGTTATAACACCCCTTAATGGTCTCTTGCAACAGCAGTTCTCAACTGGGGATCCGCAGATCCCAGGGGGTCCATGAGCAGGTTTTAGGAAGTCCAACAAGCAGGGTTGGCATTAGACTCACAAGGGCCTAGGGCAGAAAGCTAAAGCTGGAACTCCACCTGTCTTACAACTATCCTAAGTGAAAGGGACTTCACAGTTCCAAAAAGGTTTTAACCCAAGTTTCAACATAGACATGTAACAGCATGTGGGAATCCTTAACAAACAAAAATGGTGGTAGGGGAAATAATAGGAAAAGAATTCAAATAATGAGATCAATGGTAACTCAAGAAGGCAGTATTGCTCTTGGTGTTTACTATACTATTTTTTAAAAAAAAAACTTTAGTATTTACAGGTGACATGGTGATTTTTTAAGGGAGTTGAATGCAGTTAACTCAGTAATATATCATTTATTATATTTCATATTTGAGATGGCAAAGAGGCTCTCTGCAAACATCTCATAATTAAATCCATTACAATGGACAGTTCCAGTCCAGTAGCACTGACTAGGACTTAAATAGGGAATTTAAGTGACTGTTACTACCTGGTCTTCCCAGACAGGGAGTTCTAGCACCCAGTGTTTTAAAGGCAGAGGTTTCCTTGGAATGTAAGTATTTAGACTGTGTCCTTTTGAGATTCAGACAGTTCCCTTTTGCCTCGCTATAACTGAAGAAATGTTGACAACACCTGGGTTTTTGATTGATGTCTTTACCATCCGATTGGAAGGCAGGGTTATTTTTACTGACTATTTGGGCATAAATTCTTATCACTGTGTTGAAAATTCCCAGCTTCTACAGCAGTTAGGTACCAGTCCTGTAAAGGGTTAAATGGTTCCTCTGTCAAGCTGTCCAACCTTAACTTCCACTCACTTCTGTATGAGTTCACTCAGCAGCACATCATAAGATGAGAACAGCCTGGTTCCAGCTGTGTACATACTTTCTCTACTACTTTCTGTAATTCTGAAATATTTGTGGATAGCATCTGCACTTTGCTTTCGCTATAGTCTCTCTTCAAAAGTGAATCTAATATAAATAAATGATACTAATACAGAGTGCAAATGGTTAATTTTTTTTTCTCCAAACCTGCAAATAACCCAGTCTTGGAGTCCAGACCTTTGTGACTATCTAGGAACTGTGAAATTATAAACAGCAGTGCACAATAAACTACATACTACTCAAAGAGTACTGTAGTTATTCATGAAACAATGACAATAAAACTCCAAATTATGGAAAATGTGACACTTTTTATACTTAATTACAGGCTAAAAACTAAAGCCTGATTTATTAAAAACATTAACAAATGTTTCTGAGCTTTACCAGAAATGTCATGCCAAATTTCAGTTTAACTTTAAAACCTTACATTCTCAGTTTTCCATGATTTTGTTCCTAAACCAGATGAAACTCAGTTGTTATAACAGCTTCTTCTTGATTTTGGGGTTCATTTGAACTTGAAATTCGATGAAAACTAAAAGAAAATAGTCTTACAAAATTGACTGATTTCACCCACATCTGTTTGCAGGCACAGTAAATAGCCACTGAAAAGTATTTATAATGGCTATATTGCCATCCACTAAGTACTATAATAAAGGGATCCAGCAGGGAAATTCAAAGTTTAGCTTTGTCTCTTCCATTCACTCTCAGTTCATGTGACCTGTAAAACTCACATATTTTCCAATAACTATTCTCTTTTCAGTGCACAGTACTATACCTGTTTGCATGGGGAAACAGAGCAGAGAAAGTAACTATATTTTAAATAATTTTGAGGCTTTAACACAAATTGATAAACCTCAGTAAAGTCTCCATTAATTTTGATCTTTATGGGCTTCACTTTACCACTGTGGCTTATGTTCCTCAGATTTGGCATCATTTAAGGGCAGTGCACCGACCACAATTTTGATTTCTCTGACTTTGTTGAGTTTTGTTACCTATATAATGATATTTGAATTGTATTTTGTTCATAATAATCCCCCTGTATAATACCAGCCTTTTTCTGACATTCAAAATCTAGAAATAACTATGCACCAAAATGTTTTTATTTTAAGAAGATTCATGTTTTAGCAGAGCACTGCATTACAGATATTTATAATAAAGTATCAAACAATTGTGTGTAATCCAGAGAAAAGTCAGGAATGCAAATTTAAGATGCCCTTTTGGGGAGATAAATTCTACAGAAACTCCTTTTTTCCCCAATTTCTTCTTTTAAAATTATTTTCTCATATCTTGCATGCAGAAGCAGAACATGCTACTGATTAACCTGACTTTTCTGCTTTTATTTGCATAGACCTTGGGTTTGTTATAACAATGTGTTTACCTCTATCTTCGGCAGGCGGAGAAAGTATTGAAAAAATTTCAAAAATATATATAGTCATGCATATAGTGCCAGAAGCTGAAAAGTTTTTCAAACTTGAGCTAAGTGTAGGAATTTTTACCTCATGCTTTGTGCCAAGTGGATCAAACATTTTCACAGCCTGTATGATACTTTTCTAAGAATAATTGTACTGCACATATTTTTATGTGAAGAAAATGCCTTCTCTCTCTCTCTCTCTCTCTCACACACACACACACACACACACACACACACACACACACACACACAGCTAGTCTACACTAGGGAGCGGGATCAATCTAAGATACGCAACTTCCGCTACAAGAATAGCATAGCTGAAGTCGACATCTTAGATCAATTAGAATCACTTACTTTGCGTCCTCGCAGTGCGGGATTGACAGCCGCCGCTCCTCTGTCAACTTTGCTTCTGCCTCTCGCTGAGCTGGAGTTCAGCAGTCGACAGGAGAGTGGTCAGGGATCGATTTATCACATCTACACTACATGCAATAAGTCAATCCCTGATAGGTCGATCACTACCCGCCGATCCAGCGGGTAGTGTAGACATACCCACACACACACATTTTAGCAGGGGGGAGATTTAGTCAGACAGTTGGGGGATGGCCAATTCCTGGGGTTCTGTGGGAAGAGGGAGAGGTTGCACTTAGCTGCACTAAAGCCTTTCCTCTCCCAGTGTGCCTCCCTACTCATACCTCAGTGTGAAGGTAGGGAGTTTACCTCATTGGGCAGCCAGAGTGGCTTAGGGAAGTCAAATGGCTCTCACAGGCCCCTCCCTTTTATATGACAGGTTTCAGAGTAGCAGCCATGTTAGTCTGTATATGCAAAAAGAACAGTGGTAAGTAGCCCATGAAAGCTTATGCTCAAATAAATTTGTTAATCCCTAAGGTGCCACAAGTACTCCTGTTCCCTTTTATATGTAAACATGTCCATGTATCCAGAGGCCATCTTAATGCCATTGCTGGTATCCTCCCTACAGTTAAGGTATTGATGAGGCACTCAGGTCCTCAGACATTCTGTATCCACTTTGCTTACTGAAATGTGACTCTGTATCTTTTTATTATTGTTTATTAGTATTATAAATGTTATTAAAACATATACAAATAAAATCAAGCTGTTATTAATAATAAACTACTAAGAATAAAGTGCTACATCTATCAAACCAGGTCAAATCAGTATACTAGGCTCAACATTAGATTGGGAAGGTACAAGAGAGGCTGAGTCCTAGAGGATAGGCTGAAGAGGACAATCTCTGATTTATTGACTATATGGCATGAGGCCATTAACCTCACATGAGAGGAAATAAAATGTCAGATATTGGCAGTGGAGTGGGGAAGAGGCGCAGGGCAGTATGGCACCTCCATCTCTTTGGTTAAAGTTAATAAAGTTGTGACCTGCCACTTAAAAATCCATCTTTTTGTCTGTGTTCTTGTGCAGATGCTCAACTTTACTACCATGTGTAGTTCCACTGATATCAATGGAGCAACTCAAAAATAATAACGTTAAGCACATGTAGGTCTTTGCAGGATCAAAGCCCGAGTAAATAACAAATCTCCTTTTTCTTTTTTTCTTTTTTTTTACTTCAGTGGGATCAGAATCAAGTCCTGAATGTTAAATAATTGATTGACTTATACTGTTATGACAATGCAATAGTTTACAGTTTAGCATCAGAGTCAAGAATTTCCTCTGGACATTATTTTACTATACACCTCTACTCCAGTAAAACGCTGTCCTTGGGAGCCAAAAAAACTTACCATGTTGTAGGTGAAATTGCGTTACATCGAACTTGCTTTGATCCACTGGAGTGCACCTCCCTGGAGCACTGCTTTACCATATTATATCCGAATCATGTTATATCAAGTTGCATTATATTGGGGTAGAGGTGTATATATTTTAATTTTTATTATTACTCTTGCTTATCATTATTATTAACTGAAACTAGAGTCAGTAATGATGGAATTAAGAAGTCTCTCTTTCATAAAGGGTCAAATTTTTATAACCTTGTTTGTGCTGAGAAGAACTTTAATCCATGAGTAGCCCATTGACTCGGACTATTCATGGATTAAGGTAAACTCAACATGAGCAAGGATGTCATCATCTGACCCTTAATGATAGAATTATTGAAATGACCACCGCTAATCTGATGAAGATATTAGCCTTGAGTATGAGAAACAATGGAAAAAATTATAACAGAATTTCGAGGTATATGATGAACTATTATTCTGTGGCAATTGGCACCTTAGGAATACTGATAGATGAGACAGATAGAGCTTATTAGTATTTATCAAGACCCTATAATTGTGAACCTCTCAATTGTCCCTTACATTAGACAACCCACAGAATAAAATAAAATGGTCTCTTGGAGCCTTTCTGATGTCAGGGTTTCAGTAATAATTTTATTTCAGGGTGTGACTAATGGTTACTCTTTTATTTCTCATGTAAGTTCATACTTGCATTTTATTACCATCTACATCAAGAAAATATTACTTTTCTCATTTATTCTTTATTCAGTAGAAAGCTTCTCTCTCACACGCTTTAGATGTGTGTGTGTGTATACATACACACACAAATTAACAAAACAATATTTAAAAAATTGCTTTCACTCATATTATATTAGTGTTTCTCGTGAATTACACTGCTAGTTGCAATTTTCCCTGTTCTGTATCTGAGCAATTAAAATTTAGTATAATGTGGGAATAGCTCATTTGAGAAATTTATAGTATATTATGTACAGTGCCACCACTTCACAGAAGTTTGATGGATTCATGGCTTCTGCTATCTCTTGCCTGCAGTATGTTCAAATTACGTTCATATTCTAAACGGATATTGAAACTCAAACATGATTGTGGACAATTACTCTTAAATGAAAGAAATTGAGAAAGTGAGCTGCTTTGAGGGATTGGGATTATTTTTAGAGTATGATCCCCTTTGCTATACCTTCTGCAAGGAACCTTTTTTTAGATTCATTTAGATTTCAAAATTCTCCAAATTTCCTAGTATCAAAACTTAGAAGCAGTAAAAGAGATCATAGGCCAATTTTTTTCATATGCCTTTCAGAAAACAAAAACCCTTTCTAAATGCTTTTGTTCCAGTTCTCAGAAGCACTTGAGTCCCCATCTTGAAATATATTTTATAATGTTTTTCCAGCAAGATATTTTTATATGTTGTACATCTATCTGCAGGATTGCTATAATTTTTCAGAAAGAACACTGTATATGTTTTTCTTTTTGCTGTAATTTAAGAGGTGATTTGTTTGTAATGTTCTCAGAAATGTTTATCTTTTATTTTGGCATTTACATTATTTTTATACTATGCATATGGCAGGTCAGCATTGGTACTTGGCAGGGAATATCATAATACAAATAGTAATACAGATATTACATACAGTACTCAGTGCTGATATAGGTAACTAATTTAATGGGATTTCCTTGCATTACTGTATTCTTTCTGAAAATACTGCATTATTTTGTGGGTACTATATTTTGCCCATGGATATGCATGTACAACTCCTCTTGTATGCAGTTGGAATCAAATAGTGTGTCCAAGAGTGGCATGTAGGTCTGTATATCTACTTTGCACATCTGTCCAGAGGATGACTATTCCATTTCATGTTTGAAATTTGTTTTCATTCCACATTGGAATGAAAGCAAAACTTTTCAAACATTTTTGCAAACCTGAATTGTGTTGAAACAGCTGGTTTTAGATTGGAAAATTCAAGTTCTGATCTCCACCCCTCACCCTCTCTTTCTCTGGCCAGTAGCTAAAAAACTTTCCCAAAGACAACTTCATTGAAACCAATACGTCTCCACAAAATATTTTGGCTTAGGTGAAACAATTTATTTAAAATTTATGATTCTATTAATTTTTTCCAAAATGTTCTTCCCAGTCAACTACTTTGATTTTAAATCTGCAGTTACCTTACCACCCCATTGCCCTCTCTGTCTCTCCAAACACTATCCCAGAGTTATTTCTTACCCAAAATTTCTTCAATATCATGGTGGGCTTGGGTGCTATCTTTATAGAAATAGGTATTAGGTGGCAGGGATGTGTGTGTGTGTGTGTGGTGTGTAGCAATTGACAGTGCATCCATGCTAATCGATGGGTCTCATTATAAATTGCATCATAGTGTTTTTCAGACAAATCAAAATGTAATGTAGAAAAATGGAAGTGATCTGCCTATGGTAAAGGACAATATTAGAAGAAGTAGTAGTAATTTTAATTGGGTAGCTCTCTGCATCAAAGATCTCAGTTCAGTTTTTAGCTGTGTCACTGATCTATAAGCCCTGATCCAAAATCCATTATCTTCCATTGTTTGTACTTTATGGCGATGGGCAAGGCCCTCAAACTTTTCTGTCTGTCTTTAAAATGGGACAATGATAACCCCCCTTTGTAAAGTGCTTTGAGACATATATATGGAAAGCACTGTATAATTGTTATGTATTTTTTGTATCCTTGGCAGCTACCCAACCAGAATGCAAAGCTTTCTTTTTCCACCAGATACAGACTTGGCTTTATTCTGACTGAATAGGAGTCTGAATAGGAGAGCAGGCTGTCCTCATAAACTGATTTAACAGACTCACTTTTCTGACCATTAACACACTTTAATATATAATTTATCATATATCAAATAGAAGGAGCAGAGTTGCTTGTTTAATTCATCACAAGATTATTTTATAGCACTTAAAACCCTTCTTTATCATAGTTACTGCAATTTTTATTGCTTTAATTTTTAAGCATTTTTTCAAAGATTATATCTATTTAAACATCTGCTAATGCCTCATGGGAAATTTTGAAATATACTCCATTTAGAAATTCTTTTGCTTTATGTATGTGGAGATCTGGGTTAACAGCTAAAGTTAGAGTTTAGAATGGAATGTGGGGTTGAATTTAAGATGCTAATCCAAAGTAAAAGCCCATTTGTTTTGTTTTCATTGCTATTTTAATCCAAATTAGCCTATGTCGGTTAGCTAATCTGAGTTAAAACACACTTTTGTTTTTGCAGTGTAGACTTCTTCCTGAGGTCATCAGTGGTAACCAGGTGGCTACTCCTATATATTTTAACTTTAGAGGGCTGCAAGGGAGACCAACTGCCATATCCCAAATCTGTCTCCAAGTGGACCAGCAGAAAGTTGATTTATTGGCAATCCTAACTATGTATCCCATATCCACTGAATTCTGCATGTTTCAATAAGCCTTTTCTGTTACCTGCTTCTGGGCCCTATTATTTAATTATTTTAATATCTTTAAATATTTAAGAAGATTTTCAGGCTAGTTATGGTCATGTTGATCATATGTTCATTTGTAAGACTGTTAAAAAAAGGTACAGTCTACCCTACAGTTAACCTGCTATCCTCAATACAGTGTAATAACCCAGAATTGATTCTATTTTTCAGTCAAACTATTTGCCTCTTGTTAGTAGAGCTTACCTCTTTACATTAAATTAATCTTTTAAATGTCATTTATACAAAAACTAGAAGTCCCACAAAGCAGAAGAAAAGCAAAAATAAATCAGGTTTACTGAAGGATAATTTTTAGAAAAATAACTAAAAAGCATGATGTTAAAAATAATATATAAATGTGTGGCATACTGAGAAATAAAAACCAATGGAAAAAAAATTCTAAACTTGAAAAGCTGTTTGTCAGTTAATGTATATACTGCTATGATTACTATTTCATAAAGTCACATGTGATTTTCCTTCCAGTCACTGATTTTCTCCAATTTAGTAAATTGGGAGAGACTGGTTCAACTTGCCTCATCACTTTTGGAAGTGATGAGGCAAATCTAATCTGATTTTTAAAAGTGTGTGTCCTGCTAGACCTCTAATACTGTCTGCTCTATGCAAAGGAGTCAGTTGTGTGCAAATCATTTTCACTGGTGAAGTTGAATAGTTGGGTCTTCAAAAGCTACCCATTAGTGCGGCTATTCTTCTTTTTATTTGACCTTCCCTGGAAATTTATGAAAATAACATTAGATTAAGGGGGACTGGGTTCAGATATACATTATTTGAATCTTTCAGTGAGGTCTGGCTGAGCTCTTGTTATATTTTCAGGTGGTAGACAGGCCATAACCTCATCAAAGATATTACAATGGCAGACTACAAATGTCAAAATGGAAAATGCAGGTGGTCCATCCAGCATTACAATTATTCATTATGAAAAAACTCCTTTTGTGTGTGTGTTTTTGTAAGAAAATGAGAGATGGCATTCCCAAGCCAGAGATAACAGCTCAGGCATAGATAACCACAAAAAGCTTGCTATCTTTCACATAGAAGCAAGTTTCCCCGAGTCTACACTCCATGCATCTGGGTGGGAGTATCTGTAATTATCAGTATGTTTCTTACTGTCAGTAATCACAGACCTGTCAGTCCTACACTCAGAGGTACTGTAACATGGCTCTAAAAATATTTCTTTACCAGAGGCATATCCTAAACTAAGTTAAGCTTATGACACCGAATCAATCCCCTAGCAAGCCAGTAAGGACTCTGTTATTATCATTATGGACTTCCAGTTTCCCTATCCTAAATTTGTTTGACAGATCAAACAAAAGACTGAAACTTGGACTCCAGTCTGCAGAGCCTATTCCTTCTCTGTACTTAGCAACTAGAGCTGGGTGAACACTGGAAGAAAATATTCTGCAGATATTGGTTCAGAGTCAAACAAAACTAATTTGCTTCCTTTATGCTCTGACCCCACACCAGCCAGGTGGAAGATGTGCTGCTGTGTGGGCAGAGGCAGACACCTTATGAGTAAGAGGCTTTAGAAGTGACCAGGCACCAGGTCATGGTTTATCTGTTTTGATTTGTTAGACTGTTTCATTTTTGAAAAAATAAACCCATTCCAGAAGAAAAGGAGTGAAATACTGCTTCATCTGAGAGCTTTGTGTGCTGCACCCTTCCCCCCCCCACACACACACACCAGTTTACAATGAATGATTGAGTTTTCCAGACCATGGAAGTTCACAGAAAGTGGATTTTGAAGTTCCTTCCACAAATATTAGTGCAAAAGCAAAAGTAAATCCTCATGCATAAATATGAGTCCTGGAAGTGCTTATGCATGCCTCCATTCAGTGAATAGAAGCATTAACATATGGGTTATCCTACCACTAACAAACCAGCTCCTAATTTGAGTACTTACAGAGATGTTCTCTCAATCAGTCTGTGGGTAAAAGAATCATGCAAAAAAAATCTGACAAACTAATGAGTAAATGAGAGGAAATCAGGATCTGCTTGTATATATTCTGCAAGCAGCAAAAGAGGCTGAATTTTTTGTATCAATTATTTATTGCAAATTATTTACTCATCTCTAATAAAGATTTCTGTCTTCAGGATCTTTTGAGTCTTCAAATAGTTCATATATTTAGTGTTTCATCTCAGTAGATAAATTATTTCATAATCTCTGTAATTCCTTCAACTGCGTTGTCAAGTCGCTGAAGATGAGTCTCCAACCACACTAGGAGATAAGTTCCTCCATCCCACCTGTAGAGAAAGTTATTCCAGACATAGTTCAATGGTAACAGAACACCTGGCCTTGGGAGGCATCCAGGCATAACAATGGACCTGGTGCAGCTCTTAGCATCTTTAAAACAGATTGCAGTAGTGTTAACACACGACTAAGAACTAACATATGACCTCTAGGAAACCAGATATAAAGCTTTCCTGTGTTAGATTCAAGGCTAGTGGAAAAAAGAGACCCTGGGTTGGGGAAGTCTGTAATGTGGGTCTCTCTCTACAGTAGCAAGGAAGAGCTCCCAAAGGGGAAAAGTATGTTCTTTTCTCTCCCAGCTGGGGAAGCCTTGGACTGTTAGTACCTAGTACAATATTTTGGGTTTATTTGCTCTTGTTTGGAAAATCTTCTTTGAAAATAAAGCTAGCCATAAGGAAAAGGTTTGGGACTCAATAGTTGGTAGGAGTTTTATTCTGCCTTTCCCAGACAGTGAGTTTGCCCATCAGCTTACACCAGCCTGAAGTCAATGTAAATGACTTTGTTTCAGTAGCTCTGATAGAAAATAAATGTTAGAGCTTGTTGCTAAAGGACTGTCACTATGATCAAGGGTAGCTGATTTTTTCCCCCTTTTGTTAGTACATAAGAGGCTACAGATAGGAAGCTTATAAGTGCAAATTACTTGCTGAATACAGAATTGTCAACTTGAAGAAAAACTTGGCACTGGGTGCAGGAATCAAATATTGCACCTAGGTGAGGGGAGGTAGGAAAGTATGGGGCAGGAGTTGATACACACGTTAATACAGCACAAGGTGGCCTACTAAGGTGTGGCCTACCTGAGGTGACACAGAGAGGGCTTCACAGATAAAAGTATGGATCTTGAACAGGTACATGCAACTGATGAGTAGGGAGAAGGAAGACCAGAAAAGGATAAGATGTATCAACTTGACAGACCATTGGGTATGAGCTTCTAAGTAAGCTTAAATACAGTACGGTACTTACATCCTTTAAAAACAGAATTCACACCAATACATTTTCACAGCATCTTGATACAATTTATTGTTTATATTGAAGAACTGTACTTTGTGCAAAGGCAATAATGATGAATTTTGCATAAATAATTTTCCTTAATATCATGTAGCATAAATCTTTGTGTGTAATGATTATAAAGTATCTTGCATTCATTTTTTATGTCAAATATATAATAAATCAGTGGCAATTTTATGTTTAACACAGTAAAGCAGGACATTTATATTAAACATTATTTAAAGGTAATACAGTGGCACAGAAGCATTGTCTGCAACCACTTCCTGGTTTTGCTTGTAAGGTTCCAGGGCAACAGACTTTTCCCTGTCTCAAGAAATGAGAGATCTAGCTGCATTTCATAAATTATAACCTCCCCTGGTAATCTATTACTAATGCAAGATTTCACCAATGAAGCAGCATAAAATGGGCACCTGGGGAACACAATGATAATCCTTAGAGAATTGTGTTTGGCTGAAGTGAGGCAATTACTATTTTAACATTTTTGTTTATATAAACTTTTTTTAATTAAATGAGTCAGATGAAAACCATGCAGTGTATTGGATTAACGTGAGACAGAAGAATGGATCATTTTTAAATCCCTAACATTTATCCATCTAATCTAGGTCTACTATAGAGGTTCAAGGACTTTTGGTTTTTAGGAGCCATTTGGGAAATGGAAAATGCCTTCAATTTTCTGATAAATTTCTCTCCAAATGTCCTCTCTAACTGTATAGTGAGGCCATTCTTCCTTGGTCTTTTCCCATGTCTACTATTTGAAAAAGCACAGTTCGTTAAGTTTTCGTTGACAGACCCTTCACATGTTTTTAGTGGACTATTCTTTGATTATGTGGCAATCACTGTTGCAAATAAACAGAACTCTGGAGTGTATACTGAACAGTTTTTTACCTGTTTGAAACACCGGTTATATGAAGGAAAAGCTTAAGAGGTTAAGGTGACTAATTGTATATTGATTGTCTAATGGTTTCAAAGTACCAATATAAACTGCAGATGAGAACCATAAATGATCAGAGAATAAGAAGCAAGGTCATTGCCTTCCTATTTACAGCATTTTCCATGGTTGTTTTGTTTTACACAAAAGTATTTGTCTCTAAAACAAACTAAGAACAAAAGAAATCCTTTCTTAATATTAATTTTCCTAACCTTAAGCTTCTTAATATTAATTAGTTTTTTAAAAAAAGATAAACATTGTGTTCAAAGGAATTGTTGGTAGCAATATTTTTGATATATTTTATTTTATTAGTTTGACATGCATGAAAGTAAAAGTGAGAGAGCTGAAATCTAAATTAAGGAGAAGAAAGTTTGCCTTTGTAAAGCTAACAGTGTGGCAAATTACAGTAAGAGAGAGAAGAGTGGCAAATCACAAAAAATCCTGAGTGGAAAACTAAGATTTTTCTGAAGACTGAGGAAGGCACATTTCAGATTTGGTAACCTAGGAATTTAGGCAGAGAGCCAAAGAATGGATTAAAATATTTTCTTATCCATTTACGATCTTGAAGTATAATAAATAAAATAATGGGTCATATCCTCAGCAGGTGCAAATTGATATAATTTAATTGACTTTAACCAAGTTATGTCAATTTTACACCAGCTGAGGGTCTGGACCTGTGGCTCCCCAAAATGTGAAAGGGTACGGGTGGTGGTGATTCTCCTGATTATATGCCAGTCTAGCCCAGACATGAGGCTGATCATCACTTAGAACAGAAAGAGAAGAGATGCCTAATAATTCCAGCTGACCAGCTATTACCATCCACCAGAGACTCCTATCAGGTAATAAGAAAGAGTTAGAAACATAAAAACTGATATTTTTTTCTTGACATGCCCTCCCCCAAAATCAAAAAAATTGCTCACCTAAAGCTTTATTAATCTAAGTCCCAAGATGATAGTAACACTAAATCTGCTGTAGTTTGATTCCTGTTTGTGAGTGCAGCCTGTCCCAGAAAAGAAGCTAAAATACTTCTATAGCCACAAGAGATGAAAACTTAAACTAAGATGAATATATAGGGTGATGTGTAATTGCTTCTTTTAATAACTGCATTCAAGCGTAATTGTATATCTGATGATAAATCCTGTGCTGAAATTGTTTGTGAAATGTTTAATTCTTCTAATGAAAAGTCTGTGAAAAGCTATTTGGCTGGTTATCTTGTAGTGCAACATATTGAACTATTTTTTTAAACTATCAAGCAATAATGATGGGTCATATTTTGCCTCTAACTGCATAGCTTTTATAATAAAATAAAACATGGGTTCCCTATCCCAAGTCATGTCCTTTAACTTGGCGGAAAACAAGTAAAATTGGGTTTTTAATACAGTGAAGGCATCTTTATAAAAAGTTCTTTTAAGATTTTATCTGTTTTGAATGGTGACTTTTGCTCCTACATCACTTGCAGGTACAGAGCCCACTCCTCACAGCTTTAATACATGCAGGAGAACCTCAGAGTTACTAACAGCAAAATTGCAAACTGACCAGATAACTACGCACCTCATTTGGAACCAGAAATATGCAATCAGGCAGCAGCAGAGACAGACCAAAAAAATTAAAAAATTTAAAAAAATAAATAAGAGCAAATACAGTACAATACTCTGTTAAATGTAAACCACTAAAAAAAAATAGGGAAAGCAGCATTCTTCTTCTGCATAGTAAATTTTCAAAGCTGTATTAAGTCAATGTTCAAATGTAAACTTTTGAAAGAACTTTAACATTTTGTTCAGAGTTACAAAAATTTTAGAGTTAAGAACAATCTCCATTTCTGAGGTTCTAATATATATACTACTGTTTTGCATGACATACCACATCTCTTTTAAGTCAAATCTACTAGGTATAGTATCTGTTTCACCTGTCTAAACTTGTTCAATAGTCATATCCCCCAATGAGTGTACTTAGCTGTCTCCTAAGTGAAGTGGTGGAAACCCTTTGGCTTAGAATTTTTAAAACTAAGATGGACCTAACACTGTACTGTAGAGGACAATCCTTAAATGGGAGGGAGCTGGATGGAATGATGTAAACAGCCTTTTCTATCTCTAAGTTATATGAGTCTGTCAAATCTTTGCTTCTTCAAGGCATTTGATATAAGCATTGGGTTTTCCTTCTCACACATCAATACATTTTACGTTACATTTACATTTAATCCTTCCTTCTGGGTCTCCTTCTCATGAGTACGTTTACTGGCACTCTTTCCTCTAAACTACAGAAGAGTATAGCTCTCCAGTCTGGGAAGGCCAAAATGTATGACAGACTGTGGAACAAAGACCCAAAATGAAGGATTCAGCAAAGGAAGAGGAAACTTGAAATAGTATGGGATTAGCTAATCTACCACAAAAAAAAGTTGTCACATCAGATTCATACCTGACTATTTCCAATTTAAATAAATTGTAAACAATAACTGAAATAATAGCTCATTTTCATAGAATGGTGAAAAAATATTTCTAAAATGAAGAAAATCTCTTGTATTGTAACAAAGCGCAAGTAGAAAGTATGTTGGAGAGGATCACAAAGTGGTGACAACTGAATCATCTTTCAAGAGACTGGGAACATTCCCTCAGTACTGACCAGAAGGAATAGATAACTTGCAGATCATGAGTCTCCAGGTTTGCTATATAACTTAAATTTTGCTTAGAACAGTTTGTTTTAGCTGTAACAAAGGAAAAAGGTATGTAGTCTAAACAGAATAAATATTAGTCCTTTCAATAGCATAAAGTGCTATCCAGATGTGCAAAATCAATCCAAGCTCCAGAAGTTATACATTTGATATTGACCTCTAGACTGTTGGTTTCAGTTAGAATTTATGAGGTCTAGATGTAATTGTATATAGTGTACAATATGTAGGAGAAACAGCTTGATTATATTATTGCACCTCCCAAAAATATGCTAAAAGAATAGTAAAGTTACAAAGTCAAGCACTCAAAAGTTAGGAAATGCCAGAATTAAGGTTGCACATGCAAGGGTGTTGTGGAAAAAGTATTATGTGGTCATGTATTTAAAGACTGTATCATATAGTACATATGCACAAGGGGTACAAATTAAGTTTGTGTGGGCAACATTAATTCTGTCTTTTTCTAACATTTGTATATTTGACTGTTGAACCTTAACATTTTTTTGAATGTACCTTTTTTTTTAGAATGTAATCTGCTGTAATTTAAACAAAAAAAAACCTGAATAAGCGGAAACTCCATCATATGGAACCAAAGTGAAATCCCCGTGTGGGTCATCAGCAGGGTTGGGATCAATAGACCCACAGTACATCCCTCTACCACTTGAGCTAATAGAGTGACTGGTAGCTGCAGAAGTTTATATTCTATAATGACTTGACACTGGAGGGAGATGAGACACACATTTTGCTAGTGGGTTCCAAAGTTATTCACTAGACTGCAGAAGAATGTTGAAACTCAGGAATCCTGGGTTTATCTCCAGATTCCACAGAGAGGTGTCCTGTAGTGTTAAAGATTCTTCTGTCCATGTCCCCCTCACCTCTCCCTGTCCTCTTTTGCTCCTTCCCCACTCATCACCTTTGCCCTTTGGTCCTCTGCTCCTATATTCCCTTTCCTCTTCTGTTTCTGCCCTTCTCCCCATGTCCTGGCTCCTGCTTCTGATCTCCCACACAAGTTCATAATCTCCTTCCCTTCCATCTCCAATGTCCACATCAATACACATGCAACTATATACTCACAGGAAGATTCATGCCACTGTTTAAACAGCCATTTTGAAATCTCTTGGATTTTCCATCTCATGATCATAAGAGTTTCGTGCATCCAGTTAGGGAGCTGAAACAATACTATCTGATTTAAGTGACCAGTCAAAATAGAGAGGGAATAGTCAAAGACATAGCCAAGCCCAGAGGTTGAAATAGTGTATAAAGTCATCAGAGAGCAATTTCACACATTGAACAAATTTGTTAAAAAAAAAAAAGTCTGTAGGTATGTCATGAACACAAAAAGCATTTACCTAGCTTTTTTTCCCAGCATTTTTACTAATCTATTTTCATGACAAAATTAATTGATGTATTTGCATGTGTAATAATTTTAATTCATTTAAAAAAACACACCATAGTTTTCCATTTTCTATAATTCAGGAACCTGATCCTGCAGTCCCTATTGAGACAAAAGGCTTAATTAATGTACTGGAGTAGAGTCAAACAAACTAGAATAGAATAGAAATTTTGCCCAAGTAAGGACTATAGTGTTGAGCCCTATAATCATTGGTGAGAGATTCTGATTTTAAAATGTGTTAGTAATTTTGAAAATACATTCCTCATACCAAGTGTAAAGAGAAGACATGTATAATGTTTAAGAACTATATCTATAAAAACATCTCCCAAAAGTTTATTAAAATCTGATACTATTTTGCCTATACAATTTAGCTGCTTTTAAAGATCTGTGTATACGATTAAATGATCAGTAACGAGAACAGTAACATGCACAAATAATTTTGAACTCTTAACTCAGTTTGGATCTGCTCCATTTACAACTGAGATGCCAATAAATTTCTTTGGAATTTATATCAGGTCTTTTCTCAATTTCATACTGTGGCACAATGTTCACTGATGTGGGTAAATTTGGCCTAATGTCTTATAAATTACACTCGTAATTTTTTTCCGTATATTTATACCTGCTTCATTTTAACCTGCATTATTTGAAAATCTCACTCATATTTTCCATCTTAAACTGATTGTTTATTTAAAAAATCACTCATATAGCACCTTAAATTTACATAATAATGGTGTAATCCTGGCCCTATGCAAGCCAAAAGTAAAATTGAAATTGATTTAAGTGGCACTAGGATTTCACTCCAAGGCCTCATTCTGGCATAAGGTTATATGCATGATTACATCTTTCCAGGATTTGGGCATAAATTCACTTTTACAGTAAGTAACTCTAAATTCTGTAAGAAAAACAGGAGTACTTGGAACACCTTAGAGATTAACAAATTTATTTGAGCATAAGCTTTCGTGGGCTACAGCCCACTTTATCGGATGCATGCAGTGGAAAATACAGTAGGATATATATACACACACGCAGAGAACATGAAATAATGGGTGTTACACATCATTGTAACAAGAGTGATCAGTTAAGATGAGCTATTACCAGCAGGAGAGAAACAAACTTTTTTAGTGGTAATCAAAATGGTCCATTTGCAGCAGTTGACAAAAAGTTGTGAGGAACAGTGTGTGTGGGGAATAAACATGGGAATATAATTTTACTTTGTGTAATGACCCATCCACTCCCAATCTTTATTTAAGCCTAATTTAATTGTGTCCATTTTGTCTGAGAGTCTCTACGTAAAAGAATAAATGGACGCAAATCAGATGTCAAGAATTATAACATTCAAAAACCAGTCGGAGAACACTTCAATCTCCCTGGTTACTCGATTACAGACCTAAAAGTTGCAATATTACAACAAAAAAACTTCAAAAACAGACTCCAATGAGAGACTGCTGAATTGGAATTAATTTGCAAAATGGACACCATTAAATTAATCTTAAATAAAGACTGGGAGTGGATGGGTCATTACAAAAAGTAAAACTATTCCCCCATGTTTATTGCCCCCCACTGCCCTGTTCCTCACAACTTCTTGTCAACAGCTGCGAATGGACCGTTTTGATTACTACTACAAAAAGTTTTTTTCTCTCCTGCTGGTAATAGCTCACCTTAACTGATCACTCTTGTTAGAGTGTAAATGGTAACATCCATTGTTTCCTGTTCTCTGTGTGTGTGTGTGTGTGTATATATATATATATATACATATAATCTTCCTACTGTATTTTGCACTGTATGCATCTGATGAAGTGGGCTGTAGCCCGTGAAAGCTTATGCTCAAATAAATTTGTTAGTCTTTAAGGTGCCACAAGGACTCCTGTTCTTTTTGCAGATACAGACTAACACGGCTGCTACTCTGAAACCTGTAAATTCTGTAAATTTATACAAAATGTACATCTCAAATATGATTTGGCGACTATGATCTTCTGATCAGAACTAAGAAATGTATTTCTATATAATAACCATAATTTAATTTAACTTTACTTTACGACCTTTTGAAAGAAGTAAGGAAAAAATCAGTTTCTGCCTTAGAACTCAGCTATATTTTTTTCTTTTTAGCAGTGTTAGATTTCAGCTTAGGTTTTGCAGATACTTAACAGCTATGTTGCAAATATATGATCCCTTCCTATTTTTATCATCTTTTTAATTTAAAATGTTTTTTATTGTTGAAATAGTATCAACACCATAAATATCAAGCAGAATAAAAACTAATATACATTAACTATTAGAGACTAGTAATAGAAAATTAAAGGTGTACTGCACTTTACAAAAAAGTGTGTAACATACACATCATTTCAATCAGATGAAAAGCAAATGGCAAAATGTACATTAGGAGCCTGAATAAAAAAGCTGTTTGCAATCGGTCATGGTTGAGGGCATCAAAAATTATTTTCCAAGGATCAAAGGAAATTAATTGTTGACCAGTGCAACCAGAATATTCCACAGCATGTTAAGTATTTATTACCAAGTCGTTTCTGCCCAAAACTGTGTGAGGTATGGCATTTACCCACTAAAATAGCTCATTGGTAATTAATTTGGCATGTCATTTGCATAACATTAGTAATTAATGCTAGTTGCTGTGCATTATATTGAACTTTTTCAATAAAAGTTTCAATCTCAATGGCTTCAAAAGCATGATGAAATGATCATTTTTTATTATTCTTAGAAGTGAATCTGTATATTAAAAGAAAGTATTGTAGTTAGTGGGAAGGATACATCAAAGTGTATAGACAAAATGTATTTGAGGTTGTTCAAGGTCAATGATTTTTTTCCCCCCACTTGCTTGAAATTATGAGTAATAGAATATGAGTTACAGGTACTCTAGATGAAATGAACTATGGTGATGTGTATTAATGTATTTAGTAGTAGTTTTAAAGGGTCACTGTCTCTTTTAACAGACTTCTGAATTGTTCACCATTTCAGAGTCAACTTTTATTCATGGATACTGCAATGGAATCTGAAATACTTCAGGTAATTCTTCTACTAAGGACAGAGACACTGTGGTATTTGACAGGTTTCAGAGCGGTAGCCGTGTTAGTCTGTATCAGTAAAAACAAGGAGAAGTCCTTGTGGCACGTTATAGACTAACAGATTTTTTGGGGCATAAGCTTTCATGGGATATAACGCACTTAATCAGAGTGGAAAATACAGTAGGCAGGTACAAATATATAGCACATGAAAATATGAGAGTTGCCTTAACAAGTGGATGTCAGTGCTAACAAGACCAATTCAATTGGGTGGATGTGGCCCATTACCAACTGTTGATAAGGAGAGGTGAATATCAACAGAGGGAAAACTACTTTTTGTAGTACTAACAACACCAATACAATCAAGGTGGATATGGCTCATTCCCAGCAGATGACAAGAAGGTATGTCAACTAAGGTGACCAGATGTCCTGATTTTACAGGGACAGTCCCGATTTTTGGATCTTTTTCTTGTATAGGCTCCTATTACTCCTCACCCCCATCCCAATTTTTTCACACTTGCTATCTGGTCACCCTAGTATCAACATAGGTAAAATTGTTTTTTATACTGACCCCGCCACTCCCAGTCTTTATTCAGGCTCAATTTGATGGTGTCAAGTTTGCAAATTAATTCCAGTTCTGCAGTTTCTTGTTGAAGTCTGTTTTTGAAGGTTTTTGTTGAAGAATGGTGACTTTTAAGTCTGTTAGTGAGTTTCCAGGGAGATTGAGATGTTTTCTTACTGTTTTATGAATGTTACAATTCCTGATGTCAGTTTTGTGTCCATTTATTCTTTAGCGTAGAGACTGTCCGGTTTGGCCAATGTACATGGCAGAGGGCCATTTCTGGCACATGATGGCATATATCACATTGGTAGATGTGCAGGTGAATGAGCCCCTGATGGTGTGGCTAATGTGGTTAGGTTCTATGATGGTGTCCCTTGAATAGTTTTGCAGACAGAATTAGCACCGGGGTTTGTTGCAGGGCTTTGTTCCTGGATTAGTGTTTTTGTTGTGTGGTATGTAGTTGCTGGTGAGTATTTGCTTCAGGTTGGAGGGGGCTGTCCAGACACATCCACCTTGATAGAATTGGCCTCATTAGCACCACAAAAAGTAATTTTCCCTTTGTTGATATTTACCCCTTCTTATCAACTGTTGGTAATGGACCACATCCACCCTAACTGAATTGGCCTCATTAGCACTGACACCCACTTGGTAAGGTAACTCTCATCTTTTCATGTGCTGTATATTTATACCTGTTTACTGTATTTTCCACTCCATGCATCTGCTGAAGTGGGTTATATCCCATGAAAGCTTATGCCCAAATAAATTTGTTAGTCTCTAAGGTGCCACAAGGACTCCTTATTTTGGTATTTGAGATATCTGTTGTTGGTAACCATGGGTAAATGTTGACTTCTAATGGTGGCAACCATCCTAAAACAGTTATGGTTTTTTTTCTGTCTCATTGCTCTTGGATCCCAACAAATCTATCCAGTCACTAAAATATATATTGTTTCATAGGTAAAACACAAGCTGTTATTCTTCACAACCCTGTAATCAGAAGCTGAAGGCACTGGGATTCTAGAACTTAGAAACCTAGAGGAGATCCTTCTACAAAAAAAAATACTTCTTGGCAGGCTAGGGTGAACAGCAAAAACCTTGGAATTCTTGCACTTCTAACATTTTGTATTATTGTTAATGCACATATGCAAGTCATGCTGTTACTCTGCTCTACCTTGTGAGTTTACTTATGAACAGCCAGGATGATATAATATGCAAGAGTCATGTTCTCTGAAGAATATGTGAGCCCGTATGCTCCCCAACCAAAGAACAGGTGCTAGGCATTACTTGGCATCCATACTGTCCCTTTTAAGAATAAGTAATACAGACCAAGATACTTACATTTAGAAGAGAAATAAGTCACACTGGTGTGAAATTGCTGGGCAGGTGATCCACAATCTCCAGGCTGCCTTTTGCACCAGTCAGACATTGGAGCTGTTTCCCTAAGAGAAAGGCTCTTACTGGGTAATCCTGATCCCTGAGACAGGCTCCTGGACAAGCTGGATGGGGCACATTGCTGAGGGGAGAGGTTTCCCCCTTTTTAGTCAAGTAGATATTGGTTTTGTTGTTGGCTAACCAAACCCACAGATGTTAGGAGTTTGTTTACCAGTGAGTAGGCTATTCTGGGTTGCAGGCAATGCTAGGCCAGGAGAGTAACATAGGGTCTGCTAGAGCCTGGGTTTTAAGATGCTTTTAAATCTAGGACTGTGATGCTCTGAGTGGTCTTTCATTAATGGGCTGAATGAGCTGTAACATTCACTGGCAGCCTCAAGAAATAAGAAAATAAGAACATAACAGCCATACTAAGTCAGACCAAAGTCCATCTAGCCCAGGATCCTGTCTTCTGACAGTGACCAATGCCAGATTCCCCAGAGAGAATGAACAGAACAGGGAATCATCACGTGATCCATCACCTGTCGTCCATTCTTGGCTTCTGGCAAACAGAGTGTAGGGATGTTGCCTGTTCTTTGAACCAGTCAAGTAATAACCACAAACAAAGTGTGAATTAGAGCAGCACTGAGGGTTGATTTATTGTGTCCCTTATTTGTGCAGTTATATTCACACACACAACACATTCATGCTGGCAGACTGCAGGCACAGATGTTGGTTTCGATTTTGTAGGTGGCTGAGGCTGGCCAGGTGACAGCTCCCCCGACATCTGCCGCGGGGCGACAACAGTCCCCGGAGTCCCTTCGGATCTGCAGGAGGGCTCTACTGCTTCTGGTCCAGTCCTGAGTTTAGCATGCTGTTACATTTCCTTGTTGGTAATCCACCTGGCTGCCTGTCTCGAAATTTATACCTTCACCAGGAACATCTTGGTTCCATAAAACGCTATATTTGCTTCTTTGTTTGCCATTGGCTGTCACTCACAATATCTCACTCATTCCTTACATCAATTGATTACATGTTCATAACATGAATAAACTTGGCAATATAGAGCAATACAGCTTTAAGCAAGCATTTAACCTCATTGGGACTTCCACTGCTTGTGGCTTTGCAACAGGATAACAGGAAACTGTGCAAACTTTACTTAGAAGGGAAACTGTGCAAGCTGCACTCAAAAGAGCAAAGGGGGGTGGGGGGAACGTCTGGCTACAAGGGATACCATCCCTGCCCATCTTGGGTAATAGCCATTGATGGAACTATTCTCCATAAACGTATGTAGTTCTATTTTGAACCCTGTTATAGTCTTGGCCTTCACAACATCCTCTGGCAAAGAGTTGGACAGGTTGATTGTGCACTGTGTGAAAAAATACTTCCTTTTATTTGTTTTAAACCTGCTGCCTATAAACAAGGAGCCAAATTCTCATATCTCTATGTGCGTTGTGCTGGTGACTTGAATTATCAGGTCAACTTTTGTGTGTGAGAGAGAGAGAACAAAATGACACTTATTAATTATATCATAGTATATTAAGATAGTGCTTTATTCCTAAAATATATTTTCAGTGAGGCTCTGTGATATGTAGACAAGCTTTCCTTGACACAAAGCATGGTTTAGATACCAGGACAACATAACTGCCATGAAAAAATGCTTTCTGATGCTTTAAAGTGCGTTTACAAAGACTTATCAGGAGAGAATATTTTAAGTCAACTTTTAAACTGCATGAATGCAATTATAGATTTGTGCTGAGATAATAGAATAGTTTGCAACCTGGGATTAATTTGGAGGCAAGTACTAATCTGAGTTTATTTTGCCCAAGGAACGTCAATAAATCAAATCTGATAACATAGATTGCCTACACAATTGGATCAGGCACATGAAAAATATACTAAAAATGACCATCTTAATAAATAATAATAATAATAATAATAAATTCAAATTAAAGTACTTATAAATAGATGCTTTAGACAAGTGAAGAGAAAAGAAATCCTTATTGTAAAGAATAACAATGTTTTGGTACAGTTTGTTCCAAAGAGGTTAGCAAATAGGATATTCACTAGTACAGGATTTTGAAGATTGTAGAATGTCAGGGACCTCAGGTCATCTAGTCCAATCCCCTGCTCAAATCCCCAGACAAATGTTTGCCCAAGATCCCCAAATGGGCCCCTTAAGGATTGAGCTTATAACCCTGGGTTTAGCAGACCAATGCTCAAACCACTGAGCTATCCCTCTCCCCCGTAAAATAATTTGCAAACAAACACCTTAATTAAAAAAAAAATAAAAAGAATTCTACACCTTTTAAAAACCCAAATCTTAAAATGTCTGGAATGTTGCGTTGACAAATTATGCCAGCTCCCCACAGCTGTAATGAGTACAAAGTTAATTGTCTATCTTATTTTGTTTTCTCTCTATCTTATTATGGAGTTCATAAAGTATTTTTATGATATGTCTTTGTAATATTTTTCAGATCCTGATATCCCAACTTCCACACACGCAAAAGACTATTTTAAGGTACTTGTCCTCAACAAAGCCAATACAAAAGCAAACAAACAAAAAACAAATGTGCAAATTCTAGTACAACCTATTTTTGAGTCACTAGGAGCCAAAAATATTTAGAAATATTCTCACTAGCAAAATTTAAACACTATGGGATGTGTTTCCAAGGTGTTCTGGTTCCTAAAGATGCAGATAGGATTTTAAGACATGCTGAAGCAGGTAGGTACCTAAGTCCCCTTGAAAGTCAATGGGAGTTAGGCACCTTGTGGGACTTACAGAAGTCCCTGCTGGCATCTTTAGGTGCCAAAATACCTTTTTAAACCTTGCCCCAGAACATTAAAACTATTTTTTCTAATTATTACCAAAAGTCCCAGAAAAAAAAAAGTCTACTGTGGAATAAGAAGCTGCATGTGACATTTCAGGAAAATCAATGTCTTTTTAGAAGAAGTTAGAGAAAGAGTTGAAAATCAAGAATGGAAAATTATAATGGGAGCTAGGTCCACCTTAACTTTAAAATGGTTATTACATTCTGTTACAGCCAGGTCTTGGGGAGCCTAGAAGTCACAGCCAGAGTTTGCAATTACGAGGCAAGAGTCAGGATGCTGGTAGGTCAAAAGCAGGAGATCAGAACCATGGGTCAAGGACCAGAGTCAGACTGGGTCAAGATTCCAGAAGGTTAGAGATAGGAGCCAAACTGGAGATCAAGAACCACATGTCAGCTGTCAAATTGGTTCAGGATACCAGGAAATCAAGGAGCAGGATAGAACTCAGTTGTTTAGACAGCTTCCTGTTCCTGCTGCTGGCTTCAGAGTCAGCAGGCCAATCAGTCACTCTGGGACTCCACCTGTTGGACTTCCACAGCAGAGCCTCACACTGAGGCTGGGCTTCATGGATCCAAGGCAAGCAGTTTTTAGTAGGCTGCTAGGTAGAGGGTGAGAGCATAGCTACTCCCATGGGCCTGGGCTTGAGACACAGGGGTCATAACACACTCCCTCATTTAAATTTGGATGTTATAAGTAAAAAATTATGAACCATTATTATAAACCTCTTCTTGAAGTGGCTCAGGAACTTGAAATTGGGCAGGGAGATTTTCCTGAGGTTTCCCTTAAATTTCTCAACATTGTACCTGCATTGTATTGCACATGTCCCTAGACTCTATTAAACCTCTGACATCATTTTGAAGCAGCCACATAGCCATAAATCTCCATATGTGACACAGATAACATGGATCCTCCTTTTTAATGGACTATAAATTTGTTAGTCTCTAAGGTGCCACAAGTACTCCTGTTCTTTTTGCGGATACAGTCTAACACGGCTGCTACTCTGAAACCTGTCATTTTTCATGAACTGGACAATACCTTATGAGGAACAGACTCTTTTATCGACATTGCCAACCTAAAGCATTACAAAAAAATGAGTCAAGCTTCCACCACCATATAGATTACTTTAAAATGATGAGATTAACTTTAAAATAATAAATTTGAAGTTTTCTTTATTTTCCTCCTTGTTTTTGAGCCTTTAGTATGGTGCTTGGTTCACATTTTCAATCTTTTCTCCATGACCAAAAGGATTAGAAACCTACTTAAAAAAAAGTCTAAGCAGAAGTTATCACATAATTGCTTGTCTCAATGATTTAAGAAAAATCAACAAATTGTAATAAAACCTTGAAAGTTGGTAACGTTGCATATCTCCCGTCACAAGATAAATAACAGAAGCCAAATAATGATTATGGCATCATAGGAAAATAGGATAGTCATATGGATTCAAGCCGGTGACCCCCTGTCCTGTCTCTGACAGTGGCCAATACCTGTTGTGATGCCTTAGATCGCAAAGTGGGCAATTATGAAATCAGAAAGGAAGTTTGCTCAGAAAAGAAGAGTCTTCTCAACCCTATCAAACCAAGATTGGCTTGTGCCTTGAAGCATGAGGGTTTATATCTCTTCCAAATCTTAGCCTTGAAATTGTTTCCTTCACTGCAGATGCTCAGTATTCTAAAGTCATGTGCCTCCTTGACAAGGGAGAGAGGAAGGGAATGCGGGGGGTGGGGTGGGGTGGTAGTGTCTGTATCTGTGTGTGTCCATATGTGCACACACAGGGTGCAGTTAAATCTCCATCCTTCTTTTGAAATGTAAGCAGAGGTCATTGTCACCTCTATTAATACATGACCTGAAATGAGTATGTATTCTGCCTGCAGGTATATGTAATTTTATCTGATTTTAATTCCCAGAGTCTTCTCTCCATTTGACAAAAATGCAAAATTCTGAATGCACAAATATGTAAAACACACAAATTTTTACACCAGAAATAAAACTGAAAATCCAATTTGTGAACTAATTTTGCACCTTCACCATTTTATGGAAAATTTAATTCTGAGGACTCAAGACTCATACAAACAAATTTCAATGTTTTTGTTCAAAATTTTGCAGAAAATAAATGTCACCAATTTTAGCCATCTCTAAGTAAAAGTTCCATGATATGAAATTGTGAAAAAAATGATAATCATCTGGCAGTAATAATCATCTGGCTATAATTCACTTCTCTGTGTACATAGATCCCAATATATGTTCAATTTATACTTAAGGATAAATACCATACAAAATGATATGTCCAAACCATGAGATTTTTTTAGAATGTAATCAGTTTTGGTGCTCATTAGCATATTTGTTCTGTACTTATGCTTAAACTCACATGCTTAAACTTACATTCCTAGAGGCTTGTCATAAATATGTTAATAGTACGCCAACCTAGCTCAAAGTTGCAAACACTTACTTCAGTTTCAGGAATTAAATCCTATGAAAAGGAAGGTACCACCAGACAACAGAATTACCATAATTGGTGTTGATTCCACAAAAATGAAAATATATAAGATATCAGTAAGGAGCAGTGAACAGAAATACAGTGACAGGAATAAGAAAACTGCAGTAGTAGCATAACTATGGAATGGCAGAGAGAAAATTAAGTTTTTTAAAATATATGTTTGTAAATCTTCCTAGCTGAATGCATGTGATTATTTTCTAAGGCCTATCTTGTGACTGAGTTGTATGACTGCATAAGGAGTAAGGGAGTATAAAATGCCCCCTTACTCACTAAAATGGCTACCTGGATTGCAGGTGTCAGTGTGGGTCAACAGAACAGCCTTCATGATGCTGTTAGATGCCTTCTCCTACTCGTGTAAGTGTATGGGTAATGGGCACAATGGGGAGAGGGTCAAGTTCAGGCTCCATATTCTCTAGCTAGCAAAGCTTTACTGGTGCATCTGGACATTTTGCTATGTAGACGTAGACTAAGCACAAGGTACCTTCCCTCTCAGAGTAAAAAGGAAGCCAGAGGCAATTTGTGACTCTCCCAATCTGCCCCTTAATTGGGGTTGTGGCAAAGCCATGACTGTGGAATAATATTCTAAAAATGCTTGGATTTAAATGAAGTAATTCACTAATGCCTAGTAATGTTTGTATTTTAGTATATAATATATAGCTAAAAAATAAAACTGAGAGGAAGCACAAGATTGGGTTCAGGCTAAATTATAGTGGCACTGTCTGTTATACTAAACTCCATAAAAAGGTCAGTAGATGCTTATTTGGCTCTTCACTGATAATCCAGGGCTTCTTCCTGCTTCCATTCAAGTCAAAGAAAAAACTCCCAGTGATTGACTGAATTGTGCGAGATCAAGTGAGGATCCCCTGTGGAGGGGCTAATGTATACTGGTTTTCCACATCTGAGCAGGATTTAAAGATAAAAGGCTTAATCCTGCAAGGTACTAACAATCTTGCCCTTACCCAGAGAGGCTATTTAAGATTGTAAATTGTCCCACTAACTTCAGTGGGTAAATTTTAAATGTAATTTATGTCCACTTTAAGGCCCCTTTCTACTGATATAGTGGTGCAAAGGGGCCTTAGTATAATTAAGAATCAAGCTTATATTTGTATAGGATAAAATCCTCACATGGGATAATTCAGCATAGTTCCATTAACTTCAGTTTAGGTTCTGACCCCATGATTTTTACTAAGAGAAATACGTCTTTGAAAGATGCCTGGTATATTGGCATATTGATAGCTGTTGTCCACAGGCTTTCTTCCATAACTTACTCTGTTTATCGTTACAATTTTTACAATTTTTTTTATTGAGTCAGTGTATATCATGTCACTACAAGATAAACTCCTTTTTTTGCTGGCTCTGCTCCTTTTCAAGGGAGGCACCCGTGCTGACAAATCACTAGTAAGCATTCTTAGTGTATTATGAGTTCTTTTTTCTCCCACAAAAAAATTCAAAGGATTAGCAGAAATTGATTAGTATAATTTCTTTATGAATTTTTATGAGGTTGGCCTTGAACACTTAGTTTTATTAGATGACCTAAATTAGATGTTTTTTTAATGGTATTAACTAATAATAAACCAAATTACCTGAAAAATCTGCATACTTTCTTGGTGCTATTGATATCACTGCTCTACAGCCAAAATGCTTCTGAAATAAATGTAGTCCAACTTTACTAATTCTGGGTCACTGAGAACGAAAATGATGCTTAAAATTGTTGATTGGCTCTAGTTTTCAAGATATGCTATTGGGTCAGTATATACGACCCTTAACTTGGGAATGGCGGAGGATAAGTGAGTTATAAAGGGAAGGGATCTCAATTTAAACCAGAAATGACTAAAATAGTCTTTGACTGGATAGACTGGATCTATGAATAAATCTGTGACTGGGTTTGGACAGTACTTGCTTTTTAGGCAAAACAATTAATGATGCAATCAGAAGCTGGTATTGCATCATACATGATATGAATTGCATCATGTTCTTCCTAGAAGTCATGGATGGTGCAATCATAACGAAGCTTACACCACTCTGCTAAACAAATTGCCCTATATCAGCTCTAGAAATCATACGTTGTCATGCTCTCTTCTTTGTCAGTGTTTGATTTTGCAAAGGGACACATTTCTGTTTAGCCAAAGTGAGCAGAGATGCCTCGTACTTGTGTGAACAGTGCAGATAACTTCTGCTATGTTTGTGGTGAAGTGACTTTTGCATCACAAAAGCGCAGTATAACCACTATGGTTAAGAAAGCCTATCACTTTTCTTTTGGCTGCAAAATTGGAGATCAGGACAAGAGGTGGGCCCCACACATATGCTGCAACAGTTGTGCAACAAATCTTCGCCAGTGGTTGAACAGGAAAAGGAAATCTATGCCTTTTGCAGTGCCAATGATTTGGAGAGAACCAACAGATCATACTAGCAATTGTTACTTCTGCATAGTGCCTCCAGTTGGGAAAGATGTGTCAGAGAAGAAAAAGTGGACTGTGCATTATCCAAACATTCCATCAGCTGTACGCCCACGGAGAAGGACTGCCGGTTCCTGATGCACCAGAATCATTCTCACTTGAGTCAGACAAGGAAGAGGAAGAGGATGAAACTTCTCGTCTTGAACCATCAATGTCACAGGACCCACATTTTCTCCCATCCTCCTCCTCTGAACCACACCTCATAAGACAAGGTGAACTGAATGATCTTGTCAGGGATTTGGAACTACCCAAGAGTAAGGCAGAGCTGTTGGGCTCCAGACTACAGCAGTGGAATCTCCTGGCAGGCTATCAGGGCAAACGGAGCCCATCAATGCTTGCAGACTATTGCTGGACAGTGACAAGAGATGCTCCATTTAATGAATACAAGAGACAAGCCAAGAAGCGCTGAGTAAACACTGAATAGGACTAAACTATGTACATAATAGCTTTTTGCCTTTTGTTTCATAATAAATTTTATTTATATAACCCTTTTGCTAATTTTTAAAGTGTTACATAAACAGGACAGGTGAAATATTATCATGTAAAGCAACCATAAACACATGAAAAGACCTAGGTTTACAATTTATGATTAAACTCTACTAGCTACACAATATACATAGACATAAAATGTAAAAACTTAAATATCTTAGAAACAGTAGCCAATCAGTTGTTTTAATTGTCATATTTGAATTCAGCACATCAAAATACATAATAAATATCACATTTTATCTCTGAAGCAGACGACTTCTCAAAAATTGTAGACCAGTGTATTTGAAAAGTTCGAGATTTGAAGGACTATTGTTGAGTTTTCTTTTAAAATTATTGAACCAGCTCTTTAAAAAAGGGAAATAATCTTTTATAATTTTTTTATTTTGTTTTAATGTTTTAATCATTAGGAGCAGCAAGTTGGGAAAATAGAAGAACAGAGTGCTCAGGAAATATCCTGACCCACTCACCACCCTGGACAGTTGTAACAGTATAAAGGTTGGGCTACCAGAGCTCACTACCCACTACTCCATTACACCATATGAGTATCTGGGCTTCACAATCAGAGGAGCCTTTGTGATGTCAAGAGTGACTTTCCTGAGGTTCTTATAGGCCCTGATTCAGGAAAGCATGCTTAATAATGTGCCTCAAGTATCAAGGCCATAGAATGTGAACATGTGCAAAAGAAGAGAAGATTCTTGACATTATGCTGTGAGTGGGGCACTAGTAAAGAGTCAGTGGATAGAAGAAAGACATAGGAGAATGGGTAAATGGATAAGTTATCTAGGATTTTAGTTGATTTGAAAAAAATAAAAATGTATGGGAAGCTATGTGTAAGCGTGGAAATGGAATGCATGTTAAGTGGAGGCTAAAAGCTGAAAATCAGAATGTGTGTTAATTGCATGAGCAGTATGCCAAATGCCAGAGAAAGTTATACTTTATTTACAGTTAATTTCAGTATCTACCTGCTTGCTAAATAAAAAAAACTTCAGCAAACCCACAACTCACATTTTTGTAGTGTAGAAATATTATTATTTTAACTGATAAACCCCCATACAATATATTTGAGTTGCACAGCAGCCATTTCCAATCTGTTTAACATTTGAGAATCTCTCAGTATTTGAATACTTTCTTTGAAGTATTTGTTCATATTTCCATCCACACTGGTATAAATACAAGGTACTTAACAGAATGGAAGAAAATACATAAAATATCAGAATGACCACTTAAAAAATATCTTTCAGAGGATAGAACTCAGTGAGAGCCTTGGTATTGGTGATTTTCTTTTCCTTTTGGGGATAGGGGTGATCAAGATACGTAGAGTTTCAACTTGTTAGGCAGAGACATATGTGATTGGAATAAATTTACCTTTTATTGAAATAGCAAAATATATTTTAGGGCATTCCATAGTGGTAGTGTCATTGAGTTTCCTAGAATTTTGTATGTTTTATTGTCCAAAGAGCTAATGAAAAAAATGAAATAGTAGGGAAAGTCTCAGAGCTCATAATCACAACGAGTATGGCAGCATCTATTATTTGGTTATTATTCAGAATAGTTCTTGAAGCAGGACTCACAAGCACTTTGCTGTTTGAAAAAAATATGTTGTACGTTATTACTAAGAGAATTTCACAAACACTTACTAGCATGATATTGCCATAGTTTAACCCAACTGCACCTATATTTCCCCTTAGTTGTTCAGTAATGTTACCAACTCTTGGCTTTCAGCTTCAAAGCCTCGCTCGCTCACTCGCTCACTCTCTTTCCCTTCTGAGGAGGCTGCACAGTTCCCTCGCTTTCACTGTATCATTCCCAGCACAGACACTTTGCCCTAGCCTAGGACACTTGCTTGGTGTCTCTTCAGAGTTGGATACAGTGTAATCACTACAGATATAAGTTACCACACCGTTCTTTTTAAGTAAGCCTATTTTATTCTTAAGGTGCAAAGAGTTATAGAGAAAAACATATTAAAAACAACAAAAGAATCTACACACATGCTAATAAAATCACAAGAGTTCATCCCAACTCTCATTTGGGCTGACAGATGCACTCTTTTGATACCCCTCTTTGTGGTTACAATTTCATCAGAGCTTCATCTCAGAACAAGCACACAGTTTTATGAGGCCCAGTAGACAGAATCCTTCCAATCCTCCCCTAAGGATTGGGGCCCTCTATCGAATAGGGGTTCTGTCTGCTAGAACAGGAAGGAAGCCCTGAGGCAAGTTAACCCCCTGACTTTTATCCAAAAGTGTTTTCTTTGTCTGAGGGTGGCTGGAATATGCACTTTAAATCAGTATATGCATTTACTCCACAGGCATGATTTCAGAAGTTGGTAACAGAGGAAGTAGCACCTCTACTCAACTAGCACCTCCTTTCCCTAACAGAAGGTACATGCAATGCCACAACAACACATACATAATTGTGTGTTAATAGAATGTACCCCAAAGATGTTAACCCCAATTCAATAAGGTTTAATTCCATATGGTTAGTTCACTGTATTAAAGGATATCACAGGATATTCTTAGTCTGTCGAGATATAAAATAATAGATTAGTTGAAACTGATTGCATTTAAAATTCTATATTATTTTATACAATTAATGAAACATAACATGTTTTCTTTATTCCCTCTGAGTCTGCTACCTTGTCCCCTCAAATTCATCTGTGATCTATCTACTTTATCTTGTGTTGATTGTAGCCAGATAGCCAATAGAACTTTAGATACAAATCCTGGCCCCAGCTAGATTATGGAAATTTTCACTGATCTGATTTACATCAAGTAGTTACACCAGTGTAAACCCCTTCTATAAAAATGCTACATAGAGTGGGGCTGACACCAATGCAAGTTAATTCAGTTCAAATTTCCTTAACATAGAGCAGGGGTAGGTAAACTATGGCCTGTGGGCTGAATCCGGACCCTCAGGGCTTTGCATCCAGTCCGTGTGACTGCTCCCTGTGGCCCCGCAGGCCCCGCACCGCTCTCCAGAAGCAGCCGGCACCACGTCCCTGCAGCCCGGCAGAGGGCTCTGTGCATTCCTCTTGCCTCCAGGCACCCCCTCCCCCACATCTTCCATTGGCTGGGAACAGGGTACCACGGCCAATGGGAGCTTCGGGGGAGGTACCTGGAGGCACAGCAAGGGCAGCGCACACGGAGCCCTCTGCCCCCCTACCTGTCCTCCAGGGGCTGCAGTGCTTCCTGGAGCGGCGCAGGGCTGGGGATAGGGCAGGCAGACAGGGAGCCTTCTCTGGCTCCAGTGCGCGCCGCTGCCATCCTGGAGCCTGAACCCTCCTGCACCCCTCCCCCCAACTCCCCTCCCTAAGCCCACTGCTGCACCTTGCACCCTTGTGCACCCCATTAACCTGCCCGGAGCCCCCTGCTGCACCCCGCACCCCTCCTGCACCCCAACCCCCTTCCCTGAGCCCCCTCATACACTCCACACCCCTCTTCTGCCCCAATCCCTTGCCCTGAGCCCCTTCCTGCACACCTCACCACCTCCCACACCCCGCACTCCCTCCCGCACCCCAACCCCATACCCCAGCCGTGCATACAATTTCCCCACCCTGATGTGGCCCTCGGCCCAAAAAGTCTGCCCACCCCTGATGTAGAGAGAGTATGTGTGGTCTTAGATAAGAACCTGAGAGCAGATTAGATGCAAATCTTCATATCTTCTCCTCAGAAGCTAAAAGATCATTTACTTCCCCTCCCGGTGGACTGTAGCAATTATCCTATGGTCTAAAACCTAATAAAAGTGCTTGAATCAAACAAGTTAGAGGATCAAGAGAACATTAAGTAAACATAAATCAATAGTACAAAATCATACCTAGGTCTAAGATTCTCTTGCTTTGCCCAGTACCAAACTGAAGTTATAGAAGACATATTGCAAAGTATGATACTCACATTTCAAGAGTTCTGTTCTTTTTGCTTTTGAAATCTCCAGTGATGTCCTGATGATTTTAATGTGGCCAGCTGTCAACCTCCTCATAACCATACTAGCCATGTAAACATCTTTGATAATTGCACCTTTGACACATGAGGTTTGTGCAGATAGAGTATATATGAGCATAGGTAACACTTGTCCCTTTTACTGATATAATAGTCAGTTGTATAACATATTAAAAAAAATCCTCTCTGGAACTGTAGTTATTTTTTTCTAATTTTGCCTCTTGTCCACAGCTTTCAAAAGTTCCTTTGATTGTATTGCATTTACAATTACTTTTTTGTGTGTACTCACACTTTAGTCACCATAGTTTTTCTACATGTGTGACAGAGTGCTACCTGTAGCATCCTGGCCACTTAGGTAATTGTATAACAGAGAAGATTACAGGCTTAACTGAAGGCAATTAACCTGTTATGGTGGAAATTGTTGATACTTGGGGACAATGATTGGGCTAATGGGGTAATTAGCTCAATAAGGGAAGATATATAACTGGCAGGAACAGCAGGTAATGGGGGAGCCCAGTACTATGTTCTGCAACGCTGGGAATCTGAAGCTTAAAGATACACTTGGGGGAAAGAAATGGACTGTGTGTATATTATCAGAGACCACCCAAATGAGCCAGGCAGTACAGCACACTGGGTAGTGGAGGGAGCGCCCTGTGACATGTGGTAGGTTCTTGGTGTTTGTCATTTCTCTGTAGTGTTAACCAGAAGTCCATCCTTTTCCAGACCCAACCTTAACCAGAAAGGGTTAGATTCTGTCATATTTCATTCAGCTGGAAGACTCATCAGCTTGAGCACAGTGGCAGAATCGTATCCAAAATGATAACCATTTTCACTAATTCCCTATTTTTCCGTTGCATAAATTCATAAATTCCAAGGCCAAAAGGGACCATTGTGATTGTCTAGTCTGACCTCTTCTATAATACAGGGCATAGAACTTTGCAAAAAAAATAAAATAAAATCCTAGAATAAATCTTTTAGAAAAAAACATCCAATCTTAATTTAAAAATTGTTCATGATGGAGAACCTACCATGAATCTTTTTAAGTTGTTCTAATGATCAATTACTCTCACTGTTAACAATTTACATCTTATTTCCAGTCTGAATTTGTCTAGATTGAGCCTCCAGCCATTGGACCATGTTATACTTTTCTTTGCTACATTGAAGAGCCCATTATTAAATATTTGTTCCAAATGTACAGACTGTAATCAAGTTACTACTTAACATTCTGTTTGTTAAACTCAATAGATTGAGCTCCTTCAGTCTACTAGTATAAGACATGTTTTCTAATCCTTCAGTCATTCTTGTGGCTCTTCCCTGAATCTGTCAAATTTATCAACATCCTTCTTGAATTGTGGACTCCAGAACTGGAAACAGTACTAGCAGTGTTTGCACCAGTGCCAAATACAGAGGTAAAATAACTTCTCTACTCCTGCTCAAGATTCCCCTGTTTATGCATCTAAGGATTGCATTAACCCTTTTGACCACAGCGTCACACTGAGAGTTCATGTTCAGCTGATTATCCATCACAACTCCACAATCTTTTTCGCAGTCATTGCATCCCTGTAAGTATGGCTTCCATTCTTTGTTCCTATATGCATATACATTCACATTTAGCCAAATTAAAATGTGTATTATTTGCTTGCGCCCAGCTTACCAAATGATGCAGGTTGCTTTGTATCACTGACCCATCCTCTTCATTTTTTACCGCTCTCCCAATTATCTGCAAACTTTATCAGTGATGTATTTGTTTTTTTGCAAGTGATTTATAAAAAATGTTAAATAGCAGAGGGCCAAATACTAATCTTTGTGTGACCCCACTAGAAACATACCCATTTGATGATGATTTCCCATGTATAACTACATTTTGAGACCCATCAGTCATCCAGTTTTGAATCTATGTGCCATGTTAATTTTGTATCTTTGAAATTTTTTTAATCAAACCATCATGCAATACCCATGTGAATCAAATATCATTTCTCAAATGGCCAATATTTAATCTTTCCAAGGACAATGATTAAGCAATCATCTAGAAACTATTTCATATATGGCAGATATGTAGAAAATGGTTCTAGTTGTGCTCCAAAGTGGACGAATACAATTCCCACTGACTTGAATGCATCTGTGTATCTGATGGGGGAAAATGGACACTGTATTTGTGAATAATCGGTAAACAGAAACAGCTAAGTTCTCCTCTAACTTGTACATGTTCCCATGCAGAATAAAAATCAGCACCTTGGGCTCAAAGAATACATATCTTGAATTTGTCAAAATTCAGAACTTGTTTCTTGTGTGGATATCAGCCCTCCCATAGGCCTTTGACATTTAGAAGAAAGATGTTAATGTAGGTTGTAATGATTGCTAAAATAAAAGAAAGCAGCCTTAAAATCTGTGAGTGATAAATGAACAGATTGCTGCTGTGAAGGTGTTTAAAGGTCCAGAACTCCTACTGAGAAAACCACCAGAGAGAGATTGTAGAAAATTACCCTTTTCTCGCCTTTAATTGCATTGTTTAAGTTGAACATTGCCTCTGCTGAATGGAGCACAAGTAATAAAGCCTTTTCATTTATTATGCAAAGTCCTTTACAAACAAATTATAGAGACTACAGGAGCTGAGCATGCTTTCTTGAATTAAAGAAAGAAGCAATCACCTGCAATGAAGTCTGTGAACTAAAGACCATTTAAATGTACCTAAACTAATGGCAGATTAGGACTTTATCAAATGAAGCTGCAGCAAATTTCTTCAGGATAATTTTGTAAATACATTATTTTTGATGTTTAAACAAAATCTTTCAATGGAGAAGATAAAAAGGATTGTCAAATAGAAGTACTATTTGGGAATACCAAGAGTTGTAATGAAAAGTTTTGCAGACCACCAGATAGTAACTCTTAAATTCTTCTTGTCCTTCTCACTAATATAATTTCACATCCCCATGTTTATACTGTCTTTGTTTTTTTTTTTTCAGAGCATTGTGGCATCTTAAATGTTTTTTGGTTTTTGGTTATAAAGAGATTGTTTTCAAAAGAAATCAATATATTTTAAATGTGAAACACAAAACAAAAACTTGATGCATGTTCCTTTTAGTCTTTCTTATTTTGTAAAAGGTCTGATTATTTTTACTTTGGAAATATCAGATGAAATCAATAGCAAAGCACCCACTGACTTTAACGGGAGGATTTCACCACTTAGGTCAGGGATGGGCAAACTTTTTGGCCCGAGGGCCACATCTGGGTATGGAAATGTAAGGTGGGCCATGAATGCTCACAAAGTTGGGGTTGGGGTGCGGGAGGGGGTGAAGGCCGTGGCTGGGGGTGCAGCTCTGAGGTGGGGCCAGAAATGAGGAGTTCAGGCTGTGGGACGGGGCTCCAGGCTGGGACAGAGGATTGGGGAGTGGGGGAGGGGAGTAAGGGCTCTGGTTGGGAGTATGGGCTCTGGGATGGGGCTGGGGATGAGGGATTTGTGGTGCAGGAGGGAGCTCTGGGCTGGGACTGAGGCGTTCAGAGGGAGGGAGGGAGGGGATCAGGGTTGGAGCAGGGGGTTGGGGCATGGGAGGAAGTCGGGGTGCAGGCTCTGGGCAGCGCTTACCTCAAGCAGCTTCTGGAAGCAGCGGCATGTTCCCACTCTATCTCATATGTGGAGGCATGGACAGGCGGCTTTGTAAGCTGCCCTGTCTGTAGCTGCCACGCCTGCAGCTCCCATTGGCTGAAGTTCCCAGCCAATGGGAGCTGCAGGGGTGGTGCTTGGGGAAGGGGTAGCGTGCGGAGCCCCCTGGCTATCCCTGTGCTTAGGAGCTGGCGAGGGGACATGCTACTGCTTCTGGGAGCCACACAGAGCCCCGGCACACATGGAACGGGGCAAGCCCCTGACCCCACTCTGCAGCTGGAGCACCGGAGCAGGACAAGCCCCAGACCCTGCTCCCTGGTGGGATCTTGAGAGCCAGATTAAAATATCTGATGGGATGGACACAGCCTGCAAGCCGTAGTTTGCCCACCCATGCCTTAGGTCCATATTGCTCTATTTTTGGAAGAGAACTCTGGAGCATTGGTGTGAGATATGCTGGAAAAAGAGTCATGACTCTCTCAGCCCTCAGCTGTGAAAGGAGGGAGGTAACTCAACATTCCATAAGCCTGCTATTTCATTGGTATAACATTTTCAAATGCAGAAATAAATTTAGCAAAACAGACAACTTTGACAAAATATTGATGCATCAAAAGAGAGGAATAAAAACATGATCATATTTGTCCCTTTGTATTTCATTTTTTAAAGGTGATTTACTTAGTTGAGTGGAAATTTTAGCTTTTTTGATTACATATAGTCAGAATCAGAAGGACTTATTAGAATCCATTTTCATTATAACATTTTTATTTGGACTTAATCACCATTCCTATTAATAAATTAATGTTATTTATATGCTAGAACACAAGTTACCTTTTCAGCAGTTCTGACTTTTGACCAATGAGTAATCATAGTTTACATAAAATTTACAAAAGAAAATTAAATTACGTTTTTCTCATTTACCAGTACAATTACTTGCGTCTCAGCAAGAGGGATTGATAGAATATGTTTTAGGGAAATGCAAATTCAGAAGGGTCAGGAGGGGGAAAAAAAGAGTGCACATGATCACAAACACCAAATAATGTTGATTCATAATGAAATAGATAGACAAATCTTACGTCAAATAAATGAACCAGCCACTTTCCCCTTGGCCGGTTTAACTTATATATGCCAGAAACTGCATAGCATATAACTCAAGCTCTAGCACTATCTCTGGAATATTGACACACAATAAGGAGAATGTTTTGAATAAGTATTTTCTTTTACAAGGCTACACAATATATTTTCAATATCTGATATGTATAATCTCCCATTTTTCACAAGTTTTTTTAAACAGTCTCCTATGGTTGCCAGTGCAGGAGAGATCACACTGGATATGTTTCACAGTCTATATCAGTGGCAATGGTGTCTGACAGTGGAAAGTCTACCAGGGAATAGGACATCCAGCAACAAAAGTACTCAAAGGGCAAAATGGCTTTAACTGCCTCTTTTTCAGAATGAGGCTTTACAGAGCAGTCCAAAAATCAGATGGTGCTGGCTATGAAATAGGCAAGATCAGGGCAGCTGTGGAGTGCAAAGATTCAGGTTGCAACTTAGGAAAGCAGTTCAGAATGTGCTCAAGTGCTTTCCTGTATAAGATTGGTTTCCTAAATGAAGGTCTCAGAGCCTCCTCCTGTGGCTTCTGTAGACAGAGGTCTGTGCAGCTCCGACAGTAGTTAGAGCTGACAGCCCCTGCCCAAACCCCCAAGTGAATCAGTATTGCTTGTTCTCAACACCAGTGAATCCCTCTTCTAACCCAGGGTATGTAATACACATCTCCCTGCGTCATGTCTCCCTTTTATCTGGATGTTTGAATTATCTTATCCCTTTTAATATATGTCAATTGTAAGTAGCTTATTTTTTGTAAGACCTCCTTTTTATAATACTCCTGTGTCATGGAACTAATAGTAGTATAAAGTGATCAGTAGTGCTAATAATAATTTGAATTCTGGGTACTTCTGTTGTGATTTAAGAGTTTAACTGACTACATAGCTCCTTTATAATGTCAGCAGATATTAGAATCTTTATAATGTCAGCAGATATCCTTTCAAGCACCTGATTACAGAAAATCTTTGAGCATAAACAGGTCCAAGAGCTCTGTAGGGTGTGGAGCAGATGTACATGCATGAAGTTGGCTATAAAACTTTAAAAAGCCTTGAAAAGATGCTTTCCTATTCCAATGTGAGTTTCCCAGACAATTCGTTGCTTCTAGCCTCTCCTGTTACACATTTGTTTCTTCAAAAACCTATATAGATGGAAAGCTATTTAAGGTAGTCATAAATTACTTGACAATATTGCAACATGTTCCAGCAGTCCAAAGGGGTTATAAATCTGCCCTTCTGGCACGACTGTGGATTTCCCCTGATGGAGACTCTGGATGGCATAGAGTTGGCATAGTCATCTCTTCATCACCCTTAACAAGCTCCCAGCATACGGGAATGAGACAACATGACTGGCATGCTATTGCTTTCCAGTGCTCCCTGGCTGATGCAACTGACTCTCGAAGGCTATTACCATCCCTTAAACAGCGAATATTTACGCCAGAAGTTGAACTGAGCATAAAGGTTGCAACTCATCTAGACCTGAGGCTTGAGGCCATTGCATAATACCTTACTGCACAGGGAATTCTACTGATTGCAGTAGGGTATTATTCAATATGAGTAAGGATGGCAGAATCTAGTCCTATGTGAATAAAGCACAACACAAAATCTGCCATAGAGCATGGAATTAACCATGATCTAAATGATGAAAGATTTGGACTTCTATTTTTTTTCTTGTTTATATGTGACTACATTACCTTTAGGCATGTCTAAATGGAACTAAACTGTATGGTGGCTAATAACCAGCAAGAGGAAACTTACTGTAGTTAAACTAGAAAATTAGCTGAGTGGAATCTTTTGTTTGTTTGCATTTTAATATTTTTCTCTAAAAAATATACCTTAATGTGGTTCATGTAGATAAAACAAAAGATAAAGAAATGTATCTGTGAAGAATTGCCATGCATGTGGTGAGTAAAATTAGGCAAGGATGTGTCATAAACTTTTTTCCCTGATCAATATTATGCACATATAGTTGTAGGAAAAAATGTCACAAGTACTTTTTTGAGTCTCTGCAACAGGGAACTGCATAATCTCTAGAGAATTTTAAAGAACTAATCTTAGTCTGTCTTTATATATAATTTTTCCTAATGATTTATCTACTGGATAACATTACACATAAAACCTGTTCATTCAATGTAGTTCTTCAAGAACTGTTCATATTTTAACATGCCTTGTCTTTAATTGCTGGGGGCAGTTAGATAACCATTCTTCAGTGGTCTGAAACAAATCGCAATATAAGCAATCAGGACATTAACCAACAAATATCTATAAGGAGCGGAAAGGAAAGAGATAAACATTACCAATCCTTCTACGAAGCAGTTCTAATACCACTCAATTCACCTTACACTGAACATGTGCTCCAAAATAGGCCCCCCAGACTAACTATATTTATATAATAGTTGTTAAAACTAAAAGCATTCCATACATCACCCGAGATTAAAATTTACCAATCAGTTTTTACCTTATTTTTCTGGTACACTGCTATGCTTTTCATTATCTTTGTTTTGGATACTACATTCCAGACCAATTGCTTCTGAAGGTCTCGCTCAACTGGTACCAGGATATAGAATGAATGTATCTTGTCTTTGACAGGTTTCAGGGTTTCAGTGCCAAAGTTGACTTCAGTTTTGCAGGGTGGGATAGGTATCGCTTGACATAAATGAACAGAATTGTGGGAAAGCATACTACCATTTAATTAGTATGAATTTCCAACAGCTATATATAGCTGTTGGAAATTTATACTAACTAAATGGTATATATAGTGTATATCATATTAATATGATGTGCATAATACAAATGCAGTGTGCGCTATTCCTAACATCTGTGTATTGGCTAACACAGCAGTGATCCATGCAGCATGGTTTGAGAACTGATGTAATGCAGGAGCAACCCATTGTTACGTTACTCACTTTGACCCAATTTCAGGGCTTTGACATTTTTATTCTGTTTATAATAGATATTATTCATAAGGTGCATACCCATCATAAATTCTCTAAAACATATAAAACACAGCTACAGTATATCTAGTAAAAATCAAATAAAAATATAAAACCAAAGCCACTAATCCTTCTACACTTTACAAAGGCAGTGATCATCAGATGGTGGAGGATTACACAGGTGTAGAGATGCTGAAGCAAAAGTATGTAAAATGCTCAGTCTATTTCTTCCTGAAACCATGATATGACTCCCCATTTCCTCCAACCTCAGAAGGCGAGATGGCATATAAGTTGTCAGAAGGCCGGCAAGGTTCTTGGAGTGTAACCTGTAAAGCCCTCAATGGGACTATTCTTAAAATGTTAAATTTAATTCGCATATCAGTGCAGGCTGGTGGGCAGTACCTCCCACTTCTATTCATGCTGATACTTGCTGCTGTGTTTTGCCCATCTGCCAGTAGCAGAACGGGCTCCTAAACAGTTCAGTTTAGAGCTCATTGAGTAATCCAATCTCAGTGTAATAAAAGCAAGCAACTCAGACTGCAGGTGAACATGCAACAACAAAGGCCACAGTTTTGTAAGATTCTTAAAATAATAAACGCTGGCCTTGACCTCACTCAACTCAAAATAATCTAATATCCAACCTCGCCAAGGATATAGTCATACAGCATAAAGATAACATTGTTTAATCAAACTGAGCTCTCATACTGTAAGAGGTTAACTCCTTACATTTTTAGGCCTGCAACGTCTTTCCACCTCTATCTTTTTTCAATTATGTATTTTAATCTAGAGCTAGTTTAATATTTTAGAAATGTACATACTAAAGAGAAGTGGTATTTTTATCTGGACCTTTCCTCTCTCTCCTACACAAAGAAACCCCCAATATACAAGGGTAAGATGGACTGTGCTTATGCAATGGCTTTGGAATCAAACGTTCCATGAAAGCTATGCTGGACAGAGCTGACCAAAACTCAGAATTTCCAGTTTGCAGGAAACTTTAATGTTTTGGTATTTCCCAAGAAGCAGACATTCAAAAACATTTCATTGCAGAAACATGGTGTTTCCAAAAGACTGTATGCTGGCAGTTGCTGAGTGAAATGGATATGATTCTTGTCAGTTTTACAGCTGCCCATCTCTGAAGAGTCAGGACTCAGGCAGCTATAGGATACATCTGGCACAGGAGTCTTCCAAGCTCATTTACGTCTGTGGCAGGGAACCCTGGTCTCCTGCCCTCGGGCATTCTGTTTGTTGAGGCTGCCATGGACCCTGGAAGTCCAAGCAGCCCATTAGGGAAGTCAGTAGGAAAGTTCATAGAACCTGACATGTTTCCACAAAACATTTATATTTGACAAATGGTCATTTTCCAACTAAATCATGTTTATGCAGAAGATTTCTGACCAGCTGTACTATTTGAGTTGACAGTTGCTTACTTTTGACACTTTCCCCAGTAATCTGGGTTTTGTTTTATTTATTAAGGTTTGAGGGTTGCTGCAATAACTATGTCAAAAAGTAAGTCCCCGTGAGAAATAGCAGCAGTTCTTTTAACCCTGGATGTCAAGAGGAAGCATTTGATGCCATTACACGATGTCTTCACCTTAGGCCTTTCAAATGACCTTAATTTTCAGAAATGATTGGACATTGTTACTGTCTATAATGGAGCTGTCACAGGAGTACTGCTCTAGTTACAACAGTTAGTGTCCTTGACTGATCGGAAGTTTGATGATTTCTCTTCTAAAATGCTAGCAATTGAAGGCAAGGAATGATTGAAACATTTTCAGAGGTATTTTCCTCACTATGCCCAAAACAATAAAAGAAAAGGGAGCTCTTAAATCCCAGCTAGTTCTCCTCAAAACCATAATGCTTTTAAGCAACAAAAAAATAACAAACTTTTAGTTCAAGAAATCAAGAATCTCATCTGCCCACCCTACCTATCTGCCTCTTCTCTCCAAATATTTATATTGCCCCCAATACAGAGGATCTGAGTACCTGAAGTGTTGGGCCTACAAAGACTGCATTCCTGAGTAGAGTTGGGCAATTATACAAAGAGGATTCATAAAAATTCTTGTGATTTATTAGGCACTAGTTCACTTGGCTGGAATTCACAAACACTTTCATCCATATGTTCTCAAACATTTTGTAGAGCAAATTGTTATAAACAAGAATATTTTCAGAAAGCAAAAGCATAATGAATAAATATTCATAAGTCTATTCACAGAGGAAGTGTTCTTATGATCATTTTGAAAGCCACTTTATTATCTTTACAACAGATGAGTCAGACAATTACAAATGGACTTGGATAATTTGCAGACAGAAAAAGGGACTCCTGTTTATAAAGCATACATCATAGATGCATAGACTTTAAGGCTAGAAGGGACCATCATGATCATGTAGTCTGATGATCATCTAGTCTGACCTCCTGCACTTCACAGGCCTCAGAACCTCACCCACTGACTCCTATAATAGGCCCATAACCTGACTGAGTTATTGAAATCTCCAAATCTTGATTTAAAAAAAAGTCTAGTTACAGAAAATTCATCATTTACTGTAGTTCAAACCAATAAGTGATCTGTGCCCCACACTGCACAGAAAAATAACAATTAAGTAAAATAAATAAAACCCAGGGTCTCTGCCAAGGTGGCCTGGGGAAAAATTTCTTTCCAATCCCAGATATGGTGGTGAATTACACCCTGAGCATGTGTGCAAGTGTAGCTTACTGACTGGTAGGAGGTCAGACCTAGTGGTGGAAGTGAGAGTTTGGCCAGCTGGTTAGAGCTGGGTCCAGGTGGGCAGAGTTCAGGAAATAAGCCAAGGTTCAGTACCAGAGAGACAGAAGCCAAATGCCAGAGCTGGATGGTAGTCCGAAGTCATAAACCAGAGGCTGAGCCAGGGATTGAAACCAGAAGTCAAGCTGGACGGGAGCAGGAGCTGCACAGAGCACGTTTCAGGGGCTGGAACAGGAACTGGAAGTAGGGCTGGAACAAGCAGGGGCAGGGACTGGAACAGGCTGGAGCAGGGCTGAGCATGGTACGCATTGAGCAGCCACTGATCTGCTGTGGGAGCCAAGAAGCTGGTCCTCATTGGTCTGGTCCATGATAGCAGGAACCATAATCTAATCAGGTAGCAGAAATGTGGCTTTAGTTGACCAGTCAATGGAATGAATGAGGAATAATCATAGTGGTCAGACCATGAATAAACCACCAGTTAAAATTTGTTTGCACAGACTGTTCATTAAACAATTGCTATTTTATTCATAAAAAAATCACATCTAGTTGCTTGTAGGCAGTTCATGGACAGGGAAAGGGGATAAATATATCAGAAGGGGAAATCGCAACAATAATGAGGGTTAAGTCAATGATTTTTTTTGCTTCCAAAAATTGAGAGTGGGAAGGGTTAAAAGTTGCTCTGAGAATACTATGGACCAATCTATTTGCAAAATCCATAATTTCTCTTCTAGCACCCTGTCACACAAAAATGTTACTTTTTTACTTGGCCATCATCATTCAACGACATATGATTTACACTGGGTTAAATCACCAAAGCTGTCTTGTGCACACATGGAACTATGTAAGGTGAAAGACCTATCCCCACACACAACTTATCCTTTGCTTGGCTAAGTAGAGAAGGACTGATTGCCTAATACTCCCTATGTGAGAAGGTAGGCACGAAAAACGTGAGAAGGTGGGTTGGAATATGGTGGAAAATAAGCTGCTCTAAAAAAAGGGACAAAATAATTTTCTCCCCCTTCCAAACATCACAGAGAAAAGGTGGATCAGAGAAAGAATTGTGACTGAGTCACAAACCACTCCATTGTCTGCTCCTGGGGCAGCATAATTACACTTCACTCTTTACTCAAGGCAGGCTGTAAAGTTACAACCTATCATTGTCATGAAGCAGTAATATAGCAGTACGCAAACCCAATATGCCCTACCTTTGCCCCAGTATGCCCTAAATTTTGAAAATATCTGTTCTGAATGTAAATCTAAATAGCTACTCTTTGTAGAGTTAGATCCAAACATATTCTGTTTTTAAGTTCTTTTTTTACCCCAAAGGGCCGAGAACGTCTGTAATTTAAATGCTTTGCTCTGTACATAAAGGCAGGGTGAATTCTCTGAATGTTTTTCATTATTATTATAATTTTTTTTTCAAAGAAAGCATTTGGAAAATCTCTGAAATATGCAATCATTCAGGTTGCAGACTGCAAGCTCTGAATCATGGTTTCACCTCAGAACAAGCAACATAAAAGCATATTTTGTTAACAACTACATGGCTACTGAGGCTGAGAATGATGTTGAAAGGACAGTATGAGATCAGTCACTTTTCCTAGCTTTCTAATATCAAACCAAAAGCAGTATTTGAATATGCACTGAGATTAGGGATATGACATATAACAAAGTGTAAACATTTGACTAACACTTGTATTTTCAAGTGCCAACCAGATAATTGTACAATAATTAACAAGGGGTTGAAAGAAAATATTCAACAGTATTTATTTATTTTGTGTGGCATTGTGCATCTCTCCATTTTCTGGTTATATCCTGCTTTGAGAGGCTTCCCCGCTGTCCCAACTGTCAACAAGAGTACCTGACTAATTCATGCTAAGTACTTTGAAAGCCCATTGTAGATTACTGAATTCTGGGAATTAGAGAACACAGAGACACACACATACAAAATCTAGAATACTGCATCAGAAAATATACTACAGTAATTCGATTTTCTTTGGTAGGTATATTTTCTCCATTGTTTTTCCCAATTATATAACCACAGTTACTTGCCTACCTCACAAGGATGTTTTCAGGATTAATTAGCGAATATTTGTACAACACTTTGAAAATACAAAGAGCTGTAAAAGTGCTATGTATTATTATTATTTACTATTTTTATTAATACATCTCTACCCCGATATAACGTGACCCGATATAACACGAATTCTGATATAATGCGGTAAAGGAGAGCTTCGCGGGAAAGGGGAGCTGTGCACTCTGGTGGATCAAAGCAAGTTTGATATAACACAGTTTCACCTATAACACGGTAAGATTTTTTGGCTCCCGAGGACAGCGTTATATCGAGGTACAGGTGAATAGTCATTTGGGGTTCTTCTCTCAGTGAAGGCAGAATCTATATTCCTGTTTCCCAGAAGATGACAAGTTAACTAAGGGCAGTCAGAACACAAGACAACTAGATGTCCTCTGGAAAAGTACTGAAAGTCAGTTTTTCTCAAATGTAAATGATAGATTCTGTAATATTTTTCTAGAGAGGGACCCAGATCAAAGACCAGTTTGAATCAGCATCCAAACTTGACAGTTGGTTCTATATTGGGCCTGACCAAAACTCCTCATTCGGACAGTCCCAAAACTGGGAACAGTTGGACCATAAGCTTAGAAGCACTGATGCTATGTGCAGCCCCTCCATTCCTGAACTGAGTACAGCTTGGCCAGACCTTAAGTTTCAGCTCTGTAATTTAAACCTTATATGTCCAGTTCATGTCTTTTTGCATTTTTCTTTTATGTCTTTCTGAGTTCATAGCAGCATGCAAAGGGGAGAACTGCTCATTCTTGCCTCCAGTATGCCCACATGTCTCAATAATGGGCTTTGTCCTTTAGTTCCCCAAGTCACAACTCTCTTACTCATCAACTGGTTTTAAATCTAAGGCGTGCTTATATTGCAGTCCCAAAGTGTGATTGCCACTTGAGCTGACATACCCAAATTAATTTTAATCTTGCTAGATAGAAGTCCTGGAACAGTGAAGCAACAGTGGTGCGAGACACAGCTAGCCCTAGGAATAATGACACAAGGTTCTGGATGGATTCGTACAGGTCCCCTTGAAGCTCATATTGCAGGAGCTTCATTCTTCTGGGACCTCAGATATCTAGATTAAAGTTAGTCTGGGTATGCCTCCAGTCATGAGGTACAATCATGTCCTGTGATCAGGGTCGATCTGTGTGTGGGGTGGGGGGAAGCTGGTACAAATTACAGGGGGCCTGGCGGTCCAGAAGGGGGCCCGAGGCCTGACTTCCCCGGCTTCATCAGCCCTGTTTAGCCGTTCTGCCCTTGCTGCGGGGCCTGAACATTTTTTTTCATGGTACCTGAACCCACTCCCAGCTGTGATTGCAGTACAGACATACCCTAATAAGGCCAACCATATTTGAGCAACAAATACTTTTCTCCCACCCTCCCACCCTCTGGAGATATTGTTAGCTCAATTCATGCATTGCAGAGGCTATCTTGCTCTCCCCATGACTCAGATAATTGTCCCATTCAGGAATTTCTGCAGTTTCTCCCGAAAATAAATTAATTAAAGCAAATTTCACGTAGATCCAAAAAAATTATAACTCATATTGTCCATTAATAATTGTTTCTGAGGTTCTTTTGTATCAGTTGTATGTTATACCATGCACTGAATTTCATCTTTTGTCTTCCTATTTCTCTTCAGTTATTAATTGTACACCTACATATATTAGTATTTTGACAGTTTTATCCCCTTTTTATTCCTCATATATATGAAACACAAACCAGAGAAAAAACTTGTCAAAATCATTTTCTCCTTCCTCTTTTCCAAGTAGGCTTTGTCGTTGACTATTCTTTATGGACTAAATTATCCAAAATGAGCACCTGAATTGCACATGCAAAATTTACAATTTTACCTCAGTGCCAAGTACCATACCACAACTCACATCAGGGCTGACACACTCATTGACCCCCAACACACTGCTGTCATAATCTGCATCTAAAAAGTGCCATATAATATATGATGTGCAAATTGGTAACATGCTGGTCCTGAAAATCATTGTGTGTAATGTATGTATGGAGTGTCTACAAAGAATAATAAATGTGTGCTGGGAACATGCTCTTCAGTTGTGTTTGTCAGGCAGTGCATAAGGCCCAGTTTTCCCTAAAGGAATGTGTATTTATTTGTCTGACAGCTTGATTGCAGAGGACAAGGAAAAGTACATTCATATATAAGGTAAACACAGCCATTAAGCTAGCCAGTGGGGGACATGACTGTTTAACAATCAGAATAGGGGAGTAGAAGCTGCCCCCCCAGGAGTCTTCCTGCCTCTTGTAACAGAGACAATGAACTTTGTGGGGCTGTCAAGGTTTTTAGGGCACAAAAAGTGGGGACCTGCATGAACACTTTTAAGCTTAATTACTATGTTGCCACCAGCCAGAATTTAGTGTCTCGCACACTTTCTGTTCCCCCAAAACCTCCCTTGGGGAACCCAGACCCAAACCCCATGGGTCTTAAAACAAGGAGAAATTAACCATCCCCCTCCTTTTCCCCCCAGACTTTCTCCTCCCTGGGTTGCTTTGAGAGGCTTCACACCGATCCAGACTCCTTGGATCTTAAAACAAGGAGGAATTAACCATCCCCCCCTTTTTTCCCCCCACCAATCCTTGGTGAGTTTAGACTCAATCCCTTGGATTTTAAAACAAGGAAAAATCAATCAGGTTCTTAAAAAGAAAGCTTTTAATTAAAGAAAGAAAAAAAGTAAAAGTTATCTCTGTAAAATCAGGATGGAAAATGCTTTACAGGGTACTCAGATTCATATAGATTAGAGGGCCCCCCCCCCCCCAAGCCTTAGATTCAAAGTTACAGCAAACAGAGGTAAAAATCCTTCCAGCAAAAAGACACATTTACAAGTTAAGAAAACAAACATAAGACTAATCCGCCTTGCCTGGCTATTACGTACAATTTTGAAACATGAAAGACTGATTCAGAAAGATTGGGAAGCCTGGGTGTACGTCTGGTCCCTCTTAGCCCCAAGAGCGAACAACGAACCAAACAAAAAGCACAAACAAAGACTTCCCTCCACCAAGATTTGAAAGTATCTTGTCCCCCTATTGGTCCTCTGGTCAGGTGTCAGCTAGGTTACTGAGCTTCTTAACCCTTTACAGGTAAAAGAGACATTAACCCTTAACCATCTGTTTATGACATACAAGTTATCAATCACCTAGGAGACAAAGGGAAGCAGCACCATTTCAGTTTGTGGATCCTCTTGACCTGGGAGAAAAGAGTAGCTGAAAACTGACTATAGATGAGAAACCTGTTTAGAGAAAGATTGTAACTTGCTGAAATTAATAGTTAGTCACTAGGAAGTATGTTTTGCTTTGTTTGACTTGTAACTATCCCTGCCTCTTTCATTCTTACCTATTAACACTTAATTCTCTGTCCTTTGTTAATAAACTTATTCTTGTTTTATTATGAAACCATCTCAGTGTTGTGTATTAAACTGGAGAATGAGTCTTCAGCTAATCTAAAAGGCAGATGTATATACAGTGGTTTTGGAGGCAGCAAACTTAACTGTTTTGAGGGTCCTGTGAGAGAGACTGGATGCTGAAGGGAGACATCTTTGGGAAATTTGGGAATTGGGGTTCAGTAGTTGTTACCTACAAGGCACGGTTTGGATTAGCAGAATCCTGTGTAGAGTTTGCTGGCAAGGCAAGCAAGCTGGTGTTTCAGGGAGCTGACACATAGCTTAGCAGCAGCAAAGCTCTCACTTGCTGATGTGGAGAGGGGTAACACAGTGACTCACAGTTCACAGGTTTTCCAACAGAAGCAGCACAGAGCTCCCAATCAGCTCCTAGGCATGTGACTTAATGAACTGTTTTTCGGTTTCCTCTTAACTCCTTAGGCAAATGTTGTTGTTTCTTATTTAGTTGCAATATGCACTTGTTATGTATTCTTATCTTCTGGGCATATCTTTATAATTATTTTAATACAAATTATAGTAATTAAGTGATATCTTTGCCACATAACTAAGAGCAACTATGTGATGCAAATTGGTGACCTTGCCTCATAATTTAGGTCTCATGCGTACCCTTGTATTTAGGATCCTGGGTTATTCACTGTTTGTCTGTCTTTCATTTATTCCTAGAACTGTTCTAATATATGATTTTAGCTTTTAATTTTCTGGGTCATATTTCAGCACTGCCTTTACATTCCAAGATATTAAAATAGAATCATTAGACATTTTATTTAATAAAGTATTACATTTTTATTTGTAATATTTATCTTAATCTATAATTTCATCTGATTAAAGGGATCAGACCAGTTTTCTTTTAATGGTAAGATAAAACTTGTCCCTGCCACTTCTGTTTATGTAATGAAACACACTTTATCTTATACATTTTCTCTGTCTAATCATTCATATTTAATGTCCAAATGGTTTGACAATCTTAATTCCTTCTATTGAATAATGCCAACCCACCTCCTTGTCTAATATGTTTTCTTTTCCTAAAGACTTTAATTATTTATCTGAATTGATTGAATGGCCTTAGACATCATTTAAAAGATTTAAGTCTTCTGTATGTGCTTGGATACCACAGTGATGGAGAACTACCTAGACAGATAAATATAATCTGACTGTAGTGTTCCCCAGATTAATAGTTCTCTTGTAATCATATTCTAAATAGTCCTTTTCTTTTTTTTTTTTTGCATCTGCTTTTCTCCTTTTCTGACCTAACTCTTGATATTAGAAATGGAAATTAGCTTTGCGTGTTAAAAAAAAAAGTTTTATTATCCTCTCTTTGTCTTAGTTTAGAAAGAGTGTATTATATTTCACATTTTTATCTGAGTGTGATGCAGCAGTGCTTTTGCAAAGAATAGTTGTGTTTGTTTACATTAACACCATACGGTATGCAAAAAAAACCTTAATTTTTGAATTATTTGTAAGCATGTTCAAAATGTATCACATATTACCCGAAGAGTTAAACAAAAGATTAAAATAAAATGATAATCCTTTCCTGCTGGAAATGAATTGTTTTGATACATATATCCTTGATTTCCTTCAAGGTTTCACAGACTTCACAAGCCTCTCACTGCAGGGAAGTTAATTTTACTGCAGTTTCCACTGTAGATCATGTTAAGTAAGTACTTAGTATAAAGTAGTGTGGTGAATGGTACTGGGAAGATTCTTTTTTAAGGATTTGAAGGATGGCCATTGGGAGTGCCAATCTGAGGATTAAGAAAGGTTCTGTCAAGGGAAAGGTGAGGAAGGTTGTGATTCTTGTCTATAGTGCTGTATCTGTGATATACCAGAGGAATACAGATGCGGAGTCAGAACAAATTAAAAATTAGCCTGTGAACTTCCTGGGACGTATAAAGTTGTGTGGAGGTTTTGTGGGCCTTGCAAGTTTGTACTATGTATTGAATGCAAAAGAAGCAGGAAGCCTGCTAAACAACCGGTGGGTTCCCTGGACGATCGAGATGCTAAAAGAGCACTCAAGAACAATAAGGCCATTTTGGAGAAACTAAATGAATTCTTTGCATTGGTCTTCATGGCTGAGGATGTCAGGGAGATTCCCAAACCTGAGCTATTCTTTTTACGTGACAAATCTGATTAATTGTCCTAGACTGAGGTGTCGTTAGAGGAGGTTTTGGAACAAAATTGATAAACAAAACAGTAATAAATCACCAGGACCAGATGGTATTCACTCAAGAGTTCTGAAGGAACTCAAATGTGAAATTGCAGAACTACTAACAGTAGTCTGTAACTTATCATTTAAATCAGCTTCTGTACCAAATGACTGGAGGATAGCTAATGTGACACTATTTTTTTTAAAAGGGCTACAGAGGTGATCCCAGCAATTACTGGCTAGTAAGCCTGACTTCAGTACTGAGCAAACTGGTTGAAACTATAATAAAGAAAAAAATTGTCTGACACATAGATGAACATAATTTGTTGGGGAAGAGTCAACATGGTTTTTGTAAAGGGAAATCAGGCCTCACCGATCTACTAGAATTCTTTCAGAGGGTCAACTAGCATGTGGACAAGGGGGATTCAGTGGATATAGTATACATAGATTTTCAGAAAGCCTTTGACAAGGTCCCTTAACAGAGGCTCTTAAGCAAAGTAAGCTGTCATGGGATAAGAGGAAGGTGCTCTCATGGATTGTTAACTGGTTAAAAGATAGGAAACAAAGGGTTGGAATAAATGGTCAGTTTTTAGAATGGAGAGAAGTAAATAGTGGTGTCTCCCAAGAGTCTCTACTGGAACCAGTGCTGTTCAGAATATTCATAAATGATCTGGAAAAAGGGGTAAACAGTGAGGTGGCAAAATTTGTAGATGATACAAAACTACTCAAGATAGTTAAGGCCCAGGCAGACCGTGAAGAGTTACAAAAAGATCTAACAAAACTGAGTGACTCGGCAACAAAATAGCAGATGAAATTCAACGTTGATAAATGCAAAGTAATGCACATTGGAAAACATAATCACAACTATGCATATAAAATAATGGGGTCTAAATTAGCTGTTACCACTCAAAAAAGAGACCTTGGAATCATTGTGGATAGTTCTCTGAAAACATCCACTCAATGTGCAGCGGCAGTCAAAAAAGCAAACAGAATGCTGGAAACTATTAAGAAAGGGATAGAAAATAAAACAGAAAGTATCATAATGCCTCTATATAAATCCGTGGTACACTCATATTTTGAATACTGCATGCAGATGTGGTCTTGGGCTACTCTCTTACCACTTCAAAAGTTATTTTTCCTCCCTTGGTATCCTGCTGTTAATTGATTTATTTCATTAGACTGACTTCACACTTGGTAAAGCAGCCCCCATCTTTTCATGTATTTATACCTGCTCCTGTATTTTTCACTTCATGCATCTGATGAAGTGGGTTCTAGCCCACGAAGCTTATGCCCAAATAAATTTGTTAGTCTCTAAGGTGCCACAAGGACTCCTCGTAGTCTGTATTACGGTGTTTAGGCAGAACAGAACAGAATTAAGGTTCATACTCATCTCTAACTTGTGTCAGTAGTCCTCCACTCTAAACATTGTATTTATGTGCTTTTTTTGCACTTACTATGTACTAAAGTAAACTTTTTACTTCATTTTATTTTTATAAAGCACTCTAGGAGCCTTTGGGATAAAATGTGCTTTGTAAATGTAAGTTATTATTAATTATTACTACTATAAAACAAGAAAATCTCTCTGCCTGTTGGTAACAAATAGAAAAGAGGAATAGTGAAAGTGGAAAAGTGCATGATGTGTGAGAGGATAGTTAATTCATAATTCATATTAAAAGTGCCAGACCTTGCACTTTTCCTATTTCCTGTTCCTGAGATTCAGCTTCCATGTATTTCATGACTATAACTAGCAATGGTTTTATTTTCTTTTGCTCACAAAAAGCATGGCATAAGATTTCTTTCAGGTAATTTATTCTGAGTTCTTACCACCTAAAATAGACTCTGGCAAGTAGTTCTTAGGTAAAATAAGGTAAAGAGTGAGGTGGCAGAGTTTTCAGATGATACAAAATTATTGCTAAGAGTTACAAAGGGACCTCACAAAACTGGGTGACTGGGCAAGAAAATGGCAGAAGAAATTCAATGTTGATAAATGCAAAGTAATCACACTGGAAAACATAATCCCAAATAATGGGGTATAGCACTTAAGAAAGAGATCTTGGAGTCATTGTGGATAGTTCCCTGAAAACATCTGCTCAATTTGCAATGGCAGTAAAATAAGCTAACAGAATGTTAGGAACTATTGGGAAAGGAATAGATAATACCCCCTCAAAAAAGATAGATTAGATTTTGAAAAAGTACAGAAAAGGGCAATGGAACTGATTGGGGTGTGGAACAGCTTCCACATGAAGAGAGATTAAAAAGTCTGGGGCTGTTCACCTTGAAAAAAGATTACTGAGGGGGGATATGATGGAGCTCAATAAAATCATGAATGGTGGAGAAACTGTATAGGAAAGTATTTACCTTTTCACCTCACACATGAACCGGGGTCACCTAATAAAATTAACAGGCAGCAACTTTAAAACAAACATAAATGAGTATTTCTTCGTGCAACAGATAATCAACCTGTGGAACTTGTTGCTGGGGATGTTATGAAGGCCAAAAGTATTACTGGGTTAAAATAATAATAATAATAATAATTTCATAGAGGATAGGTCCATCTCTGGCTGTTAATCAAGATCAGGGGTTCTCAAACTGGGGGTCGGGACCCATTAGGGGGTTGTGAGGTTATGATGCGGGGGGTTGTGAGCTATGAGCCTCCATCCCAAATCCCGCTTTGCCTCTAGCATTTATAATGGTGTTAAATATTTTAAAAAGTGTTTTTAATTTATAAGGGGGGGTCACACTCAGAGGCTTGCTATGTGAAGGGGTCACCAGTACAAAAGTTTGAGAATCACTGGTCAAGATGGTCAGGAATATAGCCCCATGTTCTGGGATTCCATAAACCTCTTGACTATCAGAAGCTTGGACTGGATGGTAGGGAAAGGATCACTTGATAAATTGCCCTGTTCTGTTCACTTTCTCTGAAACATCTGACACTGGCCACTCTTGGAAGACAAAATACTTAGCTAGCTGGACCATTAGTCTGACCCAGTATGGCCATTCTTATGTTCTTAAGGTATCCAAAGAAATATTATATTGCTTTTCCTATGTCTTCCAGAACATTTGAGATTTTTCTACATCAGTTATGCTAATGAAGTGACTGCTCTTTGATACTTCTGGGAATAACAACATTGAAAAAGACAAGGAAAATTGAGCACTTTTGAGTTACCTAACATAGGCTTGAAAGAGGAAGGAGTAATGAGTGATCCCATACTTAATCCAGAAGGGAAAGAAAGGTCTATCTATTACCTAAAACCAAATTGTATTTTAGAATTATGCCTTCATAATGATCATGATCTGTTCCTTGTATTTTTCTCCAATATTTAAAATCCAGTATAAAATCTTTTTTTCAATGTTGATCTCTATAACTGTAATGTATGAAAAATACAATCCATTTTGTAATTGTTCAAGTGAAGGTTGTGCAAAATATTCACAGTAAACACCCAGAGTGTGAAAAATATCTGTGCCTCTGTATTTCACTACAAACACAGATTTTCTGACTCAAAGTTTGTCAAAGTTAATTCAGTTGGTGAATGTATGGTTTTGCAGAGAAATTGTAAAATTTGTACAATTACATGGGATTGATAAGAGCCAGGAGACATGGCACCATAGAATAATTTTCAGTTGATGAATTTTGATTTTGTCCCAAAGCAGAATTTGGGGTAGAACATGCAAATTCAACTGGATCAAAAGTTCATACAGTATTAGCATGAATCCCTGCAAAGTAAAACCATTGTGTTTTGCAGCTCTTTCTTTGGAGCCGCACACTTAATTAACAGTAGCTAGTTTTCCAATTTGAGAGGCCTGATTTTTTTCTCCCATGGAAGACAATGGGAGTTTTACTATTGACTTCAGTCAAAGCAAGATTAGGACCATAATCCCTCTCTTTCCTCATTCTCTCTCTCTAAGGCTTCTGTTTCAGATGGTACAAGTTTGGCACCATTAGAAGATCTAGAAATATAATGTGCTATCCATTTTGGATGGGCATTTGTGGGTGACAAAATGCCACTCTTAAAATGAAGCTATTTTCATGTTCCATTTCAACAATTGCCTTTCAATAATTTACAAACAATTAATAATATATTTATAACACATGCTAATAGTAACCTAAAAATTATTTATAAGTACTTAGTAAATGTTTTATAATGCTTTTGTCATGCATATTATAAATGATAAATAGCTGGCTACAGATATTGTATGAAATATTAATAATGCATAGTGGTTATTGCTATGCTATAATGCTTTGAAAAAAACATTATTAAAACAGTCAATAGGTAAAGGTTGTAAAAATGTTCTATGATGAGCCATTTATAATAAAATGTGTAACCTCTGGAATGAACACTATTGGTTGATGATGTGGTATAACAGTTATGTGCCATAAATACACTGAGTTATTTAAAACCTTTTTATTATTAATTGTAGTTAATTTTATGCTACTTACATGTATTAAGTCTTTTAAACTCATTATTCTTTATTATTACTATTATTTTACAGGGCTCACAAGTGTGTTAGGCACTTCACAATAAATAGATATAGATGATATAGATATAAGGAAGTGCCTAACACACTTGTGGGCCCTGTAAAATAATAATAATACATTATATATATATGTTAAATCCTGTCCTGAAGTGCTTACAATCTGAGGGACGGGTCCTGAAAACAGTTTTGCACATGCTTATTAATACTCATCTGATCAGTATCAGCAAAGTCAACAATGTTAGGAACATGGATAGGTACATTTGCATGATTGGGACATAAGGACCTGATCCAGACTCCATTGAAGTCAATGGAAAGACATGTTGACTGAAATGGGGTTTGAATGAAGCCATAAATAATTTGCATGTAATCCTTACCAAAGTTTTTTAGATGACACCTTCATTTTGTAAGTGTTAGGCATCCACAAATTCCGTTGATCCCAAAGGCAGTTTAAGTTCTCAACAATTACAACATACGACTGATGTTTCACGTGCTCAGTGATTGAAAAATTACAAATCAAATGAAAAATGGGGATCACAAACTGGTTCGTTTAATTGGGTCTGACTGTGATTCATTCCTTTCTGTAAAATGCTTATAGGTAGAAATTAACTTTTTATAAATAAATATAAGGTCACAGAGTGAAGCATTATTTATGAAGTTATGCCACTCAGACAAAGATTCAGAGAAAGATTTATTTTTGTATAAGCTGTTCTCTCCCCTTTTCTTTAGCACATACTGTCAAACTATATTAGCACAAGAAGTACTAGATATCATTGACCTTTTTTAATCCACTACATTTAAAAGTTTGTACTTTTTTATGCAAAAAAGTGACATCACAATTATTAATGTAAGCAATTTCAATGGAAACACTAGTGAACTCATTAAGAATGCTTGCCAGGTGCTGCCAACCCCAGGTGTGAGGCCAGTGGTTAGTGAGATATAAATAACTCTTAATGGCAAATTGCAGGCTAACAAATTAGCAGTCTTATGCAAAGCTAAACTAGTATCCTCTGATTTGGTTCATTACTTTACTAGCTACTAGTGTGCAGGCCAAGTAAAAGGAATAAATAACCCTCTTTGTATCATATCAATCAGTTTAATGATTATCTCACTACTAAAAGATTGTTTCAAAGATACCAGTGCAAAATTAAAAATTAAATGTCATGCAGCACAGTAGCATCTTCCTATTCCTTTTAAATTAATTCTCAGTATAGCTAAACTGTGTGCAAGTATGTGCTTTTTCTGCCCTTAAAATGTTTATGTCCTCTGAACCCACTATGTTCCCATTGATTTCAAGTGACATCTGCTGGTGGACACAGAAGTGGCTCCGATCCAGCTGACTTCAAAAAAATCAGCTGTAATGAGACTGGCAATTCTGAACTGCCCCAGCTCAAACCTCATGCTCTACTACTTTCATTCCCCCTTTTCTATTTTGAGCGAAAAGTATAAAAAAGAGCATAGTGGCAATCAAGAGAATAGCATTCATCCTGAATGGATAACACTCGGTTGGTTTTGTGAAACAATTTAAAAAGTTGTGTTTTATGAGTCTATTTTTCTTTTAAGCAATATGTGCTTTTTATATGCCATAAAAACTGTATTAATGTGTGAAGTGAGAGAAAAATGTTTCCTATTATTATCATTTGCATTCTTGAAGATTGCGGGATCAGTTGTGACTGGATGAGCACAGGCTCGCCTTGGGGAAGATGCAGAGGTTTATCACCCCAAGGTAGACTTCTGAGAGGGATTGATTTTCAGGGGAAAAAATGTAGAAATGTGTAAATCATGCTACTGTAGGACATAAGACCTTGCTTAATAATAAAGCTTCCATAGTGCACAGAAATATAAATGACAGTAAGGAGACCAGCACTCTTTGCTCCCAGCCCTGCACATTCCTGTAGGGTACTGGATATTTAAATGGGGAGTCTCTCTCTCCTCTTAGCAAAATAGGCAGCCCAGTATGGCTGAAATTTGGAACATCCAGCAAAATTCAATACACGTGAGAGCTCTATATTATGTGATAGAAACCTATCACGATCCTGCCTGAGCAGCAGCTACCTCCTAACAGTAATGTGCCACTTGAGATTCAATTTCTGCACAAAGAGTTGCTGGCCACATTTGATTGCAAGTTGTGACGAATTGCTGCCTCGGTGCCATGCAACGGAAGGAGAATATGGCCCTGGCCTTTAACCTATATTCTAAATTGAATGGAAGTCATAGATCTTCTTTAGAGCCTTTAAAATGTGAGTGTTGGAGGAGGAGGGCTTTAAAACATTGGCCTGGCATTCTCCTAACTATAAATGTTTGTTAGATGATTTGCTTTTAAGGATTTCACTGCTTTACTCTTCTGTGTGTCTGACATCATTGCAGTAAAAGCAGAAGCATATGTTTGATTAATGTGGCTAGTGGAATTTATTCTATAGACTTCTAGGTGGAATATACTTCAGATCCATTTTAAGCAATATGGATGTTGTAGGAAATCTAAAATAAGGTTTACTGAGAATAAAAGGTAATGAGTCAGACGTACTCAAACTTAGTATCAGCAGTAATGTGGGAAAGGAACAAACTGACAATTCAGCATGTTATACTCTTTGCACAAATTGTAATTAATAAAACTGCACTGCCCATCTTTATGCTTTCTTGTTTGCATGTTTTACATAGCTCATAGTTATTGCTTTTGGTGCTGCACTGATAGAACCATGATCCCAGGTCTTCATTTAAGAGCTCCTATTTCTGAAGAGCTGACCACATGCTCTACTAGTTTTTAGTAATAATACTTTTAATGATACTATATCCTGTTTTGTATCAGAGGGGTAGCCGTGTTAGTCTGGATCTGTAAAAGCAGCAAAGAATCCTGTGGCACCTTATAGACTAACAGACGTTTTGGAGCATGAGCTTTCGTGGGTGAATACCCACTTCGTCAGATGCATGTGCATGTGCATCTGACAAAGTGAGTATTCACCCACGAAAGCTCATGCTCCAAAACGTCTGTTAGTCTATAAGGTGCCACAGGATTCTTTGCTGCTTTTACATATCCTGTTTTGTGCAAGTTTTGTTATTTACCATTTTAATTGTTTACCGCCTTGTGATAATTTTATGTCTATCTGGAGATAAGAATACATCTGTATTATTAGAAAAAAAGTATTGTTAGTTTAAGAATGTAGTTCTTGTGTCATTAGTGTGCACTATCTAGATTAAAATGTATGCTCCCTATCAGCTAGACATGACCAGAGCAGTAAGAGATAGTAAAGGGCAAAGGAATGAAAAGTTAAAGCTTCTGAAATCTGAATTACAATTAGGAATCATACAGGTCTCCTTCATAAAACTGCCTCTGCTGATCTCAACTGTAACTTGGAACCAAAGGAAATGGAAACTGTGGAGTAAAGGACAGAGGTTTGTTTTCATCAGTATTGTCTGATTCCTAGCATGTTCGGTATCTGGTTCAGTCTAGCCAACTCTGAACTAATAGTATCTCCTGTATTCCTGCTTAGGCAGTCATTATCCCCTTTCATGAGTTAGTGCAGTGGTCCCTGAACTGTGGGTGCACCCTCCTAGAGAGGAACCTCTCGGAGGCGTAGCAGGGCTCCAGCCAGCCCCCATGGGGAGTGGGGAGGGAGTGTCACCCAGCCCTGCTCTTCCCCCAGTTCTGCTCCAGTCCTGTCCCTGGTCTCAGCACCTGGACACAGCTGCAGACCCAGCTATGCTTCCGTCCCATGGCTCCCACTCTTTGCTGCTGGCCCCCATTCTCTGCTCCAAGCCCTTGGCTGCGGCACCGTGCATGGATACAACTCCACTCCCTGACCAAAGGGCACGGACACATTCCATTTGTGGTAAGGGGGGGGGTCACAAGAGGAAACATTTGGGTGCCACTGAGTTAGTAGATAGAAAAATAATTTGTATTTGAAGACCCTTTACCTCAGGGCCATCTTCATCTTTATCCTCCAACTAAATCTCCATTGCAACCTTGGCATTTTAGCTTGGTAATGAGTAAATTTATAGATATCCTCTTTAAAACTGAGAATCCATTTCCCCTGCTTTTTCCTGATTCTGAAAGTAGTCTTTTGGTGGCTATTGCCTTGCTCCAGAAGTGTTATTGAATTCTAAATCCCCATGCCTAACCTTTCTTCCATAATCTTTTATATGGGTAAAGTGATGCTTTTGTCTCACACTCATTTCTCCCCTTATCCAGTTTAACCTGTGTTTCATTATCAATGTTTTTCCTTCCAAGAAATCTGAATAAAGTACAAGAAGATCACTGAAGTTACTCCTCTAGAAGTAGACACTGGTGGGAATAGAAGCAGGGTTACAGGAGCAAATGGTAAAGTTAACTCACATGTCAAATAATATCACATTTCCAAAACCCAACAACAATTTTCCTCCCAGAACAAACCCAGCCATATTATAAACTAGAATAAACACTGTCTCATATATTCTGAATCCATTGGATATGAAACACAATTATATAAAACAATACATCATAGTACTGCTTTTGGAGAAGCTATTTGTAATCCCCATAAGGATACTTCAACTTTCCATCTTCACCAGTGCCTGGAACACAGCCCATCCCAAAATTTAATAAACACATTATTCTATATGAACGGATGGTGCAGGGACAGCCCAGTCAATTTTGTTTATTGTCCTTTTTCACCTAGTGTTAGCATTAGTGCTCTGTATCACTATTCATGCAGAAATGTGAGCTTGCTTTGTCCTGTGGATGCCCTTGCTTCACTTAGTTCTAATGCCGAGGTTAACTGTAATCAATGTATGTCTCTAATTGCAACACACTCAGGCAGAGGCACAACCAAAATTTTCCTAAGGAGGGTACCCAGAGCTCTCCCTCCCCTGCCCTGCACCTAGGCCCAAGGTCTCTCGTCTAAATTCTCCCCCTGAACTGAACAACACATGGTCCCTACCCCAGCTGCCTTTGCGCCTAGGCCCCTGCTCTCCCCCCTGCACTCACCTCCCCAGCAGTCCCAGGTTTCACAGGACTGCCCTGCTTTGAACCCCAAAACCCACTGTCACACGTGAAGCAGAACATTTACTGCATTAACTTCGCTACCTTAAACTTTGAGCTGAACCGGAGTGCTGCTCGGGGCAAAGGGAAGAATAAGGGTAGCAGTTTCACTGGGGCTTCACTTTCCTCCTCCACATGTGCACGCAACATGCTTCTAGCCTGCTCTTCTGCTGTAGCAGTCCTACTGTATGGTATTACCATGGTGTTCTCTACTCATCCAATCTGGAGGTGACATAAGCCCCTTAAGGGTGAACAGAGAAAATAATCCCTGCTTTCCCCTCAACACAGGGGGACCGTGCAATTTTGAGAAGCCTTTGTGGGGTTGGGGGAAAGGCATGTTAAGCATCCCCCATTCCTCCATGTAAACCAAGACTGGTTACAGTCTAGCTCTTAGTTTTTTTAACTGTTTATTTACTTAGAAGTAAATAGTATGGAATAGCATGGAAAACCCACATGGACAAAATAATGAAATTTGACTAGAAAATAAAATTAAGAAGAATCCTTTTCTATATCCTTAGTAAAAGCTTTGCAAATATACATTATTTTGGAATTGTCCACCTGCAAACATTTTTAAAAGTATTTCACTACAAGATTTTTTTTCTTTACAAAATCAACTTTCTCAAGGGTTTACTAGGTACACATTATTAGTGTTGAGAAAATACTTGCTGCTTACGTTCCCATCGATAATTTAAATTAGAGATTCAGTACTGTATGCGAAAATGCAACATGACTGTTCTTCATTGTTATAGTTTAACAAGTCATAGACAAAGGGTACCACAAAGGGACAAATCAGTAGTCTATGTATTTTCTATGTTTTATTTACATCTTGTTTAAGCCCTTGATATTTTCAAAAAGATCTCTTAGCCTTACTATTGATCATTTGTTCACTCTATTTTTTTTCTTTGCTAATGACAGCACAGTTGCATTTGCCACTTATGTTTGTGAATTGCAGTGTTAGGTTAAACTTAATTTTTGTTGTCTTCTGTTTATTACAATAGCAGATGTTCTGCTATTATCATAAAAGAAAGTCTGTGCATTCACTTTCCAATATCAATTTTTACCTAAGCCCTTTTCAATACATTTTTTCCATGTGTCCTAGCAGCTCATAATGAGAACACCAGCTATATTTGTAAAGCACGTCTAGTGCAATTTAAGACATAAACTTGAAAAATTCACTCAGTATGTCAGCGGCAACTTAACAAGAGCCAAATATTTCAAAAAAAATCAGAAAAATACAAATCAGCTAATACTGTATCAGTAAATTGTTACTGAATTATACCTTGAAATTGGGTTTGTTCCAAAAATGCCAAATATTTCATACTGGTTTTGATATTTTTCTTAGACAGAATAATGTAAAAATAAAAGGCAGAAATGCCGTGGCTGCTCAGTAAAGGAAAAAAATAGCTTTGCTATATTACAGTTTTAAAATTAGTCAAGTGTAATAAAAACTTTTAACAAGCTTCACAGACCTGCAGAGCTGAGTACAGAACTCTGATCCTACCACTTCAAAAACACAGACCTCAAGCCCTTGGTATAAAGGAAGAGCTTTGTTAGCTATTGGCAATAGAAGGGCAGTCATGTGCTTACTAAACTGCAACCAGGAGGCAATTGAGGGCAATTTATTTATGAACTAAGTGTGCACAATGAAGACAATGGCAAAATACTCCTATTGACATTTACGGGGATCAGGATAAGATTGTTAGTAAAGTTGAATGATTATCTTCTGTTTTGTTGAAATTTGAATGAAGATTTATGTATTTAGAAAATTTGAATCAGTTGTAACAAGTTGTTTGTAAGCTGTAGAGAAACAAAGAATTCTTTGATAAAAATCAGAATTCAATATCAGAATAGATTTCAGTGATCTATAACTCAAAAACAATTCTGTGGATTTTCTTCACACTATACAGAAACTACTTCTGTTACCTTTAAAATAAGTCTGGCAGTTTTCAGGCCAAACACATTTTCCTATCCAAAGTTAAAATATGCTAAAATAGAGTTTTATGAATATAATTAATTGCAACCTTGACTGTAAAAACAAAAACTTATATTAAGCCAATCTAGATAACTGCAATAGCTGCATGTCCCTGCTAAAATTATCAGAAGAGAAATAGTAATAATGTTGGAGGGAAAGAGTGAGGTAATATCTTTTATTGGACAAAATTTTTCTATTGAAAGAGACAAGCTTTTAGGCTACACAGAGGAGCTCATCAGATATGAGAAAGGTACTCTGAGCGTCACAACTAAATACAAGGTGGAAGAGATTGTTTTGCATAAGTAGTTAACACATATTGGAAAAGTCCATTCAAGGTGAAGTGCTGCATTAACACTTCTGCAGTCTTAGATGGGGGAAAAAAGGCTGGGGGTGGAGTAGCGAGTTACAGATTGTTTTAATAAACCATAAATCCAGTGTCTTTATGAAGACCATGATTTTTAGTGTCTAACAAAGTTATGAATTTAAGCTCCTAAGCTCATCTTTTGAAGATATTGTGCAGGTTTCCTTTGAGGACAAGGACTGAGAGGTCAGATTTAGAATGATCATTTTGTGGAAAGTATTTGCCCATGGGTGTTTTTTGTCTGTTATCATTTTTCCATGCGAGTTCATTCGAGAACATAACGATTGTCTGGTTTCACCCACATAGTTGTTATTGGGGCATGTAGTGCAGTGGATTGGGTACACCACATGTTGTGATAGGCGTGTATGGGAACCAAAAATCTTGAAAAGTGTGTTGTGGGGGATATTGAGCATCATATCTGCAGTATGGAGCATCATAGTGAAGATATGTCTGCAGGTTTTGTACCTGTTGTTCTGTCAGTTTCTGGTGCCACTTTGAGTCAGTGGGTTTAGTTCATTAAGAGCTTGTTTCTGATGATGAGATTGGCGGGTTGTTTGAAAGCCAGAAGAGGAGATTCAGGAAAGATTTATTTCATAATGTGGTCCCTATTGAATATAGGTAATAAGTGTTTAATGATACTCCATATCAGTTCCAGAATGGGGTGGTAGGTGACAACTAGGTGTGTGCAGTTGGCGAGTATTTTTTTTTCCTATATTGAAGCAGATTCTCTTGGGGTATTTGGGTGGCCCATTACATGATGCAATCTACTTTTCTGGTGGAGTGTCCTTGTTTCGTGAAACCAGTTTTAAGTGTGGGTAAAGTGTGTATCCCAGACTTTCTCCTCAGAGCATACTCTGTGGTATACGAGCACATGGCTGTACATATCATATTTCTTGCTGTGTTTGGGGTGGTTACTGGATCTATGAAGGTAAGTGTGGTGATCTCTGGGCTTCTGGTATATAGATGTTTGTAGAGATCCATTGTTGAAACTGACCGTGGTGTCCAGGAAGTTGATGCTGGTATGGGAGTGTTCTAGAGAGAACTGGATGGATGGATGGATGGATGGATGGTGGTTATTGAAGATGTGGTGGAACTGTATGAGGAAGTTTAGGTTGTCTGTTCAGAGGATGAAAATGTCATTGATATATTTCAAGTATATTATTTGTTATGCTGTGCGTTTGTCCAGAAATTCTTCCTCAAGGAGGCCCATGAAGAGTTTTGGTATATGGTGGAGCCATATACAATATGGTGACTGTTCTTATGGTTTGAACAAAGCGTTATGGATGAGGACAAAATGGATAAGCTTGGCAGTGTGTTTGGGGTGGATACCTGAATATTGTCTATTGTCTTGTAGATATTTGAGGCAGACACCAATGCTGTCTTAATAATGTTGACATTTATCCCCTCATCTTTCAAAGATTTATGGATGTGCTTGAAGTCTAGCCTATGTACAAATGTTTCTAGGATCAGTGTCTAAAACTAGCATAATCAGACTTTAAAGTAACACCCCTTTGATATGAATGGGGCAATTTATAGTTCTCAAAAGTAGTCTTTCTTTATTTTCATTGAGAAAACAATCATCCACTTCTCTGGACATTGTGCAAAAAAGACCACAAGTAGATATTTATCACCATTTTTTTTAAATGATCAGATTCCTCCAGTCTGCCCATCTGCCTGGCATGATGGCATTGTTCACATTCTGAAATCTTGTTTCACAACAATCTGGGCTGGAAAATTGATTTTTTTTAAGAAACAAAACTTATGATAAATTCAGCAGAGGTTGATGGAATCACAGATTAGCATTCCAGTCTGACCTGGCTAACTTTGAGCACTATTTTTTTCTTTGTTACAAAACAAATCCCATAGCCACCAATTAATGTTTCATATTTTGACAAATCATGTTTTTGAGTCATCAGATATCTTGCTCCGGAGTTCCTGAGCCTTGCATACTCTAATACATATATAAAAATGAAATAAAAACGGAGAACTGTTTTATCTGGTGGATTATTCCTAACTTTTCCCTTTTGTGTGGTTCAGTATGACTTCAGCTTTAAAATATGTAGTGGACAGTGAAGTCTTGAATTCATTAGCAAGAAGAAATAATTCTTTGAAATAGCAGAAAAAAGATAGCATAAATGGCTGATCAGAGAGTAATGAAACCTTGAGAAAGCTCAAGGGCAAAATGTATCTCCCTCATGAGGAGAATAAAAAAAATGGCTCATTTATCTCAAAATAATTGTGTTTAGACGACAGGGGCAAAAATAGGTTTCTCTTTCTTGTCTTTATCCTTATATGAACAAATAGGCACAGAGTAATAGTGAAAAATAGTTTATTTGGGAGTGAAATTTTCAAGTCTTGCTGCTTGGATGGAGAAAGTAATGCAGAATCATCCCTAACATTTGTATATTTGGAAGTGAAGCAAAATCAGGTGTTGAAAGATGAGGAAACACACCTGCAAGTTCAAATACAAATCAATTTATGAACAGTGATAAGTGTAAACACAGGCAAATACCGATTTTCTGAACCCTGAACAATTGAATATCTGTTATCCAAAATTTGTATTTGTCTGATGCCAGAAACTCTTCATGTAAAGGACATTTGTTTTCACAAATTCCTATTTTTATGTAGGTTTTAGGTGTCTGGTATGTTTTACCTATAATTTCCAAATAAAAAATGCTCCTTTAACTTTTGTGAGTAAAGCAGGCACTGAATTACTGATATTTGTGTTGACAAGCGAATGGCCCTTTTTTTTTTTTTTGATTGTCTAGATAGCTCAACTGTGTGCATGGCTACTAATCCCTAGCCTTTTTATTAATTTAACAAATGGATTAAGTATATTTTTGTTAACATGGCATGGGAATGAAAATAAATTTCTGCAACTGAAATATGTCCTTACATTCTGTGAGCATCTAATGAAGCTTTGTGAATAGCACTGTCCTTGCTGCAGTGTAGCACTGCAACCATCTGTCTTCAGTGTGGATAAAAATGGCATTAGTTAACAATTTTGTGTGTGGCCAGAAGCACATTATGGGCTGAGCACTCTGACCCTGCTCCAGTAAAGAGCTTACGCACTTACTTAACTTTAAGTATATGCACAATCACATTGAAGACAATGGGATTACTGATATTCTTAAATATTTGCACAAGTGCTTTCCCAGATCAAGGCCAGAGTGTTCAACATATTGCAGACTGGTGTCCTTGTGTATCTAATTCTACCACTTCTAATTATATTGAACAGTGCCTAGCTCAGCAAGCAGTTCCAGTGTGAACACCATGCTACTGAACAGTGACAAAGTTCTACATATTTGGCAAAGCTCCCAGAAATGGAATTGTAGCATTCAACACAATCTTGCTTAGCTCAGTACATGAACTAGTAAATTTAACAAATATTTATACAGACTTAGGATACCTTAGAGCTAAAAAGTCAATTTGAATATGCAGCTGGTTTAGTGTCTGCAAATAAGAAATACTTTCTACAATACTTAGCTAAGTCAAAAATAATACAAGTTCTGTACATAATCTGCCATTGTACAATGGTATATTTTGTAGCCCTTTTAAGAAAAAAAAAAGTATAGCTGTTTTACTGATTTAACTAATAAGCTGACCAAATAATGTATTTGCAGTATCCTACATACTGCTAGTTAGATAATATATTTCAACATGCAGAGAATATATTTTTCACCAGTCAAAGCAACAGTCTTTGTGCCAAATATTTCAAATCCCAAAGGTCTCATTCCACTACTGCTTATAAAAATGTCATGTAATCCAAATTTTCTAGATAAGTCCAGGCATTGCATAAACACCTTACCAGGAAATCAGCACCACCAAAGTCCTACCATCTCTTTCAAAGGGTCAACAGTGTGAAGACACAGTGAAAAGGGATGCAAGGGATATTGAATATGGTCTCCCTAAATGGCAGAAACCAAATCCCTGATTCTGGATTACACTTGCCAGACTTACCCATAAAGCCTTAGCTGACTACAGGAAATTGTTACATCAATTTCTCCAATTTACTTAAGATAGCAAGCATATTCTGTAATGCATAGATAGTTAATCATATCATAGCCTATTATGTGACCTCCACAAACAAAAATCCATGCTGGTGTCACCTCTCAGTTTCATATTTCAGTTATACCTCTACGCTGATATAACGCCGTCCTCGGGAGCCAAAAAAATCTTACCACGTTATAGGTGAAAAAGCGTTGTATCTAACCTGCTTTGATCTGCCGTAATGTGCAGCCCTGCCCCCCCGGAGCGCTGCTTTACACACATTATATCCGAATTTGTGTTATATCAGGTCACTTTATATCAGGATAGAGGTGTATTTACTAAATTCTAGATGTTTGAACCATTTATGGGCTGAGAAAAAGGAACTGACACTATGCACAGAAGATGTATACAAGAGATGAAATTACTAAACAGAGAACAAGCTTTTATTATGATACATCAAATAACAAAGTTATAACAGAACCTCATATTCAGAGAAACCTAAAAAAATCCATGTGGGTGGCATACTTGTTTTTGTAAATGTGCCCATGATATTGTACCCAGGAATGATTATAAACACACACTGTTCCTGATAATATTGTTATGTATAAATAAAATCATGTGGACAAGCTCTTCCTACAGTGATATGGGTTAGGGGACAAGAGAAATTCCGTCATAAAATGAGCCAGAGACCCAGTCTGGCAGTAGCAGATACAGAAGCAGTTGCAACAGGCTGTTGAAATCAATAATTAGGTTATTACTGAATTTGAGGTAATGATTATGCAATATCTTTCATAAGTAATCAAAATATAGAAAATATAAGTGTAGCCCTTCCTTCTAGCAGAGGAATTAAGAGGGACCACACTGATATAGGAATTCTTACTGTAAACTACTCAACAGAAAATGGCATTGCTTTTGAATTATTATCAGGGTTTCTTATGTTACATGCTGAAAGTTTTTCTCTTAAATAGCTTCTTGGAAAGGAGTAACCGATCAAACATCTGCCCCTTTTTTGCCAGCTTGTGCAGTGACTGGAAAATTGTGGCAAAATCAGCAAGGAATCTCCAGTAATATAAAGCCAAGGAAATGAAATTCTGCACTTCAGGGATCGAAAATGGCACTGGCCAGGGCGAGGATCAGATGGCTTCTGCCTTTCTGAGGTCTGTTCCTATAACATCCCTTGAGATCACAAGTCACATGTAGTTTACTTCAGTACAGAACAAAATGCCTGTTGATCATTCTACCTTTAAATTGGCTTGGCGTAGCCTCTCCTGCCCAGCCTACCAGCTTTTTTAGGTGCTCCTCAAATGACTTTCCAATGAGAATGAGGTCATGAAGATACGCCGGGCAGGACATGCCCTGCAGATCTGCCAGCATGACATCCATCAACTTTTGAAAAATTCAAGGGACATTACAGAGTACAAAAGACATGACATTAAATTCAAAGATTCCCTATGTGATGGTGAATGCTGTCTTCTGTCAATCATTGGGATGCACCTCAACTTGCCAATAGCCACTGGTCAGGTTAAGGGTGGAGAATACACAGGTCTTTGCCTACAAGTCTTTAGTGTTATCGGTCCTAGTGAGTGGATATCCATCTCTCACAATAATGACATTCAGTCACCCATGATAGTTCACACACATCTGTGTCCCTCCATCTTTCTTCCTTATGAAGACTACAAGTGCAGCCCATGAGCTCATGTTCCATCTGTTGCAGTTATGTGATGAACTCTGCCTGGTAGTGAATTGGGTCCATGGTCCCAGTTTCACAGGTCTGGCATCTCCAGTTTCAATACAGTGTTCTGTCAATAAAAAGTCCCTCTTAATTTTTCACAGTTCCCCCCAAATGTCCAGGAAACATTAATTGTGTATAGACAGAAAACCCCTACCCCTGGACACACATAAGAAATTGTACTTACCAGTCTTCCTGATGCTGGCAGCATTATAGGAGCTTGCTGGATTAATAGCTGTATTTCTCTGTGTGTATCTGTTTTAGGATTTTAACGTTCTTGCTCAGTTTGTTGAAGAACTCAAGATAGGGCAAAGTGAAGTTTGTTTTGACAATGAGAATGGCTTTCACAGTTTCAACCTTGTATCTGGATTTTTCTGCTGTCCACAGGTAATCCATGAGAGAAAACATCCTTTCAACTGAAGCATTACTGCCAGGCAGGCACAGGATTGGTTCTGCCATTTTTTAAAATATTTGTGTATGGTACTGAGGATTCCCTGAAATGCTTGATTATTTCATCTCATCTGCCACATACTGTGATCATTGTAGTTCTGTCATTCCATTCACATAATTTCCCTGTCACAAACTCATTTAACAGAGTCACTTCATCAAACAGTGCCTCCCCGTTAATTGTCACATTCAGGCATTTCTTCTGCAGTAACTTGACTGCTGTTTCAATTTTGGATCTCAAAAGAACTTTCTCTAAAAGGAAACACTTCAAATCACTCAAATCATCTGCATGTTTTCCCCATGTACATATGTAGTTTATGGCTGTATCGAAGAAAGATCTTGACACGATAGCCCTGACATGTCATGACCCCTGCTCTTTCTAGGTATCTAAATAGTTTCCTCACTAAAACAGGCACAAAAGCTTCTTCATACCTTGTAACCAGCTTCTTTTCGAGATTGTTTAAGATATCATCAGACTGTATTGCACAATGATCATCTCCCATAAATGATTTGATTGTGAATGAGAAAGTCTCATGTTTGCATGAATAAAAACAAGCTGGAGTTTGGTACATGGGTATTCAAATACTTTGTGAACAACTACCAGGCACTTTTCCTCTGACACGAAAAATTACATCAATGACTTATAAAATTGAAGGAGTCTCTCTAAAGCAGGTAACATCAACAGCCATCTGACATTACTGTATCCCAATATATTCTGATATCATTGTCCCATGTACTCATCAAAACTTTTCAGTCTTTCCACAAGAAATAGCGAATATATGAAAATATCCAAAAATCTTAATTAGAATGTTCTCAAAATCTTCCAGGATTGTATCCTTGGCAGTGCGGGTACAGTTGTGCATGATGTGAGCAGGGCATGCCAGGCCTATAGCTTCCCTTTTTAAACATGTCTTTACTTTGGTATGCACATTTTCTCTTCCATGTCTGTATAGGCCACCAAAGTTTGAGTTTCTATTGTCTGCTGAGAAGGCCACAACGTTATTTGATTCCATACTTATTCATGACATTTATTATCTCAGCTGCAATAAGTTCTGATGTCTCTCTCTTAAGCTAGACAAAATCCACAAGTTTAGTTTGCACATACAAACTGCCTTTATAAGCCTTGAAATGGCTAACCAAGACAGGAAGCAATTTTATGTGTCTGTGATTTGATGTATCAAAAGACAATGACACACAGGTCGTCATTTAGTTCATTATTTACCCAACGAGCAAAAACATTTGCAGCTATTGCTTCACACTTTGTCTGTGCACACAAGACTCTAGGGTTGCTGAATTATGTCTAAGTCTGATATGCATACATTCCTTCCTGCAAAGCAAGGCCATACCCACTCTTTGTTGGCTCAACTTTGAAAAAAAAATTAGGTAACAGAACTTGAACTTGCATGTACTGTAAGAGTGGCTTTACATTTAATGGAACGTTCTTGTTCTTTTATAAATGTCTTTCCTCCATTTGAAATGGAAAATATTGACTGGCATATTGAATCTAATACAATGTTCCTTTTTCAGATGGTTGTAAAGAAAAATCCTTTTGAAGCTGGTAGTTAAATCAGCATTTATGCTTTTTTGACAATTCTATTTGCATTTTACACTGAATCTTGCATGTGTTCTACGTCATATGCCATTCAGTCTTAACTATGGCAAGTTCAGTAGTACTGTACCTTCTGTGTTATAGCTAAATTATTAGCTATAGCTGCTAATAGTAATTATAACAATAATAGAAACATTCTGGATACTTCTCTATAATGCATTTAAGCATTAGACCAGGGATTCTCAAACTTCACTGCACCACAACCCCCTTCTGTCAACAAAAATTACTACATGATCCCAGGAGTGGGGACTGAGACTGAGCCAACCCGAGTCTTGTTGCCCTGTGGGAGGGGAGGGGGGACAAAGCCCGAGCTCCACACTCTAGGGGAGGGGGAAGGAAGAGAACCAAAGCAAAAGCCCAAGAGCTTTGGTCCCAGGCAGGGAGTCTGTAACCTGAGTCCCAACATCCAGAGCTGAAGCCTTCGGGCTTCAGCTTCAGCCCTAGGCCCCAGCAAGTCTAAGTCAGCTGTTGACCGCAATAAAAAGGGATCATGACCTACTTCGGGGTCCTGACCCACAGTTTGAGCACCACTGCATTAGACGTATTAACCAACTCAAGAAATTAAAAATAATGATATTTGGAAATGAGTTTTGTGAACTGGGGACACTTCCAGGGACATTGTTTGCCTAAAGACACAGTACCTCATCCAGAGACTGTCTCCAGAAAAGAGGGACAAATGGTCCCCCATCACTGGGGCTCATCTGCACTGGCTCCTTGCCCAGCTGCTGCTCCCCCATAAGTCCCATTCAGACCTGCACCCAGCTGTATCATCTGTGTGCAGCACCTAGAGCTGTGCGCAGTACCTAGAGCTTCTCTCCAGCTTTGTGTTGCATACTGCTCCCCCTCTAGTCTTACAAAACTGACCACTTCTGGTTCAGGACTTTCCTCTTTATCTGGCTTGGGGAAAGGGAAGTGTAGTGAGGAAAGACTCACTCCAGCACCTTTATTGGCAAAGAAATACACCCATCTAATCTCATTCCCTTAGCCACAGGTAAGGGCAACTCCTTCTCTTTGGCCTCTTGTCAATTCTTGCATCTATTTCAGTGCAAGTGCATAATGGCCATGCGCTCAGGCTATTTCCTGGTCCTTTCCCCAAGACCAGCAGCTCAAGGTCTGTGTGTGCTGCATCCTTGCAGCATATTCAGTCTCTTCTTGGATGACATCCCCATCCCTGATTGTGAAGAGTGCTGGCAGCAAGAAGCAGTGGTGGGATTTCCTGCCCATACCCTAGTCACAAGGGTTCTGGGAGTGGTGAGGGCAGCTTTCCTCGCTACACACCTCCTAATTGGTCATGGTGAATAAGTCTGGTCATATCACATTACTGACAGTTAGATAGCATTTACACGATAACTATGTAATGTGATTCAAATTAACTAAATATGACAAGCAGTATACTTATTATATAGTCATAAGAAATTTGTTAAGACCTTATGGTGTGCAAGAAACAGATAGACACAGTCCATGCCCCCAGGTGTTTGCAGACTAAGAAATAAATGCAATATAAATAAATGCCAACTTTAATAATAGATATTTGATTTATAAGTTTGTATTATATTTCAGAATGTTTATGAATAAGTAATGTCTGGTTCCGGTGTTGAGACAAATAGCTTCATAATGCGTGCCTGGAAGCTCCAGGCCACAATTTCCATGATGAGAGAACTGAATGGGAAACCAACTTTTCACTTGAACATGTTACTGGAGGATCATTAAGATGAAAGACAAAGCAGGCAGGACTGGTAGGGAACAATAAAAGCGGATATGGCTTAGCTGTTGACAGCTGGGAGAGATGATGAGGCCAACCCATACTGGTTTTGAAAGATGATATAAAGGTAAACTGGATTTCTTGGATATGATATTGGTGGTGTGGTTGTGGTGAGGAATGTTTTGGAAGAAAAAAATAATCTGGGTGTGGTGGGGGGTTTTGGGGGGGGTTGGGAGGGGTTGTGTGTTTATTTTCAGAAAACAAAAGTCACACCAACTTTTTGTACCTGCAGTCACCAATTGGCAGGGACGCTGAAGAACGGATAGCCTCACAGCTTTTTGTTAAATAATGTTATAATAAGTAATTAACTCTTGTTCTTTGAGACTAAATTTAGGGCCAAGTTAAGTGCACTTCTTGCAGTGATTAGTGCCGATGTGTTTAAAGCCACTAAACGTCTATTATCAGAGGGGTAGTCATGTTAGTCTGGATCTGTAAAAGCAGCAAAGAATCCTGTGGCACCTTATAGACTAACAGACATTTTGGAGCATGAGCTTTCGTGGGTGAATACCCACTTCATCGGATGCATGTAGTACCACTTGCCTCTTGTCAATTCTTGCATCTATTTCAGTGCAAGTGCATAATGGCCTCAGGCTATTTCCTGGTCCTTTCCCCAAGACCAGCAGCTCAGTGCCACTACATGCATCTGACGAAGTGGGTATTCACCCACGAAAGCTCATGCTCCAAAACATCTGTTAGTCTATAAGGTGCCACAGGATTCTTTGCTGCTTAAACGTCTATTGTGTTTTCAGTAATCTCTTTTCTCATAAAAACTATGTTTTTTTTTAATTTTTGACAGCTTGAGTTAGAGGTAGAAGCTGTCAAGCTGGAGTATTCTGTCTTATGGCACCTTGGAAATAATTATTTCTTCCCCAAATGGTACCAAAACCAAACTGGCCTAGGCTAGCAGATATAGGCCCAAGAAGAACTGAGTGACAGAAGGACCTGTTTACAAAACAATTTAAATAACTCGTTTATTTTAAAAGAATAAAGTAAGTGATTTATAATCACTGGTCTTGCAGGCATCCACTCAGGTGTGTCAATTAAGAAGTTGAAGCAACATCTCTGTAACAAGTTATTAAAAATCATACTGTATTTTTGGTAGTCTTCAATAATTATTGTACCTTGAATTTTACACTGATTTCACCACATGCCAATAATTGTATCATTCTTCACTTACTAAGAAGCTTTACAAGAATAAGCAATGACTGTAAAGCTAATTTAAAAGCTTTCACGTTCTAAGTGCTGATTTAATATTCCTAGGCATGGTGTGGAGAGGTCTCTTCTTCATAGTCACTAAGAGTACCTTAAATTATATTTAAATTAGGAGCTGTCATGTACTTAAATAACTTTCAGATGATTCATTCCTATAAGAGTTAATCCTAGGAGCAGATGCAACACAGAGAGAGAAACAAAGACATAATCAGAGGCACACACCCAAGTCTGGCCTTACATGCACATGTAAATAAAGGATATGTATGTGGGGCCCAATTTTCAAACTTCTGTGCCTATATCACTGCTCTCATTTCTGCATTTGTGCCAAGATGAGCTTCCAAATTCAGGATTTGTCATGCCTTCTGCAGAAGACTCTTAAGCACCCTCAAAGAAAAGATGTTTGAGGCCTCATTTAACCTGAAAGTTACTTATAGATTCATAGATTCCCAGGCCAGAGTGAACTATTGTGATCATCAGTCTGACCTCCTGTATGACACTGGCCATAGAACTTCCCAAAAATAATTCCTAGAGTTTATCTTTTAGAAGAAACGTCCCCATTTGATTAAAAAGTTGTCAGTGATGGAGAATCTACCACAACCGTAGCTAAATTGTTCCATTGATTATTACTCTCATCTTAAAAAATGTATGCCTTATTTCTAGTCTGAATAGGACTTCTAACAGTTCTCAATTTATTTGAATTCTGTATTTGTAATTTGAGATAGTTTAGTGAAAAGGTTTCTTATAAAAAAAGCTGTGTGTTTAATTTCTAGCGTAGATATTGTCTGAAGCTCATATTCAAAATGAGAATAGCTGTTTGGAGATAAATAGGAGTGTAATCTGATAAAAACCATGTAGTATGACTGAAAGCTTTTTAGTTAAATTTGAAACGGCAGCTTTATATGAGTGTCTGTAACATATTCAGCTGTTTGGTATTTTCTAATGACCATGCATAGAATGGAAGTTTCAGAGAGTCTGAATACAAGTAGCGCTGCTATTGTTGTGAGGGTGAAAGGAGAACAAGTCATGCGTAGAGCTTTGGGATTATGCACCGTGGAAAATATTACTCTTTAGAAAAAAAATAAGGTGCTTCACTCTGTGGATTTTTCTTATTTCTGCAGAATTTAAGTTTCGCTTTTTTAAAAGTTCATAACTATTGGTTATGAACATACAACAGCCTTCTAAATGTAAAACAATGCTGTGTTCTCTTCTTTGAGACTGAAAACATGAAATAATAACAGCAAGATGTTTGAATTGTCACCATTCATAGATAATAAGGACAAAAGGGAGGAGTCCTTTATTATCAAATTCTGTTTCCTTTGCAGGTTCTTATAAATGATGATCAAGTCACCTTAGTTTTAATCTTCTCTTGGAATAGCTAAATAGATTGAATCCTGTGGCACCTTATAGACTAACAGATGTTTTGGTGCATGAGCTTTCGTGGGTGAATACTGAAGAAGTGGGTATTCACCCACGAAAGCTCATGCACCAAAACGTCTGTTAGTCTATAAGGTGCCACAGGATTCTTTGCTGCTTTTACAGATCCAGACTAACACGGCTACCCCTCTGATAAATAGATTGAGTCTATCAATTACATATTGATACCTATCAGTTAGATACTATCCATTTAGTGTGTTCCATGTTGATTTTTTATTGCTCTTTTTTCTTCATCAAAATGTCATGTGGTACCAAGTCAAATGCTTAACAAAAGTCTAATTATATTACATCAATAGTATTACCTTATCAATCAAACTTTTAATCTCGTAAAAAAGATTTCCAGTTAGTCTGGCAAGATCTATTTTCCATATATAACATTGATTAGCATTAACTATCTTACTCCCCTTTAATTCTTTATTAATCAAGTTTCGTATTTTGATCAGAATCAATGTCAGGTTGCCAGGCTTATACTTCAGTTGTTCCATTTACCTTTTTCAAAATATTGACACAATATTTGCCTCCTTCCAGTTCTCTGTAATTTCCTCAATTACAGAGAGTCAAGACTTACTGAAATCATCTTTAAATAGTCCAAAGAGCTCTTTGGCCAGCTCTTTTAAAACTCTTGGGTTCAGGATATCTGGACCAGCTGATTTAAAAATGTCTTGCTTTAGTAGCCCCTGTTTAATATTTCCTTATTACTATAGGAATAGAGAGTATTTCATCATCAATCATCAACTATTTTCCACAAATACAAAACAGAAATATTTATTGAACACTTTTCCCTTTTCTGCTTGTTATTGACAATTTTACCATGATTCTGGTAATGGACTAATATCATTGTTAGGATTTCTTTTGTTTCTAATACAGACATATAAAAAAATTCTTATTGTCCTTAACTCTGCCAGCCATAGATTTTCCCTTGTGTTCTTCTGCATCATGTATCAATTTTCTACATGTCTGATCTTCTGTTGTGTATTTATTACTATCAACTTCTTTTTCCATCAATTTGATCTGGAGTCTTTTCTTTTTCTTTTCTTTTAACTGCTTTCACTGCCCTTTTAATCCAGGTGGGTCTTTTAATCAGTGTGGCCTTTTTTGCTCAATTATGAGGTTTAGGGCACAAAATAAATATCATTAAACAATTTACAATTATCATTCATCGTAGTGGGATGTTGATTCTGAATCCTCATGATGACAATTTCAGTTTTATTTCTGAATATTTTAGCAGAAACGTCCAATAAACGTTGGGGTTTTTTAATAAAGTGTGGATGGATTTCATTGAAAGTTCCACAGAAATAAAGTTGTATTTTTTAAAAAAAGCAAATAAGTGCATGTTCTATCAAATATTGATTTTTAATCTTGATTCTCATCAAGGAGTCTGGGAGGGTGGAGAAGACCCGCAATAAAATGGAGGATAAGGGGGAAAAAATTAATTGTATGTTCTACAGTGATACCTAATTCCCTTTCCTGTGTAGATTCAGTTAATTTAGAACCCTTTAAGGTAGTATGCATAGTTTAACTATTCCTCTCCAATGTGCATTTACCAACACTGAACTGCATTTGCCATCATGTTGCTTGTTTACCTATGATGCCTAAGTATCTCTGAAGTTCCTTATAGTAGCCCTTTGTATGCTCTAAAACTAGCCAATCCAAGAAACAATTATTTTGAATGTTGAAAAATGGTTTCTCTAAACTTTGTGCTGCCATTTAACCAGTTGATAAGTGAGTAGTTGAAATTCCCTATTGGTTTTATTTTGTTAGATTTTGCTGCCTCTTTGATCTCTCTAAACACACTGAATTCAATTTCCTTTTCTTGATTCAGAGGCCTGTAGCATTGTTTTGGAATAGTATCCATATGGATTCAACTCTGTGGTCTTCTCTACTAAGAATTTTTATCTCGCTAGATTCTGCAGAATCCTTAGATACATTTCTGCTCCCCAATCCCTGTGGCCTAGTCTGTTTTTCCTGTATAGCTTGGATCAGGTCTTGTGGTATTCCACTAGTTTTTTGTTGTTCCAACACATTTCTGTAATGCTTATTATATCAAAGTCCTTCTCCAAGGCAAGGCATTCTAGTTCTCCTGTTTTAAATTGTGTTTGTATACAGAAACATAGCTTTTATTCTTGACCAAATACCTGCTTTTATTTAATTCTGTAATCTGACACTTTATGCTGATTTTACAGAATTTATCTTTGTGCTGTTATCCTGTCCTTTCTCTAGTTCAGGTATAATTTTCATTTTCCCCTTGAGTGGATACACAGATACTGTTGTACTGCCAACATCTTTAAATAGATGTCTCTGTCCAACTTACATGCCTCTCAGGTCCTGCTGGCTTTCCTGTACTCTAAGTTTAAACACTCCTCCAAAACTTTATTTTACATCCTTCCATTGCAATTAAGATGAAGCCCATCACCTCTGTATAGGCTCCTCCTTCTCCATAATGTTCCCTAGTGCATAATAAACTTCTATAAACCATAATAGACCTTCTTTGCAACATCTTCTCAACATATCGAGACTCTGAAGTTCTCTTTGTGTAGCTGGACCTGCCTGTGGAAATGAAAACATTTCAGAGAAAGCTACCGTCAAGGCCCTGGACCTAAGTCTTCTGCCTAGCAGTCAAAATTTCCAGGACCCCTCTCCCCACATCTTAATAATATCGTTAAACTGTTTATCCTTGCCTTGTAGAACAGACAAAAAGGGGATGCTAGATTTAAATGAATATCTATGGGAATCCATCAGATAACCCCACTTATCTCAAAGTGCAGTTCTCTAGTCTTGTGGGTGTTTTAGAATTTATTGTGGTTTTGACCAATCTTCATTGTGCATGTCTATGAAATCATTTCTAGAAGCACTGTGGAGGCTATAACAATTTCCAGTCTTGCGTTGCCTGTCAATTCAGTGAAGGTCTGGGTCTTGGGGAAAATATTTTACATACCCCTGGGCCCCAAACACCATTGTGGTTGGAGGCACTCAGCTGTAAATTATTGTACAGTGATTTAGTTTAACTCCTTGGCAGTGGCACCTGGGATTTCCAGATGCTAAGTGCTAATGCATGATTTAAAAGTCTGCTTGCTTCTTGTTCTCTTTGAATGGTGCGGCTCTTGTCTGGTTGCTTGAAACATCAAGGTCAATTTGAGGTCAAACTAAAGACTAAACCATGTGATGTGAACAGCTGTGGCTGTGCTAAGTTGTGTGCATGAAAGGGGTTATACTATGTGTTGTGAATATATTTGACTAGACCATATGCTGTTCCTCCTTTCTTAGTTTTCTCTGAATGTTTCTGAATATGAAGTCTATGAGATAATTGGAGATTCTCTGAAACCACACATCAGTCAATCATAGATATTTTTCTCCAGCAACAAAAAATCTTTGCAAGGCCTCATTATAGGAAAAGAACATGAAGAGGATACCTACTTGGAGAAATGAAGTTGCATTAGATAATACTGTGTTGCTACTTCTAGCCATGAATTTAAAATCTAAAAACCTATCCCAAGCTGGTCAGAACAGAAAACTATTCTTTCTGTACAGCTAGGTGGCTTTGTATTTATTTTACATGACAGTAGAACTCAGATCCCTGTCGGAATGATGTTCCCCTTGTACTTGCCCATAAAGCATGAAAATTAGAATGAGAAAAAGAGAGAGAGAAAGAAGAGGAGAAAAAATTCAGATAAAGACAAAAAAGGAGAGAGGAAGGAAAAGACCTTAGCAAATAGTGTGAAGGTTTATGGGATTGAGAGTGGGAGAAGGTGTGGGATCTGCTAGTCAGGTGGGAGGGGAGTTCTCAGAAGTAGGTTGGTAACTATTGCAGTAGCATGCGTCACTTGTGGTGTGCTCGGACAATTTTAATTTATTCCTCACAGCTAGATCTGCACATCTCTGCACTCAAGAAGACAACTTTGGTCCTTGTTCTAGCCTTATAGAAAGCCATGAACTCTTTGCTGATAACTTCTGGGCAGGATCTGAGACCAGAACTTCAACTTCTTGACTGTAAAGCCTCATTAGTCCTCTTCGTGTTTTAATGTTTTATTTAGCTAATGTGCAGGACTGATTTTTCTTTATTAATATTTTCAACCCTGAGCCAGTTTAATAGTATGTGCTTACTTTTGCAGAGCTAGGAAAAGACCTCTCTTACTTTGAGATCAAGTTTTTTCTATATTCAAAGAGACAAACCCTGTTCTTGAGGAAAATTCATGATTTGATGGTGTAAACATAAAAAATAATCATAAACTTTGCTAGTGTGAGCCCAATATGGCAAAAAGCATCTTGCATTTCACCATGGATTAGTAAATAGGCATAGCATAAGAATGGCTGTACTGGGTCAGACCAAAGGTCCATCTAGCCCAGTATCCTGTTTACTGACAGTGGCCAATGCCAGATGCTCCAGGGGGAGTGAACCTAACATGTAATGATCAAGTGATCTCTCTCCTGCCATCCATCTCCACCCTCTGACAAACAGAGCCTAGGGACACCATTCCTTATCCCATCCTGGCTAATAGCCATTAATGGATTTAACCTCCATGAATGTATCCAGTTCTCTTTTAAATGCTGTTATAGTCCTAGCCTTCACAACCTCCTCAGGTAAGGAGTTCCATAAGTTGACGGTGTGCTGTGTGAAGAAGAACTTCCTTTTATTTGTTTTAAACCTGCTGCCTATTAATTTCATTTGGTGACCCCTAGTTCTTGTATTATGGGAATAAGTAAATAACTTTTCCTTTTCTACTTTCTCCACATCACTCATGATTTTATATACCTATATCATATTCCCCCTTAGTCTCCTCTTTTCCAAGCTGAAAAGTCCTAGCCTCTTTAATCTCTCCTCATATGGGACCCGTTCGAAACCCCTAATCATTTTAGTTGCCCTTCTCTGAACCTTTTCTAGTTCTAGCAGATTAAAGATACTCACAGTTATCCTTGATGAATAATTCTTTTTTTGCATTATTTAAATATGTTTATTTGCATTTTCTGTCAGATTGTGAAATATAATACAACTCAAGAATGACTGGCAATAAAGTAACATCAACTACCAAAAATTAATTTCCTCAGTGGTTTCTGAAATTTTTTGTTAGCCTAGAGAGTTAATTTTATGTGTTTAGTGCAATCATTTATAATCTCTTGGTTTATGGGAAAGAATTAGAGTTATTATCTATTAAATTATCCATGAAAATTTGACACTATTCTAGACCAAACAAACCCTGGGGCTTGCTGATTTTCCCAGTATGAAACATCTGTGACTTCAGCTTGAGAGAACTTAATATTGTCTAATTAAATTTCCAAGATTTATAAGGCTCAAGTACTCTGTTATTAGAAACCTGAAAATTAGAGCAAAAATTTAAAATTGCAGTTTACTGAAGTTTATTTAAAAATATTTTTAACAGCACCATTTGTTCCTAAAGACTATTGGCTTGTAATTGGTACAGATTACCAGATCATTTACTGTATTCTGTAGCAGCAGGAGTTTGGGAAAAAAACATGCTCCCTGTAAATCTGCTAAGTCGCTCTCTTCAGCTTCAGTAATTAAAAATATTGTATTGAAAATGATGGGGTAATTATAAGATTATTTTCATGTCCTAATTTGATGTTAGTTTAAATTCCCTCACAGAAGCTACAGAAGCAAAAACTCCACTCTTTTGTCTTCTATTCTATGATACTCCCAAACAGATCCAACTCAAAATGTGATGCAAAGCTAATTCAAGTTAGTGTTGAACTTGGGTCTGAGAGGCAAAAGCACAATGAGCTATCAGACATTTTTCTGCTTGGCTTAAGACTGGAATTTTATAATTATAAGGTCTTATATAGCATCTTCCACCATTGGGTCTCAACATGCTTCACAAACATTAATCAGTTAAACTACAGAGCACCTTTGGATCTAGGCATTGTAAGCATTATTACACTCAAATATATAAACATATTAGTAAGGTTGCGAAATCAATCACTGAAAAGTTAGGAAATGCCAAAATTAAGGTTGCCAATGCAACTGTAATTCAACCAGCTTGTGCATATTCATTATGGTACAGTTTTTAGTTACATGACTGTATATGATTTCTTCCACAGAATTCCTCCCTCATTCAATGCAGAATACATGGTGTTCACTTAATAAGCAGCTATTCAATATTTTGTTTTCTCCTCTTCATTCAATGTGTGGCCTCACCTCATTGACTGCACACTATTCAAACCTTGCTGTGAAGACAGAATTATTAATTTCCTCATGGAATTTGCTATGCCACTTACCATATCTGAGTGCATCACAAACATTTATTAATTTATCGTCACAATATCCTAGGAAGTGAAAGGGTGATATTATCCCTATTTTACATATGGAGAATTAAGGCACAGGGCAGATGGGAACTGTAGTTCCCAAGGTGTATGTGCGCTAGTGCTGCTCGACTTAACACGGTAAAAATAGTAGTGTGGCTGCAGCAGCACAGGTGGTGCTTTGGCTAGCCACCCAAGTACAATCCCACCTGGCCTCCTGGGTACATACAAGCCTGAGCTTCAGCCAGTGCCATTGTGGCCACACTGCTATTTTTAGTGTGCTATCTCAAGCAGAACTAGCACGTTTGTGTACCTGAGCTGGAAATTACATCTCCCAGCTTCTGTATAGACATATAAATAGACAGATTAAGATCAAAATTTCCTACTCATTTGGGTTACCTGATTTTTTTTTCAGAATACTTAGCATTACATATCATTTCATGTGTTCAAAGCAAAGCACTCATAGAATACGTTTGTAGCGTGAGTGATCATTCTGAAGTCCAGCACCCAGAAAATGAGGAACACACACTTAGTGACCACATATGAAGAATGTGAGTGTAAGTGACTTGTCTGGCATCACATGAAAGCTTTGTAGTAGAGGCAGAGATAGAGTCCAGTTCCCTAGGCACCATTCAATTCTTGCCTTGACAATAAAACTGTACTTTCTGTTTCCTTCTTCATTCACTACACACCTTCCAGCACCAGGAAGGTGAGGGCAGACTTGCCTCATGCTTGTTTCATGTTCCTTGAATGGGTCCTGCGGAAAGATGGTCCCTGTTGACCCCTCTCCCTATGGAACTTGTCAGTGGGCCCTTGCCATGAGAGCCTCCACGGCCTGTCCCCGACCTGCCACTTGAGCCAGCTGCACAATATCCAGCTCATCCTCCTCTGAACTACAGCCAGAGAACATCTGTACATGTGTATGCTTCATACCATCCATTTCCTCACTCTCATGTCCTGCCCTGACACCAAGTGCAGTGAGTCACCTGTGTTATGCTCAAACAAAGCACGAGATCTTTTACAGGGGAGAAGGCAACATGCCACATTTATTGAGAATACAGCAGTTAGCATATGCTTTTCAATCACACACAGACACACACAGTCCTGCCAGTCGATGTTTATAGTTACCAGTGCAGAGTCTGGATCAATCTAGTGGCCAGCCAGATTGGTCACAGAGGGGAGCCGGGCTCTGTCAGTCGCAATCCAATGCTCCTGGAGTTGTGGCAAGATGAACCCAAAGTCCCATGGCAAAGCGCCTTGTTCTTATAGTCCTTTTTCTCTGTTGTAGTCCATGGATTTTGCTGTGTCAGTTTGTGACCGGTTACTCCTTAATCGGTATTATCTTCTGATGTTATCATTCCAGAGCACCTCCAAGAGGGCCATCCTGTCCTTTTGATTTAATCAATTGTCTTCTCTTTAGGGGTGCCAGCCTCCACCTCAGGGTCGTCAGTCTGCCTTTCCTCAGTCATAGATGCACATTGATGGTTCTCTGGCATGGATAAGTCTGTTAAATTTCGTCACTCCTCCTCCCTTGACTGTATGGCTCCGACAATGGCATTCACACTATATCTTTTCCTGATGCATGCATTCCTCATTCACACAAACGGTCTTTTACAGAGACCTTCCAAGGTATACAAACAGCAGTGTTTTATATTGAGCAAGAAAGGCATTAGAAACTAAACCACCCTAAATCTTGTAATCAAAGCTGTTCACGCTGTGGCTTGGCTCGGGCCTTCAGCATTCCTCTAATCTAATTAACATAGACACAATACACGACCCTGTCTTTTACTCACTAAACCTTAAAACAAAGACATGACTAGAGGAAAGTTTATAATGCATATAGGAAACAAGACCCCATCTTTTATAATACAACTTATCCTAAAACAAAGAGTGACCATAATCAGTCATAAGGACTGTTCTTGTCTGTCTCTGCCTTAACATCAGTACAGACACTGGCAGTCTGCCAGATGCGTTTCTACCAATGCCCCAAATGGTCATTCCTTTCTGCTATTCAAAAAGGGTGGCTGACAGGATAAACTATGGCCTTTAATACAAATATGAAATCCTACCCCTACACGAGGAGGGTGAGGAACTCTGGTGGGCCAGCTTGTAGTCCATTGTGATTCCACACCTGCTGGAGATATTAGCTGGTGGCTCCTCCATGGGGCCATGAGCTCAGGCATGTACCTGGCGTGGTTCATGAACTCCCCTGACACCTGTCCATTTTGCAGCAAAAAGGAGACCATGGTGCACATCTGTGTAGGGTATGTCAGGTTGCAGCCCCTCTTCTACCTTCTCCAGAACCTCTGACTGAGGTTCTGGCTGCAATTTTTCCCATAACTCCGATCTATGCACACCCCATCTGTGGTCCCACAAAATCACAGGACCTCCTTATCAACCTCCTCCTGGCACTGGCCAAAATGGCCATGTATGATCCCAGGGAAGGCAGCTGGATGGGGGGGTGGGATGTTCTGTGACTGTGGGGCCTATGTCAACTCCCTTGTCAGCTCACATCTCCAGGCACATATGGACTCCATGGATACCTTTGAGGAGCACTGGGCACTGTCCAGGGTTCTGTGCTCAGTGCCACCCTCTGGATCCTTGATTATTTACCTCAGACCTCACTCCCATTCCTGTTTCTTCATTTTTTGTCCCCAGAAATCAATTGTAGCCTGGACTCAGTGGTTCCTCTTCCCTTGACGGGGTGGGCCTTTAGTTATGAGCAGGCCTAGATCCGCCCGCTCCCAGTACTACACATAGTACACACTTCCCAAATTCTGCAATAAATGAGACAGATATCCTACAGACAACAGGTTTACTACTTTACTACACAACTTTGAGGCATCTTCTGCCCTAAAGACCTTATAGTCCATGTAGACAAGATTGACAAAGTGTTGGAGGGGAACCAGAGAGAGGAATTGATATGCCCAAGGTTGCAGTGAGTCAGTGGCTGAGCTGGAACAGAACCTAACTGTTGAGTGTGACAGACTGACAATATCTTTCAATATCCTGGACAAAACATATGGAATTAAAATATTGTTTTAATTGTGTGGGGTGTGGAAGGGCAGTTCCTGCCAGAGTCCGTATTACGGTTGGGATGATCTCTGGTTAGCTTATTAGCATTCATGTACATACCTTTATATAACTTAGGGAACACCATGATCAGGACCAAAGTAAAATAATCACAGTTATTATCCATGACTGTTTTATTATAAAAGAAGGGAAAAGAAAATATTAAACAAAATAACCCAAATGCCACAACACAAATGGTAAATTGGTTACTTCTGTTAGAGTCCCTTCTGCATGGTCTCTGTGGAGAGCTTTTAGGTGAGATTACACCTTTGAGAGTGGACCAGCTTTAGAAGTGTTCTTCATTTAATAAATTAAGACAAAGAATATATTTTCCCAAAATTATCTTGAGTCCAGTCTGTTTGTGTGGGGGCAAAAATAATTTAAGTTCAGGTGAAACTTGTCTAGATATTAATAATAAGTAGTCAGTTTGTAGATGGGCAAAATAAGCAATCTTAATTAAATCCTACTAAATTAAAGTAACTATTTAAATCAGTTACTTAGAAGAAGCCACTTAAAGAGCTGTCTTGAGAAAGGCCAGTTAAGCCAGTATTACCGCTATTTCTCTGTTTACCAATGTTTAGTCTCTGCCTCCTCTCCATGAATACATGGTCTAACTATATCTGATAAACTGGAGAAACTGTGCAGTATTTTAAATTAGAACAGCACTTACATATCCCAATAAAATAATTGCAAGACTTTTAAATCTAATCTCATAGCAGGGTCTTCGTTTATTTTATCTCATCAATCCATCTTGAAGTTTTGGGAAGGTTTCTTTAAGTAGGTCTCTTCTTGAGTCTTTGTTTTTTTTTTCTTAACTGTCCTGGCAGCATGCTGGTAGAGATGGACAGAATCAGTTGATGAGTGCTTGCTGTTTAAACAGGGTAGCAGTATGAGTGAATGAGGGTGCTCACTTGAGAGGTTTTTATACTCTTCTCCTTCCTATTTCCCAGAAAATTATAAGAAAACACATCTCCTCCAGTTTATTTAAATTCAGAATTGCTTGGTGTCACTCTTTTATTGGCTCCATACCTTTAGGGTTGGCCTAGGTGACAACCTTAGCACCTGATTATGCAGGCTTGCATATGCTTTTGTTCTTTGTGTGACAGGAAAGCACCAGATAACTTTTAAAGTTAGTTTTAACTTTCTTTGTATTCAGTCCATTTTCTGAGATATTCTTTCAGTTTTATTAGAGTTTGACAGAAAATGAAATTCTATTTTCAAAAAATCCAAAACTTCTGTTCCTTATATTAAAAGTTTTTAAAATACTGTTTTAATGTTAAATAATTCTTAAAGAGAGTCTTTATGTTACATATTATTATAGAAGTTATTAAGTCTACATGACAATTTTTGGAAAGATGTAAGAGGGTCCTATCTCCTTGAGTTGGATGAGAGTTGCTTGAGCATTGCCCATAATTAATTAATTCCCCATTAATATACATATTCTATACTCAAATGGCATCTGACATTAGTAATTCATTAAGCAAGATTATTAAATTCCATGTTGGTACATAATACATTTAATCATTCACATAGCAATGATATTATGAATTTTATTAGGATATTTGCATTTAGCTAGCATATTTGCAAGTATGCATTTCACAAGGGTGTTTGCCATTTCAACATTTAGGAAATAAAGAAGAAGGTTTAAAATATTTCCAAGTACATGTGTTTTCTCTAAAGTGTTTAGAAAACAAGGTTTTCTTTAAAAACAAAGAAAGAAAGAGGAAGAAGAAGGTAGGTACAGCCCACTTTGTTACCTAGATTTATTGCTCTGATAACACATTCTTACATTCCATTTCGAGTCAAGACAAGAGACTCTTACGGATTTGTTGTCTCTTGACTCAGGCTCTTCAAAGTGAAAAATCTGTTTGTTATAACAATTAAACTTCTATTAAATATTTTGTACAAAGGACAAATTCCAATAGCTAATAATATATCTTTTAAACTCAGCACAAAAGAAAATAGTATAAACGTAAAAACAAGGTAACATTTAAAACACAGCTTTTCTGAGTTTGTATAACACTCTTAGGAATAATAAACATGGTTCGATGGCTAAAGAGGGGTAGTCTTCCTAACATTTTCTTGTCCTTCAAAGATAAAGTAGAAGCCTGCTGGAATTCCTTTGCTTATATTTGATATAATTAAATAAAAATAATATATTAATGTGCCCTTCTCCAAGCACCATATGTATCAAAGTAATGATAATAGGCAAGCTTCAGTAAAGGCACTGGAAAGTTTAATGACCAACAAAAAATATAATCATTTTATTAACATCATTTCTGCATCAATAGTAGAATCTGGCCACCACAATCCTTTAACAGTCCTGTATCTGGCTCTACATCTATGTGCTTCACTCCCCTAGCCAGTTTCTGAGAGAGAGTAACTGGGCCGAGGTAAGGCAAACCTCAAATCTGTGTCTGTACTCTTCTTAGAACCTTGAGCACAGTCTGATTTTCTCATCCGAGCTCTGTACTCAGGTTTGGGAGACTTGTTACCACAAAGGGCTCAATTTCATAAGCATTCTTCAGTTTGTGGCAAAAGTAAACAAACCAGTATCTACTTTAGATACATCAGCACTGTGCTTCTTGAAGGCTACTTATAGAAGGAAAACCAAATCCCACAACACCCACCAGTCCATCAATGGAAACATTTCTTCTGATTTCCAGAATCATGTTGAGTCCTCATCCCACCTCAAATCTATTCAAAAGTCAGCTGCTGCTAAGGTCTTCTTCCTAACTCATTGCTCTGACAATGTCACCCTCCCTCTACCAACACATCAGACACCAGCACTTCTTGCCTTTTCTTTCAAACCATTCACAATTTAGCCCTCCCCTACTATTTGACCTTAGTTTTTATCACAAAGTGGTCAGAGCAAAGAGAATTCCAGTCTCTATTGCCTGATTCTCACCTTTGCAACGCACACTTCCATGCTTGCTCCTATGCTACCCTTTATGTGGGAAAAGTTCCCAGTCAAAATCTGGAAAGCCACCATCTTATCCTCCAAGTTCCTCCTCAAAACACACCTCTTTACAACATATACTGTAAACTACAATTGAATAATGGCAAATTGTGATTATTACTGCTGACTGGCTAAGGATTATGCACATCCATTTTTTAACCCTGTCTTTCTCACCCCTGCCCCAACTCATCTAAATTAAGTCTTATCTTTTACACTCTACGCTCTTTTGGGAAGGAACCATCATTTGCTATATGTTTGTCAAAGCAGCAAAGAGTCCTGTGGCACCTTATAGACTAACATTCTTTTGGAGCTTTCGTGGGTGAATACCCACTTCGTCAGATGCATGTAGTGGAAATTTCCAGAGGCAGGTATATATATGCAGGCAAGCTAGCAAGTTTCATTTCCAGGGGCAGGTATATATATGCAGGCAAGCTAGCAAGTTACTATATGTTTGTCGATAGCCTATTACATTGTGGCCCCAATCTAGTTGGCATCTTGGCACAACAGCAATATTCATGTTAGAAAATCACCATCATCTGCCTTGTCAAAGTATCACCCAACATTTTTGCAATACAATATAAATGTTTGATGATAATCACAGTAACGAAAAATGCTGCCATAAAATTTCTCTTCTTTACATTAAGAAAAATGAAAATGAGTGAACTGGTTTCCCTTTACATGTGATAGAAATCCTGAATGTGTTCTGTGTCTCTCCTCCTGATCTTGTAGACTCATAGACTCATAGGTCAGAAGGGACCAATATGATCATCTAGTCTGACCTCCTGCACAAGGCAGGCCACAGAACCCTACCCATCCACTTTTATAACAACCCCTAACCCAGGACTGAGTTATTGAAATCCTCAAAACTGGTTTGAAGACCTCAAACTGCAGAGAATCCACCAGCAAGCGACCCATGCCCCACGCTGCAGAGGAAGGCGAAAAACCTCCAGGGCCCCTGCCAATCTGCCCTGGAGGAAAATTCCTTCCCGACCCCAAATATGGCGATCAGCTAAACCCTGAGCATGTGGGCAAGACTCACCCACCAGCACCCAAGAAGGAATTCTCTGCAGTAACTCAGTTCCCATCCCATCCAACATCTCCCCGCAAACCACTGAGCAGACTTATCAGGTGATAATCCAAGATCAATTGCCCAAATTAAACTATCCCATCATAACATCACCTCCATATACTTATCAAGTTTAGTCTTGAAGCCAGATAAGTCTTTTGCCCCCACTACTTCCCTCGGAAGGCTGTTCCAGAACTTCACTCCCCTAATGGTTAGAAACCTTCGTCTAATTTCAAGTCTAAACTTCCTAATATCCAGTTTGTACCCATTCGTCCTCGTGCCTACATTAGTACTAAACTTAAATAATTCCTCTCCCTCCCTAACGTTAACCCCCTGATATATTTATATAGAGCAAGCATATCCCCCCGCAGCCTTCTTTTGGCCAGGCTAAACAAGCCAAGCTCTTTGAGTCTCCTTTCATAAGGCAGGTTTTCCATTCCTCGGATCATCCTAGTAGCCCGTCTCTGGACCTGTTCCAGTTTGAATTCATCCTTCTTGAACATGGGACACCAGAACTGCACACAATATTCCAGATGGGGTCTCACCAGCGCCTTATATAACGGTACTAACACCTCCTTATCCTTGCTGGAAATACCTCACCTAATGCATCCTAAAATCACATTTGCTTTTTTAACAGCCATATCACATTGGCGGCTCATAGTCATCCTGCTATCGACCAATACCCCAAGGTCCTTCTCCTCCTCCGTCGCTTCCAACTGATGCGTCCCCAATGTATATCTAAAATTCCTATTATTAATCCCTAAGTGCATGACCTTGCACTTTTCACTATTGTATTTCATCCTATTACTCTTACTCCAGTTCACAAGGTGGTCCAGATCTTCCTGAATAGTATCCCTGTCCTTCTCCGTGTTAGCAATACCCCCCAATTTCGTGTCATCCGCAAACTTTATTAGCACATTCCCGCTCTTTGTGCCAAGGTCGGTAATAAAAAGGTTAAATAAGATCGGTCCCAAAACCGATCCTTGAGGGACTCCACTAGTAACCTCCTTCCAGCCTGACAGTTCACCCTTCAAGACGACACGCTGGAGTCTCCCCTTTAACCAGTTCCTTATCCACCTTACAACTTTCATATTCATCCCCATTTTTTCCAATTTAACTAACAGTTCCCCATGCGGAACCGTGTCAAACGCCTTACTGAAATCGAGGTAAATTAGATCTACCGCATTTCCTTTATCTAAGTAATCCGTCACCTTCTCAAAGAAGGAGATCAGATTGGTTTGGCACGATCTACCTTTAGTAAATCCATGTTGCAGTTCGTCCCAATTACCATTGACCTCTATGTCCTTGACTACTTTTTCCCTTACAATTTTTTCCAAGACCTTACACACTACAGACGTCAAGCTAACAGGCCTATAATTACCCGGATCACTTTTCTTCCCTTTCTTAAAAATAGGGACTACGTTAGCAATCCTCCAGTCGTACGGCACAACCCCCGAATTTATCAATTGCTTAAAAATTCTCACTAACGGGCTCGCAATTTCACGCGCCAGTTCCTTTAATATCCTCGGATGGAGATTGTCCGGGCCCTCCAATTTTGTCCCATCAAGCTGTTCAAGTTTGGCCTCTACCTCAGATGCAGTAATATCCACCTCCATATCCACATTCCCGTGTATTTGTGTATTCATGCTCTACATAAGACTCCCCTAAAGGAAATTGACAAATTGGTTGTTAGTATAGGGCATTTCTAAATAAGAACACTGTCATAAACAGATAGTTAAGGGTTAATGTGTCTTTTACCTGTAAAGGGTTAAGAGCTCAGTGAACCTGGCTGACACCTGACCAGAGGACCAATGGAGGGACAAGATACTTTCAAATCTCGATGGAGGGACGTCTTTGTTTATGCTGTTTGTTTTGTTCTTTGTTCGCTCTTGGGAGGGCCAGACGTGCAACCAGGTCTTTCTCCAATATTTCTGAAACAGTCTCTCATGTTCAAAATAGAAAGTACTAGCTAGAAAACGCGGATTAGTCTTATGTTTGTTTTCTTAACTTGCGAATGTGTATTTTGCTGGAAGGAGTTTTACCTCTGTTTGCTGTAACTTTTAATCTCAGGTTAAGGGGGAGGAAGTCCCTCTAGTCTATATGAGCTGAATACCCTGTAAACATTTTCCATTTTGATTTTACAGAGATAATTTTTACTTTTTCTTTCTTTAATTAAAAGCTTTCTTTTTAAGAACCTGATTGATTTTTTTCCTTGTTTAAGACCCAGGGGGAGTGGGTCTGAACTCACCAGGGATTGGTGGGGGGAAGGTGGGGGGGGAAATATTAATTCCTCTCTGTTTTAAGATCCAAGGAGTTTGGATCAGTGTAATCCCTCAGGGTAACCCAGGGAAGGGATAGTCTGGGAGGGGGAAAGGAAGGGGAATTGTTTATTTTTCTTTGTTTTAAGACCCAAGGGGTTTGGGTCTTGGGTTGCCCAGGGAAGATTTGGGGGAAACAGGAAGTGTGCCAAAACACTATATTTTTGGCAGGTGGTGGCACTATCAGATCTAAGCTAGGAATTAAGCTTAGAAGGGTACATGCAGGTCCCCACTTTTTGGACGTTAAAGTTCAAAGTGGGAAAAATACCTTGACAAAACACAGTTAGATATTTCTTCATTTGAAACCAAGAGAAGAATTAGAAAACCTGAACTTAAATTATAGTAATAAACAAATTTTGTCCATTACTAATAAGCCATTATTGTAATAAATGAATGCTGCCCAATAAGAATACGGAAACCTTTTATTTAGTGTGATTGAGAATGTAAAGGAGCTTTAGATTTGTACACTCTAAGTCGCTTTTAAAAGAGAAAAATGTCACTGTATATCTGCTGTTAATTAGAAATATCTAAATTATTCCCCCTTGAAATTCTTAATAAATCATTCAGTTCATTATTTCTTCTCAGATGTATTTGATTGTTTGTATTTGTATGAAGCAACACTGATATCCAGTGGACAGATAAATTTACAGCATGTGTATTTTCTATAGATACCTCACCAATGGGTTTATCTCCACCCACAAATATTATGGTTTAGAGCTATCTAACCATAATTGAAAACCATGTGAAATATGAAAAATAAGCAAGGCATTACATTACATTTTTCACCTTAGCCCATTTGCTTTTCCTAGATTAGAAAGAATGTCTTTAGCAGTGTTTTGTACAGGAGCAGGCAAACTTTTTGGCCCAAGGGCCGCATCAGCCCCCTCCTCCTATTTGCCCCCCCTCCGGGACTCCTGCCCCATTTAACCTCTCCCTGTTCCCTGACAGCCCCTCTGGGACCCCTGCCCCATCCACACACCCCTGCTCCCTGTCCTCTGACTGCCCCCTGCTGCCCCATCTAACCCCTCTCCTTCCTGTCTACTCCCTAGAACCCCTGCCCCCAATCAACCCCCTGTTCCCCCCTAACTACCATCCACACCCCCACCCCCGGACAAACCCCCCAAACTCCCCTGCCCTCTGTCCAACCCCCCTTGCTCCCTGCCCCCTTACCATGCTGCCTGGAGCACCGGTGGCTGGCGGTCCTACCGCCACTGCGCAGCACAGAGCACCGGGTCAGGCCTGGCTCTGCAGCAGCTGCACTGCCCCAGGAGCTCACAGTCCCACCACCCAGAGCATTGCGCTGGCAGCAGAGTGAGCAAACTGAGGCTTCAGGGGAGAAGGGACAGCAGGGCCACCGCGCAGCACAGAGCACCAGGTCAGGCCTGGCTCTGCAGCAGCTGCGCTGCCCCAGGAGCTCACAGCCCCACCACCCAGAGCATTGCGCTGGCAGCAGAGTGAGCAAACTGAGGCTTCAGGGGAGGGTCTGGGGGCTAGCCTCCCAGGCCAGGAGCTCGGGGACCAGGCAGGACGGTCCCGCAGGCCATAGTTTGTCCACGCCTGGTTTAGTAGTAGAACAGAAAAAATAAATAAATTGTGTAATCTCACAGGAAGAACGGCAGATATTTCAGTAATATGAAGTGTGTTGGGGATAGAGGGAATTTGGATACAAACACCTGCCTCTTAGACATATTGAAACAATGTACTTAAAGTCAGAATATTCTGAAATTAAGAGGAGTGCACACTTGGATTTGTAACTGCCTTATTGGTATGCAATAAATGCACTGATTTTTCTATAGTCTGGAATCAATGAGACTGTTGCCATGCTAGTTTTCAGTGTCTGTGACCACCATTCAGGGTGTAACGAGTTGATCCGAATAACAGTATTTTATCCTTGTGGAGAAGTGGAAATACACTTGGTGAGGAAAGCACATACTCTTTTCAGTTTATTGAAAAATTATCAACGTTATTTTACTTCCATCTGAGAGTCACCTTATGACCTTACATTTCTACAGTGCCTGTTTTTTGGAACTACTTAAATGATAAAAAGATTGTTCCTTCCCCTAATAGCTAGTCATCCCTACCTGAGGTAGATCTACTATCTGATTTGAGAATGTGTGATGTACTAATGCAGCATTGCCAACAATTGCAATTTTATCATAAATCTCATGATAGTGTGTTCCTCTTAAGACCCCAGATCCTGGAATCATGGGATAACATGAGAATCTCAGGGATAGTGGGGAGTTGGTTTTGTTTTTAACCAAGTTATTAGTTCTCATGGCTGCAAAGAAATGCTGGGTGACTTGAGGACAAACTAAAGGGTCAAAAAACATAAAAAGAAAAAGAAACCCAAACTTTATTTTTGAAAAACAAATTGTGGTTTTTAAGTCAATCTCATGAGTTTTGGGGGCTTGACTCATGTTGTTTGGAGTTGGCAATAGAGCTAATATTCCCACGAGGTTTTTGTCTGTAGGAAGAATCATTAGGTTAATAAGCACAAATGTAAAGCCTGTGAGTAAGACATTGCCCTCAATCCATGTTTGCAAGTCCCATCAATGTCATTAATATGAGTAAGGAAGAGATTGACTGTAATGTCTGATGAAAATGGCAAATCCTCTGCTCGGCACCTGGTCTGAGTAAAAAGACTGAGCAATGAGAACATATGTAGGGGAAAGGAAGGAATTCGTCCTCCATGCCAAGCTGTGACCACAGACCTGATTTGCTGATGTCTGGAGTACGCCTTGTGATCTCCTCTCCTATGCAGTGGCAGATTCCCTAGCCTGCTCATGCCCTGCTTTCTGCATGCTATCACATAGGGGCCCCTGTGGAGCTGAGTTCCATGCGATACATGGCATACAAACTCTACATGGCATTCTCTCCCAGAATCCTGTCCACTCCCTCCTTGCACATTTGAATGTCACCAGTTCCACTGTTGAATGATGTTCAAACAGAGGACCTAGAGAAGTAGAGGTAGGATTTGCTAGTGTATGTAATTTACACATTAAAAATCCCTTAATTCCTTCTGGCTACTGAAAGTGGAAAGTAGCTTGAGAAAAGGAGGAGGCTTCACTATCACGGTCACTTTATTTTACCTCTTCTCCAAGGATGGGTGGACTTGAGTTTCTTGTTGCTCTCATATTCTGGGACTATAGTTCCACCAGTGGCTTCTCTACCAGGTCCAACTCTTAAAAAAGGTACTCTCCACATTTTTTGTTCACTTGCTTACAGCTTCCATCATGCTTCATGCAGAAGAATGCATAGCTATTAAAGGCTGCTCTGCTGAAGTCCACATATAGAGTGGTCCAAATTTTATGAAAATGTGACAACTTTTCACAAAAAAATGTTTTAAACCAGCACTAGTACATATATTAACATAATCTGCTCACAATAGGCAGAACATATAAATCACTTTTTATAAAACCTCACACTGTTCCAATAAAAAAATATATAGTGATAGTCCAGTATTGAGAAAATGCTTGACCAGAGGCCTTTGCTCTGTGTGCTGAGAGAGCAGACTATCTGTTTGTTGGATTGTCAAAGGAAATGAGTTCCACAGCATGGACACTTCCATCTCCACTGTAGCCACCCCTATAATGCACGGAGCTCAGGTGTTACATGCTCACAGCAACCCACTCTACTAATTAGACGGACCTCTCTATATTCAAACTACTGAGTGGTCATCAAGGGTAACCCTAAAATTGAATGAAGAAGGGAATAGAATTCCACATGAAGGCTGTTGAGGCACACAGATATGAAAAAATGGAATTAAATTAGTATACTCAAGCTTGGAAAGGATCCAAGGAACCAGATGAATCCTAAATTGCCCTGCTGCGACCCTCTTAATAACTTTTTCCATAAAAGGAGAGGTTCAAGATAGAGTGGTAAACAGAAAATCTGTTAATAATGAATGATAGCTTCTGAAGCAAGGCCTCTTAAGCTACTGCTTGCTTAAGATTGACATTTTTTTTTGGTTAATGTGTTTATTTACTATATCTTTTTTCTTCAAGTCACTTCAAGTCTACTGATAAAACTAGGACAAATTACATAGCCAGGCTATTTCTGTTTATTAGGTAGTATACAATTCAATCATTATATCAACTCAAAATACGAATATTTACCAAAGAGAGCATGATAGAACTGATATCAAGGACATCCATTAAGCAGACAGCTTCACTGACCTTGGTCATTTATACAAGCTGTTGGGGAAAAACAAGGACAATGAAAATTCAAAACTATGCCATTTTTGCAGATTTGTGCAAATTAGAGAAGAATTTTGTAATGAGTCTCGCTTTAATCAGGCAATAAACAAACAATGGAACAAACAATGCCAGATAAATTTGTATCATTTATCTTCCCTGACTAATATTCTGTGTGCAGTGTACTGTAAATATAATATGGCAAAAAAATTAAGAGTGGTTATTGAAATTAACAGTGGTTATTGAAATGTAGAGGCCACATTTAGGCACCTAAATAAAAGTTTCTTTGATTGTCAGAGAAACTGAGCACCCACAACTCTCATTGAATTCATTGAGTTGTTCATGCTCTGAAAAATCTATCCTTTTTTATTTAGATGGTTAAATGTGGAAGTGCAGCGCTTGGATTTAGCTTCTCCTTACTCACACTTGCATGCTGCAGACTACCATGCACCACTGACTTTCAGGAATGCTGTCAAAAAGCATTGCCAGTTGGAATTAAAGAAAGGAGACATTACATATGAGGAAGACAGCACTAGTGGTAGTAGCCATCCATATTTAAACAAACAAATGTTTAATTACAGCAGGGCTAAGACAGTGAAAGGTAAAAAGGCTTTTTGAACATAATCTCATTTGATCTTCCTGTTTCACTAGTCTGCTCTCCAACAGTTTGTGACTAAACATAGAACAAATAGCTTCTATGCATAAATATGCATGGCTAATATGAACAAACTGAACTAAAGGGGGAGTGAATGGTGAGTATAGAAAGCAATATTTAAAAGAAGAGGGATAACATCATGTGACCATAAATGATCTTTAATTTAAACCATTAAGCCACTAGACAGAGGTATTGATCTCATTAACAGGAAGCCCATAATGAGCGGAAAGGTTCAATAAAATAAATACCTTCTTGTTGACACAATGTTGGCACAGGACTCAGGCAGTGTACGTGAGAGACTCAATAACAAGTCTGATCTCATATCATGTATTTTCTAAATACTCCCATTTATGATCAGATATGCTTGGGATAGTTTCTGAAAGCTGTAAAGCTTTATGTATTATGACAAATTGGAGGAAGGGGGAGCCTTAACCATACCTTATAGGACTTTTTTGAACCTAAAAAAAGAACTAGAGTGTGCAAAAATTATGAATATTTTATAATCTGATGTACAATAAGTTACTTTAAACATTTTCTCAGTATCCAAAGCTCTGTAATATACCCTGTTGTGAAGTAGGCCAATGTTTTAGAAGAGGAACATTGATCTTCGTAACACTTACAAAATGTCTGACAGCTAATATGTCAAAACAGAGCATTTTTAAAAAGATTTAAATTATTTTATGTTTACCAAATTTATTAGGTTAACAACTTATTTGAAATATGCAACATTATGAATGTTTAGTGTTAATAGTAATCTGAATGAGTTAATGTACTGTTCATATGCATTTTGCATATATTTCCATTAATAGTCCATTGAATTTTTGCACTTATAGTTAGTCATTAATGAATACTCAAAGTGTTTTTCCTGGCTGTACCAGTCTACTTAAAATAAAACTTGGAAATATGCAATGCATGTTAGTGAAAAAGACTGTACAGGAAACATCTTGCCACACGTTTGTAGTATGAGCTAAATTCTGCTCTCACGCAACCAATATTAATTCCTTTGACTTCACTGAAGTTACACTGGATTTACATGTGTATAATTTAGTTGAATCCTGGATCAAGGATATACCACACTTGGAAACTTGTATTCAGTTCTGAGCGTTGTGGCTTGGACCTCTGCCTCCACTGATTCCACAGTGAGTGAGTCTGTCCTATCTGAATTGTTGCAAAATAGTATTATTACCTGGTATAAAAATCCCTTACAAAATTATGAGGGAGCAGAAGAGTGATTGAATTGTTTTTCTCTTTGTTATAAGTTTAATATTTTCAAGTTGTGGAGGGAGGACTATATGCCTCATTCTTGGAAAAAGAGTGTGTCACAAAGTGCATCTGACACCATGTGGTTCATTCCTAGTCTGCCCTCCAGGGTATTGAGTCCCACAGCTCTGGCTTGTTGCCAAGAATACATTGCATCCAATGCAAGCATGTTAAAGCCTGTATTTCCCAATTTGCATCACATCTGTGGCATATAGCTATTTTGGTTTTGCAGGAGAGAGTAAGGTGGTTTCTATTAAAACCAGGCTCCAATCTGTTAAAGACTTTTGTAGATTAGGATTCAGATTTTGAATTTGGTCCATAAGCAAATGGAGGGCTGGAGGAGTTAGCAAAGGACAATGCAAAGGGTTAGTGCTAACCTTTTTGCATGTGAGGTATATTTCTGCATACAGTACCAGCGTCAGCATTTTTGTGGCAGTTACATTAAACCCTCAGTAGAGTGAGTTAAAAAAGTCTAACCTGGGGATCAAGCAAAACATGGTTAATGTGGATATGTCCTTATCTGAGAGGTGGCAAGGCCCTTTTGGGGGCAAAGGACTAGGGGAGAAACAATGGTTTTATCACCTCTTGTAAAATACTAAGATACCAGGCTGTGTCATCAAAGGTCCTCTCTCAGTGCAGTTAGGGAGATTTTCATTTTATAGTTCATATATCATTTGTTTTTTCATTTCCATGAGTTGGATAATCAAAAAGTAGATTAGTAAGGTGTTTTTCTGAGTGTGGCTTCATTAGGAGAGCAGTGAAATGAAATGTAATTGCTATCTGTATCCTACATTTCAGGATAGTCTGAAGATTTTTCACATACTTTATCATTGTGCACTTCATACTTCTACGACACATCTGTTAGTTTGTGAGTGGAAATAATTGACAATATGGTACATATTTTTCAGAATCTCAGACACTAAATTGATAAGTACTGTGTTGGTGCTTTGTTAGGTATTATTTTTCTTCCAATGAGCTTAATGAGAGTGACAAAGAGACAAAAATTAATGGGCCAGATTCTCATTTGGTTTAAACTTCCGTAGTTCCATTCATTTCCGTGGAGTTATAAAATATTTGTATACATCTTTCAGTCACTATAAATTTGTATTAAGGACCACCATATGGAGACTGTTCTTCTGAGATAGTTGTGGAACTCTTCTTAGCACTAATGGGAGTTATATGTTCCTGCTACACTGAGAGTGGAGAAGTAGCCTGTATATTATACTAAGAAAGTAGTGATTTTGTGGCATGAGCAAGGTGAAATGCTCCTTGGAAAGTTTGCTTTTGTTTTGTGGCAGATACATGTTTTACGTTTGTTTTTCCTATTTAACATGTCTTAGAAAAGTTGCAAGTAACTTATGCAAAGAGTAAACAAATCTCTCCAAGCTGTACATTTATATTGTTGTCATAAACAATTATAGAGTTAATGGCTACAGCTATACACGGTGCAATCAACAGCCAATCACATGTATGTGCCTTTGAGAAGAGAATTCTGGATTTTTCTTCCAAAAATGTGAGCTTTTACATGGTAAGTGGAAGAATCAGGTCCACTAGTTCAATCAGTTGAAGGAAGTGATATACACATGTATGAGATTTCTCCTCAAGGTGATGGTATATAATAAACATAAGCCTAACCATCACAGTAGCTGTGAGTATGGGAAATGATCTCAACTTTCAAAGACACTTGAGAATTATTAGCCAGAGAGGAAATATTAACTCCCATATTCTTCAAAAGGTAGTTTTACTCATTAATATGCTATTTGAAATTCGTGGGGCCTGACTGATATAAATTGCTAAAACACTAAAGATCTTTTTTTCAAAACTGTGTGCATGAAAATGCATTCACAAAAATGCATTGACAACTGCATGCCTGGTTTGTTCATGAGATTACTGTAAGAGTACATGGAAATTGGGTATTTCTGGTTGCATGGGACCAGCTCTGCGTCTAATTGATTATTTGTACCAAAAAATATCCAATATTTATTTGCACTCATTGTAACTGCTGACACCAGTAAGGTATGTTTTTAACTTAGACTTCAAAATAAAATAAAATAAAATAAAATGGATACTAGGAAAAGTATGTGGAACTCATTCTTTGCTTGTTTTTTGTTCTAGGATTGCAATTTCCTTTGTAGTTCAATTTGATCCTTACATTCTCTGATATTCAGCCCAGTCTATAAGGTATATTAAAAATGATCTTCTTTTTCCTGAAGTTTACTATCTCTTTATAGTGATATCTTGCAAGATGTAAGCTTGATATTTAAATGGAATTTTCCTCCAGAACAGGATTTGGAAAGTTTGACCTCTGGATGACAGTGTTTCCATTTCAGCTGTATTTACAGTGTATTACAGTACAATAGATCATTTAATGCTAATTTGCTAAAACGTTTCAAATCTCATTTACACCAATGTAGTTCTTTTACTTCAGTGAATTTCTCCTGATTTAAACTTAGCTGATAAGAGAATCAGGCCCCTTGACTCTGACCTAGTTGTGCATTTTTGGTCTTTTTCCTCTCCATATATTTGACAGAGATAGTAAATTGATTTCAGTTTGTTGTTTCTTTCTCTGTCAGTTTAAAGAGTCCTTAATAATAACAATAGTAATAATAATAAATAATGAGAGGAAGCAACCAAATCTCTCCAAAATAAATACCCATTATAGGGAAGAATTTCCCTTATATCAAATAATGAGAAGTCTTTTTTGTATCTTTTCAATTCCTAAGAATCAGTAGGACACTTGTATCAAACGGGGCTCATCTAGAACAATACATCATACAAGAAGTGAAATGATGTTGCTGTGTTCAGATGGTTTAGGCCTCAAACGTATATGTGACAGGGTTGGGACTCACTACCTCAGCGCCTCTTACTGGTTGTCTCCAGGAATTAGCTCAGGCCAGTGGAGCGCCCTCTCCTGTGGTGTCCCGCCTGTTGTCTCGCCCTTGGTTGGTGTCTGAACCCGAGTCACTCCCCAGGTCACAGCATCCTCTTCCGGACCACTGCCCTCCAGCAGTGTCCCTCAGTCCACCCACACCCTCTTCTGTGTGTGGATCAGCAGTCTTCCTATGCCCCAGCGACCACATCCAGCAGTCTAATCCCTCTTGTCAGGGATCTAGCTTAGATTGTGATGGCTGCTCCCCACAGCCGATGGCTGGGTGTACTGCAACGGGGGAACGGGGGGACTCAAGCCTGCCCTCTACTCTGGGTCCTGGCCCAGGGACCCTCTGGCGGCAGCCTCGCTGTCCTCCTTCTCTCCCCTCATCTGTCCACTTCCCTAGATCACCTCGCCTACGCCCCCTTGCACCTGCTAGGCCTGTCCCTTCAGGCTACAGGTTAGAGCTTCCTTCTGCTCCCTGAGCCTGGCCAGCACTGCGCTGTCCATGGTGCTAGTCTCCCAGGTCTGGAGACTGATCTTCCCCTACCAAAGGCCTGACTGACTGCTCCATTCCTAGGCAGCCTTTATATAGGGCCAAGCTGAGCCCTGATTGGCTGTCTCCAATCTTGGCTCCGATTGATTCCCAATAAGCCCTTCTCTTATTGCCTGTCTGTCTACACAGGCCCACACTCTCAAGGACTACAGTATAGTATGTTAATTAAATTAACTGAGTAGTTGCATGAGATTAAGAGGATGAATGAGGAGATTTCTCATGGGATACAAAGATTTTCACCACTTATATCATGGTTCAGTTGTAGCAATATTGACTGAAAATGATTATTATCTGATAGCAATTTAGTGGCCTGTGAGAAATGAGTTGGTGGTCCCAGTTTTAATACCAAGTTGGCACATGTCTCAATCAGAGTTAATATGCAATACTTATTGCACTCTGTGTTGAATGGGTGTAGAGAACAAGTAACCTCAGCAGTCCTGTAGATCAGCCCTCTAAAACACTGTTTGTGACACGTTGGCAGGATAGTATTGGGAAGTTTACAGTGCCAGTATCTGTGCTTTAGCTTTTTTGTGGATAAAAGGCTTCTCTTTCCAGCGTTGTTAATCCAGAACTTTTAATTAGTATTATATTCTCTGTAGAAAAAATAAGTAGAAGCCTAAAATATGTGCTATAATGGTGAAACATTAAATGATTTGATCTTCACAGAATAAATATAGTAAGGGAATAAAGTGTTAACAGAAGGTGGCTAACCACTTCCCATTGTTAAGTAAGTTTATAGATGTCCTAGTATATTAAAAACCTTGTAACAGAAACATCAAAGTTTTATCTGAACTGTTCAAATTGCTTTAAGTAACATGAATCAAGACAAAAATGAAGAGCTGCTGCATGAGTATGAGTGCAGCAAATGAGACAAGAAGGGTTGTTTTAAATGCATATGTACATTCTGCTGGTTCATTCATGATTTGGTGGGCCACTGAGAGTGAAAATAGTGGGAGTCAAATTCCCCCACCATAGAAGTCACTGGCTTTGATTGGAATGTTGTCCTGGGGTGGACTTTGAAGACCACTAATCAGTCTGGTTTGCACTTTCCTGGGTTGTGGACTAGTTGGGGATCTGAACATTGCTGTTTCCTGCTGGCCAAAGGATACTTAATCAACCCACTCCAGTCTGTTTAGAAGTCTATCAGCTTACATCCTTTCATGAGCATCATTTAGTTGCTTACATACAGCTGTGATTGCAGGCTTTTGGGGAAGAAGCTGCTGTTGTAGATAGCCATTCTTGAGCCAAGGACGAAACATTTCCCCCCCACTACAAAGTAGTGCTGTTGGTGTGAGAAATTACTGGGAGTTACCACGTGGTACAATTACAGATAGTTTTAGTCAGTAAATTCTGTTTCTTAGTGCATAGATGGTAGATATTGGAAAAATACTTACTGTCAGCAGTTATGGTGGTGCTACGTGATGAGCATATCACCAGTCAAGTCCACTCTCTCTCTGCTCTAGATTTTCTGAATTAAACCATTTTTTCTTGTGAACCAGAAATTCCAAAACAGTTTAGTTTCAGAAACACCAATTTCCATGCTCCCTGCTCCACTGCAAGGAATATTGCTTTAAGAGCTCCAACTTGAGCCAGCATTCTCAGGGATTCCAGGCTTCCTGATGTGGAGGGTAGCCCTGAGAGCCCCCAGGGATTCGAAGCTCAAAACTCTGTAGAACTGTAGACCCTAGAAGTGCAGGAGTTCCTGGCTCCTGAGCATTCCTCATGGTAGGCCTACCCTGGAAGCCCTGAGGTCTCTAGCCCTGAGGCAGTTGACATGCAGGACTGCCCTGTAGGCATGGAACATAAGAATTCCAGGCTTACTAGCTGTGAGAACACACTCAGGTTTCCAGTGGAACCCTGCCTATGGTTCACCAAGTGTTTCACTGGGAAATTCCTGGCCACGTGCAGTGGTGTGCTGTCAGAGTGAAGCAGCTCTTCATTTGTTCCCCACCAAAATTAGGGGGTTTTCTGCTGTGCACACCCAATTTAGGAGTAGATGGAGCTTTAGGCAGTAAAGCTGTTCTATCTTATCCCGAGCCCAAATAGAGGGCAGGTAGTTGTGAGGGATACAATGAGATTTTGGATATGGTCAGGACTTTACCACTGAGCACACTCTGAAGGCTTTTTTAAAAAAAAATCTGTATTATGTCAATAGGATAGTACTTGTTGAGGGATTTGGCTTTGAAAATTGAATCACATTTGTTTCTGAGTGGTCTCATTAATTTGCAGCATGACTAGGTCATTGAATGGCACAAAACGTGTTACTGAATTCCTTATATACTTAAGAATATGGGAATGACTTCAGTGCACAGTAGCTGAACTATTTGAATAAAAAATTGAAGCCAATATTAATTTAAAGCAGAGTGTTTTTTTATTTATTAATTACTGGTGGTAAAATTAAACAGCTACAAGGCATTTTGCATCTGAATGTAAAGGAAAAGACACTTCATAACATAATGAACATCAGTGTAAATGGGGTAGGATCTGAGGCTAAAAATAGGGAAAAACAAATTAAAAATTACTTAGACAAGTTAGAAGGCTTCAAATCAGCAGAGTAGGATGAAGTACATCTAGAATACTTAGGGAACTCGCTGAAGAGCTCTCTGAGCCATTAGCAATTATCAATGAGAACTTGTAGAGAATGGGAGAAATCCCAGAGGACTAGAAAATGGAATTAAGGACAACCAAGGGAATTATAGGGCAGTCATCTTAACTTTAGTACCTGGAAAGATAATGGAGAAAATAAACAATCAGTTTGTAAGCACCTAGAAGATAATAAAGTAATCCACATGGCTTTGTCAAGAACAAATATCAGGCCAACCTAATATTGTTCTTTGTCAGGGTAACAAGCCTTGTGGATAGAGGGGAAGCAGTAGATGTCATAGAGCTCACCCTTAGCAAGGCTTTTGATAGTGTATCACATGACTTTCTCATAAGCATGTGAAATATAGCCTTAAACAAAGGTGGATGCACAACTGTTTAGAAAACCATATTCAAAGAGTAGTTTTCAATGGTTCAAAGTCCAGCTGGAAGGGTATATTGAGTGAGATCCCACAGCAAAATGTCCTCGGTTTTATTCTTTACAACATCTTCATAAATTAGTTGGATAATGGCAGAGAGAGTACACTTATTAAGTTTGCAGATGATACCAGGCTGGAAGGAGTTGAAAGCACTCTGGAGAACAGGATTAGAATTCAAAATGAGCATCACAAACTAGAGAAGTGGTCTGAAATAAATAGAATGAAATTCAATCAGAGCAAATGCAAAGTACTATACTAAGGAAGGAAAAATCAATTACACAAATACTAAATGGGAAATGACTGCCTAGAAAGAGCACTGCAGAAAAGCATTTGAGCGTTATAGTTTATGATCCACTAAATATGAGTCAACAATGTAACAGTTTAAAAAAGTGAACATTATTCTGTGATGCATTAGCAGGAATGGTGTAAGCAAGACATGAGAAATAAGTCCTCCACTCAGCACTGATACAGTCTCAACTGGAGTACTGTGTCCAGTTCTTTCCCAAAGTGCAGTGCACAGATGTGGACAAATTGGGGTATGACAGCGGAGAGCAACAAAAATGATTAAAGAAAACATGACTTGTGAGAAAAGATTGAAAAAAATTGGGTTTGTTTAATTCTCTTTGTCTAGAGAAAAGAAGATTGAGGGAGGAACATGATAAGTCTTCAAATAAGTAAAAGGTTGTTATAAAGAGGAGGGTGATAAATTGTTCTTCTTGTCCACTGAGGACATGTCAAGAAGTAATGGGCTTAAATTGCAGCCAGGAAGATTTAGGTGAGACATTAGGAAAAACTTCCCTTATTGTAAGGGTAATTAAACACTGGACCAAATTATCTAGGGAGGTTGTGAAATCTCCATCATTGGAGGTTTTTAAGAACAGATTAAAGAAACCCCAGTGAGGAGTGATCTAAATAATACTTAGTCCTGCCTCAGTGCAGGGAATTAGATTAGTGACCTATTGAGGTCCTCTCTCATCCTTACATTTCTATGATTCTATTTAAAGGCAAATTTCAAATAGGAATGTAAAAATTAATTCAAATAATAAGATATGGCCTTCAACCTGAACCAAACTCTAATCAAATTACTGATGTTTTAAAAATGTTGACAAACAAACTAATAAGAGATCTTTCTGAAAATCCTGTTTTCAGTTGAGACTGAAAACAGAAGTATCATGAGAGAAGCTATTCTTATGGCAGTTTTGATGTAAACAAATACATGAAATAACAGTAAATCTCACAAGTCAATCTGTCCTTGCTGTCAGTAACCTAGTGCCAGATTTGGACCTTAGCGTCCAAAATATGGGGGTTAGCATGAAAACCTCCAAGCTTAGTTACCAGCTCGGACCTGGTACTGCTGCCACCACCCAAAAAATTAGAGTGTTTTGGGGCACTCTGGTCCCCACAAAAACCTTCCCTGGGGACCCCAAGACCCAAATCCCTTTAGTCTCACAACAAAGGGAAATAAATCTTTTCCCTTCCCCCCTCCAGGTGCTCTTGGAGAGATATACAGAAGCAACCTCCGTGAATCTAAGCAGAGGGAGTCCACCCTCTCTAATTCCAGTCCTGGAAACAAAAGCACTTCCCTCTTCACCCAGAGGGAATGCAAAGTCAGGCTAGTAAATCTAACACACACAGATCTCCCCCTGACTTCTTCCTCCCACCAATTCCCTGGTGAGCTGCAGACCCAATTCCCTGGAGTTCCTCACTAAAGAAAAAACTCCAACAGGTCTTAAAGAAAGCTTTATATAAAAAAAGAAAGAAAAATACATACAAATGGTCTCTCTGTATTAAGGTGACAAATACAGGGTCAATTGCTTAAAAGAATATTGAATAAACAGCCTTATTCAAAAAGAATACAATTTAAAGCACTCCAGCAACTATAGACATGTAAATACAAAAGAAAAAAAACCATATAACTCACTATCTGATCTCTTTGTACTTACAACTGGGAAACAGAAGATTAGAAAGCAGGAAACAGAAATCCTCCCATAGCCGAGAGAGATAGATTCAAGACAAAGGACTCACACCCAAAACTTCCCTCCACCCAGATCTGAAAAAAGTCTGGTTTCCTGATTGGTCCTCTGGTCAGGTGTTTCAGGAACTTCTTTCCAGGTGTAAGAACATTAACCCTTAGCTATCTGTTTATGACACTTGCAAAGTGTGCAGCCTCATTTCTAACCTCAAAAAGTTTGGATGAATGTGGATAACCACCAGTCAGCTCTGTTAGTAAATAGACACAATTTCCATTGACTGGGGTGAAACTTGCACTCATTTTTGCCAGGAGCTGAATTTGATCATTGCTTTGCAGGAACTTAACTCCTTTAGTTCATTTGTCACTAAATCTAAGCCAAGTGCATAGTAGGTTGTGTTTCAAAACCCACCAACTTCCAGATGAGACTATCCCTTACTAGTCATTTGCATGGGCATAGGGTATGTTATATTAGATTATCACAATGGTCCCTTTTGCCCTTGGAATTGATGAATCTGAAGAAAAGAAAGTCTTTTTGTTTGTATTTCAGTGTCTTTCCTACATGGTATTTCTGAAATGACATTCTTCCTTAAATTAAATATTTATGACTTTCTATCCTGATGTGCTAGTGTTAATCTTGTTTCTTAATTCATATATCTGAAGCACTTACATATGGATCACATGTACTAAAATAGTAGCAGTTTGATTCCAATCACACACAAAATACTAAGGGCAAGTACATAGACATGTGTTAGGTACAAGTGAAAAAAAATAATGAAAAATTAAACTTAGAAATGTAGACTATCCTAATAAGTGTTGCCTATGGATGAATAACTTACTAGTCAGATGTACAGAAATCTAAAGTGACAGAAACAGATGTTTTTCTAGTTCTAGCTTAAAAGAGATGAAACTTTCAAATTAGAAAATGATACATTGCATTCATCCTTGTTTTTCTTACATTTATGTCACAGGCAATAAATCTGGGTTTTGTTTTTCATTCTTCTACTGTACCTTGGATTAATCCAAAGGCTTAAGAGCTTGGTTTGAGCGCAGACTTGGTGTTAGTTGTTGAAAACTGCTTTGTGTGAGTGTGTGTGTTTTATGTAACACACATCTGATTCCAGGATGGGAAAGAAGTCACTTGCTTCTCCTTTCTAACAGTATGTCTGCAGTGGATTTAAAAACCTGCAGCAGCAAATCTCAGAGCCTGGGTCTACAGACTCAGGCTTGTGGGACTCACAGTACAGTGTTAAAAACAGCTGTGTAGATGTTTAGGCTTGAGCTCAATCTCAGGCTCTGAAGTTTGGGAAGGTTTTCAAGCTCCAGCCTGAGCCTGTACATCTACACAGCTGGTTTTAGTGCTGTAACGCGAGCCCTGCAGGCCTGAGTCTTTAGACCCAGGCTCTGAGACTCATTGCCACAGATTTTAAACCACAGTGTAAACAGACGCCAAGTGTCTCTGGGCCCATAGGAGCAATAGACCCTGGATTCTTTGTGAGCTTTCAGCTGATAGCAGGTATCAGCCTTTAGCTTGCTGGTTGCTGAAGCTAAACTTGATTGTTAGTGTGTGCTGTCTCCAGTTAGTGACCATGTGAATAAATGAATATACAGCTCCTATGACTTCTAGGACATTGAGAATGAAAAAAGAATAGAGGGCTCTTTGTTAGAGGAAAGAATAGAATTAAATTCAAAGAAGGCAGAGCTGAGCAAAATTCAGATTTTCTGTCCTGCAGGAAATTCTGACATTTCAACTTTTGTTTTCAGCCCAAATTGAAATGAAAAGTTGTAATTTCAAAATGCAGTTGTGAAATGGAAATTCTGAAAAACTTTGATTTAGAAATGTTGACGTTTGAGTTTTAGAATGTTTCATTTCAATAGAAAATTGTAACATTCCCATAATTGAAATGTTTCATTTTGGTTTGTTGAATTTACCCAAAATGCTTTCTTAGAAGTCAGTTCAGTATTAAACTGCATTATCCCCTTGTAGCAAGCGAGACTCACCAGCACGGTGCCTCCTGCTGGGTGCTCCTGGGAATTAGCTCAACTTCAGCCCAGAGCACCCTCAGCAGGCCAGTGGCTCACCTGCCTCAGACCCCACATCCTGCCCAGAGCCCGGTGCCATTTACCTCAGGGTTCTGCCCTAGCAGTACCCCATACTCTGGATCTCCCCTCTCCAGGGAACCCCCAACCACCTTGCCTCAGTGGCTACTGTCAGTCATCATCTAGCCCCCACCTACTGTGGCAGACTACAGTCTATAAACTGCTCATCACTAACAAAGGGGGTTTAGGCCTGCTGCCTTTGCCTAACCCTAGGCTACACCTCTGTAGGCCTTGCACAAGGCCTGCAGCCTGGGGAGTTACCAAGCTGGAGCTCCTCTTGCTTTTCCCCTGCTCTGCTCTGCTCATATCCCCTTCTTGCTTAGGCAGTCAAGTACTTCTCTCTCTCTACAGCTAGAGAGAAATTAATTCAGCCCTTGTCTCACAGCCCTTTTATAGGGCCAGCTGTGGCCTGATCAGGGGCATGACCTCAGCTGTGGCTGCTTCCCCAATCAGCCTAGCCTTTTCTTTCAGGAGCGAGGTAACTTCCCCGCTATACCCCTCTTATAATTAAATGTGAGCAAAATTGCACACAGAGTAAGCAGGTGAATGAGTGCAAACCCAGAGTCTATTTGCAGCTCTCAAATGGTAAACAGACATATAGTTCTTTGTCTGGCAGCTTTATAAGGCGACTGAACAAAGGAAAGTTTGTACAGCAAAAAAAATCAAACATACTCCAGGACTGACCCTCACCTGTGTGTGGTGCTGTGCCAAAAATCCCCTTTGACTCTGGGTGAGCCTTCAGCTAGCTCTGCACTCACACACTGGACTGTCCTCTCCCCAGAGCCCTTTCCTAACTAGTGAGGTATGGAGTGCCAAGAGTTTTCAACTTTGTGATATTCCACTGTTTCCAGGACGGCTAAGTGAGGAACGGGACACTCTGTGAAGCTGTCTGCTTTGACTGGCCGTGCCTCTTGGCCAGGAGACAAAGTGAAGCCCTCTTTCCTTCTCTGCAAGACAATAGAGGTTATATCTCTCTTCCTATTTCTGGAAGCTGACTCCAGCCATCCTCCTCCAAACATTGTGTCAGTCTGGGCTCTATGTACATATCTGGGAGTGCTGACTATGTGCAGGCTATCCAGAGCGTACAGATGGTTGCCCTGACATGTCAGCCAGGCCTCTGACCCAGTAATCTCTCCTTGTCTTCTCTGTTCTCACGATTGCGAGTCTGACACTCAGGCTAGGGAGACAGTTTCTGTTTCATTCTATCCAGCATCTGGCCTCTACCTGTCTGTGTTAGCTGCTAGGAGCTGCTTTTTTCAAGCCCTTAGAATGGCAGAAGATAGTTACATATATTTCTGAACAAGGTATTCTGATTTGATCAGGGCCGGCCTTAGGATTTATGGTGCCCTAGGCGAGATTATTAAACTGGTGCCCCTGTGCCTGATCTGCTCTTAGCAACACAAACATAAGCTTACAGTATTGGAAAACTTGCCACATTCACGTTATTAAAACCAGTTTAACTTAATTAAGCACACTGTAATGCTGATGGACTAGCACTAAAGAAGCAGCACTATAGAAAAAATTCTGATGACAGAATGATGCAAATATTTTTTTCAATTTATCAAAATTTTATTGGAAATTTATATGAAGAGGTATTGAAACAAAGATTTGTTTTTAATTAAAAGCAATCTTTCTGGCTTTTTTTTTTGGCTGCAAAATCAGTAATAATGTCGTCATATGACAAAGACAAAGTCGTGTCTTGTTCGATTGCAAGAATAGCAAGACCAGTTAAGCGTTCCTGACTCATTGTAGAGCGGAGATAGTTTTTAATGAGCTTTAGTTTTAAGAAACTCCGTTCTCCTGACGCTACTGTTAAAGGAATTGTCAGTAGAATACGAGTGGCAATGTACACATTAGGATATATTGCAACAAGTTTGCGGGTATGAATAAACTGTACAATGTCCATCACCGATTTTGCATGGGGCAACATTGATGACAGTGTACTCAATTCTTCATACAGTTCAAGTCCATTTAAATCAAAACTATCACCGTGCTTCAGGAGGCTCTCTAGGTTCTTGCACTTTGTCATTAGTTGCTCTTGTTTTCCTATTTCGTTGAATTTAGTTATGTCATACAAAAATCCAAACTGTTCATGGTGTACTTGCAAGGTATTAAACCTTTCATCAACAGCAGATACTGCTTTATCCATCACAACATTAAAAAATTCAACCTCAAATTTCTTTTCTGGATCGTCTATGGGCATGATCTGCTGTACAGATTCTTCACAAAGAAGTGTCCCTGGCCTTTTAAACTCATATTAACTATGTATTTACTTTTTGAAAGTTGGAGAAAACATTGTGAAAACGTAAAACATTGGCTGCCCAACTTCTGGGATGGCAAAAGTTATACTGACTCACAGGGAAAAAAAAAAGCAGGAGAATCTTAGTACAACATATGTTCACTCTATACCAGGGGCCGGGCAACCTTTCAGAAGTGGTGTGCCAAGTTCACTGTAATTTAAGGTTTCTCGTGCCAGTAATACATTTTAATGTTTGTAGAAGGTTTCTCTCTATGTCTATATTATATAAATAAACTATTGTTATTATCTGAGGTCTTGGCCACCGGTCCTGCTCAGGCCACTGCCAGCTGAGTAAATGAAACCCCAAACTGGCAGCGGGCTGGTGGCTGGAACCCTAGACAAGGATCCCAGGCCCTGCTCAGCCCGCTGCTAGTCTGGGGTTCTGACCACCAACTCCTGCCAGCCAGGATCCCGGCCGCCAATCCCCCCTCAGCCCGCTACCAGCCTGGGATTCTGCTCACCCAGGCTGGCAGGAGGCAGAGTGGGGCCGGCGGCTGAGCTCCTGACTGGCAAGGGGCCGGCAGCCAGAATCCTGGAGTAGCAGTAGGCTGAGTGCTGCTGGCACCCCAGACTGGCAGCAGACTGAGCCACTCAACCCCCCATCGACCCTGCTCAGCCCGCTACCAGCCCACTCAGCCCGCTGCCGGCTGAGTGAATGGAACCCCAGGCTGACAGCAGGTTGAGTGGTTCAGCTGGCCTGCTCAGCCCATTGCCAGCCTGGGGTTCCTTGGGGGTCCCCAGGCCAGCAGCAGGTGCTGAGTGGGGCCGATGGCTGGTATCCCAGCTGGCAATAGGGCAGCAGCTGGAACCCCAGAGCAGTGATGGGCTGAGCCGCTCAGCCTGCTGCTGCATACCATCAAAAATCAGCTCACCTGCCACCTTTGACACTTGTGCCGTAGGTTGCTGACCCCTGCTTTATACACTAGTAAGGAGATGAGCATATTACAGTTGTTGGAGGGCTCTTATCAGGAGTAACAGGCTATAGGAAAGTCAATCAACATTTTTTGTTTCTCTGATGAAAACTGGCCCACTCCCTGCCTCAAACCAAACCTGTCACTAATAATTGTCAACAACTTAATTTTCTGTTTTTGGCTAAGATATTGATTTTTTTTTTAAATAATATTGAAAATGGATTCAGGATTGTTAGCAAGAATTTTTGGCAAACAAAGTTGTTAAATGACAATCTAAATGGCAACACAGTACTGCTTTCATGCTTGGCTCACCCCCCAGCCCGCTGGTCCAACAGCTGCAGTAGAGGAGGAGATAGGTGGAAAACTGCAGGACCCCAAAATCCACCTCTTGGGGTGCAGAGTGGCAACAGCAGCAGCAAACCCTCAGGTCCAATCACACGCCAATGGGCACCACCACCAGCCTTATGGAACATGGTGAAGTTAGCATAGCATCTGATCTCAGGGACAGGGCACCCATGGAGCCACAGCAGCTCATCCTGCCCTATGCAGCTCCCCCCAGATGAGATGGATAGCTGGCAGCTGCCAGCCCAGGGGAGAGGCGCTCCCCAGCTAGGGTGGCCAGATCCAGATGTCCTGATTTTATAGGGCCAGTCCCGATATTTGGGGCTTTGTCTTATATAGGCACCAATTACCCCCACCTAGAGTGACCAGACAGAAAGTGTGTAAAATCAGGACAGGGATGGGAGGGGAGTGGGGAGAGGGGGGTAAAAGGAGCCTATATAAGAAAAAGACCCCAAAATTGGGACTGTCCCTATAAAATAGGGATATCTGCTCACCCTACCCCAATCCTGATTTGTCACACATCTGGCTAACCCCATCCAAACCCTGTGTGACATTCCAATTCTGGCTGCCTGCGGAGGAAGTGAGTTACTTTCACTTTCATTCCTCAGCAAGCAGCCAGCCTCCCCTCCCCCCACCTACCCCCAGCACCTCACCCAACCCAGCCCTGACGGAGGGGAGGGAGGAGAGAGAGAGGGGTGCTCCTGGGGAGGAGGGAGAAAGGAGGGGGTGCTCCATGGGGCGGGGAGGAGAAGAATGGATGTTATGGGAGACAACAAAGGATACTGGTTCCAGAGCCACAACCTCACCTGACCTCAGCTGGGGGGAAAGAGTCACACTCACAGGTGAGCTCCTTTCCCAACCCCCACCCCCTCCCCTTCCCAGAGACCCCAGCAGCCAATCCCGTCCCTCAGCCTGTGCTGCATTCAGCTCTCTCTAGGACCCAACAGCCCTGCTTCTACACTGTCTGGGCTGCCTGCAGAGTGGTGCCCCCAGGCAGTGTGAGGCCCTACGCCGTTGCCTATTCTGCCTATGCCTAAGGATGGCCCTGGATTTGATGCTTCATACACTTATGTACCTTATGTTGTATTGTTAGTACTTTTGGTTGCATTTAACACCAGTTCTTGACCTATTTAACTTAAAAATATTAGATATTTGACAAACAACTATAATACAACTGGACAATTGCAGAACAATAGAAGTATAGTATGTCCTTGTTTGACAAGCTGTTACTGTGGCTAACACCAACAACTGAAGTTTGGTCCTTCAGGGCTAAACTTATGTTTCCACAGCTTGAGCTAAGGAGCCTGGCTTTCCAGCTTAGTGCTACAGACCTCTATGGATTGTGCACAAAGGAGAACACCTAATACACATTTTGGTGGGTTATATACTTACTTTGAATAGAGGAAGTTCATCCCAAGTATCTGAGATTCACAACAATTCAAATCTCAGATGAGCCTCCAGTATGTGATGGTCACCTTTCATCTTGACTGACACCTGGGATTGAATCAGAGAACTCTGCAGCTAAGAGCATGAGTTCAGTATAGCAGGAGCTAAAGGGACAGGCATCCAGCTGATAGCTGTAACACTCACATACTTTGTGGATTGGGCACAAAAGGAGGCATGTAGCACATGAGGAATGACTTGCACTTGTATTATCCAAAAGAGATTAGGCAAATAATATGCATTTAGCAGTCTGCCTGCTGTAAATTACAGATTGCCCACTCTATTTTCCATTCTGAAACATGCTGTGAAGGCCTGAAATAGTAAGATAAACAAATTAAGAGCTTGTTCCAGTTAAGAGCATATTCAGAGAGAGTTCCAAGGCTGATGTCCACGATTAGGATTACGTATGAGGAACTCCTACTATAATCTGACTCGCAAGAAGTGACCCTCCAGCCCCTTCCAGAAAGTTCTCACGAGCCATAAATAACATTAAAAAGATGGGCTGTAGTGTTTCCCTTTGTATAAGAGTTTCTGAAAACAGAGAATTGTGCATTGATGAAGACTAGGCTGTCTATATATGTTGATTTGGCATTCTGAGGAATATTAAGTTATTTCTCCAAAATGGCAGTAGCTGATCAAATGGATGGAACTATGACTGCAATAGGTAACCAGAGAAGAAGATACACAGTTGTTATCTGTCTGCAAATAAGTATAAAAAAAGAGTGAGTATGTGGTCATCTAAAGCCTATAGATATCGTAGCTTGCAGGGCTGTCAACTCACCTCTGTTTGGAGGAAGACAAGTGCTGCTGATTGGGAGAAAAGAGGCCTCTGGGTATACATGTACATGAGGGCTGCAAGGGGGCTTAAAAAACACTTCAGAACCTTTTAAAAAAATAAGGATCCCAATTTTTTCTGAATGAGTTTTCATGTTGAAAGTTAAATTGGGGGAGAAAATGCTGGTTTTCAGTATATATTTGTGGAAGAGGCTTTTGTTTTATTAGGGAGGAGGGTTAATTACAGAGGGGGCAGAATTGAACCTTGAATATGTGGGGATTTTTTAACAGAATAACCTTCTGCTCTTTTCTTTGTCCTTTTAAAATGTCCTTTTATAAAAACAGAGTGTAAGCCTCCTTACTGCTTGCCTTTCAGTTACTTTTAAACATGGGGAATTCCCCATATCTGTCTTTAAGTACTTTTAACAAGAACAAAAACGTTAACAAAAATGCAATTTTATTCAATTAATTCCGTAGTGTGACTTGTGCTCTGCCTTGTGTTGCATCCTGTTAATTCAGGTTACACTTGGACACCTAATATACGGTAACCTCACACATTACAATTTTATATGCTGGAGTATGACAATTTTTTTTTGGGGGGGGGGTGTTTTTCCTCATAGTTGTGTGTGGCAGTTGATTATGTTTATATCATTTGAATTTTGTAAGCAAATGCTTTATATTGCTCAACAAATTAATTTTTTATAAACTTCCTGAAAAATAGCTAACCAAGAATGTTCAACAAATTTTTTTCACGTCTTATCTACTGGTAGAATTTGATCACAGATATTGAACTGTTAGCACATCTCTAAATTTACTTTGATGCAGGCTGGCAAGGGCAAAAGGCACTGCAAAACTAATCTTTCCAATAGCATATATCTCCTAGAAAGAGACAGGACTCTGTGTAGTAAACATAGCCTGACTGAAGAAAAAAAATATTGACTGGGATTTCTCAGTTATCTGATATTTACTTTTATGTACTACCTGCCTTTCCTGTCTTTTTTTTCTCTAGTCCCATGAGGAATAAAAAGAAGCCTATGGCCTTAGAAGATCTATTTCTGTATTTATTTTTTTTATTAATAGCACTGATAATATCTTCACCCAAAGAGGGGGGAAGGGGAAAGTCTTTCTTTTTGCTTCTGTCTTTCAGTGTGTCAGATCAGAAAGTGGGCTAAATCTGCTTCAGCAACAACCAATTTTTTCCTATTGCAATTTCAACTTTTGTTGCTGTCAAGGTTTTTTCCCCACTTTGAACTTTAGAGTACAAGAAGTGGGGACTTGCATGAACACTTCTAAGCTTAATTACTAGCTTAGGTCTGGTATGCTGCCACCAGCCAGAATTTAGTGTCTGGCACACTTTCTGTTCCCCCAAAACCTTCCCTGGGGAACCCAGACCCAAACCCCTTGGGTCTTAAAACAAGGAGAAATTAACTATCCCCCTCCTTTTCCCCCCAGACTTTCCCCTCCCTGGGTTGCCTTCAGAGGCTTCACTCAGATCCAAACTCCTTGGCTCTTAAAACAAGGAAAAAATTAATCAGGTTCTTAAAAAGAAAGCTTTTAATTAAAGAAAGGAAAGGTAAAAATTATCTCTGTAAAATCAGGATGGAAAATGCTTTACAGGGTACTCAGATTCATATAGACCAGAGGGACCCCTCCCAGCCTTAGATTCAAAGTTACAGCAAACAGAGGTAAAAAATCCTTTCAGCAAAAGAAACCTTTACAAGTTGAGAAAACAAACATAAGACTAATCCGCTTTGCCTGGCTATTACTTACAATTTTGAAACATGAAAGACTGATTCAGAAAGATTGGGAAAGCCTGGAATGATGTCCCATCCCTCTCAGTCCCGAGAGCGAACAACAGCGAACAAAACAAAAAGCACAAACAAAGACTTCCCTCCACCAAGATTTGAAAGTATCTTGTCCCCCTATTGGTCCTCTGGTCAGGTGTCAGCCAGGTTTACTGAGCTTCTTAACCCTTTACAGGTAAAAGAGACATTAACCCTTAACCATCTGTTTATGACAGTTGCATATGTCAATTCTCAGAAATAATATGATGAATACCAGCTCAAGTCAATTCTTTGAGTTACATTGAACAGGCTCCTTCAATAACATCATGTGAATTAATACAGAATAAGCTGTAGTTTCCCCCCTCTCCCCAACCCCCCCCAATAATTGATCTGTTTACTGAGTGATTCGCATGAAAATGTAAGATAACATAACTTTTTGGGATATTATATTTGATAGCTAGTGTCTTTTGTTTAAGGGAATGGGGATAACAACTCTGAAAGAAGATTGATATTTTGAAAACTAAAATTTATTTTTCCCCAAAAATTATTCCCATGTTTCAAAAAGGAAAGAAAAATTAGGAAGAAACTAAAGAGAAAAGCTGTTAAAATATATGTGACATTCAATTATTTGGATTTTTAGATTATTTTAAAAAGTTAGTCTAAGAAGCAGACGTTCAGTGTTTTGTTGTAGTGTAGTTATCTGAGCAGCCTCTGTTGTAGAAAAACATGGGATGTGGAAAGCTGTGACAGGACTGGGTTACATTGACTTCTGTGAAACTGTTCATGTGCTTCTATTTAAGCACGTGCATAAGTGTTTGCATGAGATGGGCCTAACTCTGTAGGAATGTAACTTGTACCCTTTCTTTCTCTTTTTTGCTTTTTGTTAGGTCCATTTCCTCAGTTATACATTTAGAATCTCAATTTCTCTCCAGGCTGGAAGAGTAGGGCATAAAGTTGGTTGGATATTTACCTTTTTAAAAAGACTTGTAGAATTTGTTTTACTTCTCTAGTGAGGAGGCAAAGGACACTGTTGCTGGTGCTTTTCATCCAAAGGGAACAATAGTGTTAAGTAGTAATAGGCCACTTCAGTTCACTGATCTCAGATCACTTTACCAATAACCATTAATCTAGCCTAAAAAATCCCCTTGAAGTAGCAATATATATATTCCCATTTTACAGATGAGGAAACTGACAACAGACAAATTTTCAGTGATTTGTCTCTGTCACAGACTTGTATGACTTCAAACAAGAAAGGCCTCAGCTCTCCTGACTCCCTGTTTCATGCCTTAGTTTCAATATCACCATTCCACCAAAAGAAATGTTTGTATTTTAGAGCAGAGATCCTCCCACCCCCACCACCCAGACTCTGACTTTTGCTAAAGAAAGTGCTTTCTAAGGATATAGCCAAATATGTAAAGAACACAAACAAATTGTCTCATCACATTTTGTTTTAAAGTTCATTTGTTTTCTGTTGAATTATTTTTAAAAGCCAGTGACTGCAGGGATGGGGAGAGGGGATAAAAATTGAAGTAAATGAAAGCCTGATTCATGACTGATGGATTAGTCTGGCTGAAACATGGGAATAAAAGCAATTCCCCGATCCAAGCTCTTAGGCTATTTATGTTCACTCTAACATTTTTCTTAAAATTTCTCGCCCTAGAATTACCTCTAGTGCCACTCTACCAGATAGCAACAGTGTGATATAATCCTGATCAAACCATATTTGGCATGACATCTGATACGAGTCTGTCTATACTAGTACTCCCAACATTACTACTAATGAGAAAATTGCCAGTATAGGGAAGGCCATATACGCTAGCCTCTCATATGTTCTCTGAAATGGCTTTAATGTACTGAGATGGCATGGAAAACATTCCTTCCAGTTTGAGAGTAGTCACTCTGAACTCATGGATGAAGAATGTTTTGGTGGTTAGAACACCAGGCTGGGACTCAGGGAGCTGGATTCTTTCCCCAGGTATGCTTTTTGACTTTCTGTGTGACCTAAGGCAAGTCACTTAAACCCCTCATGTCTTGGATACTGTAAATTGGAGGTGTCATGTCCATGCTTGCCCATCTCACAGATTAGTTATGAGGGTTAATTAATTAATATTTATAAAAATGCTTTGAGATCCCTGGATACAAAGCACTATAAAAGTTAAAAATACTATTATTAGGCTTGGAAGGATTAGACTTTTATTGGTAAATGTTGATTTCACCATATACACAAACCAACCAAAAATATGTCAGTTGACGATAACTGAAATTTACAGATAAGCAAAGTAAGAAAAATGCTACTTGAGAATTTATTACAGGATATGTGATGTTGACAATTTGTGTTTTAGTAGTTATAAAGCTATAATTTTTTGAATCTCAGTATCTACTGTCATTAAATAATTAATGTCTGACCCCCACTATTGTCTGACCCACATTTTCCTACAACTGTGAAAATTTAATTTGGTAGGGGAAAAGGTTTAAAACTCACAATTTTGCACAACTGTGAAAATGTAAATTTATAAAAATTAAAAAATGCTTAAAAATATTATCCTTAAAAATATACCCCCAAAATAAAATTTGACCTAGCCTAATTACCATTTCTTTTATAATTAAATGAGTAAATATTTATGAAAAATGAAGTATACATTTTACAGAAGGAACATGGAAGTACTATTAATTGATGTTGGCTTTTGAAAGAAAACAAGAATCCAAACATCAAAATCTATTTTGATAAATAGCAAAACACTGATTATGGGTACAGCCTATAATCTCTTATATAATACAGTCAGTAATCCATCAATTTGGCAATCTAACACATTTTACTGTGAACCTCCTCAACAGCCTGCACCTTGTATAATGCTAATGGCAGAACTAGATAACAAGAACATATTCAGATATGTAAACAAATCCACACAAATTGATGAGGTTAAAACCTTACATTCAAGTGACCACTTTCTCGGGGCAACTTCACTTTGAAATACCTGCATGTCTTTTATTATGGCAAATTAGTTTGTGGCATTGAATATCTGATTAAATTCACAGTTTGTGAGTGGTGTGCTCAAAAATAAGCTTTGGTATTTGGCATAAAGCCCCATTGACCTCATTACTTATGCTGCATGGCAGATTGTAGTCCTCACGCATTTTTCTGTTTCAGGAGCCTTCAGAGCATGTAAAGGAAGGCTGTGATGGGTATTTCTTGCTTCAGTTGATGCAGCCATATATTGTTAGCTTACTGTAACTCTCTCAAAATTTTATGAGGCTTCACAGAGTGGCTGAAGTGAACACAGGTTTTTATGTGCCATACCTAACAGACAGATCATTCAAGTTACTGTCGTGAATTAGGATATGCTTGATCAAGTTCAGACAGTGCACAAAGGATGGGATGTATTTTCTTCTCTGTGAGGTACCTTAAAGCCAGAAAACAGATTATTAGAAGTTGGTTATTGGTTTAAAATTTTGAGAACTATGATTTTTGCCAAACTAGGTCTGACTAAGTATAGCAAAAAAAATCTTTGCAGTAATTCATTCAAGTGTGAGTGGTTGGTTTGGTGAAACTATGTTTCTGACCATCTCTATTCACTATGGACCAAAATCCTCTCTGATTTACGACAATCCCCTGGATTTGTATCAATGTAAATGAGATTAGAATCTGACCTGATTGGCAGGTGTTTATGTAAACAGAGTTTTGTGGACACAAAAGTTTGGGGAATGGCTGTTTGTCATATGTGTATGACTATCTATACTATATTTGCATATGAACAAAGGTGTTTGTGCAGAAACAAGAATATTGACTGCTCATGACTCTGTATTGGCCATTTGTTCTCCTATTTAAAATGTGTAAATATGAATAAATGAAATTATTTCTGAGGATTATTCCACTGACTGGGGTGCCAGAAGTTGGGAAAAAAGTTACAGAACTTAAATATGTAATAATTGTCATTTAAATACTTTATATGTTACAATAATAATTTCTTTGGAATTATAGCGCAAGGCCATTGGATCCATTACAGTGTAGAGTCTCATGGTTGTCAGACAGCAGTTTTAAAATGGGACACTTTATCTCTTCCCAATTTAATTGTTACTTGTTAAACACAAAACTATAGTCCCAGCCCTGAAAGGAGTGTCCCTGTGGCCTATAGAAGTCTGAAAAGAAGCAAAGTATTGGGGAGGCGGGAGAGAGACAAGGTTTTAAATAAATATAATGTTTTCAGCTTAAAGTACAGTACTCTGAATAAAATAATCTCTACATTGTCATGTTATATGGGGTTTGGTTTGGTTTTTTGTTTGTTTGCTCAGGGACCAGGTTTACTCTTTTAAAGAAGAGCAATTCATAAAGCAAAGACCAATTTGTGGTATTCTTCTAAGACAGCAGGTGTTTTTCAGACAATTTCACAAAATAACTGAGGTCCAAAACCAATCAGAAGTATACAGATCCTCAGACACAAATTCTTAATATACTAGGGCAAAATAAGAGCACACACAGCTATAATGCTTTTGCTTCTGACATCCTTTTACCCGGAAGCTGAGCCATTGCAGTTTGTCATCAGCTGAGATAGAGAACATTCAAGTACCTATCTTCTTGATACCTGCTCTTTTTTTAATTTTCCTTTCCAAATGTGCTGTGTCAGTACCACATGTACACCCGCTTCTCTGAAAGATTGAAAATCATTTAGAATGAATCTGTTTCACTCCTTGAATATTCACATTCTGACAGCGTGAGTGCTGATGATTGCAGAAGTATAACAGTGAACACATGCAGCTATTATAGGACATGTTTATATCTTTTCTCCAACCTTTCAACATTGCATGTTGTTTTCAGCCACCAAACCTTAGTTTTTCAATTGAAAGACACTGTAGGATCCCAGGATGAGTTTGAAGCACCAGCAGTTAGGAAAAAAAAATACCTCTTCTCTTGTAAACTGACCATATTTGGTATGGAGTCACTCGTACTTATAGCTATACTGATACTTCCCCCTTAAAATTTTTCATTGTTATTTCTACTGTTTCAGCAGTTAGTATCTCAGACTCGTCTTAGAGTCTGAAAGTTGGTCTGTGTCTTCTTTTTTTCTCTCTCTCTCATCCGCAATAATAAACAGCAATTTGGCTGATGGTATGGCAAAATGGTATGATCTTGCTTTGCAAAGCTAATGTGAATAAAAAGCAAGAGACTTTTCTTAGCCTGTAAAGTAAGCAGGAATGACTCAATGCACATGAAGAGCAGAACTGTTGAATAAAAAGGTGCAATATATAAAAGCACACTTCTATGATTATAACTGCACTTCAAAGCATATAATAAACATTAAAAGGAAAAATGCAAATATACATATCCACTGAGATCATTTATGAATATTCTTAAAGAAGAGTCCTACGGTGCCATTCAATGGGCAAACTAAGGTATGGATTCAGAAAGCAACCTGCAATTTTGAAAGGCTGAGGAAAAAGCTGTAAGCATGTCCTATAATACCTGCGTACTATCACTATTTTACTTCTGCAGTAAGCAGCACAGCACAGTCAGAAATGAAGTTTCAAGTTTGTTGAATTCCAGCTTCCGTGGGTGATCCTTCTATAAGCCCTCAACTCCGCTTCCCCTTTAATAGGTAAGATGTACCTTTAATTAATCTCCTCAGCGGGTTGCCTATTATCCTAGTCCCCAGGCCTGTTCTTTCCTTGCTAGGTCTTCACTTTTCTGGTTGTGCATCCCATACAGATCTGTATTCTTCCTTCTATATTTGTGAAATGGCTGGTGGGCTTGAAACCTGCGGCTTAGTTTGGTTGTCCTTGAAATTCAATGTGACTATTTCACACAACTCTAATGCTAGTTCAATTAAAGATGCTTGTTGTCCTTTTTTTAGCTTTCTTTATTCTCAGAAAGTCAAAGTGCGGCATCAATTGAGAATAGAAACAGGAACATCTACAATAGTGAGTGGATTTAAAATTGGGAGTTTTCAAGGGCTGGAGTTGTCCAAATATAAGAGGCACGGTGATAATTATATTGTGCTTATGATATCTAAAATGTAGTCAGCTACATACCCCTGCCTTCATGCTTCCTGTGAGTTTCTGTGATTCTTTGGGGCTATAACTTTTGTTTTGTTTCTTTGTGGAGGGTAGCTTGGTGACTAAATTCATTTATCTGAGCAACAGATGCAGCACAAGCAGTGGCAGTAGCTTCACAATGCTGCCCTGCCAGTATGCTTCAGCATTGCCTGAGGGACCATCTCTAGGGATGAAATAGTAGTTCAGTCTCAGTGCCATTTTGTACTTGGCCTCTCTGCTTAGACTGCCACCAAGGGAGTGCTAAATGTAATGCTCCAAGATTTTTTGAGGAAGTTCTACAGAACTAAATAAAGTGCCTTGTAGAACCTATTAAAGTTTGGTATATTGTATTTCTGTGTTACAAATGCACCCTAATTTAAAGGAATGCTAATAGTGTGAATTAGACAATATCAGTCAAATGCAAACATTTAAGTTGGATGTTGTCAGGTTGTCTGCACATCACTCATGATGTTATAAATGAATGCTATCAAGGGAAAGTGGCATAACTGCATTTTAAAATGTTATTTTCATTTTTTTAAAAAAGCTTCTTCTGTTGCAGTTTATTTTTTATTTTAAATTGTGTATAGAAAATCTGTATGTCTCATGCACAAGAGACTATTAGACAATATTTCTTTAAAGATAAAAACAGTAAATGTCGTTTATAATTAGAACATAAGAATGGCCATCATGGGTCAGACCAAAGGTCCATCCAGCCCAGTATCCTGTCTGCTGACAATGGCCAATACCAGGTGCCCCAGAGGCAATGAACCTAACAGGTAATAATCAAATCATCTCTCTCCTGCCTCCTCCCTCCTTTGACAGAGAGAGGCTAGGGATACCATTCCTTACCCATCCTGGCTAATAGCCAGTAATGGACTTAACTTCCATGAATTTATCTAGTTTTCTTTTCAACCCTGTTGTAGTCCTAGCTTTCATAACCTCCTTAGGCAAGGAGTTCCACAGGTTGACTGTGCACTGTGTGAAGAAGAACTTCCTTTTATTTGTTTTAAACCTGCTGCCCATTTAATGTCATTTGGTGGCCCCTAGTTCTTATATTATGGGAATAAGTAAATAACTTTTCCTTATCTACTTTCTCCACATCACTCATGATTTTATGTACCTATATCATAATCTCCCTTAATCTCCTCTTTTCCAAGCTGAAAAGTCCTAGCCTCTTTAATCTCTCCTCATATGGGCCCCTTTTGAAACCCCTAATCATTTTAGTTGCCCTTCTCTGAACCTTTTCTAATGGCAGTATATCTTTTTTGAGCTGAGGAGACCACATCTGTGTGCAGTATTCAAGATGTGGGCATACCATCAATTTTATATAAGGACAATAAGATATTCTTCATCTTATTCTATATCTCTTTTTTAATGATTCCTAACCAGGGCTGGCTTTAGGCCAATTCCTCCAATTCCACCGAATCGGGCCCCATGCCTAAGAGGGCCCCGCCCCCTAAAGAAGAGTGCCTAACTATTTAATTTTTACTCACCTGGCAGCGGTTCGGATCTTTGGCGGCTCTTCAGTGGCAGGTCCTTCAGTGCCGTGGAAGACCCGGAGTGAGTGAAGGACCCGCCGCTGAAGTGCTGATGAAGACCCGGACTGCCACCGGGTATTCGAATCAGGCCCCGCACTTCCTAAAGCAGACCCTGTTCCTAACATCCTGTTTGCTTCTTTGACTGCCACTGCACACTGCGTGGATATCTTCAGAGAACTATCCACGATGACTCCAAGATCTCTTTCCTGATTAGTTGTAGCTAAAATAGCCCCCATCATATTGTATGTATAGTTGGGGTTATTTTTTCCAATGTGCATTACTTTACATTTATCTACATTAAATTTCATTTGCCATTTTGTTTCCCAATCACTTAATTTTGTGAGATCTTTTTGAAGTTCTTCACTGTCTGCTTTGGTATTATCTTTGGTATTTTCAAAGTCAGCAGATGATTTTATGCATGCAGTACATCTCTGTTGTTTATAAAGCTTCAAAGGCTCTCACAGCAAAGGTTTCAATCCTTAGCAGCTGATCTTTCTGATGTTGGTAAGAAAGTTAAGCTAAGAAAAATTCTGGCTAAGATTAATTTGTATAGTAGAAATTAACTTTCCTTGTTTACTCACAGGAAGCCAGAAAAAGAGATTGGTATTCTTCCACCATACATTTCCTCATTAATAATAAAAATATGAGGATATATAAAACCTTTGTGATATACAACACAAGTTAAATTAGCCAATACTCCCAGTGTAGTGTAGGTAAGCAGTCTGGTCTTCACTGTACAGACAAGAACAAAGAAGCAACCAAGAGATTAGATTATTTGTGCTTGTGTAACCCATGCTAATATAGAGTGGTCCTATGTTCCTTTCTAATGACTAGATTCCATATAAAGGTTTAGAAGATTGCTTCTATTGCTTCCAAGTAGGGCTGGTCATTTATTTATTTATCTATTTTTTCAAAATGGATTTTTGTCAGAAAATTGGGTTTTCAGTTAAAAAATGTTTTTGCTGGGAAAAAAAGATGCTTTCCTTGAAAACCAAAATATTTTGCCTGAAAACTAAAATATTTTGATTTGGATATGCTGCTGGGAGTTTTAGTTCCGTTTCCTCTGATACTCCGTTTATTCTCCAAGAAGAGAGAGTGTGGTGCATCATGAGAGATGTAGTCTGACCAGGGAGCCCAGCCTATTGAGCAGAATGGGATCACGAAATGCCCAAAGTATAACTCCCATGAGGCACCGAAGCAACTTTTTCAAATTTAAATATTCCCTTTTTGGCCAAAATAATTCAGTATTTTAATTTTTCCTGAAAAATAATATTTTCACTGTAAACACCTCTTATATTTCAATCAGCTCTACTTCAGGCTAATTGATGTGATTCTTTAGCTCAGGCATTAAAAGCTCATAGAGATCCAGAAGTCACAGGTTCAGTCTCTGAATATGTCCCATCCTAGAGGAGATGTTATTCCAGATTACACTGAAAATCTGTGGTGGAGTCAAGAATAGAACCCAGTTGTTGTGACTTATCCTGCTGTGCCTTATTGTTAACCTGCAAGGGGAAAAAGAAAATGTTTGTGCCCTTTTTAGTTCTTTTACTTAATGATGGAAATTTAAAGGGTTTGGGTTTTTCTTTCATTTTTCATTCATTTTGTTTTTTACTTGACAAATATCAGCCTTTACTTCCCTACTTTTGCTGAAGGGACTATGTAAAGTTTCAGGAGGACTTGGAGTAGGTGCAGTACTTGAAGTATGTTTAACTCTTACTCATATCATTTAGATTTCTTGTTGCAGTGTCCCTTTAAAGAACAGCAAAACAAGAATACAAAAGGAAAGTCTTTGAGAGAACATACAGTGGCTTTGATCCTCCGCTACCTTCCATCTTGTAAAGTCATTTATTCCTGGATAAAGTGGATGTGAAAGACAACCATTTTGCTATGACAGTATTTTCACTTCACACAGGGATAAATAACTGCCCAACGTGCAGAGGAGTGGAGAATCGGGCCGTGCATGCATGTCTCCTGTGATAGACTGCATTAAAACATAAGATTGCAGCTGCCCCTGCAGTAAGAAAGACTTCCCTTTAGATAAAGGTGCAGTGAGGATATACACAGGTTGATAAACTACAAAATCTTTGGGAGAAAACCTTTTTTGTGTGTAAGATTAATCACTCCCTGTCATTTGATAACTGATACAACTTCGACTGCAGTTTTCTATCCTCCAGTAGTGCTCCAGCAAAAACAGGTTGTAAAACCTTGTAGATATATTGCAAAAAAACCAAGAAGAAGCTGAAAAAACAACCCTTGAAATATACTTTGGGGGCTTTCTACTTCCTAAACAAGAATAGGTACACAACTTTGTTTTCCCTTTGCAGTTGACTTTTACACTATCCTCACATCTTGAACCATGTTAAAGTCAGGGGTGAGGACAGAGTGGTTTCAGGTTTATCCATGCCTGTAAATGATATTTCACCTTCTGCCCTTTTTCCCTTCCATAATAGAAATTTATAATAAAGGTAAAGGACCTCCTACTACTGTTAGGGAAGTGTGATGATTAGTACCTTGCTATCCAATATGAACTGCATCTGCTACAGTGAAATGTTGGCTCTAGCCATTTCTGTTAAGTTTAATTTTCAAAACTCTATTCAGCCAGAAAACATACGTAATCCCCAGGGTAAAGTATTTGTTAAAACTACCGAAAACATTAAGTCAAAACAGGAAGCTTTCTCACAAATATAGAGTTGAGGGTAGGAAACCTTTGAAAGGCTCCAAGATGTTGAAGTTAAAGTTAAGTTACAAGATACTTAATTATTCATCCACAAAGACTGTGCATCCAATTTAAAGATTCATCCATGATCCACATCCAGGTATTGTTTTGGAATGGCTGAAAGAATCTGGAAATGAACACATGCAATTTAGGAAGAAATTAAAGGATTGTATATCTGATTAAATGGAATTATAAGCCTAATTAAGTATGTTGCTAGTCAAACACAAACAAACAGCAACAACAAAACCTTGAATTTGATAACTGATATTTGGACAGTGTTATACAGAGTAGTAATGAAGACTCCCTATATATACTTTGTAATTGCATGATAAACTGTAATATACTGCTCAGCCATTGGGAGGCACTGTGTAGCATACCTTATTTAAGCTCTGGCAGAACTTTCAAGGATCTTATGATGAATACATCTGTTGTGTATCTCTCTGAGGCTATGTCTACACTACCACAGTAAGTTGACCTACGCTATGCAACTCCAGCTAAGTGAATAGCTGGAGTCGATGTACCTTAGGTCAAGTTACCACAGGGTCTACACCACGTGAGGTTGATGGGAGAAACTCTCCCATCGACTTACCTACTTTTCTCATCGGGGTAGCGTAAAGGGATTGACTGGAGAGCGATCTGCAGTCAATTTAGTGGGTCTTCACAAGACCCACTAAATTGACCACCGGTGGATCGATCTCAGAGCATCGATCCTGGCTGTAGTGTAGATGTAGCCTGAGAAGGAGGCTCTGTAACCAGTCCATATCTGGTACAGAAGCTTGACCTGCTAGTAGCAGTCCTGCAACCTACTGTGCAAGAAGTACATTACACAATTGGTGTAATAGAGTTGCTGCCCTTCCCCTTGGGTTTTGAATTATCAACCCACTTAACAGATAAGAAAACAAACAATGCCTCTCCACAACACCTGGAAACCTCCTTGGAGCTTCAGGCTTCATAGGAGGCAGTTAGTCTCTCTGTTTTTCATAAGGGTTATTTAACTGAAACAAAGTCTCATCAGTTTGGTCAAATGGTCTCAATTGTCCCTAATGGATAAAAGTGGGAGGCCTGGCCACTTCCCCAGCCACTAATCCTCTTCCCTCTGTTTACTCTGAAGCTCCTCCCTTTTCCTTCATAAGAGCAATATGTGCTCCCAGTGAAGCTTTTGGCTTCCCTTTCAGGATGTCTAATGGGCCACAACTGTCAGCCAGCTATACCTTTCCTCAAAGCCCAGTGAAAAGTCTTAATTCCTTAATTATTATTATTATGAATAATTATGTGTACTTTTAATGCCTAAAGACCTCAACTGAATTCGCGATACAAATACATATTCTGAGAGAGTTTCTGCCCCAGTGAATTTACAATCTAAATAGACAGGACAGAAGAAGAGTTAAAGGGAAAATGAAGGCAGAGAGGAGTGAAATGATTTTCCCAAAGTTACACAATCAGTTAGAGACAGAGCCAGGAATGGAACCCAGGAGTCTTCATTTCAGTTCCTTGCTTATTAGACCATAGTACCACTTTAAAAAAAAAAAAGCTATATGCAGTCTTCACGCTTGGATTTCTATAGGATAAAAGGGACAGAGTGGGGATTAAGAAACTGTGATAGTGAAACACAGCAAGACTGGCAAAAGCTAGGTAAGAAAGAACTTTCTGAGACATTAGGTTCTGATCTTGTTTACCCATTATTTGCTTAGTCGGCTATGCTTTTCATGGTATTTTAGTCTAGCTCTATTTATTGTCTGCTTAACACTTATTTATATTTTCTCTTCATTTCTACATTTTGCCAAAAAAGCAAGGTTTATTTTCAAGCTATGCATATATATTGACAGCAGGGGTACTGGAACAATTTGTATAATGGGGGTGCTGACAGCCAATGAAGCAAACTGTAAACACTGCATATGATGGAAACCACTTCAAGCCAGGGGATGCTGCCGCATCCTCGTTCTAGCACTTATGATTGGTAGGATTTGATCCAGCTACCCTTGGTAGCAGTCATTTCAGGAGCAGTTGGATTGAGATCTTAGTGTGTACAATCATTGTTGGACACTCTGGATAGAATGAAATTGATCTGTGACCTATAGGAAGGCAGAAGCAGCCATGAGGCAATGGGCTTGAATACATCCAAAAGCAAGACAGTCAGTTCTACTAACAGAGAGGCAAGTGACCTGAAAAATGCAAGATTTTGGTTATAGGAAGATTTTAAAGCTGATAATGCTCCTATATTCTAAAATACATGCCACTTACAATACACTAAGTCAGGCCTGCAGAACTCATAAAGTGACGAGGGCCATATTACTCCAAAGAAAACAGCTGAGGGCTGAAACCCCCCAGACCCGCCGAAATACGCCCCCCAGCACCGCCCAGCACCCCCCCAAACACATTCGCCTGCCTCAGCACTGCCTGCCCCGCCGAAACAAACCCTCCTTCCCCAGAGCTGCCCCACCGAAACAACTGTGGGCTGAAAAGGAAGGGGTGTGTGTGTGTGGGGGGTGATACTTTATTAAGAATTTTTAAATTAAAGCAAACAGTTTATTTTTTAATTATTTTTATTTTTTTTATGAATCATCCCCCTGTGAAATAAGGGGAGGGTAAAAGGGAGACAGTTTGAAGGGATTTTCTGGGGCTATGAACTAGGGGGAGGGGAAAGGGGGGGCAGTATGAAGGGATTGGACGTGACTATCCAACACACAAACACAGGGAGCCCGGGGGTGGTGGGGGTGGCAGTGTGTTAGGGGCCAGGGAGGGGGAGCGTCCCTGGACCAGGGAGGGGGGCAGCAGTCGGGGCAGGGCAGGTGCAACACACACACACGCACAGACACACACACATCTCCCCTGGGGATTTCCTGGTTGCCCTGGGACCAACCACCACAGCAGCTGCCCCGCCCCCAACCGAAGGGGGAGGTTGTGGTGGGGAGTCTTGGTCCAGTCTCCTCTCCCCTCCCCCCGAGCTGCGGCTCAAGCCCAGGCCGGGTGCCCCTCCCCTCGCTCGGCACTTACCGGCTCTGTCTTGTGCTCAGTGCTTGCTGCCTCAGCAGGCCCCAAAAGTGACACACACGCTGTACGCCAAGCGGGGGGAGCAGGAGACGGAGACACGTGTGGTCCCGGCCGTTAGGGCGATTGGAGCGCGGTGAACCCAGCAGCTCCAACTTGCTGCTTGCCCATGGGCTGCACAGTGAGCCCATGTGGGCCGCATGTGGCCCGGGGGCCGCATGTTGAGCAGGGCTGCACTAAGTCTAAGACAAAATTGTAGTTGCAGAAGTCTTATTTTCTAATAGTGTCTGGTTCTGGAAAGGTTTCAGATGTATAGAAAAGCTTCTTCCCATCTCATCCAGAACGTACTATCATTTGCATAACAGAACAGTATTAATTATAAATAAAATATAACTTTTGAATAATAATACTTTTCATTAAGTGCTACACAAGCAGTGTGATTATTATTATTAATTATTATGATTATGATTGCACCTGTTCATATACCTATTAGCTAAATATGGGCTAGTGTTATTAATATCTTTAATTTAGTATCCAAGGCCAGTATTCCCATAATACTACACCTTCAATGCATATAATGTGATTTTTCAATTGTAGGATATACATGTGCAATATGAACAATAAGAGTCAAGTACATACACATGATTGTGTTTTGTTTAGAAATGTTAGAATTATTTCTACCTGACAATGATTGGTTCTAAAACATGGTAAACTCTAGTCTATTTGTTTAATATGTAAGGGGTGGTATTGAAAAGCAGAATATAAAGAGATGGGACACGTGCACTTGACAACTGGGTAGATCCTTGGCAAACATACCTAATGCATGTTTGCTGAGTGCTAGCACTGTTAGCTGTGTTGCCCTTCAATCTAGGTACCCTCTATCAGACTCTGATTGTTTACATTGAAGTAAAAGATACTATAAGGCTTAAAAAAGTACAAAAGAAACTATCTTGGTGTCGTGACCAGCATATCTATTCTTAGTAATACAAGTCCAAGCCTGTGATAATCATCAGTGAGAGCATAATTAGCTGCTTTGTTTGCCTACATGATGATTTCACAATCCATGTTTAACTTTGTGTGGTACTTGTCATTGATTCACTGAGTTTGAAAAGCATGACTGGAAATCAGATTTTATTGCATTTAGATCATGTGATACATAATATATTCATTAGTTGTTTGTTTATTTGTTTAAGAAAAATTAGGTGATACTTCTTAAGCATTATAAATACTAACTGTGCATATAGATAAAGACACAATCTTACAAGTTCACTTGTCAGTTTGGCCTTGTTCTGATGTACTGATGTTTCAGCAAGTGCAAAATATTTTCTCATGATAATGAATTAGTTATTTATAAAGATTATACTTACAGATTTATATATAAATAACTCATTTCTCGATAAGCACTTAAATAGATAATTCTCTTATTAATAATGCAATGATACAGCCAAATGACAGGCAATTTCTATTATCTTTCTAAACAGGTAAATATACAGATGTGAAAGAAGCACTGATGTGAAAATTGTTAAAATAACAAATCTTATTAGAAGAAAGATTTTGGAAATAACTAGCCAGGAGGGTAATGACCTCAATTACATTTTATGTGAAATTATAATTGGCATTTTTAATAAAGGAATGCTATTGCAAATTGCATATTTGATATCATAATATTATGGCACATCTTATTTCTCCTGGCTTGTATTTATATTAAATAAAAATCTTTGAGATAATCAAGAAAGATTCATAATTTAAATTTTTTTTAACCTGCTCAAACAGAGTTGAAAGCTGCTTAAATAAAAAAAAGAGGAAAAAGCGGGAAAGTTATCTTAAGACCATCTAGGGAAAGGTTCTGGGATTTAATATTGCATGGTGCATTCAGAGTGTTCAAAGACAAGGATGGACAAATAAACATCACATTCCTAAGATATATCATTTGAGTCAAACAGTTCACCCTGTGCAAATTCTATAAGAGCCTTGAGGAAATACAATAGAGGAAATGTTTTTCATAGATTTTTTTGCATAAATGTAATGAAGTATAATGTTTATGTTCTTATGATTACAATAACATACTAATTTATAATCCAAATCTGCCATAAGTATAGTTCCTTTGAGTACTTAAGTACCTGGTATAACAGTATGCACAATAAGCCAGTAGCAGTCCTCCCTTGTGCTAAAAGTTTACTAAAAGTTGCAGTCTGCCACTTAATTCCATGCATGTGTCTGTCCTTATTTTGCCACTGTTGGCCACATCAACTGTTCAGTCTCCCAACATGTGCAAGATATTACACTATTACATCTGAACTGTAATATTAAGTACTCCATCCCTTAACTTATTATTTCATGTTTCTTCCATAGTAAAAATGATGTAATAGAATGCAGTGACAAAAATTAATAGAGAATGTGTTCTTTGGTTTTTTTGCTGTATTTAAAAATATACTGCAATACTTAGTATGAAGCTGCTCAATAGAAATCCCAAGCAAAAAGAAAAGGTTCTGTATCATTAGAAAATAAACAGCTGTTCAGATTCACTATCTACCCCAATTGCCTTCTGCTAATCTGGTGCATCTTCAGAATGAAATACTGTACATTATTTTTCATGGCTGAGGCACTGCAGACTTTACTTCAGGTTCACCAAGACACGTCACTATCACAAGTGATCTGTGTAACTGAATGTGAGTTATTTTAGAAATAGTTTGCCACTGGGGGGTGGGGGGGGACGGCGAAAGGTGTGGTCATGGAGAATCTCCATTTTTTTTTGTTTAACTGAGATGCTATGGATAGAGAAATAAATTACTTCTAAATTGTTTTTTAAAAAGTGGATTTGTCCTTATATGGAAAGTGTAGAACTGAGATACTTACACTGACATAGCAGTTTAAGGACCTGATTCTGTTACCTTTATGTGGGGGAAACTACTAGTCAGCTAAAGGGCCATTAAAGCAGACTTAGAGGGCCAAAAATCTCTACTCTGAAACTAGCAAGTGTAATCAGTGTTGAGCAAATCAACTGAGCTATTTAAAAGAAAGAGACAGAAGACAGAAATTACAAAAATCATATTAAATGAACAAATTGCAGAATTTATGCTGTAAAATTTCCTTTGTATTTCTCTGGGATTCCATGTTTAGGCTTGAGCCAGTTTAGTATGATTGTAGTTCAATGGAAATGTACATTCTTAATATAAAAGCTATGGGCTAGATTCTCTAGGTGTAAATCATTGTACTTCATTGAAGTCAGTGGAGCTATGTGATGGGGTATACAAACCCCACGCTGGACAACAAAGGCACTGTTCTTGGTTCAGGGAGCTCCTCCCCATCTCACACACACACACACACACACACACACACACACACACACACACACACACACACACCACAAGGCATTGACAGGCTGGAGGAGGAACTTAGAAGGGCAGCAGACCAGGGAAGAGAACAGACCTTCAGCCATCTGCACCTGAGGAAACGGGTGACCGAAGATGGGAGCTTCCCAGATGACGGCTGCCTGATAGCTCCTCCCTGAGGGAAGGGAAATCCAGATTCTGATGCACCTTGACCGGGAATTATTCCTTGCTAGTTCCTCTGAACTATGTATATTTCCCCTTGCTTTTTGTTCATGGTCTGCTCCAGAAGAGAAGAGACTTAAGTTAACCAGCCAGAATGCCAAGTGACAGGAAGAGGCAAACCACCGCAGAGCTGGAACAGCCATTGGCAGGAGGGACCTGATGGGAAGAGAGCTGCTGTGCCACGTCCGGCCACAAAAAAGTACTAACACTGAGTCAACTCTTTGACAAGCTATGATGAATAACACCAGCTGAGGTTCTGACCCATATTATCTATTTAATTTTTTACTTATCTGTTTTACAAATAACTTACACTTTTCACTTACTTTGCATGAAATCCATCTTTCACAAGGAAGAAGTAATTGGGCTTTGTGCTGGGAACTGTTCGGAAGATGAGAAGTGAAATTCATGACCCCAATACATGGAAAAACCACCATATGTCCCAGTTTTACTGAAATACCCCTGGGTTTTCAGATGTTTTGATAGTCCAGGAATGCCTTCTGGGAACCTTAAATATCCTGCCTATTCATTTCATCAATCAAAATGTTTAGAGTTTTGTTTTCTTGTTTTTTTTTTTACTAGAAAATGTTTGCTCAAGAAGTATTTCTATATCAAGTAAAATTTATTCTGTGGTTGTCTAGAACAAACAGTTCATTGGAACAAGTGTTCATGGTGATGAACAGTGCTTGAAGTAAAGAGAAATTCTTTACTGAATTTATTGAAAAAGTTCTTTTCTTCAATGTAAATAATGATGCTTGTTCTGTACTTTATGATAAACTCATTCAGAACAGTACATTACTGGAAAATATCCTTCAAATAAATATGCATTTGTTGCTGTTGAGTCAGAAGCTGGCAGAGAAAATATACTTTGTTTTTTAAGTATTTTACAACCCCAAACCGTGTTGCCACAAAGAGTATGTCTACAGTGCAGTTAGACGCCTGTCACTGGCCCATGCCAGCTGACTCAGGCTTGTGGAACTTGGGGTAAGGGGCTGTTTAACTGCCATATAGATGTTCGGGCTTGGGCCAGAGCCTGGGCTCTAGGACCCCTGCGAGATGGGAGGGTCCCATAGCTATACGGTAATTAAACAGCCCCCGTTAGCCTGAGTCAGTGGGCACGGACCTGCTATGGGTGTTTAATTCCAGTACAGACTTACCCAAAGTGTTCTGCATTTCAAGTTTGAAAATATAGTCAACCTGTGCATGGGCAGGCTGCTGAGCTGCAGCACAATCAGTCCCTCCGAGGCCTCATTTCCAGCCAATGGTCTGGAATACCAGCCACAGTCCCCCCGGGGATTTCTTTATTATTGAGTCATGTATTTCCAGCAGGAGCACATTGCTGCTCTGCCCACAGTCCCCAAATTACTCTACCTTGGAGTTTAATTGGTGTAGGGGATATAGGTGAATGTCACCTTTTTGAATGTCAGTTGGTCAGTTTCATTTTTATATGTCCTCATTCACTATTGCAAATCTAGCTTCCTTGCCTTATCACAATGACTTGGTGCTCTGTAGGTACGTGGACAGCATAATGCTTTTGTGTTTGGATAATGTTTTGGGAAGGGGAAAAAAAAACTATTTTCATTGATATTTTTAAAAATCATTAAAAAATATATATTTTGCTATAAAACCTAACTTTGAGACCTAGAAACTCAGCTGATAGTGAGTAAAGTTTCCTCATTTGGGTAAAATCAGGATCAAATCTTCTTTTTGTTAAGGGATTTTTTTTCAAAGGAGCCAGAAACAGTCCACAGATGGCCACAGAGAATTGCTCTAGAACATGTGCTTCCTTGCGCTGATGGTTGCTGTATACTGTCCCCTGCCCATTATAGGGGGCCTATAAGAGACAGTGCTAAAGACATGACCACATTACACACTGCTACGGTCATGGCAGCTGCACCACAAGCCTCATGAAGTGCAAAGAAACTGCTGTAACTTAGAACCCTGGGTTGCCTACATTATGGTAGAACCCCAGAACTCTTCAGAATCAAGAAGCTACAAAGGTGGTTTACTCCCACAATGGACTGTGCATTCTGTGGAGAACCTCCCGAAGGTGCAGCACAGAATCTGACCCTTCAGTTCTAACTTCTAAATGTTCTGACACTGTTCTGTCTTTCAGAAAAGCAGTAATATAATTGCCCTCTGCATTACAAAACAATAATCTCATTCCCAAATGGCTAAACTAGGAGAGCAGAGGCTATGTATGAAAGAAGCTGCTGATTGCTGGGAACAACTGTGGGACAATGATATTATTGCTTTTGTAACACAAATTTAATTATTTCAAGATAAATAAGCCATGCTTTTATTTCCAGACACGAAAATGCAAACTACTGGCCTTTCCTCTGTACTTGCAGTGGAACCCAAGTCACTTGAAATCTTTAGTAAATAAGTGTCATGGGAGGAAATTTAGACCTTTTATTACAGATTGCCCTGAAACAAATTGTCTTAGGTGCCAGAGTGCAGGATGCTGCACAGTTATTGACCTATCATTTTGTTTATTTATGAGTTATACATATTCTTGTACTCTAATTGGCACAGTGTGATTTGCATATTGTCTCAACTATGCAATATGCAAATCCTTATGTTCTCATTTGCCACTGGCCATTAGCCAGTGTGAATGCAGGGATTTGCAAAAGGGCTACCTGGATGTTTTTCAATAATTATATTGTGCCATTCCCTTCCCTCTAATTGGCTATTGTTGTCAAATTCCATATCTATATACACACAAGAATGTGTTTCTAATCTGGTCATCACTCCTTAGGAAGGTTAAGCTCCATCACCCCTATGAGTATTTTTTGTAATAGTATTACTACTGGAAAACTCCCTTTCCTCCATTAGTTTCAATAACAACTGTGCCAGTGGAATGAGAAGTCTTTATGTTCTATGCTCCACCACCTCCTCACCCCCACTTCCCCCCAAACACACACACACATATATACCACATTCATCTCTTAAATAAACATTGGGAAAATGCTTGTTTTTGTTTGAATGGGGAAACACAGGGGAAAGTAATAAGAGGAGTGAGGAGAGAACTATTTAATAATAAACTTAGTGTAAAGTAATTGTTCATTGTGGACATGGCTGCTAATCGTCATTAATGTTTGCAAAGGAGTTTATAAATCCTCAGATGGAAAGTGGCATAGAAGAGTAAGGCATTTTTACTGGCAACAAGAGAGATGAGATGTGCAGGTATGAGAAGAAAAGCCTATTTCAGTATAATGATAATTTGATTTGTTTCCTGTTACTTGATGATAGTATGTCCTGCACTAATGAACACCTCAGCCTTTGGCCTCTGAATGTATTAGCCCACAAAAGAATTTTTTAAAGTGGAAACATCCTCAAGTTTCATTTATGTAAAATGACAGGTCTCCTGTATACTGAGTAGAAAAGAGAGTTCACTTGTAAGTAATGAAAGTTAGAATCCTGAGTGGAGAGGAAGTATAATTGGATATGGAGTTCTTTTACATTTCTCAATTAGCACCAAAACAATTTGGAGGGAGTGGGAGCACTTTGCACGGGGAACTGTCCGATTAATGCTGTAAAAGTAAGAGAGGGGATCACGGGGATGAGCTTCTGCAGGAAAAAAAAAAAGATACAGAGACTGTTTTCAAAAGCTGTGTGAGAATTCATTAATCAGTAATCCTTAGATGGATCAAGACAGAGCATTTAAAGATGAACGTGTTATTAAAGAACCCTAGCCAAAGGAAATTTAAATTGAGAAACCTCATTGTTGCTAAAAGATTCTGAATTTCTGGGTGTATGGTTTGTCCAGTGGTTCCCACTATCTCAATAGTACAGGAGCCTTATTTGAAATGGAGTGTTGTATCTGAGATTAAGTGCAAGCCTAACTGGCCCGTCCAATTTTATAATCTAGCAAATCCACACATTTGCAGCTCTTAATACTGTGCAGATTTGATCACTCTGTTAGAAAAAAGGAGTGTAATGATTAGTGGAGAGGTCACCTACACTAGTAGGTGATACCATATCCTTATTCTCATCTGAAATTGTTGTTTTGTGTGTTATGTTGTTGATCAGACTGGTGGTGGGAGGTGCCAGGCGGTAGCAGGAAGTTCAGTCCTACCTATGTGAACTGTAATTGCTACTTGCAATATCTCAATAAATCTCTGTGATTCTATAAGCAAGTAATACAACAAGTAGCACTAGCTTCAAGGAAGAAACGCTTTTGCCTCAGAAGACATTTACTGGTCCAGCAGATGAGACTGGAATCCATGAGTACTTGACACACTTTTAACTTGTGCTCTTTATGAATGCGTGGATTGATGAGAGCGATAGAGTGTCCTGTGGCACCTTATAGACTAACAGACGTATTGTAGCATAAGCTTTTGTGGGTGAATACCCAGTTCGTCTGATGCATGTGGTGGTATTCACTCACGAAAGCTTATGCTACAATATGTCTGTTAGTCTATAAGGAGCCACAGGACTCTGTCACTTTTTACAGATCCAGACTAACATGGCTGCCCCTCTGGATTGATGAGAATGTTTTTGAACAGTGATGTCGAAACAGTTTTACCAGTAGCTTCCCAATGCGGAGCACAGATTTAATATATAGTTACATAAATACTTATATGACCCTTTTGAAATACAGGAAGGAATGGCAAGCCAGAAGAAGGCAGGAAGGCATAGTTATTTGTGTACATTAAGAAAACTGTTACATAGGGCTTTCCTTGCACCAAACAGTTCAGGAGATGGCTCAAGTGAAGCACAAACGGAGAGGTACATATGCCCAGTGGGAAGCCATGAAAGAATCTTATGTGAGATCTCAGTATATGAATGGTTTAGCAGGAGAATTTCATAACCTGCTGGTGAAGAAGGATAACATGCTGAATAAACCTGTGGGCGAGATTATATGCAGAGTTACAAATGTGGAAACAGAAATTGAGGTTTCCTTAAGGGTATCAGCTGTTAATTACCTGCTTCAGGGTGACACTTTTATGTCATATGCAGCATTTCAAAAAAAAAGATTGCTAGTGAGTGGCTAAAAAATTGGAGGAGATCCAAGTGCAAGCTATTCACAGGCAATCCAGGATCAATGGAAAGAGACTGTTTTCTAGACCGGATGACATTTGCCAGGGATGAGGAGGCGAAGACCGTTGCAAATGGAATTCCCCAAGCAAAGGGAAGCCGCACAATGGAAACTATAAGTTGATGCAGTAGGACCACCACAGCAACTATAGAATAGCTGCCCAGATACCAGTTACTACGTGTCCATCTCCAACTGGAAAGCCACAATGCTGTTTGACTCAGAAGTTGAGATAAGTCTGATCTGTGGTGAACACCCAGTGCTGAAAAGTATGAAAATTTGTACTGAATCAGTTGAATTGGTAACTGTTATTCATCAGCCACTGCAGACAACAGGAGAAATCCAGTTCCGTTTGAACTTGGGGTCTCTGCATATTAAATGGACTTGTGGTGGGGTGAGTAATATTTCTAGTGCTGTTGTATTGGGAGTGGATTTCATCCGAGGGCATCACGAGAACTCCTGGGGGTGTAAATAGAACACACATGTCCCCGGACAATATTGAGATACCCCTACTGGATGAGAGTGGGGGAAATGTGGATCCTGGGGAACAACACTTGAAGCCTTAGAGGTACCTATACCATATTTACAGGTTGACAGAGAGGAACAGCTCTCTGTGGTGGGTCAGAATAAAGTGCTAAATTCAGGTCATCATGCAACAGACTGCTGCAGTAAATTCGTAGGAGCATTTGAAGCTACCAAATTCCAGTCAGGGTTGTTATGTAGCAGAACTCTGTTTCAAGCTGGACCAAAGGAGGAGTTCTGGGTAAGAGCAATTAATATGACTCACCAGGAAGTGCAGCTAGTGAAAAATCAGACCATGGGGACACTATCTAATATAGCTGGTGTCCCAAAGCCTCTCACGGGGGCAGGGATCAAATGCTATGAAGAATCCCAGTCAGTAAAAGAACTAGGGTTGACTTGACAGAAGCAGCCATTAAAGGCAGTGAAAGAAAGCAATTAAAACAGCTGGTCTTACAATATCCTGTGTGTTCTCCAGGAATATTGAAGATTTTGGGAGATATAATCAGATGCAACAACAGATTGTGCTTAAGATAGAGACTGTTCATGTGAAGCAGCCCACATTTTGGATTCCATTGGCATATCAGGTCACGGTGAAAGAGAACCTAAATTGCTGACATTTGTTGGGAAGCCTCAAGCAACTCACTCAACCTCCACTTCCTTTTTTAGGCCCAGGATCTTTTAATGATTTAGTATTTCCTTTGATCTTAGGCCCAGACCTGAGAAAAGTAATCCTTGCTGGCCTGGTTAGAGTCAGAGAGTGGCATTCCCCAGTTAATAGCTTTCTCATTTTTCCCTTAAGGAGCCTTATCTCTGTCACTGTTTTGTTTCCTGTTAGCATCCCCCCACGCGTTCCCTCGCTCCCACCCACTGCCTGCTTTGATTTAACTCTGTGTAGTCAGGCAGGATAATATCACACAGATAAACTGAGGTGCATGTAATATTTATAACAACTAATACACGTAAGGCTCTCCATAATAACTAAATCTAGATTTGCTATTCTTTAGATAAGATGCACAAAGAGAACCACAATCAACTCCCCTTCTATAGAAGAAAATTTGGGAAGGAGGAGAGGAATGGGGGAAGGAGATGGGATTACTCCTAAAAGAAAAAGTTGGTTTGTGTTTTGTTTTGTGAGATTTATTTTCATTTTTACTCAGAGAATAATTCTATGAAATAGCTAGTGAAAGCAAAAGACAAGTAATATGAAATTATTTAACAAAAGATTTAGGTATTAGATGAAATATTCAATATACAGACTAATTTTAAAACAAAATCAGATCTGTATGGGTTGTTTGCTCTTCCTCCTTCATTAAACTTCATGAATTTTCTTGTGTTTGTCTACTATGCCTGCAACTATATACACAAGCTTTGTGGAATTACATGTTTTCAGTGCTGGATAAAATGAAAAACATAGGTTTATGAAGAAGTTCTCCAGGATGTCAGCAATGTTGCTCATGGGAGCAATGTAATTTACAGGGGAATTAGGGTTAATAACCTCTTGGCAAGTCGCAGTTTTAAATCTTTCCCTATCTTTAACCACAATAGAGAAAAGTGGCAAGGTATTGCTACTTGAGGAGCACAAGCACAACCTATTATCTCACATTCATTCTCAGACATGCACACTAGAATGCAGGTTTTGCACCTGGGCATTGTCTTTCTATTAATTTAAGCCTTTAGACAAAACTCACACATGTCTTTGTCACCCGGATTCCCATAATAGCAGTGAGCAGATGTTTAAGTTGCCCATCTATCATAGTACACAGCTATCTTCATGAATCACCTTTTGATGTCAATGATTGCTTATTTTATTGAAGAGACAAATCAAGGAATTGGCTACTTTTTGCAAGGTAGAATTTCATTAGCAACTTATCTTCTGCATCTCCAGGCTTTTTTTGGTGCTTTGAGAAATGATAAAAGTGAGAGTGAAACAGATATTCTGTTTCAAAATAAATAACATTTTCTTTATCCAAATATGTGATCATTTTCATTGTTTCACTGATTTGGAGCTTTTAATACAGTCTCTTACTGTATTAAAGAGAAATTTGCATTATGGATATTTATTGTTTGTGAAATAGTTTGCACTGTTTAAAAGTTCCAAACATCTAGGGATCAACCTACAATAATTGAGTATAACTATTTTTGTTCCAGGTGTTGTGATTTCATGCAGCTCATATGTCCCAAATTAGTGGATCAAAGACTGTTGAATATAATATATGGTTTTGAGGGGCTTGGGTAGTGCAAAGATGAGGTATGATGCATTGCCTTGTAATGCAAGGCTATAGAAGTTTCATTAATAGTAATATTCCAGTAGCACCCAAAAGCTCCAAATCAGTATCTAGAGTCCCATTGTGCTAGGGACTGTTCAAAAATAAAGTAATACAGTGCCTGCCCCAAAGAGCTTGCGCTCTATATAGACAGATAGACATTGGGGAGGGGTGAAGGAGAGTGTAACACGTTAATTGAGGGACGAGGATGATGGATGGCAAGCATGAGCTTATTAGTTCCTCAGTTTTGAGTTTGTTTTGTTTTCCTTTTTTAAATAGATATATGTGCAATGAGAAATGGTATGATTCAGGGGGAAGGCAAGAGGACGAGTTAACAGGAGCATGGGAACAGGAAAAGAAAGGTCAAAATGGAGAGGGGAGGATGGGAGGAAAGAATAGAGGGGATGACGGAAAGTGACATCGCAGCAAAAAACAGTGTGAGAAGGTGTTGGAGAAAACAACCAATCAGGAAGGAATCAAAATACAGGGGAGCAAAAATAGTTTGTCATGATGTTCAGAAGGTATCACTGCCGCTGCTAATGCTTTCTCCGCTCTCATCTCAGGTTTTGTTAGTAAAAGGAACAAAGTGCCAACATTTTCCAAATCAGGTTGTTTGCATGTTGTGTTGTTTTTAGTAAAGGTCAGAGTTTTCATTTAGCATTTAGTTATTTTTATTTAAACATTACATTACTCTGGTCATGAATTCAGCCTGCTGCTCCTGGCAGTCAGGAAAACTGCCTTCTAAAGAGAGCATGACCTTTGTTCTCTGCAGCCACAACTTACATAAGAACAGCAGCTACAGGGAATGGGGAATCATTCTCTGAGGGGATTGTTTCTAGTAGGGTCCTGCAGGTTTCTGTTCTCTGCTCAATGATATTCAATACATTTATCAATGATCTGGAAGAATATATAAAATCACTGCTGGTAAAATGTGTAGATGACACACATTGGTGGCATGGTAAATCATGATGAGGACAGGATAGTTATACAGAGTAATCTGGATCTGTTAGTGTGGTGGGCTCATGTGAACAATGTGTTTTAATACAGCCAAAATACAAAGGTTTTGAAGGCCCAGCTTGACAAAGCCTTGGCTGGGATGATTTCGTTGGGGATTAGTCCTGCTTTGAGCAGGAATTGGACTAGATGACCTCCTGAGGTCTCTTCCAACCATAATATTCTATGATTCTATGAAATGCAAGGTCATATATCTAGGGACAAAGAATGTAGGTCACACTTCAAGATAGGTGTATCCTGTAATTAAGGGTCACTAAAAAGGACTTAGGAATCATGGTAGATAAACAGTTGAACATGAGGTATCTGTGCAGTGTTATAGTTAAGATGCCAAATGCAATCCTTGGCTATATAAGCCAAAAAATAAGTAGGGGAATGGTATGATCTCTGTGTATGACATTATGATACTTGAATACAGTGTCCAGTTCTGGAGTCTGCACATCAAAAAGAAGAGAAAAAAACCCTGAAAAATTGGAAAAGGTTCCTAACAAAGTTACAAGAATGATTTGAGGTCTGGAAAATATGCTTCATAAGTGTCAGAAACTATGGGCTAGTCTACTTTATTGTGCTACATCGGCACAGCTGCACTGCGTATGGTGAAGAAGCACTATGCCGAGGGGAGAGCGCTCTCTCATTGGCATAGTTACTCCACCTCAACAAGAGGCAGAAGCTATGTCACCGGAAGAGTGACTCCCACTGACATAGCACGGTGTGCACAGCGCTTTAAGTCGATGTAACTTGCGTCGCTCAAGGGGGTGGCTTTTTCACACCTCTGAGCAATGTAAATTATGTTGACTTCGTGTAGACAAGCCCTAGGTTGGGATTGGTCACCCCGAGTGGTTGGAGCTGTGGCATTTGGGCATAATGGTTGGAGCGAGGCATCAGAGCCAAAATCAGGAGTCCACAGCAGGGTTACCACAAGGCTGGGGTGACAACGAGGCTGAAGCAGGACTAAGAACAGGGCTAGAGCAAGAGCAAGGACAAGAGCAAGACTCATCGCGGATATTAAGTGGGCTTGGAAGGATTAGATTTTTATCTGTAAATGTCAATAAATGTCCGTTTCACTGTACATGCACCAAATGGTGAAAAAATATTTCTATCAATAATTATTGAAATTTGCAGATAGGCAAAGTAAGAACAATTCTGCTGAACATGTGATGTTGACAGTTTGTGTTTTAATGGTAATAAAGCTTTGAGTTTTTGTATCTCAACATGTAATGTCATTAAATTATTATTGTCTGGTAAAAAAAATTGGGGGGAAGTGCTTAAAACCCATAAATTTGTACAACTGTGAAAATTTAAATGGATAAAAAATAAAAAAATGCTTAAAAATAAACATCAGTATTATAAAAAAATCTGAATCTGCCAAGCCTACTTTTATTGAGAGATTTAAGAAGCCCAATCAATTTAGTTTATTGAAAATATACTTAAGAGGTCACTTGATCATAATCTAGAAGTACATACATGGAGAAAAGATTTCTGACTGTAGACAGCTCTTTAATCTAATAGTAAGAGGCATAAAAAGATCCGTGTCTGAAAACTGAAGCTACACAAATTTAGACTAGAAATAAGGCCCAAATTTCAAACTGTGAGGGTAATCAACCACTGAAACACCTTACCAAGAGTTGTGGTGGACTCTCCATCACCTGAAGACTTTAGATTAGGGCTGTCAGGTGACTAAAAAAATCAGTCACAATGAATTGCATGATTAATCACATGATTAATCACACTTTTAAACAATAATAGAATACCATTTATTTAAACATTTTGGATATTTTCTACATTTTCAAATATATTGATTTCAGTTATAACACTGAACACAAAGTATACAATACTTACTTTATATTTATTTTTAATATTTGCACAGTAAAAAACAAAAGAAATAGTATTTTTCAATTCCCCTAAAACAAGTACTGTAGTGCCATCTCTTTATCATGAAAGTGAAACTTACAAATGTAGAATTATGTACAAAAAATAACTGCATTCAGAAATAAAACAGTGTAAAACTTTAGAGCCTACAAGTACACTCAGTCATATTTCTTATTCAGCCAGTCGCACAGACAAACAAATTTGTTTACGTTTGCAGGAAATTATGCTGTCCGCTTCCTGTTCACAATGTTACGTGAAAGTGAAAACAGGTCTCATTTGTAGCCGACGTTGCAAGGTATTTACGTGCCAGATGCACAAAAGATTCATATGTCCTCTTCATGCTTCAACCACCATTCCAGAGGACATGCTTCCACGCTGATGATGTGTTCTGCTTGACACCAATCCAAAAGAGCTCAGACCAACACATGTCAGCAGCAGAAAGTTGATTTTCTTTTTTGATGGTTTGAGTTCTGTAGTTTCTGCATCTGAGTGTTGCTCTTTTAAGACTTCTGAAAGCATGCTCCACATCTCATCCCTCTGAGATTTTGGAAGGCACTTCAGATTCTTAAACATTGGGTTGAGGGCTGTAGCCATAGGTGCTGACTCCATGGGTGCTCCAGGTCCACCCCCATCAATGCCTTTCCCTCCCGCCAGTTCCTCCTGTCTGCCGGCAGGCCCCATTGATCAGTGCCTCCCTCTCCCTCCCAGCTCCTGCTGCTTGCTGCGGATCAGCTGTTTCATGGCGTCAGGAGGCACTGTGGGAGAGGGAGGAGGAGCAAGGGCTCAGCATGCTCAGAAGAGGGAGCGGAACTGGGCGGAAAGAGGCAGGGAAGAGGCAGGGCGGATGGAGCAGAGGTGTGAAGAAGTGGGGTGGGGCATTGGGGAAAGGGGCACAGTGGGGGTGGGGCCTGGGTTTAGCTGAGGGGAGCCCGCCCCTGGCAGATTAGAAACTCGGCACCTAGTTGTAGCTATTTTTAGAAATCTCATATTCGTGCTCTTTTTGCATTTTGTCTGCAGTGAAAGTGTTCTTAAAATGAACATATGCTGAGTCATCATCAAAGACTACTATAACAGGAAATATATGGCAGAATGTAGGTAAAACAGAGCAGGAGACATATAGTTCTCCCCCCAAGGAGTTCAGTCACAAAATTAATAAACACAATTTTTTTAACAAGCATCATCAGCATGGAAGCATGTCCTTAGGAATAGTGGCCAAAGCACAAAGGGGCATATGAATGTTTAGCATATCTGGCACATAAATACCTTACAGTGCCAGCTACAAAAGTGCCATGCCAACACCTGTTCTCACTTTCAGGTGACATTGTAAATAAGAAATGGGCAGCATTATCTCCCGTAAATTTTAACAATTTGCTGAACAAAAAGTAGGACTGAGTGGACTTGTAGTCTTTAACTTTTCCATTGTTTGGTTTTGAGTGCAGTAGTTATGTAACAAAAAAAAATCTACATTTATAAATTGCACTTTCACGATACAAGCACTGTAATGTAATCGCTTTATGTGGTGAATTGAAAAATACTGTTTCTTTTGTTTTCATTTTATAGTGCAAATATTTGTAATAAAAATAATAATATAAAGTGAGCAGTGTACACTTTGTGTTCTGTGTTATAATTGAAATCAATATATTTGAAAATGTAGAAACAATCCAAAATATTTAACAAATTACAATTGGTATTCTATTGTTTAACAATGCAATTAAAACCACAATTAATTTTTAATTGTGATTAATTTTTGAGTTAATCACATGAGTTAACAGTGATTAATCAACAGCCGTACTCTAAATCAAGACCTGGCTATCTTTTTAAGGCTATATTATAGCTCAGACAGAAGTTATGGGCTTCATGCAGAAATTATTGAGTGACGTTCTTGGCCACCATTATGGAAGAAGTCCAACTGGATGTCATAGTAGTCTTTTCTGCCATTAATCTATTAATTTTGTGTGAGGTTGACTTCGTTGGGAGCTGGATCATGCCCTATAAGGTATGGCAGAGGACATGGCCATTCAAGCTTCTGCACTCTACCTCAGTAATGTGACTCCATGCTGCTTGTTGTGCAGTCCTCTCCAGGGGAGATTTGGTGATTTAGTTTCCATGCCCTTTTAACCTTTATCCTACCCTCAAAGCTACCAACAAGGATGCCTGTTGGATGGTGTTTTTTACAATGTGTATTTCGGTTTGTTAGGAGCAAGACTGAAATTAACAGGGCATTTCACATGTGCAACTGAACAGCTAATAAGCTGTGCAGGTCATTACCAGAGTGGATTAGAATTGATGAACTGGATACATCCAGCCCACCCAGGGGTAATACCAACTAATGCCTAATAATTATTTATGTTGATCTGGTTGTGTTTTTGCTTTGTTTCATCCTAAATATATTATGGTGGTTTAAAAACAAAACACAAATGTTAGTGTTTCAAATGGTTATCATCATGGTTTCTGTAAAATTCCTAAGAGAAATAGATAAATAAGTAGCACAGCATCAACACTATCATTTCCCGTGGGAGATCTGAGTTGAAATCCTTATCCATTCATGTTAGAAAATTATTTTTTTAGTCTTTTCCTAGTAAATTGCTCTGAAACTGGTTCATCTAGCATCAGGGGACTGTGGTGCATCTGCTGGCCACATAGTACTGGCTACCCCAGCAAATTATTTTCTTAAACCATGTGTGTTTTGTGTTCAAAACATTAGCTGAGTTGTGTACAAAAGTTTGTACAGGTTCAGTATTGGAAGTTAATGAGTATTCTGTCCCAGTTCATTGAATCATTCAAGCACACGCTTAACTTAATGCACGAGTACACCTGCTCACACTGTTTGACTCTAGCCTATTATTTTTATTTTTTTGCTGTCATCAGCAGAAAGGTTAAGCGCAAAATTAAAAGAAAGGAAATTTAAGAGTGCAAAAAGAGGAAAAACCTGTCCCATGCCTATGATATAAACTGTAAAAATTTAAGCAAACCCTGTATTTTTCCAGTATAATGTGTGAGTGAGTTTTCTTGAGTTGCCCAAATCAGCCTCATTTATTGATTGAATGCATTTGACTGTTGAAGTATTGGATGTCATTTATTGAAACTGAAGCAAAATATATATATATATAAATATATTTATATATATATAAAAAGAGAAGTAATGTTAGGGTACATGACACCCAAATGTAATATATTAGAAAGCTCAAGTGTGTTTCTCTCAAACATAGTTATCTCATTTCACTGTAGCATCTGCAAGAGTGTCCAGCCATAATATTAACCGTGTCCTGAGTGTTAGCAAAGGGCTTCCAAGCTTGTAATGCAGTCATTATTTTTCATCTGTGTTTGCTTAGTTGAACTGTTAAAGGTTGTGACACTAGATGTAGTTTGTTAGCTTTGAATTTCTGCAGTGTGATATGCAGCATGATGTGTGGGCTCTTGATTTGGCATTCATAGAGTTTCTATTGTCAATACTTGGAAACTTTTAAAAACTTGCTGGATAAATTTTCATTTCTCTGCCTTCACTGTATTATTCAATATGATAGAAGTGGCATTCTATTATATAGCTTGTAACAGGTAACCTTTAGAAAGACTGTCTATTTTGAAATTTTAAAAGATCCGTGAGCTTTTGAATATGAAGCATACAGTAATGGAAACTGTAGATGCCTACAGATTCATCAGGTGCTGCTTGCATGATTTTCCAGTACTGTGTTCTGTGACATTAGCTAGTTGTATTGGTTTATGTTTCACCATAAAAAATTCTGGACTGTGGAACAGTCAAAATACAGCTTTAAAATGAAAAATAATATGATTTCAGACATTACCAGTCTTAGGCACACATACCAGTCCATAACTTATAGGGCAATGAAATATACACTTAACTCTGAATAAAGCTACCACAAGTACCTTCCTCTTTCTTCTTTATTAAATGTTTTGTCATATAAAGTTGAATTGGGATAGAAATTTTCTTGACTCAATATTGGATACATATATTTCTTATATCAATTCCAAATGTTCTCTGAGCAATTTGGAAAGTAAATTATCTAATATATTAAAGACACATCAGTGGAGGATTCATTGACGTATACATGAAGTTCAAAATAGAAAATAATACTATGGGCATAAACCATTTAAATATTTCTACCAGACTACTTGTACCAAATGTTTCATTTGAATTTAGCCTTATTTTCTGTTAGCAAAATGCCTTCAAATGTTGGTCAAAATTCTCAGAAATGACTAGGTATTTGGAGTACCTCAGTTTTTGGGTGCCCAATTTTAGACACTTCAAAGGGGTCTAAATCTTAAGAAGTGCCCCTTTATAGAGTACTAAGTTGGGAAGCCAAAGTCATTTGTCACTCTTTTGGAAATGTGGATGCCTTTGGTTTTTAGTACTTTGTTCTTTAAAAAGTTCAAACACTATATGGATGCTCACAAGTTAATAATTTTGATTCTGTCTTCCATTATTTGTTTATAGCAATGTATGATTGGTAACCTAAATAGCATGGTATTGTTTCTAGTCCGTGTCTGGATAACTGAAACTTTATTTAAATAGGTAGAAAGAAATCATAGAGATTTCATTTTAACATCCTGACTTGACCACATTTGTGAAAATATTCACAAGACCTGCACTTTCCTCTAGCATTCTCAAAAAGAAAAAAACAGTATACTTTTTTCAGAAAGCAAATGAAAGTGCTTTCCAGTGTCATCAAAGTGAATTCATCTTGTGCCTTGGACACCGCAGGAAATCAGACATCACACGCATGCATATGGTTAAAAGCTGCAACTTATTAACTACAACATAAAACAGAGCCAAGGAGCGGCTGCAAAATAGTTCTCTCCACAACAGCTACATGACAAGGCAAATCCAGTATGTTTCATCATCTAATTGCCAGACAGATTAAGCCTCACATTTAACAGGAGACAAACCCTAGCTCCTCTTGCCAAATCTAGATAACATCAGGATCAAGGAAGCCCCTAAAGCTCCCTTACCCTTTCTTTCTGTCAGGCATACAGAGCTAGACAAAGGGTGCTACCTTCTGCACCAGACACTGAAGTCCTCCCATCATCCCGCAATGCAAAGCAGGGTGCCCAGTCAATACTTAGGACAGCAGTGGCAGTCTGGGCCCCATGCTGCTTCACTTAACCCACAATGGGCACTTGTAAATCATTGTGACAATTAACTAAGTAAAGCAAAGAATTGCTCCCTAATCCAGATCCCCAATTCTCTGATGAGGGGAAAGTTCCTCCTAGCTCTAAAAAAGGCACTGGTAGAACCCAGATTATACCAGGCAGTCCAGTAGCAAACAACAAAGTGCAGCAACTTGACCCAGAGACAATTAACAATTAACCAAGTAAAGCAAAGAATTGCTCCCTAATCCAGATCCCCAATTCTCTGATGAGGGGAAAGTTCCTCCAACTCTAAAGAAGGCACTGGTAGAACCCAGATTATAACAGGCAGCCCAGTAGCAAACAACAAAGTGCAGCAATTTGACCCAAAAAAAATCTAGGAGTGCGAATAGGCAACAAAAATGGTAACAATTGAGTGAACCTGCATCAGCAAGGAATCTTTTAAGGCAGCTCCACCCACCCATTGATGAAAGAGGGAACCAGCCAATATATGTCCCTCATTGCTTTTTAAACGGGCATTTAAGACACCGGGTAGATGGCATAAACCTACTCAAAATCCATTCACCCAGAAGGGCACCACAAGAAATGAAGGAGAGGGGGTGTCTCTCCTGTTGACCAAATATCCTGTAGGTGTCTTTGCCCTGTTAGTGCAGCCAACACCAATTGATGATTAAGGGGGTTGTATTTTTTATTCACACAGTTGACTGAAAATACATTTTAAAGTGTTCATCCCATTCTAGTTCCTACATTTTTAATTCCCTCTGCCCCCCAGCACATATATTTGATTGTATTTCAGTGATACAATTTAGTTTGTTATAATTCTGAGTTCCTTTGCTTCTATGTGTATGAAGTAATTGTACATTTTAAAGAATACAATATATTATATGTGTAAAATGGTATAGGTATTTAAGGGAATAATGTGACCAGAATAATTAGATCCTTATTATTATTATTTACAGACAAATTTTAAATAGTGATTATATCAACCTTGCTGAAACTATTTTTTCCTATGTTTCCTCTTATAATCTTGATTTTGTCTGATTTCTTTGTTTTGCCCTTTTAATAATAGTGGGAAACATACAATCTGAGGTAAGCACTCTTCATAAAATTTCTTTGCACTTGATTTAAGAATAAATAGTCATCATAAGAACTGTACTAAACCAGTTAAAAAGAACAGCCAACAAAAAACACTTTTCTACATATCTTAATTCAACTGGGAGTTAAAACTTTTCATAAAATGATTCATTTGGTGCATATTTTTTTAAACTAAGCACTTCTAAAGTGTTTTCTCTAAGGCTTCATTTTGAGTTTATTTGCTAAAAGCTAGTCTTGCTTTACTAATTTAATGTACATCTGGAAGAAACTGGTGTGAAAATAAATTATTATATGCATCCAATGCTGAAAATGTTCAGGAATGTCCCTCTTAGAAGCTCCCAGCTCTGTACTGTAATTATGGTTTTGTCAATTGCTTAACACAATTTACTTTCTTTATCTTATTAAATAATTATGTATCTACTATTCTTTTTTCCCCTCCTACCAAACAGAAGTAATTTGAAGCACTTGTTATTGTGCAATAAACATAGTTGACAAGTTTTGGCTGAATCTGGCTCCTATTTAACAGAACAGGAGCAGGAAGGAGCATGCTTTAGACTGTATTTCTTGGGGGTGAAATTCAGTCCTCAAGAGAGAACTTGCACAGAGCCTATGTGCCTCTTAAATTCTACCTAAACTTTCAGAATAGGGCTTAAATGAGATTTAAGGGATGCATAATCCTTGTGCAGACCTTTTCACTGTGGATGAATTTCACTCATGATGATTTATCTGCACAGATTTTACTCAAAGTATTGTTATATGCTAACTTCTATTCCATCTTCCTGTTGAGTAGATGCAGCATTCTTTAAAGATTAATCACTGTCTCTGTTTTCCCCAACTCCAAATCCAATGTTATCAATATTTTTCTGGTAAATATTTATGTTTATTTCCAGCAAATGTGAGGTGGGGAGAAAGAGATTAATTTGGGGGAAGGAAAGACACCTCCCAAGTAAATGTGTGTAGTAGGGGGTAAGATCAGGCAACCACCAAGGTGGAGGTAAAGAGGAATGTGCCACAATAGGTGTCAAGGTACTAAGATAAGTGTGACAATGCAAAGGTGACTGTGTAATGTTAATAAGAATGACTATCCTATTACCATTGTTAAACCACTGAGCATACACATTGTGCACTAGATGTTTCCAGAAGACTGAACAGAGACAGGTTGAGTTGGCTGCTTATTATATTAACAGAAATGCTGTGCTTTTTATCTCCACCTAATCTAATTTCTGAATGATTACTGAACAAATTCAGAGGGGCAGCCACCAATGGATACTATAATTCTAAATGATGAAGAAAAAACACTGCAGCTGGGGAACAGGAATTGTTAGCATGTATACTTTAGTTGGGTAAGAGGAAAGGAGCACAAGAAAGAAGCCACTTCTAAATTTTTCTGTGAGGCCTGTTAATTTTAATTTTTTGCTTGAGGCGCAATCCATATATATTCATGCCCTTGTGTCTCTGCCTACATACAACACATTTTTATTCTGCACTGCCACTGATCAGTCCAGTATGTTGTTTGACCAACTTTTGAATAGACCACTCATGAGGCTACCTCCACTACATTTCCACTGTTGGATTGCATTTTTATCACTAACACCATTTTAATCAGTGTTTGTTCACATACATTGTACTGTCCCATCTGTTCATTTTTCCTGCTTATTGTAGTAACCCTTTTCACCTTGCCCCACTTTTAAATTTCTATACTGATCCCAACTCTTATTTCTTACTGCCCAGTCTGGAAACCACTTCCACTTCCTCTCTTTTCTAGTCTCAGGAACTAAATGTAAGGCCAGATAAAATATGGTGTTTGTGAATTGAATGGAGAGTATGACTCAGCAAATCTGTATGTTTTGTTTGGGCAGCTGGCCAGTTAGAAGTGTGACTGAAGCTTTTTTTAATTCAATTTTAATGGAATAAACTGATCAATTAGTGTCAAGAAAACAGGTTTTTTAACGTTTGCCTGTAGGATGCAACCCCATCTATTTTAAACATGCTGATAATGTCTGGCCAGTGGTGTTTATGAATTCTCTCTGCAGATGAATTACTGAGAGGGCGGGAGTGGGTACAGAAATTCCAGTTGCAATGGATGAAAAAATTTGACAAATGAATTATGTCAAGTTCATTAGGACACTCTGGAAAAGCCTTCATCAACAAATACTCTTCCCCAGTGATAGACAATAAATTCTGTCTGGATTTTAGTACTACCAAAATGGATTCTAATATCTCTCTCGCTCACACTCTCTCTCTCACTCACTCACTCACTCACTCTCTCACACATTTGACTGTATTTAGAAAAAAATAACAGTGGCTGCGGTTTGGTGAGTTAACCCCGTGAACTTTCTCTCTCATTTACCTTAGCAGGACTGGAGAGCAAATTTAATTCTGACTCAAAAATTTCCTTTCCTTATAATGTATCTAAACCTTTGAAGTGCTAGCTTCAATTAGAGCTGAAATTTTGAAATAGCAGCATTAGCCCCTCTGTTACAAGGGGAAAAGTAGGATAAAAAGACACAGAGCTCAGCTAGCATTATTATTTATTCACATTGATTTAAAATTGCCATAGCACCTACAATGTGCTAGGAGCTATACAAAAATATAGGAAGAGATGGCCCCTGCTCCAAGGAGCTTACAGTCTAAAAAAACCCAACCAACTAAATGAAACCAAAACAAACCACAAGAATGAGGGGAAAGGGAGACAACTTACAACCAAAGTGGCAGTAATAACAGGTATATTTCTTGTTAGTTCAGTTTGCTTTGCTCTAAATTATCTAGATTACTCTGTCCACATCTGCTAGTGGTGACCAGAGAAATTAGTAGGATGTGCTTAATAAACAAGATATATTACAAGCAGTAAGGATTCATTCCATGACAATATTTAAGCCACCCTCTCATCCACAACATACTTCAGTTGGTAAGGTTTCCATTTTTTCCAGTCCAATTATATTTTATACACTTGTGCATGTTATTTAATTATATATGAGAGAACCTAAAAGTGTTCAAGTTCAGGGTTTAGCCTAGCCTGAGAGTATGAAGTGATGATACTTTCCCAGCAGAGCCAATGTCTGGGGATGGGATAGTGGCTGTTCTAAAAAGATCAAATACAAGGGAAGCAGCTGGTCCCTCACACTGTGGGATGGACTCTTCTGTTGTAGTGGCACCATGTAATGACGTTGGATACAATTCTCAAATTCAAACCTGTGATATTTTGCTTTACTGAAGTTGGTCTGATATGAATCCGTCTTTTGCCCAGCTTGAATAATGCTTTTACTTTAAACACTTTATTTCTCCCTCTGCATGTTCTAAGGAAGCCATGTTTTCTCATCTGTTGGCATAACAATAGATAAGAGAATGGTATCTGGCCCTGCACACTCTTTTGTCTTATTCATAATTAACTGAGTTCTTCTGCAGCTTAATCATAAGCAGATAGAGAGAGAATTTTATACTGTGGCATACCATGATACTATACTTTATGTCATTTTAATTCAGACTGAATATTTGCCTTTGCTTCCATAAATGAAAAGTGCAGATGTCTAATATGGAAGACTTTTAACAAAGTTTACTTTCAGGAAGATGGGGCACTCTGTTCTATCTGTCACTATCCACATACATACTTATAAGCTCGGCAGCAGGAGACAACACAAGTACATCTAGATCAAAGGAATTTTTACAATTGCTGGCCTTATTTAACGTCTCATTAAAGAGTCTTCCATCATGCAGACTTCCTTTACTAGTCAAGAGGCAGATTGTATTTATCATTGTTCTTCCACTCAGAGTGGATGACTGTAAACCCTTTATTTGATACAATATTTCACAGTTTCTTTGATGCTGTCAAACACAGCCTAGCTGCTGCAGTTTTTTGAGCTGTTGAAACTGATTCTGTCCCTTTTGCTTTCTAAGCCTTCTTTCAAATGAACATGTACAGTCTGATGCATCAGACAGACTGTCATGACCAGGTCATGGGCAGCCAGACCTAGCAGTCAGTGCCTGGACTAAAAGGACCGGAGTTGAGAGTCAGCTGGGTCAGATACCAGGAGATCAGAAGCAGGAGACAAACTGGGGACAGAACCATGAGTTGGCAACTAGAATCAGGCTGGGTCAGAGTACCACGGTGTCAGAGACAGGACATAGACTGGAGATCAGAACCATGAATCAGATGCCAGGAGTCACATCATATCAGGATGCCAGGAAATCGTGCTGGGGAAGCAGGAGCTGCCAAGGATCAGAGGAAAATACAGTTTGGTGTGATCTGTTCCCTGCATTATTTTTCTGTGTCCCTGAACAATGGCCTCCAGGAGGCTAGTTTACTCCTAGACCCAAAGACAATGGGGAGCTGTCAATAGATAGGTACCTGCAAATGGGAAGCCCCTGGATGGGGCTCAGGCTATGTATCAGTGATGATTAGAGTATAGGAAAATTCTCTTCTATCAAGGACCAGGCCAATTTCCCCCACCATGCCTGGACTGGCTTGTTTCCCCAAGCTCCTTGGTGTTCATACTGGGCAGGCTGAGATGGCATGGCCAGGTTCACTGCAGTGGAAGCACATGTGATGCTGACAGCACGGTTCTTTTTCTTCAGGAAAAAAGGAGCTGCTTGCATGTGTTCAGCCATGGTATAAGCATAGAGGAACTGCAGAGAACCCCCTTTTCTCTTCTCTTCAATCTCACAGCTGATCATCAGTGCAGATGTCAAGGTCCACAAGGGCATCTAGGCCCATAGGCATCTCTACACAGGCCAGTTCATCTTTAATTTCTTCCTGCAAGCCCCCATAAAACTGGTACAGCTACCCTGCTTCAGTCCACTCTCTATCCACTGTGAGGCAGCAGAAATGTGACACATAAGAGTCCACTGAGTCTTGCCCCTGCTGGAATCTCCTCAGGGTGGTCTTGGCTGTTTGAGCTCGGTGTGGGTCATGAAAGATGGTTGATAATGACTGGAGAAAGATATCCCAGTTTGAAAGTACCAGGCTCTGGCTTTCCACCAGTCTAATGTATCTCCTGTCAGCAGGTTGCTTACCAAGGCCACCTTGGCTGGTCAGAAGCATAGATTCTGGGATGCAGCATTGCTTCATGAATGCCTGGAACCACAGGTGGTTCTTCTAGGACCATTTGGACAAAGTTATTTCAAGCCCCTCTTCAGGGGAAAGTGCTGCAGGTTGTGTGTGCAGCACGGTATTCTCACTTGCTCCAGCAGTCACTTGTTTTTCCCAATCAGCTCAGCAACTTCAGCCTGCAGTGCTTGATTATCTCTGGAGGCAAGTCCTATGCTTCCAGTGACTGTGGTGGTATTGCTAGGTCCATCCTCCTTGCACTGGCTCCATCCCATAGTTTTACTGTAGTCTGAACAAGCTGTCACAGTTGGGTCATGGGCAGCCAGACCTAGTGGTCAGAGTCAGAGTCCACACTAATAAGACAGGATTTTAGAGTCATCTGGGTCAGTGTACTGGGAGATCAGAAGCAGAAGACAAACTTGAGATCAGAACCATGAGTTAAGAACTAGAGTCAGGCAGGGTCTGGATACCAGGAGGTCAGAGACAGGAGACAAACTGGAGATCAGAACTACAAATCAGATGCTAGGAAATCAAGCCAGGGGAGCTAGCAGCACGTGGTACACCGACCAGATCAGGGAAAGCCCAGCTATTCAGACAGCTTCCTGGTCCTGCTGCTGGCTTAAGTAGGGCCAGCAGGCCAATCAGCTGGTCTGGGATTCTGCCAATATGACATCTTGGGTGGAGCCTCAAACTGGGACTGGGATTCATGCATCCTATCAGCAGGGTCCCAGGTGGAGGATTGAAGTCTGGCTGTTTCCCGTGAACCCCACAGACTTGGGTTCAAGACAGACTGGGCTTGGTCATGACACAAACGTGACTTGGTCATGGACAGAGCTGCAGAGAAGGAAGAGGGAGATTTAGACTACAGCATTTATTTTTCTTTGTCTCATTACTGCTATGGGTAATGACCTGAGTCACTGTCAAGGAAAATTAATATGGTTTCTCAGAAGACAAAAGGAATAGTTGTCAAATAACTGTGTGAATAGCGGAATATAAGCTGCAGTCTCTTTCCTTGTGAGGTTTCCATTTCTGTATTTGCAAGTTCATACTAGTTTTGTATTAAATGTTGGTGGTATAGATACCACTTGGATTACACAAGGAAGGAAAGGCACTTTGGCTGTTAACTGTTACATTTTTTTGCCTCTCTCTTCACGAACAAGGTCTGCTCCCAGACTACTGCACTGGGCAGCACAGTACAGGGAGGAGGTGACCAGCTCTCTGTGGAGAAATAAGTGATACAGGACTGTTTAGAAAAGCTGGACGAGCACAAGTCCATGGGGCCGGATGCACTACATCCGAGGGTGCTAAAGGAGTTGGCAGATGTGATTGCAGAGCCATTGGCCATTATCTCTGAAAACTCATGGTGATTGGGGAAGGTCCTGGAAGACTTGAAAAAGGCGAATGTAGTGCCCATCTTTAAAAAAGGGAAGGAGGAGGATCCAGGGAACTACAGGGCAGTCAGCCTCACCTCAGTCCCTGGAAAAATCATGAAGCAGGTCCTCAAGGAATCAATTCTGAAGCACTTAGAGGAGAGGAAAGTGATCAGGAACAGTCAGCATGGATTCACCAAGAGCAAGTCATGCCTGACTAACCTAATTGCCTTCTGTGATGACATAACTGGCTCTGTGGATGAGGGGAAAGTGGTGAACGTGTTATTCCTTGACTTTAGCAAACATTTTGAAACAGTCTCCCACAGTATTCTTGCCAGCAAGTAAAAAAAGTATTGGTGGATGAATGGACTATGGTGAATAGAAAGCTGGCTAGATCATTGGGCTCAATGGGTAGTGATCAATGGCTTCATGTCTAGTTAGCAGCCAGTTTCAAGCGGAGTGCCCCAGGGGTTGGTCCTGGGGCCAGTTTTGTTCAATATCTTCATTAATGATCTGGAGAATGGCATGGATTGCACCCTTGTCAAGTTTGCGAATGACACTAAACTGGGAGGTGTGGTAGATACGCTGGAGGGTAGAGATAGGATACAGAGGGACCCAGACAAATTAGAGGATTGGGCCAAAGAAATCGGATAAGGTTCAACAAGGACAAGCGCAGAGTCCTGAACTTAGGACAGAAGAATCCCATGCACTGCTACAGACTAGAGACTGAGTGGCTAGGCAGCAGTTCTGCAGAAAAGGACCTAGGAGTTGCAGTGGACAAGAAGCTGGATATGAGTAAAGCTCAAGAACAAGGACAAGAAGCTGGATATGAGCAGGTTAGACAGAAGAAGACAATGGTTGCATGTTCTTACTGGAGAAAGACCAACCTTGAACTCAAATGTAAATTATGCCCATCTTGCAAAGGAATAACTGCTTCATGAAGAAGGTGCATCGATGTGCAAACATAAGGAAGGGAGCTCTCAGGCTAAGGTCTTTTTTTAACTCGTTGAGATAAATCCGAAAAATACATGCAAAATCCAGCATTTGAGAGGTGTCATGGATCTGAGACCCCCTTCCTAGTTGTCTGAGTACATAATCTAGTTAAGTACATTGATACTGTATCATTTTTAATCTCAGATGTAGGCTAAATTATGTCTGGTTCTGCATGGGTATGCTACAGCAGGAGGAGAATAGGCATATCAAACCCCTCAAATACTCATAAAATTGGGGCATGTTATCGCTCCGCAATTGTGGTCAAATCAATAAACAAAATATTTGGTGGTATAAAGAATGGGATAATACTGGAAATATTCTAATACTATTTTTTTCTCTCTCTCTCTCTCTGTTTCTATGCTGTCATCTTAAATATTTTGTTCATTTCTCATCACACTATCAGAGCAAGGCAACAAATTGTTGGAGGCTTGGAAAGACCTGCATATGAACGACTGACAAGATTAGGATTCCTTAGTTTAGGGAATGAGGGCATGCGATAGAGGTATATTAAAACGATGATTGACACAAAGAGAGAGTCTACTCTTTTTCATATTAGAAGAATGAAGGCACAGTCACTGAAAATGAGAGACAGCAGAGTGAAAAATGATTAAAGAAATACTTTATTACCCAATGCATAACTATTCTAAGGAACTCACCAATACAAGATATTACTGGGTTGCAGAATTTAACGGGTTCAGAAAAGAACTAAACACTCATCTGGATAACAACATTCACTGTTACATTAGCTAAGATAAAAAGTATGAGGAATATAGACTTTCGTTCATGTCATAAACCAACCATTAAATGCTGGGAGCTTATTAGAGGAGAGAGAAAAATTGTTCTTCTTAACCTCTGAGGATAGAACAATAAACCCTGGGTTTAAACTGCAGCAAGGGAGGTTTAGATTGGACATTAAGAAAAAGTTCCTAACTGTCAGGGTAGTCAAGCACTGGAATAAATTGCCTAGGGAGGTTGTGAAATCTCTGTTGTTGGAGGTTTTTAAGAGCAGGTTAGACAAACACATGTCAGGGATGGTCTGCATAATACTTAATCCTGCCTTGAGTGCAGGGGACTGGACTAGATGACCTCTTGAGGTCCCTTCCAGTCCTATGATTCTATGATTCTAATATGCCCTTGTTACCAAGAAGGCTAACAACATTTTGGGCTGTATAAGTAGGGGCACTGCCAGCAGATTGAGGGACGTCATCATTCCCCTCTATTCAGCATTGGTAAGGCCTCATGTGGAGTACTGTGTCCAGTTTTGGGTCCCACACTACAAGAAGGATGTGGAAAAATTGGAAAGAGTCCAGCAGAGGGCAACAAAAATGATTAGGGGGCTGCAGAACATGACTTATGAGGAGAGGCTGAGGGAACTGGGATTAGTTAGTCTGCAGAAGAGAAGAATGAGGGGGGATTTGATAGCAGCCTTCAACTACCTGAAAGGGGGTTCCAAAGAGGATGGATCTAGACTGTTCTCAGTGGTAACTGATGACAGAACAAGGAGTAATGGTCTCAAATTGTAGTGGGAGAGCTTTAGGTTGGATATTAGGAAAAAAAATTCACTATGAAGGTGGTGAAGCACTGAAATGAGTTATCTAGGGAGGTGGTGGAATCTCCTTCCTTAGAGGCTTTTAAGATCAGGCTTGACAAAGATGATTTAGTTGGGGATTGATCCTGCTTTGAACAGGTGTTTGGCCAAGATGAGCTCCTAAGGTCCTTTCCTACCCTGATATTCCATGATTTTATAATTCTATAATCCTCTAGTTCATGGGTATATATTCCAAACGTGTAGAAACTCTACCCCACACTTGTAGTTATAGAAACATTTAGAAGTCACATGCTAAACAGAAGATATTGACTAGTGTAAGCTAATGACATAACATTTGATAGCTAAAATAAAAGTTACAAAATAAGAAGAGTGAGGATGTGACTGGATTAGTCACGTTCTTTAAAAGACCTTTGACAGCCACTGAGAAGAAAAAACACAGATGGATCCAGCTCTTCATCAACACTGAGGAATCTGTCTGAAAGCTTGGAGTCAAGTTTCATGGAGTTTGGACAGGATGCATCTGGGAGCATGGCTTCATTATATGAAAAGAGACTAAATTCATTTATCTCACTGAGATTAGAAAGAAAGTCACTGCCACAGCACAGAAATCTCAGGGGATGGAGGTGAAAGTTATTGACACTAAAAACATTTCTCTGGTCTTGAAAACATAGCAGTTGATTACGGAAAATAAAGCATCTGAGAACAGGATGGAAAATAAATCTAGAATTCTGAACTTTCAGATGGTTGGTGCCCCAGAAGTATCTGCAGAGTTGTTGCTGAGACTAACTTTGCATTATTTTATCCAACTTTGCATTTGTAAGGAGACTTATCTGCATCCCCTTCTTATGTATGTCTATGTAAATGTTTCTCGAACAGGGGTCGCCGCTTGTGTAGGGAAAGCCCCTGGCGGGCTGGGCCAGAGTGTTTACCTGTCCTGTCCGCAGGTCCTGCTGATTGCGGCTCCCACTGGTATGCCTGCTATGGTGTGTGTTCTTCAAACAACTCATTTCTGAAAAAAAAAAGCCTCTTTGTTGTAATGATATTGCCAGCTTTGGATCAGATAAAATCTTCATCTATCTATCTTGGCTTCCACAAGGTATAAATTGGTGTAAAGTATCTTTAGCCCTACTCCATGTAATTTATTTTTCTGGTCTGATGGAGCCTTCTGCAGTTTTCTTAGCATAGAAGAAAGACTGAATTTTAATTTTTTTTTTCAGATGTGTTTAAGACAAGCATTGTGTTCCATTTTCAGAGCACGGTCTTGTGTAACCTCCACTTACTCTATTTATCTCTGAATATTACATGCATTTAGGGCCTGATCAGCTTCAGTGGGCATTGAAATAGGGCCTGAGGGCTCCATCATATTGTACATGGGCTACTCCCATTCAGGTGTTAGGAATCCCAGCCATTCATAGAATCATAGAAAATTAGGGTTGGAAAAGACCTCAGGAGGTCATCTAGTCCAACCCCCCCCACATTCAAAGCAGGACCAACCCCAACTAAATCATCCCAGCCTGGACTTTTCTTCCATCATGTGGTGCTATTTGCCTATTCAATCCACAGAAACAGAAAGACACCCCCTTCCGCCCAAAAAACCTCAAAACAAAACAAAACAAAACAGACAGTTTTGCTTGACTTGCACTGACTCATAGACCTTAATGTTTCCTCCAAGTCCCCTGTTAGTGTAGCTCCAGACAAATGTTGACCACTGGTTGCTGGCCATGGAAATCCATTTAAGGAGAGGATTCCACATTGTTAAGGGGGAAGATAGGTAAGTTAATTTTGACTGGTTCAGTCGTCCTCTAGGTTGATGGAACCCCAAGGGTATATCTATGCTGCACTTTAAATCAGGATCTGTGTGGCCTGGGCTTGTGAACCTGGTGTTCCCAAGCCTGTGCTTGAACATCTATATTGCATTGTTAAATTGCAGTTTATAATCACTGGACCTGGGTCTCACATCTGTGATAAAGCATCCATACTACACTGCATAGACCTTCAGATTCAAGTCTGTGGCTCGAGCAGTGTCCATGCTGCAGAATGACAGGACTAGGACTTGAGTCACAGCAGGACTCTGGCTCTGATCCCCCACCTCCCACAGGAGGTGCTAGGACGCAGGTCCTGAGCGCTTGCTAATCTGAGTCATACTGGTTTGTGTGTGAATGAAAGTCAGAGCCTGGGCTTAGTGTGCAGTGTAAACAAACCCAAACTTACAGAATGGCTTCCATAGGCCTGGGAAAGGGAAGAATGAATAGTGCTTACTGGAGAACAGTTCCATTTTTTAACAACTCTTGAGGTTTCAAAATTGATTTTTGTTTAGCGTTGGAAAGGAAACAAAAACTTTCAAATATTTTTGCAAAAAACGAGAGTGTGTGTAGCCTGCTGATTAGGGCACTGGCCTGAAAGACACAGCTTCAAGTCCCTACTCAGTCTGATTCAGAGCAGAGTTTTTCATCCTAGATCAATCTGAATCAGGCAGAGCAGAGGCTTGAAGCATCTGGGTCTCCCTCATCCCAGGCCAGTGCCTAGTCTATACAATACAAGAGACTCTCCTCTCAGACCAAAGTTTTGTCACAACTAATATGTTTCTACAAGATGTTTCAGCTTTGATGAAACAGAGTATTTTGGCAATATTTAATTTAGTAGAAGATGTTCTGACTAGCTCTGAGGAAGAGGCTGGGAAGATGGCACTCTTTTCTTCACACTCTGAGCTGAATCCCTATGCCCTCTCCTAAGGAAGTAGAGGTTACTATCTAGCCTGTCACTTCTCAGGATATCAGTATCTAGCTTGTGCTTATTAGAATTAATACTCAGCTATAAATGTTTTTGGTTGTACCAGTGTGTAATAAATAGGTTCCACTATTACTCTGGGATCTTATATATTCAAAAATTGAAGCTCATATAAGCTTAACTGATTTTACAAATATGACTCGTTACTAGGATTTCCATATTTGTTAAGTAGATACCTAGCCATTTGGTATTTAACACTCCTTAGGAGAAAACTGGCTGAAAAGACTTTACAAAGAGAGTGGATTTTTCACACTATTTAAATGTTAAAAAATACAGAGGATTTTGCCTCCTACCCATTCTCATCTCAATCCAGAATCTTCCTTCTTTCCTTTAATGCTTCAAAAGAACTATGTCAGATGAGCTTGCCACTAAGAAATTACCCCAGGGCATTTTTATTTTGTATTTAAACTTTTATTTTGTCATTTATTCCTAATAGCAATCATTAAGCAATTTAATAATTATAAGCCTCATTAGTATTTTAATGAGACTAGTAGCCATCACTAAGTGCAATTAAATTAGTTTTATTGTATGATATTTTGAAGCTGTGATAAAGTTTTACTGTGCTTTGAAGAATAAACCTATAGAGATCACTGTTCAAAAGCAATCTTGTTAATGTATAAGAAGTCTGAGAAATAGACATATGGGGGGAAAATTCCCAACTGAGGTTAATCACAAAAGAAGAAAAATCAAATGTCTCTGCTGCCATCAATTCCAGGATTAGCAATTTATTCTTGGTGCTAGCAGTAGCTCTGTTTAACACCATTCATTGTGAGTAACTTTGCATAGTCTGTTTTTAATATTTAGAAATGGGCCCTAGATGCTGTGGTGATCAGTGCTTTATAAAACCGGGACAGAATCCTGTAGTGCTTAATCAGAAAACTCCCTTTGAGTTCAAATGGAATTTCACCACAATAAGAACTGCAGGGTAACGGCCTGTATAACTGCTAATTATTTATTAATTATTATTATTATTATGTTATATTGATAAATTGGGCTACTGGAGAGAAAAGGAATGTAGTAGCATCAGGCCAAATTGTGCCCTCTTGATCTGCTGGGGTAGACGAGTTCCATGGTCTGAAGAACTGTATGAAGCGGAGAAAGTAGTGGGTGATCCACTGGCTATGCCCAATGCTGTTTTGTCCACCTCTGTCCCCATTCCATGCAGTAAGAATCCTCCTTTTTAAGGACAATTTATAGAAAATCCACAGCAGAGCAATCCTTGGCACTAACCCTCCATTAACCCTTCTCCTTGGGCATTTACATGATCTGCAATTAATCCTGCCCAGCTGGTAATCCTCTGGTGGTTGCCCTAGGTACTAACTTCCAAGGGGGGCAAGTCAGCGCATTTCCACTCAGCCATGGTTTTTGTTTCCTTTGTTTTGCTCAGCCACTCCAAGGGGAAGTGTGTGTGTGTGTGTGTGTGTGTGTGTGTGTGTGTGTGTGTGTGTGTGTGTGTGTGTGTGTGTGTGTGTGTGTGTGTGTGTGTGAGAGAGAGAGAGAGAGAGAGAGAGAGAGAGAGAGAGTGAATGTTTTCTGCCTAGCCAGCAAAAGGCCTAGGGTTGACCCTGATGCTCTGTAGAGCTTTATTAGTTTGTCTGCTAAATACTCCCAAGATTCCATCTGTACTGAGCATACTCCAATCTCTCACACCTCCTGTGTGCCAGACTGCATACACTAGCCCTACAGATAAACTGAGCATGCTCCATGACTGCAAGGGCTTTTCTGCAATTGCTCATTTCAGTTACCAGAGGCACTGTGGTGCCAGGCACAGGAACTGAGAGGAGGGACATTGTCTCTCTGTCAGTGTTCTCCCTGATGGAGAAAAGGATGCATGGAATAGGAGGAATCATCCTGACAACAATGCAGAGAGGCTGGATGGAAGAAATGTGGGAGAAAGGTGGAGGGAGAGGAGCTCAGAGTGTGGAGGAGAGGAGGAGCAGAGAGTAAGGACAGGGGCAATGCCAGGAAGAGCAGTAAGGAAGGAGAAGGAGTGGAGAAAGGGGATGGATATGAGCCTGGGGGATAGGGGAGGAGTAACTGGGACATGAATAGAGGAGTAAGAGTGGAGATAGAGGTGGGGGTAGGGGGTGGAGGAATAGGGCAAGATCTGAGGAGGACAGAGAGGGACAGGTGGTTGGAGACAAGGGACAGGAAGGGAGAGTGGGGACAACAGCAGAGAAGGAATGGGGCAGGAGCTGGGTTGGGTGGATAGGAGCAGATGGGAACAAGGGCAGTCTGGGGGTGACAAGGCCATACAGGTCTTTGAGCACTTGAGAACACTCCTTTCCAGTCCTGGGAATGGAACCCAGGATTCCTCAATCTCATCATTCTTTTGCTGTCCACCAAATAGCTGTGAAACTATTGGCAAAAGGTGTGTCTCATCTTCCTCTATTAGCTTGCCCACCTTATAGATATTGGCTTTCTACTGCTACCAGTTACTCCATTTGCTAAGTGGCAGAAACGTGTGTTGTGGTTATAACAGTAAAAATCCTACTAATGATCCATGTGGGAGTCAATGAAGTTCCATAAATTGGAATATGTTTTTTCTCAATTTTCTTTTTTAAAAAGTAGGAAAGTCTATTAACTTTGCATAGCAAGCACTTATAATTTAGGAGATGCCAGTATTAATGTTGTCAGAGCAACGCATATCATAAAGCAACACACAAGAGGGAAAAATTAAGGTTGCACAGGCTAATTAATGTTAACACTTGGGTGCTTGACTTTGCAACTTTAACTTTGTTTCAAATTAGTTTTTCTGTACATTATAATTATTGGAATGCTCTGAAAGACATCTGAGACACTGTCCTGTAAAAGATGGTTTAATTTGAAATTTTCCAGTGTTTTACCTAAAGACAATTTAGTATTTGAAATATGAAATTATGCCATGATGTCTGACAAAATTTAGTTATAATTACACCAGACAGGATCTGTGCCAATCAAACAAATTGATGGCTCGTTCATAAACTTTGCATTACATTTTAAATTGGAAAACGGCCCTCCATTTATCTACCAGGGCCCTGGTCCAGCAAACACACCCACATTTAACTGTAAGCATGTGATTAGTCCCACTGACTTCAATGGAATTCCTCATGTTCTTAAAGTTAAATCTGTGTATAAGTGTTTACAGCACCAGGGTCCAAGTATGGAAAAAAAATGCAATAGGCATGAACCAGTATAATTAACAACTTTATTTTAAACCAAAATCAGAATTAATTTAATGGATCTTTTCTCTTAGTAGGTCCTGAATCTACTCACCCCTCAGTATTGGGGTATTTACACATTAGAGGTTAAAGTAAAGATCTCTGCTCACACATTTGAGGAAAAAGAGAGCTCTCCGTTTTTAGTTGCATTTTGGTGAATTGGCAGTTTATTTACTAATGACAAGTACTTGTTTTAAAAAGACTTCAAATAAATTTCTTTAAATATTCTATTTTGCTTATCCTAAATCTAATGCCCGCAGATCCTAATTAAAAATTTCATTAAAATATTTTGGTTTTCTGCATACCTAATATTTACTGTGTAGAAGTGTTTGCTGTCCTAGAAGAAGTCATAAATCCATAGCATATTTACAGTTAGGGATGTCTTCAGAGTTTTTGAGCAGAGTATCACAAAAGCAAAGAATTTAGAGACAGAGGACGGGGGAAGTTAGTAGATTGTCTAGTATATACCCTTGCCAGTGTAGGATTGTACCCAGTAGTAATGTTTCCAGAACTTTAACAGCTGTAGTTTAAATGACTCAAGTAATGGGATTATCTCTACTTTACTTGGGAGACTTCACCACAATCTATTAGCCTCAAATTTTATCTAGTATTTAGCCAAAATTTTCCTTTTCTTAGTTTCATCCCATTCATGTTACTTATAGTCTGGAACCACATTTAGCAATTATTTTTCCTCTTTTGAAGTTTGTCTATATTGTTCATATACTTGTTAATATTTATGACAGTTTCTGCTAGCTGTTGCTTGGTTCTGGAACTTGTTTTAAACTTTGGTGTTGCTAGTATTGTAGAATGAATTTCGAAATGCCCTCAAGAGTATAACAAGATAGTTGTGTTTTCTGATGAATTGCTTTACAGAGAATGTAATTATGCATTTTACAGACTAGCAACTTGTATACCACATAAAGCACATGTTTACTTGTGGGAATTATGTGGTTCTGCTGTAATTATTAGAGACTATTGATTGTATTCCATTATGTTAATGTTTCCAAATTAAGCAATATGAAGCAATTATCTGCCATGTTGTATCTCAAAAGCCTTAGGGATATTATCTGTAATTTTCACTGGAGGCCTTTGTGCATCACACTTATAATTCACTTCATTGTGAGTTTTTCTTCTGATTGTAATCAGTGAATCTTACACTGTAGATGAGATCTGAGGTGACAAAGGAGGAAATAATCCTTTGGAGTAGGAAAGGGCTAATGGTAAAAGGCACAATGAACATTCAATTGAATTTTTAAACAAAAATACTTTTGCCCTTTCTTTTTAGGTCTGACTACTTTAAGATAATCATAAACTGTGTGCAACTATGACCACTTTACAAAAGAAGGATAATTTTAATGATGAGTCATTATAGTAATTGCTTCAGCATTTCCTATTCTCTTTTCAAGATAGCTAAAAATAAGCTATATAGTACTTTTATTTGCTACTGAAACACTGTATCATCTGTTCAATCTGGGAGAAACTATCAAAATAGAATAACTGAACATTAGGGGTGGAAGAACCAATACGCTTCTGGCAATTATTTCCAAGACTGAGCCCCAGTCAAGTTGTCCTGATTTTATTTCTTAAGAATAGTCCTACTTTAAAAATGTAGAAATATTATTTCTTTTATCTGTCGCCTTCCAAACTTTTCCCTGGCCACTTACTCCATCTCTCATTATTTTCACTAGTCTATGTACTGTGTGTTATTCCTTTATTTTCTACATTCTCTAATCCTAATTTATATGATCTGTTCTTTCTTCTTTCTTTTGTTTTTTACTTTCTTTACTTGAGTTTTGTTTTACTTCATTTTCTCTGCATATTTTTGCATCTCTGTTTTTATTTCTGTTTCCCCCTACCCTTGCAGATTTTTTCTCTTAGACTCGGTCTACACTAGCCGGTTATTTCGGAATTAGCCAAGTTATTTCGGAAAAAAAATGATTCCGTCCACATGACCAAATTTTTTTTCCGATTTAAAGGGCTCTTTAATTCAATTTCTGTACTCCACTTCGGCAAGTGGAGTAGTGCTTAAATTGAGATTGCAATCCCGGGTTAAAGGTATTGTGGACGCAATTCGATGTTATTGGCCTCCGGGAGCTATCCCAGAATGCTCCCTTGTGACCGCTCTGGTCAACACTCTCAACTCCAATGCACTAGCCAGGTGGGCAGGAAAATCCCTGGGAACTTTTGAATTTCATTTCCTGTTTGGTGATCAGCAGCACAGGTGACAATCAGCACAGTCCACCATCATAGGCAACCATGCAGAGTCCACCATCACAGGAGATCACGCAGTCCTGGATTTGCAGACGAGCCCCAGCATGGTCCGAAGGGGAGCTACTGGATCTCATCACATGCTGGGGAGATGAGTCTGTTATGGCAGAACTACATTCCAAAAAAAGAAACGCAAATACCTATGCTAAAGTCTCCAGGGCCATGATGGAAAGAGGCTACTCCAGGGACACAGAGCAGTGTCGTACAAAAATCAGAGAGCTCAGGCAAGCGTATCAAAAAACCTGGGAGGCAAATGGGCGCTCTGGGTCACAGCCCAATACATTCTGCTTTTACCATGAGCTCCATGCAATTATGCGAGGTGATGCCACCACTACCCCACCACTGTCTGTGGACACCTGCAAAGGGGGAGTTGCACGGAGTGAGGAGGAAGAAACATTGGAGGATGAAGAGAGGAGAAGGAGGAGGACAGTGCACAGGCAGCAGGTGGGGAATCCGTTTCCCCCCTTAGCCCGGAACTAATCTTAATGCTGGATCCAATAGCCTCCCCTCACTCCCAAGGCGAGCTCCTGTTCCATGTCCCTGGAGAAGGTACTTCTGGTGAGTGAGATCTTGATCAGAGCCAGGCGGTAGGGGGCGGGGTGGTGGTGGTTGTTGTGTGCAGTGATCATCCAAGAGAGCCTGCAGGCCCTCCTTTTATATGGCAAACTCACCAGGCATTGCTTGCTGTGGGAAAGGGGGCCCAGCCGTTTGAAAGCATTGAAATGAATGTAGAAGAAGCAGAATCTTGCGTGCCCCTAGAGGCAGCCTGCAAGATGAATTCTGTTGCCTGGCCGTGTGTGATGGTTTACTCATACCAAAGTGCCCCCTTTTGTTCTCTGCAATGTATTTTTTAAAATACTACCCTCCATTTTTCTCCTCCCGCAGGTGCAAATGTTTCAACACAGCCCTTATCTACTCCATCCCAGAGGCTGGTCCAGATTAGAAGGCGGAAAAAACGAACTCAGGAGGACATGTTTGCTGAGTCCATGCAGTCCTCCTGCACTGATAGGGTCCAGCTGAATGCATAGAGGCAAACAATTGTAAAGTCCCATAAAGCATTACAGGAACACAAAGAGAGGAGGGAGGCGTGCAATGAGAGCAGGCAGAACGCGATGGTCAAACTCATGGGGGAGCAAACTGACATGCTCCACTGTAAGGTGGATCTAATGCGGGAAAGGCAGCAAGACCGCAGGCTTCCGCTGCAGGCCCTGTATAATCAAATTCCTTCCTCCCCAAGTTCCATAGCCTCCTCACCCAGACGCCCAAGAATATGAGGGGGGAGGCTATGGGGTCCCACACACTCAACCCCAGAGGATCACCCAAGCACCAGAAAGCTGGCATAAATGAACTTTTGATTTGGTTTCTGGACTTGTCCTTCCCTCCTCCTCCACTCCCCAACCTCCTCTCTGCCAGTCTACCTTCTAATTTCCCTCAATGCATTGTGCATCAAATAACGAAGAACAGTTTTTAAACAATTTTGACTTTATTTCCTTTCACATATATAGGGTGCGAGTAACTTCAAGAGAAACAAACACAACTGTCACAGGGCTGTCTCCAGGCACCAGCCCAGCAAGCAGGTGCTTGGGGTGGCCAAGAGGAAGGAGCGGCATGTTTGGCAGCAGATCCCTCGGTCCCTCTTTGAGGGAAGGACATGCCGCCAAATTGCCACCGAAGAAGAAAGTGGTGCGGTGGAGCTGCTGCTGATCACAATTGCAGCTTTTTTTTTTCCTGCCGCTTTGGGCTGCAAAAACCCTGAAGCCAGCCCTGCTGTCACACCACACCCTGGCCAGTCATGAAACTGGCTTTCAAAGCTTCTCTGATGAGCAGTGTGCCACCCTGTTGTCTGGCTGTCAGGCAGCCAGGGGAGTTGCCTCAACCTCCCACCCTGCCATAAAAGTCTCTCCTTTACTCTCACAGATATTATGGAGCACACAACAAGCAGCAATTACAATTGGAATATTGGTTGTGCTGAGATCTAACCGAGTCAGGGAACTGCGCCAGCACCCTTTCAAATGTCCAAAAGCACACTCCACCACCATTCTGCACTTGCTCAGCCTATAGTTGAACTGCTCCTTACTACTGTCTAGGGTGCCTGTGTACGGCTTCATGAGCCATGGGATTAAGGAGTAGGCTGGGTCCCCGAGGATAACTATAGGCAGTTCAACATCCCCAACAGTAATTTTGTGGTCTGGGAAGTAAGTCTCTTCCTGCAGCTGTTCAAACAGACCAGAGTTCCTGAAGATGCGAACGTCATGCACCTTTCCCGACCATCCCATGCTGATGTCGGTGAAACGTCCCTTGTCATCCACCAGTCTGTAAATTCTAATAAAATAACTTCGAATTAATTTCGTACTGTAGACGTACCCTTGGTTACCTGATTTGCTTCTCTGCCTATATTCTTCCTCTCACTGTTCTCTACCTTTCTTTTCTTTCTCTTTGTTCCACCATTTTTTGGGTCTCTCACATGTCATGTCACATGCATCAATACATGGTGTGGCCAGTCATTCTCCACCTGTGTCTGTGCTGGAGTGCATTGATATATATATTTCAGATTTAAAGAAATGAAGTTAACAACTTCTTAAAGCAGTCAGACATTCTGAATTTATAATTATGGGGACCATGTACATTCATGTTATGTGGTGGGCATACAGTGGTAAACATTTAATTGTGATTATTTGCCAACAGTTATTTCCAAGTATAGAGAGGTACTGTATTACCGATGCCACTGTATGGTTGATTTTTTCCAAAATCTTCCCCTTTATAGCAATGAAGGCTAGATCTAAAGGTGGAATTGTAGTCCTGGAAGAGGAGAATGGTGAATAGCTTTCTCCAAGTATAGACTTAGGTATGGAGCTCGGAGTGCATATGTCACTATATTGTTTTTAGAATCCAAAGAAGAATATCCTGCTGCTCTGCCTATCAAATGCAATATAGTGCTTAATTATCCGTTAGTCACAATGTTAGTTTCATTCCTTAATTTTTGTTATGATTTTTGTTTGTAGTGTTTCTTTTTTATCTCTTGGTTTGTATCTTGTTTATAAAAATAAGATACCATCCTTTAGATGATGAGCCTATTTGAACTGAGTTGGTGGACTCAGTCCAGTTCCAAGCAGACAAGTGTTCTCTCCACAATTAGCTTTAATATGATGGCTCTGTTTGCAATCTGAGAGGCCAAAGATTGTATGAGCATGGAGACTGAATCATATTTTCACCCTTAGTGTTTGTTGCTACCATTCATTGTTAGGTTATATAACTTTAATATACCACCTGTCTGCATCCTAAGGTGGACTGGTAGGGACTGAGGCAGAAATCTCTCAATTCTGACTGGGCAGATGAGGGTTCATAGGCAGGGCCCAGAAACAGCTGGTGTTAGGGTGAGGACATGGGCGGCCTATGGACATGGAGTGAACTGCTCAGTATCAGGGCCGAAAGTCAGAGATCAATCCGTAGCTAGGCCAGGTCAAAGCCACAAAGTCAGAGTCTGTTACCAAATTGACAGTGTGAGGTGAGAATCGGTCTGGACGGACCAATGTCTTTCATCAGAGTCAGCAATAGTCTTAAGCCAGAGACACTAAACCTGGATCAGTGTCGAGAGCTGGGAGTCTGGGATCAAGGCGTGTCACATATCGAGGAGTGGCGAGCGGGATCTAAGGCAGAAGAACATCAGCAGGGCCAGCTCCAGGCCCCAGTGTGACAAGCGCGTGCTTGGGGCGGCATGCTGCAGAGGGCGCTCTGCTGGTTTCCAGGAGGGCAGCAGGCGGCTCCGGTGGACCTCCCGCAGGCATCCCTGTGGAGGGTCCGCTGGTCCCGCAGCTCCGGTGGAGCATCCGCAGGCACGCCTGCGGGAGGTCCACCGGAGCCACGAGACCAGCGGACTCTCCGCAGGGACGCCTGCGGGAGGTCCACCGGAGCCACGAGACCAGCGGACTCTCCGCAGGGACGCCTGCGGGAGGTCCACCGGAGCCATGGGACCGCGAGCGGCAGAGTGCCCCTCACAGCATGCCGCCGTGCTTGGGGCGGCGAAATGGCTAGAGCTGGCCTTGAACATCAGAAGTCTGAATGCTCAGACAGCTCCCAGAAATGGCTTCCTTGTTAATATGGGGAGTGCTAGCTAATCAGGGAATCACAGAGAGCTGCCATTCATGCCACTTAAGGTGGGACTTCCTGCAAGGCTAAGCCTCTCCTTTCCTGTTGGTGGCCCCTGCCTAGATCCCTGATGGTGACAAAGAAGCAGCACCTGTCTCAACTCCCCCAGACCATAGTTGTAGGTTCATAGGTTCTTATAGCTGGAGCCTGTTATCCTTTTTGGAATATATTAAAGGAGGGAAAGCCAGCTCAGGGAGTTGCTAGGCATGGAGAGGTATAACCCAAGAACCTTTTAATGCCAGGTGACAAGTGGAGTATAAGGGTTACGGGCATCACACGGGTTTGTTATGTACATTCTAGGTTAGAAAAGAGTATCATGTGAGGTCTTTAAAAAAATGGTTTTATTCTAATCAAACATTTTGAAATGTATGTGCAAATACTATATAAGGAGTTATGTATACATACTGAACATGTGTTCTTAAAGGTCTGTAGGTAATGGTCACCAGCAAAGGTGAAAAACATGTTTTGTGTCAGATGAGATGTGTATTTATCTATCTGTTCTGTTTGCATCTAAATTGAATATTGTCTCATTCACAATGGGCTTCATATCATCACTGAATGCAAATAAACAATTGTAAGAACTTCAGACAAAGGAACTAACAACAGAGAGAGAGAGAGAGAGAGCGAGAGAGAGAGAAAGAGAGTAGGGTAGGAAAATCCTTGTCTGGTGGGTATACATCAGAGGTTTGCTGGACTGTATTTGCAGGGAGGGAGAGGAAGAAAAGACATCCAGGCATCCTTCTGAGAAAGTAAAAAGACAGCAGTTTGCTTCATGAAAAAAGAGTTAGTGCAAGACTTGGCTGAAAAATGCTGAAGAGAAATTTGGGTAAGAGAGGTTAACCTCTTTGTTAAGTTTAGTCTCTAGAAACTGTGTTATGATTTTGTTTTACATGTAACTATTTGTTTCCTATATTCTTACTCACTGTTACTTGAATCTTTGATAATAAATTTATTCTTGTTTTCACTATAAATATATGTAAGAGCTGTGGTGTTAAGCAAGGTGGAGGTCCTGAGCTGAATCTTACATGCTGGGCTGTTCCCTTCCTTTAGGAATGGTGGGCCTGATAATTTTGTGAGTGTTCAGTGGGTAAGGGACTGGACACTGCAGGGAATGCTCTGAGAATTCAGGGGCTGTTGTGTGCCTATCACTAACTGTACAGAGAGAATGAGGCCTGGAAAGTCTTGTGTTGCCAAAGGTGGAATTTGGGGAGTTAATCCATAGCAGGCACAGACAAGGCTGCCTCATACTGAGGGCATGTACTCCAGGGACACCTCACAAGAGGCACTCCAAGCTATCTGGATCGTGAATGGGTTTTGTTTCATCTCATTAAACAAGACAGTGAAAGACTAGGTTAGTGTTTTGTTTTCTCTGTTTGGTTTTACTTTTGAAGAGGTGAACAAACTCCATAAGTCTGTTTTTTTCTATAAGCTTGCTCAAAAAGGCTTTCATTATACCTTGAAGCAGGAAGGGTTGAGAACTGTGCTTTCTTTGTTTCAGCATGGAAAAAGGCATCAGTTTGTTTTATTTTGGAGGAGCAAAGGAGACCCAGTGATTGATTCATCACCTCCACTCTGGGCTAGACTTGCAGAGGGACCCCAAGTGTTTAAATAGAGGAAGTGGTCTTGGGAGGCCAAGACAGGATTTTGGGAAGACACATCCTGACCTCCTGCCTTTGGTAAGAGGATTCCCAGTGTCAGTGTGGGACAAGAGTGCTCCTTTGTCCTCAGCACTGAAGATTCATCATGGGGTGTCTCTTTGACAGTCATACTGTTGGGATGTTATGCAGAAGCTCCATTACCACTATTCTTAATATAATAGAGAAATAGATTTTTTCACACTCACAGAACTATTAATCTGGCATCTTGCTGAAGTACCTAATCCACATCTATAAAGAGAGTATCATAGAATCATAGAATATTAGGGTTGGAAGGGACCTCAGGAGGTCATCTAGTCCAGCCACCTGCTCAAAGCAGGACCAGTCCCCAGATTTTTACCCCAGTTCCCCAAATGCCCTCCTCAAGGATTGAAAGTACTGACACTCAATCCTTCAACTGCTTGAATTTTCCTGAAATCACTGCAGGAGTTTTCTGAGACCAATAAAGAAAATAGAAAATTTGGGTTTGTTTTTAAGACAATATTGCTCAGGAGAAAGGCTTTGTACAATTTATATATATATCTGTAGATTGTACAAGGAAAAACAGGTAAAATTTTAACAGTACCAGGTATTCCCAACTGAACATAAAGTTTGTACTTTTATGTTTAAATAAAACAAAGGGAACATTTTTTCCCATATAACTCTGCCAAAGGCAGCTTTAATTTGCACATTTATACAAGTTAAAGAAGACTATTTACTCTTCTGTTGAATAAATGCAAGTAAAGCACTTATTAAAATAACCACTGGGTTACTTGCTGCATTCATTACCTCTAAGATATATAGTATCATTTCAAATCATACTCATTATTATATAAGGACAAATTCTGCCTCCCAGTGGGCCTTAAACAGTGCAGAATTGGTACTGTTCCGATAAAGTGGAGGAGGGGGACTGGGCTGGGAGCATGTGTGGAGCCTGTCTGCATGCCCTCTGTGTCAAAGAACAAAGATATGAAGAGAGAGTCTTTGGCGAGAGGAATGGTGCTGGTGGGTCTGTAAACCATCGCGGCATAGGAAGGCACAGCAGCTGAAGATTCAGGAGTGGTCATGAAGCAGCTGCAGGCTTCAAGCCAGGACTGACCTCTCTAGTACATAGTTTATTTACATAGTCTATATGCTGCATCTAGAATTTGTGCCATAAATGTTCACTCTTTATTAATTCTGCAATATTAGAGGAAATAAATCTTTTTTCTTCTATTTTCTCTTCCTTGTCTGTTGGCTTTATTTTCAGAAACTATGAAATAAAATTTAAATTATTTTTTTTAAATCATTACGGTCTGAGGTGGAAGAGAAGGGATTTGAACGGAATGAGATCAGTGTGTGTGTGTCTCCACATGATGAACTGAAGCAAAATTATGTAACTTGAATTGATTTCTCCATTTGTTTTATAAACTGAAACATCAAGTTACATTATTTCTTTAAGGATCAGATTGGGGCATTAATGACTATTAGTAGACAATTAGGGCATTTTAAAAACCTCTTTTAAACCTCAGGAGTGTCGACACCAGCATATTTCTGACATCAGTTAGACCACCACTTTGCTAGCTCAGTGCTAATGCATATATTCAGTCTGAAAACTTCTATTCCTTGCCACAATCGCTCACTGTAAAGAGAGCTTTTCTTGTTAGCTGTAGGAAGTGATGTTAGTGCAGATACAATCACTAACCTTACTGAGAACATTAGAAAATAAACTTCAGTCTCCTGTCTCCAAAACTGTGTTACATTAAACGTATAGCTTTGTGAACCATTAGACAAGTGTCATTTATTTTTCAAAGTTATGTTCATGTTATTTGTGTGGCTGCATAAGTCTCCAGATTTTTTTAAAAGTAGTTTCTATAGAGGCAGTAACTGGAAATGGAATTTGTCATCTTGGAAAATGCTAAAGATCAGCAAAAGTAGAAATTACTGTAGATCTGACCTTCCATCTTCACTACTGACTGCCAGAACTATAAGTGGGTAAAAGACTAAGCACTCCGCAACAATAGCAAGAACTTACTGTAATGGATACTAACTAAGGACTTACTTACAAACTGTTTGAGGCCGCATTTATGTAGAGATTTTTCATGCAGCTTCTTTGGAAGACCATCATAATCAGAATGTAATGCAATATTCAACATTAAGAAAGAGTTATTTGGATAGCTAATGCATTATGCAGTTAGTATGTGGTGATGATAGTGGCGGAAGATGAATAAAGAAGTGAAGAAAAATTAAAATGGAGGACAAACTAGCACAAGTGGGCCCTTTGCCTATTAATACATATATAAAAGCAAGTGTTCAACTCATATAGTCTCTGCACAGGCTCACATCATAAAATGAGCAGCTGATCTAACTTTTATGAACACTGACCTTCCTAACATTATTCAAGTAAGAGTCACAGTGAATTACATTTGAATAGTAGTAAAAGAATTGGTCAGAAATAAAGAAATTGAGTCAGATTTTCAGTCTTAATGCAGCTTTTTCTTTCAAAATGAGTTTAAAGAAAAATTTAAACCATTTGAGAATTTGTTTTTTGAAATTGTCAGACAATACCATCATTATTAATTATTATTATTAATTTATATTTAAATTCCTCTTCCAAAATAAACTGTGAATTAAAAAATAGAGTATTGCTTTCATTTTTAACTGTTACTTTTCACTTTTAAAAGAAAAAGGGAAAGTGTTATTTTTGCTATGAAAATGATACTTTCCACACTTTGTTACTGCTTACCAACTGGCAAAAGCTGGAATACAGTAAAAAAAAAAAAAAAGAAGAAAAAAAAGTAGGTTTCCACAACTTCTTAATTTATTACACATTCCCAATGGAAAAACTTAAATTGGGAATTTTTCCTTTTAAGATCCCCATGAGAAAAATTCCCATTTTCCAGCCAATTCTATTTTGTGTTGCTTAGGCTGTGCAAGGGAGTAGATTGTCTATATATTCCCAACTGAGAATTCCCTCAGTAGGCTAGAGCCAATACAGCTTCCCCCATGCTACTTTCTTACTGTAGTGCTGGCTGGAGTCATCAGAGTAGGGATGTGGCCAGAATGCCCTGCACTCCTTCTATTCCCATCTTGTGCATGATCTCTTGGGGATCATTGGTAGAATAGGGAAATCAAGAACACCCAGTGGCCAAGGCCAAGACAGGAGCAGAGCTAGGCAGAGATTAGGAACCATAACCAGCTTCCTTATGGTATCCAACTCTGCTGCACCAAGCAGATCTTAGCTGCAGGATAGAATTGCCTGTTGCTTAAGTTAAGATCAGGCATGCGAATTATCATTTCCACTTCCTTTAAATGTTCTATGCCAGTGTTCAGAAGTTGCTTCACAACCGGCATTCATTTCCCCTTTTTTCCCCCTAGGGCAAGATGAAGGGATACTATATAGTCTATGTTGAAGAAAAGGTTAATTCTAGCTTAGCCAGAGTGACATCATTCTTTGACTACGAGAAAGGGATCAAGAGACTTTATCTGTTGGACCATGTGAACTGGAACCATAAACGCACTGAACACTGAATCTCACCAAATGAAGGTCAACCCATCCTCATCATCATATCCACCTATCATACTCTACACCCGAACATAGTCATTATATGAGCAACATACCCTTATATTTCAATGTCTCCACTTTGACCCATCAACCTTTTACCCCCAACTGGGGATATTGCAGATGATATATTCCTTATACTGCCCGAATTTAAACCGAACTTTGCACCCCTTGGTAATCTGTATGTTATTCCCTAATAACCAGAAACTTCTATGTTTAAACTCTGTATCGTTCATTTTTAAAAAAAAATCTTAATAACATTTTTAAATCTCTCTCCCTGCACAGTTACTCTGGGAAAATGCTTTGAGAGTAGTTGCTTGGGAGATAGAGTGGCAAAAATGCCTTTAGGAAGGTAGGGCTCCAAATTTGGGGGCCACAGGATGGGAATGAACTGCCATGTGTGGATTTTGTTTAGTTTTCTGATAGTTAAATTACTGTCTTTTCTTGTGGTAAACATTAATCCCTGAGGAAGGGGTCTTGTTGACTATGACTTTACTTTTGTTTTCTCTGAGTCATCCTACTAGTTTAAAAACAGGAGATTGGCAAAGTGTAGAATCTCTTGCAGGGCTCCTTGAAATCTCCATTATAAAAAGCATTCCTCTGGGTATTTAAGCCTCCTCTGCACTAGATAAGGTTTGTCAATATAGCAATAGGGTCTGTATGTGTAGACGAAGCTTGTACAGCAAAAAGTGCTTTTGCTGGAACAGCTTAGTCAGAATATTTTCGCTAGTTCCTTGGACGAAGTAAGTTGTATTAGGAAAAGCACTTTTATGCTTGTAAAATCACATCTACACTAGAGCTTTTGGCAGAACAGAAATGTCACACACACACAAAAACATACCTCTCATAGACATTGCTATACCAGCAAAGTATCACATCACTAGATACATCCTGGAATCTTGACACTTTGCCCGCACTCCATGAATTCCAGGGAACAACTTTGAGTTTGTGTAAAAATGGCACTTCTGTCCTGCAGAGTAGGTGGAAAGTTACGATTGTGGGACTGTAACTGACAAATAAATAGTCATTTTCTTTCTATAACCAGGATTTTTCAAAATTAGGGCCCAACTGTTCAGCTCCTAAATCCTTATTTAGGCACTTGCCTTACTATCAAAAGTGCTAAACACACACCTATTCCTGTTGGCCTTAGGTTAGATCAAGGTGTGCTTCTGGGTGTCAGTTTACAGGAAAATCAGGAAAAAGCTTAAATATGGAGGTTGAGGGGAAGATTTTCAGAAGTGCCAAAGGGTTTTAGGAGCACAAGTCCCAGTGCTTGTGCTCCTAAAACCATCAGATGTGTTTGAAAATGACCCCCAAAGGAGCTTAACATCAGGGTTTCATTTTTCACATTCTGGCCCATATGAAGATTAGGCCAAGTGCCCACTGACCAACTGATTGAAAGTGTACAATGGCAACAGCAGTATTGAGCATCTGTTGAGACAGTCATTTTTAGAGTATAAGAGTTCTGGCAACATCAGAAGACACTTCTCAGATAGTTTTCTCATATTCTGCCATTAAAACATGCTGTTCCTGGCTCTTACATGGTAAGAGGAGCTGTGTCTAGATTCTTGATTCCAAAGACATAGTGCAATGCTAGGTGTCATGCGCTCATTTTATAATGAAAAGGATTTTTTTTCTATTTCCTAATTTAAAATAAATTGTCACCCACAGTAGGCTTACTGTGTCTCCTTTTGATGTCTACTTTTGAAAAAAATAGACATATAGAACACTGTGTGAATAGAATGCTGTACTATAGCTATATATATAGCAAGAAATTCCTTTCAAATGGTAAGATATAACTGTCTGTATTATCACCAGGCTTATACTGTGCATTTGGAGAGGAGGAAGAAATAAATGTTTATCAATAGTAAAACAGCAGTAAAGAGGAAAAATTACAGAGATGTCAATCTCAGCCATTGTTTGGGATCGAAAGCAGGTTACTAAATATTGTCAGTTGTGTCATGTCTTATCATGGTAGTAAAGTATGTATTGCCTTACTTGAGAGTATTTCTTGCATTTGTTCTTTCTGCTCTAAATGAATATTTCTGCGAAGGCAGAGTTGGTTAATTCTGTCAGCTGCTCAGAACTGGAAGGAGATACCTCTAGCTTTCATAGCCTCAGAATTAAATTTTTAATTGGGGCAACAATAAACCTTGTTTGGTAAAGTTAGGACAGTAAGAGGATGTCTCCAGAAAAGTCTGGCAGCATAAGAATTTTGGACCTTCTAGCCATAGGCACCAACTCCCTCAGTTTCTGGGGTGGTGCTCAACCCCTGCTCTGCCCCAGGTCCCACCCCCACTCTACCCCTTTCCCCAAGTCTCCGCCCCCACCCTGCCTCTTCCTGCTCCCACCTGCCCCCTGCCCCAGTGCCTCCTGCTCACCACTGAACAGCTGATCCATAGCAGGCAGGAGGCACGGGGGAGGGGGAGGGTGGAGGTGCTGATCCGCAGGTCTATCAGTGGGTGCTAAGCAGCCAATATTTTTTCCTGTGGGTACTCCAGAGGTGGGGCACCCATGGAGTAGGCGCCTATGCTTCTAATATCTCTAACTTTCAGCATAAAATAGATCTGAATGTTACAGCCTTGGATAAAAAGAAAATTTAGTGCTATATACTTTCGATTTTAAGATTATATAGCCTGTCAGATGCTTATATCCTTTCCCCACACACACAATAAAAAAGAAGTAGTTCATTCAAGACAAGCACTGTATTTGTGAATAGTGCGCAAAATCTGTTATGACTATGTGGAAATAAAATATGAGATGTACAAAATACATAGTGTTTGTAGTTTTCATTGATTTGTTATGGTGGTATTCAAAGAGAAGTACAACAGTTATAGTAAACAGTATACAGGGCCGGATTAACCTTTTGTGGGCCCAGCACCAACACATTTGTGGGCCCCCACGGAAGCAATGGAGTATGGCGCAAGGACGTCAGTCCCCAAAGTGAGGAGCCAGCCAGAGGCAATGGGGCATGGTAGGGGCACCATTTACAAACCGGCAGTTGCCAGATGCACATTGGCCCACCTGGCCCTATGCTGCCAGCGTGTCCCTTCCCCAGGGTCAGGGGGGGGCCCATGCTGCACCACCCAGCACCCTGACCAACACTGGAAACTCCCCCGCTGCCCTGATTGCCTATTGCCAGATCTCCCCCGGACCTGCTATGCCCAGCACCTCCTCTGACCGCACCCCAGAAATGCACAGCACTCTGCACAACACCATCTTTGCCCAGCACCCCCCTGCCCACAACCCCACCACCAGGGCAATCCTTAGGATTTATGGGGCCCTACACAGTATTATTAAACTGGTGTCCCTATGCCCAGCTTGGGGCATAGCCATCACCCGCGCCTGCAGAACCCCTGAAGACACCCTCCACCCCCCCACTGACACACACTGAGCTTTGTACGCAGCAGACACTGTGGCAGCCTGGACTTGCAGCCCAGGAGAGAGGGACAATGCACCAGAGGATACTGAGCCACCCGGCCCACCTCTCGGCTGCAGGGAGTAACAGTTTCCCACAGAGACCCCCGTACCCTCTCCCTCACGCAGAATGCGCTGCGCCGGTGCATTCGGCTCTGTGAATACGGCCCTGTCTAAGGAGACTGCAGTGTGGGCTGGGTGAGCGGGAGCCAATGCTCTTATTTGCTGTCCCGGTGCCCCAAATTTCTGGGTGCCCTACACAGCTGCGTATGCTGTATATGCCTAAGGATGGCCCTGCCCACCACAACTGCCAAGCACCCCCAACGTAACCTCCATTCCTTAGTGCCCCAACATACACAGTTGTTCCCTGCCACCTTATAGCCAAGCTATCATAACCTAGTCCCAGATTTGGACCTTAGCGTCCAAAATGTGGGGGTTAGCATGAAAACCTCCAAGCTTAGTTACCAGCTTGGACCTGGTAAAGCTGCCACCACCCAAAAAATTAGAGTGTTTTGGGGCACTCTGGTCCCCCCAAAAACCTTCCCTGGGGACCCCAAGACCCAAATCCCTTGAGTCTCACAACAAAGGGAAATAAACTTTTTCCCTTCCCCCCTCCAGGTGTTCCTGGAGAGATTACACAGAAACAAGCTCCGTGAATCTAAACAGAGGGATTCCACCCTCCCCGTTCCCAGCCTTGGAAAACAGAAGTACCGAGAGTTAATCTCTCTTTCCCCCCTCACCCAGAGGGTATGCAAAGTCAGGTTAGTAAATCTAACACACACAGATTTCCCCCTGACTTCTTCCTCCCACCAATTCCCTGATGAGTACAGACTCAATTTCCCTGGAGTTCCCCACTAAAGAAAAACTCCAACAGGTCTTAAAAAGAAAGCTTTATACAAAAAGAAAGAAAAATACATAAAAATGGTCTCTCTGTATTAAGGTGACAAATACAGGGTCAATTGCTTAAAAGAATATTGAATAAACAGCCTTATTCAAAAAGAATACAATTTAAAGCACTCCAGCAACTATAGACATGTAAATACAAAAGAAAAAACCACATAACTCACTATCTGATCTTTTTGTACTTACAACTGGGAAACAGAAGATTAGAAAGCAGGAAACAGAAATCACTTCTCATAGCTGAGAGAGAGGCAGACAGAAGAACCAAGAACAAAAGACTCACGCACAAAACTCCCTCCACCCAGAGTTGAAAAAATCCTGTTTCCTGATTGGTCCTCTGGTCAGGTGCTTCAGATTACTTTTTTTTCAGGTGAAAGAGACATTAACCCTTAGCTATCTGTTTATGACACAAGCACACCCAAGAGAACCAGTCCCCACCTCCTGCCCGCATTCACTGGCCCTGCTGGAAGGCAACTGTGTTTGCTGGGCTGAGCCAGCAGCGCAGCCAGAGCTGGTCCCAGGGCAGGGAATCACTCTGGCCCCTCAGGAGCAGCATAATCAGCCAAGCAGGGCCTGCCCAGGCCAGACTCTCTCAGGACCCACTTGCCTGGAGGGGCCCAGGCAAGCCCCCCACACTGTCACTCCCCACCCTCACACACACACCTGGCTGAGACTGGCCAGGCTCTGCACCAGCCCCAGGCAGCTTAGCTCCTGGGGGGACAGGCGGGGCTCCACAAGTGATGGGAAGCAGAGTACCCGGAGCCAGAGGTGCAGTGGGCTTCAGCCAGGGGGTGGAGAGGAGCCCTCGTCCTAAGAAGCAAGTGATGGGTGGTGAGGAGACCGTGGGCTGGCAGGGCCCCTTCTGAGCCACTGGCACCATTGTAAACCCGACACTGAATATATACAGTATGTACTGTATATATTTTTTTCAACATAGATTGTATTTCCATAATCTAGCCAGTATATTGTTGATGTATAACTTGCTGCTTAACAAATCCAAAATAATTTGTTTTATGATATTATTTTGGATCAAGGAATAGAACAATTTTATTTCTTAAAATTACACTGTTAACCATGGTACATACAGTTACGATTCACACACTGAAATTTTCAGTTTTTTCCAAAGGAATTTTTAATTGCTGGTGTGAATAACTTGCAATAACTTTCTTATTGGAACCTAAATGGATGATCAATAACAGATACAGTGAATATTTTTTGCTTGAATGAATAAGGATTCCATATTGTCTCCTTTATATCTTGTGCACATAAAGAGTTAGTCTAGAGTTAAAAAGAATGTGAAGGCTAAAAAATAGAAATTAGATTCACTCTCAAAATCAAGTGTCAGACTTTTTGATGGATTCATACTGAGAGGAAAGTTTTACTCCTTCTTACAGTAATTTGATCATCCAAATTGGCAGAGATCAAAGGAAGAGAGAAATAGCTTGAAGTGGCGAGAGAGAGCACTAGAAATCAAAAGGAGGTACATTTGGTAGATGAGTGGCTCATTTTCACAGGCAACCAATGTTGGCAATGACTTTAGTAGCATCACTGGCTAGCTTTATGGTGTTTGCAGGTGTTTTGGAGATGCTGCTCTCTCAGCTTTGGAAGAAATTATTGCAGACTACATTGGCTGCAGTTCTGTGCCAAATCAGTTGTTAGGAAATATGCAAGTGGCACATAGTGATTCATTAGGTGACAAGCTTCCCACTACGTTAATACTAAGCCAGAGACTCAGCATGGTTCTAGTGGCATTGTGCTTCTAGAGCATGCCATTGTTTTGAATCTGTTGTATAACTCAGTGCCTGGTCCATGTGTGGTCACTGAAGATTCTATGGTCCACTTTGTAAAAGTAGTGGTTTAGTCTCGGTGTCTGCCCATATTTCAAACTGGGCACTATATGGCATTTGATTTAAATTCTCCATTTAAATTCTCTTTAACTGAATTCTTCACCTGTGTATCTTCTCTTCTAATCCCAAGCTTCTACGTAGCATTGCTAAGACCATTATAGTGACCTTACATTGTGTTATTGGTGAGTAATGAATGTTGTTCTTAATGTTTTATAACAAAGCATACTGTTCTTTAAGGGCAGGTGCAGGGCTAGCTTCTCTATTACAGGGCCTTAGCCCCTTTCTGGCCAGGCATTCTTGGATTTCTATTTCCCTGGGATCATGTAATGATAGGCTGAGTCTAAGGGCTGCTGAGAAAAACAACAGGATATGAAAACAAATCCACTGGGGCAATGTGACTGTGAGGGGAGGGAGCTCTCCTACTGGAAGCCTTGAAGAGGCACAGCTGTGGTTGTTTAGGTGTCTCCTGGCAAAAGTCTATTGAAGAAACCTGAGCAGGGTTTGGTCAGAAGCTGGTGAGGAGGCTAGAACTGCCTGGAATTATTGTGCAGTTTGACACTCAGAGGGGTGAAAGGATTTTTCACAGATCCTAATGAGAAATCTGTGGGGGAATTTCCTATGAAAGTACTGGAAAATAACTTGTTTATCAATAACCCAGACCCCAGGAGGGGAGAGTATATTTGTGAACTTCAGTGGGTAATATGTGAATACCCCAGAGACAGAGAGATGGAAACTGAGGCTTGCCTATATACCTCAATGCAGCAGTAAGTAAGACCCCCTTCTTTATGTATTGGAAACATTCTTAGTCTAACTCCATTTTAAATTGCTCACATCTCTCTCAAATATGTACATGAAATTTTCTAGGTTTTGGTTTGGGCCAAAGTGGGACTTCATTTGTTTTGGAAAACTTGAGAAGAGACCACTCAGCTACTTTGAATTGTTAGAATTTTTTCTGCTTTTTGATGCACTTTTTAATGTATGAATATCTCAAGAAAAATCAGAACTTTGTTACTGAATGATTAACCTCAGCTAATTCTAGTTATTAAAGGTATGTGGTGCCTAACCATAATGAGCTAAATTCCCCAGGCCCCTGGAAAAATCACACCTATAGCAATTGCCTTAAGCAACATCCTTCCCATGTCTTCATAGACAAACAGGCCTCTGCAATATATTTTACTATAAGAGCTTCAACTTTCCTGCTACCTTTAGGCTCAGAATAATTTTGAATTGTTAAGGAGTACTCTGTACTTCCCATTATCTTTTCCATTTAATATTCAGTTTCTGAAAAAGTGTAGCTGGTGAGTGGCAACTAATAATGCATATGATATTCCTGAATTATTTAAAAAACAACACAGCATTTGAACTTAAAAATGAAAATGTTGCATGAGGCTATTAATAATTAGCCTTATAGTGCACAGGAGTCACAGTGAAGACTAGGCTCCTATTGTTCAAACAAATAATTTACAAATAGACAAGACAGTTGCAGGGTGAGGGAAAGAGATATAACCTACAAGAAGCATAAACAGAGCGGTGGTTTGCGATGATCATGTTAGTTCCACAGGTTTTGGTTTCTTTGGGTTTTTGATTGTTTTGTTCTATTTGTCTATGGTTCTCTTCAATAACATGGCATGGTGGGTTTTTTGTTTATGTAGGCAAAGAAGGGAAGAGGAAGGCTCTAAAACTTGTTTGAGTTGGACTGCAGCAAACCATGAGAGGGAATGAGTTCCAAAGGCAGGGCTCCCTAGTTGAGAGCTTTGCTGCTGACTGTGGAGTATTCAACCCAGAGGTCTCCTCCCTTTTTGGATTGGAGTTCTGTTCACAACGTATCCATTCTTTTACTTCCCTTACTCCTCTCTTACACCTCTTACCATGCCCTGACAGGCTTATTATACTTACAAAGGACTTTAGCCAGCATCCATCTTTTTCTGTTTCTGTTGGGTTTGCTTTCCATTTTTTCTTACTATTCCGCTACCCTCTCCTTCTGCACCATTCTGTCACCAGCTTTCTTTTTCAGCCTTCAAATTTCCTCCTTCCTCTCTCCTATCTTGCCAGTTCCTTCCCATGTCTGTCTTCTCCAGTTTCCTCTAATCCTTCCCTCTCTCCTCCCATCTCACCCTGTTTCCAACCTACACCTCCCTCTCCTTCCACTTTCTACTCCTTTCCTCATTTCCCTGGACTAGTCTATGCATGAAAATGGCATTTTTTCCTGCCTCACTGCTTCCAGTAACAACCTCTCTCCTCAGAACAGCTCACCCCTTTGGTCCATCAGACTGTCAGTAATTAGCAGCATTCTTCCATTGTCTAACAATTAGCAAAACAATGTTTCCATTATAATTTAAACCCATAGTTCCCTCACACATCCACAATTCTTCTTAAACATATACACAGAATATTCTTCTAATTGAGCTCATACCTGTCTTTAGCAACAACATGAAGGGCTTAAAACAAAAAGAGAGCCCCTGTGCAGGTCATCCCCACATTGCCCCAGACAACTGAAGTTTGCATAATCTTCCCTTAACCTTTTACCTGCCTAGGGTTGTAAAATATTTTGAGATCCTTGGGTAGATCCTAGACTAAATGAGCTAACTATATGTAAATTGTTCATTCCTGACCACCCTGAGTACAGATATAAAGAGCCACTAGCAGTCTTAATTTCTGCTTTTCTGCCTTAAGAGCACTGCTCACATTTGTCTTAGTATTTGTGGGTGATTGCAGGAGGCTAGGAATTACAGCCTGAAGTGACTTGCGTGTATAGACTTAATCTGCAGAATGAGTTGATGCCTCAGTCAGTAAGAGCCTCTTGACAGAGAAATACTTCTGCACGGTACAGTGGGAAGAGGAAGCAGGATAGCAGAAACAGTTTAAAGAAAGTGTGAATTAGAGTCAGCTGTAAGTCTAAGTTTAAGGACAGAGCAATTGAAATGACATCATAATCTCAAAACACGTTGTTTGTGTTTCTATTAATTTTTTTAAAAATCCACTGAGAAACTCAAAGCTAGGCTACTATTTCTTTCTTTCTTTCTCCCCCTGTCCTCTTACCAAGGAAGTTTGCTTCAGATCCCCATTGGTAGAAAACAAAATGTACTTTACCAAAGGAAATATGCTCTGAGATTGCAGTTTCAGTTTTCAGACAACTGACTTTTTTTTCCTGTTTCCCTTTGTTGATTTGTTTCAAAGATGAACTATTGCCTTTTATCACTCCCAGTTCCAGATGATTATTGCAGGGGTGAAAGTAACTTAAAGGACTTGCCAGTACTTTGGAATCCTGAGGAGGGGCATGGCCTCCAATGGAAGAGGCGGAGCCTTTAAATCTCCAGGGGCTGGGGCTAGGGCTAGGGCTGTGGTAGCAACAGCTGGGAGCCTCAAGCCCTTTAAATCACCCCCTGAGCTCCCAGCTGTAGAAGTGGGTGGGAGCCCTGGGGTTCGGGGGCAATTAAATGGGGCAATTTAAAGGGTCCGGGGTTCTAAATGCTGCTACTGCAGCAGAGCCCCGGGCCCTTTAAATTGCTGACGGAGCAGTAGGGCCCGGGGCTCCTGCTGCCACTATCCTCCAGGGCCCTTTAAATCATCTCTGGAGCCCTGGGGTAGCAGCAGCAGGGCTCCGGTGGCTATTTAAAGGGCCCAGGGTGGTAGAGGCAGTGGGAGCCCCAAACCCTTTCAATAGCCACCAGAGTCCTGCTGCCGCTACCCCAGGGCTCCAGCAGGCTCTGGGGGCTATTTAAAGGGTCCGGGCCCTTTAAATTGTCCTCAGAGCCCTAGGGTAGCAGCAATGGGGCTCCAGCAGCCATTTAAAGGGCCTGGGGTGGTAGCGCAGCAGGAGCCCTGGGCCCTTTAAATTGCCACCCGAGCCCCACAGCCGCTACCCCAGGGCTCTGGCAGCGGGGCTCTGGCAGCAATTTAAAGGTCCCGGCACTCCAGCCCTTTAAATTGCTGCGACAGGAAGCCGGTCCACCCTGGTATGGTGCACCAGCTCCTGCCGGCAGGGGTGGCAGGTTTGTAGAAATTTTGGTGGTGCCCAGAACCTGCCGCAGCCCCAACTCTGCCCTGCCCCAAACTCCACTCCCCACCTGCCCAAGACTCTGGGAGGGAGTTTGAGTGGGGGAGGGGGTCTGGGGTGCAGGCTCTGGGCTGGGGCAGGGGACTGGGGTGCAGGCTCTGGGAGAGAGTTTGGGGATGGGAGTGAGTGTGGAGGGAGGTGGAGCAGGGGTGAGGGCTGTGGGGTGAGGCTGGGGTGGATTTGGGATGTAGCTGGGGATGAGGGGTTTGGGTGTGGGAAAGGACTCAGGGCTGAGGCAGAGGGTTAGGGTGCAGGAGTATGAGGGCTCTGGCTAGGGCTGGAGATGAGGTTTTGGGGGTGTTGGAGAGGCTCAGGGCTAAGACAGAGGGTTGGAGTGTGGGGGAATGAGGGCTCTGGCTGGGGGTGTGGGCTCTGGGGTGGGTCAGGGCTGGGGATGAGTTGGGGTGCAGGCAGGCTGCCCTGGGACTGGAGCCAGAGAGAAGGACTCTCCGCCCAGCTCTCTCCTTGCTGGCAGCAACAAGCTCTGAGGTAGGGACCCCCTTCTTTCCCCTGGCAGCACCCCCCCCCCGTCACTGCATGTGCTCCTAGGGCCCCTCTCAGGTCCAGAAATCCCCCTCACCTCCCATGTGGTGGGTGCCATGCTGGGGGGGGGGAGTGGCTGCCATTACATGTGCGCCTCCTCCCCGCTGCTGCCCCTCTCTGTAGCCTCACTGGGGCTGCCACTTGCCCAGTGTGAGTCAAGAGCAGTGACTGTGGGCAGGGGGGCGGCTGTACTGGTGGAGGTTCCCACTTGAAAATGAAAGCGTTCAAGGGGGAAGGGCAGCCTTCCCTGGTAGTAGTGGAGGGGGGGCACTAGGCAGTTAATGCAGGCAGGCAGCATGGAGCTGCAGGGGATGGGGAGAGACAAACGCTCTGCTCCGCGACCCAGGGAGGTGTATGGGGGCAGCGAAGGGGGCTGGGGCACACTCAGGGGAAGTGTGGGGGGGTAGCAGGTGGGGCTAGAGGGGAGACCCAGCCCCGAACATTTGTGGAGCTGGGCTCCCAGACCCTCAATTTTACTGGAGCCAGGAGGCAGAGTCTGAGAGGGAGAGAGTGCTCCATTTTCTTGCCGGTAGCTACTGCACCTTTTCTTACTGGTCCTCCGTACTGGCCTGTACCGGCTTACTTTCACCTCTGGATTATTGTAACCGTAACTTTTTGGATTTCCAGTTGTTATAATAGAAGCTATCTTGGCAGACACTCTGGAGCTTTAAAATTTTCTCTCTTGTATATTTCAAACTCCTTTAAAGATCTACTCTTTTAAGCTTGTCTGGAACAGTTTTATGACTGACAACCCTGTCATAGTATAATTCCCAAATCTGGACCTTAGCGTCCAAATTATGGGTACTAGCATGAATTCCCCTAAGCTTAATTACCAGCTTAGATCTGATAGGCTGCCACCAAGCAGGACTTAGAGTAGAGTGCCTGATAAACTCTGGTCTCCCCAAACCTTCCCTGGGGACCCCAAGACCAAATTCCTTGAGTCTCACAACAAAGGGAAATAAACCATTCCCTCCCCCCTCTTTACTTCTTCCCAGATCTTTCCTGCCTGGGTACACTAGGAGATACCCTGCTTCAACTCCTTGAAACACAACACAGAGAGATCAGGTTTCTCTCCCCCTTCTCCCAGAGGCAATACAGATTCAAGTTCTGTGCATCTAACACAAAGAGGAAATTTACCTTTCCCTCCCTGCTCTCTTTCTCTTCTCCCCACCAATTCCCTGATATATACAGACTCAGTTCCTTTGAGCCTTAACTAGGAGAAAAAAATCAAACAGGTCTTAAAAGCAAAACTTTTAATAAAAAGACGTTTTATTTTTTTCTGTCTCTGCAATTTAGATGGTAAAAAGTTACAGGGTTTTTTATAGCTTATAGACAATAGAAAGAAGCTTTCTCCAGCAGAAACACAATTTAAGCTACTTCCAGCAAGTACACATCTGCAAATAAGAAAAACAAATTAAAAGACTATAACCGCCTTTGTACTTACTCACTATTCTGAATAGATAAGAGACTGTAGCAGGGAGATTGGCAGAAACCTGGTTGCACCTCTAGTCCCGTCCAGGACCCAGAGAGAACAAAGCCAAACCACACACAAAGGCTTCCCTCCACACGAGTTTTGAAAATATCTTGTCTCCTGATTGGTCCTCTGGTCAGGTGTTGCAGGTCACTGTTTGTTAACCCTTTACAGGTGAAAGAGACATTAACCCTGAGCTATCTGTTTATGACAGACCCCCCCCCCCTTTTTTTAAGTGTATATATAAATTACCAGGCTTGGTCTCTTTCATTTTAATTACAAAGAGTTTGACACCCATTAGGTCTCTTTCTCCTTCCCCTGCTCACCCCCCACACACACACCCGAAGTCCTGCCCTCTGCTGAGGAACCCCTCTCTCATCAGGAAGCAAAGTATGGCTAGCAATCACAAGGGCATGCTGAAGACAGAGCAAACAGGAAAAAAAAAAAAAAAGGAGGAACAGCTTTGGAATAAGGGTGGGAATAATGACACCCCCGCCCCCCTGCTCAGCATCTAGTATCAGACAGGGACTAAAAAGAGGAAAGGAGATGGAAAAGGAACCCTCAGAGTAATCGGGATCAAATGAGGTTGTGCTGAATGTTGCTGTTGTTTTGGTTTAGCTGGAGTCCCCAGATGGACCTGAATATTATTGTGCTAACTGCTGTGCCAGTAATGTTGTGCCTGTATAACAAGGTACTTACGGGCTAAACTGAGAAAGACAAGAGGTGAGTGATAGCTATGGAACAGCATTGTCCTGATTCTTAGATGAGAAACTGAAAAACGTGTCTGACCTTGCCCAAGGTCACATAGGGTATCTGGAGGAGCCGAGCCAGGAATTGCAGACAAATCTCCTGAATCCCAGTGCAGAGACTTAAACACATAACCATAATTACTCACAAATATTAAATGTCTGTCTGCATGTATATGGTGCTTGGATGAATTGCTTAAAACAACAATGTAGTGCAGAGGCCAGCACATGTAGAGGAACCATAATTAAGGTTATTTAATTGATCTTAGATGACCATTTCCATGCTTCTCAGAATTTGTGGGGGTGATGCTTTTTTTCAAATGAAACTGTAACTCTGCATTTCCCAGGCATCCACAGTTTAGTCTTTTGGTTTATATTACAGTACTTTTTTTTAAGGCATTTCTCCAAAAATGTTAGCTTGAACAGAAATAACACTAATACCTAGATCAGTGGTTCTCAACTTTTTGTGGGCTACATATGCAGCTCTCTGTGTTATGTGGGCCACATCCAAGTGATATATACATACACACCATCTTGCTTACTGTGGCTGCCCTGTTGGGTACATGGCACTCGACGCCTGACCCCAGTCAGTCGGGAGCAGGAGCGATCCTATACACTGAGCCCTGGAGGAACCTAGCTGGGAAGCTGCCCATGGGACAAATTTCCACCCCAAATCAGCTTCTCCCCCTTCCCCCCGCCCCCGAGACGTGACTTAGAGGGCAGCCTTGTACTTTGGCTGTGAGCTCCAGATCTGGACATGGCCAGCAGGGGATGGGCAGATGAGAGTGGTCTGCTGCAGGCAGTCTGGGTCATGCTGGAGCATGTTCATCCCCACCATAAGTGACAGGAAGCTGTGGCTAGTGGGGGAACACGTTCCCCCCCGCCATTTCTCTGGATGCCTTTGGCATGGATGCCCAGAAATGAGGCAGAAAAGCTCCCCTGGTGGTGGCACTCAGTCATCCCCTTCTCTTCTCCCACCCTGTCCCTATCCCATTCCCTTATCTCCTCCCCTTGCCCCATCCCTTTATTTCCCCCACCCCATCGCCTTTCCTCTCCATACTGTCCCTTCCCACATGCCCCATTTTCCCCATCCCCTTCTCGTAGCTCTGCCCTATCCCATCTCTCTTCCTTCCCCACTGCTTCATCCTGCCCCCCACATGGACACTTGCCATTGTAGAGAAACAGGACACAGCACAGGTAGAAGAAGATGACAGAGGGTGCTAGGATCCAGGAAGCAGTGTCCTGGAGCTGCCAGCTCAGCTGGGGAGAGGCACTGAATGAGCTGGCACAATGTCGGAAGGATAGAACCACCCTACCACCCACCAACAGGATGAGCCGAGTAAGCCTTTGAGAGGGGATTGGACTAGATGACCTCCTGAGGTCTCTTCCAAACTTAATATTATATTATTCTAAGCCATGCTCAGTGCTCACAGAAATGGGCTATGGGGAGATGGTGGGTTGCCAACCTCCCACCCCAAAACAAACAAACAAAAAAACAAACACACATGTCCATAGTTGGCATGGTTTGATGACCCAGCAACCCTACACTGTGTCCCTGCAGCAGGGCTCTGTGGCACAGTCTCCCCATCAACTGGCCCCATCCTGCTGGGAGTGGCAAGCTTTGAATGTTTTGTAGCACACAGCTTGAAATGCAAGCAACCCGCAGACTGATAACCACTGAGCTAGATCAACAATATTTTGTGCGAACTTTTTTACTTTTTAAAAGACATTTAACTATTGCTCAGCAGCAAGATTCCGAGACCTTACAAGTCAAACAAGGACTCAAGTGAATATTGGAGACTGAGCAGGAACTGATCCGTTCCTTTCTTGGAGAAGAAAAAGATGGGGATGCGGGGAGAGACATAAGTCTTTAAGTAAGGGTACGTCTACACTACAGGATTATTCCAATTTTACATAAACCGGTTTTATAAAACAGATTGTATAAAGTTGAGTGCACGCGGCCACACTAAGCACATTAATTCAGTGGTATGCGTCCATGGTCCGAGGCTAGCGTCGATTTCTGGAGCATTGCACTGTGGGTAGCTATTCCGTAGCTATCCCATAGTTCCCACAGTCTCCCCCGCCCCTTAGAATTCTGGGTTGAGAGCCCAGTGGCTGATGGGGCAAAAATCATTGTCGTAGATGGTTCTGGGTAAGTGTTGTCACTCATTCCTTCCTCCGGGAAAGCAACGGCAGACGATCATTTCGCGCCCTTTTTCCCTGGATTGCCCTGGCAGATGCCATAGCACGGCAACCATGGAGCCTGTTCAGCTTTTTTTTTTACAGTCACCGTATGTGTACCGGATGCCGCGGACAGAGGCGATACTCCAGCGCTGCACAGCAGCATTCATTTGCTTTTGCATGATAGCAGAGACGGTTATCAGTCGTTCTGTACCATTTGCTGCCAGTGTAAATTGGCAATGAGATGACGGTTATCTGTCCTTCTGTGCTGTCTGCTGCTATCATGGGTGCCCCTGGCTGAGATCAGCTGGGGGCGCAAAAACAAAACTGAGAATGACTCCCCGAGTCAATCCCTCCTTTATGGTTCCTGCCTAGAATATGGGGCAAGTGTACTAGAGAACCAGTGTATCAGAGAGCACAGCTGCTCTGTGTCAGATCCCGCAGAAATGATGAGCTATATGCCATTAATGAGGGGTGCCTCTGCAACAACCCCACCCGTTGCTTCCCTCCTCCCCCAACCTTCCTGGGCTACCATGGCAGTGTCCCCCCATTTATGTCATGAAGTTATAAAGAATGCAGGAATAAGAAACAATTACTTGTTAGTGAGATAAAATGAGGGGGAGGCAGCCTCCCAGTCCAGGCAGGACATTAAGCGGTGCAGGGGAGAGGAGCTGCTGCTATGATAGTCCAGGCAGGACAGAATCTTTTCTTTACACAGGAAAGGGAGGGGGCTGATTGAATTCAGCCCCCAGTTGCTATAATGAGGATGGTTACCAGCCGTTCTGTACCATCTACTGGGAATGACTGAGAATCATTCCTATTTTCACCCAGGCGCCCCCGGCCAGCCTCACCTGAAGCCAGCCAGGAGCACTCACGGGTTGATAATAAGGACGGCTACCAGTCCTACTGCACCGTCTGCCACCGGGCAGGGGAGAGGAGCGGATACTGCTCTTCACTGCTGCAGCATCACATCTACCAGCAGCATTCAGTTAACACAGTGACATTGAAAGAAGTCAAGAAATGATTTCTTTCCCTTTTCTTTCACGTGGGGGGGGGGGTAAATTCCCTGAACCACGCCGGACAATGTGTTTGAACCTACAGGCATTGGGAGCTCAGCCAAGAATGCAAATACTTTCCGGAGACTGCTGGGGACTGTGGGATAGCTGGAGTCCTCAGTACCGCCTCCCTTCCTCCATGAGTGTCCATTTGAGTCTCTGGCTTCCCGTTAGGCTTGTCATGCAATACTGTGTAGCCTGTAGATTTTTTTTTTTTTTCAAACGCTTTGGCATTTCATCTTCTGTAATGGAGCTTTGATAGAACAGATTTGTTTCCCCATACAGCGATCAGATCCAGTATCTCCTGTATGGTCCATGCTGGAGTCCTTTTTGGATTTGGGACTGCATTGCCACCCGTGCTGATCAGAGCTCCACACTGGGCAAACAGGAAATGAAAATCAAAATTTCGCGGGGCTTTTCCTGTTTACCTGGCCACTGCATCCGAGTTGAGATTGCTGTCCAGAGCGGTCACAGTGGTGCACTGTGGGATACCGCCCGGAGGCCAATAATGTCAATTTGTGGCCACACTAACCCTAATCCGATATGGTAATACCGATTTTAGCGCTACTCCTCTTATCGGGGAGGAGTACAGAAACCGATTTAAAGAGCCCTTTATATCGATATAAAGGGCCTTATAGTGGCCTCATAGTGTGGACGGGTACAGCTTTAAATCAGTTTAACACTGCTAAAATCGGTTTAAATGTGTAGTGTAGACCAAGCCCAAGTAAAGGTAGGTATAAAGAAGAGGGTGACAAATTTTTCTCCTCTGTCCACTTAGGGCAGGACAGGAAATAATAGGCTTACATTGCACCAGGAAGAATTAGGACAGACAGGAAAAATTTCTACCTATAAAGGTAGATAAGCACTGGACCAAATGACCTAGGGATTTTGTGGACTCTCAGTCATTGTATGTTTTAGAAAACCGGTTAGACAGTACACCTGTGGTGTATTCCCAACTATGATGTGTGCAGCTCTGTGCATGTGGTTGCATATGTGCAGCCTCCACCCCCAAGAAAGGCTGGTTACACCTTTAAACCAGCAATGAGCTGGCCAGTAGAAAAACTGGTCAGGTGGCAATTCCAGCTGGCTTTTGGGGTACTTTTTCCCTGGTTGTTTTCTGGCTGCTTCTGCTCACCAACACGAATACTTTTTTCAAACAGTACCCAGGGAAGCCCTTCTGACTACCTTGCATGTAGACCGTGGTTTGGGTGGTGGTTCCTAGTGTGTAAACAATTTTATTCCAAAAAGAAGCTTAATTGTCTTATTTATTCTGAATGACACAATGTGTCACACCCACCAGCATAAAAGATATTTTACCTGAATTCCATCAGACCAGTGTATTTCAGCAATAACACTTCAGTCTTGCATAGCACCATTTCTTTATCAAGGTTGTAAGATTTAATTTATATTTGTACACAATACCCCAGTCAGGCAGATATTGATTATAAACATTTCATAGGTGGGAAAAATTAATTGAAGTGTATGGAGCTAGCCCAAGGTCATATGATGAGTCACCAGTAGAACCCAGGAGCCCTGTTCCCTGTCCTCAGCCCTAACCTCTAGCCTATACTCTTAATGTGTAGTTATGAACATATGACAGCTGTTGTGTGTGCACATTCAAAAGATCTGTGTTCCTATATTGACTGCCATGTTAAAAGTGATTTCTGTAAAATTCTTGCTAGTAGCAGCCTAGGAGAGACTGCTGAAGTAATGTAAATTTCACAGCACGTTGTGTGTGGGGTGTGTTTGGTTTTTTGGGTTTTTTTTTTTGGTAATTTCCCAATGCAGTTTGTGGTTTTGCCGTACAGTTTTCTAATTCTGTTCATGTAGTTGTCTTGGGATATCATAGATCTGTCAATATTGAATAACCCTTAACTTTATTCTGTGATTTAATAAAATTATTGATTAGTAACTGTGAATTGATTTTTGTCAGAGGTGTAAATTTACTCATGCTTATTCTGCATGATCTGGTTTGTATATTTTCATATTCATACAAATGAAAGATTCAATAGATATTAAATATCATTTAATATTATATCTAGCAGCTTAACAGGCCACCTACAGTAAGCTTATTTTGGCAGCAAACAGGAGGAGGCATGTTGATTGTTAGTTTACAATAGTTTTGTTGCTCTGCTTGAAAAAAAACCACATTTTTCTCAGAATAACATGCCTTACTTTCCATTCCCCATCTGCTATTCTACTGTGTTGTACAGAATGATTTAAATGTGGTGCTCACATTGTTTCCATTAAAATAAATGGGAGAGCTACACAAAAAGGGGAGCATGGTTCATGAAGGAGAGAATAAACTCCTACAATTTAACAGTGTAATGTACTCATTCTTGACAAAACTGTGCAAGCATAAGTCTGCACCAACGGATCCTTTAGCAAGTTTAGGGCCTAAAACTGACAGTTTAGTCTCTCGGAATTTCCACCATTTTCTAATTCTACATAGCTGCTGTCTTCTAGTGGTCACAGATCAAAATTGACTTGTATGTAAAAATTAAGAGATTTTAAAAAAAGAAATATAAAGGCTATTCCTGAGCATGGAAAAAGTCAAGTTGATTATAACCCAAAAGTTTAGAAGCATTTGGCTTTGTCTCCTGAGATAGCTGGACCACATCTTGATTGTGTCTGAGGCTTAATAGCTTTAAGACTTTTTGGTTGCATGTTTATCTTACCTTTTTATATACAGTGAGCAGAATGTTTCCCTGAGGGGAGGGGAACCCTGGAAACAGAATATGTATTGAGCAGAAAAAATGTTAAGTTGATGATTATCTATATATTTTTGTTTAAACAATATGGACAATTTGATTAATTTTAGGAAAATCATAAATTCAGTTGACAAAGTAAATAAAATATCTCCCCTTCATCTGATTTTGATTACTGATAGTCTTAGTTCTGACAAATCAGGATTTTAAATAAGTTTATCTTTTTGGTTTGTTTCTAAAAAGCAAGCAGAAAAATGTAACATTCACATTAAATATTATAATATTTTAAAGTACCAACAATTATTTGGGGGATGGAGAGAAATTTACTTGTTTTGGTCCCTTGTGATTCATTTTAAAAAATAGTGTGGTTTATATCAATATGTACTAGAAAGAAATAACTGATTTTCTTCTCATTTACCATTTAAAGGCTTTTTATATTATATCCATTGCTTAAAAATAATAAAGGGTAAATGACGGTGGTGGGTGCTCATAAGAGTCTGGATAGATATTGGTTCCATTTTATTGCAGCTAAACTTACATTTGTTCCTCCTCTTTCTAATGGTAGGTTTACTCATCTGTGTAATGAGTGCAACAATGTTTTTCTGTCTCGAAAGGTGTTGTGAGGCTTAATTAGTTAATGTTTGTAAATTGTTTGAGTTTCTCAGCTGAAATTTACTATAAAAATGCACACTGTAGCACATGCGCAAGCAGTAGAAGTTGTGAGGGCCTTGTGGGTCAGCTTCCCATTGGAGGAGAAATCTGTAGATGTACACTTAGGGCCACTGTGTGTGGTGTGTGTGTGTGTGTGTGTGTGTGTGTGTGTGTGTGTGTGTGTGTGTGTGGAGGCGGGGTGGTTTTGTTTTTTCACACTGTATATATCCTGTATTCTTTGAGCATAAATAATACCTATTGATTTCTATGAAAAAGCTAGGGTTTATTGATTTTTAATAGGCACTCTGGGTGCTTAAGGAATTGGAACCAAGCTTAAAGTTGTAAGTGGCTTGGATGTCAACATTTCCTTTGTTGAAGTCTCTCATGAGTTGCATGTGTGTACACGTGCTTTCAGAAAAAGTATTTCATAAAATATTTCATAAAAAATACTCAGTTCAGTTATATAGTAGTGTGTGAATTTCCCAATCTTCTCTAGCCTTACTGGCTTTTCTTTTAATAGTTAATCTGAAGATATAGAAAATTTTCAGGACGAGGATAGTATGTTGATGTTTCACGATACAGTTTTTCAATACTATGCAGTGCTGGAAATGAGTTTGGGTCAGGTATAATGCCTTCAGATGTGATGTTTTATATTCTGGAGTTATAATTCAGTACACGATCCACTGAATACATTTACATGGAAATAAAAACACAAATCCTGTTCCATATGTTTAATGCACAAACAAGAAAAAGTTGTTATATCCTCCTCTCTACTGTATATTTTAGAGAATTAGCATCCATTTTTACTTAATTCTGTCAGCTGAAGGCTTTCTAAGCTTCCCCTTTAAAAAAAAATAGAATAAAGCCCACAATACCTGTCTCTTAATTTTCTTTATTATACTTTTTTTTTAAGCTTACTGATTTCCCTCTATTCATATCTTTCACATATCACAAAGTAAAAGTTAGGATTTCTGGTTCAGTAATGAGAGAAATGGGAGATCAATGCAGTTTTCACAAGGAATACCCTTTGAGTATACATTTCTTGAGTCATCTACAAAATTCACAGTTTTTATATCAGATAACACATACTTATTTTAACTTCTTGTAACTCAAATGTTATATGACCTTTGGGAATTCCCTGTGAAAAAAATTTGATGCAACCAACTTGAAAGTGTTTAACCTTCTGTAAATCTGTATATATGAATCAATATAAAGACCAATAAAACCCTTAACTGATGACACAAATTCTTGAATAAAAAGTGAAGTATTCACAACTTTGTTAAAATTTGTGATAGATATGTTTACACTTCCTTAAAAGTATGAATAAGTATTGTAGGTATGAAATTCTAGGCTAATATCTGTAATTAATTTCACAGCTTTAGTAGTTTGACATGCTAGGATATTTACTACTTCAATTCAGTATAAAGCTGATATTGATTTATAGGAACTCCTAATTCATAATTCTGTTTTTCACATACTACAGTGTCTTTTTCTGAATGCCCAGTAATGGCTTCTATCAGAGAAATAACAGAACGATTTTTTTGCCAGAAAGTAGAAGGTGTAGTTTTGAGAATGGCATGTACAATGCAGAGGTTTTAAGAGTGGCTTTAATTTCAGGAATGAGGACGTTGTCTAGTGCTCCAAACTCTACATGGTTTTACGTAGTCCTGAGTCAAATCATCCTATTCCAGACTTCCTAGTGAGTCCCAAAACATGAGTGGTCACTCTAGCCCTTTGTTCGTGGTGCTGTGAAGGAACACTTGGCTGTCCACAGGACAAAGTTCTGGCCTGTTGGATTGTGGGATACTTTTGGCGGACTTCTAGAGCACAAGTCTAGTGGGGCTGTACCTCTACTGCAGAGCAATAGAGCTTGAACCATGGGTCCCTGCTCAACTCAGGCTTGGATCATCCACCTAGGACAGCACCATTTGTGTGTAGGGGGGTGAGCTTGAACCTGAGTTAAAACCCTGGGCTTACACTGTGGTGTGGACATATCCTGAGTCACAGGCTTCCCTGAATTGGGAGTTTAATGTCCTTTTTCTTTTAAAAAGGTGGTGGTAGGGAAGGAACACAAAAGTGTTTATAGATTTGTCCTTGCTCTCTTCACAATATGAACTGATATAAACCAATCGCTAAGGCTTAAAGTTGGTCACTGAAGTTTCCTAGAGCTCAAAGATTATTCATTGCCTCTCACAACAAGGCAGGACTTATTTTGAACTTGTGGAACCCATGAGCCCACAGCTTTGGGTCCTTTTGAGATTTCAGAGGACCCAGACTTATGTAGGTCTAGGGAAGAAGCATTAGGGCTACTGTAATATTTGTCTTCTAGCCAACAGCCAGCTTTTTAGCTGTGCTGGCTCCTTTTCAGAGGGTATAGTGTATTTATATTTTACAAAATACATATGAAAAGAGCCCATTCCAGGCTTTGAGTGCCCTGCCATTTTTTTCCCTTAAATTAGAGCACTTTGATAACTCAAACTCTGGTTGCAAAGAGTTGCACCTTCATTGTATGCAAAGTATATTGTTTAGTAACCTAAGTATGGGGCAAGGGGAAGGGCACCAGTTTATCCTGAATTAATCCTGGTTCTGCTTATGCCTTTTGCATCCTTGGTCAGATCAGTTACCATTTTGTCATCATATTTGCAAAAAATGGATATTTCTTACTGGCAAGATGTAAGATGCTAATATTCACCATAACACACACACAACCTTGCAGGAGCTGGAAGTCTTGTGGTCCTAGATCCACTGTTACCCTCAGCTTATTTGGAGAACTGTCACTTCAAAAATATATTTAACTATAGGCAAAAATGCATGATCCCCCCCCCTGAACAAGGAGGGTTGCATAATGATGAACCAGGAGGATTGCTAAGATCTAAAGATTCCTCTTCCCCCAAATATTAAAATATTCTCCAAAAATATCATCTTGACCCTGTACCTAGTAATGTGATCATGACGGATGGAAGCTAGTTACAGTCAGAGAGCAAGACAAACAGTAGTGGTTGTAAGCCATCAAATCTTTACTGTAAGCTTTTATTTCTAGGCGTAGTTTCTTGACTATATTCTGTTTTGCACCTCACATTTTCCTTTTACCTACAGTTCCTAATTATCTCTGCAGAGGTCTTTCAGTTCATTGGACTGGAGTCATTACACCACAAAATACAATGACAACTGAAGTTAATCAAACTAGATGTGACAAATAAAATGTGCAGTTATTGAAACTTACTATAACATATAACACTTTCAAACTACTCCAATTCTGTAATATTCCATTATTTTGTCTGTTTCTAGGTCAAATTATAATAGCTTATTTTCTCTGAATAAGCCATATATCTTTGTTCTGAAATGAAGAGGGGAAAAAAAAAAGCTAGGTAAAATAAGCAAAAATGATTCCCTCATCAGGTATTTACAAGTCAAGCAAATAAATGTGATAGGAGACAATTACAGCCAAATAGACTCTGCTGTCATCAGAACTATAATTTGTGTAAATAAAGTAGTTAGCCATATGTTCTTGATCTCAGTGAAAGACAGGCAAACACTGAATTTGACTGGAGTGGGCACAGTATATACTACTGCTACATATTTAATCTGTCAGCCTGCAACCTTATATTTCATTACCTTGTGTGGGCATATCTAAGCTATTGATTTTCATAAGATGTAGCCTTAGTTTCTAACTGATCAGATCCATTAACTTTCTCCAGTCAAGTAATATGTTTTACAATTGCTAATTGCAATTGTAAGTATTTAATTTTCCTTCCGCTGACCCCCGCTTCACTACCACCACATAAAATATGGCAACTTAGCAGCTTTCTTCAGGAGTACTTTTTCTTTAAGTCCTGCGGCGTTGAAACAATGAGTAGTAAAATTGTATTTGCAATGACTCATTCAAGCCTTTTAAAAATAACTTTATTTTACATTGCTAAATTCATGTGCAGTAGTAAATCTACAAACTTTAACTGACACAATCCTAATAAGATCCAATGTGAATGAGCTTTCCATAAACCATTGTCAGATGAAGGATATGGGTCAATTTTACTTAGTTGGAGGTTAGTCAAAATTAAGTTGTAGAGCTGGAAGGCCAAAAAATATGCTGGCTGGTTATTTAGTTGAATCAAATAAGCTGCTTACGACTCTTGTTGCTGCTTTTCCCATATATTCAATGCTCATACACAAACAACTTTCATTTAGGTATTTTTCCTTATCTACTAGATCAGATGGGAAGAGAGATGATAGAGGATGATTGCTTAAAAAGTGCCTCATACACCCTTCCCAAATCATTTCTCTTTCCTATACAGGTCCTGATCCTGGAAATCTTTACGTATATGAATATTTAAGTGGAATTACATACATATTTAAGTGATTACAGGATAATGACCTTAGAACCTGATACTACCAAATGCAGGCAGATCTTTTCATGGAACCCTATGGATTTCAATGGGGTACCCCTGGGGTCTCGCTATAGAGCAATTTCTAGTACTGGGGCCTCAAGCTATAAGTCCTTTTAAGGCAGTGTTAGGTGTTTATATGTTCTGATAAGCAGGAAGATTGCTTTTGGACACTAAATCATAAACCTATATTTATACAATCAATCAGTATGTAACTGATCTGTTCTGCTGGCTTGTAAACATGTAGGCACATGTGGCCTTCCCTCGCTGTCAGTGTCAGAGGGAGGCCATGCTTCTTGGCTGTCGTGCCCCTGGAATAACAGTCTTAGAATCATAAAATCATAAACAATTAGGGTTGGAAGGGACCTCAGGAGGTCATCTAGTCCAACCACCTGCTCAAAGCAGGACCAATCCCAATTAAATCATCCCAGCCAGGGCTTAGTCAAGCCAGGACTTAAAAACCTCTAAGGATGGAGATTCCACCACCTCCATAGGTAACCTGTTCCAGTGCTTCACCACCCTCCTAGTGGAATAGTGTTTCCTAATATCCAACCTAGACCTCTCCCATTGCAACTTGAGACCATTGCTCCTTGTTCTGTCATCTGCCATCACTGAGAACAGCCTAGATCCATCCTCTTTGGAACCCCCCTTCAGGTAGTTGAAGGCTGCTGTCAAATCCCCCCTCACCCTTTTTTTCTTCTGCAGACTAAACAATCCCAGTTCCTTCAGCCTCTCCTTGTAAGTCATGTGCCCCAGCCCCTGATCATTTTCATTGCCCTCCGCTGGACCATCTCCAATTTGTCCACATCCTTGGTTTAGTGGGGAGGCCCAAAATGCGACACAATACTCCAGGTGTGGCCTCACTACCAGGGCCGGCTCCAGGCACCAGCGAAGGAAGCAGGTGCCTGGGGCAGCCAATAGGAAGGGGTGACACTCCATCCATTGTTGGGGTGGCACATCTGGGTCTTTGGTGGCAATTCGGTGTGAGTCCTTCACTCCCTCTGTTTCTCTTCAGCAGCACGTCAGCCTTCTTGGACACAAGGGCACACTGCTAACTCATATCCAGCTTCTCATCCACTGTAATCCCCAGGTCCGTTTCTGCAGAACTGCTGCTTAGCCAGTTGGTCCCCAGCCTGTAGCAGTGCTTGGGATTTTTCTGTCCTAAGTGAAGGACTCTGCACTTGTCCTTGCTGAACCTCATCAGATTTCTTTTGGCCCAATCCTCCAATAAGTCTAGGTCACTTTGGACCCTATCCCTACCCTCCAGCGTATCTACTCCCCCCCCCCAGCTTAGTGTCATCTGCAAACTTGCTGAGGGTGCAATTCATCCCATCATATAGATTGTTAATAAAGATGTTGAACAATACCGACCCCTGGGGTACTCCGCTTGATACAGTCTGCCAACTAGACATCAAGCACTTGATCACTACCCATTGAGCCCAACAATTTAGCCAGCTTTCTATCCACCTTGTAGTCCACTCATCCAATCCATACTTTAACTTGCTGGCAAGAATACTAGGGGAGACTCTATCAAAAGCTTTGCTAAAGTCAAGAAACATCATGTCCAGCACTTCCCCCTGCTGCTCACCTCCTTCCCATACTGTGTTGCCCAGGACAGCAGTGTGGGAGCTGACCTTGTCTGTAACATTAGCAGTATCAGGGCTCAATCCCTCCAATGGGGTTGAGCAGTGAGTGGTCCAGGGACCCAAGCCCTCAGTGCAGGGCACCAACTGTCTAAAGCCCAACCCTCAGGCAGGGTAAAGCCAGGCATAGTCTAGGAACCCAGGCCCTCAGACAGGGTAGGGTACCAAGCACAGTCTAGGGCTCCAGTTCTCAGTCAAGACAAAGCAGAGAATAATCCAGGGATCTCAACCCTCAAGCAGGGTGAGTACCAGCAGTCTAGGGCTCTAGCCCTCTGGCAAGGCGTGAGCACCCAACATGGTCTTGGGGGGTGCTCAGGCAGATGATAGATTCCCACAGGCCCCCTGGCTGAAAGTGGGGTGGCTGCCACCCCAGGGTTGCGGTAGTAGGGGAGCACAGGCCCACCCAGCTCCACCAAGCCCAAGGCCCTAACAGTGGCAGAGTGGTCTGCCACTGGGTCAGTGGGGATACAACCACAACTCAGCTGGATTGTAGTCTGCTGTTCCTGGGCCACTTCCTACCATTCTCTTGGGGCCGTTCTCCGTCTCCCCTGCAAGTAGTAATCCCAGTTGCTCCTTAGCATCAAGCGTGTCTGGTAGCTCAAGTAGTTCAGATGAGTCCTCAGAGCAGGAGCAGTCAGTCAGGGCTGGATTAACCTTTTGTGGGCGTGGTGCCAAACATATTTGTGGACCCCCATGGAGGCAATGGAGCATGGCATGGGCAAGTCAGTCCCTAGAGCAAGGGAGGCCGGCAATGGGGCATAATATGGTGGTGCCAGCCCCGCTCCACCCAGCCCAGTGCAAGGGCACTATATACAAACCAGCAGTTGCCAGACGCACACTGGCTTGCCCAGCCCTGTGCTGCCAGCGTGTCCCTTCTCCTCAGGAGTGGGCCCATGCCGTGCCACACAGCCCCCAACTCCCTATGCCCATCATCCCCTGGAACTGCTATGCCCAGCAACCCCCCCCACAGACCCACCACCACAAATGCACAGTGGTCTGCACACCACCACCTCCTGCCCAGCACCCCCCCACACACAACCACATCACTACTGCCCAAACACTTCCCCACAGCTCACCACCACAACTACACAGCACCCCCCTCCCACTGCCCAGCATCCCAACACACAGACCTCCCACACTGGCCAGCAGCCCTACTCCCCCCCACATCTCCAAAGACCCCACTCTGCCCCATGGCCGCACTCACCAGCCCTGCTGGAAAGTGACAGCATCTGCCAGACTGAGCTGGCAGCACGGCCGGGGCAGGTCCAGTGCCAGGGCAGGAAATCCTTCTGGCCTCTCAGGAGTGGTGCGATTAGCCAGGCCAGGGTATTCTCCCGCCATGGCCGGACTCCCTCAGGATCCACTTGCCTGGAGATAAGGTGACCATATGTCCCCATTTGTCTGGGACAGTTTCCCTTTTTAAGCTCTGTCCTGGCCATCCTGACTTTTTTTTTTTTTTTAATAAAACTGGGCGTTTACCCCTATCAGTTGGCAAGAGCAAATGAACAAATGCCCAGTTTACCAAAAAAGTCCAGTGCGTCTCCTAGCGGGGCATGGAAGAATGTGTGTGTGGGGTGGTGACATGAGGTGTCAGGCAGCAGGGCTTTGGGGGGGGGTTGGGTCAGCCCCAGCCAGAATGGCACTTGGGAGGGTTAGGGGCTAGCCCCATCTCTTGGCAGTAGTATGGGGAGGTTGTCAGCCCCAGCTCCTGGCAGTGGTGCGGGGAGCTGGGGAGAGGGAGGAGTCAGCCCCTGTCCTGGCAGTGGCATGCAGAGCTCGGGGAGAGGAGGGGTCAGTCCCTGGCTGTGGTGTGGGGAGCTATGGGGGAGGGATCAGCCCCAGTGTTGTCCTATTCAGCATATGGAGGAAATACAATAAAGCCATAGAATCTATTTATTTTGAATCACACTGTATTAGTGTATATAGTATTTCTGCAAGCTATAATGTAAAAACCACAAATATAATTTATGAAAATACACAAATTGAAAGGTCAAACGAGCACACTGTTTGTATTCTGCTTTTTTCTGTACAGCTTATTCTACATAACTATATGTCTGAACAATGAAATGGTGAATATGTACTACAATACTTATATAATGTTTCATGTAAAAATAGCATATACTTGTATTTTTATTTGTCAAAAAATAAATATTACTAATCTGTTTCTTTGGAACTCTACTCCTTTAAACATTTCCAGACAAATGTTTTACACTGTTTATTTCTAAAGGAATGAAAAAAGTGTCCTCACCAACAAAACAACCCTTCATTAATGTATTGTAAAATCCACAAATCAGGAAGTTTTGGCTATTAGTGTAGGATCCCAGACTTAATCATTCCAAGAGCATTGAAAGAGAAAAGTTACAATTAGCTAAATAAGTGGTCAAAATCAATATGATTAAAATGTAAATATTGTTGAGGTTAAGCATGATTTTTAAACGTGTATATATCGAATGTTCTGTAGTACTTATTGTCTGTTCCAGAACTTGCATAATTGTCCAGTGGCCTTATGGGTAGAGCTTGTTCATATCATTCAGTGTATCTGTTGTATTGATTATATTTCATCTGCATTGGGAATACTTGTTGGAATTGTTGATATTTAATGTATGGGTGTGGGTCAAGTCAAGAAGTCAAGGACAATAGTAACTAAATAATAACTTTGGGATACAAGTATGTTGGAAACGAAAGCTTCTGTTGAATGAGATGTTGTTCATAATGAGTAGTGGGGTGGTATTTATTCTTTGGGTGTGTTTTTTTTTTTTTTTTAATGTATTTCATACTGCTGGCTGCCTAAGGGTGTAGCTTGACGTTTTAGTTTAACTTTGCATAAGCTATCTTGTAGACAAGCAGATTTTTAATGCCCTTCCCCATCTTGGGGGAGGGAAGAGATGAAGATTAGTTCAACCAGCTGAAGCCAAGCTCCTCCTTGTGTTCCAAAGTGCATATGGGGTGTGTACCTCAGGAATGGGGAGGAGCTTCTCTGCCTCCCATTGGCCAGCCAGAAGAGGATTAAGGGAGCTGATAGGCTGTCATGCTCCACCTCAATTTACAGACTCCTCAAGCATTCCTAGACCACCCTTTCTCCTTATACTTAAAGTATATTTAGATATGTTTCCAGAATGTGGTGAGTCTGACCAATTGTCTGTTTTGGGAATTAGGAAGATTTTTTTCCAATGGGTCAAATTAGCAGGGTTCTGGGGAGTTTTTCAGCTTCTTTTCAGCATCATGAGGTTGAGGTTTAAAGGACTGAGAAATGTGATTTAATGCTGGAGAAGGATAGGAATGTTTGTCTCAACTTACAGCTAGTGTTCAGTGCGGATAAAAGCTTAAAGGGCCAGTTCCTACAGGTAAATGAGACCCAAGATATGGTTGGTGGATTTCTTGCTGTGAGGAGGAGGGGAGACCTGAAGCTCTCACAGACTGAGGTATTACTTAGTATTCACAAGAGAGGGAGAGGGAATTCACAAGTGAGATGAATCCTGGGGGTTGGGATAGACCCATTTCAGCCTTAGTTATTGGTTATATGATGTGAGCCATGAATCCCTGCTCTGTACCCAGTTAAATGTCTGGTATGTGAGAGAAGGTCGATGTTGAATTAATGAAGGTGCAGCTTAATTCCATCCCTTTTCCATCTTTCTTTGAACCTGTGTGTTCTAGTGAAGGAACACTTTTGCCACTGCATATTTCTCACTACATACTTTATAGATGAATAGAAAACAAATGACACTTATTTTTACTAAGGTCACACATCACCAAATTGTTTTCAGTGAGAAGGTGGTGAATGTTTGAAAACTAAGGCCTGAACATGCTCACTAGAAAATATTGTTACATCAGTACTGGTTATAGATGTATGTCTATTCTTGAAGGTAGATGCAAATGCCTTTCTTTTATAGGATTTGAAAAAATCAGCTGATGAAACAGAAGGATATGCTAAGTTCAAGAAGCTTAATGCAATCACAACAAGAGATGGTGGATTTTGTAAGAGCAACAAGCTACTTACCAATAGCTCTGGGCTAAGGAGATTAGCACAAATTGTTGCAGAAGATGAGTTCGCTGCAAGCCAAAAAACTCCTGATATAGCCTTAATTCCTTAAAAACCTGAAGGAAACAGTCTGCAGAAGTATTAATTCAATATTAACTTATGGTTGTGAGATCCAGAACTCAAATGACAGACCAACAAATTAAGATTTCTGTAACCTTTTCAAAGACCTTGTGTAGAATTTTCTATTTACTTTGATGTAAACTTTCATACATTATTAATGTGACTAAATCAATGTTGTTGGAAAAATCTTCACCACTGGAATTTCCTGACTTTAATATTGAGCCATCAAGCTTTCAAAGTTGTTAGTGTATATGTGTGTTTTAATAGTTATCTAGGGCACATTAGGCTGTCTTCTGTTTTGAAGCATTCATATAATTATTAGAAATAAACGGCTTGAAATGACATGATCTTATGATTTTTGCTATGACCCCCTTATTTTGAACTAAATGATAATGGCATAATTTTACCCATACAATTATACTTGAGAACTCTGATTACTTTGCAGCAGCATTTGCTTTGTATTTCCAGACTGACATTTTTTTGATGATATTCTTCCCCTTCTGAATTTGTTTAGGGTGTGCAATCCACTTGAATTCTTCCTTTGATTTTCTTCCAACACTGGAAGATTCATAGCATGCTTAAGAGAAGAATACATCTACTAAAATTATATTTACAATTAAAATATCTATTAAAAAGGAGACTTTTAACATCTAAAATAGTTTCTGAGTATCTTTTAAATTCAGTGTAAAATTTCACTAGTTTTAATATAATCTTCCCCAGAAAGATAGGAAATAGTTTTATATACCTTTTGGTAGGGAATGCATTTGCATAGATTTGGCATAAGTAAGGTTCTGTATACCTAACCATAATCAACATTGCGATGTAGAAGCTGAATGAACTCAACTTAGACTTTTGACACACAACTCTAGGTTTGTATAGGTATAACAACTATTATATGGTCATTAACTTATTAGCAATGATACCTGGAGAATTCTGTTTTTGTCATAAATAAAGGAGATGATGATAAAGAATATTTTCTGATAAAAGACCTTGGGGGGGCTGGGGGGGAATTACATAGAAGTGAAGGCTGCTCAGTAAAGGATTAAGAAGTCTTCCGCCAAAAGCTTTCCTCCTCAATTAGGGCTCCACCATGCAAAACAGCCTCATTGCAGATTAAGTAGTTTAAGATATGGAAAGGTGGCAAAGTCAAGTACTATTTAGTGTGAATAAGGATAGCAGAATCAATTCAATTCACTAAGGCTTTATTGGTTTGTCATAAACAGATGGTTAAGGGTTAATGCCTCTTTTACCTGTAAAGGGTTAAAAAGTTCACCTAGTCTAGCTAACACCTGACCAGAGGAACCAATGGGGGAACAAGATGTTTCAAAAGGAAGGAGGGAAGTTTTTCTTTTGTTTTAGAGTTTCAGTTTCAGCCGGAGTGAAAAAGATCAAGGAACCAGCCTCTTATCAGAGTAGTAAGTTTTAGAAGGGAATAAATAGGTTTATGTTTATTTCTTTGTAACCTGTCTTATGCAATTAGAGGTAGAATCAAATTGAGTATTTGGGTATTTTTTTGTGTAACTAAATTTGTGCCCAGGGGAACATCCTCTGTGTTTTGAATCTGTTGTCTGTGAGAGTAGCTGGTATGCTAATCTCTCCCAGAGGGTTTTCTTTTACTTTTCTTTTTTTTAATTAAAAGCCTTTTTCTTAATACTTGATTGATTTTTTTCCTTGTTTTTAGATCCAAGGGGATTGGATCTGGACACACCAGGGATTGGTGGGGGAAAGGAGGGGGGATGGTTAATTTCTCCTTGTTTTAAGATCCAAGGGGTTCGATCTGTGTTCACCAGGGAATTGGTGAAGTCTCTCAAAACTACCCAGGGAAAAAAGTAGTGCTTGGGGGTTGGTGGCAGCGATACCAGATCTAAGCTGGTAATTAAGCTTAGAAGTGTCCATGCAGGTCCCCACATCTGTACCCTAAATTTCAGAGTGGGGAAAGAACCTTGACGGTTCGACAATCTATGTAATTTGTTGCTGAAGTGCAAGGAAACATATCAGTGGCAGGAATGACACGATACTGTTCCTTGCTGTGTTTGGGAATTTGACACCGAATGCCTATTTGTCATTACTGTCATTACTGATCCAGGTTGCTGTATAATGTGATACCATCATTATTCTCTCTCCTTTCTCCCAGGGGCAGGCACAATTTTCCCTTTTTTATTCATTTTTGATCACTTGATAGGTCATGAATGTTGATAGGCCCTAAGTGTAACATTCCCTTGACAAAATAACCAGCTGCCTTCATAAAAAGAAAAAGTGCATCTGTTCGATCATTCATTTCCCCTCCCTTCTTCCCAATCAGTCAATCCTCCACCCCAGTGATGGGCTTCAGTCTCCTTGCCATTATCAGCTCTTCAAATTCAGAGCTGGGAAGAGATCTAGTCTGAAGTTTCCCACAAGCCCCCTGCAGTTCATCAGTTATTGCGCTGCAGACTAAATCCTTTCCAAAGCATAGCTGCCAAGTTTTGTGCAGCTCCATGTCTGACATTCCCTGCAATCTACATAATTGCAAAAAAGTGCATATAACCAAAAATTTTATGATCATCATACCCTGTCTTAAGCAGTGACAGTGGGACATTCAGCTGCACAAAATTTGCAGTTCTGGTGTGCTTGGCTGGCTGCTGGAAGGCATGTTGGTTGGCTAGAGAGATGAGTACTAGAGCATGGTAGGGAGAATGGGATGTGTGGATGCTGGAGGGTGTTGGGTGTGGGGAACAGGGTGCTGGCATCTGTGGTAGATGGCTATCTGGTATATAGTGGGGTGGGTAGGGATGTCTGAATGGGAAATGAGGGGTATCTAGATGAATAGGTGTTGGGACATTTGAGGCATTAGGGTAGTTGGAGTTTTTGCTGGTGTAGGTGGCATGCCTGGGCTAGCTGGAAGGCAGACTTTTGGCTCTTTGCAGGGGCTGGATTGTATGAGGGTGGGCGAGTGCTATCATTGCTGAAGGGATGGAATTACAGAGGTGTTGGGATGGGTACATACAGAGGTATATGGGGCCTCACCTTATGTTGCCAAAATCCCGCCCCACACACCACCTTCCTGGATGAGATCCAGCAGGGGGAGCAGCAAGAGAGGAAATGCATGGCTGCCTGTTTAGCAGGCACTAGAATCACCCCAAATAGCCAAAAAGTGGAACTGCATACAGATGCCAGATGCCTGCTGGGTGGGTGACAATCCTGCTGAGACTTGGGAATGTAGATCTGTTAAATTGATTACATTTGGCAGCCCTGCCTAAACCAAGAGTATTTAAATAGGAAGGCATTCCAGTTAGGTCAGCAACAGCTATGAATCTGACAGACTCTTCACAGGTGCATTGGAAGTTAAAATATCCTGTTTTTTTGATTCTCCCCCCCCATTCCTTATTTATGCTAAAAACTAAACTAAAATCAATGATCTTCAATGAAAGACCACGTAAAATGGGGAATAAATGAAGTGAAGCCTTGGGGAAAGATGCTTGAGCCAACAAAACTTAAAATATGCTACCAGCTAACTTCCTTGGCTTTGCACTTTGTCCTATGACATCTCTTATGCATATAAAGATCTGTTCTTTGGTGTTTTTTATCTGTAAAACCATTAAATTGTCTTCCTTCAAATCCTTCTTTAAAAATCACTTCTGCTGTCATTCCTACAATGGCAATGTGCCATGTGTCCTGCAACTGTTGCTAATAGTACTAACTATTGTTACCCTGATACTACTGCCTCCTGCACTTCCTTGTTTCTTCTCTTCATGTTTTGTATTTGATCATATTGTCTCTTTGGGGTATAGTCTGTGTCTTTTGCTACACGTGTGTACAGTGCGTAGCACAATTGGGCCTTTTTCTTTGATTAGTAGGACTTATTTGTACTGCAGAAGCACCAAGAATTAAGTTCTAATGACTACTGAATACTCAACCAAACCTTCAACTGAAATCCCAAATTATTATGTTGATTGTAACAGGTTAGCTGGCCCACTAAATGGAACTGAAGAGCTGAACCCAGTTCAGTTCAGGTGCTCACAGTTTGGCCAGTTGAGAGGGCAGAGTAGAACCTAGAGGCTATAAACAGTCAATCGGGAGTCACTCAGGAGGAGGGTAGGAGATGAGAGCTGAGACAGAAGGTGAAGGCAGGAGAACAGCAAGAGGGGTTTGATGGCTGGCATCTCCAAGCCAGGGCCACAGGGCAGGAGGAGCAGCAGAGAGAGAGATGAATGCTGGCTCTGAGCTGCAGCCAAGGGCCAGAGAGGGCTGAAGAAAGGGGAAATAGTGAGGGGCTCACCCCCTGATGTCTCCTTGCTGGAGCATTGGACACCAAGGAACACTGAGAGGGCTGGAGCTATGAGAAACTGCAGGAGGGAAATTCCCCCACTGGGATGAGCAGGTTGCAGTCTAGCTGGAAGGTCTGGGGTGATAGAAGATGCTGGGGTCTGATGAGAACAAAGCTGGGTTTTAAGGACTATGTTTTTTGGGGGGGGGCTATGAATCATTTAAACTATGTTTTGTTAATAAACCATGTTGATGGATGAGAGGATAAGCTTGCGTGATGTTACTGGGGAATCAAAAAGGAAACAGAGGTGTAGAACAACTTGCATGGCTGCTGAGAGGGGGTGCCAGGGAGGAGGCCATGTGTTTACACTGATAATGAGCCAAATATTTCTTGGTTGTACCAGTGCAACACTAGTGCCATTTCCTGCAATGGGATCCCCTTGTGAGGATCGTTTTGCTCATTCAGCATCCCATTGACATCAGTTGGATTGCATAGGTGTAGCTAAGGTGCTTATTCTTCAAAGACTTATGCGTACTTAACTTTATATGTTTGAGTAGTCCCAGTGAAGTTGTTGGGATTGCACTGCATAAAATTAAGCACACGTCTGTCTTTGCAGCATCAGGGACAAATGAATAGAATTTGTCCTAATTTCTTCTGGATCTTCAGTTATTAGATGCTGTTAAGATAAAATATCAATGCTGTAGAAACACATTCTAACACAAGATAGAATTAAAATCAGTGTTACTGTTTGTAGCTGTAGTTTCAAAAAGCAATAGTATATAATTCTAATTCTTTGAAACCTTATTTAGAGGTTAAAACACTTGCTTGTTACCAAAACCCCTTTATTATTAACTCCTATGATTTTGTTCTAAACATGAACCTTTTGTGGTGTATGAAGCATGAAATATTGGCAAGAATTGGTCTTCACAATTAAGTGGAATTAAATAGGATACTAGAAACTCCTACATGAAGTAGGGTGATCAGATAGCAAATCTGAAAAATCAGGACGGGTGTGGGGGGTAAAAAAGCCCCAAATATCGGGACTCTCCCTATAAAATCAGCACATCTAGTCACCCTAATATGAAGAGACCTAGAACAGTACTTTCAATGGAAAAGTGTCAAAGGTCTAAACAGGTAATATAAGTACATATTTACAGGTTAAAGATTATTTTAGCCCACTAAAATAATTTACTTTTGAATAACTTTTTTTTTTTTTTTTATTTTGATTAAACCTCCAATCCATCAAAGCACTCAGTCCTGGATTTAGCATGCTACTTCACATACCTAACTTTAAGCATGGGAGAGGTCCCATTGTTTTAGCAGGGCTCATGTTCTTGAAATTAACCATATGCTTAACTGCTTTGTGGAACTGGGGCCTAGTGGCCTGATTCTGAAAATATCTAATAGAAGTATTTCTCACTACTTTTTAACCTAGTTAGTGAAGAACTTGGTAGAAAGGTGTGTAATCCTGGGGGCTAAGGATAAATGGAAAAACCCTCCCCGTTCCCAACATAAAGTCTTGTGCATTTTTAAAAGAATATAAATAAATAAAATATTTTTTTAAGCTATGAAATATTTATTTTTCTTTCACACTCAAGCCTTTCATGCCAAAAAATGGACAGCTGAAGTAATGAGAGAAAATCTGCTCTCATGTTTACTTACCGGGCTTGGAAATGTGAACATTTAAAATATGTGCTTTCACAAAATCTCTGTCCCATTTTTGTGGATTAAAGAGATGAGTAGCTCCTCAGCTGTTTGTATCAATAAATCAGTGGCCCTACTCCTATTTATATTAGCTGAGGCTTTGGCCCTAGACTGAGGTGTGGGGGGTGGGGTGGGGGTGGGTATGTGTTTTGTTGTCCCCTGACCCGCCCCCCAATACTGTTGATAAGAGATATTTGTTTGTCAACACTGTTAGAGGCAGTGTTTTTTATCTAATGCTGCTTGAAAGGGTTAAGGTTTTGTTTTTCATTTTATTTGGTTTTTATTTGGACAGTAACTGAATTTTTTTCCATGATCCCTAAGTGGCACATTTTAGCTCTTTCTAAGGCAATGTCTGTATTAAAACATAATTTTCATTTGCCCTGCACTTGTGATTCTTGATTCATGAAAAGAAACTAAAATAGGAATGTTATGGTGTTATATTTCTTATTTACGGATATGAGAAGATTCTTATTAGCTGTTGCAATTCAATGTTTTTATTGCATTTTAAATTAACATATTTGTGTGTTTTGTGACTTTTTAACAGGCTGTAACTTCAAGCTATCGTGAATATAGTATCTGCTGCAAGGAAATAACAGTAAGTGTTTATTTTATAACTTTAAAAAAAAAAAGATGTGATTTCACTGGTTGAGATTCCATTATTCTATAAATGTGGTGTTTATTGAACATAATGATTATAGCTTGCCAAATAACAGGCTTAAGTGGAATTATATGATCAAAGGGATCACTCTGAGATTAGTACAGCAATGTACAGAATATAAAAAGTATGACCACCTTTTGTGTAAGGTGAACAACTGGCCTGTCTGTCTCTCCTCTGTTGGGATGTCAGCAGTTTGCACTCTCTGACCTAACTTTCAAGCCCTCCTGTCTTTTAAAGGGTGTGAGACAAAGACAATATCTGCCATAACAGGTATCCCTTATCAAACACTGTTTTTGTTTATAACATGCTTCTGTAGAAACTTTTAGTACTTTGATGGGATCTTTTCCTTGGATACCTGGATTCCCACAGACGAGGATATGCTGAGTTCAGGTCACTTGGAGTTTAAGAATCAACGCTCTGGTCCTTAGAATTCAAACACATTTATGGCTAATGTCCTCATAAGGATTCTGTAGGAATATTTAATATGTAAAATAACTTAATTTTCCACAAAGAGTTACAAAGAGTTAATATTTACTAAGAAGTGCATTCTAAAAGACTATTATAACTACCTTGCTATGGCAAATCTTGTAACTCTACAGAAAGAGGGCTTTTTTTTTTTTTTTTGTCTTTGGAATTTTAGTGGGTCAACTGAAGGTCACTTAGTGATTCGGATAAAATAAATCCAAAATTAAGACTGTAATTTGTATTCACTGTTTTCATTTAAAATGCATTGAGCAAATGTCATCCCTGAACCAGTTTTGAACAGTACAGAGCAATTTTGCGGCCAGTCTCTTCAAATAGTGTTTCTCTAATGACCTGCGATGTAGATGCAGTCAACTTCAGACTATGGTGCATATCCTTGAAAAGTGCCCACTGACTGACTTTGGCAGTGGGCTACCAGCTCTTCACCTGGCGGACGATCATGCTATCAAATGGTTGAGCATAATGCGCATACACTGAAAGAGGTAGTGTAGGGGATTGAGAAGTTTTTATTGGCTTCTACACTGACTTGCTGCATGGTGGTGGGTTTTTTATTTATTTTTTTGTGGAGGTGGGGGAAGACAGGGTATTTGGTAGCCTTTGTTTCCTCATCTGTAAACTGAGAAAAATATCTATCACAAATATGGATGTAATTCCTTCGTGTTTTTAATGTTTTTGAGATCTGTAGATTAAAGGTGAATAACTAGAAAGGAATTAGTGTTTCTATAGATCTAGACATTAATGTGATCATGCTTCCTCATGGTTGGCTCTGTAATTTGTGGGCTTCTGTAGCAAGTGCTTTTTCCTACATCAGGGTTTAATCTTCCACAGAACTAGGATCTACTGTTGCTGGTGTTTTTTATCTAGGTCTAAAACCTAAGAACCCAGAGTATTAATGAGAAGAATAAACGTAAAACTGTGGTAACCTACAATAAAATTAGTAACTATCAGCTCTCATTTGCTATCTGTGTTCTCCTTTGACTAGCCCAAGATGCTAGCTTCCAATGCTCACCTTGTTACATTTTTGAACAAGCACCTCTCTACCATTCTGCCCTATGCACTTGAAAGTTGCTTGCCACAAAGGTCTGCAAAGCAACCTCATTATACACTTTTAAAACTCTCCTTTGCCAACAGAAAACTTGACAATGGGCAAGACTACTGGTGAGGTGAGACCACTGCCCATTATGCTGATTAATAGCGCTTCCGTTTTTTACTTGCACTTCCCCATCTGTCTGTCATCTCTTGTCTAGACTGTAAGCTGTTTGGGGTGGAAACCGTCACTTTGTTCTGTTTATACTGTGCTTAGTATAATGGGGTCCTGGTCCAGGCCTAGCATTCCTCAGTGCTAAGAATTCAAATATAATAATAATTAATTAATGTGTATAGTCTCATGAACATAGATAAGAGAAATGTATGTGCAGTAGTAAATGAAATAAAGATCATTTTTATCCTAGGAATCGACCAAGTGAGTACAAAAACTTGTCTAAGCTGTGTAATAATTGATTCATTTCTTTGCTAAAAAGCATCATTGTTAACATGGACTAAAAGTGGTTATAATGGTCTGGGATCCATAATTTCAAGGGTAACTTGTACAAATGAGGGTCATAACTTAAATCTCTCCAGCTACCAGAGTACCCATTAGGAACAGCCAAAAAGCCTTTGGGGGCAGATAAAGTAGGAAATAGAAGTAGGAAAGAATACTCTTAAAGTATCACTTTCATAAATACCTGAATTTTAGTAATGTCTTATTTTTTGTATCATTACTTTAATGTGTAACTTGATGATGATTAGTATCAGAGGGGTAGCCATGTTAGTCTGGATCTGTAAAAGCAGCAAAGAATCCTGTGGCACCTTATAGACTAACAGACGTTTTGGAGCATGAGCTTTCGTGGGTGAATACCCACTTCCTCAGATGCATGCAATACCCACTTCCTCTGTATTTGTTCAAGTTTCTTCATGAGGTTAATGGATTTCCACTCCATACGGCTAAATGCAGTGCCTTGCATGGTGTCAAGTATCAGAGGGGTAGCTGTGTTAGTCTGGAACTGTAAAAGCAGCAAAGAATCCTGTGGCATATATATACATATATACATATACATATACATACATACATACACACATACCTGCCCCTGGATATTTCCACTACATGCATCTGAGGAAGTGGGTATTCACCCACGAAAGCTCATGCTCCAAAACGTCTGTTAGTCTATAAGGTGCCACAGGATTCTTTGCTGCTTTTACAGATCCAGACTAACACGGCTACCCCTCTGATACTTGACACCATGCAAGGCACTGCATTTAGCTGCATGGAGTGGAAATCCATTAACCTCATGAAGAAACTTGCACAAATACAGACAGATATCATCTTCCTTTTGAACTGACCTCGTTATCTCTAGCTTGCTTGCTAGCATATATATATACCTGCCCCTGGATATTTCCACTGCATGCATCTGAGGAAGCGGGTATTCACCCACGAAAGCTCATGCTCCAAAACGTCTGTTAGTCTATAAGGTGCCACAGGATTCTTTGCTGCTTGATGATGATTGTAACCAGTGGTGTCCATTTCCTCTGAGAGGTTGGTGGCTTGATATTTTTGGTATCTAATGGGATACAATGCTTGTGCTTTACTCCCACACCTCCTGGAAAAAAAATCTGTTCACTGTTTCACAATAAAATGTATGTTCAGCTTAGGTAGCTTAACTGAAATTCAGGTTCTAATAGGGCTAAAATTCTTGGCTAGTTCTCCTGGCTTGTTCAATCCAAATATCTGGCTTAGATGCTGTAAGCCCAGCAGCAGGGACTGTATTGAGTCATTCACGGAATACTGACTTTGGAATATGACAGTTCCAGAAATAACTTCCTGGGAGGGAAAAAATCTGCATTTTTCCAAACACTGATATTCTGATAAACTTCTATCCTTGAGGTGAAATTCAAGCTCATGTGATAGATAGGACGGGAAGTGGTTTGCAATCACCTGTAGACAATCAAATCTCCTTCTAATTATCAGAAGTATGAGTCCAACAGTGGCAAGATAGACTAAATATAGAAATAGTGGGAAGTAGTGATCATGTGGCACTGTTTCTGGATCTGATGAAGAAATATGGAATTGAACTTAATTCCCCTTCATTATCCAGGTGTTTTGGTCCTGGTCAGTTACTACAACTTTAGTGGGATGTTGCAGAAGAGAAAATAGCGATCGCCTTTGAACTGGGTATGTAGATAAATAGTAGATTTAAGTTTTTTGAATTTTGCCACTCCCTAACTTATGTTAAACATGTTTCTTAAGTATAAATGAACACATTATGATACAACACAAAACACTGACTGAGCAGCAGTCTTTTACTGATGTTGAAACATTGCTGTGGGGATAACTGTATATTGTACCATCAGCCTCCATTGCTGGCTATGTCACGTGCACATCAAACTCTTTGTATTTTGTATGAAATTAACATTCATCTCACATATCTTCCTTCCTCATGCTGATTGGCTCAAATTAAACTATGCACTAATAAGCCTGAGGTGAAGAATGTCCCCACAGAACAGAAATGCAGGATTTTCTGATATAAATATGTTTGTTCTCATTTATTACTCCCCTCCTGGAAGATTGCCATTATAAAGTATCAGGTATTGGAATGATGCTACAGCATCAGAAATGGTCACTAGCAGATGCTGTTCACAATCTGCCCCAAGTATTGGCCAGTGCTGCTTCTGGAGCAGCCCCAGAGGAAGACCGACTCTCCAAATCAGTTTCTCATCAGTCTCCATGCTGCTCCAGGAAGGGAATACATTGTGATAAGTCTATATCTGATGCAACATACATTCCACCATATGCTACACAGCTACACTACTGGCCATGTGGAAGAAAATTGGCTCCACCCATTCCTCTTCCCACCTTCCCTTCCTACCCATTATCATGAGGAGCAGATATGGCAGCTCTGCAGAGCCTGCATCACCTGATACTACCAATGCTGTGGTAGCTGGTGCAGGGGCATAAGGGAGCACCACTGTGCTAAATTTGATCCATTTTTATTGTTTTAGTAGCAACAACCTGTTCAGTTCCATACACTACACGCAAATCGAGACAGTCTCTGCCCTTTAATATCTTACTATCTGTTAAGTAAAGTTGCTGGAAATGTCAGACCACAGTGTTGGGATCATCCTGAGCCCATAAAATGGGATAGCTGGCAGCACAGTACAGATTTCCCAGGACAGCTTCCTCCAAAAAGGTACACTCTTGGGGGAGGGGGAACTAGAGAGGTGGAAACCCTAGTAAGATGTTACATATGTTGTGACCGAGGTCCCAGTGGGGGCCAGCTGAGTTCACGCAAATAGGGTAAACTGTAAAGAATGGGGCAAATAATCCCCAAAGATGGCAGATAGTTTCAGTACTTAGATTTACCAAGCCAGCATAAAACAGCTTCTTTATTACCCCACTGGTTGCCCAGAAACCAACAACACAGTTCCCTTGAAGAAACCTCAGGCCTCCATCCTCATACCCAAGTCAAATATGAAGATTTCTGAAAATCTTATTTTATCATATAAAAGAAAAGGTTCTGATCCCAAAGAATCAAACACATTACCTCCCAGGTTACTGAATATTCTAGTTCTTTCCCAAATACAGTTATAGCTAGTTTTAATTAACTAAACTAAAATGTATTAAAGAGAGAGCGTATGGTTAAAAGATCAGTATACATACAGACATCAGTTCAGTTCTTGAGGTTCAGATTTATAGCAGAGATGGTGAGCTGCTTTGTTGCAAAGAGTTCTTTCAGAAATATTCCATAGGTTATAGTCCAATATTTATATGTCAGGGCAGTTCAGTCAGAACTCAGATCTCCGGCCTTGTGGCTTAGGCTTCCCCTGCATGAAACCTCAAGCAGATCTGAGTTAAAAAGGATCAGGACACAAGGATCTCTTATACAATTTCAGGTCCTCTTTGACAAGTTGGAATCCCTTGGGGAACAATAGGTAATCCAGGGCATCTTTGAAGTGGGTCTGTCATCAGTGCTTAGCTATACAAATTAACATAAAACAATCTCCTGTTCTTCCACCATTCACAGATGAGTTGCTATACATTTCAAAGAGATGAATACAGAGGGAGCCCTTGTTTACAATTAATTTAAATGTGAAGATGTTCTTTTGATCTCTGAATTAATAGTTATAGTGGCAGACAGGAATTGTCCATTTAAATGGCTAGCATCAAGGATTGCCTCTAACTTCTAACAACATAGGTTCGCATTTAAAAGTTTTGGCTTATTTACCATGAATGACACTAATTACCATTCCCATATCTTTCTAACATGACTTTAAAGGTGGGCTGGGTGATTCAGCCTGCAAACTGCTTAACTCTTTCTGGACATGAGTTATATTTTGTATAAGATTTGCTGCAATTATATGGCAGTGGTAGCAGCAATGGTTTTCATAATTATATTTTAATCACACAGCGTCTCATGTGTAGCTAAGAATAGTTACTTTGACCATGGTTCAGCAGAATGCTTCTAGCATTGATCTTTATGGCTGTACTGAGACCCACTAACTTAAATGGCACTGCATGAAGGCACAGAGGTCCAGGATAAGTGAGTCTCAGAAATGAATTGGGTTTAAGTTGAAGAAAAGTAAATCCTACCACAACAGCAACAAATAACCATAAGCCTAGTGTTTTTACATAGGCAACAATGTAAAATGCTGCTTCTTGTGCAGCATTCAAATATGTGAAATCACCTTGCGCAGAGTAGATAACAAAGCAACTTTAAACACAACCTCAACAGTTATCCCACTTACAGTGCTTGCAATACCAGTATTGTAGATAGCATATTTCAAAATAAATCAATATAGTGCTACATCAGCATTTCTAAGAGCCTTTATGATTACTAGGGCACTGACTGGGAGAGGGAAAAGTGAGGAAGGTAATTAGAATAACCTTAATGGTGCTGGATCATTGTCCAGCACTGACAGTTGTTCTATAGGACAGTGCATATTAGCACAGTATTCACATTAACTTTCTTGCTGCTCATGTTCATACTGGTAGCAACAAATCTAAACAGCAGACCATTCCTGCCCTTTGAGTGCAGTGTTTGACTCTGAGTGTCCTAGGAGAAATTAATATGATATGCTGCTTTGTGTTCAACTCCTATCTTCCTTGCTGTTTTTCTTTGCTACTGCTATACGTTTTTAAAGCTGTTAATTTGTATTTCAAGCATGGTAGCTCATCAATCTATTGATGCCTTCTTATTTAGGATAGGTATGCTGTCTACCCTAACATTTTGTGTCTCGGTTGTTTGTCTCTCTCGTGATTTTACAAGTAACATTTGTATCTCAATTTCATTCTAAAATATTTTCATGATTGATCTTTTCTCAAGACTGTAGAATTTTTATTATTGTACCTGAGAAAAGAATTCACAGGTGTGGCACAAGCTGCTTAATCACATTTAAAAAAAAAAACAACCAAACATTCATTTACCTGCACATATTTTAAATGTGTGCTCTTTGCTCCTTTGAGAATGAGTGTTGTAAAAATACTTCTCAAAGTTAGGGGGTAATTTAAGTAAAATGACACCTCATCTGTATGAAATGGAAATAAGTACATTATTGAACCCTGGAACCGCTCTAGGACTGAGAGTTGTGTTCTATTTCTAGTTCTGCCACTGACTTACTATGCTACTTTGGGCGAGTCTCAAAGGCTCAATTTTCAAAGGTGCCTCACTTTTGGATACCTCTGGTTTTGGATGGACAATTTGGAGACACTTAAGCTTTCAAACTTGGATACTGAAATTGTAGCAGTAAAATTTGTGGATTCTTCTGAACACTTTTTCCTTAACTTCTCAGAACCTCAGTATGATAATATTTACTTTATTCTTAGGGGTTTTGTGCTTTAATTCTTCTGTGCTTACAAAGTGCTTTTGGGACTCTTGTGTTGCAGGTGCTATCTGTTTGCAATTACTGTTCTATCATTTTGAAAACAAGAAACCTGTATGCTAGAGTTTCAATTTGATGCATTGGTAGGTGTGCAGCTAAGCCTCTATGGAGAGCAGTGAAATATTATGAAGCAAATTCCCATAAGAACATATGCTATTAGTCAGCTGCAACCATGTCAAGTTTCCAGTACTGACTGGTTTCTGAAGCTGGACACCTGTTGCTGTCTGGAGGAGAGTGCTGAATGTGTGGCAGCCTTATTTTACATTTGCTTTAGTTGAACTGAAGCATTTACAAATGTATTTTTAGAGTGTACAATCAGATATAACATGTTATATGTCAAGGTAGTTAAATAGTCAAACTTTAATAATGACAAAATTGCTCCCATGCTCGTGCTCACCCAAATGAAAATTAAGCTCACATGAAAATTAATAGTGCTACCATTTTATTTTCCCCTATTGAATACCACAGTTCTTACCATATGTGCTAACATTTTTGTTGTCACTTGTATGTTAAATATATTCAGGTCATTTTAGTTAATCAGAAATATAAACTTAATTAGAATTTTTTGTTACCATTTAAATTGATATTATGACATTGTACATTTGTAAATGTTTAGATTCATTAAAAGCTTGCTAGTAGTAGCTATTTAATATTGCCACACAATAAATAGAGGAAAGTAGAACTTAAGCAATTCATATAAAAGTGAAAAAAAACAACAATTACAAAAAGACTTTGGTTCAATAATGCCATTCCTATTGATAACAAAGTTCAGTATGTAGAAAAAAAATAAGATTCATAAGGTTCTAGAAAACATGGATATTTTAGTTCTCCTTCTTTATATACGAAGAAGAGAACTACAGTCCTTAGATCTTTATACGGAGGGAGGGATGTTAAAGATAAAAGTATTGGGGCAAAATTCAGATTTGGTGAAACTATATGTGCGACTTGGTTTGCATTTGTGTGGTGTATCACATCTTTAATGTACTTAGATAGAATGGTGATGAGTGTGATGCTTATACCTGAGTTGTACCTACTTGTTCTGAGGTATGAATTTGGACAGCTCTCTCTCTTTCAATAGGGAAACCAAGATAATCGCACTCAAATGGTCAGTTAAAACATGGTATACACAGAAATTAACATTCACTGAATTACTGGGACTATGAATATTCAAATATTTTATGTTAAAAGTACAATTTTAATTTTTTAATCCTCGTCACTGCTACTTTAATGCCAGTTAAGCATCATGTTTAGTCCCATTAAATGTGTTTTAGTTAAATTTATAGGATATTTGAGTTATTAGCGCTAATGAATCAACAGGAGCCCTAATTTTAACTAATAAAGTAATAGTATTACACCACTTAGCTCTAATATTGCAGAGGAGATGATGATCTGGAGTAGGTGATGGTTTTGATTCAAAACACAATCAGGACTTGGATTTGTTTTTACATTCAATATTGCTCATAAGATCTCTTCATATTTTCACCATCTAGTGCTGAAGTTTCATGAAAACTTTGGTTAATGTAATATCTTGTTCAGTTCTGAACCAGAAATGGAAAGTCGTTTCCTTCGGCTTTTGGTCTCAGTGCAGAGCAAAACCGTGAGAGCAGATTTGAATCTCAAAATCCTCTCCTTAATTTAAACAGGTTCTTGTTTAGACACAACCCTATTAGTGTCAAAGCACACCTGAGATAGGTAAGTAAGTATTTTGCAGACTGGAAAGGGAGAAAAACAAGTGAAATGATGCAACTGGCCCACCACCACATATTGAGCCTTTGTCATACCAGGATTATAACTCAGAGTTCCTGATTCCCAAACTCATATGGTACGTCTGTCTTAGCGTTCTCTCCAAAAAGGGTGAAATTATTGGCTCTTGCTAAATTTTCAAATAGTCTTTCTAGAAGCTGCAAAAGGGAACATCAAATGAAAGATCAATAACTTATCCAATACATGTTTCCATGCAGTATAGTGTTACGATCTGTTGAGGACAACTGTAAAGCATAATAGACTGCAGAGTTGGTTGTTTTGTTTTTTTTTTGGTTTTTTTGGTCATATTACCAAGAGCAAATCAACATAACCTCTGGTAATGAACATCTGGAGAAAGTTGTAATCAGTCTGTGATTTTGGTATCAACCCAATAAGATAACGGATCTGCAATAGGCTTTTTATTTTTTTATTTTTTAAAAGTACCAGGCTTATTATACAAATGTGTTCACATGTCATCTGAATGATGATCAGCAGAGAGGTAGCTGTATTAGTCTGGATCTGTAAAATACGTCTGACGAAATGGTTATTCACCCACAAAAGCTTATGCTCCAATATGTCTGTTAGTCTATAAGGTGCCACAGGACTCTCTGTCACTGAATGATAATGAAAACTGACATCAGGGCCTTTAACTTTTTCAACAGTTGAACATTTTGAAGAAAACCGTCAAAATTGCAACAGAATATAGAAGAGGTTAAATCTGCATCATTTCTGGTAGTCTCTATTCATGAGAATAGATTCATGTTGTGCTGTTTTCTGTTCATGTTACGATCTCCTCATGAGAATGAGGAAGCATTGCAATGCTTCATATAATCTGTGAAATACAGTAGTCTATCTTACTGCCTTGACCTTTCAGTTTTTTGTATGATGGATGGTAGGCAACATCACCTCTTTCCCATATTTTAATAAGGCTATAAAAAGGTGGGTGAAACAGAACAGCTACCCAGTCAAAAAGCAGCATGTGGATAAAGGTCATAGGTGCGTACGATACAATTACAATACCATTCTAATTTACAAAATATATCAGACAATAAAATTTTGACACCTCATTCCTGTGAGGGAAAAATTGTAGCAAGAACAGAATAAAGCGCACAGTATAAATCATTTCCCTTACAGGATTGCAATACGACAGTTGCCCTTTTTCATTAGTCTTAAAATTATACTTTTGTTTGAACCTCATAAAAGGAAACATCATCAATGCAAATGAGAAATACCAACAAATAGATCTATGCACATACCATACATTGGTACTATTTTATAATTGTACCTGAGTGAGAATCAAAAAACCAATGTTTGAACACGGAAATAAGTAAGATAAAGTAGTTAAATTAAAACTTTAGTACATTTTGGTCATGACCAGATGGAAGCCGTGATGAGCTCTCTCAGTCAGAGAGACAAATACTTCCCTCAGCTATTAAATTCAGAAATATATCTGAGAGCAGAATTTGTGCCCCCCCTCCCATATTGAGAATTGTCTTTTTTTAAATACAGATATCCTATTATGACTGAAATACCAATATTGACTATTTCAATGCTGATAACAGCATGAAAGTTAGGAGAGAGAAATAACCATATTATGAAAATCTGCATGGTCTACTGTCAGAAATGTCTAATTTTGGTGTCAAAAATTGAGTACCATGGCTATTTCTCCACGCCCACACCCACACATGCACCAACAAGCAAAGGAGAAGAATGGAGTTCAGAGGGGAGGATTCCAAGACCCTTAATGGGAGAACCAAGCTCAAGGCATCTAACAAAGCCAAGTGGGATGTCGGAGATGTATCATGGGTGAACCAAGGCAAGATGCGCAGTAGAGCCCATGCGTGGATACAAACCCCACTGAGAAGGATCCAGGTCTGAGGTGCTTAGCACAGCATCCATGATAATACTTTGAACATCTTCTCAATCTGTAAGGTTTAGTATTTGACAGCAGTGTAACTCAAATCAATACAGTACCTTTTCATTTCAACACTGGCAAATGTCTACCAAGAGCATTTTAAATTAGCAAAATGAGTCAAAACATTAACTGTTAAAACTGATTTGGTCTAACACTTACATTAGTGGGAGGTCTGGAACTTCCTTTGTTCAAAGCAGTAATTGCTTCACAATCAGGTTGAAGTGGGTGACAGCACATTGCAGCTAGGCATGAAGATTTCCATCATCAAGTGTGCACAATATCAGAACTTAATCCACCACGTGTCTGAGAATATGCCTTACATTTCCTTTAGTCTGTAATTGTACTTTCAGCTTGATGCCCAGTGAAATTAGCAAGGAATGCCAAAGTCTGTCTTCCAGCCGTCCTTTCTGAATTCGGAAAGAAACTGTACAACTTCTGGAAGTAATGGAAGAAATCTTTGAAGAACCTAACCTAGATTTATCCATCTTACTTATGTGTGTAACAGTATATCTCCATATGAAGACTCAATTTCTGGCAGTGCTTCTTTCCTTCATGTTCCTTTTTCTCTTCCATTGGTTTCTGAAGCTACCAGTGATTGTGTGTGTCTGTAAACCACAAAGTGATCCATTTTTTCTCATGTGCCGTACTCACCTGCTGACACAACCGTGATGTGACACTGAACAAATTGCACAGCAATCTTTAATTTTCTTTAAATCAGGATGTCACATGGGCCACAGCTCTGTGCTGATTGCTGCTGATTAAGAACAGGACTAGCCAGACCATGGATCTGATCCAGTAGGGCAGTTTGACCTTAGTTTGAACTAACCCTAGCTGAGAAGATCCTAGTGCTTCCTAGGCCTGTAGGCTGTAGAACTCATGTAAATGTATTGGAGTGTGGTTCTGAAGTGAGCTCTAAGATTCCCATGAAACTTAGTGAGTCAGATATGGGATTAATGATGGGTGCAGCGCCACTGATTTACATTCAATTTGTACTTGCTTACTCCAGGTGATTTAGCTCATCATACTTATAATTTTATGCAGTTAATAATTCCCTTAAATACAATAGACTTTTTAATATTATTCATGTTTTTTTAAACTTTCAAAAATGAAGAAAAAAATCACAAAATATTCTCTTGCTAATATTAAATTGTAGATAGAAGTTACTGTCTCAAGACAAAATACAAAGAAAAAAACAGATGCTTTGCACTTTGGCTATTGCACTGAATAAATAGAGGTACTCAAATAAGTTGCCTGACTCAGAAAATTGCTAAGCACATTTAAGGTAATGGTACAATTTAATAGAAGTTAACTGGTTCATTGAGCAAGTAGAATTTGCAGAATCAGGCTTCCTGTGAGGACAGCTTCTTCCTGTAATAAAAGAAAGGTGGAGTCTTTCACTTAGATGCACAGATTGTTTAGATAAGTATGATAAAGGTTAGGAGACACATGCAGTTTAGATATTTCCTAGATATGTGTTCTGATGTGCATTAAAGTATCACTTTGTTCCTTAAATAGACTGTGTGTTCTTAAAAATCAAAGGTAATATGTTTAATTGAAGATCAAACCCCAACTATTTCTCTATGATTAGAAGGTAGCACTTTGGACACTACTTTGCCTGTGTTATACAAGATTCAGTATAACTTCTTATGAGTCCAATATGAGGCCTTTGGGAACTCCAACTGTTAGACTATATGCACACTATTCCTCCTATTAGCAGATCTTGAAATGTATTGCATAATTAACTAGGCAAGAGAGGAGGCAGCCCCCTGGGGTTTGCTTATCTGTGTTGAGATATTGCAAAGTAGGGCTACAATCTGAGTTCTAATTCTCCAAGACAGAAGACTTTTCCTTCATATAGAAGTAAAGTGGTTTTAGGACAGCCAGGTAAAATAAGGAACAGTGAAGAGGCACTTGATTTATTCTGCTAAATTCCTGACACTGCAGGATAAGTTGTTAAACAAGACTAAATGATTTAGCAAAACATTAATGCTTACTTCCCTCCTTGCTTCCCCCCAAAAAAACAACAAAAAAAACAAAAAAGGGTTTAAAAGTTTGAGTTGAGAAAACTGCCCTTACTAATAAGCAAAACACTCTGGTTCTATTTACAATAGGGAAAACAGAAACCAGGATAGAAGGGTGGATTTTGATAGTGGCAATAGATTTAACTTCTGATTCTTCATTTGTGAAAATGATTAGGATTAGTGATAGCTCCTGAAAGGGAATTTTTAACTTTGTGGGGTTAGTTTTGTACACAGAACTGAAGATCCTATAAATTCATTTGTATGATTTATTGGTTGTATTTTTTTTTCCAGCATGAAAGTAGAATTTTTATATTTTTCCTTGAAGTGTTACATTTTGGAAGGATTCCATGAGCAGTCATGGAATTGTCAAGGAATCTTTCGCTGCTGCTATGTCTGCTCCTCTCTGTATTTATGCTCCGACAACTACTATATATTTCTGTCTAGGAATGTGCTGATCAGTTAGAATGTAGTATGAGAGGAAGGATTAGTCTTTATGACTAAAGCAAAGGCTTGGAAGTCAATAGGGCTACTGCTATTTCTGACATCTATCAGAAGTTTTCTGCTTGACACACAATGTAACTTCATCTCTTTGTGCTTCATTTCTGAAATCCTTGGGTGGAAGGGGAAGCTACATGCTGGGAAGTGGAAAGTATTTTTTTTCAACTATCTTCTCAGACTTCCACGTTTAAGTGACTTACACTCTCTGACCAGATTCTCCCAAGTTTAGTAGGTCAGACCTAATATTGCTATGTCTGACAATAACTTTATATAGGCTCATAGATTTTAAGGCCAGGAGGGACTATTCAAATTATCTAGTTGTCATTCCTGCATAATGGCCCAATGAATCAACTCAACACTGTGTGTGTGTGCGTTTTACTGACAACTGAAAACTTTTTGTTTCAGGTCAATACTGAACTGTTTTGGTTTTTTGGTTTCGTTTTTTTTTTTTTTTTTTTTTTTTTTTGGCTTGCAAAGGGGAGAGGGACAGTTATTCACACATCTTCAGTTCTCAGTTACTGAGAGTTTTCCACACTTGAATCATAGAATTGTAGGACTTGAAGGGACTTCAAGAAGTCATCTAGCCTAGTCTCCTGCACTCATGGCAAGACTTAAGTATTATCTAGGTCATCCCTGACAGATGTCTAACCTGTTCTTAAAATATCTTCAGTGCTGGAGTTTCCACAACTTCTCTAGACAATTTATTCCACTGCTTAAACACCGTGACAGTTAGGAAGTTTTTCCTAACATCCAGTCTAACTCACCTTTGCTGCAATTTAATCCCATTATTTCTTGTGCTATCCTCAGACGTTAAAGATGATAAATTTTAACCCTTCTCTTTTTAACAACCTTTTGTGTACTTGAAAACAGTTTTATGTGCCCTCTGTCTTCTCTTCTCCTGAGTCAACAAACCCAATGTTTTCAATCATTCCTCATAGGTCATGTTTTCTAGACTTATACTCATTTTTGTTTGCTCTTCTCTGGACTCTCTCCAGATTGTCCAAATCTTTCCTGAAATGTGGCACCCAGAACTGAACACAATACTCCAGTTAAGGTCTCAGCACAGAGTAGAGTGGAAAAAAATACTACATATGTCTTGCTTACAACTTTCCTGTTAATATAGCCAAGAATGATGTTTTGCCTTTTTTTGCAATAGGGTTACACTGTTCACTCATTTAGCTTGTGATCCACTATGACCCCAGCTCCTTTTTTGCAGTATTCCTTCCTAGGCAGTCTATTCCCTTTCTTGTGGAACTGATTGTTCATTCCTAATTGGAGCACTTTGCACTTGTCCTTATTGAGTTTCATCTTATTTACTTCAGATCATTTCTCCAGTTTGTCCAAAGCACTTACACCCCCTCCTCCCTCTCAGCTTTGTATCGTCTGCAAACTTTATGTACTCTCTATGCCACTATCTAAATCATTCATTGAACAGGACTGGATCCAGAACTGATCCCTGTAAACGACTGATAACTACACTCTGGGAATAGTTTTCCCACCAGCATGTACCTACTTTTATAGTATCACCATCTAAGTTGTATTTACCTAGTTTGTTTTATGAGGTCATGGGAGATTTATCAAAAGTCTTACTATAGTCAAGATATACCACATCTGCTGCTTTTTGATTGGTTTTGGCATGATTTGATCTTGACAAATCAATGCTGTCCGTTACTTTTCACCTTATTTTCTAGGAGTTTTCAAATTGCTTAATTACTTGCTCCATTATCTCTTTGTCCTAAGTGCAAACCTCATCAGATTTCTTTTGGCTTAGTGTCATCTGCAAACTTGCTCAGGGTGCAATCCATCCAGATCATTAATGAAGATGTTGAACAAAACCGTCCACAAGATCTACCCGTGGGGTACTCTACTTGATATTGGCTGCCAACTAGACTTTGAGCCATTGATCTAGTAAGCTTTCTATCCACCTTATAGTCCATTAATCCAATCCATACTTTTTTTAACTTGCTGACAAAATATTGTGGGAGACGGTATCAAAAGCTTTGCTAAAGTCAAGGTATATCACATCCACCACTTTGACCATATCCAGAGAGCAATCATCTTTGGAGAAGCAGCACTTTTTCATACATTAAATGTCACGTGATTTCTAGCCTTCTGCTTGGACAGGACTAAATTGGGCTTTGCCTCATCTGTTTTGTGTTGTATGTAGACCATATGAAGGAACAGGCAGTCTCCTCACAGATGATTGATAAGCGAGTAACTTCTTGCATCAAGACTGCATATGAAACAACTTTGGCTTAACCTCCTCTATGGGTGAGAGCCCATTCTATGAGAGGACAAATATATGATTGGTAGTTTTTAGTCATGTTTCAATATTGTTCACTTGCACGGCTGCCACTAGGTCATCGGTGCATATATTTATGAACCATTATGCCATTAGTGCAGTGTCCAGGGCAATGCAAACTATGTGAAGGCTGTCCTGCTATCCTCGTTTAAACAGACTCTGAGCCCCATCTCTTCTCGTTGCTGCTTGAGAGTCACCTAGCTGGAGTACGCAACTGAAGAAGAAATGATTTACTGTAACTGTAGTGTTTGGAGATGTGATGGAGATATGCATTCCACAATTCGCCCTCCATCCCCTAAGCAGTGGAGTCTAGTCTCTGAGCATTTGGTGTGAAGGAACTGAGGGAGGTTGGAGCAGCAATGCCTTATATAGCCAGGGGATGGGTTGTGGTCACAAGTGCCACCTCACTCCCCTACTGGTACTGCTAGGCAAAATTATCCAGGGAGTGCACACTCCTAAGGAGAATATGTCTGCATCACATCTCTAACTACAGTAATTAACTATTTCTTATTTGTATCTATTAAAAATTAATCAATACAGTGAAATAGAAGATCATTCAAGCCCAGAAAAAGGTAGAAAAGACCAATTTTGACTTTGATATTTGTATCTACTCTCTCTCTTAATCCAAGTTTGTTTTCAGATGGCTTATTTATTTTGACTTTAAAAAATAAGCAGCATAGTCTTATGATAAATGAGTACCTTTATAAATTAGTGGTGGTAAGAGTCTGGCATCTTGGACCGAGTATTGTCTTAATTTCTTTCATTGGCTTTTATTAACAGGTTTAAAAGGAATACAAAGAGCTGGAGTACAAATGAAGTGCCTCAAGGGGCTGATGTGTTCTCATGCTTCCTCCCACTGGGAAAAGTGTTGGACTTTTAAATTACAGTGCCATAATCTGATGGTGCTTTTATAACACAATGGACATCATAAACATAAACAAGATAAAAATGTAATTTCAAATCCTAGACCAGAGACAGCTTTATATATGAAGCTGTAACATTTTAAAGCTTGGTATGACAGGTTCTTGCAGGACTGGAATTGGGATCTCATACCAGTGTAAGGAGGAAGATTCTGAGTTTCCTAAAGGGATCCAGCACGAATTTTGTTTTAGAAGGACCTGAGACAAGGGAAAGGGTGAGGTAATATATTTTATTGGACCAACTTATTCTTTTGGTGAAAGGGACAAGTTTTTGAGTCTCTCAGAGCTGGTCTTCTGGTCTGGAGAAGGAAGCTAGTGTCCAAGCTAAATATAAGGTGGGATAGATGTAGGAATAGACCACTTAAAAAGAAGTGGCAATTTCCAGCACAGTCATAGGACAATAGAGGGTTAGTAGGCAGCAGGGTGTTGCAAACTTTTGTACTGAATCGTAAAACCAGTGTCGCTGTTGAATCCACGACTTTTAGTATTTAGTAGAATTCTGCTTTTAAGATCCAAGGCTTGTATTTTGAAGGTGGTGATGTGTTGTACAGGTTTCCTTTGAGGATGAGGACGAGAAGTCAGATATGGAGTGATTGCTTTTGAGAAAAATGTTCACCCCTCGGTGATAGGGTGTTTTTTGTCTTTTTATGTGAAACTTCATGCAAGTGTTTAGTGATTATCTAGTTTCAGCTACATAGTTATTGGAGCATTTAGTGCACTGGATGAGCATACCACTGTTGAGATAGCCATGAAGAGAAATCTTCAGTGAGCTTAAACAGAAAAAGGAAGTTTACAAGAAGTGGAAACTTGGACAGATGACTAGAGAGGAATATAAAAAACATTGCTCAAGCATACATGGGGAGTAATCAGGAAGGCCAAAGCACAACTAGAGTTGCACCTAGCAAGTGAAGAGTAACAAGAAGGATTCCTACGGGTGTTTTAGCAACAAGAAGATGGTCAGAGAAAGTGTGAGACAGTAGGTTGCCTCCCTCACGAACAGCTGATGTGAAAAAAAAACTCAAGTACTCAATACTCCCCCCCCCAGTCTTCACAGGCAAGATCAGCTCCCAGACTGCTGCACTGAGCAGCACAGAATGGGAGGAGGTGAGCAGCCTTTAGTCTTTAACCTGTTCTTTCACCACTATTTAGAAATGTTGGTCATGCACAAGTCCATGGGTCCGGATCCAATCCATCTGAGGGTGCTGAGGGAGTTGACTGATGTGATTTCAGATTCATTGGCCATTAACTTGGAAAACTCTTGGTGATCGAGGGAGGTCCAGGGCGATTGGAAAAAGGCAAATATAATGCCCATCCTTAAAAAAAGAGAAGGAGGAGAATCTGGTGAACTACAGATGGGGTCAGCTTCACCTCAATCCCTGGAAATATCATGGAGCAGGTCCTGAAGGAATCCATTTTGAAGCACTTGGAGGAGAGGAAGGTGATCGGGAACAGCCAACATGGATTCACCAAGAGCAAGTCATGTCTGACCAACCTGATTCCCTATATCCATAGATCTGTAGAAGGCAAAGTGATGGACGTGATATATCTTGACTTTAGCAAAGCTTTTGATACAGTCTCCCAGAGTATTCTTGCCAGCAAGTTTAAAAAAGTATGGATTGGATGAATGGCCCTTAAGTAGAAGGTGGATAAAAAGCTGGCTAGATTGTTGGGCTCAATGGGTAGTGATCAATGGCTTGATGTCGAGCTGGCAGCCAGTATCAAGTGGAGTGTCCTAGGGGAGGGTCCTGGGGCCAGTTTTGTACAACATCTTCATGAATGATCTGGATGATGGGATTAATTGCACCCTTAGAAAGTTTTCAGATGACACTAAGCTGGGGGAGAGGTAGATATGATGGAGGGTAGGGATAGGGTCCAAAATGACTTAGACAAATTGGATGAGTGGGCCAAAAGTCCTCTGAGGTTCAACAAGGACAAGTACAGAGTCCTGCACTTAGGATGGAAAAATCCCATGCACCATTACAGGCTGGGGAACTACTGGCTAAACGGAAGTACTGCAGAAAAGGACCTTGGGATTACAGTGGACGAGAAGCTGGATATAAGTCAACAGTGTGCCTTTCTTGCCAAGAAGGCTAACAGCATATTGGGTTGCATTAGTAGGAGCATTGCCAGCAGATGGAGGGAAGTGATTATTCCCCTCTATTTGGCACTGATGAGGTCACATCTGGTCCAGTTTTGGGCACCCCACTACAAAAAGGATGTAGGGAAAACTGGAAAGAGTCCAGTGGAGGGCAACAAAAATGATTAGGCGGCTGGGGCACATGGATTATAAGGAGAGGCTGAGGGAACTGGGGTTATTTAGTCTGCAGAAGAGAAGAGCAAGGGGAGATTCGATAGCCTTCAACTACCTGAAGGGGAGTTCCAAAGAGGATGGAGCTCAGCTGTTTTTAGTGGTGGCAGATGACAGAACAAGAAGCAATGGTCTCAAGTTGTAGTGGGGGAGGTCTAGGTTGGATATTGCGGGGGCGAGGAGGGGAAACTATTTCACTAGGATGGTGTGAAGCACTGGAATGGATTGCTTAGGAGATGTTGGAATTTCCATCTTTAGACGTTTTTAAGGCCTGGGCTTGACAAAGCCCTGGCTGGGATGATTTAGTTGGGGTTGGTCCTGCTTTGAGCAGGTAGTTGGACCAGATGACCTCCTGATGTCTCTTCCAACCCTAAACTTCTATGATTCTATGTGTAAGACCCATGGATCTTGAAAGGTCTGTTGTGAGAGGTGTTGATTATTATTGCTGTGGAGATAAATCTGCAGATTCTGCATCTGTTCTCACAGGGTCTGCTACCTTGAGTTGGTGTCCTAGGTTGTGGGCAGCTTGCTTCTGATGATGGTGTTGTATGAAGCCTGGAAGAGGAGGGTCAGAAAATGTTACTTTCCGGATATGGTCTCCATCAAGTATGAGTTGTAACTGTTTGATACCCCTGCTGGTTCCCTTGTGGGGTTGTAGGTGATAAGTAGCTTTATACAGTTTGGGGGCGGGCAGACATGGTTTCTGTAATAAAGCAGATTCTTTCATGGTATCTGGATAGCCTGTTCCCTGGTGCAATTCACTTCTCTGGTGGAGTGTCCTGGTTTGGTGAAGGTGATTTTAAGTATGTTAAGGTGTGTGTGCTGGATTTTCTTCTTGGAACACACATGATGATGCAAAGCTATTGATAAGATTTCTTTGCTACATCTGGGGTGATTACTGGAGACCGGGTGATCCATAGGTTTCTTTTATAGTTGTAGGGTTCCATTGTTGAAGCTGATACTCATGTCCAGCAAGTTAATGCTGGTGTGACTGTTCTAGAGAGTTTTATGGTTGGATGATTGTTGAGGCTGTAATCAAAATCTGAGTGAGTTTAGGTTATTTGTCCAGAGTATTAAAATATCATTGCTGTATCTCGTGTATTTTGTGAGGCATTCTTCCTCAAGGTGACCCATAAAGAGATTGTCAGGCTGGTCCCATGGTTTGAACAACATGTATATTGGTTGTTGTCAAGGGTAATTCCTCACTCTGGCACTTTGAGTGCAGAAGGTGGGGCGGGGAGGCACAAGGATTCCAAAAAATAATATTGGCCACTCCAGGCTGATATTGCACTCCCAAGGTTACAACTTCTCTCTGACCTTGCATGGGTAGATACTGCCATCACCCAAGTGCAAAAACCCCTTGGACCCAGGAAGGCATGCTTGGGAATTCCTGCCTGTGGGGTACCCTCAAGTCCTTTCAGCTCCTCCTCCGGGAAAGAGCTGAGAAAGAAAACAAAGGAAATCAGCTGTTGCCAATTTAAAAAACCATATGCACAAACCTCTTAGGGGACACACACACACACACACACACACACACACACACACACACACACACACACACACACACACACACACACACACACACACACACCCTGTTCTTAAAAAAAGGTAAATTTTATTAAAAACAAAAAGAAAATAAATCTGGAATTTAGGCTATTGCTAGATTTAAAAAGAGAAAATATAATTAAGCATCAAGAATGGTTTTCTTGAGGTCCAGCTTAAAGGTTACAAGCAAAACAAAAGCATTTGGGGATTAGCACAGAGGAGTTCACAAGCCATAAAGAAATGAGAGAAACCTAATTCCGTCTTCCTAGACATGTCCTGATTTACTTACATGTCTGGGGTTTCACATAACTCACTTCTAGGTATGATGTAATGATTTTTTTCCATACCTGGCTTAAAGCTTTTTACAGCATAGTTCCAGCCCCATCCTGCTCTGTCCCTTCTCTTTAGAGCACACAGACAAAAGGGGAGTCTTGTTTCAGTTTTTAACAAGGTCTAGCCTTCCCATTGGCTCTTTTGGCCAGGTGCCCACTCACTTCCTTTTACCTGTGCATGCAGTCAGACTTTTCAACTCTTTACAGGTAAAGCAAGAAGAGAACAGCGACCAAGAGGAATTTTATAGCTAGCTAACTGGTGTTTGGGTGTCTGTAAAAGGGAGGTTCCCCTCCTCCTTCATTTTTCACAGTTGAATGTAAAATTGTTACGGTTGAGGATTAAATGGATGTTTGGCGATGTTTGGGGTGGGTAGCTGAGTGTCCAGTGTCTTGAATATATCTGAGATGGCTTTGTGGTAAGGGAATGTGACATTAATGGTGGCTAGGATATTTATTCTTGGGGAAGTTGTGAAAGTGGGGAGTTTCTGGAGGAAGTAGGTAGTGTCTTGGAGGAAGTTGGGCCTTTTGCACAATGTGTTAGTGGATGGTTTCTGAGTCCAGATATTCCTCAAGTGAGTGTGTCATGGCCAGATATGAGAGGTCTGCCTGGCTTCCCTTGTTTTTGTATCTTGAGATAATTGCAAAATGCCCATGGGGGGTGAGGGTTGTAGAGGTTTTTTCGGTTGGAATTATTTTGGGGAAATATTTGATGATACCCTTCCTGTGTGAACTGTGATGTGGGGTTTTCTTTGAGTTCTTTAAACTCTGCAGTATCTGAGAGTTGTTTGGCCTTCATTGATGTAGATATCAAGTTAGAGGACTGCAATTGTGCCCCCTTTGTCTAGTGGTTTTATCACTATCAGATGGTTGGATTTTCAGGGACAATATAGTTATCTTTTCTGAAATGTTGATGTTTTCTGTGTGTGTAGAGAGGCTATTGTAGGCCATTTTTGGAGGTGATAAATAGTTATTGGTTTTAATTTTCCTCTCTCCATGAGTCTTGCACAGCAGAACTCATGGCAACTGTGGCACATAGCTCTGTTGATAGAGAGATACAAGTTATAAACCGAATACGTTTTTAAGCTCTAATGTAGTGGTAAAACAGGTTTAGTGTTTTAAGATATGTGCCATGTAAAGAATAGGTGAAAGTGTGGTACAATGATTTTATCAGTACTTGTTTGGTTTTACTTGCATAACTAACCAGTGGTTTTGCAGCCATGCTGATTAAATGCTGCATACCATCCTAGACCATCAGATGTTCATAATAAATATGTATATAAATATTTGTTATGGCATATATGCATAGTCACACCCAAATAGCGTTGTTGCCTTTTAAGTTTGCATAACTTTTAATCTCATTCTCACTTACCATACAGGGTCCTTTTTAATTTGAAATTTAGAAATTAATAGCTAAAAATATTTAGGGATCTGTATTCTTAATGAAGTAATGGGAAATGGCATTTTTCAGTCACAACCATGTCTTGTGTGATATGGCTGGTATTTTTACTGCCACTTGGATCTTGTTTTGGGAATTTACCATATGGCTGAATAGAAAATTGCTAACAATTCCAGCTGTGAACATGTTAGCTCTCAAGAGAATAAATTTTCCCCTTTTCATATCCATATTCTGTATGGAAATACATTTACCTGCATCCCTTAACAGTTGCATAATACAGACATTTTTATTTTTGAATGTGTGGATCAGTACACAGTATATCAGTCTGACTCCATTTAAAATATCTGCAGCACAAATTGCTGAACATTTGAATAATGAATCAAACTGTAAGCGTCTAGTTACCTTTAAGAACTTATTTCACGGAAATTATATCCTTATTTTAAAATATTTTGAGATTTTGGTTAAATATAAAACATTTTACTCAATCATTTTCATTTTAAATCATGAAAAGTATAATGATTAGTTTCTTCACATACAAATTTTCCAATAAAAAAATACCGTTTCTCTCATCTCAGAACTAAAATTGAACTTTAAATTCTATCACTGTAGAAGAAGAAAGGTAAGGGTTTTTTTTTAAATAGTATTTGTAATTTAGATGTCGTCTCCTATGAACAGTTACTAATTTGTAACAAATGTTTCTATAACCAAAAAAAAGTGTTTGTAAATAATGCACAGATCTCACACAACTAACTAGGCCGATGGTCATGGGTCGCCTGTGATTATGATTTCAGTTTTTATTTTTTAAATAAAATAAATTTATTTGTAAAGATAGTTCTGAATATGTGAAGTGTTGACAGTTTATTGACCCCTTCCCCCTTAAAATAAAATGGAAGAAATTTTTGAAACACTTGACTTTTTTGGATTTTTGAAGGGTTGGAGTTCTTTCTGCCACAAATAATTCCGCAAACCAGCCACCAATTCATGAAATCTTTTGGTGCTAGTGAAGCTATATCTTTTACACAGACAAGCCTGGCTGAAAATTTTCCTCTCAACTCTAGCTGTGATCAGCATTGTTTTTTGTGATGGACAGAGGTGGCTCTAGGCACCAGCAAAGCAAGCACCTGCTTGGGGCAGCCCATTTGCAGGGGCAGCAGGGAAGCATGGGAGCTGAGAACCAACAGGAGGCTCTGGGAGCTGTAGTTCCTTAGTTAGCTCCCTGCCTATAGAGCCAGCCCTGGAGCAACTGGAAAGAAAGGAGGGGGACCTCATGCGGCAGCATGCTGTGAGTGGAGAGTTGCACTGTGAATGGTAGGGAGACCATATTTTAACATTCAAAAAACAGGACACTGCATGGGGAGGGAAGCCCCACTCTGCCACCATCCACGCCCACTGACTGCCCCCTACAGAAACCCCAACCCATCCAAATCCCCCCGATCACCACTCCCGGTACCCTTGCCCCAACTGCCCCCCAGAACCCCATCCCCTATCTAAGCACCACTGCTCCTTGTCCCCTGATTGCCCCTTCCTGGGACCCTTGCCCCTTGGGATCCCAGCCCCTATCTAAGCCTCCCTTCTCCTTGTCCCCAATTGCCCCCTCTTGAGACCCCCCCCAACTTCCCCTCTAGGACCCCACCCCCTACCTGTCTCCTGACAAACCCCTGGGACTCTCATGCCTATCCAACTCCTGCCTGTCCCCTGACTGCCCCCTTGACTGCCACCACGGGAACCCCCTACCCCTCCTCCAACCCCCAGCCCCCTTACTGTGCCACTCAGACCAGCGTGTCTGGCTCCGCGCAGCACCAGACACGCTGTTGCATACATGCTGCCATGCTCCCCCGCGGAGCCCACAGCCTGCCCCCCCCCCCACCCAATAACTGCCTTCCAGATTTGAACACCTCAAAATTCAGGTGTGCTCAAGCTCAGTGTGGGCAGCTGTTACTTCATTTTGCCCAAATCAAATATACTGATCCACTGTAACTTGCTGTAGAAAAAGTAGGATAAAATTGAGCAAGAAATGCTTCCCTGTGGTTATTAGGACTGGAACTGCGGTTTTCAACAGCCATTGCCTTTTGTTTGTTTGTTTAAAAGGAAGACAGTGATATTGCATTGGCAAATTCCCCATAGAAAGAAAGAGTGGAACAAAAGAATAATAAAGACACCTTAACTTTTCCTCATTTAGGTAGGACAGTCCTATAATATGCATCCAGATATCCTCCAATTACACAAGCTGAAAATTATTCCACTTTACTGCAGCTCTGTAACCATATGGGAACCAATCCTGTTTGTGTTTTGTGCACATCCAAAATTCCTGCTGAATGACCTGCCCTGGGAGCAAGTTACCAGCGACCCAGGGCTGCTGCAGAAGGAGGGTGCAGGTGAGGGTGGGGGAGAGAGCCCAGGGCTGGGGCAGCAGCGGGATGTGGGGGGGCACTGGTGGGAGGGAAGGGGGGAGTCCAGGGCTACGGGGAAAGGGGGAAGCCCAGTGCTGGGGCTGCAGGGTGGTGGGAGGGGCACTGGTGGGGGGGGAAAAGGGGGAAAGAGGAGGAGGAGGAAAGAATATATCCGATTGTGAACAGGAAAAAGTACTGCAGCCAGAATCAGACTGGTACAGCTGAGCTCTGAAATATAACAATCTGTAACTCAGATCAAGTATGTCCATGTGACATTATCAACCCCAATTATCAACCCCGTCCCTATACAAGAGCACATATAAATTAAAAATGAGTGGTCAGGACATAAAATAGTGACCATAGGTGGTGGAAGCTCTCCTTCCTTCAGTAGAAGAACAGTTTCTCCAAGCAGCTTACTTCCATTATGGTGGCAAAAGATTCTTCTGCCCTGTTCATCCAGAAATTGGGAAGGAGTTGGTTAACTCCAGTGGGATGATAACAGGAACTAGGAGAACACACATCTGGAGATTTATTTTCTTTTGGTTCTCCCCCACCCCACCCACGCCCAGCTCTAAAACTGTAGGAATTCCCCGATTCCACACCTTTTACAGGGGCAAGAGGCCAACGCCCAGTATTAGGTACAGGAAAAGGTTCTATGTAGTTTAGGATTTTTTTAATTAAAACAAGCCATCTTTATGGCTGACTATTTAGGGAAAAAAAGTGTCATCTATGGCCTTCCAAAAGGCTATGGGTACAGTATGAATGGGTTCCAAAATATAGTAACAACTGATTTAGTTGTGCATATAGTGGAATATGTACAATATTTCTCCAGTCCAAAAATGGGTGTTCAAATGCAATATTAAGAGGAAAAATGTAACAAATTTAAATGATGGCATTAAATCATAAGCTTGACCAAATTCTGTTCTGGTTGGAATCAATGAGAAAACTTCCACTGACTTCAGTGGGACCCCCTTAACTATAAGCATTAAAACTTTTAAGAACAGGAACTCATACAGCTTTCTGTCACAGGCTAGCTGGCCTTTTAAGGAGAATTGGACTCAACTTTGCCAGTGACCTAATAACAGTCCTTCTGCTGGTCCTGATCTGGCAATTTAATTATAAAGACCCCAGCTGTGAAAAGATAAGGAAAGAATATAGGAAGAGGGAGGGTGACCCATGAGGAAAAAACAAGGAGAGTTCCCCTGCTCTTTGGGAAGGGCCTAGTGCAGACAGACTGGAGAAAACTAAAGGAAACAAGTTAGGCTCCTGGGGGGGGGGGCGCCTTGAGATAGGGCCTGTAAGAAGAAGGGATGTCCTTGGGGTGGGGATACAGTAGAGAAACCTGCTGAGGAAAAAGCAACATAGAAGACCTTTGCAGGGCACTGGACTAGGGGCAAAGAGCGTCATTGTAGCCCAAGAGGGGAAGACAAATTACTTGATTTGGAAATTCATTTGGTTTTAGAGTTGGACTTTTCTTACACTAGAAAAGTCCTAAACTTCAAAAGTAACCAGGATTGTGGTCTAGACCACAAGAGGACAGAGACAGGCCCAGCCTGGTGGTCAAAAGGTGATGCTAGAGGCAGGGACTCCTGAAAAACTGACCTGATGCTTGAGGGAGCAACCACAGTGAATGGAACTGCTTACACCATTCCAGCTGTGGATTGATAATACATGTAGCAGTATAAATGCCTAATGGCGCTGAATAGAATTATCATTCTAACTCCTACAGAAATGCTTTAAAAACCATGTGGCATTCGCACACTCTGAATCAAAGCCTAATATATTTTAGGTATGAAGTTCATAGCACTTTCTTGCTATGCATTGTTAACATAACAAATGTTCATCCTTGGCTTTATTTTGCCTGTTTTTCTAACAGTTTGAACACTCATAATAATTTCCCTGTATTAAATTCTGTTACCCTGCAATTCACTCTTTTGTGCTAAAGAAGACAGATGTTTTATGACCCCATTTCTGCATACCTGGTTTATTTAAACAGTCATTAAACATATAATAGAGGGTTGCTGAATCTGTAAACAGATAACATTATACCATCTAAATATTTTGTGTGTATTTGCGTTTGAGAAATGAATAGGCTCTGGTCTTGTACGGTAATGGTTTGAAATTTTGTGTACTACTGCGTTGCAGCACTACTCAATACAATCAAGCATTTACAAATATAATGCACATTCTTTTACAGCATCAATAATGGAAAAATCATGATTTAAATAGTTTCATGATCTTGTAAGCATGACTGCACCCATATACTAATCCGTTTATTTTGCACCCTACCTTTACTGTTATCTGTCTACTTTCTTAGTCTAAGCACTCTGTTTCACAAACACTTGAGATAAATAACTAAAAATAAGACATAGATAAGAATTATTGACCCAGTGACTATTTGAGGTAATTGTACCATCTAGATATTGGTTTGCACTGTAATTGTACCTTTTTGTTTCTTTATTATTGTCATGGTATAATTCCCACTCTGAACCTTAGCATCCAAAAGATGGGGTACCAGCATGAATTCCTCTAAGCTCAGTTACCAGCTTAGTACTTGTAGCGCTGCTACCAACCAGGAATTCCAGTGCCGGGTACACTCTGGTCCCCCCCAAAACCTCTCCCGGGGACCCCCAAGACCCAGACCCTCCTTAACACAAGGAAAGTAAACCCTTTCCCCCCCGTTGCCTCTCCCAGACTTCCCCTCCCTCGGTTACCCTGGAAGATCACTGTGATTCAAACTCCTTGAATCTTAAGACAGAGAGGAAAATTCACCTTCCCCCCTCCTTCTCTCTCCCCCTCCCAGACTCTCCCTGAGAGAGAAAGTAATCCTAACACAGAGAGAAATTAACCTTTCTCTCCCCCTTCCCTCCTTTCTCCCCACCAATTTCCTGGTGAATCCAGACCCCGTCCCCTGGGATCTCACCAGAATAAAAAAACAATCAGGTTCTTAAACAAGAAAAGCTTTTAATTAAAGAAAGAAAAAACAGTAAAAATTACCTTTTGTAAATTTAAGATGGAATATGTTACAGCGTCTTTCAGCTATAGACACTGGGAATACTCTTCCAGCCTAAGTATACAAGTACAAATTATAATTCTTTCAGCCAAATACACATTTGAACTCCTTCCAGCCAAATACACATTTGCAAATAAAGAAAACAAACATAAGCCTAACTTGCCCTATCTACCTAGTATTTACTATTTTGAGCAGAAAAGAGCCTGTATCAGAGAGATTGGAGAGAAGCCCGGTTGCACGTCTGGTCACTCTCAGAACCCAGAGAGAACAACAACCAAACACTAACAGCACACACACAAACTTCCCTCCCTCAAGATTTGAAAGTATCCTGTCCCCTGATTGGTCCTCTGGTCAGGTGACAGCCAGGCTCACTGACCTTGTTAACCCTTTACAGGCAAAAGAGATATGAGGTACTTCTGTTCTATTAACTCTTTCTTATCTGTTTATGACAATTATATTGGGATTTAAAGAATTAAGGATTTTTACATTCAGCATCTCAAAGCAATGGAATATTGAACTGTAAGTCTGCTGTAGTAAATATGTAGCTATTGTAGGTCAAAGGTCAGTATCATGCCTTTTGTGCTTCCAGAATTTCTGTGTATGCGGATTATTGCTATTAATGTAGTGATGAAATTAACTGTTAGGTACAACACTGGTAAAAACATCATCCCTACTACCCATTGTTCTCTAGAGTTCTGCTTAAACACTTGTAATAACCAAGCTTTTTGTACTATGTTCAAATGTCCTTCCTGAAAAGTTTGTGGTAATGATATCTCAGCCTTATGCCTAATTCAGTGGGACTGCATATTTCAATCCTAGCAGGGTCAAATTATCTTTTTTGATTATTTCCTCCATGGTAGATACATTGTTTTAATTTACATGCTATTTGAATGTCTTTTGGAAGGACCTTAGAAGAAGGACTGTCTGATTTGTGTGGATTAAAGACCCCACTGCATTTTTTTTTTAAGAGTAGGAGTTTCCTCTGTTATCCTGTTCCTCTGCTGTGCTCTGCCTTGTGCCAGATGGTTAACACTGTTGATCTCAGAAGAGGCTATTTTACTCTGCATTCATGCTCTGATCCGGTGATCGGATCCATGCAGGTGGATTTTGTGCCCAAGTTGTGTCCCACTGAAATCGATGGAGTTCCACATGAGCAAAAGGGTCTGCCCATATGGTGCATGCATGATGAAAGTCTTAATATGTAAAGCAGTTTGGGATGCTTTGTGATCAAAGGCACTTTGTAATTCTAATATATTGTTTATTCTGTTAGCAATGAATGCAAAGATAGCCCTCATAAATGGTCTTTACTGCAGTGTCAGCATTATGTTGGAACTTTAGAAGCTGGGATCCTAAGTAGGACTGCTATCAACTGAACCATTTTGACAACCTTAATCTATTTGTAGTAAATAATCATAATGTATTTGTCATTACCTTACCTGCACTTTCTTTCAGGTTATTAAATTATAAAATTCAATTGTACTTACTGGCTTACTAAATTTTCTTTAAAATAATCTATCAAAGTGGATCTATTTGGAAACAGGAATAATGGCAGAGGATTGGATACTTTGCTGCTATGCAAATTAATGTAGTCATCATTTTACGTTTTAGTGCCCTTGATTAGCCTTGTTTCCACCAGTAATGAATGATGATCTCTGCTATTATAACCAATTTAACATAAAACATTTAATCTAATTGAATTAAGTTTCAGCTAATATAAGTTATCTCTGTTTGCATTTTATTGCTTTCTTGTGGTGGAATGTAAAACTGTTTAACCTAATTTTTACAAATGAATCTTAAACATATCCCCGGCATTTAGTGAATCAATAGCTTTAAACTGTTGTAGTAGAAAATTATTAGTGGGTCTGGTGATGGTAATTGCTATTATGAAATCTAGCTGTAGTATTTGAAGGTGTCCGCTTTGCCCATATGTTCGTATGCTGTCCAAACATTTCCATAACCCATACTCTCCCTAGACTTTTTAAATGTTTGAGATAATTTTATTAATAAAATTTGGTCATATAATTGTGCTGCAAATTGCCCACTAATAAGAGTTAAATTGTGGTTCTGACCTCACTTAAGGCCAACTAATATTTGCGAATATATGAAGCTTGCTTCCAAACTTTGACATTCACTGAAAATGTCTCCAAGACTCCACTTTATGTATAATTTCATGTTCTATACGCTGTGCTGGTCTGATTTACATTATTCTTGGAGCTTAAGGCCAGAAAGGACTATTTTTCTGACCCGTATATCACAGTTATTCCGTTTCACCCGGTTAATCCTGTATGGAGCCCAATAAATTATTGGCTAAAGCAAATATTCTGGAAAGGCATCCAGTCTTGATTTGAAGACTTCAAGAGATGGAGAATCCATCAGTTTTGTGCCAGGGGTTAATCACTCTCACTGCATTTTTAAGAAAGCTAGCAAGTGCCTTGTTTCCAATATGAACCTTTGATCTTTACCTTCCAGCCATGGGTTCATGTTATGTCTTTCTGCACTAGATTAATGAATCCATTGCTTTCTTTCTGTGAAGGTACTTACACGCTAATCAAATCACCTCTCAATCTTCTTTTTGATATACTAAGCAAATTGAGCTCTTTCTAGCTATGTATACACTACTGCAATAAGCCAACCTTCACATAGCTGGAGTTGTGTAGTGTATAACGTAGCTGGAGTCACAATACATTAGGTCAAGTTACCCTGGGGGGTTGATGAGGGGGGGAAAAATCTCCCATCGACTTACCTTACTCTTCTCATCAGGGGTAGAATACAGGGATCAACTGGAGAGCGATCTGCAGTTGATTTGGCGGGTCTTTTAGACCCACTAAATCGACCACCGGTGGATCAATCTTAGAGCGTTGATTCCCATGATAGTGTAGACCTGCCCTAAGTCTCTCACTGTGAGGCATTTTCTCCAGCTCTTGAATAATTTTGATGGCTCTTTTTTACATCCTCTTTCATTTTTCAGCATCCTTTTAGAAATATGGACGTCAGAACTGTATGCAACAAATTAACTGTTTTTTTTTTGATGATGTCTGAAAAGGAGATTCTGTTTCTGTCTGTGTGTGTGTATATATATTTTAAAGGGAAGAAAAGAAATGGTCAGAACTAACATTGAAAAGTAAATATACTATCTGGAGCTAGTTTTTACTTACATTTTATTTGTTTTTTATAGAACTAACTTTCTCAAGGCAACTTTGTAAGAAACAATATTGCTATTCTTCATTTTCAATACAGAGCATTCAGAAAGGCCAGCTAAAGCTTTGCTCTGGATAATCTTTCATAACATTGGACCCTACAGAAACTTGCAGGACAACACCATAATTGTTTGTTTGCTTGTTTGGTGATTCATCAGGCCAGGTGCAGATTCTTGTTCTACAAGATCTTCTCAGAGCAAAGTTTAATTATAACAACTCAATTTCCCCCATCTGTCAGTATGTCCTATGTAAAAAGCAGAAAGCTTGTCCTTTTGTGAATAGTGTGAATGCTTTGCTCTTCCTCTGTTCTCTATAACCACTGCATGAAAGTTTGTGTGGAAGTGTTCTCCTCTTAGGATTCTTGTTTCTCTCTTGCCAGTTTGAAGTTATTTTCCCTGTTTGTAGCATAATTAGAATTAATAGCAATTTTTACAGATTTCTTCCTTTGCAAACGAGCTCACCAAGCCTATCCCTGGAAATTGGAGAAATGTGTTGCAGAAAGAAACTACAGAGATTAATTTTACTAGTTTCTAAATAATCAGGGTTGTACAGCAGGTACCGTTCTCATTTTTCTTCCCATTGTTGCCTTTCATTTGCAACCCACTGTAGAAAATCTTGTCTAAGTGACTCCTCTGTTAAAATGCTGTTGATTTGCTTGCTTGTGTAGCCAAACAAGTTATGGCTACCTAGCACTAAAAGATCTTCTGCTGTCATAGTGATGTGTGCAGTATCAATATCTCAGTAGAATACAATGTAAGCAAAATGTCTGTATGATTTATACAATAATAGTACATTTCTTATAAGATTTGTGACATGGGAAGAGAGAAAACATATGTCAAAAGCATTAGTTCATCATCTTACCTCTTTGCTACAGTTCTTTCTGGAAAGCGCTACACAAAGCGTAAAGCTTTGAAAAACACAGAAATGACTTGACAACCGAAGTCCAATTTTCAGTGTAAGTCACTCAGTGCTTTTGAAATGTCATGTTTATCCACACATGCTGCTCAGAGATTCAAAGATGAGGCTATAGTATACAAAAGTTTGTAACTGCTTCCAGTTATGTTTGAAGAGATAATACTACTCAATTGCAGAGTAAACAGATTTGATTTTATTTTACCTTTTAATACAAAGAAGAAGAAATATTTTAAACAATATTTGAGAACATTCTCAAACAACTTTAACACTAAAAGCTATTGCATAGGAAGAATATAGACTATACTGGGAGACTTGTTATACAAACTTTGACAAACACTTCCTGCTCCTATTAAAAATATAGGATTTTAGCATAACATCTATACTCTACTTTAGCAAAGATGTGTTTGCATTATCCCTCAGATCACCCCAGGTATATGTGTGTAATCACGAGCTAATGCACCTGGATGGTGCACTTGTAAAAACAGATCATTGGCAACACTTTAAATAGCAATTTATTAGACTGATGTTGCCAAAACTCTAAAATATTAATACTAGTCAAGAAATTACCAAAATTAAAAAAAAAAAAAGTTAAGGGAGGAGACTGAAAGAAAAATGTACTGAGCAGTTATTTACAGCTCAGTGGAAGGCAGTGTGGTAATAAGGTGAATTTGCTGCTTTCCATCTGCACTGAAGGATGATAGCTCAACCAGGAGGGGAAGGGTCTTGGGCAGTTGGGAGAATGGGTAGTGAGGAGTGGGTCACGCAGGCTGGGTGCCAGGTCAGTGGGGTAGTTGGAAGTTTTTGGAGGAGTGCATATTAGAACCTATTAATTGGTAGCATCTTGAGGTCCATCAGTTGAAGCAAATCAAAAACTTCCCTGAATACTTATACTGCACTGAAGGATGATAGCTCAGCCAGGAGGGGAAGGGTCTTGGGCAGTTGAATATTACTGAAAATCAGTTTCCATTTGTAGGTTCAGAAAATGTGCCAGGCAAGTTAGTATCTGTGTTCCCTCCTGATGTCTGCCAAGATGGTAGGACAATATTCTGTTGCTCCTTCCACTTCCTTCATAACGGAGTGTCAAGCTCATTAAGTCTAGCCTTGCAGACTCTACATGCCGCTTTATGCAATCCTTGTAGCAAAATTTGAGAGAGACAACCTTCCTATTGCCTTTTTTTCAAATTTGTTCTACAAAACTCTCTTAGGCAGTTGATTGTTATCCATAAGTATGATGTGGCTGACCCAGGTCATTTGTCTCTGTGCTAGCATGGCTTCTACCATGAGCGTGGCTGCAAACTGAAATATTACATTCTTGGTGATTTTTGCCAGACCGTTTGATTTCCATTATATTCCGTAGGTAGCGTTGTTGCAGGCGATTAAGTTTTTGGATATAGAGATGATAAAGGGGACTGGTCTCTAACAAGTATAAAAGACAAGGGAGCACTGCTGCTCTCTAAACTTGACATTTTGTTGGCACTTTGACGCCCCTCGGTTTTCTCCATATTCCTTTTCTGTATATGACGTGAAAGCTGAAGCAACTGACTTTTAGCGTGCTGAAAGTTCTTTGTCAATGCTGGTGTCATTGGTAACTGTGCTACCTAGACAGCAGAAGAACTTGACGTTGTTCAATTGGCAGCCATTCAATTTTATTCTGATGGTGATGGAGGTAATGGTTTTCTGCCAGAAGATGGTTGGTACAGGATTTCTGTTTTTTCTGCATTAATACAGGGACCAAAAAGGGATACAGCATGGGCAAAGGAATCAACAAATATTGCAGGTCATTCTCAGGGTGACAAATGTCAAGTCATGAGCATGCAGTAGTAGATCCTTTACTTCACTTTGCTTGGATTTGCTTTTGGCCTTGAATTGGTAGAGGTTTAGAAGTCTGCCATTGACTGGTGGTGTTAGAGTGATAGATATAGTGCACTATGTGCAGCAACTTCTAGCACTTCAGCCAAGAACAAAGTAACTAATGTAGGAGCAAGCACTCAACCCTGTTTAACCCCATGGGCTATAGTAAAGGGATCAGATGAGTCTGCACCCACTGATACATGGGCCTGCATGTTATTGTGGAAGCAGTGTATAAGATTGATTAGCTTGTTTGGTAAACCAAACTTTGCAAGAAGGCACCAGAGAGCAGAGCATCCATTAGTCAAAAGCCTTACTAAGGTTGACAAAGGCAATGTAAAGGAGCATTTGTTGCTCAGCAGCTTTCTCCTGTAACTGGCATAGGATAAATATCATGTAGACAGTGCTGCATGGTGAACAAACACCACACTGTGATACAGGGAGTACATAATCTGCAATAACTTGAAGACTTTTCGGCAACATGTCACCATGGATCTCATCACAAATGGAGAGGATTGAAATGCCATATGTCTGTCCCCTTTGTGCTTATAGATTGTTATGATTTTGGCATCACTGAAATTCTAGTGTAAAATATAATTTTTGCAGCAGGAAAGTAAATAGTTTTAGCAAATTTTTGTGAAGTGTAGGACCACTGTGTTTTAGCACTTCATCTGGGATTTCATTAGCTCCAGCTGCCTTTGTTTGCCATTTCCATAAGTGCATTCTTAATCTCCTCCAAAAATAGTCGATCTTCTAGTTTAAACCAAACTGGTCTCTGCTTGACTGAGTCTACAATTTGATCACTTGTGCTCGACTCATGATTGAAGAGAGTTGCAAAAGGTTCTTTCCATCTTTATAGTATCATATTGTGCTCAGTCAGGAGGGTGATGAGGTCAGTGGACAGGATTGGACAGTTACTGGCTCTTCATGGTCCGTAAATGGACTTTAACTCCTGGAACAAATCTTGGAAAGTGTTAGAATCAGCAGGAGCTTGTAGTTCTATTGCTTTGTTTCTCCACCAACTGTCCCACCACTTTTTCTGCTTTTCAGATTTTGATTTACTGAAGGCTTCTGCAGCCTCAAAAGAGGAGGGGTTGTTCAGTTTAACTTGCTGCGTGGTTCAGTGGGTCACAGAGTGCTTGAATTTCATTGTCATGCTTATCAAACCAGTCCACATTTTGTCAAGTTGGGACATCAAGGCTGCCTTTAGCTGTTGATTGCACTGCAGTTCAAAAGATGTGCCACCTTTCATTGACAGTTCTGCTTACTCTTCTATTGACAGAACTTAATAGTGCAGCATGAGTGGAAGTTGCTAACGGAGTTCTCCCCTCTTCCATTCAAAGTTTTGAGACATCAGCATGTTGGTTTGGTTTTGGGGCAGATTTCAATCTATGACTATGAATCTTAGTACAAATAAGATGATAAGCCATAAAGCATTCTGTGCCTCACGTAGCTCTGGTAATGTAAACATCCCTCAGGTCATTACAACAAGCGATGACCTAGTCGAAAAGGTGCCATCATTTTGACCAAGGGTTCTGTCAAGAATAGAACCACTTTTCTGGCATGTTGAAAAAGGTCAAACTCTGTGCAGAGCGTTATGAGTAATTCTTAATTTGTATTTATAGATCAAATTTCCCCATGACTCTGTTCCAAGTGGTGTAATCATCTCCAGTGCGAGCACTGGAGTAAGCCAGTAATAAGATTTTGTCATTGTTGGGTATGATTCTTAGAGTATCACTCAACTGGCTATAGAACTTTATTTGGGAGCAAGTAGTGTTGTGGTGTAGGTGCTTACTTTCAAAAAAAAATGTGGTGTGGGACTGTAGCATCTGAAAAGTCTTAGGTGCTTGGATATTGACACAAGTTGCTGCGCTAGTCTATTAGTGATGGAGTTTACTATTGTGAGACCTACCCCACGTAGGCTTGTGTTTTGATCTGCCTTGTAACCTTAACAATAGAAAGTGTATTATTTTTCTCTAAGTATACTGCTATCGTGTAGTCTAGTCTCACATAAGGCAGAGATATCTATTTGATACCTATTTAGTGCTTTCATTACTAATGCAGATCTGCAGGTTTGATTTTCTTTTGAGTCTAGTAGTGTGCAAATGTCCCAGCCTAAGTGTTACAGTTCCTGACCTTTTTTGTGATTTTTTTTTCTCCCACTTAAAATGGAGATCACTCTGATTGTGGGAAACCCGCCAGGAGTCAGTGAGAGGCAAGCCTTTTTTTTTACCTCTACTTTTATAGGGGTCAACTAAGATTGAGGCAGGTGAGGCTTTCCTGAATAGGGCTGCCTGGCTGGCTAAGTAGGACTCATGTTTCTGTCATTGAGCAAATGTCCTGTTACCATTACATCTAGGCCACTCATGTGCAGACCATTGGCTACCAGCTTCTCAGGCCTGTCAGTATCACCTAGGAAACTCACGCCATGAGCCTTGAATTATGATGGTGAGATAGTGGGAGGGTGGAAACTGTTGGTACCAGTAGATTGTTCATGCAGAATAGTTGAACATGCAACTTGCAGTGAATAATAGGATGCACTCTCTGTGACACTGAAACCTGTACCCAATGGAGAGCCAAGGGTTGACAGCTGGAGGCTGCTGAGTCTGCCCTGCTGTGCCTGCTGATTTGGCTATGTGGCTCCTGCCATTATCCAAAGAGGGATTCTCCACCAGGTGCCTGGGGCTTGATGTCTGTTGGTCTATATTAAGATTTTTCTAGCCATTTGAGTCCTAACCATTCACCATGCTGCCAATGAAAGTTGTGTACCTAGATTCACCAGATCCAGATGCTGCACTTTTAGCCCAGATGAAGACCTATAGGAAAGAATGGGTGGTCTCTGGGGTCAGGCTCTGAGGCAGGGGAATTTTCCCTACCTCTGTGTATATATGTAAATAGTTAGGATGCCAGTAGATGGGGCTCAAGAAGATGAAGCATCCATGCCGAGTATTGTGGTTCCAATACTTATTGTTGGTCAGTGTGTCGGACGAGAATGAGGATGAGTTTTGCTCCAGTCACAGGCCCTGTCACTACATATTATATAAGAAGCACTGGCAAGTTATTGGTCTCTGCATCTGTATTGCTCAACAGACTATGAAGAATTGTCCTAAATGAAACAGGCCTACTAGCCACTTCCTGGTTACTAAATTTTGTGTCGATCTTATTTTCTTTCCCTGTCATAGACTGTCTCTTTAAAAAAAACAATAAAAAACCTGCAAAATGAGTAAAATTTTCATTTATTCTTGGATGGAAAAATACTTATTTTAAAAGCAGAATTGAAATTTGTTCTTTTTCTCTCTCTCTCAATTGTAGCAGCTGATAATTTTAATCTGGTTTGAAAGATATATCATTAGAAAACTGCAATGAGACTGGGATCCACTGTGGTACTTGACATCTAAATGTTGCTATAATGGATGCATTAGAAATGCTTACGACAGACCATTAAATATGATAAAGTCCCATTGCCATATTCTCTCCTTGTTCCTGGTCCTTTTGGCTTCTCTGGCAGTGCACAAAAGGTTGGAATACCATGATGTCTGACCAGCTGAGAATTATCCTGGCATGGCTGAGTTCTCACAGTGTAAGCAGCTTGCTGGGAATTGGAAAGGACATGGTCAGAGTACTACTGTAATCAATATAGGAATGTTTCCTTTGGAATTGTTGTCTGGCCATCCTCATTTAGCTTGTGTTCATATACTCACTCTGGCTTACTCATTTCTCCAGGAGAAGCCAACCTACCCAGACGTTACTAGTTAGAGAGTTGTGGACTATGGAGGGATAGGGGATCCAGTGGAATACCTGCAATTTAAAGACAAACATTGCCAAAATGTGTTTAGCCTTTTATTTTGGGGAAATTTGAAACAGTCAAATAAGTAAGATAAAGATTTTTGACATGGAGTGCAGGGGGTGCATTACTGCCCCTCTAATTAACCAGAGTTCAGTATCACTGAGTCTGTTACATTCTCTGGCAAGCTTCCTGCCTCTTTTGATTTCACGGTGAAAATACTTTTTTTTCTTTTGGTCAGCAATGGTGAACAGATTTTTTTTTTTTTTTTGGTGGTTGTTGTTGATCAGTGCAGCTTTTAGATAAGCTGGCAGGAGCTGCTATTGAAGGCTCTTGCTCTCTCACCAGTTGGCAGGTTGGAAGAGGAGAGTCCAAGATCAGGATTTAAGTTTCCTGCTTGGTGCTGCACTAATGGCCACTGAGTGAGCAGAACATCATTTCTTTTTTTAATTAAAAATGTTCTCAGTAGCACTTTTCAGTTGCTTATGCCCTCCTTTTAAGGAAATGTATTCTGTTTGTTGATCCTGTAATTCTAATATATTTAAATATGAAGAGAACATTTGTTTTTCTGTGCTACATCAATAAAAATATCATTGTTTATGAAGTACTTGTGAACACAATTAGACTGCAGGCTGATTTCTGAATGGTTTAAGATTATGAAGTTTTCCCATATATTTTCTTTAATTCTCTGTAACTCAGCAGATGTCATTCACACTTATGTGTTTTGTGTGTGTACGTGTATGTGGTGCGGTTTTGGTTCTCCGCCCTCGGAAAGAATTTTTGGAATAGTTCCTGGAATCAGGATGAAACAGATATAATGCACCCTCTGAAGCATTAAGACGGATGTATACTCTGCAAATGAATTAGCTTCTGAATACCAAGATACTTTAATTGCTTATTAACAGCATTTTAAACTCTGTCTAATGAATGCTCATTATAATCTCCAAAATCATTTTTCATTGTACAAAAAATGAAGTAATTGTCCACTGCCAGACCATTAAGAGGCCATTAGATATAGGTTTTAAATAGACATCTCCTTCTGGAAAATTATTCAATGATCATTCTTTATGCAATATATTTTAAAAATGTAAGTTCTTAGGCTAGAAATTGGCCTTACTGAAGCTTTGCCTCTTATTTACCATGGGATTGCTCTGGGGCCTAGGCAGGTGCAGTCAATAAGGGAAAGTAGAAAAGCCTTTACCTAAGAGCCAGCATAAGAACAGTCCCTGTTTTTGCTCTGAGTGCAGGGATTGTTCTCTCTGAGTACCTGTAGCAACACAAGTCTTGGCTCCACTATTCTACCATACCAGCCAACCTGGAATGAAATAGGGAATGAACAATGTTGTGTTGTTCCCCAATCCTTCCAGTACAAGGTACTGCCTTAAAAGCACATTCTGGCATGTTTTTAAAAACAAAACAAAAAAAAAACTAGTAATTGTCTCCTGCACTTTAGCAGTAACTGAGTTCGAAGATAACCATCTTAAGGCAATACAAAAATAGGAACATGAGAATTGTCAAGCTGGAGTTGTCCTGTGGTCTGTCTAGTCCAATATCCTGTCTCTAACACTGGCCAGCAGCTGATGCTTCAGAGGGGGATACAAGAAACCCCCAGTAGGTTGCAATAAGTTGGAGTTGGGTGCCTAGCTGCTTCTGAAAATCCCTCTGTGCCCATCTGCATGTTAAGGTTAGATTTTAGATGGTTTTTAGGCACTTAAAATGTCTGTCATTTGGGTATTTTGAAAATTTCACACGTAGTAGTTGTTACACAATCTCACATTTGTTTCCAATGGACCCTTTCCTTATCCAGTGCACAAGATGGACAGTGCTCAGGGAATGAATGAGGGCCATATAGTAAGCGAGGTAATTGTCTATAAGATATCCTTATTTGTTGCAGCAGCTGGAAGCTGTGTATTGAACGAGGCAGGCAACATCTGAAGAGATTTGAGTTAGTTAATCCTTCAGTGATGGAGTGTACAGACCCCATCCAAACACTGGCAAAGAGAGAACTTTTTTCATTAAAATAGAGAGTTAAATGCAAACATGTCAAGTAATTGGCTACTCTTACTAAAATTAAGTAATTATTGGAATGCAATTAGAGAGCCATGTTCTTGAGGATTGGTGTTAGCATTAGGAACCAAACCTACGGCCAGTTTACACTTAAAACACTGCAGCAGTGCCACTGTAGCATTTCAGTGAAGATGCTACTACACCAACAGGAGTTGTTCTCCTATTGACATAGCTACCACCTGTCATGGATGTAGATTAGCTATGTTGATGGAAGAAGTTCTCCCATTGACATACCCCCAGGTATTGATAGTGCTAGGCAGTTATAACTGCATTGCTTGGGGTATGGATTTTTCACATCTCTGAGTGACGTAGTTATACTGATATACTTATATAGCTTAGACGTGGCCCTAATAACTGACTGCTAAAGTCCTCTTTTGGCCAGACTGAAATTATGGAGTTCTTAGAGCAATTTGATGAACCAGGCTGAAAGGAAGCCTCTTAGCTCTTACTTAAAACTCCTGTGGGGAAGGGCTTTTTCTTCTGTTCACTGACTTTTCACTGGGCTGTGGAAAGGCTGGATATGTTAGCCATTCTTCTAGATCAATTGAAATGCTAGTCCATTACCCACATGTAACCCTATTAATGTGGCACACCTTTCAAAGTAATTTGTAATTTACACTTCTTACACTAACCTGTGATCATCCTAGTTCATGCCATAAAGTAATTGAGATTTTTGGCTACATCCATCAGTTTTGCAAATTCATACTATGTTTTTTGGGGATCCATTGTCACAAAACTAGAAAATCCTGAAGCTTTATAGACCTAAATAGGTTTGGAGAATGGCAGAAATATAATCTGATTGTAATTTAAGCACTGATCCTTTGTCTCCTTCCAGTGCTTATTTTTCCTCTCACTTCAAAGATGTACAGTATGGATTTTAGGTAGGTGTGGAAAGATTAGATTTTTACTGGTAAATGTTAGTAAACATTGACTTCACCATATACACAGACACTGATATAAAATATTTCCACTGATTGAAATGTATAGACAGGCAAAGTAAGAAATGCTGCTTAGTAGAGTTTGACTGAAGAATTTTGCTTTGTTTATTTTGACATGTAATGGCAATTTGTTTTAAGCATTAAATAAAGCTTTAACTTTTACGATCTCAATTTCTGCTCTCATTAAATAATTTTCAGACCCCCTCATAATTTCCCACAACTATGAACACTTACACTGATGAAAATCATGGAAAGCTAAAACCAAACATCAATATTCTCAATCTAAATTGTATAATATATACACACACAAAAAGTTCTGCCAAACCTAATCTTAGGGCTAAAATTAGTCTTCACATTTTTTTTTAATTTTGGAAATTTGCTTTCTGATGGCTGTAGATGACAGTATTCACAATTAATATAGGATTATAGTATCTCTTTTTGCCACTTAGAGTCAATATTACAACATTACTTGAATAAATGTTTCTCATGAATGTAATCCAATTGGAAGTTTGTCCCAACAAGCCCACTTCAAATTATTTAAAAATAAGGAACAGACAAAATGATTTGACAGAATGGATTGATGCACAATGCTGCAAAAGATCAAGTGATGATTGTTACATTATTACAATGAATCCTACAGCTTTATAGTATATTATATTACCTACATTCAAGATATAGCATTTCTAACACTTCAGGTGTGTTGGGGGGGGAGGGGTGGTTCCCACAGTTAACAAATTTTAGCTTGAAAACAATTTGAACCAACATGTCACCAGCTTTCATAAAAGACCTTACTCAATAAACTTTTATAGCACAATACAATGTTCATCCAATTGGTAATTCTTCTGTGTTTGGACCCCTGTTCTCCCTCGGGGGTGTCTGAGTGTCACAAAATGGACACCAGATGAATTGATATCAGTGTTAGTTTTCTTTTTCTCCCACGTTACAATTAATCTCAGCACTACAACATTTTTAGTATGTTTGAGTCATGTCCTTGTTTTGTTGTCTTTTGGATAAGTTTTAGTAAGTTTTTGTAACACTAATTCTCTGAGAGGCTTTTTAAACAAAAACAACCAACCCAACAACAAATCTCCTTACTTAGTATACCTGGATTTCATGGCCACTTTCTCCCTATAGGGAAACATTCAGTATGGCATCTTTTCTCAGCTTGTGCACTCTAAAGTATTAATAATCATTCTTGCCCAGCTTTGATGGCACAGTGTGTTAATCCCTCTGTCATCATAAGGATATGTGAAATATCTTGGCCAGTTTTAATACAGTACTGTAATGTTTAGTATCCTTGAGGGTCACACCTGTAAGATCCTTATATCTTTGAGACTACAGTTAACTTTGTCTGTTTTGCGCTGTTCTGAGACAGAAGAAACCTGGTTTTATGTATAAATACATTTATACAAAAAATAAAATATCCTAGAGTTTTATTGAATTGGACACTTACTAGTATTTGCACTACTATTTTAAAATACAAGATGTTTTAAATTCTTTTTTTGGAGGGGGGGAAAGAGTAGCAATACAGGCCTCAATTCTGCAATGAGCTCTGTGCTGGTAGACCCTCTGAATCTGCCCAGAGGCCCCTGTGTCTTCAGTCAGGCCTGAGTAGGTTCAGAGATCTTCCTGTGTAGAGCACATTCCTGAACTGGGGCTATAGAATGCAGCAGCAGTGTCACACAGATCAGCATTTTGTGTGTGTGTGTGGATATAAATGGTGCTACAGGCTTGCGTGTCTATGGGCACGCACAGTAAGCTATACTCATGACAAATTTGGGTAAGGTGGAAAAATTAGATGGATCACTATTTGTATGGCTAAATGTAGAGTGTTTGGTATACTTGAAACCATCAAACTATGAACTTGGAAAAACATCTGTTGCCAAATAGATGGTAAGTAGTCGTCTTATGCCATCCACATTTTGCTACTTTTCTACTTTCAGTAACTCAGATTGCCAAAATCAGTGGAGTATCCAAATTATGCATTTTATACCAATAGCAAAAATTCTAACATACAGTATTCTGATTCCATGTTTATAAGTTGTATTTCTAATATTTTAACTTACTGTACTATTTTCTTTCCATGAGTAATCTAGTGAATGTGTTTACTGTCTAAAATTTTAGCAAAACAGCAAATTTGAAGAATATTCAGTGAAAACAAATTTTAAATGTACTTTCCTCAAGAATTCACATGGGACTCCTGATTGTAAGAGTCAGATTCATCCAATCAGGGAAAACAAATGTAGCATGGAACTTAGTGAGCAATCATATAGCTTGAATTTTGAATACTTACTATTGACAATGAACTGCTTACAAAGAAGCTACAAACCAAGAACTATTTACAGAAATTATTCAGTAAATAAGCTTGTTGGGTTAGTCTTGGAAGTTAAGACAGTGGTTGCCTACTCACAGGCACTTTGCAGACAAGAAAATCTGTATGCTGTATCTGAGAAATTTGGTGAGTTTAACCTAATTTTACTTTTGTTTTAAATAATTCTGAGGTAAAACAAAATTCAAATAAAACAAGACAAGTTATTTTTGTCTGTTTTTTTTGGTTGCAAGCAACTAAATTAAGTTGTATTAAATGTGAGAGCATTTGAACAATCCTTATGCAAGTATAGTTCTACAATACCCCTACTTAGTTCAAACTAGCTGCAGCTGAACACATTAGCTTTCCCTTTTCTGTAATGTTTTATCTGCAGTGATAAACTGTACCAATTCATCCACTCTTCCTCTGTTATCTCTGAATCTTTTGTCCTCTTGCCACACACACAACTCTGTGCTGTATTCCATTTCTGCACAAGGGAGAGGAAAGATACTTACAAATAATTATGTTGGTCCATTCCACTACTGTCGCTAAAAGTTTCAGAAAAAGAAGTTTAGTTGAAGTTACTTGGGATGTAACTGGACAGTACCTGTGATATATTGCAGTAACCCTCAGGAAATAAGTAGGTATATAGGGGGTCGTATAAATGTCAAACCATTATAATTTATCACTAAATGGTGTCAAATTTGCTACATCAAGAAAAGGCATTGAGGTACCTAATTTGTCTAAGCATGTAACCTGTGTTCCTTACTGTAGTATGTGAGAGCCTCATGTATCTGTCTTAGTTGAAAGATTAGCTGATTCCTTTTTAAAATAGCTGCATTTGTTATGACAGTTTTCAGCTGCACAGTGAAAGTTCTCCTATGTCCATACTTTATCCTCATGACTCAACTGTCCTTTCACAGAACTTCAGCCTTGATGTAAATTTGTTTCCATTTGTGAGATGCTTTCATCATAGTCAATTAATATAAGAACAACATTCAGAGAATTCATAGAAACTATACATAGCACACTTTTGGATTAAATATTTAAAATGTAATATTCCATACATGGATGTGAACATTTTAGTGTTTTTATTGTTACAGACATAACAAATACAGACTTACCAAAGTAAATGCATATTTTAATGTACATAATCTGTACTTTTCATAACACAGATATTAAATCACTTTTAGTTTAGTGTTTTGTACTTGATAGATTCTCCAAATTTCGCAATGAAACTATTCAGTTAATTGTGCACTAATCACAGGTTTTTCCTACTTCCATGCATGATTCTATATGTCTCTAAATGACATCCTTTCTATGACTGGACTCAACCCAAAAGTGAACACACTAATTATACAAGCAATAAAATGAAGAGGAAGAAAAGAACATACATTATATAAAAAGCAGGAAAGAATCCAAGCTACTCATCCTCCTTTACCTCTCAAATTCCCTCTTCAATGTTATCCACTTTCTTTTTGGATTGCCTTTTTTATTTTATAATCCAATAATCTTTTTAAATGTGGATTCAGAATGTGACATTTCACACACAAACTCAGTGATCCCTTCAGATACTGGCCTTTAAATATACCCTGAAAAGTATGTGTGTGGGGCGGGGAGGGGATGTTTCAAATAAGACAGTTGTGGTGGTATAAATTTACTTGTCAGTTGAGTAAATTAGATAGGGTGTCAGTGAGAGATAATAAAGTGAGTTTTACTTTTTTTCTAACTTCCAACACTGCAAACGGAAAACCATGCCTGTTCTTTATGGCTAGTACATCACCACAAGTAAGATACACTCAATTTAGGGTCATCAGATAGCAAGTGTGAAAAATCAGGACCTTTTTTTTGGGGGGGAGGAGAAGGGAAGTGGTATTTAAAATAGAAGTGCACATAGTCCTACCTTGTACTGTATATCAGACAGCTCTCAATTTCAACACCAGCACTCTCGTACTTCTTGGATGGCTTGGCCATTTATATAACGTTCTTTCTGCAGATTTACGTAAGTGTAGAAATCCTTGCAGCTCATGTTTAAATTCATTTTTACTTGTAGCTTGAACCTCATCTCCTCAATATTGCTTCGATTCTTCAGGTGAGTCCACATACCTTTTCATAACTGAAAATACACATTCTCTATATAAGCATTGAAGACTGGTATACTGATCAGAAATGAAACCAGCTTTTACATATTAGGAAGATTAGCACTCTTCTCTTACTACTGACCGCCTGATCCCAGAGTTCCCCACATCTTCACCCTGCCCCCCCCCCCCCGGCTCGAAGTTCTTGATAGTTTTTCAGTCCACGATACTCTGGAGATTTGTTGTTGCTACAGCTGCAGACAGATCCCTGAACTCCAACTCCTTCTCTCCTGATATTAAAGCACTGAATGTTGTACAAATAGCTGCTAGTGGAAAAGTCAAAACCATTTCTCCAGATATCCAAGAGAAACATCATAAAATTTGGTAGTTTTTGTGAAGGGCTTCCGTAGATACAGGTGTTATTCCAATGAACACATTCATTACTTTAGTGCTGAAGAATTAGTAATTTTTTGTTCTCGCTGTAGCTTCATGGAGACTGTTCATCATGGCATACACTTCTTCACATGCAGTGACACTAGCATTTTCCAGGAAGAGCACAGTATCACTGAACACTTGAAGTTCACCTCTATGTTCTACAGAATGTACTTAGACACTGCTGCTTTCATGAAGTACTATGCTGTGCTCATGCTAGTAAACAGAGGCCATAAACTCCATGGGCATCTCACTTCCTAGAGATACAAAGTAGCTCTTGACAGCTTCCTAAGTGTTAATCTGTTGACAGCTGGGAAAAGACTCAACCAACATGTTGGGACATGACATCCACAAAATCAAAATCCTTTAGTGTGGCCACTCTTAGTAGAACTGCTGAAGTGATTAAATGTCTTAATCACCAGTGACTCAATATCCACTATTAGAGCGTTACTTCCAAGTTTCACTGCATTGTGCATGATGTAATCTAGGCAGTTGGCAGGTAAAATATTTTCATTCTCCTTTTTCAGGTTGTGGTATACAGATGTCCGCGTGCAGTAATTAACATTTGCATTCTCAGTGCAAAAGGAAGAGACTTTTAAGTCTAGTTTGTGAGTTGCGAGTCTTTGAAGGACATGTTGGTTATTGATGCTGCAGTCTCCCCACTTACTCCATAAAAGTCTAATAATTTTATCTTATAGTCCTAGTTCAGGTGTCCAGTACCTCAGGGAAAAAGAGGTATTTACATTACCTTTTGAGTTTGTGGCTACTGAGAAGTAGGGTCCTTCTTGAGTGAGAAGAATATCCACCAACTCCACTGAGAGCAGTGATAGTAGATTTTTAATCATGGCTTTGGCTTTTGCACAGCCACAACTAAATTTTTTTCATAATCATTGAATCTGGGTACAATGTAGGTACAATCACAGGATGAATAGGACTGTTGGTGCATTACTGTGTGATACACTTGGGTAAGCACTGCAACTACAAAATGGGTATCCAACATTTCACTGGGCTTGCTGAAGAACTTTGAGACAAGGGTATTCTTTTTTGCAATTTGGCAGATTTGCACATGTTGTTTCCCACTGGTATGATGCTTCACATCTGACTCACCATCATGATTGATGCTGAAATTTTTTACAGTTTACAAAATGCCTTTGTAACAATATGATTGACTAATAGAGTTGTAAGGGTTTTTTTGCCACTCCATTTTGGTACTGGCACTGTCTTTTTAGCTTTTTTAGTGACTGTTCATCAGCAACACTAGCCGCCATGACAATTTGTGATGAAGTCTTCACCAGTAAAACTGTGTGGAAGCACATGTATTCACACATGCACTAAAAGACATGGTACATCCTGCATCATATGACTGAGTTTAACATGATTTGGATTGCAAATGCCACGGTAATGCAAACAACATGCCCAAAACAAATATGGTGGTGTTTTACAGTGCAGCAGCACCACATAAAGAATTTCCCAACAAGAAAGTCAAAACTTCCCATCTGACACTCTGTTTTTCAACATTATCTGTAACAATTGGGACAAATGACATCCCAACAGTACCTTGTTCAGGACTTGGGATAAAGCTCCTCATGTGATCTTGATATTATCTGGATGTCTGATCACCCTAATTCAAGTGCTGGAACTTAGTTCACAATAGGCTCTGACTTTTTGGGACCTGTGTTTTGATTAGGCAAGCTAATGTTGTAACACTAGATCAGTTACTAGAGGAGATGATAAATGTTTTCAAGAGAGCACTAAAACAAGTAGTTGTTAGGCCTATACAAAAAAAAAATTACAGATGCTGATTGTCTTGCCACTAACTGTAATATTCTGGGAGAAGAGGATCCTCTGGCTGCCCAGTTAATTCAGACTATGGAACCTCACTCTAAACCTTTAGTTCATGTGGAATGCAAACTGGTAAAGTAATTCCCTTCTCTTGGGTACTTCCTGTGGCTTGTGAACACTCAACTGTGCAGAGATTTTTCTTGTCTTATTCACTCAGCTTGTTTCTCAGCACTAGCAGTCAAATTCAAATTATTGCATCTACACAAAATATTGAGAGAAGAAACTTGAACAAAAAAAACCCCAACCTTTTAAACATTATCTCGTCTGGTCACTGTTGTGAAAAGCCACACTAGGGAAGTTAAATATCAAAGGTAAAGATGATAGTCTTAAATATCCATTGCACATTATGTTCTGCCTTTCTCAGCAGAGGGCTCACAAACTTTGACCATCTTATCTTCATGCCTAATAGGCTAACACAGTGTCTTAGTTTCAGAATGCCAGTGAATTTTGCTAAACATGAATTAGTCTGTCCTTCCACTCTCCCTCATTTTGAATATGTTTATATCACCTTTGAGCGGAGGTGTTAAAATTCCTTGTTATGGCCTCTCTTCAGCAAGGTACTTAAACACATGCCTAATTTAAAGCACATGAATAGTCCTGTTTGAAGTCCTTGAGATTGAGTTTAAAATTAGTCATGTTCTTTAGTATCTTGCTCAATTGGGGCTTAAGACATCACTCCAATATAGCTATAACCCACTCTTCCAGATGTATCTGTTTTACAACCTATTTAATTGAGTTCAGCCTTTTAATTGCCTTTTGCTTGGAACTATTTGGTCATTTCAAAGGTATTTCTTAATCTGAAGTTATGTAACTTTGTGAGGCAGGTGAGAGGCACTTGGATAAATGCCTTTTGAGTTAGTCAGTTCTTTTAGCTTCCTACTGGGCTCTCGCCAAGGTATTATTCTTTTAACAGAAAACTCTGCAATGTCTTTGTCACTTAGCAAAGAAAAAATTATATGTCAAATGAAATTTATTAATATAGAGGTATTTGTCTCAAATCTTAGTGTTGTCTTTACAGTAAGCTTTTGAAAATTCGATTTGATTTTATTGGCATGGAAATTATAAGGGTGGTTCTCGGTATCTATAATATATTTTGTGTCTTGGCATTCAGTTTTCCAATGAACCTTGTCACAGTTCTAGGCAGCTGCATCTGTATATTTTTCCTCAGTGCTCCAGCCAGTGCACTCCCTCTCAGGCTTCCACCTTCCAGCCATTTCCTCTCTTGGGTGGAAACCTGAATCTCACTCCCTGCTGACCAGGATAGGTCCAAAACAGTTTTCTGCCTTCATTATGTTACTCCCAGCAAAGACTGTTTGCCTAGCCAGACCTGCTTGTTTTCTTTTCAGAGACTGATAACTGAGTGATTGTACAGATGTTACCACCCAATTCCCCCTAAGCAAGCATACTTTATTCTGAAGGTAAAAAGCATTACAGAGAAAGCATATAAAAGAATTTACATGCATGCTAATAAGCTTATCAGAGTTAATCCCGATTCTGACATGGTCTCTGACAAGAAGCAGTCTCTCTGTATCGCACCCTAGGGGTTTCCTTGTGATTATGAGTTCTTCATAGATTCAGTTGAGAACAAGCACACCCATGACAAGCTTAGTCTACCTCTTCATACAGATTAGGGCTCTTTGATCTAGCATTTGTAGAAGCAGGTAATTACAGACAATGGGCCTCTCTCTCCCAAGACTTATCTTCGAAGGATTGGATCACAGGGAAGAATTTACATTATACTCCCTTCAAGGTACTGCCTAGGAAATCCACTTTGCACACACATCGTTCCAAAAAGACCTTTGAACTTCTTCATACCTTCCACAGACTGCATTAATGTCTTCCTGCTAAAGAGGTTCAATGCAATCTCACAATAGTACATAAATATATTAGTATTTCTAATACAATGTACCCCACAGGTATTAACCCTAATTCAAAAGTGTTTAATTTAATTCAATGGATTTCATTGACAATATCCTGAACATGAAACATTTTTTAGAGGGTTATAAGTCCATAATAAGTGTCTTCTGGATTGAAACTTAGCATTCTAGGCGTGACCTGTGTTATTTGTGGGTTTTTTATGTTTAACTTTTTTTCCCATGAAGTGTAGCTTTATCTAAGAGAACATCAAATTTGTGAGACACAATGCACTACCACTTACTTTACCTCGTGTAAGCCATTTGAAATGCCAATACATCAGTAAATGCAGGTATTTCAAACAACACACTTCCTACTTGTTTCTGGAGCTGCAGCAGTGAAGCTAAACAAAAATATTGATCTTTGGAGGGAGTGAGAATTCTTGTATTTGTTCTATTCCAGGTGGTGGTGGTATGTTTCCATAAAATGGATATACTACTTGTCTTATAGGCATTATATGGCTTTATTCATGTTTGTAAAGAGCTTTACATTTTTCTGCTAGAATTCACTATATAAATGCTAAGTGTGGGATGGGGAACGATGAGTTTTTCAAGAGTAAGCTTTCCAAAAGGGCCAAGTACAACTGCAGTCTCTGTGAGAAAGGGTCACAGACTTCTTCCTCCTTAGTAACCTGATGGTGCAAATCACCATGTTTCTTCAGTCTTCCTACCATGTTGGCCTGTGGAGCTGGCTTGCCATGGAATGGAGGGCAACAAATGAACTCACCCTGAATGCTGGGATAACTATTGGTAGAAATGGGCTTCTTGGGACACACTAGAGGGCTTGTATCTCATGAGGCCATGCTCTTCAACACTGCCTCTTACTCAGAGTTCCACCTTAATTGTACAATTGAACCTTGAGTTTGAAGGGCTAAGTGGGTAAAGGGTCTTTGCCCTGCTGATGCACCAAATTCCTGCACCAAATTTCCATAAATAATAAGATTGGGGGTAATGTGCTATGTTTGGAGGGGATAGCTTTGGTAAGGGGATTGAAAGTTGGGATCTCTAAAGGGTAGGGTTATGGCTGTCATCTGTATAACAGAACATAGTACTTGTGATCGCAGTAAGTTTATGTGGTTGGATGGGTAGAGGCAGCTTAGTTCCCTTCTCCCCCCCCCCCCCCGCTTTTGTAGTTTTGTATCTAGTATAGTTGAAGGGGTGTGTGCGTGTATGGCAACTTTAAATGTGTCTCAAATGAGCTGTCTGTATATTATACAAAAAAGATGATGTAAGAATATTAAGCATGCAAAGTTCAGCAATCAGTTACTTACTGTCTTTAAGACTGTGTCTTATGCATATGCATGAGAGGGCCAAATAAATGCTGTATAGACAACCTTGATTCTGGCATTTCCTAGCTTCTAAGAGCTTGTCTTGATAACTTTCATGTTATTTTTAAACTATCTTAACATCATTTCCAAAGTTTTTAAAAATGCAAGGTGAACCAAACAGAGATTCTGCAGGTGGAACCAGATGAACTCCCAGATTGGGTTGTGACTCATGTAACGCTCATGGTACATGTACCACTGTTTCAGGAGCCTTACTCTAGAGGTTACAGATTATTTGGCTTCTGTCACCATGCAATCTTCGACCAACCTGACTGCCCCACCCCCAGCCTCTTCCCTTCTGTCCATATACCACTCTGTTCCATCCCATTTGTGTTCTCTTCTAACCCTATCATTTCCACTTGTGTCATCTCCTTGGGTGGTATTGCCTCTGTCAGTCAGGCAGCTTCCTCCTTCCTTCACATAGTCTGCTGTCAGTTCCAGTGCCACAAAATCCTAATCAGAATGGAATATAATTACAGCAAAAGTCCTACTTGGCCCTTATAATGCTGGGTTGCAGAATGGATAGAACTTTTAGAGAATTTAGTTGTCTGCTTCTATCAACCCTCTGCTGAGCATATGCAATTGGCAGTTTTCAGAGGCTTAAAACTCAGATAAACTTGAGTATGTACATACGTTTGTCTCTGATTTCAGACTGCCCCCTACCAAATTCCCTCTCCCTGCTCAAAAACATGCAGGCACTAGAGCTTTTCAATGAAATGGTTGTAAGTCTATTTTAATATGGTCTTTCCCTTAACATTTTCTTGAAAATGGTTAAAACATTTTTACTGAACTTTTCCACACAAAATAAAAATTGATTGACCTGAGGCAGACACCTCAGATGGAAAACTTCAGCCTAAATGGTTCAAGTGATAAGTACAGCTCTTGATTTTTGATTGTAATTGATAAACAGGGATAAAACACACCCAATACCTTGTGCTCCCCCCACCCCAAAAAAGACACCATTTTCTCCCTCTCTACTTTTTTATCTAATAAACCCCAGATACAGAGCAGTAATGCAACTAAAGAGGATGTGATTTCTAAAACATACGAGCATGTTGCATGTTAATTTGTCTGTGTAGACCCTGTTGGTGTGCACTAAAAGTTCTCTAGTGATTTTAGTATAGTGCTGTTTGAAACAGTACTATGTTAAGGCACACTGTGGAATATTAGAATACTCATTACAGTGTATCAAAGACAACAACAAAAACCGTTTTTGGACATGTGCGTAAAATTCAACAATTGCTTAACAAAAAATCTGCCCAATGAAATTAATAAACCTTTAAAAGCACAGACCCTAGTATATGCAACTGAAAACAGGATCTTATAATGGGAAGATTTAGGTAAACTTAACTCTAAGGGGCTGGTCTATACTGGGGGGGAAATCGATCTAAGATACGCAACTTCAGCTACGTGAATAGTGTAGCTGAAATCGAAGTATCTTAGATCGAATTACCTACTGTACTCACGGTGCGGGATCGACATCCGCGGCTCCCCCTGTCAACTCCGCTACCGCCGTTCACATTGGTGGAGTTCCGGAGTCGATAGAAGCTTGTTCGGCGATCAATATATCGCGTCTAGATGAGACGTGATATATCGATCCCCGAGAACTCGATTGCTACCCGCCGATACGGCGGGTAGTGAAGACGTAGCCTAGATGTCATACACCCAACTCTGCCTGTAATATTGAGTTTACATGCATGCATGCAAAATGTGTGTGTAAATCAATACACGTGAAACTAAGGCCTTGTCTACACTTGCAGCATTCTGTAGGGTATGTGTCACTACTTTGTTGCCCACTGTCAGAACCTTTCACTAGGCTGAGGAAAGCTCCAGTAGCGAAGAGGCAGTTGGAAAGGCTCCAGCAGCAGGACATGTTGCTAAAATTAGCAGTGTAAATGTGGGAGGCACAGCTTGGCCATGTACATGCTCGAGAGTTCTGGCACATTTCTACTCTACTTGCCTAAGTAGTGCCTCACTATCTGCGCTGCTGTCTATACTCAGGCTAGCTGGGTGTGCAGTGTCTGTACTGTACATACTGCCATAAGTGCAGATATTTCTACAGTCATAAGCAAAATTAAAATGCTCTAAATGGATCTGAAATTTAAAATTTTATATATATATTTTATCACCATGGTGTAATGGACTTTGTGATCACCTATTTGCTAATGTTTTCCAGCAGATAACATTCTTATTTATGGTAACTTTCTTCTTATTACATAAACAGGATCATTCCTTTTTTTTTTTTTTTTTTTTTTTTTTTTTTTTTTTTTTTTTTTGAGAAGTAAACAGATGGAATACTTTTTTTTAAAAACAGAAAATGTTTTCAAGCCCAGTTCAGTTACTAGCTTACCTTTAAAAATAGTGAATTTCCTCTTTAATATGGCATTTCCCATTCAATACAGCAAGCGTGTTTGTGTACTCTGCAGCTTTCTTTATTTGTGAAGAACTCAGCAGAGGGGGAAAAAAACTGCAGAAAATATCATAAGCTAGCCACACACAAAACCAAAGCATTTTTGTTCTATAAATGAGTTGGTGGGGGGACATTAATGAATTAGTTTCACAGCTTTTTGCACAATTATTTTATCAACAGCATGAGGTTTTAAATATATCTATTGACTGCATTGGTTTGATAGCAATATTTTAAATTCCTTTTGTTCTGTAGTGTAAGTAGTAAAAAATAACCTTAAAACCCCTCATGTTAAGTGACTTCCTACATTTACAGTAGCTGATATGCTTCATTAAGACACATTTGATGTTTAATGCCCCCATTTTACATTACTGACTCAAACCTAGTGCTTTAAAATGCTTTGAGTTTTTAGACCTCTCTCTGTATAATTTCGGGCTGTTCACTGAAGACAAGTGGAGTGATATTGCCCCCAACAGGGAAATCAAAGAACGCAATTCCACTCTATGCATTCATCTAAAAACCAATGCATTGTGCTGATTTCAGAGAATGTACAGTGGCAGAAAGCAATTTTTCAGGACTCTATGGAAGAAATTTATCAACAATTTAACTACAGTCAGTCATTAAAATATCAAACTACTTGTTGGCTAAATCTTGTTAAAATTTAAAATGTTTAAAAAATAGGTGCAACTGGGTCACTTAAATTGAAATACCAACAAGAGTTTGTTACTTTGCAGTCTAAAACATGTGCTCTTTTAACATCAATCGAATAGATTTTTTTTTAAAGACCCAGCTCCTTTCTTTATTTTTCCATATATAAGAATACTACCATGTATGTTCAAGGCTGGGGTCATTTCTAGAGGAATTTAAAAAAAATTCTTAATATTAGAGTTAAGGAGGGGAAAACCTGTCAGATTTTACAATTAAATTTTATATTAAAAATGACTGTGGAATATAATTTAGTAAAGTACTGTGGAGATATCGCAATTATTTTTCGATTTTACAATTGCTTAATATAAACTAATTTGTTTTGTTCAAATTTTGATCTATTCATTTTATTGCATAATAAATAGTGGTATTTTATGTAGACTGTACTGTGATATTGCTACAAGCGATAATTTTAAAATAACTGGTAATCATGTAATGCATCAGTCTTTTTTGATACATTTTGCAACAGAAATGCTATTTTGCAGAATTTTAGTTTATTCTTCCTTTAAAAAAAATTCTTAATGTCTACATAGAGAATTCTGAGTATCTCAACGGTTGCAGTGGGGCACAATTTATATTGGTTGACATTTAATAGATACTTTCTTCTGTAATAACATTTTATAAGTGAAGACATCTGTGAGGGAAAACATAAGTACGGCTATACTGGGTCAGACCAAAGGTCCATCTAGCCCAGGATCCTGTCTTCCAACAGTAGCCAGTGCCAGGTGCGCCCCAGAGAGAATTGACAGAACAGGTAATCATCAAATGATCCATCCCTGTTGCCCCGTTCCCAGCTTCTGGCAAACAGAGACTAGGGACACCATCTCCGGCCATCCTGGCTAATAGCTAATGAACCTATCCTCCATGAATGTATCTAGTTTCTTTTTTGAACACTTTTTTGAAAAGAAGTTAAGTTCTCTTCATAAACTTGTAATTTTTATGAGAATTTGTATTTGCTCTAATGTGAGCCAAACATAAATAAACTAATATTACCCATATATTAAAAGTACCCTAAAGTAATTGAAAGTAAATATGAAAATGGCATTACAATATACAGAATTTAAAATACATGGCTAGATTCATTAAAGCTTTGTGGGTTTTTTGCCTTCTCTGTGCTCAGTTTGTGGTAAATGTGTGGGTTTTGTTGTTTTTTTGTGTGTGTTTGTTTGTTTTTAAAGCCTCTGAGTTTCAGTGCCTTTTGTTATGAGTAGAAGGAAACGACAATGTGTATTGTGACAGGGTCAGGCCAGATGGCTACAAGAGAGTGCTTGAAGGTAGATACATTAGCTCCAGGTTAAGCAGGTCTCTTTTCCCTGGTTAAGATAACAGGGACTATTCCAGACCACTCAAGAACTTTCTAGAACTAATTAAGGCAGGCAGGCTAATTAGGACACGTGTAGCCAATTGGGAAGTTACTAGAATTAATTAAGGCTAATCAGGGCACCTGATTTAAAAAGGATCTCACTGCAGTTGGTGAGGTGTGCATAAGGAGCTGGAGTGAGAGGACATGCTGCTGGAGGACTGAGGAGTACAAGCATTAACAGACATCAGGAGGAAGGTCCTGTGGTGAGGACAAAGAAGGTGCTGGGAGGAGGCCATGGGGAAGTAGCCCAGGGAATTGTAGCTGTTCCAGAAGGCACTCTAGACAGCTGCAGTTCACTGGGCCCTGGGCTGGAACCCGGCGTAGAGGGTGGGCCCAGGTTCCCCCTAAAACCTCCCAACTCTTGATCCAACATAGGAAGATCTCTGAGGCTAGCAAAATCCGCCAATAAGTACAGGACCCACCAAGGTAGAGGAGGAACTTTATCACAGTATGTATGTGGTGTGTCTATTTCAGATACATGAAACATAAGCACATACCATTCCTTTAGTGTAGTTGCTAATGACTTCTTATTGTGTGTCAATTCACTTTTTTCATCAAACCACCATGAAAAATCCAAACAGTGCTGAAAGATGACATACATTTTGGATTCTGCCATTTAAGTGAGATTTCTTCAAAATAAAGGTTAAAAACTCTTAGTGGGGGGAGAGGAAACTCGGAGGTTGCTGCAAAAGAGAGAGTGGATCAGCATGGCAACATTGACTCATCCCAGGGACTGGAAGGGAGTTCAGAAAGGGCCAGCCTGGCTGAAGAAGCCTCTTTTCTCCACACGAGGAGGAGCAGACTTGCTCTCTCTCTCCTTGAGATAGCAAAATACCAGGTTCTGTCAGGATCTGATGTGGACATCACACTAGTTGCTCCTTTCTAGCAGGGATTTGAAAGGAATTTCCCCTCACCAGCAGAGTGGCTTAGGTGGAGTGGGGTTTTTCACCTTCCCCCCCAGGGCTTTGGAGCAGAGCCCGGATCTGGAGTGCGGAGCAGCTCCAGAGCAGTGGAGCTGCAGGTTTTTGCCTGGAGCTGGGGCAGAGCTGGAGCACAGCTCCAAAGCCCTGTTCCTCACAGCGAGTTGGGGTGGGGGCTCTGTTAAAGTGAGTAGAGAAGATTGTTAGGTTATGATGTAAGTGTGGGGTGGATGTTCAGTGCAGGTACTTCATAGAGAAAGGACACAGTGACCGGATAAATGGCTTGGTAAAGGACTTAAAAAAGAGGTGTTAGTTAAAGAAACAGAAATGGGAGAGTGGGGTAATTTGGGGCTCCTATGACAGGTGTTGCAGGGAGCCAACCGCCCTTTTTTATAGCCCAAGCTCTGGTTTGGCTCATGGACCTAGATGAAAAAAAAAAAGAAGGGAGCTGGCAGAAGCCCCTGAGTAGGTATTGAATGATCATGGAGTAACTTGCACTACCTTTTATCTGCTAGGTAGTATCAGACATATCATATGTCCCCTGTCCTCCTTTCAGTATAGCCGGACAATTCTGCTGCACTATAAATAGTCTCCCAATAAATGTTTTACATGTAATATTCTAATATAATAATGGCGGTACTTGGATAAGGCAATACCACTTAGCATGAGTAAAAGTTGTGGAATTTGGATCTCTGTCAAGAAGAGGGCACATGACCCTTTTTAACTGAGATATTTTTGTTGATGTGGTGTTTTCTTGATAACCCACTCAAAAACTTACTGTTGACCTGCAGTGACTTAAATATTTACAAAATATGCAAAATATTTCATGACAAATCAGTAGGGCCCTGATTGAAAGCCCATTAAAGTCAATGAGAGTCTTTCCATTGACTTCAAGAAGCTTTGATTCAAGCTTTAACTGAATCATAACCAAATTACAGTCTTCATTTATACCTATATATTTTGTAGTGTTTGTAATGTAATTCTTTTAAGCACTTGATTTTAGATTGACTGTTAATAATAGGTGTTGGTCAACACTTACCACTATCAGACACTGTTTTCAGTTGCTTATAACTTTGTCAGACTTGAATGGTTTGGGCTGAAATTTTCCATGCTGGATTTCTGCCCCTGATTGAATAGTTTAGAATATTCCAGCCAGATCAGTTCACCCATTTCTGAGAATAAGGCTCAGGAAAAAATATTTTTTGCCCATATTAAAACCAACAAAGAAACTGGCAATTATCATCCCCATGATTTGGAACAGGGGGCTTGAAATTTGGCACGGGGTTGGCCTTTGTGTCAGGAATGTATTTTTTTTCCCCATCCTTGTGAAGGTCTGCCCACAGTCTTATAGGTGGGGCCTTCCTAGTACTTTCCAGAGGGCTCAGCTAGGGAAGGGAGTTAAGGCCTAGTTGAGCCCAGGAGAAAGTCATAAAACTATATTTATTTGTTTGAAATTTCTGATTGGACATTGTCCCTGTCTGCAGGTATATGGGATCTTGGGGAGCAATTACCACACAGCTGGGGTTCCAATTAATTTTTTTATTAAAGGAAAAAAAGAAGTGGTGGGAATTTAATAATGAAATACGATGGGATGGGGTGTATAGGGTGTTTACAATAGACAACGATGGGGGGAGGTTCTTATTGAACAGTGTAGGGAGTTCTAATAGTGGGGTACAGCAAGTGGGGTTCAGCACAATGGGATACAGTACAGTCAATAAGCAACTCTAGACACAGTGTGGAAATGCAAAGCGTACCCAAAGGAAATGCAAAATAAAATGGTAGCTTCTATATGAGTTAATAGCTAGATACACAATGTAACACAGTGGCATCAATGTAAATACGAAGTATATCAGAAAAGTGGAGGCAATCAATGGGGTGTTATCATTACAAGTAAAATGTGAGTTACAGTACAACAATACAATATCAATATAAAGGCTGGGTCAAGAAACAGGGGGGGGGAGTGAGTGATTAGTGGTATGCAGACGAGCGGCTGGAAGCAGCGAGAGACTCTGAAGCCCTGCAGGGTAAGGACAACGGAGCAGTGTGATGGTGATCTTCGGTAGGGGAGGGGCAGCAGAGAAGTGTAAAGAAGGGCTAGAGAGAGGTTTAAGCTACAAGCGGACACCAAACACAAAGGTAAAAAAAACAGCAAAGGGTTTGGGAAGTTTCACAGGGGGAGAAGCAGCAAGGGGTTTGGGAAGTTCGGAGGGTGATGCAGACGCGGGGGGGGGAAGCAGCAAGGAGTTGGGAAGTTCAGAGGGAGTGCAGATGCGGGGGAAAAGCAGCAAAGGGTTAGGGAAGTTATACAGGGGGAGAAGCAGCAAGGGGTTATAACGGAGACACGGAGGAGCACACAGAGGGGGAGATTGGAGCGGGGGAAAAACAGACACGGGAAAGTTCAGGGAGAGATCGGGACAGCAGGAAGGCGAATTTAAGCAGCAAAAGACCTTATCTATCTTAACCAACGACTAGGCAAAACAACACATATCACAATTCTAAGCAAAGCTATAACAAGCAACTATAGGGAGCAACAAAACAGTAAACTATAACAAGGCAGTTGAAACTTACAAGCTCTACAATCTTAACAAACTATGACTTATTAAACTAAAAAAAACAAGACCTATGGTGCACCTTATGCTATGGGGAGGTTACAGAGGGCAGAGTGGTATGTGTCCAGGACCCAGCTCCCAAGGAAGCCAAGGGATGGTGGCTACAGCGGTGGATACAGTTGAAAGCAGAGAGCCCCAAGGCAAAGCCCACAGGAGCAGAGCTTAGCAGCGGCACAAACTTATTTTTAGCGGCAAAGCGCCCTGGAGTTTGAGAGGTTTTAAGACACAGACCAAGGTTTAGCTTGAGTCTGTGTGCTGGGGAAACAGAGCCAGCAGCTAAAATAATAAAATAAAAGTATAGAAAGTTTTACAGAGGGATTCTTACCAGTCCCCAAGGCAGCAGCAAAGGCAGAAGCAGCAGCAACATCAGAAGAGGCAAGGAGGGCTCGGTACAGTCTCAATAATCAGGAGATCTCTCAGGTAGCAATTCGTTCTTCATGGGGGGAGGGGCGTTCAAAAACGGGGGTACACTCAAAAATAAAACGAGAGCGGAGAAAGGACCCCCCAGAACCCCTGGCTGATCAGACCAGGCAGCAATGCAGGAACCTTTCTGAGGTGTGTTTCAAAAATGTCTGGTTTTAAAGGCAAACTTGGGCAGTTTCCTGCCAGTAATCCTGATAGGCTCCCTCTGTCACAGGGGAGGGGGCACAGGGAAAAAATTGAAGGTAAGCCCAGAGACATGCCTGGACATAGTCCTGTGCAATAGGTGACTCAAGAGCACATGAGGCCTATGACTCATGCCCAGGATCTTAAAAACACATTAGGTCTTGCAGCTCTGGACATTGCCTACCCTACACCAAGCCCAGACTCAACGAAGTGATAACAGGACTAACCCTTTGAACAGGGCAGTGGTCCCACTTAGCACGCAGCACAAGTGGCCATCCCTTTGAGAAGGGCAATGGCTCTTGTTAAACAACTTAAGGGGCTCTCCCTTTGAGAAGGGCAGTGGCCCTGGTAAACAACTTAATAGTCAGGGAAGGGCGGCCACAGGAGAACAGAAAACAAAATGGAGTCTGGGGACAGCTGTAAGAAACAAAATGGAATAGGGGATAGCTGTAACAGACAGACGTGCCCTGGAAGGGGGAAGACTTTTATTTGTCTGAGGAGAACTTTTATAGCTGTTCCTGGGGCTACCCAGCTCTGTAAGGTACCTCACTCCCACATGCTCTTAGTGAGAGGAAGCCTTATCTGTGCCTGCTTGGGGTCAGCTCCCCAACTCCATCACCCCATGGCAACAGAAACACTCCCCCCCCTTAGCCTATGAAGGCTCTGCTATTTGCAGGTTAGCAAGCACTCCCCCAAACACTACAACCCCCTCTGTTCAGCCACTGCTCCACTGGACACGCTCAGAATTCACAAATCTGCTACTACCACAGGTAGAGGCCACTTATAGCTTACCACTTATAGCTTATATCACCATTCCATTTAACACACAGCACTTATATGTTTATAGTGAAAATGAGTCTGTGTATTTAACATAGGATAGTAACAGGAAGTAGAAGAATTGGAAACATATGGTTGCTATGAAATAAAATCCATAATACACGTTCTAGAACCTAGATTATTTAACTAGATATTTTTGTCTTCTGGAGGAATGTTCCCACATAGTCCTTGCAATTATTTATAGCCAAGTTGGCTGTGATTTTATGCTCATGAGACAAGTCATTCTGTCAGCATGCCCCCTCTTTAGAAGATGCAGTGTCTTGTCTTGCATTACCTGATATTCCAGACTAATCCTTTGATATTTTTCATTAACAGGATACCCCCCCGATGATTTTCTTGTAGGTTTTCTGTCTTGTAGATTTTGCAGTCTTATGCCTAGTATCTGATTAGGCATCCATTTTAAGACAAACAATGCACAATATGCCATGACCAGACAGATAAGCATCTACTACCTCTTATGTGAAAAGAACCCCTCTGCAGTATGTTACCTACTGGTGACCTGCCTTAATATCCATATCTTAAGAACATAACTTTCAGTATAAATATGTATCTCAAATATTATTCATACATACATTTTGCAGCAACTATGATGACCAATGGCCTCTGGTTCTTGGTAAAGACCTCACATGCCACCCCTCAGTCAATTGCTATGCATATATCCAACTCAGGGGAGCCCTGTAAAACTCTGACCCCTTTGCAAGTTGGCATTGATGTCCTTGGGTCACGCCTACCTAATCTATACTACCAACAAAGAGGAAAATGGAAGTGTGGATATCCAGATGCTGGATCAGGATAAGGTAACCCTCCCACAATAGGAAGAAAGGCAAAATATATCATAAGAACTAGAGCTAGTAGATTGATTGTGCTGAAATATTAACTAATTAATAAACTATACTAATTAAACTTGGTTGGAAAATGCCCGTTTTCAAACTGGAAATACTTTGCAAAAACATTTTGAGTTTGAGAATTTTCATTGAATCTCAGGGAAACCTGCCTGTTTCCCTGCCAACTCATCTAGGGAGCTTGGGCTTCCAGAGTCTGCAGCTCTTGTGCATCCAGGTTCTCTGCCATGGATCTGGGAGCTCAAATCCCTAGCTCCTACCTCAGCGGTGTCTTCCTTGCAGTGTGCCCCAGAGCTGGGAGCTTGGCAGCCCTGGGTTGAGCAGGGGCTTCCAGGGCTGCATGCTTTCAGCTCTAGCAGCAGCAAGTCCGGAAGCCAGGGTTGAGCTGGAAGTTGAGGCTTGCAGCTGGTGGTTCCCCACCTCTTAGGGCAGCTGGTTCCTTGGGCTGCAGGAGCTGGACAGTTTGGGACTTAGGGGATATCCAGGCCATTCCACGTGAGTGATCAGGCTGTCCTGGAGAGGGTGGACACCAGGAGTGTCTGCAACGGCTGACGTGGTACGTAAAGTGTTGTTGTAGCTGTGTTGGTCCAAGGATATTAGCGAGACTAGGTGGGTGAGGTAATATCTGTTGTTAGACCAACTTCTGTTGGTGAGTGAGACAAGCTTTTAAGCTTACACAGAGCTCTTCAGATCACTATTCACGTCAGTTTCTCTGCTGACGAGGCTCAATAGCAGCAGTGCAACAAACCATTAAAGGCTTACTAAGCAGCTTCCAGGGATCTGGGGAACATATTTTGTTTGGGATGTCCATGTTTTGGTGTTTCCAAAATGAATTTGTTTGGACTCACTGGTTCATGGGAAATCTTAAAAAATGGTTTTGGTAAAATTGGTCTTTTATCAATATATAATTCCAAGAATGCAATAGAATTTATAAAAGCAGTTAGTTCATTCAGTCCTAGAAAGGCTATTTTCTCAGACTTTGGTGTATCAAAAATGGATCTACAGTAGGATTTCCAGAAATGCCTAAGTGTTTTAAAAGCACAAGTCATGGAACTTGTGTTCCTACCACACTTTGCTTCCAACTGTGATAAAGTTAGCTCTTTTCTTTTCACTGTGGTTCTTCTAAACACTTTTGCTTAGAGATTGATGGCCTAAGCAGGGGTATAGCAAACCTGTAGTAGGTGTCCTGGAAGTCTTTCACAGAGACATCTGCTGAGCTTTTTCGTTCCCAAGAGTGAGTCTTGATTATAATTAATAGCTATGGGGGGGGGATATTTGATTTATCCTCAGAAGCTGTGTGATTATAATACCTGTTTATGCATATCCCTTACTTACAGAGTGGGATACATTTTTGCATTTTTTCTGCTTTCTTCCTTTTGAGTCAGTATGGCTCACTGTTCCCAGTGTGGTCCCTGCTGGGGAGATAGTTTAGATTAAAACGCTAAAGCTGTATAAGTTTCTACTTAGACCAGGAGTAGGGGTCTATGCTAATTATTTACCTTCACAAAAGAAGAATCATAGTTCATTTTAATTTCTTTCCTAACTTTAATTGGTAACATGCTGATTAGTAAGACTTTCAGGCCTTTCTATATTTTTCACAAGTTGTTGGAGCTAACTATTCCTAGCAATTCATTATAGCTGAAGAGGAAGAGCTGTTTTTCCCTCCAGAAATGCAAATATATATAAAAATTATTAAATCCTGGCATAAATAACTAACCCACATAAAGTCCTAATGCCTATATGTGAAATATGTCCAAGGTGCAAACCAGTTATTTTTAAATGATTATGTACACATGCTTATTAAAGTGTTTAAAGAGGAAATAATTAGGCCACTTACTTAGCAAACTATAACTACAATTATAAATGTAATTTCTTCTAAAATATTTGCACACAAGCTCCCAGAGGGTATAAAATACTTTCAAAAGTATTTTCTTTGTATTAGCTATAGTTATAACTACCATGGCCAAAATTTGTCTGGTGTTGTCTGAGTATTGTGAATTGCATTTGAAAATTAGTTTTTTTCCCAAACTATATGGATCTTGAAGAACTGAGAATGGCACAAAGTATATTTTTACAGAGTAAAAGGAGCAAACATGAAGGTTTTGATATGGAGCACGTAATGAATGCAACTCAAGTGTCTCATCATACCCTTTCAATAAAGTTTGGAAAGCCAGTTACACAAACACACACTTATTTTTATACTTATCAGGTGAAATTTCTTTTATTTATTGAAACCACATACAGATACACTAAAGCCTTGTGAGCATAATAATGAAAGAGAAAATGTATGAAAAATTCTGGATGGTTATTAGGCACGGAGCTTATACATGTAATTTGTATGGAAATTTGTCCCATTTATTTTTGAAGATGCTTAATGTTTCCCAGAATAGCACATTACTTTATGTAAATAAAAGCCATTCCTGCTCTCAGGACCTTTCAGATGTGTAGAAAAAAATCCTTATAAGTATTTTATTTTCATTACTAATATCGTTTAATGGCTCCAGAGAAGTGGAAATGTAATTCTTATGAACAGCCAAATGTTAGATTCCTTCTTACTGTATATTTTATACCGCTCACTTTCATATAAATAAAAATATTTCCATAAACGAGGGAGGAAAAACTTTTCCCATGACTGGACATTTCATAGATGTGTGCTTTTGTTTTTTGGTTGTTCGAAGTCTCTGTATAGTTGATGCATTCCAGCCTTTATTTTAGTCCAAAATTTACTTTTGTCTCAACAATCCTCCTTATTACCAGGAATTTTTATGGCAAAAATGCTACACTGTGGAACTGCTCTTATGGAAAATATTGTTTCTGATGTTGTTCATGTTTAGATGATAGTTAGAGTTGGACATTCTATTCAGGTCTTTTGGAGAGAATATAATGAAAATAATTGGAATAAAATCAGAATTATGAACAGCAGGCATGTGAGGGCAACACTGGGATTCAACAGCAGCAGCACCTAGGATACAGTCTGTCAACAATCTATAGTTTCCTAGTACAGGCAGGTAGCATTTTGTGGTGACCTTCCACAGACTGCTGCAGTATCTGGTGCCAAGCAGAGGTCATGCAACCAATAGTATTAACTACATATCACTGTCCAGTTCACCTATTGAAAAAATTAAGTACGTCTAGTATCTTCCATTGATGGATTACAGGACAAAGTGGCACATAACAGGAGAGGAGATGGGACAGCACAATAGGTGATATCAGCAGTAAAAGCCCTGGAAAGCAATCTCAAAGATATAGCAGGAAGGACAGAAGGTTAAAATAACATAGGATGAACATATCAACAAAAACAATGTTTCTAGCCAAATACAGACAGTTGTACTGGAGTAATCAGATGGGAACAACGTACGCTGGCTGCATATCTTTTGAAGGCCTTTTTACAAACTTTGTTCCCCCAAAAATGTGCATACCAGATATATTGTTGCCTTACTGAGTCTGCACACAGGCTGAAATGTCAGATGGTAGAGGTATGACCTCTCCTGTAGTTCATCTCAGTGTGATGGTAATGCCAAAATCTGACAACTTAAATGCCAGAGTTAGCAGAGCTAGCCACATATGTTGGGTACAGCTACGTTTACATACTGCACCGCTACAATTCCTCCTGGAATCTTCCCTTTGCTTTTTCAAACTTCGTGTCCTCTTCCTATTACCAGTTCTGAGTATGATAGTCATCTGGATCATCCCTCCCAAATTAGCTCTCTCCTCTCTTGATTCTGTTTCTGTCTTTCTCCTGAGGATACTCTTGTTTCTTTGACCCATACATAACACTGGTACCTATCTGGTATATAATTACACCTCCTGACTCAAAACACACTGCCTAACCTCACTATTCACCTACCCTCTATCATCTGGCCATTTTCCCACCTCTTCCTCTTCCTTTTCCCCTTTAGGGCACATTTTCCTTTTCTGCTTTCCTAGGGCCTTGTCTGTATTGTGATAACTTTCACTTGTGTATCTTAAAATTGAGCTAGTTGCATTGGTATAAACACCTATTGACCTACTTAAAGTGGTTTGAATTGCTCTTAAACCAGTTTATCTCAATCTGTTTATGCACTGATAAAATTTTGCAGAGGACATCAAGCTGGGAGGGTTGCAAGCACTTTGGAAGACCAAATTCAAATTGATTTTGGTAAACTGGAGCATTGGTCTGAAATCAATAAGATTAAATTCAGGACAGATAAGTGCCAAGTAGTATGCTATGAAAGGCTAGGCAGCAGTAATGCAAAGAAGTGTGATCCACTACAACCCATTAAATAAGAAAGGTGATGCTGTTCCTAAAAAGGCAAATATTTTAAAATGTATTAACAGGAGTGTTTTATCTAAGTTATAGAGGTTATTTTTCTACTCTACACAGCACTGGTGAGGCCTCTGCTGGAGTACTGTGTCCATTTCTGGGCACCACACTTTAAGGAAAATATGGACAAATTAGAGGGAGAGTCCAAAGAAGAAGTTTAGAATACCTGACCTATGAAGAAAGCCTGCAAGTGTTTTGTATCTTTAATTTAGAAAAGGAAAGACTGAGGGACTATGTGATAAGTCTTCACATATGTAAATGGTTGCTATGAAGCAAATGGTGATCAGTTGTTCTCCCTGTCCTCTGAGGTTAGACTAAGAACTAATGCCTTAATTTGCAGCAAGAGAGATTTAGGTTAGATATTAGGAAAAACTTTCTAACCTTAATAATAGTTAAGCACTGAGGGTATTTTTGCCTTCCTCTGCAGCATGTGGCATGGGCCAGTTGCTGGTTTAAACTAGAGTAAATGGTGGATTCTCTAACTGAATGTCTTCTAAATCATGATTTGAGGACTTCAGTAATTTAGCCAGAGGTTAGGGGTTTATTGCAGGAATCGGTGGGTGAGGTTCTGTGATATGTGCAGTGCAGGAGGTTAGACTAGATGATTACAATGGTTCCTTCTGGCTGTAAAGTCGGAGGTTGAACTTACTTTGGGAGGTTGAGAGAGCCTCATTTATTGTGTCGTTTTTTGTTTGTTTGTTTTTAAGGAAAGGTTACACAAACATCTGTCAGGAATGGTCTAGGTATACCTAATCCTGCCAGAGCACAAGGGGGATGGACTTGATGACCTCTTGAGATCCCTTCCACCCTTACATTTCTGTGATTCTATGACAAATCATTTAGTTGTATATATGTTGGGCACATCGAGCTCGTTTTTAATTTCACTGGTGCATGTTTCCTAACAGCCAAGCCTGGGTCATATTCATATCCCCTTCCACATAAACTGAATCTGGGACATTGGCATTTTATAGGGCTTTTGGTTCCAACTTTCATATGACTGAATCTCCTTTCCCACATGAAGACAAAATCTGCTCCCACCGAAGTCAACGTGAGTTCTGCCATTGATTTTAATGGAAGTAGGATCAGGCCTACAGTTTGCCTTTCAGGCCCTGCTGTGCAATGGCTGATCAAAAGCCTATTAAAATCAGTTGAAATGATTGGATCAGGCATTAAATACTCCCTTGGCCAGAATATATATATAATATGTGTGTGTGTGTAAATATGTCTAAAAATCAGAAATGTAAGTGGTGGTTTGTAAATACACATTTTCAGTAACCCAAATTTACCTAGAGTTTAATGTAATTTTTGTATGACACACACATTTCATCACATTAGTGATAGACCACAGATGGTTGAACAATGTCTTCTGTATGTGTAAACTTAACTTCTGTACCAACACCTTCTTGAAAATACAACTCAAGACATGAGAACATTTTCAATGTTCGCTTACGTTTGCTGAGAGATTGAATAGGGGAGGGGATGTGTCTATCCAATCCATAATTAGATTCTAATGGAAAAGTAGGCGCTAATTAAGAATGCTCCTGTGATGTACTTTATGGTTAGTTATAATCAAATTACTGAGCATGTTGAAAAAGCCCTTCTATTATAACTTGACTTGCTTTGGCTCATTCATCAAAGGGGTTCTGCAACCTTTCTTGCTGAGAAAATGTGTTTTACTGCCTTGCTTTTCTGTGTGAGTCTGAATACTTTAGCCAGTTGTGACTGATCACCCAGCAGGTACAATTAAGGCTTAGTGCATTAGTTCTTCCCCAGATAATAGGAGCTCTTAAATAGCTTTCTATAGAGTCTGCATGGCATAGCTGATTTCTATATTTTTAAGTGAGCTACTGCCTAACAATCTGAACATGCTGGAATAATATAAAATAACTGAAAATCAAATACATCTTGGGAGAACGTAACTGAACTTATCTATTAAGTGTGTTTAGTGTTGTGTAATACACAGAAAGAGACAGTCTTTTCCATGAAAAGTCTGAGTAGACACACAGAAGACAATACACTTGGGGAAAAAAAACAAAAAAGGGAATAACTTTTTTTTCCAGTCTGCACATTGCCCTTAGATATATGAACACACTCTGTTTAAATGTGGTAGGATACAAAAGCATACATGCATAGTGAACATGTTGTAGCTACCATGAAATAAGAATAGGGAATACATCTTAATCAGAAAAGGCTGTCTTCATCAGACATGAGTAGCATGGACCTGAGTAGAGCTGACTAACTTAAAAAAACTGAAGAAAATTGTTGCTAATAAAATCAGGTCGTCTTTGCTGCTATTCATGGGATCATATTAATCATTAAACACAAGATGTGAAGAATCTCTGGGTATTTGTGAAAATGTTTTTTAAACATGAATGTTCCATGGATTTAAGTATGAATGAATATTTATTTAAAAAAAAATTGGTACTAGAAATTGCATTGTTCAGTGTTGAGCATTTCCTATTTGTCATTGGTTATTTCCTAGTTCTTCTTCAAATAGTGTCCCTATAGGTGCTCCACTGTAGCTGCAGTAGCATCCCTGCACCTGGGACATCCCTAGCAGAGCCCTTCGTTCACCTGTAGTGCCTTTAGTAGTAATAATGTTTCCTTTATTTTTTTCCCCATTCTCTGTCCTTTTCCCCATTCTCTGTCCCTGTGAGCGATGGCCACTCACGCTGCATATTCTATTTGTGTGAAGGGGACATATCACAGAAGTGCACCCAATCCCTTAAATTAAAGGCTCGGTCCAGAAAGGATCATGGATTGAGACTAAAACCTCTACTAATGGAGAGCTTATTGTGACCGGTGGGCCCTCTTTTATTCATGCATGTGTGGAATTAATTTTATGTGCACCGATATGGAGGTGATGTGTGACACACCATCTCCATATTGGTGCACATAACAAAATTCATGGGCTGGGGATGGGCCTGAGGGGCGCGGGGTGTGTTTGTGTGAACAACTCCTAGCACGCGTATCACTACCAGCCTCTCTGGAAGCAGTGGATATGGCTGGCTGGTCCATTGAGACTTCTGTGGTAATGAGATGAGCCTCATGGCTGCACCTCTCTGGGTTCCCCAGGGAGGTGCAGACTACAAAAGGGAGATCTTCCACAGAAAGGGAGATCTTCCACTTGGCATCTGTAAACCAGCATTAAAGAGAAGACAGGGTAGACATCAACATTTCACCCCTCAAAGGAATTATGATCCACAACATAGGTGACAGAGACCTCCTCCAAAATACAGACAGACATCAACACAGGTGACTACGTTCTATTTGTATGCCTTCAAACAATTCTGCAAATTTGGTTGAGGCCCCGAGATGCCTTTCCCTGGTCCAGATGCTGCAACCACCCAAATTACTCCATCAGTTTGCCAAACATTTAACTTCCATTCTGCTAGATATGGTGGCAAATCACTTCCTACAAGTAAATCCTGTAAATCATCAGGAATGGGTATTCCATTCCCCTCTCTCCTGTCCACCGACCTCCCCTACCCAATCCTTTCTAGTGAGCACCTTCTAGAAAAAGAAATAAACCATTTACTGCAACTGGGAGCCATAGAACTGGTGCCATTCCAACAGAAAAGGAAAGGCGCTTACTCCCACTATTTTCTAATCCAAAAGATGTCTGGTGGGTGGAGATCTATCTTAGACTTGAGGAACATCAAGTTCATCAAACAGCAATAGTTCAAGATGGCCATGCTATCAATAATAATCCCAGCACTGGAACAGGGAGACTGGTTTTCATCCTTTGACCTCCAAAGACGTGTACTTCCACATTACCATACACCCTTCCAACAGGAGTTGCCTCAGATTTGTTCTTCTGCCCAACCATTATCAAGACAAGGTACTACTCTTTGGCCTCTTTAAAGCACCCAGAGTATTTTCCAAAGTCATGGCAATAGTGGAAGCACACCTCTGCAAACAAGACGTTATAATATTCCCATACCTAGAAGATTGTCTCATCAAGGCTCCGGCCAGAGTCGCTGCACTCCAAGCCCTAACAAAAACAATGGACCTTTTCTCAAAACTCAGCCTCTAGATAAACATTCAAAAATCAACACTGAGATCAATACAATTAAAGTTTATTGGGGCCCAACTAGATGCTATAGAGACCAGTCTTCCTCCCAGCTCACAGATTTTCTGCAACAGTCAGTCTCATTTCCACCATGAAGACCGGCCCACATATCTCCACCAGAGCTTGGTCATATGGCGATGACCACATTCATGGTAAAATATACCATATTGCATATGCACTGCCTCCAAGGATGGCTACAAGTGGTATAGGTACCTCACAGACACAGCCTGGACAAACTGCTCTTGATACCACTCGAGGTCAAAGAGTCATTAGACTGGTGGACACAACCCCAGAATGTCAGCATGGGGAGTCCCTTCCTCCAACCACCAATGTCCTTGATACTTACGACTCATGTCTCCCTGCTCGGTTGCGGAGCAAATCTACAGACACACATGGTACAGGGCAAGTCGTCCCTGTCAGAATCCATGTTGCACATCAACTTCCTAGAATTACATGCAGTTTGCTATGCATACCTGCACTTTCTACCAATCAGACAAAAGACTGTCTTCTGGGGCTAGTATACCCTATTACATTTTGAGCTACCGTATTGCTTGTACAATTGCCTTGGGCTAGTTTTGGAAGTCTCTCTATTGGATAGCTGTGTCCTGTCCCTTACTTCTGGGAAACACAACTGGGAGAAGGAGAGCCCAATAAGGCTCCTCAGCCCCCATTCCTGGAAAGTCAGTAAAGACATTTCCTGATGCTCTAGTGAGTGGAAAGAAGGGTATTTTTAAATGAAAAACATTAAAAAGAAGACACAATACAGCATATTTGGAACCTGTCACCTTGATGTTGCAGTGTACTCCTAGTCCTTATGGTAAATATACATATTCTTTTTTCTGTATGTCAAGATCAAGATCAAGCTGAGTGTTTGGGGGATTTTGGTATGCCAGTATTATTCAGAATACTGAAAGAAACAAAGACGTCTGGGTAACTTTCTTTTAAAATCACCACATCCTAACACCAGAATTTGTTTGCTAATGGCAATTACACACTCACATACAAGTGCATTCTGCTAAATAGATCAATATAAATTATATAGTCATAGACCTTAAATGGTTCATAGGAGTGCATGTTGTATGCGGAGGTAATTAACACAATAAAATAGCTTTAACCTTTTTTTATATATAAATAGGCAACTAAATTATTTTACATTGCTCTTGATCAATTATATTCCCAGACTGTTTACTGAATGGTGAGAATTGTAGCTTATTTTGGCATAAATGGACCACTGCAACCACATGGAGTCCCATGGATTCACGCAGACTTCACTGAAGGTTCAGGGTCCATATTCCTATCTTGGTATTGGGTAAATGCTTTCCAGAGGCTATAGTTAAAGCATTTATAGTAAACTTGGATCGATTTATAGAGAAATTGAATGAAAGTCCTGAATCTTGTCAGTGTATTATGATGTGACAATTTGGAGTTATAGTGAATTGCTGCATCTAGTAAAATTGTTCTGTAAGTTTGCTGTAAGCAGGTAGGGGTGTGTGTGTGTGTGTGTGTGTGTGTGAGAGAGGAGAGAATATATAAAAAATAGAAACATGCATCAAGGAAATGTATTGCTTTACAGAGATAAGCCAAAAAGAAGCTTTTAAAAACTAGTCTGAAAATGTATTGTCAAGAAATTTTAAGTAGTCTCACTATATTTGTATAAAATTTAGAAAGCAAATGAAATAGTAACTTTCTTTGTGCATACATTTAAAGAAAATCCTCTAGATTAGTTTAAAAAAAAACCAAAACCAAAAACCTTTCTTGCTAAATCCTCCATCCACTCTGTGCCCCCAGGTAGCAATGTTTATTAGAAAGCAACATGATTTTTCTCAGTTGTTCAATTAATTAAATACGGAGCAAACTAAATTGTGGAATCTAAATCTTGCACTTAAAAATATGGCTATCTATTTGAGTTCGTGGTGGAGGAGGGGCTTTCATTTAAATTAAGAAAGATTTGATAGTTTGACAGATTATGAAACAATATTCAGACAAAATTTCATACTTTGTCCAGTGTATCTTTTAACCACAATTCTATAAAGAAAATTGACTAAAGGATAAAATATTGCACAAACACAAAAAATCAATGTTAAATAGCCCTAGGACATGAACTCAAACTGTTGACTTTAAAATCTCATGGGCTTGATTTACCTCTCACACTGGTTTAAATCAGTAAGAACTATAATGTCTATGTTTAACTTCATGTGGTCCTGTGCTGCTTTGTTTCCTCTTCTCTTTTCCCCAACACACACAGGCATTATTTGCGCCTCTAACTTGTTTTGTCATCTTATATTTATAATACAGCAAAGAATATGTGCTTGTTCATGATCATGTAGCACGTATTTGGGTGTTCCAGTAATACTGAGTATTGCAAGTGGCTGCATAGCATATGTCGATATGTCCATAAGAGATTGCTTATGGAATTGCTTATTGGGTTTTTTGATGTCAATTTTTTTTAATCCATTTGTTTAACAGAATTTAGCTGGATCATTCTAAGACAGGACCACGGAGGCTTTGTCAGTCTTATGGAGTTGGGAAAATTAAGTACTACTACCTTGATCTGGACATGGTGGTGAATTGGGGCCACTCCCAAGGATGGATTTTAAGCAGCAGGCCACAACTTTATTAAATTTTGAGATAGGGGCACTACCAGTCCTGTCATCTGTACTCTCAGCTACCAGATGTTTTAAGTGGTTCTAGTGCAGGGGTTGTAAACTAGCACCATATACTATATAAATCAAGGTGAACTCCCCTTAGCTTAGCCCCATGACTTGTCACTCTTCTAAATTCTTTTGCAAAGAGGACAGAGGGTAGCAAAAAAGGGAGGATCTCAGCCTACTAAGACCATGGTCACAAGGCCATTCACAGAATCCCAGGTCTTTTATTTCTGGACACGGGCCATTTTAGCTTCTAACTGCACTAGGCATTGGCAACAACTTGCAATGAATTAAGATCCCTACTAAGTACTAATTATACTAATTAGTAAGTCCTCCTCTTGGTAAATTTAACTCTGCCTCTGAGATGCTGTGAGGAAGGTGGAAAAACTCCACCATGCCTCTGCCAGTTTGGCACCAATGAGACCAAAGAATTCCTTCCTGATTGTCTGATCCCCCCCAAAAAATGACAGATTGATCCAGACCAAGAACATCTGCAATACAGCATGTCTAGGGAAAAGTGTCATATCTTCTTTAAATAGATACTCCAATGTGCAGAGCCTCTCCTGTCAACTTGAATAGGAGATGTTCAGCCACTAGCAGGATAGGACCCTAAACCACAACTATTGTTACATATGGTCTGATTCTATTTATTTATTTATTGTATATGAGCAAGGCAATATTTATCTTTTCTATCCTCATCGCTCTAACAGCAGTTCAGTTTCTCGGTGTCTGTTCTTCTACATCCTTGAATAATTTTAAATCTAAGCTATTTTCTAACATCTTTCCTCATGGCTTTCATGTATTTTGGATAGTACTTTATATTGTTCATGTAGAATATCAATAAAAACACATAACTTTTATGTTAACTTCTCCTCCATTAGATATATTTCACAGCAGTGGTGATTTGACTGATTAAGGGATTAGTTTTTGAGAAGATTATTTCTGAATGTGAATGAACTCAAAATGCTCAGTGGTACCAAGTGGGTTATTTTCTACATGATGGAGGTGGCTCTAATTATTTGCACTCATTTTGATTGCTGTATTGTGTTTTACCACTTGTATTATCATCTTATTAGCATAAAATGTGCTGCTGTGGTGGCAAAAATAAATTTTATATTATGCAGTAGAGAACATTAGGAGGAACAGTCCTTTGTATGCATATTATTGTTGATATTATACAGCAGTTGAAAATGAAATGGAGAAGCAACATGGGGATTTAGAAGGATCATATGAATATAGAATTCTCTACTAGTTCTTGAAATGAGAGAATATACACATTTAACATTGAGACTGTAACTCATCTGTTGTGAATTATAAACCAAAACTGAACAGAGTATTGCAGATGAGGGTATATAACTTATGCATGGTGGTATTATAATTTCAGCATTATTTTCCATCCCATTTTCTCCCCTAACATTTTGTTAGCTTTTTTGGCAGATGTTTTCAGTAAGCTGTCTCCAGTGACACCTCGGCCTTTTTTCTTGAATGTTGATAGTTATTGTAGCCAACTGGTTCTAGGCAGAAGACTAGTCCTAGCTTTGGGCCACAATCCCTGGCTCAGACTTCTTGCCTGAACCCTCCCTTGGGAAGTGAGATTCCTCAGTCTAGCTGCCTACTACCCTGAAGTCAGTGTCTTAGACCACCCAAGCATGTAATCACTCCTGAACCCCCGAACTCCGCCCACCCTGTGGGTCCTCTGGACTTCTAGTTTAACACCTTTGGGACTTTCTTCTGCAGAAAAGCAGTGAAGACCTATCTGGTTGTGCTATTCCTTTTCCAGTAATAATGGTCACAGAATAGCCTGTGACACATTTCTTCCACAAACAGGCCAGAAAAACCCACTTTAGCCTTAAAAGTAGTGGAGGTATGGAAGAGAGTCAGTAAGTTTTGCTTATATTAATTGTGTGTATGAGACCTAGGTACTACAGTTGTGGGCATATTAGAGACTGATGTGTCTTTAATTGAAATAACGAATTCTCCATATTTTTTCAAGTTAGCATTTAGTCAAAGCCAGGAGTGGGGAATGACCTAATTTAGAAATTATAATATACACTTGCTTTAGGAGTAGATCTGAGAGAACTGAATGTTCACTTAGAATAGTGCAGCAAGTTTCCCTGTGTATGGTGAGGCCTTTCTCCCTCCTTAATTCCTTTGGGGTGACTTATATCCCTGAAGATGCTAAGAGTGAACTTTCCATTTACTCACTGGAGTGTAAGTATTTTGATCATGCCTTGCTCATGCATGGGGCTATCAAGAAAGAAAGAGGTTCATTACATCTTTGCTGCTGCCTTTATGCACTCATGCAGGAGTCAGAAAATGCTTGGCTTTTATATATAATGATGTGGTACCGTATATATGAGCAAAGTTTACTGGAAAAGATTTACATTAAATAATATCAGATCACCCAACTATGGGGAAGTGTAGATATTGTTCACTCAGATAATCGTACTGATCTCCTTAGTACAGTGTTTTTGAGATCTACAAATGAAAAGCACAACATAAGAGCTAGGCATTATTATTTTCATTTCCTGATCCAGCACCCTTACATTCACAAGTACAATCTGTGATACACAAAAACATGTATGAAATTGTGAGAAGCATGGATCCCTAACTAATGCTACTAGATAGTGTTGAGTAACCAACCAAAAAAGAGTTTAATAGTTTAAACTATAGTATTTTCTGTGTAATTAAAAAGGATGATCATGTCTGGTGCCACCTCATAGAAGAGTAAAACATCATCATCTGATTTACTGAGTATATCTCCTCAGAATTGAAATATACCCATCAGTTGTCCTTATATTCAGCTTTCCACTTAATGATACCATCTCCAAGAAGCTCTGCTGTATAGCAGTGTTTGAATGAGTTTGTAGTAGAAATATTTCACTTACTATCTATGTAAAATATAAGTGAGACTACTGTAGCTTCCCATCAGGTTTGTCTGAATCTGTAGTCCTTTTTCAGGCAAAAAAACTGCCGTTGACTGCAATGAGAATATCCTTATTTGAACTGCTTTGTGTGTAAGGACCCATTATGAATGGTTAATTTATAAACATGCATGTTTAAGCATTTGCCTGTGTCTGTTTCATTGGTTTCTTAATTTCTCGCACTGTAATAAGGGTGTACGTAATTATGCAAAGTAACTAACTGGTGAATGTGTTCTCTTTAATTTTGCTCATTATTCTATCCAAAACAGTAGTGTTTTCAGGCTGATATGTTTAAAATTAATGAGGCATTAATTCTTATCTAAGAAGCTAGACAAACTTTGTCCTCGAAAAGCAATGTTGATGAATTAATATAATTGAAAAGTGTTTTTGTTGCTGCTGTTGAATTAGCTGTTTTTTTTTAGTAGTATCCAAGTATTTCCCTTATAAGTTTCTTTTGTATAGAGTCCCAAGTAAGTCAGCCATTGCTTGCTGTATGTATAGAACATGAGTAGGGTTTACCCACGTGTAGTGAGGGGAAAAAAATCCTAATTCACTGATTGCAGTCCAGAATATAATGTGGTATACAATTTGCTATGGTAGGAATGATTGTGTTGCCTGAACAATTAATAGTAACAGAGGGCTAACTGATCAACACTATGCATGCAGGGGTGGTGTATCCATGTTGGTCCCAGGATATTAGAGGGACAAGGTAGGTGAGGTAATATCTTTTATTGAGCCAATTTCTGGTAGTGAGACAGAAAAGCTTTCCAGCTAACTTGCTGCCTAACAGTAAATTAAATGTGATTGACTTATATTGTCAGAATGTATCCATCTAGTTGGATTAGCAAAAAGAATACAGCAAGGGCATTAGGAAACAAAATCCTAATGTGGAAATTTGAGACACAGAAATATAACTAGTCCTTGTCCTTTTCTTTCTCCATCTAGTTTGTACATAAAATATGTACAAACTACTACTGTCAAACAATGTTATCTTAAAAAAAGATTTCTGAGATGAAGTATAAATTATCTGATACACATATCCTTTGTCAATAGTGCAGCTAAATCTTTTTGTTGCTTTTTCCATTCCAATATATGTCGTAGGAACTTTCCTTCCATCTCCTATTTTTACTTATGCAACTCCTTCATAGCAGATGACCTCTACGCCATGCCACTGTTATATTTTCTGACATTCCCTAATGTAAAATTATATTCCTCACTCTGCACTTCACTTATGTGACCTTGAGAAAATAACTTAATTACCTACCTGTGTACATATGGCTATCTTTGAGGCCCTGATCTTGAAAGATGTATTGTTTGAACAGACCGCTTTTTCTCCATGGAGTCCACTGACTTCAGTGCAACAATTAGTTGCACACATACAAAACTGGAAATGACTGCCTAGGAAGGAATACTGCAGAAAGCTATCTGGGGGTCATAGTGGATCACAAACTAAATGAGTCAACAGTACAACACTGTTTTTTTTAAAAAAACAAAAACAAAAACCCCATCATTCTGGGCTGTGTTAGCAGGCGTGTTGTAAGCAAGATACAAGAAATAATTCTTCCACTCTACTCCATGCTATTAGGCCTCAACAGGAGTATTATGTGCAGTTCTGGGTGCCACATTTCAGGAAAGATGTGGGTAAATTGGAGAGTCCAGAGAAGAGCGACAAAAATGAAGGTCTAGAAAACACGACCTATGACGGAAGATTGAAAATATTTGGTTTGTTTAGTCTGGAGAAGAGAAGACTGAGAGGGAACATAACAATTTTCAAGTACATAAAAGGTTGTTACAAGGAGAAGAGAGAAGTTGTTCTCTTTAACCTCTGAGTAGTGACAAGAAACAATGAGTTTAAACTGCAGTAAGAGCGGTTTAGGTTGGACAGTAGGAAAAACTTCCTACCAGTCAGGGTAGTTAAGCCTTGAGTGCAGGGGACTGGCTAAAGACCTGTCAAGTTTCCTTCTAGTCCTACAATTCCATGATTCTACAAAGGTAAGCATGTGATAATAATTTACAAGATCTTAACTTCTGGAAATAAAACCTTGGGCTGCCTGTCTCTCAGCTAGTCCTCTTTTTTCAAAACTTCTACGTATGGACTTTTAACAAAAAGGCTATCCCTGATACTTTTTATGCAAAATTCTCAGTTTCTAATCCTACAGCTTTTAGTGCACGGGTGGGCTGCTGTGCATATGGGGATTTCCACTGAAGTATAAGCTGCTGTTACAGACATTAGCTTGGTTCTCTGCAGACATAGCTGCCTGCTTACACTATCAGTTTAAGGATCAGGGTCCAATTTCCTTCAGTCATGCAGTTTCAAGGTAGAAGTAGAACTTGTTTACTCGTATGGGGGAAAAATGGCAATATTTTGAGCCCTTGAGTTTCTGTGAGAGAGAAAATATTGGTTTCACAATCATGGGAAATATTTTTAATGAAAATACTAACTGAAAATTTTAAAACTTGATGAGTTCAAAACCCATTTTCATTAAATGCGTAAAGCACCATAAATGTGAAAAGTCCTTATTTTAATATTTATACAGCTGGATTTAAATTGCTTAAAGTGTAAATTCTTTCATTACTTGTTAAGGATGAATTTCAGGTGATAAGGATTAAGTTTAAAAAGTAAGGAGTAAGTCCCCAAAGAAATGCCTATTTTCCTTCATTAGGCTATAACTTGATGTTACCTTTATTGCGACATGAATTCAAGATCAAGCTCCTCTTCTTTGCCCAAAACATTTGATATACCTACATTTTTGCTTCTCCCATGCTTAGTAGTCACTTTGAAGTTTAAGAAACACAATTGATCAGATGTTTCACTTTGGTGTATTTTGTGTTCTCTCAAACATAGGTAAGATGGACTGGCATTCCTCTTATTTATTACTGCAACTAGCTTTGAAATTACCTTTCACTTTCACATGTTCTTCAAGATGTTCATCCTAAATATTTGTTCAAGGAATTCTCATTTGTGTTGCAGTGTCTATGGAGAACTGTTGTCTTTCTGATGGCTCCCAGAAAGTGGGTGGATATTTTTTTCTTCATTTGAGGTATATCATATAGAGTCTAATGAATAGTTTTTCAGATCTATTACATTGATCATAACATTTTTAAAATGTTAGTTATAAATTATTTTTCAAATATTAATTTGTTAAGACTTATCAGAGACAAGTGAAAATATTGTTTCAAAATAATTCAGGCTCTCTGTATTGAGGCAAACTGCAGTATGTGATAGGTAATTCCTGAGAGATTTAGCTAAATTCTTCTATTGAGTTCTGTAATGCATATAATTGAATTCCAGTTTAAATAAGTTTCATTGATTTAGCTTAACAGAAAAGATAAAGAATGAGCAATTTGATGAAGGCAAACTGTTTCAAGTATTATTAAGCCATGTTCTATTATTACTATTAATTAGGTGCATATATTTTTGTTCATACATCTTACATAGCAGCTTCCAATTTGATGAACCCTCAGGCATAAGAACATCAGGCAAACATTAGACGTTAAATGAAGAGAAAACGTAATTTTCATTTAGGTCTTGTTAGTATCTTAAAAAATGTTTTTTTTCTAAAAGCCCGCATTAGTTTTAAACTACCGTGTGTAGCCAGGCTTACGTAGTAGAAGAATGAATAGCTGCAGAAAAGGTTAAAAAACGCTGCATTGTACAGTAAAATAATTTGGTCTTTTCTTAGCGGATCATTAAGGTAAGCAATACCCATGTGTGTGGTGTTTTGAGTGAAGACATTAAGCCTTAGTTGTGTATTTATGAAGATTTCACCTTTTAGCAGATGTAAGTTTCTTCCACAAATCTAACTTTATGTTTAGTTCTTAGAAGCATAATCTCATTTTGAGGTTTGGAAGTATCCTCTAGTTAACTTTAATACAAAATTCCCAACATGTTGGGGAATGAGAATGTGTTTGGATTTCATTTATTTTTCTCGTTTTATAATATGTTCCACAGATAAGCACATCTGCAGTAAGGAAAATATGGCTATTATTTATCCAGGAAAGAGAGAACCCCCACAAAATTAGAAGATGTTTGACAGGCAACTGTTCATAAAACAAATGCTGTTTTACAGAGTACACATTTTTATTCATGGTTAATTTATAAGTACTTTGCTGATTCAGAGCCTACATTCTGTCATTTTTCCCTCTCTTGAATTCAGTTCTCCACCTCAAAAGAAGATTATTGCTTCATTAATCCTATGTTGCAGCCAGATTCCTCCAAGATTGCACCACTACTCTGCATCCAACTGCCATGTGATCCCAGTGCAGTGTATATATCTCCTCAATTCTACCTTCTTTCAGAGGGAGAGGAAGCCTCTGCCTTGATTACAAGCCTAATAAGTCTATTGGTTTATTTTTATCTTTTTTTTTAAGTTAGATTCCATATATGTAAGTATCCATGGTAGGATTCTAAGTTCCATCAGCTATACATAGGACACAGACATTTCTGTCTAATTATCCTGGCTTGTTCAGGAGAAAGTATAAGGCAGTTAATACATCCAACTACATGAAATCAACTTGATTTGTTGTTTTACTACATGTCAGCAGGTGGTCCTGGAATGCAGTTTTGTAGCTGAGAGACTGTGAAATAAATACAGTATGTAGTATGAACAAAGATAGAAACTCTGAGCGAGTGTTTCTATTCTGCTCTGCATTCCTTGCTTTCTAAGCTGGTCTTAACATCTTCAGTGCCCTTACAAACTTAGATGCTTCTCACCACAGGCTGGCTGGTTGCCCTTCAGCCAGGCTCTCCCCTTTGATCAGTGCTTCAGTTACTTGGTGGTAGTGTCTGTAGATGGAGGTGGAAGAGAGAGAGCATGACAAACGTCTCTCTCCCTTTTATCATGTTCTTTCTTCCCTCTTGGCTTTGCCCCTCTCCCTTCAGAGTCAGGTGAGCATTACCTTATCATAGTCCTGACTGACCAAGGGAAGGGAGGTGACTCACTCAAGAGTCCAACAGATCCTTTGTTGCTGCTTAGGCCAGTATCCTTTGCTCCTGTGAGGCTGGGCTGGGTTTGTCCCATACATACTCTGATGAGGTGTGAACTGCCCCTCTGCTCCTGGAGAGTTTTGCCTGGACTTGTTTTAAGCCATGAGGACACATTCTCAGCCTCATAACTATATACATGAAATTACAACCAATAACATTACTATAACAACAATACACAGTACAGCATGAGCTTTCTAAAAACACCCAACATGAAAAACTTTTTTGGATACCACACTATCATATTATAAGGATGAACTCGGGAGAGCAGGGTGTTCCCCTTGAGGTGTAAATAAGAAGTAGGCAGCAGCATCTTCTGTAAATGTAAACCAACTTGTTTGTCTTAGCAATTTGCCTGATTGGACTTGTAGGCTCTAAAATTTTACATTTTTATTTTGAGTGCAGTTACGTAACAAAAAATCTACATTTGTAAATTTCACTTTCATGATAGAGATTTCATTACCATACTTGAATGAGGGGAATTGAAAAATACTAAATCTTTTATCACTTTTACTGTGCAACTATTTATAATAAATATAGTGAGCACTGTACACTTTGTATTCTCTGTAATAGAAATCAATATATTTGAATATGTAGGAAAATATCCAAAATATTAATTTCAATTGGTATTCTATTAATTTTTTGAGTTAACTGTATGAGTTAACTGCAATTAACCAACAGCCCTAATAATTATCCCTCTCTTGAGCAGTAGCAGATATCAAAATTTGTATGGCAGCTTTGTGCTGGAAGAGACATCAGTGATGTAGAGTTAGAGTATATTGTAAGTATAAACTTGATTTCTTTACCCATATATGCTAGTCTTGGAACAGAGAAGGCCATAAACAGTATGGTGTCAACCTCTCTTTCAGGTGTCTTAGCCCAAACACCAACACATGGTTCCCAGTGAGTAACTCTGCAACAATTGACTGGTTAGGAAGATAAATGCAGTGGGCTAACTCCCTTCTGATTGCCATAGCTCACACAAAGAAAGTGCATCAGAAAACCAATACATCATTTTCTTCCCAGACTATAAACTTTTTCACACAAACGTTTTTATACGGGAACTTTTAGGACTCTGTGATTCACCCAAGGCTCTTAGGAAAATATGGCTGTCATGGGATAAGAAGGAAGGTCCTCTCATGGATCAGTAACTGGTTAAAATATAGGAAACAAAGGGTAAAAATATATGGTCAGTTTTCAGAATGAAAACCGGTAAACAGTGGTGTCCCCCAGGCATCTGTACTGGGACCAGGGCTGTTCAACATATTCATAAATGATCTGGAAAAAGAAGTAAACAGGGAGGTGGCAAAATTTGCAGATGGTACAAAATTCAAGATGGTTAAGTCTAAAGCAGACTGTAAAGAGTTACAAAGGGATCTCACGAAACTGGATGACTAAGCAACAAAATGGCAGACAAAATTCAGTGTTAATAAATGCAAAGTAATGCACATAGGAAAACACCCCAATTATACATATAAAATGATGGGGTCTAAATTGAGTTACTACTCAAGAAAGAGATCTTGGAATCATTGTAGATAGTCCTCTGAAAGCATCTGCTCAATGTGCAGCAGTAATCAAAAAAGCTAACAATGATAGGAACCATTAAGAAAAGGGCAGAGAACAAGACAAAAAATATCATAATACCTCTATATAAATCCATGATATTCCCACTTCTTGAGTACCGTGTGTTGATCTGATCACACCATTTCAACAAAGATGTACTGGAATCGGAAAAGGTACAGAGAAGGGCAATTAAAATGATTAGAGTATGGAACCACTTCTGTATGAGGAGAGATTAAAAAAGATTGAGACTTTTTAACTTGGAAAAGAGAGATAAGAAGGGATATGATAGAGGTATATAAAATGGTGACTGGTGTAGAGAAAGTGAATAAGGAAGTTATTTATTCACATAACTTGAGAAACCAGGGGTCATCCAATGAAATTAATAGGCATAAGGTTAAAAGCAAACACAAGGAAATATTTCTTCACACAACACACAGTCAGCCTGTGAAACTATTTGCCAGGAGATGTTAAGGCCAAAACTATAACAGGGTTCAAAAAAAAATAACCCTGATAACTTCATGGTGGACAGGTCATTAGATATTAGCTAGGATGGGCAGGGGATGCAATGGTGTCAAGGTATTATTCCCACTTTGAACTTTAGCGTCCAAAAGGTAGGGACCTGCATGTACCCTTCTAAGCTTAATTCCTAGCTTAGATCTGATAACGCTGCCACCAACCAAAAATATAGTGTTTTGGTACACTTTCTGTCCCCCAAAAACCTTCCCTGGGGAACCCAAGACTCAAATCCCTTGGGTCTTAAAACAGAGAGAAATAAACCATTCCCCCTCCTTTCCCCCTCCCAGACTTTCCCTGAGAGAGACACTGATCCAAACTCCTTGGATCCTAAAACAGAGAGGAATTAACCTTTCTCCACCCCCTTCTTTCTCCCCACCACTCCCTGGTGAATTCAGACCCAATCCCCTTGAGTTTTACACAAGGAAAAAAATCAATCAGGTTCTTAAAAAATAAAGCTTTTAATTAAAGAAAGTTTTTTTTTTTTTTTTACTTTTTCTATCTCTGTAAAACCAAGATGGAAAATGTTTACAGGGTCTTCAGTTTATATAGACTAGAGGGAATCCCTCCCCCCTAGCCTAAGATACAAGTACAGCAAACAGAGAGGAAAAAATCCTTCCAGCAAAATACACATTTGCAAATAAAGAATACAAACATAAAGACTAATCCGCCTTCTATCTAGTAGTACTTACTATTGGAACATGATAGATTGTTTCAGAAAGATTGGAGAAACCTGGTTGCATGTCTGGCCCCTCTTAACTCCAAGAGAGAACAAAGAACAACCCAAAAAGCGCAAACAAAGATTTCCCTCCACCAAGATTTGAAAGTATCTTGTCCCCCGATTGGTCCTTTGGTCAGGTGTCAGCCAGGTTCACTGAGCTTGTTAACCCTTTACAGGTAAAAGAGACATTAACCCTTAACTATCTGTTTATGACAAATGGTCTGAAGAATCTGAAGCATTTGTTTGCCAGAAGCTGAGAGTGGGCCTTTTGATGATTTCCTGCTCTGTTCACTCCCTCCTGAAGCACCTGTCATTGGCCACTGGCAGAGGACAGGATAGCGGATCATTGGTCTGACCTGATATGGCCATTCTTATGTTTTTGTGTAACAGCACCATCTAGAAACCTGCCATAATAATAACTTGTTTACTTAATGCCTTCTCCCACTATCCATTCTTTCTGTGTGTGCAACATGTACACTAAGTGTGTGCAGCAACATGTACACTGTTCTTTTCAAAGCATTTTGACCAAGAAACTGTAGTTCTGTTACGTACTTGCAATTAAATGAATTCTATTGAAAATATGCCTGTCCCTTTAAATTAAAAAAGAAACTCCATTACAATCCCTCCTAATTTTTCATGTCTGTTTGGGCCAGAGGCATCTACACAAGAGAACTCAAGAATATGTGACAGAGCTTGGGACTCTATAGGCAAACGTGCCATATGCATTTTGATACAGTATTTAATTACATGATCCCATACTATTCTTTAATGCAGGACCCCTGATCCATTCAATGTGCAACCCTTAGGTGGCAGTGTACAGTTTATGGTGTTTGGTAATGTTAAGGTTTCTCCCTGAAGAGAAGAGAGTACATACTATAAGGTACGTTTGTGTTGAGAGTGGGATGGAAGATTGCTGTGATTGCAAAGCAGTTAAGCTTGCTAATTGTTTTGTTTATTTTTAATATTACTCTTAAAGGTTTATTCACCCAAATATTCTTTTCAGAGGCATGAAGACTATTTACTACAATTAGGAACATGATTTAACTTTTTAAGTGAGGTTAATTAATCACTGAAACAATTTAACACATTTGTTGTGGTGTATTCTCCATAATTGGAAATTTGTAACATCAAGATTGGTTTTTTTAATAGATACACTCTGTTTCAAAGATGAATTAATTCAGGAAAGTCCTGTGGCCTGTGTTATGCAGGTGGTCAGACATGATTACCTGGTCCTTTTTGGCCTTAGAATCTATAAATCTATTCCTATTCTCTGTTACATCTGTATTAAAATAGCCTAATGTGGCTTCCTAACCATATGTGTTCTGTGAACTAGTTTAGAGAAGTTTGATAAAATATAGTTCTTCAACAAAAAGAAATCACAGTATTGCCACTCTCAACGCTTTCCTTTTTTTTTTTAACAAAGACTTCTTCCCAAAAATATCCAGTTCAACAGCCTACACCTTTTTTGAACAACCCTTTCTATTAAGATTGCCCTAGAGAAGAAATGTTGGAGCAGTTGTATACCTTCATATCAATGGGACTTTTATTACATGTCTTACATTTTCATTCTTTTAAAAATGTAATGTATTAATAACCTAGCTGAGCATTAATCACCACATCTTATGCAGCATGGATTTTTCTCCTTTTGGCCTTACTATACAATACATTTTCTAGCTTTTAAAGATGTAATTTTTTACACTTTTTCACAGGTACTCTCAATTTATTTTCAAGGTGCTTTCGCTTATCTTAAATAGTCTTTAAACTATTTTCTTGCAATGCTTTTACTGTATATTTCATATGGAGATTGCATTCTGAATTCTTACCTGGACGAATAGTAAAGAAGAAAAAGTGCTTTAAATGTCATCTGCATCAAGTTTTAAAATGAGATTATTTCATAATGCTAGAATGGGCTTCCTTATTACTCCATACACTATGGAACCATTTTAAAAGTTTTTTTTTAAAAGATTAAGAATTTTCTGTACATTGAAACAGCTCTAATGGGACTGATGTAATGGAAAATTGTCACTCCATTTTCCTGGTTTGTTTATATAAGCCATGTTTTTCAGAAAGTTGAGATAGAAGAGGAAAGAATTGATTTAGAGTAATGATTATGTTGATTTCCTTGATTTTAACTGTGATATTATGGTACCATCAGGTCTTTCCATCAGGATTATTCTACTTTTTCCAGCATTTAAATAAATGCATTCTCTGTTCTGTCAAAGGCGAAGAAGGGGAGGGATTTTTGTCTGATCAAGCAGAAAGAAAGTTGTTGTGGCTCCTTTAAGGGCTCCCCCCACTTCAGGTTGGGAATGGGGATGCAAGGGCATCACATTAGCCATTCATTCCCTGTGCACCAAGGGGAAGGATATATAATATGCCGTGTCCTGCCCAATAGAGTGCTTGCTCATGCTCAGATAAGCAGCAAGGCAGTGGGCCACCAGGACCATTATTTGGACCTGGGGGCATTCAACACACACATGGGAAGACAGTTCCCCTGGAAGTTAATTGGTTGGCCTTGGTGACAAGGCAAATATATGTTGGCATGGCAAGAGCTTCGGTCAGGAAACAGTCACGTGAGATGATTGTTATTGTATACATGGATGAAAACTATGTTTTCAAACTATGAAACTATGAAAACTAGGCTGACTTAATCATCAGGGTGCAGAGATCACAGGTCCTGAATCTGCCTTACAATTACCCTTCACAGGAATCCTTACCATAACAAAGCTTTGAGATCCAGGCTCCTCAGGCCAGGAGTCCCTTCTGCACATGTGCAGATCCACAAAGGTCACATAGCAGACACCTTAATTGATGGACCTTCATGCACTCCTTACTATACTGTTAACACAGCCTAAACAGGACAGCATAGGAAATGGAAAACCAATAGTGGCAGAAGAGATCAAGAGAGCAGAAAGGGTGCAAGTAAGGAAGTCAGAGCAGAGATGCTGATGGGAGAAAAATATTGTTAGGCCTTTTTGAGGATAAGGATCTTTAATTCGATATGGTAAGAGACAGAAGGCCAATTAAAGGTTCAAGGAATGGAGTGATATGGCAGTCTTTCAGGGAGAGAGATGTCAAATTGTTGCTGTGCTTCAGGCTGGAGCGGGAAAGAAGTGGGAGGCAGGAAGGACAGATAGGACAAGGTAACATTAATCAAGATGAAAGTGCTTGGATCCATAGCCAAAGATTTTTACAGCAGGCACAATGAAAATATGGATTTTGGTGATATTTTTAAATTGTATAACAGTGAGACTGGGTAGAGAGAAGGAAATAAAAGATTATATTTGGGTTCCAGGTCTAGAATATAGGAAAGATGCAGGAGCTGTGAACGGAAATAGAGACGAGAAGGAGAGAAATTCAGACTGTGATAGATCAATCTTGAATGGTGGGAGCAAAATGAAGTCATGTAATGGGAGTAGCCTGAGAAGTGAGAGTGGACAGAGGGGAAAAGGTTGGGAAGTAGACTTGGGTATTATTGGTGTGACACTACATCCCATCTTCTTCCTGGGGATATTGTTATGATATGAATATGGCATAACCAATGTTTTACACAAGATGGGTCATGTGAGCTATCATTTGAAAGGTTTTGATGTACTGACTATGATTATTCTATTTGTATGCATGTACCATTTCTGTATCTACAGTTAGGAATATTGACTATGTATCAATTATAAAAGTGTTTGCACCTGGGGAACGCCCACTGGACAGTAGGCAAACAGCCAGAATGGGTTTTTAGGGAGAACAATAGGTCTCTTAAGGTGCGAATCTCCCACCTTCTCGATATGTTATTTTGAAACTGCACAGTCATGTGACCATGTCACCTAATACTGGACCCCATCTTGACTTACTAGTATCTTTCCGCTAATAGGGGGCAGAGAACAAAGGATACACAAACTTGAAAACAAAGGATTCCTGCCATATGTAAATCCTGTTTAAAGCAGGGAAATAAGTTAATCTTGGTTGGTTCTTCACTGAATCCCCACCCAAAATGACAGCTGAAAACACCGAAGACTGATCTAGGGAAGAAAAGGCTGGACCCAGGCTGGAAAAAGTGTCTGGTCTGTGAAAGGAATGCCTAAAACAAAGTTTAGCGTGAGCAATTACCACTTGTAACCAGTTTCTTTTATGCAATGAGCTTAGTTTGTGTATTTTGTTTTATTTGTTCCGTAATCTCCTTTGATCTCTTTGCTATCCCTTATAATCACTTAATCTATCCTTTGTAGTTAATAAACTTGTTCCGTTTTCTTTAAACAAGTTTGTGCAATTCATAACTGGGGGAGGCAAAAAGCTGTGTGTATCTTCCTCCACATTGAGGGAGGGGATAATTTTCATGAGCTTACCTTGCACAGATTTCTGTGTGGCACAAGACAATACAATTTTGGGTTTATACTCCAGAGCAGGTGTGCACTTGAGTGCTGGGCAATTCTCGAGCTGAGTCTTCCCATGCAGAGCTGATCTCAGTGTTTGTCTCTCTTTCTGCAGCTGGTTGTGTCCCTACCTGTGAGTGTGCTCGAGGAGGCTTGAGGGCCTGGCTCAGCAGGGCAGGATGAGGGAGCACAGGCTGGTAGAACAGGCTGGCTCAGTGGTACCCTCAGACTGGCAGGTAACCTGTCATGGTTGGCATAGTGGTTGAGACCTAATATCAAATGAAGTTGCCAAAAAAAGTGAAGTGTGGGGAGAGGAAACAAGGGGACAACAACAGGAAAGTGTTGAGGAGAAAATGAAAAGCCATTGGGTGCATGAAATGAGAACTCAGAACCAAGAGAGCGCAGAGTCACAGAACCCTAGTTATGAGAGAAATTAGAAAAGAGAGGCATCAGTAAAGTTGAAGGCATCAGATATCTCCAGAAACACAGATAGATAAATGATGCATCAAATGCAGACTTAATTGGTTTAAAAAAAAGAAAAAAGAAATTCCATTATTCTGCAACTGCTAGATTCAATGTACTTTAAAAGGGTAACTAATTGAAGTTCAATGGATGTAGCCTCTAAAAATAACCTAGCAGCGGACCAAGCAGTTTGTAACTTAAAGCTACCCAGAGTGAATACCTTTCTTCTTGATAAGATACTCATGAAGTTGATAAAAATGCTCTACGATTATTGCATAAAATCAGCTAAGGGAAGAAAGAATTTTGTAATTGGAGAATTACTTATAATCTAAACAGTATATATTCTGCTGTATTTTATGAATATTAGGGACATAATGAATTTGATTTAAAGCAGTTTAATCACAGCGTGTAGTGTGATGTGCAGCTACTACTCCTATTAAACATAATAGCTCAGTGAACAGGTAGTAGGTCCCTAGTGAACTGCAGACATCAAAGTTTGAAAACTTCTTCATTTTAATGAGCTGCATTTTCAGAGACCAGACCTCTCCCTGTTGGAATGGCTGCAGAAGGCAAAAATGAAAGTACTTTTTTTCCCTTTGAGACATTGGCTGCTAAGTGCTGTGAATTTCAAAATTACAATAGTAGCACAGAATTACTTGAAGGCTCCTCTGTCTGTACTTGCCCTTAGGCAGAAAATTATTGTTGAAAAAAATTAGTGCACTGTCTAAGTACACGTTGTCTCAGATAGGGAATAGTTTTTCCTTCTGCATACAATCCAATCTATTCATAAAACAAGTCCAGAAACGTGCTTTTAAAATATATGCCATGTATAGGGTAAATGCATCATTCAATTTACAGGAAACATTCAGTGGTTTAATTTTCAAGCGTTTAGCCACATATAATCGAGGTTTTAATCCAGTCCGTTGGATTCAATAAAATCTGGATTAGTGATATCGCACAATGGTTTAATAATTTTATCAAAATGGATCAATAATTTCTACTGATTTCACTGAATAAAACAAATGCAAATGATGTATACAGTTTGTATTCATTTATAGTCATTAAAAAAGAAATAGGTGAGGCTTATAAAAATACTTTATAATACAGCAAGGCACCATGTATTACACTTTTTTGCTTTAACTGAAAGTAAGAGAGAATCATTTAACCAGCACTTCCTGAAACTATATCTCAGATATCTGACACACGATAAATTGTCACAAATACTTTCCTTGATTACAAATGTTATTACATTATAGCACTAAGCTTATGTGAGAAGCTCAGCTACAGACATCACGTACTTGTCATAGAAATTCCAGTGAAAAGTAACATACTTCAGCAGCAACATTAACAAAAAGTCCATTATTACCTTAGATCTCTCACCCAGTGCTTCTGCAGTTCCTCTCAAATAATTCCAGAAGCATAGCTGCACTGTCATAGTGAAACTCCACATACCATATAATCCAGGAATCATAAGGTTGCACAATTGTTAATTTGTGCCCTGTGTGATTTTAAGTGCAGATCACTAGGCTCCATCTGGCTTGGACCACTGGACTGCTGCTGTTTTATTTTAACTTTTACTATTAATTCCTGGCATACTCTTATTGATACATTGTTAAAAATAGTGTATAATTGTCTCACACAGGCATCAGATCCCACTTCTGGTCCACATGCGGCTCTTATGTACAAAATCAGATCCTTTTGACCAGCAGTGTCTGTTGGGCTGCATTTATGCCTAGATGTCCTTGAGCCCCTCACCTGAGGACACAAGTGGCAGAGCAGACCCAACCACTATTCAGTTTTTTTCTTACTGTCCAAAGCAGTTGTTGTGTCGGCTTCCCTCTTTATGACTTTGATATTCTGATATATTTTTAGTCAGGTAATATTTTTGACCACTGGCTATATATCAACTGCCCTGCTCCCACCCCAAAAAAACCCCTCATTAGTGTTAGAGACTTCTCTGGTACTGGGATTTAGATGCTGCAGCTGAAAAGTCAAAATGTTCCCCTTCTGCAGTTCTCTTTGACAGGCATTCAAGGTACCATATATTTGTGACGTTGAGGTCTATATGATTTTATAACAATGTGCTAATGAGTGAATATAATGTAACTGGAATATGCTTCATGCAAAAGGTCTCTTGTAAGGTATCATTACAAAGCTTATAATTTACTGAGTGTGATCATCCTATTTGTATAAATGTGCCACTCTTGTATCTGAAACAAGAAATATGAAATATAACTGAGGGCCTGTTGTAATTATGCAAAGTGTGGGCCATTAATGGTGATTTAGAATCTTGATGACTCCCATTAACCAGGACAGTTGTCTTCAGATGGGTGTTTTTTACCTGTAAGGCTTCCTGTATACTTGTGTGCTGGCAAGTGGGCAATGAAATCTTGCAGTGAGGTGATCATGTCACCTGAACTGGAATCCATCTTTAACCTGATGCCTTTCCATTGAGAAGGAGGGGGTGGGAACCCAGAGAGGGACAAAAGATTCCTGCCTTATTCAAAAGATATATAAAGGGATGGAACAGAACAAAGAGGAGAGGATCCCCTAGCTACCACCTGAGCTGGAACAAGAGCTGTACCAGGGGAAAGAATTGTGCCCAGGCCTGGAAGGGGTCCAGTCTGAGGAAAAAACTTACTAAAGCATCTCTAAGGATGAGATTATCTGTATTCATTTTGATTAGGCATAGATTTGTGCATTTTATTTTATTTTGCGTGGGGACTTACTTTCTTCTGTCTGTTACTACTTGGAAACACTTAAATCCTACTTTCTGTATTTAATAAAATCACTTTTTACTTAACTCACAGTATGTATTAATACCTTGGGGAGAAAACAACTGTGCATATCTCTCTATCCGTGTTATATAGGGAGAACATTTATGAGTTTGCCCTGTATAAGCTTTATACTGGGTAAAACAGATTTATTTGGGTTTAGACCCCATTGAGATTTGGGCATCTGAGTGTTAAGAACAGGAACACTTCTGTTAGCTGCTTTCAGGTAAACCTGCAGCTTTGGGGCAAGTAATTCAGACCCTGGGTCTGTGTTGGAGCAGACGAGAGAGTCTGGCTCAGCAAGACAGGATGCTGGGGTCCTGAGAGCTGGCGGAGAAAGCAAGGGTACAAGTAGTCTTGGCACATCAGGTGGCAGCTCTCAAGGGGGTTTCTGTGATCCAACCCATCACAATTTATTTATTTTATTGCCTTGGAGAGGGACAGATCCCTGATAGACTCTCAGTCTGTTTCTCCTTTGCCAAGAGAACGAACACAGGAGGTCAGAATGGCCTATCTTAATCTTTTTCTCCTGGAGCACTCAATGAGAGCCTGCTCCCAACCAAATTTAAAAAGGGCTTACTAGTCCTGAATAGTCTTTTAGTCAATGCTCCTATAATCTGTGGCTCACATCTGAGCTCTTGAGCTTATGCTTCAGAGACCAAAACCTTCATCTGGTGAGACCATCAGAGCGGCTACCCCCCTCCTCCCCCCCACCGCTCCCCCAGTCACCTGAAGGGGATAGAAAGGAAAGGCATTACCACAGCAAGCACAATCCTAAATTTCCATGTCTGGGACCTAGTAGAAGGAGGCATTGACTACTCAGCCAAAAGGCCGTTCACAGCTCAAATAAAGTTCCTCACTCTCACTTTTCGGCAAAATCCAGTCACTGAGTACATATGGTATTGCCTGAGACAGCAGCCTGCACTTCCTCCAATACTCACCTCTCGGTTCTGACTTTGATCCCAGCAGCCACAACTTCGATGACAACCCCTGCTGTTCAAGTGCTCCAAGCACAGACTTTCATGGCCCTGAAGTTTATTTTCAATACTGAGTGATCTTTCATTGACCATGTGTCATGGTATAATTCCCCACTCTGAACCTTAGCGTTCAAAAGATGGGGTACCAGCATGAAATCCTCTAAGCTCAATTATCAGCTTAGTACTTGTAGCGCTGCCACCAACCAGGAATTCCAGTGCCTGGTACACTCTGGTCCCCTCAAAACCTTGCCCGGGGACCCCCAAGACCCAGTCTCTCTGGATCTTAAAACAAGGAAAGCAAACCCTTTTCCTCACCATTGCCTATCCCAGGCTTCCCCTCCCTGGGTTACCTTGGAGGATTCTGTGATTCAAACTCCTTGAATCTTAAAACAGAGAGGAAAATTCACCTTCCCCTCCTCCTTCACTTTCCACCTCCCAGACTCTCCCTGAGAGAGAGAGTAATCCTAACACAGAGAGAAAATAACCTTTCTCTCCCCCTTCCCTCCTTTCTCCCCACCAATTCCCTGGTGGATCCAGACCCAGTCCCTTGGGGTCTCACCAGAATAAAAAAACAATCAGGTTCTTAAACAAGAAAAGCTTTTAATTAAAGAAAGGGAAAAAAACAGTAAAAATTATCTTTGTAAACTTAAGATGAAATATGTTATGGGGTCTTTCAGCTATAGACACTGGGAATACCCTCCCAGCCTAAGTATACAAGTACAAATTAAAATCCTTTCAGCAAAATACAAATTTGAACACCTTTCAGCCAAATACACTTTTGCAAATAAAGAAAACAAACATAAGCCTAACTCACTTTATCTACCTAGTACTTACTATTCTGGACATATAAGAGACTGTATCAGAGAGATTAGAGAGAAACCTGGTTGCACGTCTGGTCACTCTCAGAACCCAGAGAGAACAACAACCAAAAACTAACAGCACACACAAAAACTTCCCTCCCTCAAGATTTGAAAGTATCCTGTCCCCTGATTGGTCCTCTGGTCAGGTGACAGCGAGGCTCACTGATTTTGTTAACCCTTTACAGGCAAAAGAGGTATAAAGTACTTCTGTTCTATTAACTCCTACTATCTGTTTATGACACCATGCAACCTGAGTCACCAATTCTCAGCTGCTAGACTGTACCAAGATACAAGGCACTCCATCAGTACTTCTATGGACCCAGCCAGCTCTTCAGCTGTGGTAATGGTGGAGACTCAAGTGGACTTCAAGAAGGTATCCCCCACCTATTTCCCTTGTTCCCTTTCAAGTGGCCCCTACTAGTCTGACAGGAATTACCCCTGTAAGCATAGACCCATGGGATTTCATAGACAATGCTCACGATGGTATCCAACAGACATGAATTATGCAACAGATATTGAGGAGTACCCTCGCCTCTTTGCCAAGATGCCGTTTTCACTGGAAATGGTACATTCTCACCAAAACTTATCAGTAGCTTTTTTATCTATCAGGTTTACAAAATGTCCTCACAGACCAGCTCAGAGATGACCATGAATGGACTGTCAAGGACTCAGTCCTGCAAAGCAATCTTTCACAAGTGGGGATACTCCTTCAGATCGACAGAAGAAATGCCAATATTCTACTTAAGGAGGTGTGTGTGTCGGGGGGTATCTTAACCCATGTTTCCTCTTGGAAGCTTTCTTCATCTCATGGACTTTGCCAATAACATAAACCTATCCAGTTCAAATAATGAATACTAATTCTGTTAATACTGAGGATCCTAAGAAAATGTAGACAGGATTAATCAGTTACTGTGCATGATCTGAGGCAGTTTTGGTATTCTGACCTAATGAACCTGTCATCTTAGCCCGTGATAAGCTGCCTTATCCCATGTGATTGCCCAGAACAAAGGTCAGATCCTGTATCTAGACCCAGCATCTTTGTATCTGGATACTGGCTGGCTAGAAACTGTTCAGCTGAAATCCAGAATATATATTTGCCTAGTTGGAAGGATTCTACTAGATTGAGTTTTTGCAGTTAAAAAAAAAAAAATTCTCTATTTGGGCAGCACAAAACCACCTCTCCCCTTTGGAAGCCCCAATTCCTACTTTACTGGGTAAACAGTTATCATAAAGCATTCAGAGTGATCTACGAGCTCCATGGATAGGTTTAGCAGGAATATCTGCACATCATCATCCAATCCAGGGTTTTGCAGTATTTCCCATCCTATAGTTGCTAGATTTTTCGAAAACCTCATTTATTTGTTTCCTCAAGTACGGGTGCTGCCTCCTTCCTGGAATCTCTATACAGTGTTAGCCAATTAATGAGACCCTTTTATGAGTCGTAACTATTTGTTTTCTCTAATAATTGTCTATAAAAATAGGAAGTTAGCAGAGAGTTGTTGTTTGGAAACTACTACTAGTAAGTCTTTACTACTACTTCTCCCCACTGATGTTTCTGCAAACTTTCAGTATTGTCTCAACATACTGTCAGAATAGGATATTTTAATTTTATTTGTATATACTGTGGTTCTACAATTACATTGAAAGCTCTGGGTCAGTTCTCTTGAGGTCATAATATATAAAATGTAGGCTAGTTTACACTAGTGGAGAATCTGGCCTTGTATTTTATTTTTTACTTAAATTGCTTAGGTTTATTTTTAAGTGAATTCATGGATTTAAACCAAACTCATTCAGGTGGGATGTCTTTCTATTAAATTTTCTTACTGTGGAATGAATGAAAGATTTGTGAATTTGCCTCCTATTTTTGGTGGATAAGTGTTTCTGTAATATGGTATATTTATAGATATTCATGAAAGCATGTGTGGATTGTAGTGCTTTGTATAGTCACTGATTCAGACACTTTGTAATGTAATGGTTTGGTGTCTCTCTCAAACTCTTTGAGCAATGAAATACTAGTCTGAACATTATCAATTGCCCAGGTTTTCAATGATGCCTGAAGTAAGGTACATAATACTTTGATGTCATCACTGACCCAGAAAGTCACAGTTTAGTAGTTGAATATCTCTTGAATATTTTGACAAATGTAATAACATTTACGATGGTATCTATTACTGCAGGCATCAATGAAAACAGGAATGATTTATTTGATGCCTTCAAAAAGGTATTCTGTATAGTTCCAGCCTTTTATTCTGTCTTTTAATGCCACAAAACTCCAAACCTTACTGCTGCCTATTCATTAAAGAGATGTGGGATATAGACCACAACCTCCTACTTCACAGACAGCATCAACCATGGTAAGTTTTAATACCTGTAAAAATTCAGGATCTTTTATTTTGGTGCATAAAAAGAAAAGTTGGTTTGGCATTAAAACACATTGGAGAGGCAGGAAAGCAGCTCATGCTGAAGCTAGTTCTAAAGTTTTGTATAATGCAGGAATTAAACCTCTGTTGTATATGGAAAACATTTCATTTCCATATTTACAGTGGAAAATCTGTGAGTAAAGATTGTTTTCTGGCTATTTTCAACTGTGCCTGCTACTTAGTTTACAAACTAAAATCAGTGTAAAATGGGAAGCTTTATGAAATTTCAGCATGTGAATGTCTCTTCAGGGCCCTTTTATTTTAAACATGCCTTTTCTTTTATCATTCTCTCTTTCCATACAATTAAAACTTATTGCCAGTTGTCAGATGTAAGCACTTGTGCTTGTTTTTTTTCTATTTGTGCCATTTTAGTCAATTTTCACTTACTCACAAATGATTACCATTTTTAACCCTTAAAATGTGCCAGGGAAGATAATGGAGCAGGTAATTAAAGAAATCATCTGCAAACACTTGGAAGGTGGTAAGGTGATAGGGAATAGCCAGCATGGATTTGTAAAGAACAAATCGTGTCAAACTAATCTGATAGCATTCTTTGATAGGATAAGGAGCCTTGTGGATAAGGGAGAAGCGGTGGATGTGATATACCTAGACTTCAGTAAGGCATTTGATACGGTCTCACATGATATTCTTATAGATAAACTAGGAAAGTACAATTTAGATGGGGCTACTATAAGGTGGGTGCATAACTGGCTGGATAACCATACTCAGAGAGTAGTTGTTAATGGCTCCCAATCCTGCTGGAAAGGTATAACAAGTGGGGTTCCGCAGGGGTCTGTTTTGGAACCGGTTCTGTTCAATAACTTCATCAACGATTTAGATGTTGGCATAGAAAGTACGCTTATTAAGTTTGCAGACGATACCAAACTGGGAGGGATTGCAACTGCTTTGGAGGACAGGGTCAAAATTCAAAATGATCTGGACAAATTGGAGAAATGGTCTGAGGTAAACAGGATGAAGTTCAATAAAGATAAATGCAAAGTGCTCCACTTAGAAAGGAACAATCAGTTTCACACATACAGAATGGGAAGAGACTGTCTAGGAAGGAGTATGGCAGAAAGAGATCTAGGGGTCATAGTAGACCACGAGCTTAATATGAGTCAACAGTGTGATACTGTTGCAAAAAAAGCAAACATGATTCTGGGATGCATTAACAGGTGTGTTGTAAACAAGACACGAGAAGTCATTCTTCCGCTTTACTCTGCACTGGTCAGGCCTCAGCTGGAGTATTGTGTCCAGTTCTGGGCACCGCATTTCAAGAAAGATGTGGAAAAATTGGAGGGGGTTCAGAGAAGAGCAACAAGAATGATTAAAGGTCTTGAGAACATGACCTATGAAGGAAGACTGAAGGAATTGGGTTTGTTTAGTTTGAAAAAGAGAAGACTGAGAGGGGACATGATAGCAGTGTTCAGGTATCTAAAAGGGTGTCATCAGGAGGAGGGAAAAAACTTGTTCACCTTAGCCTCCAATGATAGAACAAGAAGCAATGGGCTTAAACTGCAGCAAGGGAGATTAAGGTTGGACATTAGGAAAAAGTTCCTAACTGTCAGGGTAGTTAAACACTGGAATAGATTGCCTAGGGAAGTTGTGGAATCTCCATCTCTGGAGATATTTAAGAGTAGGTTAGATAAATGTCTATTAGGGATGGTCTAGACAGTATTTGGTCCTGCCATGAGGGCAGGGGACTGGACTCGATGACCTCTCGAGGTCCCTTCCAGTCCTGGAGTCTATGAGTCTCTATGAGTCTATAATGTGACTGAAGCTACTCAGTGGGATTGAAACCTACTTATGCACTAAATAAGGCTGTTTCATTATTTGTGGGATGCAAGCAGGGACAGCTCTAGGTATTTTGCTGCCCCAAGCACGGCAGGCAGGCTGCCTTCAGGGGCATGCCTGCGGGAGGTCTTCCGGTTCTGCAGCTTCAGCATTCCCGCTGAATTGCCACCGAATTCCCGAATTGCCACCGAAACCGCAGGACCAGTGGACCTCCTGTAGGCAAGCCACCGTAGGCAGCCTGCCTGCCCCCCTCACAGCGACCGGCAGGGCACCCCCTCACGCTTGGTGCGCTGGTGCCTGGAGCCGCTCCTGGATGCAAGCAAAGATGGCCACCTTTTCCTATTGCATCCAATAGGAATGAAACCTCAGGCTGCTCTCAGAGAATATGGGCCCCCATTTTTATTAAAACCTTTATCATACTTCTCAAACGTCAAACCACCAAATGTGATGCAAGCTACCCAAATATTTAAAAAATAAACAAAATGTGAAGCCACCTGTTTTGTTGCTTGATCCACTGTAGTTGACAGACTCTAATAGTTTTTCACTATTAAATCAGTTTTAAAATTTATTTTCCTCAGGGTGTGAATTCAAAAAAAAAAAAACCAAAACCCTAGAAACACAGGAATTCTGTCACACGCAGAAATGAAGACCCATCTCATATGGATGATCAGTAGGGCTTAAACCCTATACTTTCAGATACCCAGCTCAGAGCGCCATCACTTGAGATGCAGGGACAGCTATTCTTCCTGTGAAGTGGCAATTAGAGGGGGAAATGACATACACATTTTGAGAGTGGGTTGCGCGCTTGTTAATTGTATAGTAGTAGAAAGCTGGCCATCGGGATTCCGGGGTTCTATTTTCAGCTGGGAGGAGAGGGGGAGGGAATGCATAGTTCAGTGGTATAAATGGCAAGGGAGGGAAGGGGATTGAGAGTCAGGAATTCTGGGTTTTCTTATTGGCTGTGGGAAGGTTGCGTTGTTGGGTAGGTAGAGCAGTGGTTACAGACCTCATAGTTTTTTGAGGTTGCCTGACAGATTAGGAGAGGCAATGCCAATAAGACTGGATTCTGTTTCCAGGTGTGCTAGAAGTGACCTTGTGTAACTTGGCTGTTATTTCATTTACTCCCAGTTTGGTGCACTTGCAATAGACTAAGGGTATGTTGATGTGGATCTCTCTTTCCTCTGTGAATTGGGGATCTGAGTCAGCTTAAAATATGGCAGCACACTTGAGAGCTCTGCTTGATGTGGGAGTGGTGAGGCTTCACCTTTTACTTTTTCTATTGTGTGATTGAAGCCACATACTGGCCTCAGAGAATAGGACTGCTCCCTATGATCTATAGTGAGGAGGTAGCCTGTTGGAAACCCCTGCTCAGTAGAGGAGCAGTAGCCCATAGTTTCCAGTGTAGAGAAGCTATGAGTAGAGGTAGGGGGAAAAAGCTCTGAGTATTGCATGAAAAAATGAATTTTAAACTCATTTTCATTCAACATTTTTCATCTTTGCAACACAACTTAAAAACACAATTTCAAAAGCCTTATTTAGTTTCAAGTGGGGAAAACATGCTTCCTGGGTGAAAAATTTGAGTGAGATTTTCCACTACCACCACACACACACCCCAAAAGGGAAATGAAGAATTGTACAAAAAAATTCCTTTCTAATGATGGTGTAATTGTACTGTGAGGGAAAGTAAAGTTCTATGTGTCATGTATTCTTTATCTTTGCAAGTAGAAGAAAGTTTTTTGTGGTGGTCTGCAGTCTCTGTCACTGCTATATGGGCATTAGGGAAAGATAACGGTACCACAACTTGGTATTTCCTTGTTTTTGTGGGTTTGTTTTGGGGGTATCACCCTTAACTAACCTTAATCCCCTTTAAACAGGTATTGTTAATGGAATAAGTCTGTCCCAATAAATCCACAGGGGACATGGGTGGCATATGAATTGCGCTCCTCCAGGTCCATAGTGACAACTATGCCATAGGATAGATTGACCTCCGGGGAGGGCTGGTAGTGATATCCTTGCTTCCCTTGAGGAGACCACCTTTGAGTCTTAGTCCAGGCTTTGTAGGCATTCTACCAACTGACCCTATAAGGAGATCCCCTGAAGTGACACATTTCTCAACAAGCCTGGCCTTGCCTTCTGCCTTGCTAGACCTGATCACTCTGTACTTAGAGTTACTAGCCATAATTGGAAATACAGTAAATTATTGTTAATATATAGCAACCTGTCAGACAATGGGAGTGGTTAAGAACTCAATATCCAACACCAGCGGTGATCGTAACAGCCCTGTGGTATCAGTATAATCATCATCGTGAAATGACAAATGCTAAATTTTTTTATGCCGTGCTGTGCTTCACTGTGCATCTAAGCATAGTTCATAAAGTATTTTATTTCTAGAGTGAATTTTTCCCTCCTTCAGGATGCCCAATTTCTACAGTTGTAATTTATACAAGGAACAACACTCAGTTTGCATGCACAGCTGGATGTGGCATATCCAATGCCTTTTATGCATGCAGTTGCACACCTGAGCTCTTGGAAACCAGATTCTTTCTGTGTCGGCAACTAAAGGAGCTCAGGTTGATGGGGAAAATAATCGAATACTTGTATTTCTGATGTGTTAAGGGTTGTTATTTTATTTGAAACTGAAGGAAAACATTTGTTTATATCGTTTGTTAATGTGTTTAATGAATTCTATGAGTAGTTTGTAGGAGACACTTAGATCGCCAGTATCATTAGTGGAATTCTATTTTTACTCCCAAGAATTAGAACTGGTTAAAAAACAAACTCCATCAAAGGATTTTGTTTTTCAATTGAAAGTGGCTTTTTTGAGGAAACTGAAAATTTCACAAAGTATTTGTTTTTACAGAAAAAATGTTTTTATGGAAAAACCCAAAATCCAAAACCTGATTTTTGTGTGTATGTGGTTGCCACCTCTTCCTCCCCCCCACTAAAAATCAAACATTTTCAGTGGAAATGAAGGGAAAATTGTAGGAGAAAAAATCATTTATTGACCAGTTACGTCAATATCTTTTTAAAATCAGCTGAATTATTATGCATGTGAGTTGGTATTTCACTACTGAGAAACATTTTGCATTGTAGTCATTTTGTGCTGTACAATTATGGTCCAGTGCTTATCAGAGAGCACCTGCCAGCCATTCATTCTAAAGAATGGCATAACAGCAGAAAGACACTTTCAGGAAAGAAAAGGGAAAATAACTGTTAAATTTGCTAATTTAGAGACCCTTTGAATAATGTTGCCATTTTTCCTGCAATCTGCCACAGAATGTAATTGTTTTCCTAGCTAACTGGCAAATTCTAACAGCAAGAAACTCATTTTTAAAAGGCTTTTAAATTTCACATTTTAACTTTTTTGACAGTTGTCTTTGAAGAACCTTCCTTTATTCTGTTATCACTATCCCAGATGACTGATTTAAGAATGTATGATTTGCCATTTGAATCGGCATTAGTCATTTAAGAAAGCTGTAGTCCAGCTTGCTCTCTAATTTGTTTTCCAAGTATTCTTAGTGTCATGTTTTTGAAAACACTTATTGCAAAATACTTTCAGAGATGAAGCTGCTTAGCACCTCTGAAAAATCAGTCCATTTACTTAAATACCAAATTACTGAATTTGATATGAACTTTAGCACTCAAGTTTGAAAAGTGTGATTGCCACCTCTGTACGTTATATTACACTCCTTATATGGAAAGTAAGTGAGTTCCATATACCTCTAGAGAGATAAAAGCAGCAAAGAGTCCTGTGGCACCTTATAGACTAACACACGTATTGGAGCATGAGCTTTCGTGGGTGAATACCCACTTCGTCGGATGCATGTAGTGGAAATTTCTGGGGGCAGGTGTGTGTGTGTGTGTGTGTATATATATATATATAAATAAAAGCAAGAAGCAGACTAGAGATAACAAGGTTAGTTCAATCAAGGGTGATGAGGCCCTCTTCTAGCAGTTGAGGTGTGAAAACCAAAGGAGGAGAAACTGCTTTTGTAGTTGGCTAGCCATTCACAGTCTGTGTTTAATCCTGAGCTGATGGTGTCAAATTTGCAGATGAACTGGAGCTCAGCAGTTTCTCTTTGAAGTCTGGTCCTGAAGTTTTTTGCTGCAGGATGGCTACCTTTAAATTTGCTGTTGTGTGTCCAGGGAGATTGAAGTCTTCTCCTACAGGTTTTTGTATATTGCCATTCCTAATATCTGATTTGTGTCCATTTATCCTTTTCCATAGGGACTGTCAAGTTTGGCCAATGTACATAGCGGAGGGGCATTGCTGGCATATAATGGTGTAATGATGATGATATATTTTTAAAAATATAATATGTGTGTGTGGTGTGGTTAGGAAATGAGCCTTTACCCAACACTTGGCAGAGTTTAATACAGTCCAAAAACCATTGGTGCATCTCATTGCACCTGGAGGGTAAACCCAATTTAAGATTAGGCCCAGCTCAGGTGCTGAGTGGTTGAATTTAATAAGAAACCTTGCTGAAAGGTGTGGGGTGGAATATATAGGTCTTTGGGGCAGCAGAAGGAAGGGAGTTGACAGTGGCAACCTTCCCCAAGAAAGGAGCTTTGGCAAAAGGTGAGAGAAACACTGGGAAAAGACAAGGATAAAGTAATGTCCTGAGTCATTCTTGACAAAATAGCCAGACATTAAGAGGGAAGCTCTGGGATTGGGATAGGGTGACTGATGTCCTGATTTTATAGGGACAGTTCTGATATTTGGGGCTTTGTCTTATATAGGTGCCTATTACCCCCTAGTCCCTGCCCCAATATTTCACATTTGCTGTCTGGTCACCCTAGGTTGGGATCCCAGGGGCTGAGAGGAGAGAGGGAGCCTCGAGAAAGGCATATAGGAAGTGGGTTTCCTGGGAGGCATTGCTTGGTACAAAAAACATATGTAATGCTTGTGTTTTAACTCGCAGGGTTATTTGACCCTTTTGTGAGTAGCACTGATAACTACTAGTCTCAAATCTTGGGTACATCTGTTTGAACATTTCCCCCCGTACTATATGTATGGATGCACTACTGATCCATCCTCATCTGTGTCTTACAGTAATTTCTACTGATTTGGGGGTTATGAGATCATTTTATTTCAGAAAGCTGTGACTTCTAGGTTTAGACTCTGAATAATTTCTAGTTACATTGAATTAGTTAAATTATAAATAATGTCCAATATTTATTCCAAACAGCTGCTCTAGACTCTGCTGAGGGAAGGTAACTTTCTAGTTATCATAGTTAAATTGTTTTGGTAATACAGTTCTGACTTTCCTCCATGCATATTTTACTTAGCAGTTAAATAACTACATAATATCATAACTTATAGCTCCAATGGGACTATTTACAGGAGTGTAAAGAGGTCAAAGTCTTGCCCAAAGTCTCAGTTGGATACCCATTAATATATATACAAGAATACCCCTTACTCTGTAATTTTAGCAGAGTAGCTTTAAAATTCTTTCACTTCAGAAGGGAGTGGCCCCCCAGGGTGCTCACTGTTTGTTTTTCAAAGAAATTCTCCCTGCATATGACCTGAAATTTTCAGGATTGAAAACATTATAAAGTTATCCTCTAATATTTAGTTGAATATTCATCTGATAATTTTTGCACTTCAAAGCCTGAAGAACTTTTGTTCACTAAAACCTTACTTAACACTCAGTAATTATGTTGCAAGAGTATGCATAAGAGAAATGACAAAAGAGAAAATAAATCACCAGAAAAATTATTCCTAGCTTGAAAGCCATTGTCATTCATATAAAACGATTAAAAGACATTTTGAAAAAACTGATAGTATGCAAGTTAACACTGTTCAGATATAGATAAATAATTTCAAGTTTTTTGTGCAGAATTCATATTTTATTATCCATTAAACCGATACAGATATTTACCATGGAAACTTACACACATGAATCTCATAATGGATCATATCACTTCACCTCTCCTTGATGTTCATTTCTTAGAGAAAGTTCTATAAATAGCCAAAAAATAAATAATTTGAATCTTACTGTCTAGAAATGCTACAAATGAAATGTCTTCTAATTTTATATTTATGTCCATTTTATAGGAAAGAGATGTGCTTTATGGTGTATATAATTATTAAAAATATGCTTCCTTCTTGTTAACATGATAGGGTTGTTCGTAGTGAAAGTTGGGCTCAGAGGATTCAGGGGGCCTGGGGCAAAGCAATTTCAGGGGCCCCTGCCATTAAAAAAAATGCAATATTATACAATATTATATTATCGTGGGGGCCCCTGCGGGGCCCAGTGCAAATTGCTCCACTTGCTCCCTCCATGCTGGTGGCCCTGGGAAAAATAAATCTTCTGCATCTCGGCCCAAACCCAGTTTTGAGAAAACTTCTTTTACAAGATATCACTGGTTCTCAGCATCAGCTAGTGCTAAAAGGCACTAAAACTCATTAAAAGGGCTGCACAAATTTTCTGTCAAAACTTTTTCAGATCAAAAACCAGGGGTTTTTAAAAAGCAGAAAAAAATCAGACAGTGTCTGCTTTCCTTCAAAATTTGTTAATTGAAAAGCTGAAATTAGTCTGCCAAAACCTGAATATGGTTTGGGGTTTGAGAAGTTTGTGGCCAAATATTTGCTGCTTGCTGTGTTTGATTGTTTAAAGAAACAATAAAAAAGTTCTGCTTCAAAAAAAATCCAAAACTTTTGAACCACCTCAGCTTGTGACCAAATGCCTGAGCTCATCCAGTCAGAGATTTTTCCAGGTTTCTGATACGCTGCTGGCTTCCATGACTCTCATCCGTCTCCATAACTTTGAGTTCATTTAGGTTAGAACATAAGAACAGCCATACTGAGTCAAAACAAAGGTCCATCTAGCTGAGTATCCTGTCTACCGACAATGGCCAATGCCAAATGCCCCTGAGGGAGTGAACCTAACAGGTAATGATCAAGTGATCTCTCTCCTGCCATCCATCTCCACCCTCTGACAAACAGAGGCTAGGGACACCATTCCTTACCCATCCTAGCTAATAGCCATTAATGGACTTAACCTCCATGAATTTATCTGTTTCCTAGAGACTGGCTCCATGGGGTCCCTCACAAACTGGAGATGGTTACTGTGGGTTTGTCTTTAGTATAGCTCAGTTCATGGAGTATGTACATAGGCATTTGAGTTTGTTCCTTGGGATGATACTATATTGTGAAAACTGAAATGCTCAAAATAGCACATGCATGTGAATGGACACAAGGTGCTAAAATTAAATTAACCCAGGGGTTCTCAAACTGGGGGTCAGGACCTCTCAGGAGGTCACGAGATTATTACTGGGGGTTGGGAGCTCTCAGCCTCCACCTCAAACCCCGCTTTGCCTCCAGCATTTATAAGTGTGTTAAATATATAAAAAAGTGGTTTTAATTTATAAGGGGTAGGGGTTGCACGCAGAGATTTGCTATGTGAAAGAGGTCACTAGTACAGTTTGAGAACTGCTGAATTAACCCCTCTGAAGCCTCAGGGAATGCGGGGGGGGGTCTCCCTTGGTAGGGTTGGGAAGGAGGTAGGTGGTGTAGAATATTGCTCTTCTCATGTGATCCCTCCCCTAGTGGCTAATTTTAAATGAAGCTTTGCTCCCCTGACATGAATCTCTCTATGACACTGAAATTATAGATTATAATTTGGCATTTGAGAAGTGAAAGGGATGGTAGCCCTAATGGAAAAGCTAACAGCTTGGCTCCTCTGCAAGCCTCAAACTGCTGAATGAGCTTTAGGGTAGGGAAGGCTGTGCCTCCCAAACAGCCTGGCCCTACCCCCATCTGACCCTCACCCACTTCCTGCCCCCCGACTGCCTGCCCCCCTCAGAATCCCTGACCATCCTGCTCCTTATCCCCTCATCATTCCCCAGAGACTCTTCCTACCACCACCCCGGGACCCCACCCTTTCTCCCTGTCCCCAGACTGCCCTGACCCCTATTCACCCCCCCGAGTCCTGACAGACCTCCAGAACACCCATGATCCAACCCCCCCATTCCCTGTCCCCTCCCCCAACCTCTGCCCCTCCCTGTCCCCTTATTGTCCCTGAGACTCCCTGCTCCTTATCCAATCCCCTTGTCTCCGGCCCCTTAGCCCTGGCTCCCCACTCACTTGGAGCCTCAGCACTTCACATCCAGGAGCAACCCTGAACGGCGCTGCAGCGTGGCTCCGGTGGGGCCTGAGCTCCTCTCTGCTCAGACCAGCATGGTAAGGGGGCGAGGCTGTGAGCTACAGCAGGGCCTGAGCTCCCTTCACTTGGCCTGAAGCTTGCAGCCCCGTCCCCTTACCACGCTGCTCTGAGTGGGGAGGAGCTCACACCCCGCTGGAGCCATGCTGCAGTGCTGTCCAGGGATGCTCCTGGATGCGCTGAGGCTCCGGGAGAGGGGTGGAAGCAGGGTTGGGCTGGGGCTGGGGAGGGAGCCTCAGCCATTCTCGTGGGGGCCCTTGCGGAGCCTGGGGCAAAATGCCCCACTTGCCCCCTCTCTGGGTGGCCCTGGTTGGGCTTAGCCATCCCTAAACTCATTGGCAGTCCTAGGTTACAAACAAGTCTGTTTATTTTCTGTATATGTTTGGATGTACTTCATTTTCAGTGATCTGGACTTTACCAAGGATAGTCTGCAGGATTTAAGTAAAGGAGTCTCTGCCTATCATCCACATATAATCACTGGCAAAATGTAAGAACCGGCAATGGGATTTGTACAAATGTACTGCAAGGAGCTTTCACCCCATTTCTGGAGTCTAGATTGAGTTGCTAGCTGTGTAAGGGCTACTGCCCAGCTATGCCACTTCAGTGTGAGCTCTGGGAAGAGAATAAGACAGTCACAATTTTTCCTGTATTCCCTGCCTGCTCCAGAAAGGAAGTAAATTATTTCACCCCTTTTCAGGGTATCAATGACTTCCCACTTTGTGCCGGTCTAGTTCCTATAACCCACTCTCTGCCCACTTGCCACTCCCAGTTGAGTATTGAGCACACAACCCTTGCTTTCTTTCCCACTCCTTGTAACAATTCAAGCAGCCCTACAGGAGCATGTGAGGAGCCTTACTCCCTGATACTCTCCTGTGCATGTTTGTTGCAGTAATCAAAATCTAGCCCTTTATATCAACATCTGGAGTGTTATAAGTTGAGCTGACCAAAATATTTTGAACTGAAATTTTTTTGTCAAAAGAATTGGACAAATTTTTCACATAACTTTGTTGTGAAAAATTTCTGTTAGCCTGCCCAGAGCTATATTGAGGCAAAACACAAATGAGTTTCAGCTTTTGGTGGTGAAGGATGTGGACTTTTTTTCAATTTTTAGACCGACATGTTAAACTAACTTCAGATAAACAATGTACACATGCTGTAGTTGGTAAAATAATAGCTGCACATCCAATAAAATAGGCATATGATTAAAACTGGGCAAACTTTCAGCTGTCATCTCAGGGACTCATGGAAACTGTTCCTTCTATTTCAGTCCATATGGGCTCATACCCTCTAATTCATTTTCCCAGCTAATCTTAGCATAATTCAGTGTTAACAGCCCAGTTCCAGTGTAAAAGCATTAGCTGGCCAAGAGGCCCTTGAAACATTTACTCGATCATAGTAGGGAAAGTACAATTCAGTATTTAGGTAGTGACAGTTTTCTAATGTTAGTGAACTTCAGTAATTATTCCTAAAATATGCCTTAGTCTTTAAAATAACAAAAAGGAAAATAATGCCATTTGTTCATTAAAAATATTGAAACAAAAACAAATTTATTTTGTTCTTCCTTTGTGTGACCCAGCACAGGGAGTTTTTTCCTTTAAAGTTAATGTAATGAAGGTATTTTTTTTTAAATCTTCTGTTTGAAATACTAGTTTCCTTTGTGCCTTTAGTACTTTATAGGCAAATTACTTGAGATTTTATGCATTCCAATTTTTTTTAGTATACAATTAAAATAAATGGTTTGTTATCGTGAGATGCATCGTAAATGTGCTGCTTCCAATCCTCACTCATTTTGCAAATGGATCCAGATATTAGGCTGATGTTTCCTAATGCACCAAAATAACTTGATGCATAAGTAGTGAAGTCCATCAGAATGACACAGGATCTGCTTGGGCCTAGTTTTCTGAACAGTCGATAGATGACCATGATAAACTTTGCTTCAGTGATTGCACCTCCGTACCTAATGCACTTGGAAGAAGGCGGTCTGCAGAGAAATTCCATTATGTTCTTCTGCCTGATGAGGGGAAAAAATGGCTATTTTAACTCTTGCAGGGTTAGGCCTTATGCACCTGTTTTTTAGACCTCCAAGCATCCACAGCACTCATTGAATTAAACGAGAACCATGTGTGCTCTGCAGCATTGAAAAACCAAGACCAATATTTACAAATAACAGAAAAACACATTTGTTTGTCAAAAGAGCATTAAAATTGTAGTAAGTGTTTAAACATGTAAACACTAAGATCTCTATCTTTGTTACTGAAAAACTATTTACTATGGTTTCCAATCTATTTGATTAGTACATAAAGGTGCTTTTATACAAAGCAGAAGATTTCAGTCTTTGTACTTTATTATAAATATGCGTGCACATTGAATATTCATAATCTTGTTCTGTTTTATTACCCCATAAACATTCAACAATCTTACTCTACTTAAGAAAGTGAAAATGACTTTGCTGTAGGTTGCATTGTTTGAGTCAATACATCCAATTTCATTTTTCTTCAAATACTTAAGTCTACTAAAAACATGTAACTGAGAAATTAGTTTTCCCATTTTTGTATCTGAAATATTTTTATGTACGTTCAGGGTTATTCTTATGGTATAGTTTGGGGGTGGTTATTTTTTAATGCATTGTAAATCTGTTTGTTGGGCATGTTAATAACTGCAATAATAAGGAAACATATACTACATTGAAAATATTTTTAATACAATTTCTAATTTTTCAAAACAGCTATAATTAGTTCTTTCTGAACTTTCATCTCATTTCCTAGACTTTCCATTGTTCCCCGTTGCTTGAACATAGTTTGATTTCTGCATTTGAGATCTGATTTTCATTCTTATGCAGCTATGGCCAAGCTGGTCCATTATTCACCAGCCTCCTGAATCAAAGGGCTTCTACTCTGGTAGAGAAAACCAGTGCTTTTGATTTTTGAATTTTTAATATTCTTATATATGCATTCTGAAAAATAAAAAACATTTTCCTACCAGACCCATTTTTCCCATTTCAAATTGTGGCACTCTCTGCATGCTTCTTCACTCATGAATGTTTTGTAAAAAACAATGGTCTAAAGCTTTATCTCTCCACCTAAGAGTGAGGATTTCTCACAGGCATTCTGAGCATCTGTGGAACCAGAAAGAAGAAATCCCAGATCACTGCTGCATACTAGTCTCCTGCATGATAGTGCAATATTCTCTTGGCCTGGCTTGTTTTTTATGCTGATGACTTAGCCTACAAGCTGGCACTTGCACAGAAATTATTTACTTTTTTCTTTGATGGTCCCTCTTATGATGGCATGGAATTCACTGGTACTGGAGAGAAGACTGAGTTCTGTGGCAGGAGAAGACACAAACAGTTGATGCAGACACAGCTAGATTATTTATTTTCTGTTCTACCTTTTCTGTGTTAGGTAGGTGTATCATAAATTAAAGCTGGGCATGTGAACTCTTCCTCATCTGCCTAAAGAACCAAATCAATTGGTTAGTCATTAACTATTTAGTAAGTAATTTTTGACTGTATCAAAAAGCCTTAGTGGTCTTCAGTTTTGGGGTAGGAAGGTCTTTGTGTCTACAAGTACACACAAATGTTGTTGTTGTCCTCTGAATGCAATTGGTACACTTTTAAAAGCTTGTTTCTATGCGAGTTTTAAAATAAGATATTGCATAATCATGCCTATTTTCTCCATAGGAGAAAAAACACTGCTGTACTCCTCATGATCCTTCTGTTTCATGTGGGCAAGCTTCAGAAATTCCCTGCCTCAGACTCTGTTTGTTAATCCAGGTGCTTTTATTAGCACCATGATATGAATTGAGAATGAGTTTCCTGGCAATAACATAATCACTATTTTACTGATTGTACTAACATGATTGTGATTATTTTTGGGTACAAATTAGCTTGATAGAGAACCTAAATTGCTCTGAGGATTGCTTTCCTCTGTGCTAAGAATAAACAATCTGTTAGAGAAAAAGATTAATTTTATTTTTAAACTGAACCCTATTATTGAGTACTTAACAGTCTCCAAACATGTAAAGAGCCGTCTGTGTAAAAAGCTGGGATTTGCCAACCATTTTGGAAACTTCTTTGATTTTCCTCAAGCTTCTAATGATCATTGCTCCTGACCTGTTTTCATCCATCCACAATGAAACATTAGCCAGAATTCTTCTTGCATTTTCTCTTTCTCATTTACTGATTTGGCTCTATAGTAATAAGTAAGAGTTGCAATGCCCGAGAATCTTTTTATTGTCCAATTTGGATTTCTAAGTAGCTGTTTATGTGGGTAAATGTCTTGTCTTGTGTTTCTCAGATGCCATCATATAAAGACTTTGTTCCTTTACCTAAGACAATCCCATCCTCTACCCTTTTCTGTATATTGCCGACGGATAGCATTAAACCTCTCCAAGACAGGGTCATCCTCTCTGAAATACTCAATTCAGAATTTGTGAAAAGTGGTAAAGAAGTCTTTGGTTGAAGTCTTGCCCCCAATGATGTCTATGGCAAAACTAAATGGGACCAGTATTTCATCCTATGCATTTATTTATATTACAGGGGATTGCCAAAGACTCCACTCAGGAGCTGGGAATTATATGTTCTGTACAAAACAGTCCCTTTCCTGAAAAGCTTGCAATCTAATTAGGATAAGACACAACGAGTCAGTATTACAAACACTCAGAAGGGATAAAGGAGATGAGGATAAAGGAAACAATTATAAGAATATAGTCAAGATATGTGCACAGCAAGATTGGGAATATTTTTTTTTATTTTCTAAAGTATAAGATGTAGATAAATATCAGAAGCACCTCCTGGCTATCTGCATAGCTATTATCATTTGGAAGTTTTCTATAGGCATTATAGTAGTACAGGGAAATTTTAAAATAATCTGAGAGACTGTCATGATATTATTTTTTCCCTTTTGATAAACTCTAAAATAATAGAGAAGAGAGGAGAATATGGGAGATAGTTAACATTAAGCCAAACTAATTTGTATATACTTTCATTTGGTTTGTTTTTATTTTGAATGTGTTTTTAATTAATGTTACAGATACTATTTTTGTCTGGTGAAGTCAAGTCTCTGGAAACAAAATACTAAACCAAAATTACTGTTAATATTGTGGTGAACAGAGTAATTAAAAATGATACCATCTAGGGCCCTGATCCTATAGTTCACAGAAGGGTGGCTGTACCCAATCCAATCTGCATGACAGCCTCCAGAGGGAACATTTTACATACTTCATAGTCTTCTACTTCCTGCATAATATGCTCCATTTCACTTATGTCTCCACAGTAGGCAGAGCTATATTATCATAATATTCATAAGAGGAGAGTAGCATGCCCAGTCCTCTTTGTAAGTACTAGAGCTGGATGGGAACCAGACTTTCCATTTTGTGGGAAATTCTGTAGTTGAGAATTTTGTTTTTGTTGTTCCAAAATGGAACTGAAACAACAAATTTCAAAAAATTCTCACAACGAAAATCTGGAAAAAAATGTTGCATTGTCTTCAAGGCTTTATTTCAGCAACACCTAAATGTTTTATGCTGACTTGGATTTTTTTTATATATTACATTATAAAATTTTATGTAAAGTAACTTCAAAATGGAAAATCAAAACTTTTCATTTCAACTTTATCCAAATGCTTTGTTCCATTTTTAAACAATTTTTTGTCAAAATTGACACTTTTTTGCAAATGTTTAGGTTTTGACAATGGGCAATTTCTGATAGAGGAGACAATGAGTTGGAAACCTTCAATGTGCTCTACTAAGAACCACAAGCATTAGTACTAGAAGGAGAGATCCTGGGGATAAATTTCCATAGCAAGGGAAACCCTGAATTATTATTATTGCTGCAGTTTTCTCAACCAGTAACTGGAGAAAAGAGACTATCCCTAGAATTTGTAATGTACTGGTTTTATGTGTGCAATGTTGCCTTGTAGTGAACAGCCCACAGAGCAGATAAGAGATGTGTTAATGTCAGCTACAGTAACCATCCTTTATCTTAAATAGTAGAAGGTTGTGTTTTGAAACTGAAGAAGAAAGATTCTAGGTCCAGCTCCAAAGGGGCGTACTTAGTATTCTATAAATCCCAACAGAATAATTCTGACCTCCACCATCTGACTGAAAGTTACTTTACCTATGTGCATGCAAATAAATCTTCCCCATTTAGATGCCCATCTGTGCCTCAGTTCCCTTTTCTTCTGTGTATCTCAGGGACTCACATGCCATACAAATGTTGTGTCAAACTGAATTATCCCTTTCTTGGGTCTAGCTTATTAATAAACACCAAAACCTGTTCAAACCCATCATTTTTGTATCGAGGCTCCCCAAGTTCTCTCAGCTGTTTGCCAGGGTTCCCCAGTCACCACTTGGATATGAGCTTGTCCATTCTGACTGTTCAACTTGGCTTCGCAGTCCTTTCACCCTTACCAAGGCTCATCTCGTTCTTCTGTGGTTTACAGGGGCTTCTGCTGGTCCTATTCCACACCTTTGGCCACCATTATTCTTTCGCAGGTGTCAAGGTTCCTTCCCCACTCTTAACTTTAGGGTACAGATGTGGGGACCTGCATGAACACCTCTAACTTTAACTACCAGCTTAGATCTGGTTTTGCTGCCACCACTCCCAAATACTAACTCCCTTCCCCAGATAGTCTTGAGAGACTTCTTCACCGAGTCCCTGGTGAACACCAAACCAACCCTTGGATTTTAACACAAAGAGAATTTAACCATCCCACTTCCTTTCCCCCACCAATTCCTGGTGAGTCCAGATCCAATCCCCTTGGATCTTAAAAGAAGGAAAAATCAATCATGTTCTTAAAAAGAAGGCTTTTAATTAAAGAAAAAAAAGGTAAAAATAATCTCTGTAAAATCAGGATGGAAAATAACTTTACAGGGTAATCAGATTCATAGAGCCCATAGGAACCCCCTCTAGCCTTAGGTTCAAAGTAACAGCGAACAGAGGTAAATCATCTTAGCAAAAAGGAACATTTACAAGTTGAGAAAATGAAGTTAAACCTAACACACCTTGCCTGGCTGTTACTTACAAGTTTGAAATATGAGAGACTTGTTCAGAAAGATTTAGAGAGCATGGATTGTAGAACAACAATTAAGAAGGAACAAGAATTCCTTCATGATGTGTGTTCTACTTTTTATTTGAACTTGTGTTTAAAAATATATTTGAATATGGTACCCTGTCGGTGTGCTCTTAAGAACACCACGGGAAAAGCAGTTCATTGTGAATTTAGTCTGTTTTTGTATTTCTTGCTGCTGGTCCTGTCATAAATAGATAGTTAAGGGTTAATGTCTCTCTTACCTGTAAAGGATTAACAAACAGGGACCCCAAACACCTGACCAGAGAACCAATCAGAAGACAAGATACTTTCAAATCTCATGGGAGGGAAGCCTTTGTTTGTGGGGTTTGGGTTTGGCTTTGTTCTCTCTGGGTCCTGGACGGGACTAGAGGTGCAACAAGATTTCTGCCAATCTCCCTGCTGCAGCATCTTATCTATTCAGAATTGTAACTAAGAAAATGCAGTCATAGTCTTTTAATTTGTTTTTTTTTTTGCATTTGCATATGTGTACTTGCTGGAAGTAGCTTAAATTGTGTTTCTGCTGGAGAAAGTTTCTTTCTATTGTTTATAAGTTGAAAGACCCTGTAACTGTTTACCATCTAAAGTGCAGAGATAAGCCTTTTACTTTTTTCTTTCTTTTTTATTAAAAGTTTTGCTTTTTAAGACCTGTTAGATTTTTTTTCTTCTCCTAGTTAAGCTTCAAGGGAATTGTGCCTGTACTCACCAGGAAATTGGTGGGGAGAGGGGAAGGATAAATTTTCTCTTTGTGTTATATTCACGCAGCTTATATTGCCTTTGGGTGAGGGGGAAGGTAACACTCCTCTCGGTATGGTGATTCAAGAAGTTGAATCAGGCGTCTCCTAATGTTCCCAGGGCGGGAAGGAGCTGGGAGGAAGAAGGGAGGGGGGAGGGAATGGCTTATTTCCCTTTGTTGTGAGACTCAAGGAATCTGGGTCTTGGGGTCCCCTGGGAAGGTTTTGGGGGAACCAGAGGGTATAAGGCCCTAAAAATTCCTGATTGGTGGCAGCCTATCAGATCTAAGCTGGTAATTAAGCTTAGGGGAATTCATGCTAGTACCCATATTTTGGACGCTAAGGTCCAGAATTGGGAATTATACTACGACAGGTCTATAAAGGATGCTCCAACTCAGACAAATCATCTGTGGCAATGGGAACAAGACACATGTCTTATCTCACTCCCTTTGAGAGGGATCCACTTTTTCAAATTATCTGTCCTGTCTGCAAGAGTTTATTTATTTTTCAAGTGAGTTGAAGAAAAAAAGAGAGCAAGGTGTTATTTACTTGGACTCTAAATGTTCAAAATTCAATCTTGGTCGTCTTGGGCTCACCTCATAGGTTATGACTCTCCTAGTTTAAGGTCATTCAACGTATGCCTAAAGCATGCATGTGCAACAAAGCCAAGAACTCTCTAGCAAAATAAGCTCCAGTATCAGCTCTTCAAGGTGACTTTATTTCATGCTTTGGTCCCTCTTGCATTTACACTCCTCTGTATGCCATATCTCATTTCATATCCAGCAGGATTACACAAAAATGTATCATGATTTTTAAGATAGGTCCAGACCTTCCCAGAGAGCGCCTTTATGCAAATAGAATTCTTTAGAGTGGTGAATAGATGCTTAGAATATAGAAAAAGTGGATAATTACCTGAAGGGTAGTAAATAATATGTCTAAAACAGAAGACTAAAATAAGCACTACATGTAGTTAGCTTTGTGTTCTTTCTTTGATATGGTTTAGTATTCTTGGCATAAGGCTTCGTAAGTTTTTAGAGAGAAAATTTTATTTAAAGACCAAAGAAGAATATGATCTAGTTAAATGCCATTGCTCTGCTTCATGTGTTTTTGCAAATGTTTGCATTTAAGCAAGACTGATTTGGTAACTCGGAATATATACTCTATTTCCCACAAGAGATTTGTGATGTTTAACATTTAAAAACAAAATAAAACACGTATAACTCAAACCCATGGCACCGCAAAGTTGGGCAGCCCTTCTTAGCAAGCACTCATCTTTTTATTTAAAACCAATCACAAAAATCTCTCCCAGTTTGGGAGCATAAGCAAGACTTTAATTAAAATGAATGGGGGTGTGTGTGTGTGTGTGTGTGTGTGTGTGTGTACACGTCACAATATACACATTTTATTTTAACTCACTCTTCCTCACATTAACAAAATGAGAATCAAAATATTTGTTTTGTATCTAGTATTACTCATAAAATATGTATGATGCTTATTCATAGACACAGTGTGTAAATTGAAACTCTCTTAAAATACTAAAGAATACGCCTAATCACAATGGGACTATTTATGTGATTAAAGTTGGACATATGGTGAAGTACCTTCCTGAATCAGACCCCAATTTATACATTTATACACTGCCTATGAATAATTCTAAGTCGTGTGTGTGTGTGTGTGTGTGTGTGTAATAATAATACAAGATACAAAAAGAAAAGGAAATATCTGATTAGTTTAGTTTGATATTGAGTGCATTGGTGGTTAACTATTTGTAGTGACATTTTTTTAACCAGTTTAGGCTCTGATCCTGAAAACATCCACATACATGGTAAACGTTAGGTGCATAACAAGTTTCTATTAATTTCAAGGGATCTATTTGCATATTGGAAGTTTAAGTATAATTATCTGATGGATCGGAGCCCTAGCACCTTATTTGTTGTGAGGGATTGTCTGTGAGTGACTTTGATTTTTACATAGGTAGTTATTAGTAAAAAACTTCAGTCATATGGATTGCTTGTTTGTAAACAATTGAGACTATAGCTTCCCTTATCCACTCTTTATATTTTATTTGTGTTGTGATTAGTCATCTAGTTCAGATATTATTTTTGGTCCTTGATTGCTTCACTCCAAAACTGACAAAACAGTTCAAATAACCACATAAAATGGAAGTGTGAATACCCAGGCAAATATATATTTGCAAGATTTTTTTCTTCCTTGAACATCTTGTTTGGTGGGGGAAGGAAGTTAACTTGCATAACTTGCAGAAAGAGAAATCTGTTGTAGTTCAAGCAAGTTTGTTGTTAGAATAGAGGCTTTAAAAAAGCTTTCTGAAATATTTCCCCGCCTCTGTTTAGAACACTTGTGGAGCTGGGTCCTATATCCCTTTATGCAGATAAAATTCTCATTGAGAGTTTGCATAACCAGGCCTATGATACATCAAACAATAACATTCACTTAGGTGTCTGATAATATCTCAGTAGCATGTAGATTCTTCTCTAAGGGGAAAAGCTAGGTGTCATCCTTCTCTTATGAAATCATACATTATTACTGATGGGTTTCACAGTGTACTCTCCTTTTCCTAACTGATCTCATTCTCAGATAAACTGAAGGGTTGGCTATAAAAATAATACTAGTTGTTGTTCCAAGTTTAATGGATAAATGGATGTTAGTTTTCCAATTCTTTTTTTCCCAAAGAAAGTTAGAAAGGGTTTTTGTCAGGTTTTTATTCATGGAAACGTCACTCAAAACTCTAAGTTCAGTAATCAATAACAACTACAAACTGTCCAGTTGTTCCTTGGGTGCTAATGCACCTTTGTGTTTATATCTTTACCCATGGTGGAGTTCGGTAGCTGATTTTTTAATTCTTGACTAAATAACATACTGAAATATTTATTACATAAAATGCCTTTCAAATAGCCAAAGGATGTTAGGGAGGAGATACTGTCTGTATTTAACATGACAGTCAGAAATTGCATTTATTAACACATTTTCCTGATCACTAGAAATTTCAAATGCAGAAGTTTAGTTAAACACATTGTGCTGAAGATGCTGATCACCATCAGGAAACCTGTCACAAATTACAAAGGGCCAGACTGTGAATTTCTTAACCATATTGGTGGGCAATTACCCAACATAGGAGCTATTACTCAGTATGTGTAAAGTGTCATAATTGAGCCCCAAAGCATTGGCTCAATATATTAAGAATATGACATCAGAACCACCATACTGATTCAGATGAAAGGTCCATCTAGCCCAGTATCCTCTCTTCTGACAGTGGCCCCTGTCAAAGGCTTCAGAGGGAATAAACAGAACAAGGTAACTAAAGTGATCCATCCCCTGTCACCCAGTCCCAGCATCTGGAAGTTAGAGGCATAGGCGCACCCAGAGCTTGAGGTTGCATCATGACTGTCTTGGTTAATAGCCGTTGATGGACCTAGTACATCTTTGAAACCAGTTATATTTTTGGCTTTCACAACATCCCATGGCAATGAATTCCACAAGTTGACTGTGTGCTGTGTGAAGTAGTACTTGCTTTTGTTTGTTTTAAACCTGCTGCCTATTAATTTCATTTGAGTGCCCTTATGTTATGTGAAGGGGTAAATAACACTTCCCTATTCACTTTCTACACTCCGTTCATGATTTTATAGACCTCTAACATATCCTTCCTTAGTCATCTCTTTTCCAAGCTGAACCATCCCAATCTTATACATCTTTCATCATATGGAAGCTGTTCCATACCCCTATTCATTTTTGTTGCCCTTTTTCGTACCTTTGCAATTCCAATACATCTTTTTTTTTTAAATGGGGAAACCACATCTGCATTTAGTATTTAAGGTGTGCGTGGAATTAGACAGGGGCATTATGATATTTACTGTCAGATTATGTATCCCTTTCCTAATGGTCCCTAACATTGTTACCTTTTTTCACTGCTCCTGCACACTGAGCAGATGTTTTCAGAGCTCTCTCCAGTGACCCCAAGATCTTTCTTGAGTGATAACGGCCATTTAGACTCCATCTTATTATAAGTATAGTTGGGATTATGATTTCCAATGTGCATTACTACAACATTAAATTTTATCTGCCATGTTGTTGCCTAGTCACCCATCTTTGTAAGATCCCTTTGTAACTCATTGCAGTTGGCTTTCGACTTAACTATCTTGTATCATCTGCAAACTTTGCAACATCACTGTTTACCCCTTTTTCCGGCTCATTTATGAATATGTTGAACAGCACTGGTTCCAGTACAGATCATAGTGGGACCCTACTGTGACAGGATCCCCAGAGTGCAGCCTGGGACTGTGGGACCGCTGCACTCCCTTATCTCTCCAGCCTGGGATGTCTCTCACAAAGCTTTGCTAGTGACAAGCAGCAAACCCCTCCAGGCACTGTTATCACTGAGCACAACAGCATGTGGAGCCACACACCCAGCTTGATTGCATGCATGCTCCCAGAGCTACTCTGAATCACACTGAGAGAGGCACCAGACAAATCCCCAGAGCCCAGCCGTGTACCTCAGGGATATACCGTCTTACATGGCTCAAGACGAGCTATTTATTAGTTCATCACTTCATCAGTGGAAAGTGGATATACACTAGTCTTTGTAAACCTGAGCAGATTTATGAAACACTTCAGGCAAACTCGCTGGGAAAGATTAAACAAATTTACTGACTACAAAAGATGGATTTTGAGTGATTACAAGTGATGGGCAAAAAGTCAGAGTGGTTATCAAAAGAAAATATAAGCACACAGTCTAAACTCTCAATCCTAGATTAAGTCAACATCTAGATTAAGCAGTTTTTCTCACCCCACTGGATATTGCAGTCCTTAATGTACAAGACTGTCCCTTAAACCTGGGCCAGTCGTCTCTGTTGGAGTCTTCAGTCTTCTGAGTGTCCTTGTTGCTTGCAGCAAAGGGAAGGGAAGGAGAAAGAACACAGTGGCCTAATGCTGGGCTTGTTTTATACCCTTAGTCCATGTACTTGGAGAACAGAGGTCTAGGCATGTCTGGTTGGCATTGCTGAGTCCCCAGAAAAGGTTGAGCAGTTCCCCAGGTGTGACCTAATGCAGGTGAGTCATTGAATTGTAACCGCCTTGCTGGACAATGGCTGTTGATGGTTATTTCACACCCACCCTGGCGCTGGTTACTCTTTGTGCTGATTTCCTCCAATTTACAGCACGTTACCAATAGCCATACAGCACAATCTCGTAACTTCATATGTACTAATGATATACATATTTAGATATAACAGTGACTTTCACCAGATCATAACCTTTCCCCTAGTACCTTACATGGCCTGCTTTATATGCAAGATCACAACTGCATATAAATGAGGAATATGGGGATTACAGGCCATTCCTCCAAGGTATAGAATGTCACACTTATTACTCATCTCTCACCACTGTGAAAACTGATCATTTATTTCTACCCTTTGTTTCCTGTCTTTTAACCAGTTACTGATCCATAAGAGGACGTTCCCTCTTATTCCATGACTGCTTACTTTGCTTACGAGCCTTTGGTAAGGAACCATGAGGAAGGCTTTCTGAAAAATCTAAGTACATTATATCCACTGGATCACCCTTGTCCACGTATTTCACAACCCTCTCAAAGAATTTTAAGAGCTTGGTGAGGCATGATTTCCCTTACAAAGCCCTGTTGACTCTTTCCCAACAAATCATGTTCATTTGTTTCTGATAATTCTGTTTTTACTATAGGTTCATACATGTTTGTCTGACACTGAAGTTAATCTTGCTGGCCCATAATTGCCAGAATAGCTTCTGGACCCTTTCTAAAAAAAATTGGTATTACATTAGCCATACTCCAGTCATTTGGTACAGAGGCTGATTAAATAGTTCTACAATTTCATATTTGAGTTCCTTCAGAACTTTGAGTGACCATAGTCTGGTCCTGGCAACTTTTATTACTCTTCAATTTGTTCCCAAACCACCTCTACTGATATCTTGATCTGGGACAGATCCTCAGATTGTCTCCTAAAGAGTGGCTCAGGTGCAGGAAACTTCATCGAATCTTTTGCAATGAAGGCTGATACAAAGAAATCATTTAGCTTCTCTGCAACAGCCATGTCTTAAGTGCATCTTGATTGACTCATCCAGTGACACCACTGATTTTTTTTTCTTTTCTTTTTGGGCAGGCTTCAAATTCTGATGCACTGATTTTTTTTTCTCTTTTAATTTTTGTCTTTTCCTAGTTGCTCTTCAGAGCCTAGTACACTCTTTTTTTGGCCTGCCTAATTATACTTTTACACATGTCTTGCTAGAGTTTATACTCCTGTCTATTTTCCTCTGTAAGATTTGACTTCCAATTTTGAAAGGATGTGCATCTAACCACCTCTTTTACACTATTGTCTAGCCATGGAGGCATTTTCTGGTCCTCTTACTGTCTTTTTTTATTTTGGATATACATTTAATTTGAGCCTCTATGGTGGTTTTTAAAAAGTTTCTGCGCAGCTTGCAAGTGTTTCACCTTTGTGGCTGTTCCTTTTAATTTCTGTTTAAGTGGCTTCCTCATTTTTGTGTAGTTCCCTGTTTTGAAGTTAAATACTACTGTGGTAGACTTCTGTGGTTTTCCCCTCCACAAGGATGTTAAATTTAATCACATTATGGTTGCTGACACTAAGTGATTCAGTTCTGTTCAGCTCTTAGACAAGTTCCTGTGTGCCATTTAGGATTAAATCAAGAATTGCCTCTCTCCTTATGGGTTCTAGGACTAGCCACTTCAAGAAGCAATCATTAATTGTTTTATCTTTGCATCCTGTCCTGAGGTTACATGTACCCAGTCAACATGGGGACAGTTGAAATCCCTCATTATTGAGTTTTCTATTAATTTCTATTATCGAGCCTTTCTTTAATCTCTCTGAGCATTTCATAATTACGGTGGTCTGTTATATATTCCTACTGCTTTACTCCTATTATTCAAGCTTGGAATTTCTGTCCATAGAAATTCTATGGTATGTTAGTCAAATATAGTAATCTTAAATGAAACAGTATGCTTTCTTTCACATACTCAAATACTTTTTCACAGTTCTGACAATAAAGATATGCCCTTCTCCAAAAATGATGTTACTGGACCTTTTAGCATCTAGGTAACTGATTTCTTAGTATAGACATGTAATATTCAGATAATGAAAGTCTGACATATCTCACAGATTTAGAATGGTTGAAATAGTGTCATTACTGAAAACATCTAATAGACTACATTTGTAGCTAATAAGCACTGAAAAAAATCAAGGAAAGTTTTGTATTAATACATAAAGGAATGATTCCATTACAGGTACAGAATACATCCAAAGATCCTTCCACTCTGGCATGTTCGTATGTTCACCTCCAGCCCTTAAAAATGTCCACTGGACACCTTCAGAGAACCCTGAATAGATGTCTATACTCTATGCTGCCTTTCCCTACAAAATTCTTGGATACAAGAACCATAGTGGCTGCTGAAAGTAAGGGAAAGGCAGATTATCCTTCACGTATCTCCATCACACGATCTCAGAGTATGTAGGCTTGATTTCTGTGCCTGCCATGTGGGATTCTTTTATACAGCATTTATCATTTCTGCTCCTGTGAGGAAGCAAATATGTGATAAGAGAAATGAAGTTTCAAGTTATCTTTTTAATCCTCATACCTGGGATTTCTTTGAAAGTATGTACTTGCTCTTACCTCAAGGGATGTTCCAATATAACATTCCAGTAAAATATATTTTAGAAAACATACTGCTTGTATAGATTATGTGTTCATGGGAGAAGGGATAGTTCAGTAGTTTGAGCATTGGCCTGCTAAACCCAGGGTTGTGAGTTCAATCCTTGAGGGGGCCATTTAGGGATATGGGGCAAAAATCTGTCTGGGGTTTGGTCCTGCTTTGAGCAGGGGGTTGGACTAGATGACCTCCTGAGGTCCCTTTCAACCCTGATAGTCTATGATTCTATGATTTAAATAATTGAATATTTTGCATAGGATAATATACATAAACATTTTATGCAACCCCCCCTTTAAACAGACAAAACTATGAGTTATCAACATTAAAAGGATCATCTACGCTGGATCTTCATCACAATTTTCATACTAACACTAAATCCTTAAACTTTGACAGAATCTTGTGGCACTTTATAAACTAACAGAAGTATTGGAACATAAGTTTTCGTGGGTGAATACCCACTTCGTTAGACTTCGTTAAACTTCCTATTTCATGAGCGATTACAGAGGCTAGAATAATTTTTGTACCACTGAAAGGGTGTCTGTTAATCAGCTATCCTGTTAAGAACATTAAGCTTATCTTGCATTTTAAAATAATTTTTTGTATAAGAAGAATTCACTCAATAGGTTATCATAACAGGTCGTGCCCTCATTGCTGCTACACCTCCTGCTGGTCAGTCTGGGAATTATATCTTTCCAGCCTTGGAGTGCCTCCTGCTGGCCGCTGTCTCCCTATTGTTTCCTGGTCTCCACCACTATACTTCAGGTCCCACGTGCCTCCCAGCCCATGGTCGCTCTTTTATTGGGGTGCTGCCCCACAGCAGTGTCTCCACACTCTGGGACTCCTCCCAGGGGAACCCCTTCCCCCTATGCACACCTTGCCTCAGTGGCTACTGCCAGTCGTCATCTAGCCCCCTTTGTCTGAGGCAAACTGCAGTCTGTAATGGCCACTCATCATTGGCAAGTGTGTTGGATCTGCTGCCTTTCCCTGCAGCCTCAGTATCTCCTTAGGCCTTCCTGTCAGGCCTCAGCCTGGGAGGTCACCAGGTGTGAGCTTCGCCTGTCCATTCCCCAGCACTGCTCTGTCGAAGGTACCGTGTCTCTCCCAGGTTCTTCTCACTCCAGGGCTGGAGTGAGACTCTCTCGGCTCCTGACTCACTCCCTCAGCTGCTCTCAATCCTTTTATCCCAGAAGCAGGGTAATGGCCCTGCTACAGTTATCTATAAATTATATAGTCTATCCAAAACAGACAGGTTATCAGGGAAAAGAGTTAGGACCCCAAAAGATCAAGATCATATATCAATGTTCTTAGCTTCAAATAGAGGAAGGCCAAATCCAAGAATCAAACTACTACATGAGAGTAAAGTTATACCTCATTCAATATAAAAAATGTCAGTGTTTCTGAAACATCATACTAGCAACTGCAGAATTAGAACACATGTAGGATTAAAGGATAAAAGATATCTTTTTTTATAACAACCCAAAAGAGGTGAGTGAAGAAACTTCTTCACAGCTGGAGTCAAGCTCTACTCTAATCCACAGAAGGATACACTGCTGAATATAGAGATTTAGGAGTATTTCCCTTCCAGGAAGCAACCATTAATGTCATTTTTTTTTTTAAAGAGGCTGTCACTTAACACCTTATGCGTCAAAATCCAGGCTTCTGGCACATTATTCCCACCAGTTAAAAGCCATGGTATGCCAACTTGTGCATGTAACATTTCAAAGCATAAATGAATGTTTTAAAGGAGTTGGATGAGTGTGATAGTTTTCAACCTTGATTTGTTTAATCTCTCTTGTTTCCTGGAGACAGAGGGAGACCAAGTACATTCTACTCATTTGAAATGTGAGTATGAATTATGAGACCTCCATTCCCTTTAGGTGATTCTCACCCCCCGCACTCCCCAGCCAACATTTTGTGTAAGCCATATTGAGACTATTAACAATGTTAGCAATGTTGAATCCTCTTTTCCGAACAACTTACTTCCTAGTTTTTCTCTTATACATCTAAAATTGACCTCCTATATTAAAGCTGTAAGAGTGTGATCCTATCAAGTATTATTTATAGGTTTTGATGTTTGCTAGTGCTTCATTTGGACTGAATCTGCTATAACCACATCAGTATTTTGCCTTCTGAATAGTTTTTTTTTCTTACCCTTGGGTATTGGGTTTTACATTTTTCTCAATTTATATGCAGATATTGAACCATGAACACAGGGGACCATTCTACCCTGAAGAATAAATATTTTTTCTTTAGCAGTATCCTATGAAAAAATTAACTGTCTATTTTAATTGTCAGCTCAACTTGAAGATTGTCCCCACCTTTCCTTCATCAAACAGGAGGATTAGAACATTTGTATTTTCTGTCAGAGTGAAAACTGTTTAAGAACTAAACATTAAGTGCTAATCAGAGGAAACTACCATACTGTAGTGCAGGAAAGAGCACATAGAGGAACTTACGGTTGCAGTGGCAATAAATGTTTTATTAGGAATTACCTAGCAGTGACCAAGGTAGTCGACACTACTTCCAGTATTAACTACAGTTAAATCCTTTCCAGCACATCTTCCTACTTAAACATAATTTGGGAATACTGGGGTTAAGTATTTATACTTTTTTTTTAAAATAGTCTCAGCTTGCAACGTATTTTAATATTGAAAAGTTAAATGTCTTCCAACTCAGCGCTTTAACTGGAGGACAGGGTACACTTCCTGAACATCTGAGCATGCTGAAATAATTATTCTGCCTCATTCATCCAGCCATCTATTAAATGTTTGACATCGCCTTCCATCTGCACAATATCTGAAGTTTTTTTTTTTCTTTCCTCCCCTGTGCCATGACCTTTCTGTTATGGAAGGAAGATGATCTTCAGGTGAACCTAGAAAATTTGGCTCCAGGTTGGGATTAGCCTACGTAACTTAGAAAAATGGTAGGTAGAGGAGCAAAAGGGCAAAGAATAACTTTTTCCTCCTCTTTATTTTTTCATTGACTTTTTATGCTTGGCCTCTTCCTTCTCTCTTTCTTTGGCCTGACTCTCTTCTTTATTCCTTTTATTGGCTTTGCTTGGCCTTTGCTCAAAGAAGCAAAGTTCATCTTTCTGAAATTTATGGTATTCAGCTTTCTGGGGGCTTAGCATATTTTCTAGGAGTGTTGGAGTGACGTACCACATTTTCCACACTATGTTCTCTTTTCTTTGTTACAATGCACTGTTCGTCGTAGATGATCCATGTAATGGATGCAATGCTTTCTGGACATAATGCAGAGCATGGTGGGGGTAAGGGGCCTTTAATGGCCAATTGTCTCCTTTCACTGGCTCTGTGATTGGCTCATCCAGGGCTCATGTCATCCATAAAGGTATTTCATGCAGCAGAAACAGATTTTTTTCCCCTATTTCATCTTGCATAACCGTGAAATCCCAGCCCCCATTTCATGCTGTAGCTTTGGTGATGGTTTAATATTCTTGATTTGCAGATAGCTTGGTGTGGCTTGGTTGGACTATTGTCTTTTTGAGGTTTATTGGAATTTTGGATTCTTTCAATTAGTCAGTCATTGGATTATTTTAGTGTGTGCTGGTGGGATTGTGGTGGTCTCAGTTGATTGTATGAGTGTGTTTGGTCACCTGGCTTCAGAGTCATATACTGGAATATTGTGTGTTTATTCATAGATTAGGTCAGGTGATGGGCCTGTATCATGGTAAGTTTCTGGGTGCAGGAATGTGGGCATTGTCCTGCGTTTATTTTTTCACTGAGTAGAAGCTTTGGGTGGCAGGTCCTGACGCGTGGGATTTAAGCATGGCTAATGATGGATACTGTGTCAGATGAAGAGTAAGCCTCAAACATTCTTTGTGTGAATTAGGCATCACACTCTCTCACCCCACTGCCCATCAAAGAAGGCAAAGTGGGATTCACAGGGCTTTCCAACCCTTCTTTGAAGGTTGTGATATTCCCTGGGTAGTAGCATGTCTGCATTTTTTGACCAGGAAGGCCCTTGAAGTAAATGGGCTAATGCGGGTTTGGTTTTAGGTGATCGGCACTTTTAAAGGCTTTGCGTTGTAGAGGCTGTGCTGCCAGCCTGGATTATCTTCTTCGTTACCTTGTTTAAGTGTGGTGTTTATATAAATTCATGGCTATGTGACACAAATTGCAAATATTTCTGCCTGTCTCCAGGTTTCTGTAGAGTTGCTCAAAAATGGGGAAAGGGCTGAAAATACAGAAAAAATAAGTAATTTTCATTTAGCAGCATTTGAAAAGAATTGTTTGTATTTGACTTCTTTATGAAAATATTTCTATTTTAAAAACTTTCACTTTCAACATTTTTTCTTTCTACCCAATCTCCTTTCCCCCTTGATGCTTTACTTCTTTTATCTCCTTTTCCATTTCACTGATGAGAAGGGTCAAAAGGGGGGGAGTGGGGGGGAGGAGAGAAAAAGAAAAGGGTAAAACAGTCATTTGAGACACACAAAACAAAGCATTTTTTTCTTTGTTTCAAGAAAAAAAATTATGAAAAAAGTGGAAATTTCTGATGTCTGAAAAATGGCCAGTTTTCAACAAAAATGACAAAAAAAAATCTTTTTTTCATACATTTTCTACCAGCTTCTGCTTTTAGTATCTTTTGAGCAATTGGAACATCATTGCATCAAAATTTGCATCCTCTGGTTCTCCAGAGGTATTATGTGGGTAATCAATTACTTTTACAGATTCATTGATGTCTACACTGGATGCTGATATTGTGTGGGAATGGCCGAATTATGCCAGATGTGCAGGCTGGGGCCACTTCCCAAGATTTGGTTCATGTTTTTTTCTTTTTGAGGCCCACCTTGCTTGTGGTTGCAGCAATAGACTTGTAAAGGAAATAGCTTGCTATAGGGGAACTTTCCAGACTAACCACAGGATGGACTTTGATCACTGTGGTGGGACTGGATTATGATGATTGTATATTGGACATACTGGGGCCCTGGTTCTCCCACAGATCTGAAGGAGAAATTGCTAGGGTTGCCAGGTGTCCGGTTTTCAACCAGAAAGTCTGGTCAAAAAGGGAATCTAGCAGCATCCTGGTCCAATCTACTGACCAGATACTAAAAGTCTGGTTACCGTGGGCTGGGGGGAAGTGACAGCCTGTCGGCCAGCCCTGACATGGCGGCTCGGGCCGCATGCACTGGCTTGGGCCACAGGTAGCCCATTTGAGAAGCATGGTTTGCAGGGCTGCAGGACAGAGTGCGGGGGCCCATGGCAAGCAGGCTAACGGGCTCCCAGCAGGCATGGAACATGCCCCAGGAGGGAAGGAACAAGAGCTTCCCTGCCAGCCAGTGTTTCCCCTGGCTGTGCTCTCAGGCAGCTCTAGGGCCAGGAGGGCTTGAACAGGCAGGCAGCACAAAAGGAGGCAAGAGGCTGCCAGACCATGTTCTAGTGTGTCAGCAAGGCCGCCTGGCTGCTCCCGTGCGGCTGCAGCACTCTTCTGACATGCACTCCCAGGCAGCCTGCTGGAGATTGGGTTTGCAAGGCCCTTGGGGCTGTTCATGCTGGAATTGAGGGGGAGAGCAGAGTGTGATGTCGGGAGGGTGCAGAGGAGAGGAAGGAGTGGGGCGGTGGGGCTTTGAGAGAAGAGGTAGGGCAAGGCAGAGGCAGGGCTTTGGGAGAAGAGGCAGGACAGGAGTGGGGCCTTGGAGGAAAGAGGTGGACAGGGTGGGGCCAGTTTTGAAACATTAGGAAGTTGGCCACCCTAGCTATTGCAAATTGGCTAAGGGAGAATCATTAACTATAAGGTAAATGCAGATGAACCTCATGCCTTTTAGTTCACTAGCCATCTCAAGAAGACACAATTTCCAAGACTCTAGAATTGGTTATCCAGAGGGAAAAGAAGTCATGATATCAATACTCACTACCTAGCATCGACTACTCTTTTTTTGTACCCAAAGACACCTGCTGGCAAAAACGACAAAGTGTTAGCAACCACCATCTGCATCTGGTCCATGAATGCAGTTAGAATTCTGTATATTACATGACTCCAAAGTAGAACTCCTTTTCATCTTAAGTACATTTCATTTTTACTTTTCAGGAGATATTCTGGCTTTCTACTATTTTGAGGTGTGACTATATAGATAAATGCTTATAGGAGTATGAGATCCTCTTAAGTCTACGGACAAAGGTGTCAAATAACATTCCATAAACTTTGTGTTGTGATTATTAATGTGCATCTGTTTCTAGTTCTGTGGAAGTCTCCATAGAAATGAAACTCCGTGTTCAGTGAGAAAGCTGCTAAAAAACAACTTCTTACCAGAATCCAGGTGAAGGCTGTATTTTGTGTTTATGCTGCGGACTAGAGAGTGAGGAAATAAATTGGCCATTATATCTAACAGTGACATGTAAGGAGGAAAGCAACAATTGGCTTCTGATTTTGCAATACAGATAAAACCTTTTGCAGTATAGATGCAAATTTGATTCTGATTTTCAACAATTCACGCACCTGAAGGATGCTTTCACTGCCCTGAGTAAAAATTGTCTGATAGTGGCTTGTAACTAAATGAACAACAACTTCTTTGAACTTCCTGTTTTAGAATGAAGAACCGATTATCTGCTGTATAAAGTTGATGATTTGACTAAGATGATGATTTAACTTGTTTTATTGTCCTTAATTTGAGAATTGTATAGTTTAACCCTTAACTAGTTTGGTAGGATGCATAGTTAGCCCTAGTGATTTTTTTTGTATTTTATTTATTATTTAAAATAAATTTATTTTAAAAAAATCACATTAAACCTTTTTCCCCCTACTTTCAATAAACAATTGGAGCTTGAAGCACTGAGAATCTGAATAGATCAACTTATCCACCTAGGAATTCACTAAAGCTCACCCTCTGGTTTTCATGGAGGGGAATGGCAGCGGTGGTGCCAAAGGAGCCTACAGCAGGTGGATGGACAGCCAGCCACTGCTCCCTCTTCTCTTGCTTTATCTTGATTGAGGCAGGGGGAGTATCAGTGTTAACATTTTTATGGCTAATCATTATCATGTGGGCCTCGTGGACTAGCCAAGCAGAGGTATGAAGTTGAGCATGTATGATTCTTTGCTGTGAGTATTTGGGAAGAATGTTTGTTAGAAGTGGCAACATATTTTGTATGAAGAGTTACTTTAAAAAGTTCCTGTAATTACAGCTATGTTGATAGACTGTTAGTGTAGATCATCATCAGTGTTACTGACCACATAAGGACTAGTTACAGGTGTTTATATTTTATTAAATCCCCTCTTCTCATTACAGTTTTTGAAAAGTTAATACACTGACTTTTAAAAGCATACTATATTATGCTTCATTTTTTTCATTGTTTTTGTATTGTTGTATGAAAAGTTCCAGGGATGTGGCTGGCGAGCCAATGTACTAGTCCTCATGTGGCCCCTACGGTGATTTAAGTTTGAGATCCCTGTTCTAGGCTTCAGAGTGACAATCCTAGAATCTTCTTATATAGATAATGTAAAGGAAAAGAGACTTTTGGTTGCCTGAAGAACCTAGAGAGAAGTGCAGATTTGAACGTTATCTTGATTTTACAATTTCTTCAAATATTTGAAAATTCACAATGGTCCATGATACTGAGCAAGATGAGCCTAATGCCTGATTACAGTACAGTTGCTGTGTAAGTGGGAGTATTTTAGGGATCCCATGAAGTTCACAATGGGCAGGATAAAGTGTGTGGTATTAGCTAACAACTTAGTGTCAGGTTGTGGTGTATGTAATGGTCAGGCTCTTTTCTATATAGTGTACCTTTAAGAGTAAACTGGGTCCCCTTGCTTGCCTGCAGTGGTACTCTTTGTTTTAAAAACAAAAAAACAAAAAAAACCCTACTTTTTTCAGAATAAGTCTCACACATACTATGCTGTCTCAGAGACTTGATATATTTTTTTCTTTTTGTGCTCTTTCCTAAATTAACCCAAGTAATCCAGATTGAAAGGATGTGACACAATACTCATTCAGTCAGGAGGTTCAGTCACCACAGTTAGAAGTGAATAAAGAATAAAATGTAGAAGAAAGTTCTTTATTTTGGCATAGTATTTACTTAAATGCTTCCTGATCAGAGGCTACATCTGAAGATATGGAATGCAGGTTGGCGTAATTTTCCTTTGAGTGTGCTACACATTATTGGTACTTTGGGCATCTTAAAATTCTAATTTTATTTTTAAGCCTTTGCATTGGTTAAGGTTTTCTCTGTATTCGAAGTTGTTTCCATTTAAAAGCTCATCTTGTCTTTTCTATGCTTACTGGGCCAAATTTAATGCTGCTGAAGTCACTAAGAGATTTTTTCCATTGAGTGCAATGGGATCAAGTTTTGGCCTACAGGAATCTGTACTGTAATATGGAAAGTACTGTAATATGGAAGGAGAACACAGGCTGAGATAGAGACCACAAAATACAAAACTCTAATAGGCTGAAGATTATAAAGAGATGTATTTGTAAATCAGTTTTAGGATGGTGGTTCTTTTATGGGGGGAGGGTGTGTGTGTGTGCGCGTGTGCATGTGCACGCACACTTAGAGAAAAGGAAGTAGCAAGAGTTTGAACTAGAGATATTTACTGGTTTTTGGTTTTTTTTCATGACTTGAGGGGAAAGTTGAATATAAATTTTATTGTTAAATCTTCAGGTTTCCAAGACCATTGTATAGCAAGTAAAATATGATGTTTCTGGAACATTGACAATGTAATGCTTATTATTTTATGAGAGCACAAAGACTTCCCGCTAACTGTTTTATCTGCAATCCCCTTGTAATTCCCGATTAGTCAGCAAAGAAACTATTACACAAGTACAGGACCCTTCTTTAAGGGTTGGGGGGGGGGGTGAACTGGCTTTTGAAACAATAATTTCTTTACATATAGATATAGTTACCGGTACTACATTTGCAGTCCTAAGTTCATAGTTCCCCTAACAAATATGTGCATTAATTTTTTTCACCTTTATGATAGTTAATAAGACCTCCTAAGACCATAATAGCATTTAACACTCAGTTTGGAATAGAGAAAATTTAATTGTATTTTTTTTTCACCTGGGGAGTTTGGGTTAGACTTCAGAATTCATCTAGCTGATAAGGGTGTTGATTGGTATGCATAGTTGCTGAGGTGCAGAATACTTTGCTATCTTGTACATTTTGTGGGCCAAACTCGCCACTTGAATAAAAATACAGAATGCCATTGAAAGCAGTGAATTTAATGGTGAATTCTAATGGTGTTTTACTGGTATAGGATTCTTTGTTTCCATCTAAGTGTATCTGTTTTATTCAGTAATGTTGATTTAGTTACACTTATGCTAGACTCTCTATTCATTTGCAGGATATTCTTCACTTAAGGACCTGATCCGAAGGTCTCCTGTTGATTTCAGTGGACTTTGGATCAGGACCGATACATTTCCAAAATCTTGATACTTTTGTAGCATTTCCTACTGTTAACTACATTTCAGTATTTTACCCTTAGATATTTTTGTTCTGTCTCAGAAAATGGTGAGTTTGTAGCGTGTGTGTGTGTGTGAGAGAGAGAGAGAGAGAGGGAGAGAAATATCTCCTTTGTGAAGGCCTTTTGCAAGTGTCTTGTGAAGAAGCTTTTGGTTTTATTGCCTTTTTATTTAGGCCCTGATTTCTAGTTGGATCCTATTTATAATTAGCATAAACATCTATTTAGAACAGATTAGTTAAAGACATTTTGCAATTGATCAAAAAAAATGTTCTTGATTCATGCTTTTTAAAAATACGATAATAGTCTACAATGAATAAATACTTTTTCTATAAACTGAACTATTTGCAGAATTTTCCAATTTCTACAACAGTTTCTTCTATTACTTTCTGCATATACTCATGGGTAAAATACGATATTTCAGTCTGAGTATGAATTATTTAATAAATTATAAATCTATTATTATTAAGTATTAAAAATGTATATGTATAGTACCAAAAGTACTCTACGTACTTCACAAACAAATATGAAGACCAAGTTCCTGCCTAGAAGAGCTTACAATCTTAACAAATGAGAATTATTTCACATTTCCACACCCAAACAGATCCGCAGATCTGGAATAACTAGTTATCAGCAAGTGAGAATTGGTTGTAATTACCCTGTGTATGGGGGCGCGGAGGAGCGGGGGGATAATTGCTGACTCTCAGGGCAGACCAAGAAACTGTGTGTGTGTGTGGTCTAGCTGTCTAAGCTGACTGAATGGATCATTAAAAAGACTAGCCAAGGTTGACCTGTATCAGTGGAAAATCTGAGAAGATAATGGGAAACCAATCACCAGGACATGGACACCTAGCAGTGAATGATCCAGAGGGAGGAGGATTTCCCTGCCTCTCAACAGGTGAGCTGAGCAGAGACAACCCCCCCACCATCAGTTCAAGAACAAAGGACTGGGAGGTTTGAGGTGAGGGGATAAGTGTGGGCTCAGGAAGAAGCTTGGACTCTCACCTGGGAACTGACAGAGGAAGGAAGTCAGAGGGACAGCCTGCAAATGGAGTTCACTACAGCTTGACTAGTGAATTGTGGCTTGACCAAAATGGACTATGTGTTAATCTTTTATTTCTCTATGCTAACATAAGAACTTCCAATGCTGTGTTCTGTTTGACTAATTAATCCTTTTAGGTTTTTAAAATGCTGTTTGGGATGTCACTGTAAATACTGGCTGGGCTGCGTTAGCCCCTGAAGGGTGTCAAGTCTCTACCAGGAGTATCTCAGTTGGACTAAGGGCATGGCTACCCTTACAGATGTGGAGTGCTGTGAGTTAAACTCGCCTTCAGAGAGCACAGTAGGGAAAGTGCTGCAATCTGTCCACACTGACAGCTTCAAGCGCACGGTGTAGCCACATTTGCAGCACTTGCAGCGGCATTGGGAGCAGTGCATTATGGGCAGCTATCCCAGCATGCAAGTGACTGCAATGTGCTTTTCAAATGGGGGGGTAGGGTGACAGGGAGTGTTTTGTGTGTATGTAGGGGGAGAGAGTGGGGTCTTGGGGGGGCTGAGAACATGTCAACATGCTGCTTTGTAAGTTCAGACAGCAGCAGACCTCCCCTTGCCCCCACCCCTCTCTCTCTCTCACACAGCATTCCACAGTATCGGCTTGCATGCCAGCTGTCAGAAATGGAGCTTGGAAAGGGCATTTCTGCATTCCTACAGGAGTTCAAAACGATGACAAGAGTGACCACTTGACTTAAGGGGATTATGGGATGTTTCCGGAGGCCGATCAGCGCGCAGTAACCCCACACCCTGTTCACACTGAGGCCTGTGCGTTGTAGGCAAGGCACAGCAAACATTCTTCTTGCTGAAGTGGAGTACCAGCAGCACTCTACATGCCTTGCCAGTGTGGGCAGGTAGTGAGCTAGTGCACTCTGGCTTCCTTTACTGTGCTGTAACTCGCAAGTGTAGCCAAGCCCTAACTGAGCAGAGCTTACAGTATGAAACAGAAGTGAGGGAGCCCAGTAGCTCAGTCTAGGAGGTAGTGAGGATGCATGGCCTACGCTGAAGGAAAATGAGTCTCTTTGGCAGACTAGCGTGGGGAAGGGGTTCCTCCAAGAGGATGTTTAAAAACTGGGGCATAGGACAGGTCCTGTAGATCCATGACACTAGTTCATGTACATTCTTAATAAGCATTCTTTGATTAGTTGCTCCATTTGTGGTGGAAATGGAAATGGTTTCTCAGATTTAGTGAACCTACTTTGACTTTCTTTAGTGAAAAAACCTGTCCTGAAATACCTGAAATGGACATGTATCTTCATTACCACTAAGTTAGTTTTTCACATAGTCAACATGTTTTCTTATTAAGCATTCTTTCTTTCTTTCGAAGATTAGCTTGCTATGCCTGGCTTTCAACTGGTATCTAAGATGTATGTTTGTATAAGTGGTCCCATACTGCAGATAATATTGTGAATGAGGCTTTCTCTGGAACATCTAGTTTTCACTTTAAATTTGCCATGCATAGGATAGATCGTCTGGACTAATTTTGGAAACCTTAACTGAAAATTTCTTTACTTTTCTCATGCTTAAAAATGTAAGCTTAACTTGGATGAGATAATGTATTTTATCGGACCAACTTCTGTTTGGTGAGAGAGACAAGCTTTTGAGATGCACAGAAATTGGTTCAATAAAAGTTATTTCGTCACCCACTTTGTGTGTCTAATATTCTAGTACCAACACGGCCGCAGCATTGAATGCATAAGTTTAATTTAATATTTCCAAAGGTTTTCCAAGAGGTAATTCCAGTTATCTTTGTGCTAATGATATTTTGATGAATGAAATAACTGTTTGTTTATCCATTCATTTCTCATTAGTCCCAATATGCATCTGACGAAGTGGGTATTCACCCACGAAAGCTCACGCTCCAATACATCTGTTGGTCTATAAGGTGCCACAGGGGACACTGCTGCAATATTTAGGAATAATTTTTGCCACTTTTTTTTGTGATGGCATTTTTCATTTATCTAACTCATCTGGTGTAATAAATCCTAACTAATACAATATCTGGAATATCTTTCCTGTCAACCATTCATTTATTATTGCTATCCTTAATGCCATGAGTATTTCTTCCATGCTGATTTGATTAGATACTTTTGTTCATTTACTGTCAAATTAATTGGAATGAGTATTTATATGGATGTTTTCTGATTCACTTTGAGATATATAACTGATATTATTCAAGTACCCATCTAAAATGTGTTCACTACATAAATTTAATTTCCTAACTTTGTGTGTGTGTTTCGGGGTGATATGGTAGCACTCTTAGTAACAGTCTTTATTTGTGATGTTGCAGATCAAAGTGCCTGAATACGGGATGGAAGCATAATAAAAAGGATAATGGAAAACATTTTCAGTAATAGACTGACTTATAAATTGAAGTCAACTACATGCTTTGGAAAAAAAATATTATTTACAGCATAGGAGAGCTAAAGTTGACCTAAGATTAGATATTTCTCTAGAAAAGTCCATTTTCTGCCCCTATCCACATAAGCTTTACTTCTGATATCACTAAGAGTCACTTGCTCCTTGCAACCAGCCACTCATTTGCTATTAGTTTTTTTGTCTAGTTTCATTCATTTATCCACAACTGCCTTTGCTCTGCTTCAAGGCTGCCCTGAGGCATCATACTTCCAGTCTGCATCAAGATGTCTTGATGTAGCCTCAAAGCTTGAAGTCTTAAGGCATCCTGGAAGCATAGCAAAGGCAGCAGCAGATGATGGACTAAAACAGACAGAAACACTGTGACAGTAAGTACTCAAATATTTTTTTCTCCCAAATTTGGGTGCCCTGGGCAAGCAATGAGTTGGCTGTCTCCCATCCCATGGGCCAGGTTTGAAGGAAGGCGTTGTTGTGATAGGATTTTAGTTGGTGATGGCAATGATATTCTTTTAGTCAACTGTATTCAGAATTCATATTAGTGGCTAGAGTGGGACCTTACTTAGAATAGTATTATAAGGCTTATTTCAGAATGAAGCTTTGTGGCATGACTTTTAGAGATTCTGAGCACTTGCAGAACCAATAAGAAGTGCATGTGCTGGGCACCTCTGTATATGAGACAATAACAATAAGTTGTGAAGGGGTGTTTGTTAAAACTAAATAAAAGAAAATATAGGCACAGTAAACACTGCATAAAAAAAGCAACTCTTCACTTATGAACATAACTTACTCTTTGGAGTCCATATTGAAGAATCCTGTACAATTAGAGATACCAAAATGAAAATATTCTGTTAGAATAACTTCATTGAAATTTATTCTTTTTAATGAACACCACTTTCCATTCATTTTTGTTCTGTACATCAATTGCAAGCCCTTTTTCCTTTCAGAATTCAAATGGTTTAGCTCCCATTAATAGGTGATATAAAAGTCTTGATACAGACATAAATGCAGATATCAGAGCTGTGTTTTTCTTTTGTCCTGAGCTTTTTAAAAAGCTCCTCAGAGAAAAAACAGCACCAAGATGAAAAGTTGCCTATTTTTAATGCAATGTTTGCTAATGGAGCAACACATGAGTTTTTCCAGTACATAACAGATGAGCTGGAACAGTGATACTAGCTCAAATAATAATGCTAGCTATAATTGTAATAGCTACAGTACAGTTATGCATATGAGCTATTGAGAAATTGCTTAGTCTCTGTATGCCTATAAAGTATTTGTGATTGGGGGAAAGAAAGTATGAAAATATCAAAAACTAATTCTAATCACAGATCTAAAATATTACCTTCAAAATAATGACAAAGGTGGTTAAATAAGAAATAGGTTATTTGCCCATGGATACATAGGGTGTGAAGTATAATAAGATAATCGTTGCTTCTAGAAAAACAGTTGATGATAATCCTAAAATAAAGATTTGGAGAACATTTTTTCTTACAGCTGTTTGTATTTCAAATTCTTGCAGGTTATTTTATAATCTTTAATAGGCAGGCACCATTTCCTATTTTGACATTATTTGCATTCCATTCAGATTCTTGGACAGTGAAACTAGATTGGTCATTTTCCAGATATGGTGCATGCGCAGTATGTTGTATTCGAGTTTCTCTGCAAAGAAATGTTCCAAGTCTCCAAATCTTCTGGCATCAAAAGTTGTCTGTTTTTTTTAAAGTCAAGAAACTATTTGTGTCTGAAATTTTGTAATATTTCCCAATTCTATCACTTTTAAAAAATATAATAAAATCTACTTTGGGGTCTAAAATGACCTTTTATCTTTTTCTAAAAAATCAGCATGTTGTATTGTATTCCACATTTTCACTTACTGGTGCTGCAGCCTCTATATGAACATAACTCTTATCAGAATCAGATTCACCTGAGCAAATATTTCAGGGTTAGATCATTATCTTATTCAAGACTCTTTTAAATGCCAACTTCCATCATAAGGCTCAAAAGAAGTTATTTTATATTAAAAACACACCCAAAAATCTCACTAAAAGAGCCCCATCTCTGGATTATTCCCAGTGTGGGGCATCCCTTGTTTATCTCTTCAGCATACTTTGTCTTTATTTTTTGTGTATTATGCTCTGCCAGTCTGGGCACTAAACCAATAGTAGTAATATCTTGCACTTCCACAGTGTCATCTAAGGATCTTCAAGTACTTTATAGGCATTAGTTCATGAAGTCTCAAATTATTCCTTTATTGTAAGTAGGTATTATCCCCATTCTATAGATGATGCTGAATTAACACTTGAAGGGAGTTGCCTATGCATGGTCATACAGAGTCCCAAGGATAGAACTGGTTACAAAATCCAAATCTCCAAGCTCCCAGTCTGCAGACTGATAGTTTGCAATTCTTCCATAAAGTCAATGACCATCCCATGGCAGAGAATCAGAACATCTTGCAGTGTCCCTACAATCATTAGGATAGTTTATTAATAGTCCATCATTTTCTGCTTTTGGTGCTGAAAATCAACCTCAACCTCAAGTCTAACTTAGTCCTGTCTTAATCCACTGAGTTCACAGGAGCAGTCTTGGTCTAAGGACTCAAGAGCCTTCCCTTCCTCCCTCAAATCTTTTCTCAACTGATAGCAGAACTGCAGACCTGCTCTTGCCCATTAGCAAGTGGGTCGCAGACTACTTTGTGCTTCTTTGTATGGGCACCTACGTAACACCCTTAACCAGTCTGCGCCTCAGACCACTACAGTCCTGGCTCAAATAGTGTATCTGTTGAATATTCACTACATTGAGGTCGGCAACCTTTCAGAAGTGGTGTGCCGAATCTTCATTTATTCACTCTAATTTAAGGTTTTGCGTGCCAGTAATACATTTTAATGTTCTTAGAAGGTCTCTTTCTACAAGTCTATAATATATAACTAAACTATTGTAGGTAAAGTAAATAAGGTTTTTAAAATGTTTTAAGAAGCTTCATTTAAAATTTAATTAAAATGCGGAGCCCCACCCCACCCCCCGAACGGTGGCCATGACCCAGGCACTGTGAGTGCCACTGAAAATCAGCTCGTGTGCCATAGGTTTCCTACCCCTGCACTACATTAAACTGTGGATAAGAATACTGAAATGGATTCTGTCATCCCTTCAACAGTGGATGGATCTGACCACTATCTGGCAGAGATGGCAAATGGAATTCCCAACACTACTAAGATACTGGTCACCTCTGTCTCCAGAAATGGTTGGGGGCACACCTAGGTCAGTCTCATATGCACAGGATTTGGATGCAATCAGACACCAGAAACCACATAAATGTCCTAAAACTCTCAGCAATACAACTAGCCTAGAAGTTATTGCTACTAGTTCTGAAGAGGATGACAGTGCAGGTCCTAACTTACAGTTCAATAGCACTGAATTATATAAACAGATAGGGAAGCACAAGATCAAGCTCCCTTGCCCTCGCCACAATGCCATTCTGTTATAGGAGTGGTGAATTCTAAATCCAGTCACAGAGCCTTGCATCTTCCAGGTGACAATGTTGGCAGATCATCTGAGCAGGAAGACTTCACTCTCACATGAATGGACGACAAAGGATTTTGATTCCATCGTGAATCATGTTTCTTCTAGAGTGAGAAGTTCCACAAGTAGGCCTTTCTGTAACCACACACACACACACACACATACACACACACACACACAAAATGGGGGGGGAGTCCATTTTTTTGTTCTCAAGTAGTAAAGATTTCCAGTTCCACAGCACATCCTTTCTGACTTGATGGTCATCCAGCCTGATGTGTGCCTTCCTTCTCCACCATTTGTTAGTTCCCAAAATTGGCTGCTGTCTTCTTTTTATTGGCCTCAAACCTTCAGGGGCTGGCTTTTGTGACACATTCAGCTCCTGAATGAGTCTATCAATGCATATTTTCATTAGGGCTTTTAATTCTTTCTTGATCATTGTATTCCTTTTGTCTTTGTAGAGAGATTTTCTGAAAATATTTAAATTCAGGGTTTTAATTTTCTTTTTACTTAGCCATTTTCTGAGAGAGTTCTTCAGTTTCATGAGGTTTAACAGGCAATGAAATTCTGTCCAAACACTTACTCTTTATTATGAAGAATCAAAACATTTATATAGTTTTTGAAGAGATGGTTCTTTTTGTCTTCTGAGTTGGGTCGTTCAAATCTTGTTTGCTAACTAATTGCCAATTAATATAAATATTCTATATTTTAATGGCTTCTTACATTAGTAATCAGTTTTGCAAGTTTTTAGAATCCATATTGGTATATAAAGCATTTTCTCTTTACATAACAATAACATTAGGAAATTACACTATTAACTTGGTATTTAGACAAAATATTTGCAAGCATACTTCTTACAAGAGCTTGGCATTTCAGAAATAGGATTGTTTTGTAGAAAAACTTGTATCTATACATGTTTTCCTAAAGTGTCCACAATGAAGAAGTAGATTATTGTAAAAGAAATTCATTTCAACATGGATATTTCTAGAACTCTTCGGAGGGATTTACTTGGACGTTTTTCTTGCAACTGCAAATGGTGGCAGCCCACTTTACAACCTAGATTAATCATTTTGATAAAACATCTCTACATTCCTTTAGGAATAGTCTCACCTTCTTTTACACAAAAATGTCTGTTTTTAGAACATTTTCTTTAAAAGTGTGTTCTCTTGAGATAAAAATTATATCTATACCAAACTGCTATCTTATACAAGGAGAGGTGTCCTCATTTTGATAGACTTTATTTTATTTTAATTTCCTTTTATACCAACTGGTGTTTACCAGTTGCAGTATGCAATTAAAAACTCCTATTAAATATTCTATACAAAGAACCAATGACTACAGCTAAGTTTACATCAATTTTTCAAAACATTTGAAAAAATGATACACTATTTTTTGTATTTTTTAAGGTAAAGTTAGAAAAGCTGCATTTTAGAATTTGTGTAAACACAGTTGGGTATAATGAACAGTTTTATGGCTAAAGAGGTGTTCTCCTGACAGTTTCTGGATGACAGAGAGTAGAAGCCTACTGTAATTCCTTAGCCTAGCTTGAACATTTTATAATGAAACTAACTAAAAACATGCACAGGTATTATAGTTTCCATTCATCCTGAATATATACTTGTAGTTTTATGTTAATATTCAGTAACGGTGCAAACAAGTTTGTAATAACTTATTCATATGTTATAATTTATTTATATCATTTTTGCATCAATATGGAGGTTTCCTCACTGCACTGTGAATACTCACTTGCCATCCACAAGTTCAAGGGACCTCCATTTTTTTTCTATCAAACCGTAATGTGTTTTTTTTTTAATGATTGTTTCATGTCAGTAAGGAAGATACTTCATGGATTTGAAATTGGTTCTTTGATCTTTAATGGACCCACCATTTGAGCCATTGTCATCTTGATCATTCCATCATTTATCAATGAAAACTGCATTTTTGTGGCAATGACTTTCTCATATGGAGTAATTGAGATATAAGCCTTTGTCAAAATATCTTTATTACAGATAGGGTGATGATGAGACCTCATCTCAGATTTATTCCAAAAGTGGTTTCAGTTTCCATGTCAATCAATACGTCCACATACCTGCTTTTTTCCTGAGGCCATGTTCATCTGCTGGAGACTCAAAATTTCGTACTGTGAATGTGAAAAGAGCACTGTTTTACACAGAACAAGACCTTTTTGCAGATCTCTGATACTTTGGTTCAGTTGGTACCACTGCCAAAGGCAAATCAGTTTCAGCTCAAAGGTTGTCAAAGTGTATAGTTGATTGCAATTATCAGAACAGCAATTAACGTCAATAAATCAGATTCCCTGGCTCACATTAGAGCCTACTCAATCATAGCACAAGCTTCCTTGGCAACATATTTTAGTACAGTCCTGATAGTACAGATCTGCAGATTGGCTACAGGATGCTCGATTCATACATTTGCTAACCATTATTCATTGGTGACAGCATCTAGATCAGATGGCCAAGTGTTGTCTTTATTCAGATGATCTCCCACCACCCGAAGTACCGAACAGCTAGCTGAACACCATGAGAAGTATCCACATATTCAGAGTCTCAAAGAGAGAATAGTTATTTATCTTAGTTACTTTGGTTCTTCAAGCCATTCTGTACATGTCTCCACAGTTGCATCCTCTTTCTCCGTAGCTTGGAGTCTCAAGATGCTAGTTGTGTCTCAGAGAGGAACATATTAAGTAATGGTGTTCTATCTGTGCTCAAAAAGTTTCTAAAAAAAGAGGACTCGGATGGTGAGACTTACTGTTGAAGCAGCACCTTCTGGAGCAGGCCAGGAGGCCCACTTCAGTCTCCTCTGATCAGTGGTTGCCTTCAGAACCAATAAGTAATGTTGCTCCACGTTTGGACCCTGCTGTCTCTTTTAAGAGGAAGAGGAGTAGTTATCCTTCCTCTGGTGTGGTGAAGGAGAGTTCCCATAAGACTAATTAGGACTGCTCCAGGGCTCAGGGAGATTCTTCCTCATCTTCTAAGAGGAGTACTAACTGGAGCCATATTACTTCTGGAACGTGGGATGGAGCAGATTAATCTATTCACTCCCTGATACTGCATCGAGATCAGCAATAATTCATACTGTTGACTCTAGTTCCTCCCATGAGCATCCCTTGAGTCTGGTACCAATGACATTGGCACAGGCTTTGACTGTCTTCATGCTGGTGGTGTATCTGGTCGCTTAAGAACTGCTTTGCTTCTCAGTCCCTGACTCTGCACTAGTTCAGGAGTTTTCCAGTTCCGTAATTTCTACCACTTCATCCTCCATTCTTCCCTTGGCACCTTCTGGCAGTGCCAGAGAGCTGCCAGTTCATTGGCACTACAGCTTGCACCACCCATGTCCCAGGCTGTGTATTTGAAAGCCTCCTTGACATGAACTGGTACTGCAGGTCTCCTTGACATGGGTGTGCCCCTCAGCATTGCCCTGGCAGCAGATTGTGTCATTGACCTCAGTACCATCCTCGGCCTTGGTGCGGGCACCTTCTCTGCTACTTGAGATGGAGTTTCTTACTCAGTACTGCCGATGCCAATTCCCTATTTCTCTTTGGCACTAATGCCATCCTCATGTTGGGCTACAGATGAATCCAATTTTGTTCACCCCCATGAGGGCTGGCTCCTCCATTTGTCACTGGAGAATCTGTGGCTCATCAGGATCCAGGGTCATCTTTTCCCTCATCATTGCCCAATAGGTATCAGAGATCATCGTTGAATTACAATTGACACAAGATTTGGCATCATTCACACAGTAGGAATGGGGGCTCTTGGCCCCCATCCTTACTGGCCGCCATTCCATATCCTTTTGCCTATTGGCCTCCTTAGAATTCTTGGGATGCTCCTTTTCTTTTGAGGTCCCACTCCAGAGTGAGATTACTGGTCCCGTTGGTGGCTCCCAGTTCTGAACCCCTGCACCTACAAGCAATAGCTGAGCCTGTGCCTTCTGGGCTTCCAGAGTTTTCCTGACTGGATCCTATGATTCAAGAACAGGATCTGTTGTTGGCCCAGCAAACCACTTCTTCATCCTCTCCAGATGACTCTACCGTGTCAGACTCCTCCTCTTCCTCTCTCAGTGCCCAAGGACTTTAAAGGCATAGCAGGACTTTCTTAGGTGTATGTCTACTACCTTAGGTATCCAGGCTGAATTTCTGCAGGAGAATACTCATAAGTTGCTAGATATTCTCCAATCATGAGCTCCAGGAGGAGTAGCCTTTTCTGATAAATGAGGCTGTTCTGGAGCCTGCAAAGATCCTCTGAACTACTCCCACTTGATTGCCTCCCATTACAAAGTGTGCACAGAAGTCGAACTTTGTCTCAATGCTGGGTTTTGAGGGTTTATATTCCCATTCAGCTCCTAACTTTTTTGTGGTAACTGCAGCAATGACAGGACATGACAGGGGAGATATAAATCTATGCCTGAGGAGAAAGAGTCCAAACTGATGTGCTTGATGGGGAAGAGAATTTATACCTTCTTTTCCCTGCAAATGTGCATCACGAACAAGCAGGTGTTGCTCTCTAAATATGAATTGGTTAATTGGGTGACCATGTCTAAGTTTGTGGACAAGTTGTCAAAAGCCTCCAGGGAAAAGTTTAACGAGTTCATTGCAGATGGCTCTACAATAGTCAAGGCTTCGTTAGTCTGCTCTGGACTTGGTGGATGCCTCTGCCTGAATTATGGAATCAGCTGTGAGAAGGTCGTCATGGCTTCAGAATTCAGGCACTGTGCCCACTGTCCAGCAGACTACTGAGGACTTAACTTTTTATGGACCGGTTTTGTTTTCAGAGAAGACAAATGAGATTCTGGACTCTTAAGGATTCCTGAGCTAGTTTGCATTCCTTAGGAGTTTATACTCTGCCATCAGCAGCAACAGCAATACCTCTGAGTTTCTTTGGACAGTCCTCCTTTCCTGTAGGGCAGCAGGACTACCTCAGGAAAGGGCATAGATACCAGAGGTGGAGGCCCCCTGGTTCTGAATTTAGCAAGCAGGCTTCTCCTCCCCTGGCATCCAACAAGCACCCATTTTAACTTGTGTATCCAGGACAGTGATCCAGTGGTGCTCTCTCTATCTCTGTTTCCCATATTTGGGCACAGGATGGCTCATTTTTTACCACAGACAGCACCATTGGATCAGATTATACCATACAGTTCCTCTCTCTCCTTCTTCGAGGACCCTTCTCTTGACACACTGCTCCTTGAGCAGGTTTTATGTACTGGCTTTGAGGGCTCTAGAGGAGGTTCTCCAGCAGCACTGGAGACAGGGAAACAATATTTCCTGGTTTCCAAACTCAAGGGATGGGTGATGGTGATGATGTGGTGCAACCTTAACAAATACATGAAATTCCAAATGGTCTCCCTAGCAGCTATCCTCCCCATCTTAGATCTCAATGATTGGTTTGCTGCCTTAGAGCTTCAGGGTGATATTTCCATATATCAATTCTCCCAAGCCATAGGAGGCTTCTCCGGTTTGTCATGGAGGACCAGCACTATCAATACACCATGCTTTCTTCTGGTCTGTCTCCTGCTATCAGGGTTTTTACCAAATGTGTGATTGTAGAGAGAGTGTACATCAGGAAGAGGGGAATTCATATCTTCCCATATCTGGATAATTGATAATTGAGGGGCAGGTCCAAAGAATCAAGTTCATTGGGGCCCTGATAGTTCATTTTTGCCAAATGACTGGTTCCACACAATTCACCTATGTCTAGAACTGCAAACTCAACCACAGCCCAAGTATGTGTGAGGTTGCTAGGTCACATGGCTGCATGCACACAGGTAGATCTCTTTGCCAGATTGCTCTTTCAACCTCTTCTAATGTGGCTAAATCATTCTATTGTCTGACTTGTCATCCCTTGTACAGACTGGTCTGAATTCTTCCACTAATCCCAGACTTTGTAAGGTGGTAGGCAGTTCAGTGCAATGTGTGCCAGGGCATTCTCTTTGCTCAGTCCTCACTGGCAAGGATTGTTGTCATCGATACATCCTTACTAGGTTGGGGTGCATGTGGGGTCACTGATATTTCAAGGCCTGTGATCAGAACAGGAAGCTTCTCTGCATATCAGTGTCCTGGCGTTTTCTACAATGCCTATCAAGGCCTTCAAGGTCATGTCAACATATTTTGCACATGGTTACCAACCATACCACTACAATGTATCATGTGAACAGATGGGGGAAGCATATTTCAACATGCTCTGTCAGGAGATAAGGCTCTGGCAGTTTTGCAACAGAGAAAATGTTACCCCCATGGCCTGTCGTTTATCTGGGATCCAGAACGATCAGGCATATCACCCCAGCAGAAATTTCTTCCTAGTTCAAGTGGTCTCTGAAGCCCAGCATTCTGCAGTCCATCTTTTCGGCTTGGAGAATTCTGACAATCAACCTTTTTGCATGAGACATAACAAGATATGCTGTCTGTTTTGTGCTTGACAGGGTCTCAGCTTTGGCTCCCTAATAATACTTTTCAACTGAACTGGGAATTGGCACTCCTGTATGCTTTACCTCAAATTCCAATCATCCTAGAAAAGGGGCAGGGTTCCCCAGGAATCAGGAGCTGTCAGAGCCTTTCCCCAGTGCTGGACCCTATCAATGTGATAGGGAAGCGTTCCAGCAGCAGGAAGCTGGAACCTTTCCTTGCTACCTACCCACTGCCAGAGCCTTTCCCCTCTGCCAGAGCCTTTCCCAAGAAAAGGCTCCAGCAGCAGGGGTGCATCAAGATAGTAGACAGGGAGGCCTGGCTTGGGCAAATAAGGAGCCATGTAGTGTAGGGACACCTGAGGTGGGGCGGCGAGTGGGTCAATTTGCCCCAGGCCCTGGGCCCCACAAGCCCTAGCCGAGAATTCCTTCCATGGCTGGAGGCACCTTTTTAATTTTTACTCACCCAGCAGTGGTCCGGGTCGTTGTCAGCACTTCGGTGGAGGGCCCTTCACTCACTCAAAGTCTTGGGCAGCGGGTCCTTCAGTGCTGCCAAAGACGCGGAGTGAGTGAAGAACCCGCCACCACCGAAGACTTGGATTGCTGCCCAGTGAGTACAAGCGCCACAGTGGGGTGGCGCCTTTTTTTATGTCCGCTCCCCCACTTTGCCCCAGGCCCCCTGAATCCTCTGGGCGGCTCTGATGTCCCCACCCTCCAAGTATGTCTTTACTCAACTCACCTAAGCCATGCTTCACTGTCTACTCTGCTATTGATAACCGTGCTAAGGGGACTACACAGAAATGTACACCACACATCACCAAAGGAAGCAAGCAGAGTGGATGCAGGATACACCTGGGGTACTGCGTACAACAAACTTTTGACTATGCAAGAATTCCAAACTGAAAACCTTACAGCTTAGAGTGTGATGCATCTACAATAAGCCTTCTTTAACAGAGATTGTGGAGATGATGCCTGTTTCACAGAGGGCTGCCCAGAGAATTCAGGGGGCCTGCAAATTTTTGGCATAAAACTCCAGGACATTCAGGCAAAGCAATTTTTGGGACCACTTCCATAAAAAAAAAAAGTTTCAATACTATAGAATACTATATTCTTGTGGGGGCCCCGTCCAAATTACCCCACTTGTCCCCCCCTACCCCAGGCAGCCCTGCTTTCACATGCTGTTTAGTACACATTTTCATGTAGGGGGGCTCTCTGTGCAAAGAGAATGCAGATTTCCAGGACATAACTAGTTTATATAGGATTTAAGAGTGTGTTCCTCTTGAATTTAGAATATTTATCATAAATATGCTGAAATTCTGAAAACACTTGTCAAGGCTAATTCCATGCCCTGCACTTTGAGAGCAAAGGTGGGGGGCTGCAAGGATTCTAAAAGTTAATACTAGCCACTCCAGGCTTATATTAAACTCCCAAAGCTACAGTTTTTCTCTGACCTTGGAGGGTGGCAACATCTACCAATCGAAGTGCAGAACCCCTTTGAGAGTCCAGGAAGGCGCACTTGGGAATTCTTTCCTGTGAGGTACCCTCAAGGCCTTCCCCTCCCCCCTCCGGGGAAGAGCTGAGGAGGAAAAAAAAAACCAAAACAGCTGTTGCCACCTGCTAATTAAACATGCACACAAATCTTTTAAAACACAAAAATCCAATTCTGTTCTAAAAAACATAAATGCTATTAATAAAAAAAGAATACGCATCTGAGAACTCATGCTATTGTTAGATTTTAAAAGGGCAACTACAAGGATTAAGCATCAAGAATAGCTTTCTTGAGATCCAGCTTAAAAGTTACATGCAAAACAAAAGCACCTGTTTTAGCACAGAGGAATCCACAAGCCATAATGAAATAAAAGGAATAAACCTAATTGCATCTTCCTAGACACTTCCTGATCTCCTTACATATCTGAGGTTTTAAATGAGTAATTTCTAGTTATGATATGGATGATTTTTTCATACCTGGCCCAAGCTCTTACAGCATAACTGCTATCCTATCCACCTCTCCCCAGGAGAACGAGACAGACAGAAGGGGAGTCTTGTTTCAATTTTTAAAAGTTCTAGCCTTCCCATTGGCTCTGGCAGCAGGGAGCTGCTGAAGTCCTTCCCTATGGCCTTGCCTCTGCCAGAGCCTTCCACTGACGAGTATAGCTACCCACTTCAGTGTGGACACAGGGCACACTTTTCACTGTGGTGGGTAGCTATGCATACACTTACACATCAACCACAGCGGTGTTTAGTGTAGACATAGTCTTAGTATGAATGCTCCTCTTTCGCCACTTGCCTATCTCAATGCATGCACTCTCTCTCACTCACAATGGCATTTCAGAAGTGAATAGCAACCTGAATTGATGGTACTGTCACTCAAGATTTAGAATGATTAACACAAAATGGCCTAAAAAGTACAGGTAACGCCTATTACTGAGATACTAAACAGTGTAATAATCAGAGGGAGAGCCGTGTTAGTCTGGATCTGTAAAAGCAGCAGAGAGTCCTGTGGCATCCGAGTCATTGCAAGAGGCATTGCATCTGACGAAGTGGGTGTTCACCCACGAAAGCTCATGCTCCAATACCACGGTAATAATGACATGGCATTGCCATTTCTTGTACAAATTATGAAACCTATGGGCAAGTGATTGTTTCATTCAGAGTAAATGGTCCAGTGCACTTGGATTCCTCAGCAAATGATTTCTTTAGTTTTATAAGAAATCTTGACTCATCACCTGTACATTGTTAGTATTGGATTCTCTGCTAAGGCTGAGTAAACAGAAAATAATGTGAAAACATCAGTGGAAATGATTCCAGTATGAAATATTGCCGTAATATTTCATGGTGATCAGAATCACTGTTTACTTTTAGTATTAAGACCCGCATGGGTAAAACCATTGGCTGAAAATTAAAAGCTAATCTATGGAAAACTGTGGCTAAGGAATATAAATTCTTTATTTAAACACTTTTTTTGTTAAACAAAAAGAGGGAACAAAAGAGAGATAGAAACAGAGGCATTTCAGCTATCCTTGTTTCATTTGCTTCCTATTTTCTTGGCTAAAACGTTCTCTTGCAAAATAAAATTGATTCTACTATTCAAGGCTCTATGCAAACTGGTGCTGGACATCGGACCTGATTTTTCAAAGATGCTGAGCATCTGCAGCTCCAATTGACTTTGAGAGGAGTTGTGGGTACTCAGCGCTTCTGGAAATCAGGTCATTAATGGTTGCTTCACTTTTCTGTATATTGCTGAACTACTGAGTGGATGGATGGGCCATTAGCCCTCAGAATGCCATTAGACTCTGCACATTAGGAAAAGGTGTATATAAACCCTGTCCCTCCAGCCTGAGCCCCATCTCACAGACTATTTTACTTTCCCAATATGTAATAAAAACCATGGCAATGCTAACTTCTGTTTGTTGCATTACTTTTTCAAGTTTCATTACCACCTTCTTTTGGGGGTTTCTGCTTAGAAAGCGTGTTTTGATTTGAAATGTTGTATCTGCATATTCCTAAAAATAACTCCTGCTAATAAAGCCAATTCCAGAAAGCTAACAGGAGAGTGAATTTCATGTGCTTTGGAGAAAAAAGAGGGGAGTCAGCATGCTATTACTGGGTAATAGGAGTTTAGGAATATATGCTTCTTACATGAAGTGAAGATGGGTAATTAGTAGTAACTTAGTATATAGAGAAATATAATAACCACAGTGCATGAAAGAAATTAATGTAAGTGGAATATTCTCAAGGGGTGAAAAGTGTTCTTACTGCAGCATGGGAATTCCAGAGTTCCTCTAAGAGCAAAAGAGGAGATGCAGTATCTCTTGTCTTTTTGTCTTTAAAGAGTAACACATCCGGCATGTTGAACATTTTGTGGTTAGTTGTGTGTGACTTCTAGCTTTCAAATGTGTTTAATGTTTCTTTGGGGGGTGCTTAGTTATGGCAAGAATTTTTTGCTTTCTACCTTTTAGGATGTGGTATTTATCTTTGTATATGCACCACCTCCCTCTGTGGTGCTGAGCTACTTTCTCATTATCCCATTTTCTCTTTCCTGCACCATCTTATGCCATTTTTTTTTCTGGTCAAGGAGTGTTAGGTGAGACATCTTTAATTGTGAGTGTCACTCAGAAATTAAACAAAGGGTTCTAAGTGAGGAAATAACAATCTGAAGTATGTGGAGTGAACTCTAGAGTTAAAATGATTATTTTATTTTTTACCCACGAAAGCTTATGCCCAAATAAATGTTAGTCTTTAAGGTGCCACCAGAGTCCTTGTTGTTTTATTTAAAGCACTAACTGCACAACACAGAGAAGATAACATATGGTCCCCAGTCTTAGGAAGCTTATGGTCCAAATAGCTAATACTTCAACCATGCACTGGGAAGCCCAGAGGGAAGTTCTGTATTAATGCACATCTAGGAGCAGGGGCAAGGGGTTGACAGATGTCCTATTGATATGGATTAGTGTTTGTGAGCTTTGAGCAGTTGTTTTGAAAATGTTCGTTATGCACTTAACACAATTAGCATAGAGAGGGAGTTGCAAATATTGGAGACCTCATAGAAGAAGGTGAGAGTGTAAGAGAAGGAAAAAATGAAGTGGGATTCACTGTTAGGATGAAGGCAAGGGGGGATTGTAAGAATTAGAACCAACATGTTGAGAGGCTGACTTGTCGAAAGCCTTGAAAGGAAGGACAAGAAGCTTGGTTGTGTAGTTAAGTCATTGGAGTGGGATTCAGGAAATAGGAGGAAGTTTCTGGCAGAGCTAGGAATTTAGCTATCTGACCTTAGGAAAGTCACTTAATTTCTATTTGCCACTGTTCCCCAGCTGGACAATGGGGATGATATTTTCTTTCTTGATAGAGGGATTTGAGAATAAACCCACTGATGTTTGAGAGTTCCTCAGAAATTATTAGAATGAATACCACAGAGTGACTATAAATAAACAGATGGTTTTATTCTAATTCCAAGTTTGGCACTGATGCTGGAAGGTAAAGCTAATAGAATAATCTGAGGATGGGAATGATGTGGGCTGAGTAGCACACAAGAAACCTGATTTCAGACACACTGCGCTCAAAGTTCCTGTAGTGAGTAACAAGGGAGATGAGGAGACTAAGAAGAGGTGGTTGCAGTAATAGTCTGAAATATAGATCCTAGTAAGCATACTTCTGAAATGAAGTAAACTCTTTCTGAAATTGAATATGGCGTTCTCACCACTGGATGGCAATACTGCAATGCTATGCATGCACAATGTGCTGTTTGATTATAGCACTAAAGGTATTTGCGTATCTTTAGCAATTTTGAATGACAACAAATGTTTTCTGTGAAGGACTGTTTGTATTTGGGCTCTTTGTTTTTGGAATTAGCAGCTTCTCTTCATATTGTCGCTCATATAAAAACTAAAAATCAACATTGTTTCTAAAGAAGTAACAATTAATGCTATTGTAGACAGGCAAGCTGACAACCTGAGAATCTTTTAGGTGCAAATACATTTAGCTTCTACCATTGTGCATAGCACAAGCTGCTGTATAAATATATTTATTAAAAACTGTTGAATAAATGTGATTTATATTGAAAGTATGTATCACAGTCAACTACTGGACCCATGCCACTCTCCATTTGCAAAGGAACCCATGATCTAAGCATATAAACTTTCTCTACATGATCTGGAGGTGGCTAATCCCGTGTAGATACATTTGGATATTGCTGTTTGAATATGAATCTCCAAGGTGAAATCTCTACACACAATAGCCCGTCTCTGAACTGTTTCACTGACTATCTTCCTTGACAAGTCCTGGGTCTCACTGAAATTGGGTTTTGAAGGGATTTTTCTGGGGCTTGCTGGGGGGGAAAGAGGGAAGATTTTGGTCTGTGGGCTGGCCAGCTGTTGAAGCAACTCAGACCATGGTCACCGAAGTTCGAGTGTGGAGTTGTTTGTAAAAACACTGAACTTTGAACTTGAGGCTTGTTTTAACAGGGACTGAGGTTTGATGCAAACAGTTCTTATATTCGTAAAAGCAACTAAACGAAGATTAAATCACAAAGAAAATCTTGCATGATGCCCACTGCAACATGCAATTGGTTTTTTGTACAGTACTACGGCAAATAACAGAACTATTATTGTAATATAGCACACAACTATCATATGACGTGCTGAGGACAATTACTTGCTGCAAAAATATCCCCTGATACCACAACCTATATGAGGGCAAATTGTATAAAATCTTAGAGTGGATCTGATCCATCCCTTTGCATGAGCTCAAATACCATGGCAATGGGTAGTAGACATTAGATGAATATAAATAATGTCTGAGGAATGAGGATCTGTTTAATCTTTTACTAACTGCAATTTTTATATATCTCTATATTTGCACTTCTATAAACATTTAAGGAAAGATTTTGTCAGCTTTTGTACTGGCCTATAAAGGGCTGCTGTAGAGATCTTCCCTCCCCATTTCAACATGTGTGCGCACACATAGACACGCACCCTACTTCAATATTTTTGCCTGTAATAGAGTGCAAGGTGTTCTAGTGCCACCCAAAGGGATAGAAATCCCAGAGAGAAATGTAGAAGGATAGAGCTGTCATAGCTAGCAAGACTGTCACACCTCAAGGAGCAGAGCTAAAAGATGCACACATGGCACCTCCAAAAACATGTGGAGTATTTTTCTGTGTGTTCTTCACCACCTGGATAGATGTTCTGTGGAACAGTGAGGCAGACAGGCCTCTGGGAACTGCCACTGATGCATTTCCCCTCCACATTCCTCTATTCCTCATAGACCTGTGGCTTCTAAAGCTGCGTTAAAGGTCTATCTCTGTTGTTTCTCCCTCTGTCTATCAGTTCTCTTAGTTTTTAATATGGTGTTTATATTATTTACAAATGTGACAGTTTCAACACTCTGGGATCTTCTGTTGGTGTAAATTGGCATACTTCCTTTTTTTTCAATGGCACTTCGCTGATTCTGGAAGCTGAGGATCTGGCCCAAATCTAGTGATACATTTTTTCAGAAACTGACAGGGCATAATGCTGCTGCTGTTACAACACAATGATGCCATTTGAAATCATTCTTTAGATAAAGATATTTGGCATTTGTTTATGACCGATTCCCTAATCTGAATGCCCTCTGCTGTGTTTTGGACTAGTTACTGACTGCTCTATTGATATTAGTCACTTCCTTTCCATGTAGACTGATAAGGGAGCAGTAAAAGTAACCACTTTCTCTGCTCCCCCCCCCAATTACATTAAAAAGCTATTCTTGCTAGGACTAGATTAAGGCAATCCAAGGCTTTAGGCACACCACAACACGGGGCACTCTCTACTTCACCTCCACAACCCACTCTCCATTTGGAGTGTCAGTGACAGAGGTAGGGGTGTCCCTTTTACTACCAGAATAGCAGAGACAGTGGTATGGGGCCCCCTTCTGTTCGCTAGTAGTAGCAGCTGAGGCTCTTTCTCCTACAGAGGGGTAGTAGCAGGAATCCCCAGGGTGTATCGGTCTAGGAGGGGACACCGGAGCTGCTGCACTCTCCTTCTCTGGTTGCATATGCCATTTTGTGGAGGTGGTGTTAGCTGAGGCTATTTAGAAAAATATATCTAGGAGTTGGCATTCTATTGAGATTAAATAGGACAGTTCACCTTCTGGAACTATTGTCCTAAGTAGTCTGCAGACTCAGGAACACATCCCTGAATTGGTAACATTCTGTTAATGTTTTCAAGTTTTTTTTTCTTTGCATTCATGAAGAGTAGAAAATTGGTTTTCTTTTCAATGAAAGATGAGATTCTGATGTAATCTCAACTTCAAGAAGTGAGACCTGGCCTTAATCTGGCATGGGTCTTGATTTCTCATGTCCATAAATTGCATTTTCAATCATAAAAATTCTGATTCTTTTTCTGCATTTTTAATATATTTATGCCCTTTGTTGTATAATACTGTTCACTGGAACTGCACACAATAGACCAAATTCACAAACGGTGATAGGCTAGGATTGATAGGATTTATTCTTGGATTAATTAGCTTGAATGTCATCTTAAAATCCTTAAATAGCACTAAAAGATCATTTAGTGCTGATTACCAGATTTGATATGGAGATGCTGTTTTATGTAAACATAAAAATTCCTTAATTAGAAGTAGATTTTGTTTGTTTGATCTTTTCACATTTTAACAGGGTAATGACAATAATGTACTAAAATTTAAAAACTTTAAAATGTCTACCCAATTAAGCTATTGAACACAGTGGGTATTCCAAATTATCATAAATTTGGCTTTCCTGTGACTGAGCATTTCAATATCCCTACTCCTAGTAAATGATTAAATAGATCTGTAATATTGATCCTTGCTTGAAGCAGCTTGTTCTTCTCCCCACTTTTCATACTCGGTGTTAACATCTTCTCTTGTATTCACATTTTAAATCAAATTCCATGGGTTTGGCGCACACAGCAGATTCTTCAAGAGGAAGAAAGGATTGGATTTTAGAAAGTCTCCTCAAATGTAACTCTCCCACAAAGAGGGAAAAGGGAAATGGCCATTAACCTAGAAGAATCAAAGAATTCTCTAAGAATTTTAAAATATTTTGAATTTTAGCTGAAACACTCTTACTTTTGAAAACCCAATTTTTCTTGTAACCTCCTAATGATGCTGTTTTATTTACTCATCCTTTAAAGCAAACTAGGGCCTGACTCTCTTCTTTTCACAGACACCTCTGTTTCTTGGAAACATGACCTGCATGAAACCAACAACTACACAGAAATTTAAAAAAAAAATAAAGGTCATTAACATATAAAATAACAATACTGTAATAAGTATTACATATAAGGAACATTCACAAAATTGAATAAGTGATCTGAAGAAATGAATCAGGAATTCTTGATAATACTTAATTTTTATACTTAAAGAGGCAAATTGGAAAAACAAACCATACATTGCGGTATGTTGTATTGAAATGAAGCCTGTTTGGTGGTAGGATTGTTAGGTTTTATTAACCATTTCATTGTTTAACAGTCTTTCAAACTTTCTAAACAGTCGTGTATTAATAATTGACTTTTTTAATGAGGACTTATTTCTTGGGTCTTTGGTGTGCTTGTGCCAGATATGAATTGCCCTATCTGTTGTACTACTTAACCCCTGAAGATAACTGCTTAAAAATTTAAGCTACAAAACAGCAGTGTTATGGAAAAGCAATTACATACTCTCCCAACCTATATAATATCATGGATAGCTGGTTGTACCTTTTGGCTCCTACATTGGTCTACCTGCTTGTCCGGTAAACATTCAAAGGAAGTCTAGATGAACATTGGTGTTTAATTTTCCCCATACTAAGTTTCAGATTTGTTCACATGGAGGTTCAGCTGCTGGGAGTGAGAAAGGAATATTGGATTTTTGATTGTCTCTGCCAGAGAACAGAGGCCACAGGATTCCGTTTAGTGACCCTTTTGAACCTTCATCACACTAAAGGTGCACAAGCTCTCCTTAGGGCTGAAATTCACTTTTCATTGTGCATAGAGTTTATTTGGAGAGTTTTTTTAATAAAGCAAGTGCCAGACATAAGGTTTTTTTCCAGTTATATTTTGTTTCAAATTAATTCATCTGTTTTAGAGAAATTCCAGTACCAGATGAATCTCTCTTCCTTCATACAAATTATATTAACCTGAGCAAGTAGCAACTGCTGCACAGCATCAATAGTTTGATGATTTGCAGATAAATGAACAGGTCTTAAGCACCAATCCTGCAAGCTGTTCCATCTGGGCAGACACCCCACTGACTTCAGCATGACTCCCCACTTCCCAACATAGAACAGCTTACAGGATCAGGGGCTTAGTATGCTCCTATTTTTAACCCTAGTTTGTGACATCTTTATCTTTGTTTTCCATATCAAGTGTAATGAATTCTTATAACCTTAATCTTTGGGGGAACATTTTAATTCCCTTCAAACTGTGTACTATTTTAAAACTGATCATCCTCTGACCTAGTAATCAACCATCTCAACAACATTGGTTTAATTCTTGTGTGTGAAAGGATGTAACACTGTTTTTTGTCCAACATCATTTTCTAATCTTTTTGCAGTAAGTAAACTATTGTTTGAGTTACCTTTTAAAATTTGTTCTATAATGGTTTATAAATGAAGCTTAGGACTTAATCTGCGATTTACGAACTGTATCCCAATGTCAAAAGTAGGCTTAAACCTCAAAAAATTCAATCATAAAATATCCATGCCACTAGCTACCACTCCATCTGAACCATTTGCTGATGGCATTTCAACTTTTGCTAAACAGAAGGACAGGAACTAGATTTTTTTCTCCAGAATTGGCTGTTTGTAAAGTTAAAAGTGCAAGGCCTTTGAGCATCCTCCAACAGAAACAATATAATGGACACTGGCAATTTCATGTACCACTGTGAGAACCCTTCTCACAACAAGCTAGAATCTGCCTCAGCCATAAGAGGCCCTATCACCCATGATGCATGTAGACATGGTTTAAAAAATAGTGTATAATGTAGACATTTAACACAGTGATGTGATGGAACATGTATTGAACATGGCAATTTAGAAATGTACAGTGTTTTCAGAATTTAAACCTCCTTGGAGAAATTAGTGTTATATAAAATTAATGGTTATATTAAAAAATCCCATATATTCAATTTTTTATAATAAAATAAATGTTTAAACCAAGACTCCATGAAACTATTGCGTTCTTTCATCAATATTTTAAAATATTGAACAGAACAAAAAGTAGATTTCCAAATCAGATGTCCAATTTATAAGGCTATATAGTCTGTTCAAGGATATCCCCAAATGCTATAAGTAGAATTCAGTTCTGACTTTATTAGATGACTGCTATTAAGCAATTATCTTGTCAGTCACTTAACGCAACTTTAAATGTATAATTAAAATATTTAGGATGCCCTTTAAAATATTGGCTACATTATATTTTTATTACTAAGGAGTAGCACAGATTGTTTCGAGAGCAGTAGTAGCCTCTGAAGTAGTACATATCCCCGATACTACTATTTAGAATAGAATCATAAAACAAACGTACATGTTTTCCCTGCAGGAATCCCATTCTGATTCAAACTGTTCTTTTATTATTGTCAGTAGGAACTATTAATATTTTAGTACATAATAATCCTGGACTCCTTTGCCTATATCTTAACATATTTAAGATACTTTAAACATGAATAAATTGTTCTTCAAATTCTTTTTTTTTTTATGTTGTCTTCACTTTCAAATCACTGTTATAATGCTGGCTTTCTCATACTGATAACCTGCCCACTGTATTAGATATTAAGAAATGCTGCTTTGTAGGCCAGGAATAAATGTATGTAAAAAATAGAAGTCAAACTGCTTAAGTGCAGCATTCTGGCATGCTATTATAAACTGTTATTGTAAGTCTGTTCATTTACTTTAATTAAAAATTTATAAAGCCTTAGTGAGCAATTTAGGCTGCCAATAAAAGGTATACAGGAGTGCTTTTGTGAGTGGAGCAAGTTTGGTATATATGGGTCTTGTAACCAATATGCAGCATGAACTGGGACAAATTAATATTGTCATTTATAGCCTATAAATTATAGGTAACAGAGTTTGCTGTTGCGCTATTAAGAGGAAGGGTGTTTCTGGCTTCCATCCAGGATCTAGGAGGCCATGGTGAAGCTGTTCTGAAAAAAATCGGAAATGAGATTTCATATTCTGCCAATTCAGAAATGGAAAGTGGTTGTCTATGGAGCTGGTGTAAACAATAGTCCTTTTTTTCCCCCACGAGACACCCCAAGACAACAGAACATGTTTGCAACAGTGAATCCTCTAAGGTTAAGAGATTATTTTTGCAATCTGTTCATGCATAACACATAAGACAACTCTTTTCAATATACTTCAAGCTGGAAGGACTTGTCATGCAGAAAATAGTATGGGGGAAAATACCATCTTGCTTGCGATGAAATATCCTGAACTGCTTCTGAATGCTTTATTACATTTTACTTAAATAATTAAGACCATCTGTTCTGCTATTATAATGTTCCAAACAGTGTGCCAGACAATGGTATGATTGCAAATCATTAAGCATCATTCTTCAAAAATAAATGTTTTTCAAAAATTAACATTGGAAAAACTTGTATTCTAGCTTAAATATTTAAACTATCCTTGACATGGTAAAGATATTGTATTTAACTCTGAGCAAGTACCAAATGAGTATTAAGGTGAGAAGTCAATAGCTTTATTTGTTGATAGCATGGTGCTTCTATAATGACTACTTTTTTTCCCTAATTTTACCATGTTAAAAATGATAAAATTGCCTATTTCCTTTTTGCCACTTAGCTTAATCCACTTCAAATTGTGCTAGTTTATTCCACACTAAGATCCTATATAGACAAGCCCTTAGACAAGGCAACTTTTAAAGTGCTCCACCAACTCAAGTATCTTTTTCAAAATACACAGTTGTAAATTAGAACAAAAATGGCTTTTCAGTTTTCCTCAGACATTGATATAAGAATTTCAAGTAGTGTTGAAGTTTCAGAAATATTTCAATATTTCTCAAATTTTGCAAAAGTTTTGCAAAATCGAAATCAAGTCAATTTCATTACGGTTAGTTTTCAAATATTTTCTCACTGCATTTAACTGGTTGATTGGAAATAAAGTGTGCCTAAATAAAATGTTGGTAAATCTTATCTGGGCAGGTTTTAAAATCACAGAATTTCACATGTAGAAAAATGTGGGATTAATCTCTTATCTTCTAAGATCTTCAGGGCAAGGACGGTGTCCTGGTTTTTATATATTTGTCCCCAGTACAATTGGTGTCTCTTCATGCAACAATCATAGAAGTGTAGTGTTTAGATACTAAGATAGTCAACACTTCTGAAATATGTATGAAAAGATAACTGAATATGAATAGTATGGATAGTGTTAGCATACCTATTGAGATAATGGATAAGTGTTGTATACGTATTTACTTTGCTTAGCTAAAGCAACATTCCTTCTACTTTGATTTAAAATTTTGTTATTAAAGTAGAAATGAAATTGTGCCATCTCTGTCACTTTCCTCTTTTTACTTTCTGCTCCCTGATGAAGATACATGCCCTGTAGCAAGGAAGTGAGAAGTGAACCCTTATGAGAACATATGGGAGGGAGGAGGAGGGAGTGATGAATTTCTGAAAATACATAATGAGAAAAATTGTATTGCAGATTTCTTCTATCTTATCCCCTTTAAACTCCATTGAGAGAGAGAGTGTGTGTGTGTGTGTGTGTGTGTGTGTGCGTGCGCGCGCGTGTGTGAGAACAAGTTCCTAGTTTTGACTGATCACAGTGGGGAACAACCCAGTAACAAATGGAATTATGCAGCTTCAGCTGCACACCCTCTACAGGGCTTTCCCAAACTGTTTTCCAGAGGACAAATGCTGATTTTGCAGCTATAGGCTGCCTGTCCTTCTCACTGTGCAAATTAGACTTGTGTGAAGTCAGCTGGTAGCCTTTTAAGGAAGATAACATTCTGATAAAATCATGTGATCCTTTCAACAATATTCAGTGAATCTGCCTGGGTCTCTAGGACTCTCAACAGACAATTAGCTTTAATGATACAAATCTATTTTTATTGTATAAAAGTTAAACAAAAAATAATGCCTGGAAATTTGCTGGGAGGAATATTTAGGTCATATTACTAAATATCTTGGTCATATTACTAAATATCTTTTACAATTTTGTAAAAGGCTGGATTTAAGCAGAAAGAAGCCCTGGTGTATGTGCATGTATATAGATTTTTGTGATGACATTATTTTATACCATTAGTTTTTTACTCTGGTTTGGATCACTGAGGACCAGACCTGAAAATTTTAAATGGAAAAAATTCTCAGTAGCTCTGTTCACCTCAGGGCAGGTAGATGCAGTGTAGAAGCCATATTTGTAAACTTTTACATAGTAAAAAAGATTTCTTCAACGTGTAATCATATCACAATGGGGTATGATTTAATCTAACACAGTATGTCAGACACATCACTGAAATACATGGAAGTGCAGAAAGTGACAGATTTATGGTAAGGGAGAAATTATGGCTTATCCTTTGTACCTTGCTTGGGCATGGGCGAATATAGGAAACTCTTTTATTTCCATGCATTGGCTACCACCATGGCATGTCACACTATAAGGGAAGAACAGCCTCTGCAATGCCACTTCTGTCCCCTTAAACTGGGTTAGGATTGTGTGTGTGGAGATGAGGAATGTGTGAGGCCTTCTCCTGGCCCCAATGTGCCAGCCCGGCACCACTGAATTGACACAGATGGAAGTGATCTATGCTATACCCATGAACAGCTGGCACAGATTACCCCTCTCTTCGATCAAGAAGAGAATGAGAGGCAGAATAACTGACTAAGGAACAATTTGGTCCTTGGTTTGTGCCTGGTCTACAGATAGGTGCTTTCCCTTGTGTAGGCAGATCACATTCTTGCAATCTAACCTTAAATAAGTAAATATTGTCAAATGTTCACATGTGGAATTTACTTGCAAATGATATATGCTATATCACAATGACATTAAAACAAGATTCTACTAGGGGTTTGATTCTTGTCACCAATAGACACCAGTAGTCAGTAAAGGCAATAGCAGTGCATTATAGGAAAACCATGTGGATTGTCTAGGATATTGTCAGTCTGTCACAGAAAGAAAGTAAGATAAACTTAATTGAACTTTTGCCAACCATTGCATTGAAATTCAAATTGTATGTATGTTGTTGAGGAATTATCAGCCCCTCTGACTCCACTCCTGGGCCTACTGAGGTTCCGGAAAGCTGTGCCTATTCTGCACCGAAGCAGTGCTGAACTTGAAACCACTTGGTTGAGGTGTTGAAAGACTGCTCCTGGCAGGGGCCATGTTATGTTGGGGTTGACTTCTGGTAAGCTTATTAGCATACATGTAGATTCTTTTATTGTTTTTAATATTTTCTCTGTAGTGCTTTTACCTTAAGAATACCAAAGGTTTGCATTAAAAAGAGCTGTGTAGTATCTATAACTGTGGGCAGTCACACTGTTAACGGTCTTTGAAGAGAAAGCAAGCGGGGTGCTTGGGTAGCCTGTCTCTGCTGGGACTAACACAGTGAAGGCAGGGAATTGTACAGATTGGCCATACACCTGTCAGAATGCACTGAGACGTGGGTCTCCTCTGAGGAAAGATGCAAAGGCTGGGAAGCTGGAAGTCCGAGAGTGAATGGACTATGGAGAGGAAATTCAAGTGCAGTTGCCCTGAGCTGTGACATGTTCTTGAGGTATTTATTCTAGTGTGGCAAAACACCCAATGAACAGAAAAAATAGCTGATTTGATAAAGGTCTGCTATAAACCTGCATAAAAAGTGAGCTCTTAAACTGAGATGCACCAATCAGCAGGCATATTGTATAAAAACTCCATGAGAAGGAGGTAATAACACTTCTCTCTATGGAGCTGAGTCTATATCATCTAGTCAAACACAGTGATACCATAGAGAGGGGAGGGGAAAATCAGGAAGTTATTTTAGCAGAGGGGAGACTTAATGAGAATTTGGTTGTAGTGTGCATCAGAGCTAATAAAAGTTAACCCTTTTTTTAAATGTCAAAAACATTTACCTGTTTGGACACCTATGGTACAGGGAAGCATAAAAAACCATTGAATCAAGGTGAAATGTAGTCATTTCAGGGAAACCTGATATAAATTGTCTGGCTGAGCCTTGATCCTAATCTTGCTAAAACTTGGATTTTTTTAAAGTCAGTTTAAATGCTTGTGTATATTAACTGTGTCCATTAAGAAACATGTCTATGGTGAGTGAGACAACTCCATCTGGTCAAAAAGATTAATATTTGAGCCTGTGTATAGGATTAATTATCTTTTCAAACTGATGATTATCTATTTATTTTGAGTAATCACTTGTAGAGCTGTGAGAGCTAGCTTGTCCTAACTCTCAGTAAAAACAGATGTTCTTACTGTCAGTTTGCCACATCATTTATAGTGCCTCTTTAGGGTGCACAGAATTTGCAGTACTAGCTTACACATACAGAAGAAATGCAGAGGGAGATATGATTATTTATTGTAGTGTATTTAACACAGTTTTAGCCATGTCATTTATCAAAATAAGGAGTTTAGTACAAGTCACAACTTGAACTTTGACTTAGAGCAAGTGAATCATCCTTATTTTTAAAAGCAGTGCTAGCAGGTATTTTGGATTACTCTGAATATCTGTATCTTTTGTCTTTTAACCCGTTCTCTCCTTTTGTTAAACCATAGGATAGTAAAGATACAAATTATACTGTGTGCATTCAATGAAGCTCATTTATGAGAACTCCCCAGTCACTTTCACCTCTCTCTAGTAAAAATTAATTACAGTCTGAGAAAAATACTAACAGTAGTTGATTGTGCCTTTGGCATTATTGACTAATAAACTAATATAATGTAACCAATGTAGAGAAAATAGAAATTAACATGGCTAATTCATGGCATTGTATTACTCTTTTGAGAGTGATAACTGAAGAAAAAAATCAGAAAAAAAAGTACTTCACAGATGAATGGCTATCGACTTGAACAACAAGTTCCACTTCAGCTATGCTTCATCTGCAACTCTTTCTAAAATTTCTGAACTGTCTTATAACTTTTTTAATTTGAATACCCTTTATCCATTGTGAAATAACCACAAAGTTCTTAGAATGAAAAACAGAATTGCAAATTGTTTTTCCCTCCACATATTTAGCAATAACTTTGGAATATTTGGATTTTCAGGAATATTACCTCTTCTTGGTTGCCCCCAGGAGTCTAATAAGTAAAAGTATCTCCAAAGGGATAGTTTTTGTCCCATTATTGCTTTTCCATCTTCATCAATGTTCTTCGACTTACAAACTGAAGTAAGCCTAATGCACCTCAAAGAGGCAGCTCTCCATCTTCAAAAGGTGATTTTCTTATTTTATCCCTTTTTTTTATGTTATCATTCTCTTCATCTGCCTGACTATCAGCATGCAGGCTTGCTTTGACTAATTTAAAAAATGGTTAGTGTTAATATTAACAAAAGTGTGACTTCATCACCTCTAATGCTATCTTTCAGCAATCTTTTTATACTTAATGAAATATTAAGAGCATTGAGAATGTTCAGCTTAATCATATAAGTTTTTTGCGTTATTTCCATGCTGTATTTCTCTATTCAAAATTATTCTCTAATTTTGGGAACTAGTTTTTAGATTTTGGCCCATTCAAAAAGTTTTATGCTTGTAGAAAATAAAATTTAGTGCTAGAAATACAAATTAATACAATTGTTAATCAGCAGTTGTCTGAAAAGTACAAGGTATTGGTTATACCATTTTTTCCCTCCAAGATAGTCTATGCTGGAGTTCAGTCTCCTGTGATCTTTACATTCCTACCACATTAAATATTTTGATGACTTATTAATTGTCACCTCTGTGGTTTCAGGATAGTCACTGGCTAGACTAGGTATCTTTTGAGTGTCATTTCCCTTTTAATATTTTGTGCCCTTTGCTGAAGGACGATTTGGAAATGCAGTGAATAACACATTTTAGGTCATGCATAAGAAGTGGCTTAGTAGCTTTTTATTATTTATTGCTCTGCAAAAAATTATTTTGAGAGAGATACTAGTGAACATACAATACTAAGTTACAGCAGCTTTAGTTGGAAGCCCAAACTATTGTTCATGGCTATGGTTGTTTGAGCAAAATAATCTCCACAAATGTGCAGTCACTATCAGTCAGCTTTAGTTAGGAAAAAATACATACTCAACTAATTAAAGAGTGCTTTTTCTTATAAGGTGCTGAGTGCCCTTGACTACCATTGAAACCAGCTTTACGGAACTGTCCCACTGTGAACAGATATGTATAATTCTGCTCACCTGGATCTGTGCCCTTTGCTCAAGGCTGGTTGTGAGGAAATCCTTTGCATTAAAGTTCTAGTTTTTGGCTCCAATAAGGGCATCACATGAACTGAGTTCATTCCTTTTTTCCATCAACAATAAGACAATATTTCCTGTTGGAGCTGTTCTATTCTCCATAAATTAAATATTCATTGGAGGGAAGGAGGGGGAGAGAGAGAGACTCCAAAGCCTAGTGGTTATGGCAGTCACCTGGGATGAGAGAGACCTGGGTTCACATTCCTTGTCTGAATCATGCACCCACAACCTATGTGAGTGTCCTAATCACTTGGCTATTCTCAGGAGTAAGGGATCTCTCTCTGATTTCTTTGTGTAAAACTTCAGGTCTTGTGTTCATCCTGGTGCAGAATAGGAACATTTTTGAAACATCAAAGTTTCACAGAATGGGTGAACCATTTCCAGTCCTGCTCTACTACACTATGACCAATTAGAAGAAAAATTAAACCAAAACAATATCCCACAAACACCAGCCCTTACTCTGCGTCCCTTCATATTCCCCAGAACTGACAAGACCTCATACAGAATGCATAGTCTGCACTTCTCACTTGTTTACACTGATGCTTGAGCATTTTGGAAAAGCAGACATAAAAGATCAGACTTTTAAACACTGATACTAATTAACACTTTTAAATTTTCCAAGTTCTGTAAAAAACATTAATTCCCACAATATCTGTGTTAAATGAGTAAAGAAGTGTAATCCCCATTTTACAAATGGGGACAATAGATGAGAGGATAAATGACTTGCCAAAGGCCCTATAGCAAGTCAGAGGTAGAGCCAGAGTTAGAATGGAGAAGTAATCATCTTGACTCCAAACTTTTACTCTGTTCACTAAACATGGTCTCTCTCAGAGCTTGGCTACACTTGCAGGTTAAAGCACATTAAATCAGCCCCGGGCACCCTAACTTCTGAGGTGTCCAGACTGGCAAGGCATTTAGAGCACCTGGTCTCCGTGTCAGGAACGCCCCTGGTGATCCACCGACACGAGAAGTATAGAGCTTTCTGCGCCCTGGCTGAAACGCTGGGGTGTCAGTGTGGACGATGTGTTGCATTACTGCGCTAACAGGGCCGACAATAGAGCGGGGGAAGCCAGTACAAATTACTGGGGCCTGGTGGTCCAGAAGGGGGCCCAGGGCCTGGCTTTGTCGGCCCTGTTTAGCTGATCTGCCCTTGCTGGGGGGGGCCCGAAAAAAAATTTCACCAGGGCCTGAACCCGATCTCGGTGGCCCTGTGCACTGTGATTGGCCTCCAGAAAAGTCCCATAGTCCCTTGAATTTCAGTGGCCACTCTGCTCATTGTTTTGAACTCAGCTGCAAGCATGCAGATATCCCCTTTCAAAGCTCCATTTCTGACAGTTGGCATGCTTATCTGCTGTAGACAAAGCAAACCATTACTGTGGAATGCTCATGCTGAAAAGGGGTGTGTGTGTGTGTGTGTTTGTGTGTGTGAGAGAGAGAGAGAGAGAGGTGGGGAGTAGGGGCTGATGTTGGGGTTTCCCCCTGCTGCTGTCTGAGCTTACAAGACAGTATGATGACACACTCTTCCCCCCAAAACACACTGTCTCTCCCCCTACATACACACAACACACTCCACACACACACACCCCTGCCCGCATTTGAAAAGTATGCTGCAGCCACTTGTACACTGGGATAGCTACGTTACCCCAAAAAGCACAGATCCAAGTGAGCTCTCTGTAGTGTTGCAAAAGCTGCTAATATGGCCACGCCACTGCACTTGCAGCTGACAGTGTGAACACACAGCAGTGCTTTCTCAGCTGCTGTTTCTGAGGGCTAGTTTAACACCTGGCACTATACATCTGCAAGTGTAGCCATAGCCTCAGTTTGGTTTAGGTTTAAGAGATCAGTCACTTTTAAGAGTAATGTATCTTTCCACCTTCCCTAATGGGTGTGCAAGGGTGTGGAGGAGGTGTAAGGTTCTAGCCTGTTGTCTGGTCCCCATAACATTTGCACCACATTTGCAGGGAACAGGTACTTCATAATTTAAAAAATCTGAATGTAGGAAATTGGAAAGGGTCATAAAATGTATGAAACTAGAACTTCAAGATGTATGATTTACTCATGCTAGTTAATTTGATAGGGTGGAAAATGATACCATTGCAGACTAACAAAAATAGCAGAGCAATATTCAGTTTCCTGTATAAATTTAGAAGCAAAAATGTGTGTATTTTAAAGCAAGTCTGCTAGAGAGGAATTAATTCCCATCGATTGTGAAACAATGAATCTTTGCCTAAAGCAGTGCAGTAAGGCTTTTCATAACCTTTTGTACGCATAGTAAAGACTAAATTTGTTGCAGCATCCACAGAGATTTAAATTAATTTCAGAAAGAAAATTATTACATTAATTTGTTTTCTTCAAATATAATTTGGAATTAGTATTCAGGAAGAGTTTTCCCATTTGCCTTTAATAAAATGATAGAGATGGGCTTGTGGGGAGAATCTTAATTGTTCAGTATTCCATTTGTGTTTGAATAATTTTGGAGCTTAGTTTATTAGTATGAAATAGCTGAAGTAAACTGCTGTTCGCAGGCTGCAGCACCTGACTCCAAGCTCCAGCTTGGGCGTATTCAGAAAGCTAATAAATATTTAAAAGGCCTAGAAGATTCCAATTACTGTCAGAAGTGTGGTCATCCGTGAAGCTCCAGTGGAAATGTAATTTCATTTAGCATACTGTCATGTATTCACTGTTTAAGGTGACATTTATAATGCTTCTGACCCTGCGTGGTCTCGGTTAATATAAAACAGTATGTTGCAGCACCATGTTATGATGATTGAGTTATGAGTAATGGCTGCTAATATTTTTTGCAAAGTGTTTCTTGATTATGTTGTTTAAAACGTGCTGGCTAATGGTACTGATCACAGTACATGAAGAATGATCAAGTGACTGACACAAAGCAAGTCTCACCTCGGGATCGTCATAAAGGATGATTTTTCATTAGTGAATTGCTACTGCAGTATCTGGTTATCTAGGCCACCAACAGGGTGGCATGTTTCAATTCTTCAGCAGTTAAAAAGTTGTTGCAATATCAGTTATGCATCTTCAATATGGAACAAATTATTTATTCTAGTGTGATTAGAAAAATGGGGAAATCAAAAAAGCTGTAAATGCTGAGCATAACAACAATCAGCAGAATATATTTTCTAAGACATAAGTAGTACTGTTTACAGCTTTCACCAGCTGCATTTGTCTATGGATTCAATCTATCCCTGATGTGATTGTAAAGAAGGGGCACTGTACGATAACATTCCTTATTGGGCTGGACTTGAGTACTCCATTCTGGCCTACAGTGTAAAGCATGCATACTAATCTGCAGCCTGTGTCCGCAACTTCGTTTGGGCTGTCTTTTTGTGTACTGTGTCTCCAGGAGGTTCAACACAGAATCTCAGCCTCAGTACTTATCTGTTTTGTAAAGCCCCATGTATAACTAATGTAACTAGGAGATGCTTTAAAAAAAAAATCCTTCCTTTAGCTTTTTGGCAAGGTATTGCTGACATAAGTAAGTACTCCTTATACTTAGCATGAAGAATATCAATAACATTACTACCTTAAGAGTGTAAAAAAAAAATAAAATAAAATTCAGTGTCTATTTGATATGGGCATGTCTACACTAGAAAGTTGAACTGATAAAATTCTGCTGGCATATAGCTGCCAATACAGCTATTTTAGAAGAGAATTTTCACCTTTTGGCTTCCATTCTGGTGCAACACATCATCCCAACACCAGGTTGTATCAGCAAAAGACATGAGCATGGGAATCACAATGTCCCTATTGCCACCATCCGGTGTGCTGCTTTTTTTTTTTTTGGTGCATTGTGGGATACTAGTATTCATCTCAGGAATTATGAGAGTTGGCGAGGTCAAGTTCTCACAATTTCCTATTTTCCATCTCATAATATTCTTTCTCACAGTGTTTATGAACATCTCTCAGTTAGGGTTGCCAACACCCTGGCCCTGCCCAGCACCTTCTATGAGGCTCAGGCCCTGTTCAATCCATCCCCCCTCCCTCTGTAGCTCAATCTCCTCCACCCTCACTCACTCACTCCTTTTCACCAGGCTGGGAGTTGAGGTGCAGGAGGGGGCATGGGTTCCAGGTGGTACCAGAAATGAGAGGTTCAGGGTGTGGGAGGGAACTCCTGGCTGAAGCAGTGATTGGAGTGTGGGCTCTGGGGTAGTACTGGGTATGAGGGGTTTGGGGTGTAGTAGGGGGCTCCAGACTGGGGGTGGAGCTGAGGGGTTCAGAGAGAGAGGGGACTCTGGGCTGAGGCAGAGGTTTGGGGTGTGGGAGGTGATACAGGCTCTTGGCTAGGGGTGTGGGTTCTAGGGTGGGGCCAGAGATGAGGGGTTCCATCTGTCGGAAGGGGCTCTGGATTGGGGCAGGGGGTTGGGGTGTGGGGGGAGTGCAGGCTCCAGGAGGGAGTTTGGCTGTGGGAAGGGACTCAGGGCTGGGGTGGGGGTTGGGGTGCAGGATAGGGTTCAGGCTCCAGGTAGCCCTTAACTCCGAAGCAGCAGTATGTCCCTCAGCTCCTAGGTATAGAGGTGGCCAGCTGGCTCTGTGCAGTGTACGCTGCCTATGCCTGCAGGCCAATCTTCTGCCCACAGGCATTGTCCCTGCATCTCCAATTGGCTGCAGTTCCTGGCCAGTTAGAGCTGCAGAGCTGGCACATATAATGGGGGCAGGCGGTTAGTGCATGGCGCCTCCTTGGTCACCTGTGCACTTCAGAGCTAGAAGGACATGTCGCTGTTTCAGGGAGCAGTGTGGAGCCAGGTAGGGAGCCTGCCAGATCTGCCACTGAACTTTTACTGGCAGTGCTGACTGGAGCAGCCAAGATCCATTTTGACCGGATGCTCCAGTTAAAAACCAGAGACTTGGCTACCCTAAGGGGCCACGGTTCCCTCTGTTCCACCTCATAATCTGTTTAGTGCCATTTTCAATCTCTCTACAATGATGTAGATTAAGAACAGATCAGGGGAGCTGTCTTGTCTATTTTAGAGGGAGAACGACTGATTAGTTTGTGAAACATCTACCACTGAAGCAGTCAGCTGTGCATACAGAAAATGGGAAAACAGAGGAGCAGTGATGTGGACAATGAATTCAATAGGCCAGTTACTTCAGGTATTCACTAGCCAGTTGGATATGATGGAGTGATCCATGAAAACAAGCACAGGAGTAGTGGAATCAGATAATGATGCAACCTTGGGATATCCAACAGTGGCTTCAGACCTTTCACCTGCAGTTGTGTACCAAACTCACCTCAGCACCCCTAGCTGTGGAGGTCCTGCTCAGTACGGCATCTACATGGGCTTAGTAGCACTAGCTCTGGGGGACACCACCAGCATTTAGTTGCCCTCTTTTATGTTTTGGTAAAACTACCTCAGTTCTTTCCCCATTTCTGGCCCTGGAACTAATTTCTATTGTACTCCAGCTTCTGCCTCTTATTTGAATGTCTGATTAAACATCTATTTTGCTGTTAAAAATCTGCATCTGGGCATGCAGTGCTCCTTTTCCCCCAGGCCAAGAGAAGCCATGACTTTTTTTCCTGGGTAAGCACAGGCAGCAGCAGCAAAAGATTCAGTTGAAGTTTTACCTGCAGCTTTACTTAGAACCATACCTGGGTGCTAGTGGGAAGAGAGGCATTTCCAGAACACCTAGATTTTTGAGGGGACACGTGGCCTTCTGGTCACTGACCTCTGAACAGCAAAGGTGCAAAATTTGACCAGAGCAGTCATTGCCAGAGTGGCATTGTGGGATTGTTGCTGGAGGACTCTTTGCACTGATTCAGATAATTCAGCATCCACACAGACATCCTGCCAGTAGAAGAATGATTATGCCATTCTGAGATCTAGTTTAACTTGACTGGAAGACATTCAGGGTTGTGTCGGCAAGACTCAGAATTGAGCAGTGACACATGCAAGACAGAACCAACAAAAGGCAAGTTCTGCTGGTAAAACTGTGTAATGTAGACCTGGCCCAAGTCTCTTGGTGTAGGCAAAATTAAGCATTCCGCTTTGGAAAACGGACTGCCTAAAATGCCTAACAGGTATTCTATAACTACAACAGATGGAAGTTTTTATTCCCAAAAGAATTGTGATTAACCTTTTCAGTGGCACAGCATAGGAGGTCTGCAGATCTTCTAGCTTCAGAGACTACTTTGAGAAGGGTATGGCCCTTCAGTTGTACAGTGCATGTCCTGTGAAAAGTGTATGTCATGTTGATATCCATGAAATGTGCTTTTTTCCCTACCAATCCGTTGTCAGTATAGTTATGGACTATTGTGCAATACATCAAGCCCAATAAATAGCTGAAATGGGGAAAAAAAAATCTTAAATTCCTTTTCTTTATACTGTTTCAACAAAAAACCAAAGCTCTTAAATCACTGCTATTGAGTTTCTATCTATAATTTATTTAGTCAGGTTAAAGAGTTACGCTGACAGTTAGTTTTGTTAGCCTTGTAGAAATTTAAAATTAATATCTGTATTATCCATAAAATCCTTCTGAAGGAGCCTGATTGGTCAAAAGTTCTACCTTATAAATAATGGATGTTTAATTTTGAAATCCATCTTAAAAAATCTGCTTAATAACTTCCCTGGTATGAAAAATTATGCCACTAGGTTTTTAAAGAAACAGATTGCAAAAGTAGCTAATTACTGTACAAGAATTCAGACAATTTTCTGAAGGTTATTGGATTGCTCGGGGTATTGTGGAGATACTGGTCATGACTCTATCATTCCATTTTGCACTTAAATTAGAGATTCGATGAATTTGTTTTGTATGACAAATTTAGCATATTCTCCCCAAAATTACAGTGCTCATTCTTCGCAATTTTTTCTCTTATGCTCTCTATTCTATGCTGGAATGTTAGACCGACACCACTGCCTTCTGTCTTTGCTTGTCTACTGCTGCAGTGTTAGTTTACTCCCATATCATTTTGATAGCTTTCAATTCTGCTTCGATTGTGTGTGTTCATGTTACCTCCTGCCCTGAAAGTTCCAATCCAATACCTGTCATGTTTTATTCAGGTCTGTCTTGCTTGTGTGTCCTAGCCATCTCTATTCCATAATTGCCCATCCTATTAGTTTCTGTTCTTCAGGATTTTTTGCTTGTGGGTTGTTTTTTGTACCTCTGATGTTGAAGATTTGTCTGAGGCAACTGGTTAGGAAAACTTAGATTTTAGATTGTAGAATATTGGATTTTAGATTATAGGATATTTTTACTACAAAATGAACTTTCTGAGAATTTACAAGTAAATCCAATAATTAGGTTTTAAAATTAAGCAAAATCTGGGCCTTTTAAGAAACGTAGCATATGTGTCTCATTTCTTTGTCCTCGGTGATTTTTAACAATGGAATAATGCACACATTTGAAACTTTCCATATTGTTAAACTAATTGAAATCATGTGCATATAAATTATATTGTAATAAAGCTAAGTTATTAAGCTCAGTCTAACATCACAGGTGAATTTTAAGTGGGACTATTGCTATCAGAAGTAACTCATAGCAAAGTAGCCCTTTGCAGCTAATTTGCATGCAACAGTTTTATTGGTTAATGCTTCAGTGGTATGAAGCAAGCTGGACACACACATAGTTTTCATTGGCAGAGTAATTAGCTCAACTGTCACTGCTCTTTAAAGATTCTGTGGCTGCATGCGTAATGCCGACAGACCCCGGTCATCTGTGGAGAGGATCGAACTGGGGACCTCTGGACTTAATGCATGAGCTAAAAGCCAACTGGTTCTTAACTAAGGCTATAGAGCAGACTCTTTTTTACCTCTTTATGTGGTCTCCGTGCCACCCAGAAAGTGTGTGGATTATATATGATCACTTGAGCATAGGTGCTTGCAGGGCCGGCTCCAGCTTTAACAAAAAACCCTGATTGAGCCTCCACCGAAGAGGACGAGAGGGAGTGAAGGACCCACCGCTGAAGACCCGGATGTGCCACTCCAACAACAAATGGAGTGCCACCCCTTTCTATTGGCCGACCCAGGCACCTGCTTCCTTCGCTGGTGCCTGGAGCCGGTCCTGGGTGCTTGTTTGAAAGACCAGCATGTCACTGCTGTCTCGGTTCCACTGTGCATTTAGATGGCACTTCCAGGGAAATTCAGGTACAAACATGGAGAAGCCCCTAGAGCACATACGCATTGGAAATAAGGGACTGAGTTCATCCTACCACTATTCCACCTTACACCAGTCTCCCTAACAAATTAAAGACTAGATTGACCACTTCAGCTACGTTGTGCTGCTTTGATGCAAAGCAGCTGTGACCCATCTTACCTGGCTGTTTGGCACTCCATAAAAGTTAAAATAAAAATATTACATATCATACGCATCTTAGAACTGTCCCAGGATAGTGGGTTTTTTGGGTTTCTTGTTTAGTGTTTGTGCATAATTTTTTTTAAACTAAGGAAGTTCCTGCACAAAAACTATTAAAATGTGGTAACAGTTGAGTGCGTATCAGATATTTAATGGTAAAAATCATTACTGGGGTGTTCTTGCTATCCCAAAACTAACTGGTATGAACCCAGGAAATTTAGAGTAAAGGTTACACTTAAAAGAAATCCAAACATATTTTAGTAAGAAATATTACAATTAAGTCATTCTGACAAACTGAATTCTGCCCTGTAGTGATGTCATGGGGGAGAGGAGGAATCTGGAAAAAAAAAATCCAATGTGGTGTTAATGATCAGTTTTTAATCTAATCTGGAACCACAATCACTAAAATGCCTCAATATTCATACATATGTTGTATGGTGTCACTACAGGACCGTGTGATAATGAATACAAAGGCTTCAATTCTGAGTCATTGTACAAATAAGGATGAATGCCTAGCAGTCATTTCCATGGTGCCCTATATGAAATGAGTTGGTGGGGGTCACCTTACTCCAGTTCCTAACAGAAAGATACCCACTTCATAAACTGTCATAACAGTTGCCAATAATTTATATCCTTCTTGACCATCTAGAGAGACCATAATAGGAGTTAGTTGCCTGACTTTCTTAGGGAATTTTGAAAATCTCAGTAGGCACTCAAGTCCCTTTGAAAATATATCCCTAAATGTCTTTAGTGGCTGAGCCAGCAATATAACCCCTAGAAGCACAATTGAGACACACTGCCAGGGCACCCCAGTGAACTTTGCTTCTGCAGCTATCTGTCATGGATCTCATCACCATAATTATGTGAGCATTGCTGCTCTCTGTGCGGTACCTCTGTTCTGCAGATAAATATAGGATATCATTCTCTAAGGCTTTCAAACTTTCAATTAAGTGCTTTCTTAATAACAAGAAATTAGCTTTAAAAAAAGTCTAATTCTGAGTACTTGAATACTCCTCAGGCTGAAAAATGAGTTGCTTTCTCTTTCTTTCCTTGACATTGAAAATACAAGTTGTGATGTTATGGTACCCAGAGCAACGCATATGTAGAACATGCAAGTGATTAGCAATCTATTACTTCTCTGAGACAGTCATTGGCTTTATGTATCAGATGAATTTACCAGTCCAGTCATTTGTTAGTAGATGCTTTTCAAACTTGTGTTTCAACTCTGCTTATCACAGTGAAAGAAAAATAAATGGGGAAACATAGGAAAACAAAGTCTCTGGAGTGGAATAAACTGATTTCTCTTCTCCTAAACTCATTGGGAGTTGTGGTTGGGTGGGTGTTGAAAGAGACAGCAGGGTCACAGGAAGAGTCATAGTGCTGAAATAAGATTGTGCCTTACTCCTGAAAATCCCTGTACTGTAAGGCACTGAGCTGCCTCCGGACCTAGTGAATCTAGGAGGCTCAGCTGTTCCCAGGAAGCACTCAGAACCTCTCAGAATCAAACCATAAATCATAGTGGAGATAAACGCTATTGCAAACAGTACCTTTTGACTTCTAGTAGCAGACATCATTAGACATTTTTTTCCTTCAATCTTGCATTTGTTGAAAGCAGTACGTTATGCTTAGTGCTTGGGACATTATTCTGAAAAATTAAGTTATAGTATAAAATCGTTATTTTTACTAAAGATTTTTTTTCATGTTCACAGCTCAGTCATCCTCTTGTATTGCACTGTTGTTAAATGAAAAATGTGTGATTTCTACAGAGAGAAACTGTTAGAACACTTTTACAAGCTTTTTCCTCTGTTAACTGACTAGCCCCATTATCTTTCATGGGGTGATTTTTCACTTGGGTGTTTAGACATGTCCTGTGGAGTAACTTAGTCTCTAAAGAGTTGTCTTCCTGAACACATTAAATGAGCAAGAGGATGTTATGGGCTTCCTCTATTAGAAGTAACAAAAGATGGGGCCTCAATTTAAAAAGGCTATATTTGAACTCTTTGGAAAGTTTCATTTGCTTTGTGAAATTGGAAATTAGAACAATGGTTATAAATCTGGTGATCCTGGTAGGAAGTCATTGTTTTTAATATAAAAATAAAATATTTCTGTAAATCAATAAAATAATGGAAGCTCTGGACATCATTACTAGCTTCTTCAAGTTGTCCATCTCAGGCAGATCCAGGACATTAATAACAGGCACTGTAGTAGCTGCGGTACCTACAAAATAGATAACAAGAAGACCTGATGCTTTAGCAGAAAACCTAGAATATAAAACAAAAAATGGTGATGTGGTTATTGTGTAAGGTACTTCTATCTAGATTCGTTGGTGGGGAGGGAGTGTACTGGTTATAAAATGAGTTTCTTTACCTAGTAGAGAGTGGAATATACATTTTACTCCTAAATGCAGTAGTAGTGTAGTGAAGACTGCATGTAAATTTAAAATGTCTTAGCATTTATCCTTTATTTTCTTTCTTTTACTGTATCCTGTTATATAGAGCCCTGCTCCAGGTAAATTAGATATAGCCAACATAAAATAAATATTCAATTAATGTGGTTCACATAAATGTACCATCATAGTTGGACAGTACATGCACACAACTGTATAAGCCAGTAAGTCTTCTATTACTGACGTGTGGTCCATGCCATAGTTTTTCACAGCATTTTGGTTGTATTTGATGATCCCAGAGGATTAGAAATACTTCACATGAAAATATATTACTTCTGTATGGTTGTACTTTATCTTATAAGAATTTGAAATACATTTTAGTGAAATATCTGAGTGGCTTTCATTTCTTTGCAGTCAGTTCTCTATGCATCATTGAAACTGATGTTAAATAAATGAAGTTTAGCAGTCGGTCTCAAGCTTTAAATGTGGTGCTTTGAGAACCAGGTCATCGCTTAGTATCAATATACTGCTAAGTTGTGTAAAAAGTCAGCCACCCTTGTATTATAGAGTATATGATGTAATAACAGGAAGTTTTTTGGTCTTTGTAAGGGTTATATTTAACAGTTAATCACAGACTCTTTACAGCTAAGAATGACAACCCTTAATTTACTTGTTATCTTTATAGCAGTTTTTCAGTAGACAGGTATTGGTCTTCATACTGGATTGGAAACTGAGTCTCCAAGGAAAATGAATATAACTATTAGCATAGTTAAGGTTGCCTGTCACTCTAATTATAATTCGCATCCAATAATTAACACCTTTCCCAATAATATTTAATTCAGATCATGATGCTGAGTATAAAATTACATATTGGGAGAATTCATTCGAAGTTTTAAAAGTAAGCTCAATAAATGTGCCTCAGAGAATGTATTTGATGAATTTGTAAAAGTATTTAAATTAGCTCTATAAACTATTATGAAACCCCCCCCACAAGGGATGCACAATTAGGCAAATAAGCTGTTGAAGGCCAGAAACTATTGGGCATTTATTGTAGAGTGCTTACGCAAACCGAGGGGTGGCGGGAGAACAGAGAAGGAAGTAAGAGTACACAGTTTAAAATAAATAAATAAGCAGAGGTGAGACCATGAGTAATTAAATAAAAAATGTTATTCCCTCATAATTAGTTTTCTTGCCTTTGCCTACTCATTATTCACATGCCAGTGAAATATCTTAATATGGCACATAATGGGTATTTAATTTATGCATGTTTATGAAGTGTATAATTTAACTTTTTGAGATAGTCTGTTCATAAGTTGGTCCTCTTTCGGTAAGGATGTATAGATTGACCATTACTGAATAGACGAAGATGTGATTGTAAATGTTTTAAACTGCTTTGTCTACATTTATGTCTACAAACATACTATTTTAAGCAGATTGCCACTTTTATATACTGTACATGCCTTTGTTTATTAAACAGTAATTGGCAACATTATAACGGATGTTTACTGCAAGTCATTCTCATTTTAGGATTTTCAAGGGTTTTCAGTTTTCCCCCAACCTATATCTCAGAGCTTGATTTATATTATGTGTTTCTTTCCACCAATTATACCAGGATCATGCCTTCATTCTTGTCTTCACCTGCTCCTATTTTTGTGCCTTCTTCCTGCCCATAGGCACTGAACAACCATCCAATCCCAGGACTACCCTCATTTAAATCCCTCTTTTTAGACTCACTTGTTCCTCAAATAGTCAGTTAAAATTGACCTTTGTTCAAGGATTAGGGGATGTGGAAAAGAGAACAAGATTTATTTTTTTAAAGTAGCCCTTTAACTCCTCCCCTTGCTGACAATATTGTATCCTCTCATTAGCAGTCTTTAAGTAGTGTGCTTCTTGCAGCAGAGACTACCTTTTTCCATGTCTTACAGCTCTTAGCATATCATCAGCACTTAACAAATGATAAATAATTATCACAGTATTTATGATATTGGTTGTATTTAAAATGAGGAATACTGGACAATAGCTCGTACATTTTAACAGCAAGGGATAAATGTCTTAAATAAATACTCTTAATGGCTCCCACTATTAACATGTCTTGTTTCATCCATGGGGAATTGTTGGGCATGGGGGGTGGGATTAAGTGATATTGATATACTAATCAGCAGATTTTTTTAAAGTTGGTGTGAACAGGTGTCTTTCTGAATCTACTCTAAAACAAAACCCACACACTCTGCAATGTAAAAGCTAACTCTGTTCCTGAGGGTTAGCATTCATTAACCAAGAATTTACCAGTAACATAGTTCAGCTCAAGACTTCTCCTCGGGCCAGGCTGCTCCTAGACTTAGCATCTAGGCAGGTTTATCCTATATTCTTAAAATTCTTTTTCTGTCTAGAGCTACTCCTATCTCCCTTATACTCAAGGCAATAAAAATCCACCTGCCTCAGTGAGCAGAATCCACTTAACCTCTACCCAGCAGGATCAATACCTGCTAAACTGCATGGGGCATTGCCAGCAAAAATTGCCACTTATTAAAGTATGCCTTAATGTTGACTAACTTTTGGTGTTACTATTACAGTTAGGAAAAAATTGCTGCCATTGAAAATCTGCCTTGGCTCCAGCTGCTGTTCCTATAGTGATCACACTCACTTTGGAGATTGTTACCCAACTATTTCTGACTGCAAGAGAATCAAAAGTATCCGTCTTAGCACTGTATAGGATTGTTCTTTCAGTGAAGAGAAATTTAGTTTATACCCTAAATGTTTTAAACTACAAACTGTTACACCTTGGGTTTTGTGTGACTTTCTTTGTGAAATGTAACACAGGGTGTTAAAGCATATACTCATGCATATGCCCATTGTTGCATCATTTTCTGAAGCTTGTTCTTTTGTCTCTGTCTCAATTCTGCACAGATGGGGATTTCATGTTTATGCTACCACAATATATATTCTGGCTACAGGAATAACAATGAAATAAAGTCAGGAGACAAGTGTTATAATTACTTCTATTTAATTCCAGCATGCTTGAGTTGTAGCGGAGCATTATTTCCTTAAGCACTGTGGTTTTTTACACAAACACATGGAGTAGCTGAACATGTGATCATATTTTAAATATCTGCATGCATATTATAGTATGGATGACCCGTGATGTGCCCTGGTTTTGACCAAAAAAAAGTGCTTATTTACACTGAATGGGGTTGATACCTAACTATACATTGTTACAAGTGCAAAAAAAAAAAGATATGGTGGAGAAAAAAGTCTGAGGAAGATAGTAATTGCATGTTTGAAGGAAAGAGAGGTTTGTTTGTTTTTTACATTAAAGGCTGGCAGCTTAAGCCCTACTCATTGCACAAACATGATTAAAAGTTGTACAATCAGGTCTCAGTTACAGTAGGCCCGTTTCTCCAGCCGCCCCTGGGAACGCCCATGGGACTGATACTAGGGTGCTCCCCGGGACCAGCTGCTCAAACAGCCCTGAAGTGAGCAGCACCAGCTGCTGTAGCTGAGTAAGTAATGGAGGTTGTGGAAATCCATGACTTTCTCCACTTCTGTGACAGAATTGCAGCCTTAATCATGAGATTGGCTTACAAATCATGAGACTTGATTATAAAAATACATTTTAGATTCTTCATATTTACCTTTTTGTTTCTTGAAACTTTAGAGTACATTCAAATCATATTTTCAAGCTTTTCTCCACAACCATTAGGCCTAGAAACTTTTTTTTAAAAAATAAAGCAAACTGAGATTCTCATGTACTCATGATTTCGAGAGATAAGGTGTTAACAAAAGTACCAGATATTGCAAGACTTATGATAAAATCATGAGAGCTGGCAATATTGTATCATCATTTGACTCTAGAAGCCAGGACCAAAGAAAGGCATGTGTCTATAATGCCTATGGGCCTGAATTTAGCCTCATCTGTGTATTTTGTAAGCTATGGCTGGGATTTTGAAAGACTCCTAAGGACTTTGGGGACTCAACTCAATTTTAAAATTCTGTTACTTTTCTGAAAATGCCAACCCAAATTTGCAAGCATGTTTGTTTTGTGCATAAACTGTATACCTGGAAAACTTCCCTTTTCATATGCAGTTCCCATTTTATATATGCAGAACAGGTATTCTGACAAATTTGGTTGGTTCTGTTAAGGAAACCTACTGAAACAGTTACCCTCTGTCCCCTCTAATTACAAACATTTGGGAATCCTGGACAATTCCTAAATATTAATTTAAAAGAAAAAAATCTCAAAGAATCCATATGAGGAAAGATTAATAAACTGAAACTTTTGAGCTTGGAAAAGAGATTGACTATGGCGGGATATGATAGAGTTCTATAAAATCATGACTAGTATGGAGAAAGTAAATAAGGAAGTATTATTTACACCTTCACATAACACAAGAACTGGTGGTCACCAAATGAAATTAATAGGCAGCAGGTTTAAAACAAACAAAAGGAAGTATTTCTTCACACAGCACACAGTCAACCTGTGTAACTCTTTGCCGGAGGATGGTGTGAAGGACAAGACTATAACAGAATTAAAAAAAAAAAAACTAGATAAATTCATGGAGGATACGTCCATCAATGGCTATTAGCCAGGATGTGCAGGAATGGTGTCCCTACCCTGTGTTGGCCAGAAGCTGGGAATGAATGACAGGGGATGGATCACTTGATGATTACTTACTGTTAATTTCCTCAGGGCCACCTGATATTGGCCACTGTTGGAAGACAGGATCCTGGGCTAGATGGACCTTTGGTCTGACCCAGTTTCATCATTCCTATGTTCTTATGATGGAGTGAAGGTTACTTATGCATGTGGAAGAATGCAGTACATGCAGCCTTTCTATCAACCTTATGAACCAGAGAATAGAAAGATGTCAAGTTTGTGCAAAAATATATTTGCTGCTAATCTGACCAGAAACAGCAAGTGCATGTCTCTTAAATTATTAGCGTTAGTATATTATTAAGGAAGGTTTATAACTGGACACAGAGACTGGATCACAGAATGGACTTTAAGTGCCATTGTTCTACAGAGCAGTGATTCACATGCACTTGAACAGCTTGATAGGTGATTTATGGACTAAAAGATGTAATCTGGCTAGAAGTGTAGCCAACCATCCAGGAGAAAAACACTATTCTTTCTGATACTTTATGAATAATTAAATGTGTATTGTAAACAAGAAAGTGCCCAGTTGTGACTTAGCTTGTAGTGACTTGGATTTGACCTCCTTAGCTTAAAAGCATTTGCTGTAAATGGTACTTCACAGTTGAACTTTTGCTCAAAGCTGTAATCCTTTTTTATGTACGTCAGAAACACAGCTTTATATCTAAAATGACGTACAAAAACTACATTCGTAGAATACTCACCCTCTCTCCAGCCTGCTGCTATAGCTGCTTTGCAGCTCCTATATGTTTCCAGTACAGAGTGCGTGGATGTATGGGTGGTGGCAGTGTCATGGTTGTGGCCTTAGAATGTTTATATGTAGTCATTATTTTGGCATGCTGCCAATGTTTTCTTGAGACAGAGAAGAAGAGAAATACAATTTTTTAATGGTGTATAACTCAGCCAAACGTGAACAGAATTTCATGGGACATGTGAAAGGTGCTGCTTTAGCCTCAGGGCTTTGTCCATGACAAATGTCAAAGTCCTGCTGTAACCAAAGAGGCACAGGACCTCTTCAAAAGAGGTGACAAGAACTTAATAAAATAGAAACATTCAGGCAGTCCAAACGTAGGAGTTGTTACCAGCTTCCCTTACAATGTGTGTGTCTATCTCAGTTACATGTATTAGCTAGCTCTATTTTAAAATTAATTGTGTATATCTCATATATAAAATAAATGTATTAAATTAATGTATGCCTGTGCAAACTTAATTCTGTCCCCTTTGAGCATATACATTATGATACAGCCTTTAATTACGTTATCATCCAGTGTTATTTCCAATCATCCTACTCATTCAATGCACAAAGTTGATGATGCTCAGTGACTGAAGGAATGTTATAATATTTGAGTCTGGCTCATTCAGTATTTGATCCCAGGTCATATTCATGGTGCTCCATTCAAATGCTACACTGAATAGAGAATTATTAGTTTAGTCATTGGCTTCTCTATGGCACTCATCACAGTATGAGTATGCTACTATACTACATCAATTGTATTTTCTGAATGTCACCCAGATCTGTTAATTTTGGATGCCTCACTAACTGTGATGATGATGATGAAAACATATAGGTCCAGAATTTTCAAAGTTATTGAGCATCTGCAGTTCTCATTGACTTCCAGTGATGTTGGGAGTGCTCAGCGTTTCTGAAAAACAGGCACTGGGTGTCTGAATTTAGGCACTCAGGATATAAGGAGCACATAGTGGCTTTCTATGAAAATACAGGTTTTAGTGACCTGCCAACATTCTATAGGAAGTTTCTACTGCCTTAACCTCAAGAATATCCTTTCTCTTCTTCAAGTCCCTACCTCTTGCTACATATCTTCCAACTTTTGCTCTGAATACATCAGGAGTCTACAAACAAAAGCTTTGTTCCATTAATTCCTTGAGCACTGTTCATCCTCTGCACTGAGCAAGACATGGGTCTAGTTGGGAAAAAATGTGATTAAAGATCTGTCACAATGCATACTCACAAGTGGGCAGAATTAAGGTACTATTCATTAGGCAACTTTCCTGAGCAGAAACTTGAGAGAATATAATGCAGGATTCAAATGCTCTTCCGTATCAGTTTAAAAAGGCCAGTACAATCTGTAGTAAACGAGACTCCACAGTCTGCACCCTAAGTGCCATTTTTATCCAAGAAGGGGGAATGAAAATTAAGTATTCAATACAATCAACCTTTTTAGTGCATTGAGATGGCTGTCAATGAAATATTTAAAATGTTCCTTTTACTAATAGGTGACATTACTACAATATTCTCTGTTAAGAGCTGATGTAAAGTGAGGCCAAAGGATGCCATTAGCAGTATATAACAAGTTTTATTGGTCCTAAAAAAGAAAACAGCAACTATGCTATATATTCTTGAGCACCACCTACTGGTATTTTCTCCATTAACTGATTACCTACGTGTGTGTGTGTGTGTGTGTGTGTGTGTGTGTGTGTGTGTGTGTGTGTGTGTGTGTGTGTGTGTGTGTGTGTGTGTACCTATATACACACACACATACACAGAGCATTCTGGTAAGATAGCCTAAGTGCTGTATATTGTGCCTAATTCCTGCCATCAGATAAAACACACGTAGTCTTCTGAGCTTACTGGGAGCTTTACATGTGGAAAAGGGTAGCATTTTCCAAAATAAGGAAATACACAGGGAATTCAAGATTTACGGTGGAAGCATTATTTACTTAGAGACATTTATGACTTTTAAATAACCACTGTATTTTAATCATGCAGTTATTTGTTTGTAGATACATACATCTATTTTACAGTCACAACTGGGGGGAAGGGAGTTAAATATTTGGTTCTAGTCACTTTGATGCTAATGCCATACCTTGAAATGTAAAGTAGTCTCATTTGGATACTACTACTTTTACAGTTTATAACTTCTCAGAGTGTAAGGTCAGAAAGAACCATTAGATCATTTAGTCTGACTTCAGGTCATTACATTTCAGTTAGTTACCCCTAATGGCTTCCTAAAGTATTTCCGTCCTCAGGAGACTTATTTGTTGTGTACCACAAGTAGAGGACAGAAGAGACTGAGTTTAGTTTGCTTAATTCAATCTATACTCATCTAATCATGGTAGATAATTATGGAGCATGTTTTCAAAAAGCAGATGCATAGATCAGTGTACAAAAGTAGATATGCAAAAAGGCACCCTCATTTGCCGTAGTTACACATGCCATATAAGTATATTCATTGAATATGCAGGTGGATTTAGTAGCAGGAGAAGCTGCTTGCATGTACATTTTCCCAGTCTGTGCAATCTTGTTTCTCCCAGGCAAGGAAAACAAATAGAGGATTTCAACTCAAAATTAGAGTCTACCCTATTATATTGCTTTGACTTTTTGTGTACCAGTGATGCTGACAACTATAATCAGCAAAACCTGAAAAGTGAGTCTTATTCAAAACACTATCACATTCCTAAATACCAACAGACAGTTTCACATGGATCAGAAAAAGTTACTTTGAAGCTCCTGTTACCTTCAGTTCAAAGAAATCGGTCAACGGTATGATCTTAATCAACACATTTTCTATCCCTTATAGAGAACTATCACCTATGTTAGCAGGAAACTTATGTTGTTCTAAATTTCCATATATTTATTTTCCCCAGGATTTTAGGACATATTTTAGTAATGGTGTAATATCCTGGAGAATCTGTGTGCTAAAGGTGAATGAAGTGTGAATATTGCAAAAAGCAAAACTATAGCAAGCAACTCATTTGCGGTAGGGTGAGGGGGAATGTATAAAATATGCAGGAGGAATGGCTCCAAGAGAGGAAAATAAGAGGAAGGCAGCATGCAAAGCCAAATTTATAGGACAGGATGCCTTAGGTATGCAAGTAAAGGAATGCCCACATTTCTAAACACCATCACCACGACTGTGAAAAGAAATCAGGTGCCTGAGCATGAAAACTGCTAAATAGCCATTTTTATGCCATAGCCCAATTTACATTACACACACAGTGTGGTACCTGTACATTTATTTTTTGAGCATGGGCCTGTTTGTAGATGTTGCTCAGAATACACAGAAGATAATAAAAACTCTTGAGGGGTTTTAGAATAAAGATAACTTTCCATTGTCTTCCTGCAAAAGTTTAATTACACCCCTTCTCATAATCCCCTAGCTATTTTTGATTCATTGTGATTAGCTATACCTGGTACGGTTAGATCAGAACTACAGTGTAAAATGAATCTTGGACTACATCTGTGCTGCCTAGGAAAAGGGTCTCATCTTTAAATAAAGAGCAGGTTGTCAACCAAATAAGGCTCTGCTTATTCATATTGGATGAGTACAAGAATATTTGCACAGAAAATCAAGGCTGTGATTTTTTTCTCACTTATACGTAAGCACTTGTAACCTGCTTTCATTTAGTTTTGCTGAGTAACCTTTTAAAAACCTTTTTAAAAAGGGAAAGGAGGAGTGTTCCTTTTTCTTGGTATTTCTCACTTCGTACAGCTGTGTAGGGAAAGCGCTGCAGTGTGGCCACACTAACAGCTACCGACGCTGCAGTGTGGCTACATTTGCAGCGCTGTTGGGAGTGGCTGAACAGGCATTCTGGGATACCTCCGAATACATCTAGAGGCCAATTACAACGCTTTTGGTGGCCACACTGGCGGAGCAGCGTTGCATAACCAGCGCTGCAATCGTTATACCCCAGGCAGAGCAGGAGTACAGCCAGCACTGCAGCCAGGGACATGCAGCGCTGTATGTGCCTTGCAAGTGTGGATGGTGAATAAGTTGCAGCGCTGTAAACCCACCACCAGTGCTGCAGCTCTCCAATGTAGCCAAGCCCTGAGACATTTGCAGTGAAAATGCGATAATGTGCCACAAGACAATAATAGTGAAGTGATGTTTTGTCAGTTCAAAAAAATTTGGGCAGGAATTGAAACAGATATGAAGTACTACCAGTGGCCCTTCCTTGTTGAAAATGGGATGATCCTGCACAATTTGGGATGGGTGGCAACTGTAACTGATAAGAGGTTTAGAAATGTGGAGTTTGATGGGGTCTTTTTAGTTCTTAATTAACAGCCCTAGAGTTTTTAAAGTATGCATGGCTTCAATTCCTGTTGGACATTTGGAATTGTAAGGCTCTAAGGCTGTATCTGAGCTACACCCTGACGCTGCTGTGAAAGAACCCCTTGTATCATCTAACTGTGCAACATAATTGACTAAATTGGCTTTTCACTTCAATAAAAGGTCTGGTCCAGTTTTGCAGATGAAAATAGATGCGGTAGGGTTTTGGGTCCGTTTGAGCGTGATGAATTAAAATTAATTTCAATTACAGTTGGAAAAATTTCTTCTAATCCGTCATTTTGGGAGAAATTGGTAGAGAGCGCAATCCTAGAATAAAAATGGTAAACATTAAAAAGTACATAGTAAATAAAATGGAAAGTGTACACTCTCTCTTTGTACAACCTGAAAGCAGAAACAAAGATGACAGAAAAAATGTAGGATGATAGCAGGCTTTCCCCCCGCTATCAAAAAATGACTAGACAGAATTTGTGGGAGTTTCAGGTCTGCCTGGTGGAGCTCAAACTGTGGATAATTCAGATAATACAGTGCCTTTGTCTGAAAGGTTCAGGGAGAAGGTGGGAACATTCTCTTCCTCACACAGACTGGAAGAACCTCACAAGCTGCAGAAGAGTGTGTGCGCTGCACCCTGTTAATGAGGGATCCAGTGACATACTATGACTGTGTCAGAGAGCTCATTCAAATACAATGCTTCCTCTCTACTGCCATAATGGGTCTTTTAATGGCGCAGACTGGCTCTTTGGGAGCATCAGCATTCCTACATGTAAATGAGAAAAGGACAGAAGCTAATATAATCCAGATTTTTTTTAAAAAATAGTATAAAAGAGCTGGATGCTGCAAAACAGTTGTCAGAAATGACACCCTGTAGGGATAGGGAGGGAGATGTTTTTAACACAGTCTTTATTCCAAATACATTTTATACTTCAGAATTTGAAGCAAACTTTAAACAAAGAAGCTGATCAGTAGTTTTATGACTTGATTTGTTTTAAAGTCTAGGTGGCTTAGGGAAATGTCTTAGAGAAGATATATCCCATGCGGATGGAATAAAGCTTGGAAAATTAAGTGGCATAAACCTAAAATGTAAAGTATATTCTCATGACCTTGCACTTGAGCTGTTGTTTACTGAACCAATTTAACAGTTGCTATGTATTGTTTAAAGCATATAACTGTAACCCTTCTGCCCCTCTAGTTGGCAGCAACAAGGGCCGGGTTCAGTATCCAGGGGTTCCGTTTCAGTAACACAATGCATAACCGGCTCGAGCCCCCACCCAGTGACCTGGGACACTCACATACCACACCCCCCTGGGCGCCTCTAGGAGGCAATACTTCCCCTCTCGCAAGCACGGAGTCTGAGTGTAGCAAAATCTTTTTTAATAAAGGAAGGAATCAATGTGGCATCCCATTGGAGAAACACCACAAAGAGGGTTATAACACAAACCATAAACAAAAACCCACCTCCAAGTACGTTTGCCACTGTCCTTTTTCCGCTTAGGGTTTTAAGTCCAATCACCCCAAAGTCCAACAACCCAAAAGTCTCTGGTCAATGCCACCCCAGAGTTCGAGAGTCTATCTGTAGAGGCCCCTCCCCCCCAGCCTGGGTATAAAGGGGCACCTTACGTGGTCCAGGGCCAACTGCCCTGCCTCTCCGTGGGTTCTGCTTCCGCCTTCTCCACGAACTGCTCCGCTTTACCAGCTGCTCCACTCTGCTCCTCCAGCCATCCTCAGGAACTGCTCCGCTCCACCAGCTGCTCTGCTCCATGAGCTGCTCTGCAAAACTGCTCGGCTCTGCTCACTCTGTGGGCCGCGCCACCCGTCCCACAGCTACTCCCTCTGCTGCCACCAGCTGTCCCGTGATCCGCTCCAGCCGTCCCCGCAACTGCTCCACTCCACCAGCTGCTCTGTCCACAGCATATCTTCAGGCTCCCCCACTAGTTAGCACAATGCTCAGTGCTCTCAGCTCAGTCATTTCAGCTTTTTTTGTGATTTCAACTCTTAGTGATCTCAGCTCTTAGTGGGGGAGCCCCAGTGCTAGTGCACCATTAGCCCAAAGGGCGTTCAGCTTAGTAACCTGTATTTAGATTCTTGAGAGAATAAAAAAAACCAACTCTGACATTCCACAGTGGAGAGAGGAGGGGGTGCAACTGGTGCTTCTAGCTCCACAAGGAGACTGCACCACCAGGCACAGATACCTGTCCCCAGCCTCTCTCAATTCTCTGGGTTTTGGAACCCATGTCCCATGTCTAGCCAGTACTACTCAACTGAGGGTGAGCAATTTGTCACCAAGCAATCCCACAGCTTGGGAGTCTGGGATAGGGTGGGCGTACCTATGCAAATACACTCTCTGAACTTCTTTCCACCAGATGTCAGGGTAGAGCTTATCCTGACTCTGCTTACATAACTATACTCTCTGGAAGTTCAAAGATATTTAAAAAGTGCCTTATTCATAAACCTTATTAATAATGTCTTTGATTTGCTTGTTAGAATGTCTGTTTGACATGACTTTGATCTGTCTATAGAACTATTACTAAGCTAGTAACAGTCCTACTGTATTTCTGTATTACTGTATTTGTAATGCCCTGGCAAACAGCGCTGTAAAAAATCTGTCTTCTTGATAGCTCTGTTTATGAAATGATTGCCAAATGACTTCAACAATATGTGTGCCTTTTTGCACACAGACACATGCTCTACAAAGACATTATGGCCTGGAGCCGAACCAGTTTTTCAAAAATTGTACTTGAATTTTTTTGTGTATATTTATATTTCTATGTGGATGTCAGTTCCCTAAACAGCCATTGTGTATGCACAAATTTGCTAATTCTACGCACAAATACAGTGACTACACATGCACAAAATTAGATGCTAGTTTTATGCCCGTTAAAAATACTACCCTTTGCATTTTGCGTGTCTACTCATGTAAATGGTTTTCCACCATTCAGTATTTTTATATTGAAATCCCTAGTATTGCAGGTGATATGGGTGTTGCAAGTGACGATGTGGGGCAAATTACCTGAAGGAGCGATGATCACAAGATTGAAAGCAACATAACTACTCTGGCAGTACCCCAGCCCTATATTTTATTTTACTACTTATTTTTTCTATGTTTAATATGTTTTAAAATTATTATCCACATGCTACATTTTCAGACAAGCAATTGAGGACTTTCCTCACTGATTCCATTGATAATTTGTTGCGTACCCGGTCAGCATCCGCTATTGAAGCATTGTTATAATCTAAGCCAGCGGTTCTCAAACTTTAGCAACCTGAAGATCCCATTTTGATTTACAGTTTTTTGGGGGGAGGGACCCCATTACCCCCTGCTCAGCCCTTGCCCCACTCCCTTCCCTGATGCCCTGTCCCTGCCCTGCCTCTTCTGAGGCCCCACCCTCCACGCCTCTCCCTCTGTTGCTCACTATCCCCAGGCTGGGGCAGGGGGTTGGGATGCAGGAGGGATATTGGGTGCAAGTTCTGGGAGAAAGTTTGAATGCAGGAGGGGATGCGGGCTCTGGGAGGGAGCTGTGGTGCAGGAGGGATGTGGAATGCAGGGTCTGAGTGAGTTTGGGTGTGTGAGGGAGTGTGGGCTCTGGGATGGGGTAGTGGGTTGGGGTAAGGGAGGGGGAAAGGGGTGCAGGCTCTGAGAGGACGTGGGGTGCAGGAGGGGGTGTGAGCTCTGGGAAGCAGTTTGGGTGTGGGCTGGGGTAAGGGGTTTCGGTGCAGGCTGTAGGCAGGCAGTGCTTACCTCAGGCATCTCTCAAAAGCGACAGTCACATCTCTCCGGCAACAGGTCCTAAGCGGGGGGCCAGGGGTCTCTGCAAGCTGCCCCTACCTGCAAGCACCACTCCAAAGCTCCAATTGGCTGCAGTTCCCAGCCAATGGTAGCTGAAGAGTTGGAGCTCAGGGCAGGGGCAGTGCATGGTGATGCCCCCTGTACCTGCCCCCCCACCCCCCAGTGGCTGCAGGGACATGCCAGTTGCTGCTGGGAGTGGCGTGGAGCCGGAGCAGAAACGGAGTCTGTCTTAGCCCCACTGTGCCACCAGACTTTTAGTGTACAGGGAGTGCTGGGAGAGAGGGAGAAAAGTTGATCAGCAGGGTCTGCAGACCCTCTATGGAACTCTCAGGGACCCCAGTTTGAGAAATGCTGATCTAAGCATAACTTTTGATGGGCTAGTGGAGGGCCTGGTACTATCCCACGACACTAAGCTGCATATATACCATTTTCCCATCTTTCTTTCTGCATGGGAGAGAATCACATCAGACGTCTCCCTCCCCTATACCCATCCCTCTTCCCATCCCTTTTCAAGGATCCTTCTCACGAGTAATCCTTCTCTTAAGTAATAAGTTGACTCACTTCTATGAATGGGTGCTGTAGAACTAGTTCCTATTCAGCACATAGGGAAGGGGTTCTATTTCAATTACTTTTTGAGCCTGAAAAAGAATGGGAGGTTGGGGAAAAGACAGATTTTAGATCTAAAACTCCTACACAAATTTGTTGAGTATCAAAGGTTAGGATGATGTCTCTTTCAGCTATAATTAGAATCATAGAAGATTAGGATTGGAAAGGACTGCAGCAGGTCATCTAGTCCAAACCCCTGCTCAAAGCAGGACCAATCCCCAGACAGATTTTTACCCCAGTTCCCTAAATGGCCCCCTCAAGGATTGAACTCACAACCCTGAGTTTAGCAGGCCAATGCTCAAACCACTGAGCTATCTCTCTCTCCACCCTCCCCCTTCTGTCATTGGAACCAGAAGATTGATGTTTGGATCTTGACCTTCTGGATGCTTATTTGAATATCACAATTCACCCTTCTCACAAATGGTTCTTGTGCTTTTCAGTAGGCTAGGATTACTGTCAGTCAGGTGCTCCCGTATGGCCTTTTTTCTGCCCCCAAAGTGTTCTCGAAGGGGTTGGCAGTGTTTGCAGTTTACCTCCAATGATGGCAAATAATCATTTTTCAATATCTTGAGGACTGGCTACTCAAAGGCCTGTCTTACAAAGAAGTCCTCAACATCAAGAAATCTGTTTTGAGCCCCATGCAAAGAATAGAGTTCTGAGGAGCCTCCTTTAGCCGTGGTCAATATGGTGTTCATCTTCTCCCCAGTAGCTTCTTGATGTTAGCTAATGTCATCTCAGAGATTCAAGATAGCAAGACAGATATGAATCCCTACCTGATTTACCTAGCTGTGAGGTGATCAGCCTCCCATCCATTCCACATCATCTTTCCCAGGATGCAGCCATACTCTTCATCCCAACCTGAAAATATTTCACCCCAAAGCTTGGCTCCTCGATTGTTCACAGAACTTGAAATGACTTGCTCTAAGGAGGCACAACAGGTTTTATTGAATAGTAGAAAGGAGTCCATGAGATACTTGCATCCACAAGTGGAAAAGATTCAACCTGTGGTGTGTCTAGAGAGGTATTCTTCCTATTCAGTCTTCCCTTTCTATGGTCCTTGATTACCTTCTAGAGCTAAAAGAGACATGATTATTTATTAGCTCTATCAGGATCCACTTGGGGACTATAACAGCAGTTGAGGGATTCTAAATTCTTCACCCGTCATATACTAGTAAAGCGTCTGGGAGACTTTTTCTCCAAATTAAGGAACCCAGACCTTTCTGGGATTTGAATTTTAGAACTTAAATGCCTTATGGGCCCTTCCTTTTGAGCCATGGCTACATCTTCTTTCATTAATTTATCTCAGAAAACAGCCTTTTTGGTGGCTATCACCTCTGCTTTTAGAGCAGGAGAAATAGGGGCTCTTACGGCATATCCTCCATTTACAGTATTTTTCAAGAGCAAAGATTCATTATGTCCACACCCTAAACTTTTACCCAAGGTGGTGAGTTTCACATCAGCCAGTTATCCTGCATCCAGTTCCTGCCCATTCCAAGCTTCATCAGTCCAGAGAGGAGGCTATTTTACGTTATTGGGATGTTAGGAGAGTGTTAGCTTTTTAGGCAGATCTAAGTCATTTAGGAAACCATCCATACTGTTCATGGCTATTATTGATAGGTCCAAAGGTTCACTGACTTCCACCCAGAGACACTCTAGGTGGATCTGTGAGTGTATCATATTGTGCTCTAAGTCTTCAGATGTACAGCCTCATTCCAGCTTATTGGGTCCATTCCACAAGATTTCCATCTACTTCTGTGGCATTACTCAAGAATGTCTCTATTCTAGAAACTTATAAGACTGCCGCTTGGACGCCTTCAGGTATTATGCAGTGGTCCACTCTTCTAGATCAGATGCTACCATTGGAAAAGTGTGGTCTTCAATCTTGGACTTGGCTCTGAAGCCCTCCCGCTCCCTGCCCACCATCTGGGGGGACTGTTCAGTAGTTATCTGAAGTGGAGCACCCAAAGGGACACTGCTCAAAGAAGGAGAGAGTGCTTGCCCTGTGCAGTAACTGAAGTGCATTGAGATATATGTCCCTAAAGTGCTCTTTTCACCCATGCTTTGGAGTGGCAGAGAAAGAACTGAAGGCAGTTGACCTGTGCAGCCCTAAATAGCAGTGGTGGGCAACCTGCGGCCTGTGGGCCACATGCAGCCTGTCAGGGTAATCCGCCGGTGAGCCATGAGACAGTGTTTACATTGACCGTCCACAGACATTGCCGTCCATAGCTCCCAGTGGCTGTGGTTCGCTGTTCACTGACAATGGGAGCTGCGGGAAGTGGTGGCCACCAAGTCCCTGTGGCCCATGCCGCTTCCCTTAGCTCCTATTGGCCTGGAACGGCAAACTACAGCCACTGGGAGCTACAGGTATCTGTGCCTGCAGATGGTCAATGTAAACACTGTCTCACAGCCCATCAGTGAATTACCCTGATGGGTTGCGTGCAGCCTGTGGGCTACAGGTTGCCCACCACTGCTCTTTAGCATTGGAGCAGGGCACAAGGAAGCTTAGGGTGCATGCACGGGGAAAATAAGCACTACTACCCAGAATCTCTAATTAAAGGAAGAACAGGTATGAGTATACCTGAAGTGGAGCACTCATAGAGGGACACACTTGGAAGAACTTGAGTTACTGCATAAGGTGAGTAATGTCTCCTTTTCTGGCTAGTAAAGGCCAGTAGGGAAGAACTGGGTTCATTGTTGATTGATGATATCAAAATATCTCACTGCGGTCTGGGTACCAGTTATATTGAGAACATCTCAATTCATGCACACTCATTTCTGAGGACTGGAGAGAAAAACTGTTATATTTATTTTGGACACTGATGCTTAATTATCAATGACACTTAGATCCAAAGGTAATGGAATTGCAGAATACTGTATTTCACTCATACTGCCCTGCGTAGACCCACCTGGCATGAACTAAAAGGTATCTAGTATGCAGACTTCATCAGTGTAAACTAGGTACTTTTTAGCTCATGCCAGCAGGGTCTACATGGGGCAATTAGAGTGCTCTGAAATTCACACCCCTCATGGACCAGTCTGCAGCACTATGTAGACAAGTCCTAAGAGAGACACTAAAAACCAGTGTAATGTTGCTATTCAATAAACCCTCTACTAATGCTGGTAGTTATGCTACCTATGGATCTTTGTCCAATCTTCCTTTTTAGGATAGCTGATTGGAAAGGTTGTTAGGCCTCTATCCCAGTGATTTTGAGCTGTGTACGTATGTTGGAGAGAACTGGTGGAAATGATTTCCTAACAGAAGATGAAGTGTACAAGTACAAAGTGTAAATTCTGATTCTTATAGATCAGTCATCTGCCTTTGGTCTGAAGCTGGGGTGGATTGAGACTATTTATTTTAGGGTTTTCTTGAAGCACTGTAACCACGGTATCTGCTTCCTAGGTCAATTTAATCTGGATTGCCAGGTTTCTAGAATAATTTATGGACTTCTTTTCCTCTTCTCTCCTTGATTAAAAGAGACTCTACCTGGGCATGAATTGATTATTTTTTAATCACCATTCCTGTTATAGTGGAAAATTATTCTGTCTAGAGGAAATTATTGTAGCATATCCTGAATGTGGTTATACTCAGGATTAGTTTGATTTCTTTCAGAAGATCAGGCCACCATCTTACCTCATTGATCTAGGTAGAATGCTTAATTTCTGGCTCTCATGCACTTTGTTCTGGGGTTTGTAAGCTGCATTGCCTTAGAAGGTGTTGCTGCTGAATTGGCATGTTATGGATGGAAAAGCAGTCATTGACATAGCCAGGTCCTGACCTATTGATTGCTTGGAAGATTGGGACCAAGGCCTTCACTTAATAATGGAAATGAACTTGGAGCCAGTGGTGAGATCAGAGCACAAGAGTAATGTGGTCAGAGCCAGCTTTTTCTGTCAATGAGGCAGACAGCCAAAATCTGTACAGCCTGGTTTCTGCACTGCATCCCACTCCATCCCCTATTATAAGGAATTACAGTATTCCATTCTGGAGATGGGGCAAACATAGCTTTCTGAGGCCTGATCCTCATTAGGGTGGAATGTACAAAGCTTCCTAGCAATTGTCAGTAGAAGGAGGTTTTAACTCCTCACTAAGCCTTTACGCTCAAGTCACATCAATTGTGAATAAAAGTGACCCTGTGACTTTGCACCACTTTGATTACCAGAAGTGGCAGATGGAAAATGGAGGGCAATTCCCCAGCTATTTGTTTAAAGTATTTTCCCCATCCAACCATCATTGCTTCAGTCTTTCTTGAGTGTACTTTGGGCCAGTCACTCTTCATTCAGGAGATTTTGCCATACATGTGGTGTTTTAGTGCTACTAGCACTTTCTACACACTGTGCCTTGGTCTGAAGCCAGATTGTGAAGAATTGAAGATGTTGGTGCATGTTGTTGATTAGTCACTGCTATTTCCTTGACATGATTTGTTTCCCTAAGAAGGGCAGTTTGGAGATGGGTGATACTTGGAAAATTATTCTGTTTTGAATGTTCACTTTTTGAGGATTGCACTGACTATAGCACTTTTAAATTGGCATATTTACAGTTCTGGTAGCAGTGAGTATAATTGCTTTTTGCTAGCTGTCAGCAGGTACCGATCTGTTGAACAGATCTGTGGTTCAAATGTTTCCAAATGGTTTGTGAGCTTCAGTTTCCGGGGTAGACTGTGGTGGTTAATGCTGCTCTTGAGTGGTTGTGCTCCTTTCTTTGTGAGCGGTCTCAGAGCAATTGCTTATCTGCTCTATGAGAGTTCTCTTACCCTGTAGCGTTCTATCTTGTCATCTGACCTGTTCAACATGTATGTGAATCTGCTGGGAGGGTCAGTAAACAGAAAAGGACTGCAGTCTAGTGATTATTGTGCAAGTAAGCAGAGCAATGGAAGGGTGCTTGGCTAGAAATCAAAATAGATAAAACAGTGAAAGAATCAGGCATGTCAGATGTGGAACAATTACCTCACATATCTTACTGTATTTGGCACTGGTGTGGCCTGAGCTGGATTACTGTATCTAGTTCTGGGCACCACACTGTAAGATAAATACGCATAACTTGGAGAGAAACAGGCAGAGAGCCACAAAAATGATAGGTCAGATTTTCTAAAACTTCTGTGAAGAAAGATTAAAAGAAACTGGCCATTTTTGGTCTGGAAAAAAGAAGACCAGGGTGGGGGACTCAAAGTCTTCAAATATGTTAAAGGGCTGACGGTAGGAAATGAAATCATGGGCTTCATCTGCAGCAAGGGAGATTTCGAATAGCTGTTAGGAAAAACTTTCTAGCTATAAAAGGTGGTTACATTTTGGAATAAGCTTCCAATGGAGGTTATGGAATCTCCATCATTGCAAGTTTTTATGAACAGGTTGGACAAACATCTGTCAGGGTTGGTCTAGGTTTACTTGTTCATGCCTCAGCACCTTGAGGTCCCTTGTAGTCCTACATTTCTATGATAAGTCTGTGATTCTGGTGGAGTTGCTCTATAACTCAGTGGTAATTTTGTTGGTCCTTGAATCTAGGAAGTGAGAACAATATTTTCTCATAGCATTAGGAGAGCCATGCTATCAATAAGTAATATAGAACATATCCTTTTACTATCCATGTGAAATTCAGATGTAATAGAATTTGGGAATCTTAAACCCTCTTTTTCCCCTTATAAAATTCCTTAACTGTATTGTTCTGTATTCTGAACTTTTATGTTCAGAAAAATATAAATCCTCCTTATTAGTCTAAATTCAGTGGTTATTTGCTTACATATTTCAGTTGACTTATTCTAATGTATACGCTTTTGACTCTTCCAAGTGAATGTCAGTGTACAAACTACTATTTACAGTGTTGTAAAACTAGACTAGCAATTATATTAATGTCCACAAGGTGGTACTCCTGCAGTAACTTTCAGTCTGATAATGTAGAATTCTGAATGTTAATAAGCTGAATTTGAAAATACTACTGTCAAACAGCTATTCCTGTCTTTGATGCTGTATCTAAGTTAAAGTGAGAATGATGAGGTCAGGAGGCTAATACATTTATTTTGTGGTGGAAAAGTTATTTCTCCTTGCCCAAGAGACAGAAAAAACATTATTATTATTTTTTACAGCATAACACTGGCTTTTCTTTGTCCATTTTGACATAGAGTTCTCCTAATCCTTTTCATAGTTCTGTTGTTCTTCTTATGCGGTCCACTTTTGGTTATGAGTCCAGGAACTAGCATTCATAAAGAGATTAAGGAACTTGCTGCAGGCTGGATGTTAGAGTTCAATACATTAAAATAAATCTGTCACAGAAAATGCCTTGGACACTGACTCACTGATCATCTAACAGTGAATAAAAATGTAGACAATACAATAATGCAAAGAGGCAGACGATGTGAGAGAATGGCAATGACTGTAAACAAAGCAGACAGTTTGACATAAGTGTTTTTCCTACTTTGATCAAATAGAGCATCCTTTGCAGTTCTGCTTGCCAGAGTGCTGCATCTATATTTTTTCCATCCCCCACAAAACCTTTGTTCATCTCGTCTCTCAAATTATATAGAAAATTGATAATCTAAAGTTCACAGTGACTACCTATGAAGGTGAGGCAATAATTACCATTGTAGGCTTTTTAGTTGTTTAAGAATGACTGTAATGGCAAGAACCAGCTTTACAGTGAAATAATGTTCCTCTCATTCTTTAAAAAACAACAAACAAACAACTAAAAAAAAACCCTGCTGCTCTCTTTCCCTAACTCACAAGGTCAGCACCTCCTCACAGATAATTTCTACCAAACCCACCAATGGCCATATTGACATTTTGGATCTTACTACTATTATAATTGGCACTCTTGACCCAGCTGGCACATTCTAGCCACTGAGTTTGCTAATTCACTGTTCCAGCTACAATGGTTCCTATTGGCAGCTGTTACTGGAATTTTGGATAACAATCATCTAAAATTAAGAGCATGTTGTGCCACCTTCTTTACCTGTTGGCATTAGTCTAAGAGTTATGAAACCCAATTACTCATTTTAATCAATTCTTTAGAAATAGAATAACTTCTGGGAGCACTATCGTGTTCAAAAACTAAGCAGGTCTTCTCCTAGTTATTTCACTCTTCATGACAGCTGATAGAACCGTAATCATCCTATTTGAATAAACTTGTAGAGTCTGTGAAAGATGATGTCTCATATAATTCATTAGGCAGCAGGTTGGGAGGAGTGTGATGACAGTTCTGTGAAGAGAGGGCTCAACCTTCCCCTGCTATTTCTATCTAGATTTTTGAACACCGCATCCAGAGATACTCAGTTTTTGATTGGTTAGGTTCAGCCATTTATAGAGAGCAGAATCATTTGCAAAGTTTGCATCCAGCTTGGATTTCAAACACTTCCATAGTTAGGGCCTGTCACAGTTTTGGGATAACTACTACTTTTATCTCCTCTGTGGTGTATTCAAGGCATGGTTCTCTTAGATATCAGGCCTCTAGCTGTCACCTTTCTCTGGGCAAGGACCTGCAGCCTTCTCTCTCCCTCCTGACCAGTGGCTTAAGGTTGCAGCCCCCTTTCATATCACTGTATTAATTCCAGCAGGTCTGACTCAAGTCCAGCCCCTGTGCTGTACTCCCTGTCCAAAGACTATGACTAGTGGTTACAAGTAACCAAATAGCTCTTCAAAGGAAGATGATGATGATGATGTATGGACAGAAGCTTACAGAGAAAATATATAAAACAATAAACAGATCTAAACTCTTATTTAAACTTAACAGATGTCCCACGTCAGTCCTTGTAGGAGTCCCTGGTAAGTTGCAAAGTCTTTAAAAACCCTTCTCTAAGAGTTTGCCTATCTTGGTTATCAGGCCATGTCAATTTGTAGCCCAAAAAGCCCCCTCTCAGTTGAAACTCAGCCATTATACTTGCAAAACTGTCTGTCTTCCCTGATCTCTTGAAAACAGGTAAACACTAATTCACTGCTGCTTTTCCCAAGGGCTTGAGCCTTCTGAGCCTGGACATCTGCATAACCACCATTGGGATTTTATATTAATCACCCCCTAGTTATTCCAGATTCCAAGGTAACCACCCATAAAGCCGGAAACACACAACTCTACATACACCACTTACTGATAACAAAGGTCTATGAATATTATAGTGGCCCATATTGTCTGGCTCATCTCAATATAATAGTCTTTGAAGTTTTTTGTGCTTTCAATGGCTGGCTCAAACATACAGATACCTTTCAAATACGTATTAAGATCTGCCTGTGTTTGCATTATCTGTCACGGGCTATTTAGCATCATGATACAGGTTTTGGCTTGTCTGTAGTGCCAAATTCCAGTCAAGATGCACTTACACAGTTGTGTTTGTGTAGGTGTTTTATTAGTATTAAAGAGATCAGAAGCTGGATTAGAATAGCTCAAGGAGGTTCAGTTAGCTGGCATTTTTCTTTGGTGACAGCATTTGGTGCTTCAAAATCTAAGGTTGCTCTCTCTTCTTTTCATTTAAATAGTTTCTACATATTAGGGTGGCAAAGATAGCCTTCAGAATGTTCACAGGATGTAACACAATGTTGTGATATCTCCAGAGACTAAAACTGCTGTTAACCTCACTGAGTGTTAACTCTTAAGACCAAATATATTAATTTTTAAAAATCAACATTTGTTAACTACTTAACTACTAATCAAAGTAGGCAAGAAAGTATAGGGACAATCACATTGTGGAGATCTGCACGATCTATTGTGAGTCGCCTCTTATATCTCCTTAAACTGAATAGGTTGTGGGCAGAGTTTGGGAGATAGTCACTACTTGCTATTTTCCAGTCTGATCCCCATTAGAGATTTTTCAGACTAAAGCTTCCTGATTATTCTTTCTGCTTGTTGCAGCTGCTGCAGTTGAGTTACTTTTGTGACAAAGGCATCTAAGGAACTGCAACAGAAGAGTCTGACAGTTTGCCCCTTCTTTCAAGTGATGGATTTTAATATTTGGTACATCAGATTCAGTCCTAGTGTAAGCAACTTGGCTGACTGCCGTTAAACTGAACATCCCAATACCAGGGCTAAGGTCATCCTTAATGAGTGTCATGTCTTCATACTTAGGACAGTGGACTGGGTCCTTTTAATTCAAGGACATGGCATTACCATTTTTCCTCACATTTAAAAACTACATTTTGTAGTGATTTGACACAACAATTCATATATCAAAATTAAAATGCTTTGAGTTCTTTCCACTTTTCCTAGAATGCAGAAATGTTTCTTTTCTGCTTATCCGTTGAAGGTTTACTACTAAATTTACCAAAAACTGCCATATTTCAAACTGAGAATTTCAAAAAGTGTGACTGGATTTTTCTGGTCCGTGTACTGAGCGTGAAGGGCCCTTTAATATGCACTTGAATTATGTGAAGTTTGGGGACTTCTGTACCACTGTATACTTTTTATCTAGTGTTATGACCCATTTTGGTAACCGTGGACCAGCTTGCAATTCTCGACTGTCAGGGATGAGATAGAGCAATCTGGACTGTCTTTCCATCCTGTGTGCAAATGAATTGCATTAGACCACTTATGTTGCATTGTATGTTGTGCTCTGCCTTTAAATTTTGCAGCTACTGTACAGAGGAAGAATGTTTCTCCCTTTAGCATTGTCTAAATGCTTCATAATGGTCTCCTTCATATCTTTCAGAACACACAGCCCAACAAATGGTGTCCTTTTTATCATCCCCCACACTGCATAAAATGTCAGCACATTTGATTTTGACTTGGTGTATTTGTTTTTTCTTTCATCTTGTTCCAGTTCTTGTGGGCAGTTGTCTTGTTCCATCCATGCCAATTTAAAGCTAATTACAGCACCTGGATAGATGCCTTGAGAGCAATGTTTGCTTAATTCTTGCATTTCCTGGGGTTTGATTCCTGCCAGAACGTGTGTAGGGTCTTTGAAATACTACCACATACGAGCTTGGGACCACATTTCTCAAAAGCTCAGCCACCTAGGGTGTAAAGCCAGTAGTTCTGAACTGAGGCTCAGTTAATTGATTATGATGGTGAGGTCAAAAATCTCATCAAATTTAGGAAAATATATGGCCTTTAATGAATCTAAGAAAAGTTGGGGCAAATGGTCAGAGATTAGATTGGCTACCTCCTGGGATGGAGAAAAAATCCCAAGAACAATAAGTAGAGTAATCTTTTTATAGTTCAAACTCTGGTCTAGGTAGCTTTCAACAATAGCCTTGCTTTTCTAGTAACAAGAGAAGAGAGCATGAAAGTGGATAGAATAGAGAAAATAACTATTGGAATTCACCCTGTGAAGTTTCTCATTCTGTGACTGTCTTCTCCGAAACCAGTTTAATAGCTGTTTATCTACAAAACTGCTAAAATTATTTGTGTTCAAAGTAATGAAACAGCGTGCTCATTTTCATTCTATTGCCATTATTGCCAAAATAAAACACATGCTCTCAAAACATAATTCAGATGTTGGTGTCTTGCTAAAACACATCACTGTAAAAAGGTCTGGAACAAGTAACCTGGAATTTTGTAAAATTAATTTCCATACAACAAACTGTTATGTTTGCAGATTCCTATGAGTGCTTTGAGTGCAAGAACATTAGCCATCCTCAGCCCCCAAAAAGCCTATATATAGTTGACAGTCTCCGATATGCCAAAATTGGCTCATTCGTGACTAATAAGGCTACAAAGCCTCACAGGAAATTGGGTTGCTACTCTGCAAGACTCTGAAGGTTTATAAGGGATCAGATCGAGACTAAATTGGCGGGGATGTTTTTCTCTTCTGTTGATCTTAGTAGATCTATAGGAAGGAGGGGAATGCCCTCTTGATCTTTCTCTCTCATATCTCTAAGCCCATATGTATCTTTCCCATTCCTTGGCCCCACAGATCTCCTGAGATCAGTAGAAACCTTTTCCCCTTTCTATGGACCTCTTGAGAAGGATGGGGATTAGGTAACAAAGCAGACTTGGAGAAAACTGAGGAGAAGCTTATGGGGGAATCCTCTATGCGCCCTTTCTGTGGGCCCCTTCTCTTCACCATTGACATTCCTCTCTAGTGATTACTTTAAATTGTGAAGCCTATCTGTGCAAGAAAAAGGGCTAAAAACTTTTCTAATGTAAGATTGTCTCCATCAGCCTTTTGACATTCTATACCATGCTCACAGTAGCTGGCATTCCCTAGTGTTTTCACTAAAGAAAACATTAAGAACTTTGCTAATTTGAGTGTAACCAATTAAATATTGGTCTTGGACATTATATCTCTGCTAAGCAAGACCTGTCCCTTTTTTTTCCTACAAAGTGTGCCAAGTCAGGGGGAGGGCTCTTGGAACTGTTTGACAGATCTAATTTTAGGTTGCCATAATAAACAAACCCTTTGTCTCATGCACTTGAAATTTTCTCATCTCCAGATCTAAACTATCATTTTTAGACTAATGTGAGTGTTTGCGTACTCTTACTGAAAAAACTAAAACCACCACACATGTGGCTTGTGATGGAAACTCAGTTGCTACCTTAACTGTGAAGTGACACCTGTGACTCCATAATAGTTGAAGTGCATGCATATTAAGAGTGTGGGCAAACACTCTATTCCAGGGGTCAACAACCTTTCAGAAGTGGTGTGCCAAGTCTTCATTTATTCCCTCTGATTTAAGGTTTTGCGTGCCAGTAATACATTTTAACATTTTTAGAAGGTCTCTTTCTATAAGTCATATATATATATATATATATATATATATATATATATATATATATATATATATATAATTAAACTATTGGTGTATGTAAAGTTAAATAAAGTTTTTAAATATTTAAGAAGCTTCATTTAAAATTAAATTAAAATGCAGAGCCCCTTGGACCGGAGGCCAGGCCCAGGCAGTGTGAGTGCCACTGAAAATCAGTTCATGTGCCACAAGTTGCCTATCCCTGCTCTATTCATAACTTTCTCTCTCACACATATATATACATATCTTAGAGTTTTAAGAAGGTGTAGACGCTACATGGGTTTTCATGGTTTACCAAACACTAATGACCTGTATTTGAACTTGGATCTCAATATTGTTGGCCCAAATATGTCATAGTAGGAAATATCGCACACAAAGTTGTTGCAAATACAGTCATTAATCTTTATGCACTGTTCAAGTAATTTTTCCTTTTAACAATTTAAGGCATCTAAACTTTAGTATAAAGAAGAAACCAGCTGAAACTGCTAGTTGTCATATTGACGGATTGATATTTATATTGCTGTCACCTTTAATTTGTAGATTAACTATTTTCTCGGACAAATATTGGATCTTGCTTTAAATTTAACTCACTTCTGTGTGCTCTCCCCTTTCTAATCTATCTACTACATCTTTTATAGATTACATAAAATTACAGGCTCCCAAACACTGTTATTTAAGCTTCCACCTAGCAAAGCCTTTCAGAACTAACCTACATTTAGAGTTTTAGTGCATCATCCAGCTCAGTGCAAAGTTATGCACCCTTTCTACCTTTCATCCATTGCGTTCACATGTTACTTTATTTCAGCTACAGGAAACCTAATCAAGAATCTCCTTGTTGGATCTATCGTAAGTGTCAGGATTCCCTGCTCCCAATCCAACCCTCTTTGCCAAGACTGGCACTTCCATAATGTAAACTGTGGTCCTTGATTAAAGAGCTAGTGGAATATAATGGAAATTGTCTCTTGTGATTAAGATTCAGGATTGGTATTCAGCAAATCTGAGTTCAGTTACTGGCTCTGCTGCAAACTGCTTTTGTGACTTTGGACAAGTCACTTAATTTCTCTGTGTCAATTCTCCTTGTATAGAATTAGTATCTTAATACTTCCGTTTTACCACCATTTATCTATATCTGTGTAACTAGAATATAAGAGACAAGGTGAGTGAAGTAATATATTTTATTGGACCAACTTTGGTTGTGGAAAGGGAAAGCTTTCAAGTTTCATAGAGCTCTTCTACAGGTCTGGAGAAGAAATTAAGAATGTCCAAGCTAAATACAAGGTGAGGCTGATTAAGCATAAGGAGACTACTTAAAATGAAGTATCATAGAATGTCAGGGTTGGAAGGGACCTCAGAAGGTCATCTAGTCCAACCCCCCGCTCAAAGCAGGGTCAATTCCCAACTAAATCATTCCAGTCAGGGATTTATCAAGCCTGACCTTAAAAACCTCTAAGGAAGGCGATTCCACCACCTCCGTTGGTAATCCATTGCAGGGCTTCACCACTCTGAGTGAAAAAGTTTTTCCTAATATCCAACCTAAACCTCCCCCACTGCAACTTGAGACCATTACTCCCTGTTCTGTCATCAGGTACCACTGAGAACTGTCTAGATCCATCCTCTTTGGAACCCCCTTTTAGGTAGTTGAAAGCAGCTATCAAATCCCAGATCCATCAGCTTCTCCTCATAAGTCATATGCCTCCTAATCATTTTTGTTGCCCTCCACTGGACTCTTTCCACTTTTCCCACATCCTCCTTGTAGTGTGGGGCCCAAAACTGGACACAGTACTCCAGATGAGGCCTCACCAATGTCGAATAGAGGGGAATGATCACATCCCTTGATCTACTGGCAATGTCCCTACTTATACAGCCCAAAATGCAGTTAGCCTTCTTGGCAAGAAGGGCACACTGCTGACTCATATGCAGCTTCTGGTCCACTGTAATCCCTAGGTCCTTTTCTGCAGAACTGCTTCCTAACTATTCGGTACCTAGTCTGTAACAGTGAATGGGATTCTTCCGTCCTAAGTGCAGGACTCTGCACTTGTCCTTGTTGAACCGCATCATGGCACCTTTGCAGCTTTAGGACAATAGAGGGTTAGCAGAAAGCAGGTGTGTTATGGTGTTCTAATGGGCCACAAAATCAGTGTCTGTTAAATTCTTGGTTTTTACTATCCAATACAATTAACAAATTAAGTTCCCAGGCTTGTCTTTTGAAGGTGTCGTACATGTTTCTTTTGAGGATGAGTACTGAGAGGTCAGATGTGGAGAGATCATTTTGTGAAAAGTGTTCACCTATGGGTGATATGTTGTTTTTGTCTTTTATCATTTTTTTTCTGTGCTAGTTCATTCAAAAGTGTAGTAATTGTCTGTCTGGTTTAACCCACACAGTTGTAATTAGTGCATTTGATAAACTGGCTGAGGGACATTTGTAGAACCCATGGATCTTGAAAGCTCTTTGGAGCACATACCGTCTTTCACTATGTGACTGTACAGTGCCTAGTATAATGGTGCCCTGATCTCAGATGAAACTTTTATGTGGAACTGTAATATCAATAACTAAATAGTCTACAGAGACTATGACACACATTACTGGCAACAGGCGAAATGACGGCTGTTCATATGCGAAGTCCATGGTGTTGAAAAATATAAAGTCATATCTACAATTGCTTTCAGTCACTTTTGTTTTATTTTAAAATTGCAAGAATAGAATGTGCATTATTAGTTTTGTGCTTTAATTTTTTTTTTTTAAGTCTGAAATAAGAAACCATAGCATCGTTATGCATGCTCTCTAAAACTCAGCTATTCATCTCTGAAGTGCACAGGCCAAACTGCAGGCCGAATCAGCAGAGAAAGATACATTCCCTTCTGAAGCAATGCGTTGACTACTGACAAAGAAAAAACTGTGATTGCTTTTTCTCCAGCAAAAGACAGCTATTTTCTTTAGTAGTAAGATTAGAAATAACAGTAACTCTATAAGTAGCCAATCATTATTTTATCATTTGATATTAACTATAATAATGTTAGTCGTGATGGAAAAAATGTGATATTAATGTGGATTTCATATGCACTCCTCTCGGAATTCGATTGTAATTTACCATTTTATTAATGTTCAATTATTTTAAAGTGTTGCTGAATTAAGAAGATCCACTTAGCCTTAATCACCACTCACCTCACTTTACAGCAATGGCATCTTTTGCTTATGAAAATTCTCTGCAGTAGAATGATGTAGTTAACAAGAGATTACAAACATGTAAGCAAAACCACTCAATTCATCCAAAAAATTTTGAAAATATGGTCAAGTTCTCTGATAGTGGCTTTGGAGAGAGTACCTGGAGTTGCAACTGTGATTAATCAATAAGGGATTCTTGGAGGTTCTTGGGCTTTAGATGCTCACTAGAATTGGCCAACAAAGACTAAGCGGAGGAGTCAAGCAACATCAAGGTAGAATGAAGCTATTTTTTCATTCCTGTTCGTCAGCTCACCCACCCTTTCATTCCAGAAAAGGGTTTAGGTTTGGGTTCCTGTGTGCTTAAGTGTTTTATATTAGGCTACAAAACTGTTTTTTCAGAGGTACACAAGTAAGTGGATTAAGAGTTTTTCTTTTCTCCCATTGTGCTGAATTTTGTAGCTGCCTACCTCCCTCGCCCCCTTTTTTTTTAATAACCCAGAAAAATTCTGGATTTGATGAGAAATGACAATCTTTTGGATAAAACATTGTCTTGGTATTCAGGACATCTGCATTAGGTTTCTGACTCTTTCACAAATTTCTGTGTAACATTGGTCAAGTCACTTAATCTCTCTGTCTCTTAGGTTTCATCATCTGAAAAAATGAAGATAATACTTTCTTTCCTCATTAGAGCCTTATGAGGATTAATCCATGTACTGTTTGAGATGCTCAGATACTGTAGTGGTGATAGGTAAGACTGCAGCTTCTAGATCTTTTGAAACCATTGTGAGGGCTCTTCCAAGTAGGTTGCAGTTTGGTCAAATATTTGGTGCTAATACAGGCATTCGACTGGACTAATGATTGACATCATATCTTTGATAGGTAGTATAGACACCACACGGCAGTGGACACTGAAGAGTTAATGACGAGAGTAATCACTTCCCCAGCTATTGCTGAATGGCTGGTTAGTAACGGCTGGGATAAAAAACTGAAAAGCAGGCAGAGCAGGGTGGCTGCTAGATAGGCTGAATTCCATCATAGAGAAGCTCCAAAGCATCAGATGGGGGAAATTGCCTTGGAAAAAGGATCCAGGGATGCTTACCATCCAGAAGACGAGTGCAAAGGCCAGAGGTAGGAAGCAGCCCAGGAAGGCAACAGGAGACCTAAGCAAACAGACTCTGATTACGCAACTCAGGGTCCCTGTGTGCCATGTCCCCTAAAGACCTTACATTCCAATACTTCTGCAAACAGCTTGGGCCCGTCTGCACATGCAGACTCCGTCCTTGCTGGCGTGACCTTACACAGTTTTGTCTCAGTACCAGACAAGACAAAACCATAGAAAAATAAGACTATTTGGCTAAAAACTGTTTGAATGGCTTGCCTAGAGCCAGAGTGGAGTGTGGGACTGCCCCCTCCACCTCCCAGTATCCCCACCACAGCGACAGAGGTAGAGACTCCTGAAAGTGCAGATTCAGAGTAGCAGCCCTAACATAAGACATCTGGGCTTAATTTTTGTTCCTGCTTTAATTTTCTTTGTTTCTCCCAGATGAAGGAAAGGAGAGGGATGTCAGGCCCCAGGACTAGCTATTAGAGGCCCATCACAGGATCCCTAGCACCTTGGGATGAGACCCCTTACTATGCTGAAAGGGGAAGGACTTAAATGACCCAGCTGCAGGGCTCAGGCCATAAAGAGAGGCTGAAGACTACAGGCCACATTTCTAAACTGACACAAAGGGAACCTGAGGCAAGGCTGCTGTTACCAAATGCCTAGTCACCAGGGAGTGCATTAAAGGGTGAAAGGCCCAGTAACAACTACCTATAATAAAACATTTGCTTCTTTTGCAGTTTCACAGCAAGGTTGGACGGAGCAAGTTACTTCCTTTTTCCTGCAGTCATAATGTCTGCAGAACTCTCAGGAAGTCAATGGGCATTTTGCGTGCAGACGAATTGTAGAATAGAATGTGGGGTGTGTATCCCATACCAGAACATATCTTTGTACAAACTGTTTTGACACAGGCACAGTAGCAAAAGGACAGACACATGATGGATGGATTTTAAGCATCAGGGCACAACTTTTATCAAACTTAAACACAGTGAAGAACTACTACTCACCCATCACCCCCATACTCTCCTATACCAGGTATTTGATTGGTCCCAGAGTGGCAGTTATAAGCCTTTTACCATATAATCCATAACTCAGGGTAGGCTCTCCTCAGCCTACCCACCATGATGCATCTTGCTCTGGGTCTTATAACCCAGTCCGACGAAGGGGACAGAGGATGCAGAAGGATGTGTGGACCTCTTTCCACAAAGTCTCACTCAATCCTGTGAGCCCAAGGTCCATTGTCAAAAACCCTAAGTCTTTTACTTCTGGGAGCCATTGATTTTATCATTTTAACTGCACTGGAAACCCATCACAAGTTGCAACAATTCAACAACTTAGCCAAGTACCTCATTTAGGTACTAAGTGCATTCCTACAGAAAACACTGTGGCTTGAAGGGGCTATGAGGAAGGAAAAAAACTGCCGGTCTTCTGCCATTTGGCCCATGGGGGAGAAAAAATCCATCCTGACCCATAAATAGGCAATCTGCTAGACTTGTAGTATATATCAGGCTAGATTTCCATACCTAGTTCAGGGTGGGTAGAGTGGGGATGCTGAAAGAGGCTGCATGTGCCCCTGCACTAGGTTAAATGCTGGAAAATGCTGGCCAATCAGCACTGCTCGCCCACCCCCTCAACAACTAGCCAATGCATGCCTGAGACTCCAAGTGGTGGGGGAGGAGCTATCTGGTGTTCCCTCAGTGACTGTTTCCCTCCCTCACTGCTGGAGGTGTCCACTTACACCACCAGCCCCATCAAGTTCCCCTGCCTGTTGAAGTGGGCAGGTGTCATTTCTCTTTGTTAAAAATAGATAAGTCCAAGTCATACACTTTGGAACCAGCTCCTAACTCCCACACAGCTAAAAGTTGTCCTTACTTGGAAGTTGGGTTAAAATGTATCTTAAATTGAAATTGATAATAGTTTTTTCTGGCAGATATCAAAATCTTGATATGTTAGATCAAGCCACCAACTTATTCACTGAATCCATTGTAGTTTTACTTTAGCTCAGTCTTTTTTATTATTACAATATAAATAGAATGGTTTATAATTATTTATTGTCAAGGACAAAGACAACACACTATATTTATAACATGTACTATATTTTGTAAACTGACTCTGAAAAGAGCCTAGGAGTTATTACAGGCAACTAGCTAAATACAAGCTCACGGTTCAATGCTGTGGCTAAAAGGGCCAACAAAATAGTTAGCTATATTAGTACAAGAAACTGGATTTACAATTGAAATAACACATAATGATATATAACCATTGTAACAGATTACCCAAGTGATGTGGTAAATTCTCTAACATTGAGAATATTCAAATCTAGATTTAATGTTGTCTTGAAATATAAACTCCTGAAGTTATGGGCTTGAAACAGGAACCAAAGGGTGAAATCCTGTGGTCTGTATTATGCAGTAGATCTGACTTGGTGATCATAATAGTCCCTTCTGGTCTTAAAGTCATCATCTTGATTTCAAGCAATTTGAAAAAATATAAATCAGTCCTTATTTCCATGTATTTTATTTCTTAGTTTTAAAACAGCAGCGTAGTAGAAAATCAAAGCATAATACAGTCCAGTACCTGTAAAACACTTTATGCATTTTTGCATGGCTCATAAATAAGGTCTATTGAAATCTATTTACTTTGTGGAATAGACTTACAATCTTACTGTAGTTTAAGAATAAAATTGGTTTGTCCTAGTGTAATTTGAAAGCAGCCACTTAAATAAATAAATAAAGCTTTTTCTAAATTGTCTGGTTCTGGTTACATAACTTTTAGCTGCATTGACTGTAGCAGACTCTTGCTATAAAATTATTGAACATTAGTTTTAATGGTATTTGTCTCTTTATATTATATGCCCAGTGAAATCATTGAGAGTATCTGCTATTTTACAAGTATAGTTGCTGCTCCCCTTAAAACTCGTCCAACTATAACTTTGCTAAATAAAGACATGAAAAGCAAGCATTTGACTGCAGTAGTACTGTAATTATCATGTGAACATACAGCAAATGCTACTAGTAATCAGATATTGAGCAGGCAGTCTTATCTTTGCACTGTATGAAAGAAAAAGCATGACAAGGAAGTTGATCATTAGCCCTCAAAAGGTTAAGAAATGTAGTTTACAACATTGAGTCCTATTATGTGTTTTCTGTTTAGATTAATACTCAGACTAGTCTATAGTGGGTGTAGATTGAAGATGGAACACTTAGATGGGATATCTTAACAACAAAATCTGAGATGTATACTAGTTCATTGATTTGTTAACCAACTGCCTGAGTCAAACCACTGCGAAGTGAACACAGAGAAAAAACTAGCCAGCTTCATTAGTAGCCAGTTTCAAATTGTTATTGCTGTTTTAATCTGTGTTTTGCCACTTCCTCATTGCCAAAATATATATATTGAAAACACATGGCTTAAAGCAGCTGTAAAACTATTTATGCCATAATCTTATCACAGGTTTTCAAAATGGAGTATGATTCTAATTCAGTTATTTAAACAGAAATTAAAATCTATCCTTTAAATTTGTTAGAAAAACCTTTCAATAAATGTGAAACCTCTGGCATACTTTATTAAACTAGTTACATTCCATCAGTGCAGTGATGTTGTTTTCCATCCACAGTTTCAATGAGAGCAACATCTGGCTCTTTTCCCGTAATCAATATAATCTCTTAAGAGTCTCCATTTCAAAATCAGCTGCAGAAAGCATCAATTACGGGTTTGCAGATTTGATAGATTTTATAAGAAGCAATTATGTCATTAACAAATTATCCAGTTATCAAGCCAACTCATTGAGATAATAAGGGAAAAACTCAATGCTGATTATTGTATAGAGAAAGAGAGCCTAATATGATGTGAAGAACATTTTGTTAATTTAAGTGAATCTTATAGAATTAACCTTTAGAACTATAGCACTGTTAGGACTAAATGCAATCTGTGTTTCCAATCACTTAATACAAATTATAGAAAATGAGAAGTAGTGGAATTAATTATGTTTACTGTCCCAAAAATGAGCCAAAGAAGAAAGCTCATCTCTGAATCTCTCTAACTTTTTAGTCTGTATATTCTTCCTCACTTTTTTTAAAGACAATGAGGATTCACCTTCTCTTAGCATTAAGATGCTGATAACTCTTAAGACATTACTTTCACAGCTGGATAAACAGAAAAGTTCTGTTGTGTGTATTTCCTATTATACTTGTGGGGTGGTGTCTCTCACTGTGATGGATGACTATTTAATATTTGGTCTTTCTGCTAGGCTGCTTTGTTTATCCTTCTGAAATATGAAGTATTTTTTTCCTGCTCTGGGAGGGGGGGCTATTGATACCACACAGACACTAATGGGTAAAACAATATTATTGATGCAAAAGCACATGTTTGAGATAATATTGGATGTGGCCTTTCTTTATGTTGTGACAAATGTAGTATGTATTTTCATTTCTTCAGACTATGGACTACTAATTGTGCAAAATTATTTGTGATGCTGCTGTAATGCGGGACCAAATCTATCTGAGTAATTAGGATAAATAGTTCCATAGATGAAGATCTTATTGCAGCTCTCAGAGATTCAAACTCCCTTCCAGGAAGGTTTTAAGAGCTGTGAAATAATGTGTGACATATACTTTTTATAAGAGCCATGGCCTGAATATTGAGTCTTATTCAACTCATGAGTTGAATTAGATAGATTCATGGAGGATAGGTGTATCATTAGCTATTAGCTGGGATGGGCAGGGATGGTGTCCTTAGCCTGTTTGCCGGAAGCTGGGAATGGGTGATAGGGGTGGGTCACTTGATGATTGCCTCTTCTGGTCATTCCCTCTGGGGCATCTGGTATTGGCCACTGTTGGAAGACACGATACTGGGCTAGAGATGGACATTTGGTTTGACCCTGCGTAGCTGTTCTTATGTTCTTAAAATGCTAGTTAGTTACAAATCAAAATATACATTAAGTTCTAGATGGTGTACCCTGGAAAGCAAGAGCCATAGAGAAACCAAGGCTCGCCTGCCTTACTTACTACACAAACACTCCTATTGATTTAATGAGATTTCAGTTTGATTTCTTGCATAATAAGGTACTAAGCAATGAGCAGAGGAGGCAGAATTTGACTCAAATTAGTAGTACATTCACAGGCAGAGATTAAGGAAAAATGTTCTCATCATTAATGCTAATAAGATATCTGCTTAGGCATCAAAGAGAGAATATACTCTGTTTATATTATTTTATCTTAAAGTACTACTTCAGAAAAAAAAATGTTCCTTGGAAAAGAGCTACCACAGTGGCAATGCTTCATTGCAGCTTTCTAGTGCAACTTCCCACATCCCGTTCTCTAATTCATGCAGCCATTTTATATATAATATAATATATTCATATTCCATACTGGGAGAGAGGAAGTCAGCATTTCAAAAGTTTCATCTTTCATGGATGAGCAGAACATGACCTTATTTCCACTAGTGCTTGCCGCCTGCAATCTTGAGATATTTATCACATGAGACATGCACCAGATCCTAATAATAACTTCTTGTTCAAGAGAAAAGGGTGGGGGAAAAGAGGGAGGGACATTCCAAGTCCTCTTCCTAGTAGGTCCTGAGAGAAAATTCATTCCCAGACTCAGATTGGGGAGAGTGTGTGCAAGACTCAACATAGTGAACATATACAATATATCCCTCAATTTGGTGTACACGCTCTCAGCTTCTTCCCTCCTCCTCCCCATGTACCTTTTTTTTAATTAGGGAAAGGATTTCTCAGATTTTAACTAACAGTATGGTTTGGTGAATAAGGTATCCAAAATATCCAGGTGTGGAGTTTAGTTCTCTACATTCCTTTTCCATATAAATTCTGCCATCCGGATATACCCTAAAAGCTAGAGGTGAAAGTATGTCTTCACCGCAAAGTTATCCCTGGTGATCAGCTCTTGGGTCTGAGCAGTCAGGTTAGCTTAGTCTAGATGTGAGCAGCCACACTACAAAACCATCCCGGAATTACCAGGTCCTCACTGCTGCTGTACTCCCCATGTGTGTTACTAGGATTTCTGGGTGCAATCCTATGGTTCTTTGTGCTACAGTAAACTGAACTCCTCTTGTTTCTTTCCCATTGCATTCAGAAAACTTGTCTGCTCTTTGGACGTATAGAGTGAATTGCAGAAAGGTACTGGAAGACTGAGCACTCAAGTGATTTAGCAAGTGTGTTTACTGCAATGTGGATGGGTTACCACCCAGAATTAAAGTGGAACTGGGGCTCGATACCATACCTAGAGCTGACCCCAGGTTGGGTGTGGACATGCGGGGGAGGGTATTAGGGGGAACAATTTGGTAACAGGCCAAGCTAACTCTACAGTGAATACATACCCTAAATGAATACTGCTGTTAGTTACTTAGTCATGTATTTTTCTTCCCTGATATTTGATTTAAAATAATTAACTTGTATTTTATGACCAGTGTTATAGGTTCTTCCAAATTGAGTATACGTTACAGATAATATGTAGTTAAGATTACCTATATTTATATAATATTTAAGAATATTAAGGTTGTTTAATCCTTATGAGTGACATCAATATGGACCCAATTAGCACAGTTTGCAGCCATTTCATAATTCAAAAGTGTGTGATCATTCAGCTGGAAGCACATTTGACAGAAACTGCATAGTCATGAAGGTAAAAGCTTGCAAGATCACCCACTAGGATGGAGAAGCTGTCATTCTTTCATCAGTGCTGTTGAATACTAATGTCAAGGTCAGAATAGTGTAATTTATGCTGCCAAAATATTGTTGGAACTGATACACTAGTAGATGCTCAAGAAAGTAAGGAAATACAAGTTTAATAAACTTTGATATGGCAGTTATAAAGTTTGTGGATTTTCTCATATGATGTATTAATCTGTGTGTTCTAATAAGACAGTAACATTTATTTTTACATATATTACCTAATTCTGAGATTTGCCATCTGATTTTAAAATACACATATTTATAATGAAGAAGCTCACATATTCCCCCTGCATAACAGTTGTAGTTTTCAGAAGTATCAAGATAATGCTGGAATTTTGCACATATGCTATTTTTAATACAAATGTAAATGACTTTAAGGGTTTATAAACAATGGCGCAAAAATACGTATGATGTTTTCCCCCCTTATACAAAGTGAAATCCACTGTTAGATTTAGGGTCCTTGTATTGAATTGAGACAAACCCCAAGGTGATGACTTGTGTATCTTAATTTATTTCCACTTGTTCACTAACACAGTATGATTATCACCATTCTCTATGGATGGAAGTTTTTTTTGCAGATTTTCAAGATAATAAAAATAAGTGTGTTTTAAGCAGGATTTAATTATTTTGACAGTACAGGTAAGTTACCTTTAAGTGGAAGATATTTCCAAAAGCATCTGAGGTATTTAAGAACATAATTCCTATTGAAAATCAATGGGACTTGTGCTCTCAGATCCTTCACTGAAGAATTTAAAAAACTCCCTTGTCTGTTTTAGTGGAGATTGAGCTTTTTTTCTCAACATAGTATCTCCTTAATGTAATGCCAATGATGTTAGATTTCTGTATTCAGCTAGACAGATGTGGCCCAAAATCAAATCAACTAAATCTATATTACTGATAATCCAACAGTAGTTAAGATCTTAGTAATAAGAATTCCATTGTGAGTTTGGTTACCCAAGTTTCCTCCTAAATACTGAAATTCTTGAATAACAAAATGGAACAAGCTGATAGTTTTATATAAGCTAAAATCTGTAAGTGCCTTGTTTGGGTTCATTTTTTTTTAAAAAAGATTCTTTGATTTTGATTGATTTTTACATTACATGAATATGTCAATGAAAAGTGGCAAGCAATATTTCAGTAGGATTGCTTTTCATATTCCAGATACAGCTTTCAAAGATGTCTAAAATGACATGTTTGCAGTAAAAATATACATGGCCAGGTGAACTTTCCTGGTCTTATCTTGCGCCTCAGTAATTCTAAAACAGAAACTGAAGTCTAGTTCATGAGAACAAAGACATCTTTTAAAATATATTTATTAAAATGAAATATTCAAAGATTCCAAACTTATCATAAACATATGGAGAATGAATCCTTTCCTTCTTGTGCATGGTTAACTTTCATTCATATTAATGGGAGTTAGGAACATGCTTCAAGCAGAGAAGACCCTGTCATTTTTAAAACCTATCTAGTGAATATTTGGCTTGGCTGAGTTTATGTTGCCTATTTACTACACTGTTGAAAGACTAGGTGTTAGGAGAAAAAAATATTTTTGCATTCCACTTTTTATTAACCTAATTGGTTTTGAATGATCTAAAAATGCACTGATTTGGTATTATTTTGAGGAGAGGATATGGACCTTACTAATATTTTAAGAGGCCTAATTGTGTGATACATTAATCGCTAATATTTTGTATGCAGCAGGATGTCACTGCTTGTTAAATGTCGTGTGGTTTTTTTTTTGTAAGGTAACCCCAAGGGAAACATCAAGTTTATAGAAAACTTTGATGAGGGTGTTGATGATATAATTTAAAAAGTAGATGTTGCTTGATTCAGTTTGAAAAACATTTACCTTTGGGTCTGAAGGCCAAAAGTTCAAATCAACTTTCAGAAAACTCGTGTAAGAATTTCCACTATGAATAATGATTAATAAAATACTTGCACAGATTTTGGTTTCATTTTAGACATAAAATTTAAGTTTCTATTACCTGCATGTAGTTACTGTTCCTGAGGAAAAAGTAGTGTATAAGCCTCATTGCCCTGATTATATATTTGTAATAAAATGTCCAGGTTAACAACTCAGTAAGAGACAGGGCCTCTTTCCAAAGCAGTTTGGATGCTTAAAGAGCTGGTTAGCCAAAGATATCTGTAACACTGTATGATTTTACTTTGGCTTGAAATAAATAAACAAACCATGCTTTTATTAAAACAATTACCATATTTATGGTTGTGGATAGCAGCCTCTTCACCTTTTTTAATTCTTGTGTGACTTTTGGTGTCTGAGTTCAGATTCATCAAGTCCTAATGTGGACAAGTGGCTGGAAGACAACTGACTCCTGTGATTCAAGTCTTAAGCTTTTTTCTTGAATCCTAAGGCTTGAGAAATATATGTTGACGTGTTAGTGGAATTGTAAGTATTGGGTGGGCATCAAAGTAATTGTCAGTGACAGACATGCTTTTAGAAAGACACATTCTCACGTGATTTGTGTGAGGCAGCCTCAGAAGGATGTCATAGTAACAGCCAGCATATATGCATGCAATGTTGCTTTCAAATACTGTACATGTTCCAAATGTTAAAATGAGTTTGTGGAAATGACATCGATGATTGAAAAGGCTTTGCCTCAAGCAAATTATAATGGATTTTGTATACCTGTCTTTTCAATTCAAAAACATCTGTTGGAGCCATATAACTGTTTTACATCTGTAAATTGCTCATATGCTAAAATTAAGCAGTAATGATATGAAAAAGTTGTCCTAGGCTGCGATAGTGCAAGACATGAAAAGGCCTTTTTAACCTAAAGATCTGTTATACTGTTGCCAGCTAATAAGTGGTCTTAGTCTAGCAGGACCATACATCATGGGGTTCTTTATTGTAATGGGGAAATATAAATTTAACCTTTTTCAGGCTAAAAACAATGTAGTATAAACCAGTAGTTCCATACATTAAAAATCAACAGCCTGAAAATGGTATTTAAGTACTGCGTAGCTGGATCCTGTCTGGAAATCTGGTGTCATGTGAATAATGGTGTATCTCTTCTACCTAGATACCATACACTTGTTTCTCTGTCCCCTACTCCTCCCTGTCCCACAATTCAGCTCGTAACCCAAGAACTTTGCTCCTTTGTATTTTGGGCAGTACAGTAATCTCAAAACAAGCAAGCAACCAAACCAAAAAAAAAAAATCTGGCAAATGGTACTATAAACAGCCACAACTTTTGATAATGTCAAGCTATGTGTACCTGCAAACTTGAAGACAAGTTAACTTTGACTGTTAAACAATAGCAATCTAACTACAGTGCAATGCAAGTTAATTCTAACATGAACAAGAAATGAAATGGTAGACTACCAGTAAGTGGAGAAGAAACAGTTAATGAAGGGATGGTATTGTGTGCCAGTGCCCATAGATCTATTATGGTACTCTCTCTTCAGGTCCACACTCACCCTCCCTCCCTGTAATATTTCTGTATGATGTCACAATTAATATTGATGAGGAAGGGAGGAAACTAAATGCTTTTCTGTGCAGTATGGACATGGGTGAATGTATGCAGTGAGACACATGCATAAGATATAAATGGTCTAAGTCCTTAAAGGTTCCAAGATCCAATGTTTTTGTATAATTACAATAGCTTGGCTCTGTGAATGAAGTACATGTAGAGTACTCTAGTTAGAATTCTGTTCATACACATTAATGGCTAAACATATGCTCATGAAATATAAGTCACCCATAATGGTGTGTGGCTGATGGTGCTCCCACATTGTGTGTGTGTGTGTGTGTGTTTAGATGGAGATATGCTTTTGGGTGTATGTATTTAATTTGTGTGAGAAGATATTCACTTTAGAAAGTCCATAGACCTTCATTTCACACACACACATCATATTTTAATATGCATTCACAAATCCATTCCTTGTGGGCAGGGGTGGAAATATATATTATAAATACAGTTGTTACTCCCTTTCTAGAGATAAGCTTTATGCTTCAAGTTAAACTTTTAAAGAATTTATTCTCTATCTAGCCTTTCTGAATGACTAAACTGGTCACAAATTACAGGATGGGTGCATGAATGACTTTTTGGCTTAGTACACCTGATAGAGGTTGTTTATATATAGAATATCTCTGATCAATCTCTGACGCTTATTACTTGCTTCCTGCTGCTTGGAAATGTGTACTGTAATAGCATTTGTATATTTTCTGTTCCCTTAAGGTTTCAGATTTCTGCTTCATAAGAGTACAGAAAATTAGAAGAAAAATCGTAGACATTGTAACAGAAAAATATAAAACTAGCAATTTGTATCCTGTTCTAAACAGACCCTTGTATGAGTGTGCATAGGAGTCTGTGTGTTTGTGCACACAATTATTTAACTTTGAATATCACACATATATAAATTATAGTACTATAAATTATAGTTGGCTCTTGCCAATAACTAGACCACAATACTTGTGGATTTTAAAAAAAATCTCCTTACATATAGCAGAAGGAATTTTCTTAGAAAAGTTGAGTTATAAAATTAAAAATTGATCCATTCCCTTGTGCACCATGATGTACTGAATTCAATAGTATAATAATTGGCAAAAATTACCAGATTGCCATTGATTTTTACCTTTTCAGTGGATCCTATCCAGCAGGTAATTTAGCTTTCTGAGGCATATGAGGTTGCACATCCATTTAATCTATTCAGGAGAAGGGTAAGTAGTTTAAAAAAGGTGGGACAAACAAACAAACCTATCTTTCCTAGGATCAGTAGGAGTGAAGCTGCTAGAAGGTGTGGATCAAGGTAAAGAATTTCCAAACTTTCCACGCAGCTTTGAGCCCAGATTCAGCACGGTACTTAAGCATATGACTAACTTTAAGTACATGAGTTAGTACTATTGAATCTGTTAACTTTACATCCACTGAGATGCAGCTGCAGAAGTAATCTTGGACTAAATGGAAACAAATATTCTTTGATGTACATTTTCTCAAGTTTCTTCTCCATGGAGTTTTTCCATTGACTTCAGTAGGACCAGGATTTCACCCCATATGTCTTGTACATACGTTTATGGCAAATCCAGGAGAGATCTGTCCCAGACTTTTTAGGTCTATTGTGTGTAGAGTTTGCAGATGAAGTACTGATATAATGTAATATGTTTATTTTTTCAAGTGTGAATTTGTCCCATCATTGCCTTTAAAATGTTTTTGCAAACTATGAAAAGACTGTAAAAATGATGTTGCTTACAAGGTATTTTTTCTAATCTTGACTAAATATTACATTTGAAAACTTAACTGCCTTAGTTATTTCTAGGTCTGTCGATTAATCACAGTTAACTTATGTGATTAACTCAAAAAAATTAATCGCAATTAAAAAATGAATCATGATTAATCCACTGTTAAACAATAGAATACCAATTGAAATTTATTAAATATTTTTGGATGTTTTTCTACATTTTCAAATATATTTATTTCTATTACAACACAGAATGCAAAGTGTACATTTATAAACTCATTTCACATTTTTTATTACAAATATTTGCATTCTAAAAATGATAAACAAAAGAAATAGTATTTTACAATTCACCTAATACAAGAACTGTACTGCAATCTCTGTCATGAAAGTTGAACTTACAAATATAGAATTATGTACAAAAAAAAAAGAGGATTCAAAAATGAAACAATGTAAAACTTTAGAGCAGTGGTCCCCAACGTGGTGCCTGCGGGTGCCATGGCACCCGCCGGGGCATCTATCTGCTCCCGCGTACTAGCTGGCAGACAAGCATCCACCAAAAAGCTGCAACATCAAGAAGCTTCACAACCAAAAGGCAGCAGCAGCAAGAGGCATTGCCACAGAAATGCTGCTGATTTTCTTGACATTGCTGCTGCTTAGTATTTCGGCAGATGCTTGTCTATTGGCCGTGGTCCTTGGTGGCTCGTCATCCGGTGCCCACCAGACGAAGAAGGTTGGGAACCATGCTTTAGAGCCTATATGTCCACTCAGTCCTACTTCAGCCAGTCGCTCAGACAGACAAGTTTGATTACAATTTGCAGGAGATAATGCAGCCTGCTTCTTGTTTACAATGTCACCTGAAAGTGAGAACAGGCATTCTCATGGCACTATTGTAGCCAGCCTTACAAGATATTTACGTGCCAGATGCACTGAAGATTCATATGTCCCCTCATACTTCAACCACCATTCCAGAGGACAGGCATCCGTGCTGATAATGGATGCTACTCAATAGTGATCCAATGGAGTGCAGGCCAATGCATGTTGATTTTCATCATATGAGTCAGATGCCACCAGCAGAAGGTTGATTTTCCTTTCTGGTGGTTTGGGTTCTGTAGTTTCTGCATTGGAGTGTGGGTCTTTTAAGACTTCTGAAAGCATGCTCCACACCTCGTCCCACTACGATTTGGAAGGCACTTCAGATTCTTAAACCTTGAGTCGAGTGCTGTAGCTATCTTTAGAATCTCACATTGGTACCTCTTTGCATTTTGTCAAATTTTCAGTGAAAGTGTTCTTAAAACAAACAATATGCTAGGTAATCATCTAAGACTGCTCTAACATGAAATATGTGGCAGAATGCTGGTAAAACACAGAGCAGGCGACACACAATTTTCCCCACGGAATTCAGTCAAAACAATTTAAAAAAAAAAAGCATTAACGAACATCATCAGCATGGAAGCATGTCCTCTGGAATGGTGGACGAAGCGTGAAGGGGCATACAAATGTTTAGCATATCTGGCACATAAATACCTTGCAAAGCCAGCTACAAAAGTGCCATGCAAATGTCTATTCTCACTTCCACGTGACATTATAAATAAGAAATAAGTAGCAGTATCTCCCTTAAATGTAAATAAACTTGTTTGTCTTAGGGATTGGCTGAACAGGAAGTAGGACTGAGTGGACCTGTAGGCACTAAAGCTTTACATTGTTTCGTTTTTGAGTGCAATTATGTAACAAAAAATTCTACATTTGTAAGTTACTTCATGACAAAGATTGCGCTACAATACTTGTATGAGGTGAATTGTAAAAATACTATTTTTTATTTTTTAAAATATGAATATTTGTAATAAAAATAAATATAAAGTGAGCACTGTACATTTTGTATTTTGTTTTGTCATTGAAATCGATATATTTGAAAATGTAGAAAACATCCAAAATATTTAAATGGTATTCTGTTGTTGCTTAAAAGTGCAATTAATCATGATTAATTTTTAAATCGCTTGACAGCCCTAATTATTTGTGAGAAATATACAGCCGTTTTGAGGTCTAAGCATTTGAAGTGCATGTGAAATTCCCAGGTTAATTCTCTCATGCAATTTGTTTTCGCCAATATATGGCAATTTCGGGTGAGGCACAAGAACAATGCATGGAAAAATTCAACATTACTGTTTACCTTAATGTATGATTTTAATGCACCCACAGGTTTTTTTTGTTTTCACCCTTCCTAAAAATAAACTGTACATATTTTTCCCATAGATCTCACTTTTACATTCTCCCACAGAATTCCATGCCTCAGAAGCTTTCTAATAATTATTATTCATGTTTAGTTATCATGTCTAGAAAAAATAACTATCAATATCATGTAAAACATGACCTAATAAACAAACCACAAAACGGAAAGCAAGAACTCCCTAAAACATACAATAAATTCTGCTGCACTTCTCAGCACTATATTGTAAAATTCATCCTTAAATCTACAAAATAAATTAATTTTAAAAAAGCAGCACTAACAAAAACATCTTGAAAGGTATTACAGATGAGCTTTGATGTCTGTAGGGGACAGCATTCCAGTGTTATGGGTCATAATGGAAAATGCCCTGTTTCTGATACTCTTCAGATTATTCCAGCTTCTATAAGCAAATTCAACCTCATGGCTTGAATTCTAGATGTCTGATTTGCCCACTATGGAAATCTGCATTATCTTAACCAGCTCATACTTCTTTTAGTTATTGGAACAATTGTTTTAATACCAAACTTTGGCATGTCATTAAGAAATCCATGTGTGCAGCCGGCCAGCATTATTATTTAAATCACAGGGAGCCAGGGCAAGAATCCTGGCCTTTCATCCCTCAAAAATGCATGCATTTTCATTTGAGCTAAATGGGATAGTCTTTTGCTGATAATTGTAATTGGTCCTTTATCTTCACTCAGGACCAGCCACTAAGAGGCAACTTTGCTCAGTTGTGCAACAGAACCATTATGTGCTTCTGCAAAATCCTTGTATATTGTTTGTTCATTTAACTAATTCTTAGCTTCCCAGTGTTGCTTTTCGCTTTTCATTGAGATTGATCTTGGGCACTTCAATAGCTCACTTCCATTTTTCTTCATGAATTTTATTCCACCTGAAACTGATGTTTTTTTTCTCCTTTATCCCATTAACCTTGGGAAATATTTTTTAGCATTTGGGTGTCCTGGAATTGGCATAAGTTTCTCCGAACTTTGTGTTTTCAGTACTTTGGCCCTAATTGTTTCTGGTTTTTTGGTGGCCTGAAGCTTTAGAGAGTAGGGAGTGTACTATTGCAACCTCAGGGTGAACAGGGAGAGGACCCACTGGGGCTGCTTAAGAACTCCAAATGGACAGAGGCTTCATGTGGAGGGAGCTCTTGGTTGATATATATTGGTGAGCAAAGGGAAACAACTGAATGGGTGGGGCCTCATTTGCATTTTTGTAACATGACCGTTAGGGTTGTCTTGGTTAAAACACAGTTTAATTTTGAGTTTGGGGGTAATAAAACACACTTTTGCCTGTTGGGAAATGAAAGGACATGAGACTGCACAACTGTGCCCAGGGTAAAAAGTCATCCTGACCAAAAATGTGGTATGGCACAGGTGTATAGTGGAACCTGAATAAAGCTAGAGAAAGAGGAGACAGGGGCTTCTCCCTTCAGAGGAAGGGGCACGTACATCCCTGGGGACAAGGACTATGTTAAGAATCCTATATACTATTGATGCCTCCTTGAAGACTGGAAAGATGTACTGCAGGGGCAGCACAAGCAAGAGAGGGCTTTTGCTGAAGCCTCCTACAGCTTATTTGAGGAATTCTGGTTAAGGTCCCTCTTCCTAGAAATCAACTCTGTAATCACTTCAGCTAAGTCAGGTGGTAGAGTCCCTGCAGTAGACCAGCCAAAACTTCCCTAGGGGTTGGAGACAACCTGCCTGGACTCCTCCAACTCTGGACAACAAAGAGCAAATGGATTTGCATCAACGTTGGGGGAGAGGAAAGGGAAGCAAGGTATTATAGGCGCACACCGCCTTATTGGACAGTCACGCCATGAGAAGGGGAATGAAGTTAAGGCTATTGCCAAGACACACTGAAGGAGTGGGAGTCTGTCTTAATAGATATATACAGATATTGTAGATTTATTATTGCTGGCTTTTCCATGCTTATTCTGTGTTCCCTTCATCGCCAGTAAATTTTCTAGGTTTTGTAAAATGTACTCAGTCCTCATACAAGGGACTGTCCAAGGGGCCCCAGTTTCTGGGTGGAAGCATGAGCTGGTCTTATTTGTAAAGTTTCCAGAAGGAGGCCCTTGATAATTGAACAGGCAGGAGGGTTACATCTGTAGATGGTATCAAGTCCTCGTCAATGAGGCTCTTGAAGCTAAGCCCACAGGAACACTGCCTCATCAAAATGTCTGGATGTAAGAGATGCAACATATATCTGCAATTAGAACCAGGTTAATTATAGAAGTTTAGGAAATATTTTAAAATGGTTATGTTAGATGTGCAGGTTTGATAAATAAACATTTATATATCCCGTTATTTCAAGATGCATACAATTCACAGAACATTGGTTAATTAATTCTTGTTAGGGTCACAGTCACTCTCTGGCAGCTTCTGGATGCTTGAATAATTCTGTGACCAAGATTGCTTGTTTTTCCTCACCAAGCACTGACTGGGGCCAGGGGAGAGAGCCTCTGCTTTCAGAGGTGGACCTTACTATCATTATCCATGCTTTGGTCACGTCCTACTACAATGCACTCTGCATGGGGCCACACTTTGTTAATTTGGAAACTTAATCTGGCACAGAATGTGGCTGACCGCATTTTAAGCAGTGCTTCACACAGGACATTGCACCAGTGCTCTTTAATGTGCGCCAGTTTCTGGCTAGTTTCCAAGTGGAGGATAAAGGTGTTGCTTTTGACCTATAGAACATGAAATAATGTGGGATCTGGTCAATTGAAAAATCACCTTTCTCCCTTTGTAATAATGCTGCAGGGATAATTATCAGAGAGGGTTGAGGTAGCAGCCCCCTGTTTTAGAGGACACTGTCAATTTTAAATGTACAGTTCTCTCTGAACAATTTGTATCTATTATTGCAAGTAAGCCCTAAATTACTATAACTGAAAGGGATTAGGAGACTCTTTTTGTTTGTTTTACTTTGTGCAGTTGCAGTAATCTGTGACTAGCTCTGTTTCACTGGTTCCCCTGTATATCCAGTAAATCAGTTTCCCATGTTTGTGTGGGTCTCTCACCTAGCAACGTGTGGAAGAAAAATACCATTTTTTAAAAAATATTGGTAAGAAAACAAACAATGTTATGGGGCTTACATGCTGGTGCAGTAACTGAAACTACTTTTAATTCTCTCTCTTTTAATGGACTAGATTTCAAATTGATTCCTTTTTAAAAGAAAGGGCTGCTGGCAAGATCTTTGAATCTTCCCCATCACTGCCCTTTGTCTGACATAGCCCAGATCTTGACCTTAGCCTTTTAGCACCAGGATAAGATGAGGGACATGGAAGAGGGTAGCTATTTTGCAGGCAGCTCCTAGCCTTGGTTTAGTTTGAGTTATAGACACAGTCCACTGCAATATTTTGGGGATTTCTTTGAACATTTGTAAAACCATTTGTTTATATTAGGAATAAATCTTTAAGGAAATCTATAGAAAATACATATAGACACATGGATAACTTTATTTGTTGACTTTTTAGATGAAGGAAAGTTTTGCAGGGGGGAAAAGAAACAGCAAAATAAGAAACAGCAGAATAAGAAAGAAAATGGTAAGACTAGATAAGCTTTTGTATTTAGTAAGGACTGTAACTTTTTGTTACATGTGTATGGTTATTAGAAAGGTGCAGATTGGTCTGACCAAATAGCATCTGTCAGGGACAAGGTTTGACAGCACCTGAAGAGGGGAAGGAGAAAGAGATACGTGTACTGTAAAAAGTACCATGGATAAATTAATTACATGAGGACATACAAAAGAGCAGTAAAAATCCTATGGGAGAAAAATCAGTAAAGATGATTAACAGCCATAAAATAAATATGTTTAAGCTGTCATCTTTGCTTTTATAGTTAGGATTTAACCACTATTAAACCAATGCTTTTATCATAATTATGCTTTTCAGACTTTATTTAACCAGTGTTTTGTACAGACACAGTAACTTATAACCTTTGAGCCCCTCTGTTTTAACATTTCACAGGACTATTGTCTAAGTTTGAGGCTCCTGGGAAGCAAATTCAGCTGAAATGTTCTAGTACAATTGTATGTGTGAAGCACAGCCACAGAATTCCTCTCAGATTTGCCTATTGTTGCAGAGAGAGGTTTTGTAATTACCAAGGGATTATGGCAGAATATGAAAGGCATTGAAAACAGCTTTCTTGCAGCTCAGGAATGTGTTCTGCACAAACTCTGAAAAAATCAGCCAGGGTCGTGAGGCAGAAGTATATTAAAACGTTAAGAGTTCACGAAGAAGGTCCTGGTAGAAACTCCTAATTAAAGAAATAAAACGCGCTTTTAAAGAATGTCAAAGACTGTCATTTGATTTCTCCAGTAGGGAAAAAAGGGTCTTCTGAGGATTGCAAATTAGATGATGGCACTACATAAATACAATGGATTCATCCTTTTTTCCCCTCCACAACAAAGTAATGAAAACAGAGCTTAATGGTACATAAATAAAAATAATTAAATAGAAGATGGTGGTGGTGGTACATTACCTGAATTGATATACAAGATTAAGAGGCCAATAACCCAGAAACAAGTTACTTACTTTGGTATTTATATAAATTAGTCAACACTTTTAGACATGAATATCATAATTTTTAATTATATCTTGTTACGGATTGTTTTAGCTAGCAAGGATCAATCTCTACCTCAAGGCATTATCTCTGAATTAATTTCTACAAAAGAACCTAGTAATGTTTTACATTATTTCTCCTTGTCCTTTTTTCTTTAAGGAAAGTAACATTAGAATCCAGAAAGCCTGAGGCTATGTTTCATTGAGCTATGAGATAGTAGTAGCTACAGGAATTCGTCTGCTAAGGCCTACATTCAGAACTTATATTTTTGTTAGATTCATGTACCCAATCTAATTCCTAGGGAGGTCAATGATTAAAGATCTCTTGACTTCATGAGAGCAGGATTAGGCCCTATGTGTTAAACTATTGGCTTCCTCAGTTTTGTTTGAGATTTCAACAAGCCAAGGCAACATACTCTACAGTGCTGAGTGGACATGACTAGTTAAGTTATTTAACAGTATGTTTAAACAAGTACAGGTGTGGATTAAGAGGATTCAGTTACATAAAATAAAGTAATTCTAAACTACAAACACTTTATTTTAAATGTATGTACTATGTTAGTGGAATTTTTTTTTTTTGTTGAAAAGAGTAAGAGAAAATATTTGAGCTCTTTCCACTTCTTCAGTGGAATATATTAGTGTCTTGGTTTTATGTGCCTTTCTAGATGATATATTAAGAAATTGATCTTGTAACTATGCTCTGCTACCATGTTACATTCAAACTATTAAATGAATTTTTTTTAATTGGCAAAATATGTGTTATGCAACCAGGGTGCAAAATTATTATTTACTCCTATGTATTGTTTCGATGAATAGTTCACGGTATTGATTGTATTCTTGAACATGTTATCTCCAGGCCACAGGTTCAAAACCAATTCCACTCTATAATGGCCTAAATGAGTCAATGGCCACTGTCCAGTTCCTGTTAGATGGATGTCCAAAAATCCACCAGTATATGGGCAGGCCATTTGTCCAGTTGTAAACTAGACAGTCCTCTTTTTGAGTGGTTTGTTCCCTGTCCACAACTAAACAAAACCGAGCCATTTTGAAAAATGTACCACTCTGACCCCACTGGCATGACCTTGCATCCACCATGTTAAGTACCATGCATCCACTCTGACCCCACTGACATGACCTTGCATCCACCATGGTACAAACAATTGTTTCATAAATGAATGTTAATAAAAAGCGAATGTGGCCGTCATGACCCATGGGTCTTGAAGGCAAGTCTGCATGATATCTGGGGTCATCAAGCTCTAGCCCTCCAGCCAGCAGCTTACTGACATCAGATAGAAATGGTACAGCTCAAAGCCCAGCTCAGATAGAAGGCTTCACACTTGCACTGCAGTTGAGGGACCACCAGAGTTCTGATTTTGTCCCTTTCTTCTATTTAAACCAGAAGGAGGAGTAGGACGTAGGATGACCAGCTGTCCAGTTTTTGACTGGAACACCCAGTTGAAAAGGGACCCTGGCAGCTGTTGCAGGTCTGGTTGGCAGTGCTGCAGCGCTAAGGCAGGCTTGTCCCTACCTGTCCTGGCTGACACTGTGTTGCAGCCTGGAAGTGGCCAGCAGGTCCGGCTCATAGGTGGGGGGGGAAGCACGGGGTTCCGCGCAGTGCCCCACCCCAAGCACTGGCTCCTCACTCCCATTAGCTGGGAACTGGCCAATGAGAGCTGGGGGATGGAGATGGTGCCTGCAGGCAAGAGTGATGTGTGGCGCCTCCTGGTCTCCTGCCTAGGAGCCAGACCTAGTGGCTGGTTCCAGGGCATGTGCAACCCCCAGTCCAGACTCCCCTCCTATACCCTAAACCCTTCATTCCCAGCCCCACCCCGGAGCCCACACCCACTCCTGCACCCCAGCCGCCTGCCTCAACCCACAGCCCCCTTCTGCATTTCACAGCCCACAGTCAACCAAGTCTCCAGAACCATCAGCCCCATCCAGTTGATGACACCGCCCTGTTTACATTTATATTTTGAAACCTATCGGTTAGCCAGTTTTTAATCCATTTAGTGTGTGCTATGTTTATTTTATATCATTTAGTTTTTTAATCAAAATGTTGTGAGGTATCAAGCCAAACACCTTACAGAAGCATGTAATTCCATCAACATTATTACCTATGCCAGCCAAACTTATCTCAATTTATCTCAAACTAAAAAATGTTGAGATAAGTTAAGTTAATTTGACAGGATCTATATTCCATCAACCCATGCAGATTTGCATTAGTTATATAACACCGCTATCGTTCATTATTAATTAAGTTCTATATCAGCTCCTCCATTGTATTGACCATGATGGATGTACAACTGAGAGGCCTGTAATTACCTGGGTCATCTCATTTATTCTTTTTTTTATATACATTAGCTTTCTTCCAGTCTTCTGGAACTTCCCCAGTGCTCCAACACTTACTGAAAATCAACATTAATGATGCAGCAAGCTCCTCAACCATATCTTTTAAAACTCTTGCATGCAAGTTATCTGAACCTGCTGATTCAAAAATGTCTAGCTTAAGTAGCTTCTTTTTCCCCAAATACAGAACACAAATAGTTATTGAACACTTTTATCTTTTCTGCATTATTAATGATAATTCTATCATTTCTATGCAGTAACTGATGAATACCATTGTGAGGATTCTTTTTTTGCCTAATATGTTTTAAAACGTCTCTCTATTGTCCTTAACTCTGTTGCCTATAAAGTTCACCTTATGTCTTGGCTTCCCATATCAATTTTGTACAATTCTTAACTTCTGATTTATATTCATTGCTATCAGCTTCCCCTTTCTTCCATTTGCTTTGTTTTTTTTAATTTTTTTTACAGCTACCTTTACTTTCCCTCTAAACCAGGTTGTGTTTTTTTTTCAACTACAGCCTTCTTTCTTTAGTTGTGGGATTATGGCTTTTCCAGCATCTGGTATGTTTGTGTCAAATGATTCCCAATTATCATTCATATTTTTGATTGAATTCTTCCTCCCAGCTGATTTGGCTCATAATTATTTTCAGGTTTGTGAAACTGGCCCTATTAAAGCACCAAGTGTGTGTGTGTGTGTGTGTGTGTGTGTGTGTGTATATGTATATATATATTATTTGACTGCACTTTGTTCTGCTTGCCCCTTATGAATTTGATCAAATCATGTTCACTTTTACCTAACGCACTGTTAACTGTTAGTTCTGTGACCAGTTCCTCTTTATCATTTAGGACAAGGTCGAATACAGAATTACTCTGTGTTGGCTACAACACGTGTTGAATTAGGAAATTGTCCTCTATGTTAATTAGATATTCCGTTGATGTTTTAGTACAGGTAGCCGAAGACCCCGTATATGTCATTCAAATTGAAATCCCTCATGGTTGAACAGTTTTTCCCCCTCCCCCGCCCCGCATTATAGATAGGAAGAGTTCGTAAGGAAGAGTTCATCCTATTCTTTAGTGCAATTTGGTGGCCTGTAGAAGACACGAACTAGTACTTCATCTTGTGTTACATCTGGTATGAAATTGATCCATAAGTACTCAAGACCATTTTCTTCAAAGTTATCAGTCCTAGCATTAGTGTATAGGCCATTCAAAATTTCTTCTCTTTCTATCTTTTGGTTTCCAAATGAATTTTGTTCTTAATGTCTTGATTTTATGCTGAGTGCTTCTATCTTCCCTTCCCTTTTGCTACTAGTATAATCCCCTCCTGACTCCTCTGGCCAGCCTGTCCTTGAGAAGATTGGTCTCTGTGCTACTGAGGTAGAGGCCTTCCATATGATCCAGCCCCCATTTCCTGTAGTTCTATTCTATGAGATGTCCTTTTGGTCTTGCTTGACTCATGAGACCTTTATCTTGAAATGAAGGGAAGGCCACCATAAGATGCAGTTCCCATCACAAGGAACCAAGCCCAGGGACTGCATGAAGAGACCTAGAGACAGCAAACTCAGATGGTGTTATTGACAGCTGTATTTTTCTCCAAGCTAAACCCCATACTGGCGATATCTTATCTCCACATTGGAGGAGTCTCTTTGAGGAGGTGACCAATTCCTTCCTTTTCTTTCCCAACACAACAATGCCTTATAAGATCCAACTCCAGTTGGTGCACCTAGCAGGGAGGAGGACAGTCTCTGGCCATTTAGTACTCTACAGCTTTAGGATCTTCTAAGGATGGCCCATTGTGCCATAGAAGACATGGTCTTGGCTGTAGAGCACTTTGACCTTTGTGGACATGTTTTCCACAATATTGGAAGGACTCTAAGACCATCCATCTGTTTCACTTTCCTCAAAGACACTGAAGAGAGAAGAGTGAGGGGGGATTTGATAGCAGCCTTCAACTACCTGAAGGGGGGTTCCAAAGAGGATGGAGCTCGGCTGTTCTCAGTGGTTGCAGATGACAGAACAACAAGCAGTGGTTTCAAGTTGCAGTGGGGGAGGTCTACATTGGATATTAGGAAACACTATTTCACTAGGAGAGTGGTGAAGCACTGGAATGCGTTACCTAGGGAGGTGATTGCATCCCCCTCCTTAGAGGTTTTTAAGGCCCAGCTTGACACATCCCTGGCTGGGATGATTTAGTTGGTGTTGGTCTAGCTTTGGGCAGGGGGTTGGACTAGATGACCTCCTGAGGTCTCCTCCAACCCTAATAGTCTATGATTCTGTGATTCCTTAATGTGGGGCTTTCACTCTAAAGTGACCTGCCTCTCCAAAATGCTGCTGTCTGCCTATGATCCCCCAGTGGAGGAGATGGTTACCACAGAAGATGGTCTGATTGGAAGCTATGAAGAAATCAGCCTTCTTGCTGAGTGTCTGTGTTATGCTTACTAAACATTGTCATACCTTTGATTTTGCTGGGATTTTGTGCAAGAGGACTATACTACACAGTGTCACATTTTTACAAATCACTATTCCTACATCACAAGTAGCTACAGAATTCCAATCCTGTCTGAACCTCAGACTTTTGATGTAACCTTGCACCTTCTTGTAGCTCAGTCTACAAAGATAAAAGCGTGTTCTTCCTGAACACCAGATGCTTCTGGGAACATGCATGTTGGATCAAATTGGTCCATTTAGTGAGATCTCCCATCTCTGAAGGTGACCCATATCATTTGCTGCTTGAGTAGTCCTAATTAAAGCAACATAGTCTACAAGAATACTAGTGTGGCTTGATTATTTTCAAACTCTTGGATTTAAACATTTCCATTAATTTAAATTCTTAAAATAATACTTAGCATTTATATAGTGCCTCTTACCTAAGATCTCAAAGTGTTTTGTGAAGGTATTGTTCTCACTTCACAAAATAAAGATGAATGCCAAATTTCAATAAAGTACAAAATAGCTGTACGATATATGAACCCTTTAAAATGTGATTTACAATGCTAACATAGTAACATTCAGTCCAGTTATGTTTAATATAACATGCATCATTTGATGAAATCATTGTCAATTACAAAGGGGGGTTTGCCTAACTCATGACTGAGTGATATGCTATCTCCCTTGGAATTTGAGTCTGAACATCCTTCTCTGGAGGGAAAAAAATGTGTCTAGGGGGAGATGCATGATTTATCGAGAACTATTCTGGAACTGTTCCCAAAAACGGAGTGTTATGCTTCAGTGATTTTTATAGTTTGCTTAATGGAAAATTGAACTGTCTACTTGACGTAAGTGATGTAATGCATATTTTTACAGATTTTAGCATGTTCTGAGTACTTGCCTGTTACTGATGGATATATATTTTCTTTTAAATGAATCTTTAAATGCATTTGATTAACATTCTTCCCAGTTACATAACTTTCATCATTCTGTTGCAATTAGAAATGTACCATAATAATTATGGATGGATGATTCTGCACTTCTTGTGCCTACTGTATTTATTATTAGGCACATTTTGTGGGGGACAAAATGTTTCTCGGAGCTGTTAACTTCAGGAAACTGATTCACAGACAACAGTATGAAATGTGCCAGAAATCTTTGCATATCCGTATTATTATGAAAAAACTCTACTTACAGAATTATACTTTGCCATTACTTGAGCATCATGTATTTCAAATGTTCATGTTGTCTTCACAAGTGAAGTGTGTAGGTGTTTTGCATAATTTTATTCAAATATGGTATTTTGCCATTTAGGCAATGACATGTATTTGGAAAACCATTCTAGGTACATGAAGAGAGTGAAGTACTGAAACTTCCTCAAAATAGGGCCAAGAATTAAAACAAAGTCTGAGATTGCTTCAGAACAATCTACATCCATTTTCCCCCGTTCAAGAAGCAAAAACAAGGGGAAAAGCCTGCGGACAAATCCTGCTCACCTTACTCATATGATTAGTCTCATGGAACTAGAACAACACCTGCATGCTTAAGGAAAGCAAGATTCCTGTGAAGCTTGTATTTTTCCACTGAGACTTGAAACTGCTCATATTGTCATTACACTATTCATGCCCCAAAAATAATCATTCACAGCTGACAATTATTCCATGTGTATTTTATCCTTCAGATTGGTTTACATGACTGATTTTTAGTTATCTGGAAAAATTGACTGACTCATATTTTGAGATGATTTTGTTTGTTTAAGTGATGGTATACTTATACCTCATTGAAAAACTACGAACTTTACCTTCAAATACTGTCAACTACTGAGCTTCTGTACAGTGTAAGTTTTCTAAAAAATATATCCAGAATTCAGACCAGTACAAAAATATTCAGGCTGCTCCTCAAAGATGATTTGGCAGCTTCATCTAGTTCAGAATACAACAGCTTGCTGTCCATATGAGATGGATCATTCTGAACACATTACACCAGTGATCACTGTGACTGCCCTTTTCTCTTCTGGTTGCAATTCAAAGTGTTCGTTGTGATCTACAAAACCCTGGTCACCTACAATGCAAATTATCTGGGATCTTTTCTTTTTATCCTGGCAGTTAAGATCCGGGTTACTCTTGCTGACAGTTATTGGAATTTCATTGTCCAGGACTAGCGGCAGGGCACTGGGTAGTAGTGGGGTTTGGGCTTAAACATGTCAGAGCCTGTGTCAGACCTACAGTATAGACATGTTCTCAGTTGTGTGTTCCTGACGGCAGAATTCTCCTAAACTTTCAAACCATTAAATTTGAGTTTAACAAAGCTAAGAAAAAATGGAAGGTATATTTCTTTGCACAGGCCTTTAATGTAATATTGTTGCAGACTTCTGATTTACTAATTTAAATTGTCACTATCTTATGTTTGTTTTAACTGTTATAATGTCACTAACATTGTGCTAGCACTGCATTAATAAAACTATTAAAAAGGTAAGGATTGCACTTCTCACTTTTTTCACACTAGAGAAATACAGTTCTTTATAGGTCACAACTGTTAGAGACTGAAAAGACTTATACTCCAAGAGCAAATAAATCACCAAGTTCTACCTTTCCCTTTTAGAAGCTAAGCTGCTTGGCTAGTAGAGCAGCCTTTAGCATGTGGCCTTCCTGTGATAAAACTGAAGTGCACAAAAAAAATAGTCTACTGTGACTGCAAGTAGCTCTGCTAGCCGTTATAAATCAGCACACCTCTGCTTCTTCATAGACAGGACAGACTATAACAAACCCCAGGAACTCAGCAAAGGAATTTGAATAGGGGCTTCAGTAAGAGTTTGGTAGAAACAGACACTGTGGGACTCTGCACACATCTCTCCCCATTAATTTATGTTTTGTGTATGCATTTTCTTCAGGGCTCTGGTTCTTGCAAATACTGTGGTTACCAACCTGGACCTTAGGGCCTAGATTGGTTTTTGCGCCTTTTGTGAATAGTTATAATAATGTTTTTGCCAAGATAGTAAAGAGGGTGATTATAATTTTTGTTCTTTCCAATTTGTTGCCAAATTTAGAAAATAATCTGGAAGTTGTATATATGCTTCTCATTAGGGTTCAAGAGAAGGATAAGTTAAATAGTCCATTTAAATTTGACTTTGTTTACTAGACAAAAAGTATTTGTGTTCACATGGCAACAAAAGTGATGGGCAGAATGGGACTTCACCTATTTGGGCTGCTATAAAAGAGGCCAATGGGAGATGTCTGGGAATAGGTTTGGGAGGGAGGCAGCCAAGCAAATTGCTGATTCTTCTTTGTGGCGGATGTCCAGTGCAGGTACTCCATAGGGAGGGCAGCCAATGACCAGATAAATGGCCTGGTAAAGGACTTAAAAGGAGGTGCTGGATAAAGGAACAGAATGGAGGAGGGAGTCTGGGGACTCCTATGATTGGTACAACAGGGGGACAACCCCTCCCCGTTTTTATAGCCCACCTTAACCCTCCTATGAGGGTGGTAGATAGAAAGGTCCAAGCCATGGGTTGGCTGGGGGACCTGCATGGAAAATGAAGAGAGGCTGGTGGAAGTCCTGGGTAATGATTTGAATAAACATGGATGTGCCTACACTGTACACTTTATCTGCTGGGTAGTCCCAGACACCTATACAATAAAGTTGCAGCCTGATTAAGATCCACATAAAATGTATCCTGTCCTTTTGGGTATAGCCAGACAATGTCTTGATCTAGAACACTCTAATATGCTTTTATATGCCACTAATTCTTGTAGTACCTACAGAACAGAATCCTTTTAAACTTACACATATTTGAATTTTTGGGGTGCAGACTCTTGAACTTTACATTGAGTATCTATTTGTAAACAGTTTTTCTTCAGAGTCTATCTGACTTCACATGCCTATTGAATCCAGTCAGGATTTTGGAAAATTAAAACTTGGCAGGCAATAGGAGCCATCTGTGTTGCCCACTAGTTTTCTGTCATCTAAAAATACATAATAATCTAAACAGTGCATGCAGATTGCACATCCCAAATGTGTGTTCTTTCTGTATTTTAGTCTGTCACTAAATCACTCTAAAAAGCTTTGTAAAGGTACCACTAACATGTTCTTTCAGAAATCTACATTCCAGATTATGTAATATATAATATATATGTATATTCTATGTCCATGTTTCTGTATGAGCAAGATAATTTAGAATTGGTTCTTTTTTGTTATCAAGGATTCTGTGGGTGTTGTGTTTGGTTCTGGATTATTCATTTTTATAAAACAAATTTAAATATGCAGTCCCACTGGAGCTGGACCATATCTTCTTTGCTGCACTAAAAGAGGAGTTTGAAGAAAATAACATCTATCCTCTTAAGCATATGAAATCAGCAGGACACACTAAGAGGAAGAGTTTTTTTTTCCCCTTGAAGTACCCATTCAGCACAGTGGGAGGACACTGACTGGTAATAGCAGTATGATGCAAATAAATACCTGTAAAAGAAATAGGGCAATCAGAGGACATGGAGGGCTCAAGATAGAACAGGATGGAGAATAAAAAAATGGGAGAAAGGAAAACGAAAGCAGGAGAGAAATGAGTGAGAAAGGTATTAGAAAGGCATAATAGATTACTCCTGAGGAAATTCTGTGCCACTGCATGCATGCAGAAGTCACGTCCCCCACATATTTCTTTGATTCCCGGCAGAAAAATGACTTCTGATGAGGAAGCAAAGGGAATCTGCTAGAACCATTATGTGCCTCTCCCTAGCAGCACAGGGGCATCAATTTGGGTGCCTGGAACAGCTGCCAGGGAGGTAAATCACCAAGGGAGGGGCTTGGGATGCCCCAGCTAGTGGCTCCTACCCTATGCCAGACTCTGCTGCTAGTCCCCACTGGACTGGGGTGGGGAAGGATGGGATTTCCTCTTCCTCTGCAAGGAGCAGCTGGACTGAGTCAGACAAACTTCCCCCAGCTGCAGGAAGATCTGAAACCCCACCCCTGCTTCCTGCCCTATCGCTCCTCAATCAGGGGAGAAGGGATCACTGTATGGGGAGCCAAATTCCCCCATGCATCCAGATCCCCCATTCCCTTAGCCCCCCACACCTGGAGCCCTACACCCAAACTTCTACAACACCAAGCTGAGTCACCTGCAGCTTGACATTCCTCGCCAAGCCCCATCCCCTCACACCTGGACCCCTTCTTCATCTGGAACCCCCCTTCTCCTCAGAGTTTCATTCCTCCTGCACCTGGAACTATCCAATGAACCCCTGTGCATGAGATCCACATGGAACCTGTACCCCCTTCAAGCTGCCTGCACCCAGATCGCCCCACACCTGGATCCCCCCCCCCCGAAGATCCTCCACATTTGGATTCTTCCGGGCTGAGCTTGCCTACCTGCCCCATACCAGGACTGGGATGCATGCATGTGAGGGACTTTCCCTTTTGCTTGCCATCTTGGAGTGCCTGGCACAGAGGGGCAGGCCCCAGGTGTTTCTGGGGCAGGTCCGGCCCTTGCGCTTGTGTAAGGGTCAAGTGCAGCCTCACTGCTGAGTCCCTCTGTCAGGGGTGGGGCTGCAGAGTGATCTTGCACCTCTATGCAGCCAGTAGCCTGTAATCCCCACAGCAATGCTGGAGCCTCTGCATTTATTTATTGACAAATAAAATATGCAGAATTTTGAAATATTGTGCACAGATTTTTTTTTTGTGTACAGAATTCCCTCAGGAGTAATGGATGGGGAGAACAAAGGGATTAGAAGAGCAGGAAGAAATTAAGATACTTTACATTAGAGAAAAAGCAAGAAAGATGTGTACTCAAAATGGAAAGGCTCCACTTAAGATTATTCTTGGTAGTACTGATGTTAAGTGCAGGGTTCTCAGTCAATTCTAATAGCAGTCCCAGCTAGCATTCCAAGCTGTGAGGAGATAGAAACTTCATTGTCTCAGTTCACCTTTCATAAAATCATCCATGAATTCATGTTCTCTTGCTCAGAAATAATGCACTAGTCCTGTGGATATGGGGAAGTGGTGGATGTGCTATATCTTGACTTTAGCAAGCTTTCGATATAGTCTCCCACAGTATTCTTGTCAGCAAGTTAAAGTAGTATGGATTGGATGAATGGACTGTAAGGTGGTGTGACAGACCCAGACCAGTGGGGAACAGGAGTCTGGTAGAGGGCAAGTATACTGGTCACTGGATGAGTAGTTTTCTGTTCCCTGAGTGACCAGAGCAGGGGCTGCACTAGAGTAATCAGGAACCTGCTAGAACCAATTCAGGAAAACAGGCTGATTAGATCACCTGCTGCCAATCAAGGCAGGCTAATCAGGGCACCTGGGTTTAAAAAGGAGCTCACTCCAGTCAGAGAGGGAGGAGCCAGAGGAGAAGAAGTGCATGTGAGGAGCTGGGAGCAAGAGGCACAAGGAGCTGAGAGTGAGAGGGTGTGCTGCTGGAGGACTAAGGAGTACAAGCGTTATCAGATACCAGGAGGAAGGTCCTGTGATGAGGATAAAGAAGGTGTTTGGAGGAGGCCATGGGGAAGTAGCCCAGGGAAGTGTAGCTGTCATGCAGCTGTTACAAGAGGCACTATAGACAGCTGCAATGCACAGTGCCCTAGGCTGGAACCCGGAGTAGAGGGCGGGCCCAGGTTCCCCCCAAACCTCCCAACTCCTGATCAGACACAGGAGAAGTTGATTCCAACTGTGGGAAAGATCACTGAGGGTGAGCAAATCTGCCAATAAGCACAGGACCCACCAAGGTAGAGGAGGAACTTTGTCACAGTGGATAGAAAGCTGTAAGGATTGTCGGTCTCAGTGGGTAGTGATCAATGGCTTGATATCTAGTTGGTAGCCGGTATCAAGCGGAGTGCCCCAGGGATTCGTCCTGGGGACAGTTTTGTTCAACATCTTCATTAATGATCTGGATGATGTGATGAATTGCATCCTCAGCAAGTTCACAGATGACACTAAGCTGCAGGGAGAGGTAGATAAAGTGGAGGGTAGGGATAGGGTCCAGAGTGACCGAGACAAATTGGAAGATTGAGCCAAAAGAAATCTGATGAGGTTCAACAAGGACAAGTGCAGAGTCCTGCACTTAAGAAGGAAGAATCCCATGCACCACTACAGACTGGAGACCGACTGGCTAAGCAGCAGTTCTGCAGAAAAGGACCTGGAAATTACTTTGGACAAGAAGCTGGATATGAATCAGCAGTGTGCCCTTGCTGCCAAGAAGGCCAACAACATATTGGGCTGCATTAGTAGGAGCATTGCCAGCAGGTAGAGGGAAGTGATTATTCTCCTCTATTCAGATTGGTGAGGCCTCATCTGGAGTATTGTGTCAAGTTTTGGTCTCCCCCTCTACAGAAGGGATGTGGATTAATTGGAGAGAGTCCAGCGGAGGGTAGTGAAAATGGTTAGGAGGCTAGGGCACATGACTTATGAGGAGAGGCTGAGGGAACTGGGGATATTTAGTCTGCAGAAGAGAAGAGTGAGGGGGATTTGATAGCAGCCTTCAGCTACCTGAAGGGGGGTTCCAAAGAGGATGGGAGCTGGCTGTTCTCAGTGGTTGCAGATGACAGAACAACAAGCAATGGTCTCAGGTTGCAGTGGGGGAGTTCTATGTTGGATATTGGTGAAATAGTATTTCCTAGGACGTTGGTGAAGCACTGGAATGGGTTACCTAGGGAGGGGGTGGCATCCATCCTTAGAGGTTTTTTAAGGCTCAGCTTGACAAATCCCTGACTGGGATGATTTAGTTGGTGTTGGTCCTGCTTTGAGCAGGGGATTGGACAGATGACTGCCCAAGGTCTATTCAATCGTAATATTCTATGATTCCTTGATGTGGGGCTTTCACTCTAAAATGCCCTGCCTCTCCAAGATGCTACTGTCTGCCTTCTGCCACGACACAGCACTTTACTGTACTTAGTGATTACACTTTCTTATACAAACATGAACATGGCCAGAGTGCACCCATTCTCAGACAGCTCTACGGCAGCCCATTCATTTCATATTGCCTTTCAACATGTCTCCACTTTCATATGTCCCCTCCCCAGTGATGCGCTATTGTATATTGCACACATCAAACTTTTGTCCATCCCATTCTTGTTGATGCAAGAGTCTTTTTCCTCTGTAGTGCCTATTAAGAGAAATAGCTGTCCTGCTAGGAAAAAGTGTTCAGGGAAGTGAAGAATGTTAAGGAGAACCTCATAAATCAGTTTCATATTTCATTGAAAAGTCATGATTTTCACTTCAAAATGAGCAAGTCTGTAGTGAAAAATCTTGAAACATTCAAAGTTTTTGAAGTTAGAATTTTTCTGACAAAAACCACTTGCATCTGAAAAATGCAAAATATCAATTTGCCACATTTTTGTTATCAACATTTTTGCATGAAAAATGATGAAATGGTTTGGAACTAAATTATTGCTTGTTCATTGGCTGTCTCTTCTGAAAACCTACCTTGCTCTCTTGTGTATATATATTTTATATTTATTTAACTTGTGACAGTTTGTGTGAAAAATAATGTGCAAAAAAGTTCTCAATTCTGTAAGTTGTTGTTAGAATAGTCTTTACTTGACTTTGAAGTTAATAAAACTTCTTATTTTAAAATATGGACTAATTTTCTGTGTAAGTGTTTACATAATCAGGCCCCAAATGTGTATTGCATTGTTTAGGAATCCTCTGGTTTGTCAGAAGATTTCACAATTATCCATTGTAATTTCTTGCTCATACAAAATCAATATAAGAGTTAACTCTAGTAAACAAGAACATGTGGTAGATGCTGTTACTTATGCAAATATTTTTAGTTAAAATTGTACATTGTATTGTATCTAACAGATAAATGTTTACTTAATATAGATCAGACATATTAGCTTCTAAGTAGATCAGATCACTCTTGTGCTTCTTCCATATGTTTTCTTTTCCATAAAAATGGAGAGGTAAATCCCTAATCATTGAGACAAAACTGTACTTAATAATAGTCTGTATTGCATTAAATATAATCTGCTTGGCTGTCATATCAAGGTTACCTGAGTCATTTCAGCATCAATGCTAGGTGTTAGAAAAACTACTGTTGACACTAGAGTACTTTAATTGTTCATTGAGACCTACCCTTCCAATGTTGCTTCAAGGCATTTGGCTCAGTTCTGAATCACTGAAGCAAAATTGAAGCATCTGGATGTGGTGTCAAAATAGCCTAGGCAACCTCAATGCAGCACCCAAGTGGATAATCTCAACATAGAATACAAACACTGCATTAGTGATTGCCGGAAGGTTACAGTTCATTTTTTTCTGAAATACACTGCAGAAAAATTATCAGAAAATATAAATGATGATACTTTTCTTGATGTCTTTTACTTTTCAAACAAAGCACCCAAATATGTTTGGATGGTTTTTAGGCATTTCATTCTAATACTTGGATTCTCAGTTGGTTAATCCAATTGGTCTCTCCCTCCAGAACAGATGAATGAAACTCATAGTTTCTAATATATAAACTGTGAGCATAAAAATAGGTATCCTGCAGATGATAGTACCTCTGGGTTTCGTTACGGGAAGATAGAACACAATGTTGTTTTAGTTGTCAATTATCAATGTAATATATGTTCTATAACAGTATGTACAGTGTCTTAATTTTTGTGAATTCTATAGACTATGATTTTCTTTGCTTTGTTTTTCTCTCAGAGGTTGGTGATGCAATTTTATTCTGTTGATTTAACAGCCCATTGTGAGTAAATCCTTTTGTTTCTTCTGAATCATACAAGCTTTAAACAGATTGACTTATTTTGTTTAGATTAATATTGAAATGTTCCTAAACTTAACTGATAAATGGTCCTTTGTACGTCTTTGCTACTTTCTCTTGAGGTCAAAATTGAGTTCAGTGCCAATTTCCCTGAAAATTGGTGAACAGTTAAGGGCCATGCAACATCTGTGGCTCCATATACAGGCAGGAACAGCTTATGTGAGACATGGAGCCGCAAGATCAGGAAGTATAATGCTAAAACATGCTAAATATACCACCTGATACCAGTTCTCCCTCAGAATGCCGCCTCTTATAGGTCTGATCCAGATGACCTACAGTTTTATGAATGTGCATAACTGGAGTTCTGGAGTGGGGTATAGCAGCTGCATCTTGCAGTTTCCTTCCTGGTTGCCTGTTTTTCTGTATCTGCCTATAGGGGATGATTCTGCCCAGGATCAAGTCTAAAAATGTGCTGCATCATTTGGGGGTTAATATTTTTTTTTCAAAATGAAGTGCAAAATAAACTATGGGAATATAATTAATTGCTCATTGACATTTAACAACTGAAAAAAGAAATTGTGATTCACACACTACTGCTCTCTATTGCATATTACTGTTATAAATGTAGTACCAAATGAATTCAGGTTGGAACACTTCAAATAAGTGTGACACTTTGTCTAACATGTCTAACTACCATTAATTTAGTTAGTATTCATTGTAACTATGCTGATCCTAATGAATTCATTTAGCATTAATGTGAACATTATATATCCTTTTAATAACTGCATTGTAATTCAGCAATAATTATGTACATATTAAATGAAGTGTTACCACACAAAGCTATTACAGAGCTGTGTGTGTTCATTTTAAAAGCTTTAAAACAAGTTACGTTTGATCTGATCAGTATGTTTGGTGTTCTCACAATGCTGCAAAGATACCTCTTAGAATTCCATGAGGTGATTCATATTTGGAGCCCCCTATTAACCTTTTAAGAAAGATTGTATATTTACATGTGTCTACTGATCAATGTATAACTTAATCAGTAAGACAGGGCATATCATGCTGTAGTGATGAATGTTGCTACTCTTTTGTTATATTGTGAGTCCAAGACAAGAGAGACAAAATCTTCTAAGAAACCTGCAAAGGAACATTTGTATTATATTTTGTGTATGCGAATAATAATGCTTGCTGGTGGCTGGCCAGGGAGAGGAGAAGGATGTTACTGCTACTGTCTATTAAAGGAGAGTTCTTACTCAATGGGTAAAAGGCCTTGTTTTTGGAATGTAGAGACAAGGGCTCTAGTCCTAACTGAGTGGAAGGGTGCATGTGCTATGTCTAATAATTATTCCTGTTATCCGCAACATGTGGATTTGTTACAATATGTAGCACGGCCTCTTGGTTTGGAAAGTCTTATTCCAATAACATGGAAATATAATTAAAAAGATTTAAAATATCTTAATATTATCAATTATAATACTACTTTGCCTTTCTATAGTATCTTCCATTGGAGGATCTCAGTCCTTTACAAACATTAATATCTTAAACTTCCCAGGATCAGTGTGTGGTAAATAAACTTGGTTATCCTCATTTTACAGAGGAAGGAACAAAGGCTCAGAGAAGCTAACTGTCCTTTCCAGTGTCACATGCTGTATGTAGCAGAGCAAATAATTGAATCCATCTCTCCTTTTTGTCCTAAATGTACACATCTCCTTTTAGGACTCAAATAGAAGTGATGCATGTGAATTGACATCAAGATATGACGTTACATATGCCATATACAGAAATCTTTACCTAGCACTTCACATGGGGAGGAAGTATATTATTAGTTAATAGATTGCTGGTCTTGGACTCAGGTGATCTGGGTTATAATTTTTGCTCTGCCACTGACATGCTTTGGCCATGGGCAAGCCACTTAACCTCTCTGCTCTTCAGTTTTCCATTTCTAAAAAGTGGAGATATTTGCATTATTTTTTAAAATTCTTGAGCTTTACAGATGAAAATATGTGCTATGTCTTATTTCATTATTCCCAATTAAATGCACGAATATTTAGGGCAGAATGTGGCAGCTATTTAACAGTTCACAATATTATTCTCACAGCATACACACAGAAGTTTAGATACAAATACAAAGTATTCCTCCTGGAAGGTTGCTACATAACACTACTTTGTTAGAATTCAGAATAACAGACAGGAACCCCAAAACAGAGAGAGAAAACAGGCTGCTACCTCCACCTTGTTCTGGGCTGTTTTTTTCCCTATTATATGTTTCACTACAGAGCCCCTAGCCTTCAGGCAAGACCAGGAATACCATCCCCCTTCCCCTGCACTCTTCAAGTGATAACTTGAAAGTCCAGTACATTCCTCAATACACCACAAACAACACTACACAAAAGAGTTTGGGACAGGGAAGGAGGAAGAATACTATATTCAACTGAAACTGCCTAAGAATTTGGTACATGGTAAAAATTACTTTTTTGGTTTTTTTGATTTTTTTTTTAAGAAATGAAGGCAAAAGCAAACAAATGTTGGTATCTAATAACTGTGATATAACCCGGTGTTTGTTATAAACAGGTCCTGTTTATGATTAGTGTATTTAGAATTCATGTGTTTATCACAAATGTTTAGAGAGGGTTTGATTGTGGCTTTACATAATCTAAGTGGATACTTAAAAATTTAAATGTAAATGTAGTTCAGCTGCATTTTATGCACAAGCTACTCAGAATCATTATTATAAGGTTACACTTTTAGCTAAAATTGGCTTCTGTTGCTCCAATATTTGAAATGCCCTTCTCTCTGTTTCAGACGATACATCACTTTGTTCTAAAGTTGTTGAATTCAAATTTAAGTTGCACCTTACTTTAGACACATATATAAATGATAAAATCCAGTCTGGCTATGAGAAGAGAAGTAACATTGAGACTGTCCAGTTGAGGGCTTCTAACAGTCTCTTGCTGCAGGCTGATTAAGGGTGTTCTATATTTGTACTCCTTCATCTGTTGACTGCTTTTGTCAGCATCGACCATTGGTACCCTTTTGGAACATTTAGAGCAGATGGTAGGGCCGTCTGGAAATGTTTTATCAATAGTTCTTATGGATTGCTGCCAATTAGTTAGGTACATGTTCCGCTCTGCTAAGCATGGGTTCTCTCCGTTGTACCATTCTATGCCATTCCTTCAGGACTCTCGTTTTCTAGTATCAGTATGAACTCTTTGCTTCACTTATTTGTCAACCTTGGCTTATGAATAGAGCTGGCCAAAATTTTTCAGGTGTAGCTTACTCACTGAAAAATGCTTTTTCAGGCAATCTGAAACTATCTGTGGACTGGACATATATTACCCCAAATAGCTTCAGACACATTTTTCTGGGGGACACTTAAATTCACAAAATGGCTGGAGGAGAAGATGACAGCAGTCTCCTTATAACTTTTAGCCCAGTGGTAGGGTACTCACTTAGGAAGTGGGAAACCTGGAAATTCCCTCTCTAGCTGATGTGGAACAGAGTTTTGAATTTGAGTCTCTCAGACTGTAGGACAGTGCCCTAGCCATTGGGCTATGGAGAATTTTGATGTGTGTTTCTGTCAATCTCTCCTGTTGAAGCTGTTTCACTTTGTAAGAATTAAATAGTCCTTGGAGCTGGGATCTGAACTTGTCTCCCCCACATCCTAGGTGAGTGCCCTAACCATCCAGCAATATTCATTCATATTCACTCTCTCTGGCCCAATGGTTATTCATAGTCATGGAGACATTTTTCATTAAAAAAACATTTTTACATTTTCAACCAAATAAATTAATTATTACATTGGGTTCTACCTGTACTTTTGGGCTAGACTGTGCTTTGGCGATATAGGCTCTGTTTTTGCAAGAGATTTCTTTTTCTTCTCATGCTTGCTCCAGGTTAGTATGTCTGCTATTGGCACTTGTATTCCGTTGCTACTTAGGATGTCGTAGTTTCTCAAATGATATTTACAAAAGATAGTTAGATTCGTAGGCTCTGGTATAATTTTCCTAGTCATTATCCCTTTTGCTGTCGTCCCACCAGCTTCCTTCCAGCTGTCCACTGATTTCCTTGTTGAGGTCACAGAGTCATTTTGCTGCATTTTTCTACTCTTTCCCACTCTCCCAAAACCTTAATGGCTTTTTTAGGTCTTTCTACTTGTTTCCAGATTTACTTTTCGTGACCAACCTTGTTTGTTACCTTTTTAACACACACAAATTCATCCTAAGAGAGGCCCTGATCCTGTAATCATGTCAATGCAAATTGACCACTGTGGTTATGTGGTGCCCCAATGAAGTCATTCTGGCTCTATGTGAGCGCAAAGGTTAATCAGCCTGGATGTGAATACAGGATCAGAGCCTAAGAGTATTTTGGTATGATTTTTGTTTTTTTAAATTAAAGTCTTTGATTTGTTTAGCATAACTAAATATACCATGGCAGGCCAGTGCTGAGGAGAAAAAGTATCCTCAATTGCACAATACTTCTTTTTAATAGAAACTATATATCTATGAAAAATGACCCTGTTTTTAAAGGTGTGAGTGACAGTAATTGTGACTCTGCCATGGTTACATTACAGGAGAAACAATTATACCAATTACAGCATCATTCCAAAGAGAAAATGTCTGTTATCACGTCGTGTGATTATGTGAACACTATTGTCTTAATACTTGCAAAAGCGTGCCAGGAAGAAATTGTCTGTCATTGCCTCACTGCCTCTATGCTGTTTCTACACTGTTTATTCTATGGTTTGCATTCCCATTTCAAGAATAGTGTCTGAATCATACGTAATCTATAACATAACTGCTGTGTGAAATTGAACAGTATAACAATTGGCTATCATTTTACATCTTTTATCCATAGTGAAGCTTTTTCTGTTTTCTGTTATTTTCTTTTGTCACATTCTTTAGAACATAAAGATGTCTCAGGATGACAACTGCAAATCTGTGTATGGATTATACTAGAGTTGATTTAATGAATGTTTCCGATTACGATGTTGATGGTGATGATGAAAAATCCTAGTCCACTACAGATTTTCCAGTGATGTACTTGATAGCAGGGCCGGCGCTTCCATTTAGGCAACCTAGGCGGTCGCCTAGGGCACCAGGATTTGGGAGGGCAGCATTTTGCTGACCTTGGCGGCAATTCGGCGGCGGGGGGTCCTTCCGTGCTCTGGGTCTTCGTCGACAATTCTGCAGCGGGTCCTTCACTTGCTCCGGGGCCGCCGCTGAAGTGCCCCGAAGACTGGGAGTGTGGAAGGACCCCCCCCCCCCGCCGCAGAATTGCCACCAACGACCGGGAGCGCAGAAGGACCCCCACCTAGGGTGCCAAAAACCCTGGTGCCACTCCTGTTTGATAGTCTGTTCTTGTTCTTTTTCCATTATAGTGTCATGGGGAGCAAGAAAGTGGCATCACTGGAATTTTCCCAACAAATTTCTTCACCAAGATTCTCACTGAAAAAGAAAAACTGTTTTTAATCTTAAAATTATGTTTGGGCCAAAATCAAACATTCAATTAAATTTCAAGGCCTTGTGGTTGGGTTTGAATCTACAGATCTGATTCTACTCTTTTTGTTTCTAAGTGAGAGGGATTCTATTTTTCCATTTGTGTGTAACAAAAATCCTAGAGCTCTTCTCATGATGTTGTAACCCAGGGTTGAGAAAATTGTGAAAGATTAAATATGCTTTCAAAATTTCTGCCATTTGGGGTCAAAATCTCTCTTAAAACCAATTTGTGATATTTCTTTATCACCCAATCCAAACTCAAACCTAACCATAATTCAACTTTGTACCCAAGAAAAGACTTGTTCTGGATCTAAATATATCTTTTTATATTAGATGAGCTATTCTTTGAGAGCCTCTGTGCATTCCCATTTGTGGGATACAGTATCACGGGCACTGAGCTGGGGAAATGTCTTCAGCAATCATGTCTGTGTAAACTTTTGGTCATCCCCCAACAGCATGTCTCTTCAAGGCAGTTCAACAGCACAGTGCCAGGGGCACCACATCCCACAAATGTGAATGCCAGCAGTTACTAGCAAGTAACCTCTTTTTTCCACTTCATTCTGAGGGAAAGACAAAGCTTCCTGCAAAGCTTACTTTAACTGAGCTAGTTGATCTACTCCTAGCTGAAATTCCACACTATAACTGCATTTCACTGATAGCCTTATCTAGAAGTATCAGAGGGGTAGCTGTGTTAGTCTGTATCCACAAAAACGAGTCTGATGGGCACCTTAAAAACCAACAGATTTTTGGGGGGGCATAAGATTTCATGGGTTAAAAAAAAACACTTCTTCAGATGCGCAGAGTGAAAATTACAGAAACGGGCATAAATATATATTGGCATATGGAGAGAAGAGAGTTACCTTACAAGTGGAGAACCAATGTTGAAGGCCAATTAAGTCTGGTTGGATGTGGTCTACTCCCAATAAATGATATTGAGATGTCAATACCAAGAGAGAGAAAATTGCTTTTGTAGTGAGCCAGCCACTCAAGCCCAAATTGATGGTGGTAAGTTTGCAAATGAATTGTAGCTCAGGAGTTTCTCTTTGAAGTCTGTTTTTGAAGTTTTCTGTTGGAGAATGGCTACTTTTAAATCTGTTATTGAGTGTCCAGCGAGACTGAAGTGTTCTACTGGCTTTTGTATGGTATCATTCTTGATGCCTGATTTGCGTCCATTTATCCTTTTGTGTAGAGACTGTCCAGTTTGGCCAATGTACATGGCAGAGGGGCATTACTGGCACAAGATGGCATATATCACAATTAGTAGATGTGCAGGTGAATGAGCCTCTGATGGTGTGGATGATGGTGTTGATTCCTATGATGGTATCGCTAGAGTAGAAATGGGGACAGAGAAGGGAATGCGGTTTGTTACAGGGATTGGTTCCTGGGTTAGTATTTCTGTGGTGTGGTGAGTATTTGCTTCAGGTTGGGGGGCTGTCTGTAAGTTAGAATTGGAATGCCTCCCAAGGCCCGTGAGAGTGCGGGGATCATTTTCCAAGATAAGTTGTAGATTGTTGATGCACAGGAGAGGTTTTAGCTGGGGCTGTATGTGATGGCCAGTGGTGTTCTGTTGTTTTCTTTGTTGGGCCTATCCTGTAGTAGGTGACTTCTAGGTACCCATCTCGCTTTGTCAATCTGTTTCCTCACTTCCCCAGGTGGGTTTTGTAGTTTTAAGAATGCTTAATAGAGATCTTGTAGGTGTTTGTCTCTGTCTGAGGGACTGGAGCAAATGTGGTTGTATCTTAGGGCTTGGCTGTAGACAATGGATCGTGTGATGTGTCCTGGATGGAAGCTGGAGGCAAGTAGGTAAGTATAGCAGTCAGTAGGTTTTCAGTATAGGGTGGTGTTTGTGCCCATCACTTACTTGCACTGTAGTGTCCAGGAAGTGGATCTCTTGTGTGGACTGGTCCAGGCTGAGGTTAATGGTGGGGTGGAAATTGTTGAAATCCAGGTGGAATTCTTCAAGGGCCTCCTTCCCATGGGTCCATATGATGAAGATGTCATCAATGTAGCGTAAGTAGGGGAGGGATGCTAGGGGACAAGAGTCGCGGAAGTGTTGTTCTGAGTCAACCATGGTATACTGTGGGGCCATGAGGTTACCCGTAGCAGTGCCACTAATTTGAAGGTATAAGTTGTCCCCAAATCTGAAATGATTGTGAGTGAGGACAAAGTCACAAAGCTCAGCCACCAGGTGTGCCATGGTCTCATCAGGGATACTGTAGTCCATCTCGTGTGGAATATTGATGTAAAGAGCTTCCACATCCATGGTGGCCAGGATGGTATTTTTAGGAAGATCACCAATACATTGTAGTTTCCTCAGGAAGTCAGTGGTGTCTCAAAGGTCGCGTAAAGTCTAAGGAGAGAGTCCAAATAGCCAGATAATCCTGCTGTAAGAGTGCCAAGGACTGGGAGTGGTTTGCTTACAACACAAGTAATTTTTCCTCTCTCGATATTGACACCTCCTCATCTATTATTGAGAGTGGATCACATCCACCCTGACTTAATTGGCCTTCAACATTGGTTCTCCACTTGTAAGGTAACTCCCTTCTCTTCATGTGCCAGTATGTATTTATGCCTGTTTCTGTAATTTTCATGCTATTTTTACCGACAAAAGCTTATGCCCAAATAAATCTTAGTCTTTAAGCTGCCACTGGACTCCTCATTGTTTTCATCTAAATGTGTCAGTCCAGAGATTTACTGAGCTTTAACATTGAATTTCCATTGAGGAGGTGGTGAGATGTGATGGGTTTTGTTTTTAGGATTTTTTTGGTTTTGTGTGATTATTTTTTAAGTGTGCCATTCGTTTAGGAGTTTTCCTAAAATATATGAATCCCTTGCATGCAAAACAAGAGAAACCCTCAACAAGGAAACACTACATAACTCCATGTGAGATCTCCACATCATGTTTCTGTTTAGAATTGACAATGGAATATAGAGGCAGGCCAATGGTATGGTCAGCAGGTCTATGCAGAGAATAGAACACTTAAGGAAAGGGATGGGAATACTATAGACTACATAATATACCCGTCTTCAACTGCTTTAATAACAATGAAAGCTTGGATGCCAGTCCTTGAGAATTTTGTCCCTTCCTATGGGCATTATCCTTTAACTCAGGCTTTACTTGCAGGATTTAGGCCTGTGAGAGCAAATACTTCTTAAAGTGTTTAAGGAATTTGTTTTCAAACACATACCAACCATGCCATGTTTTAACCCTGAGCAGGTGTTTGTAGCTATATTTAAACACTCTGAAATATAGTATTTACAATGGAAACATTTAACAATCCTTTTTCTACAGGAGCTAGCAGGCACTGATATAATACTAATGTGACAGCTAAGATTTTAGAGACACACTTTTGTTTTCTTGATAGGAGAGCTGTTATGCAGTCTGAAATCTAGCCAGATTTTCCTGGCCACTGTCTCCTCATGTTTGTATCAGCAGGAGTTTGCTGACTACCCAAATTATGTTTCAGCAGTTTACACAGAAATGTTTATCTTCCTTTTCGAACTAGTCTAAATGGTCATATTCTCAAACAGTGAAAACCAGGCTGTTCTCAATGTGCAAAAAAAAAAAACCAAAAAAACAGCTAAACATCTGTATTATAATAAGTCATGGATTCAGAATGAATTTACCTTCCAGCAAATGAAATTATATTTCCTATGAAATGTTTGTCATTTACAGTAGTGATCTGACTGTAAGTCCGATCATCTGAAAAATGGAATCGACAGCGTGATATACTAAATTGAGTTAATATTTGAAAATGCATATACTTTCAAATAAGCACATTGTGGCCATTATGCTATGGTTGTTCCAGATACAATGTGCTTATTCATAACACTTTTCTAGTGAGGGCTGCCTCTTATAAATTTACAAAGAACAATGAACCATATTCTATAATCTTTTAGAATAGCTCCCTAGATATTTCCTTCTAGTTAAGGCCCCGTGTCCTATTTGGCATGTAAGACCTATGTTTTGATTTTATGTTCTGCAGCACTGCCCCTGCTCAAATACTCTTTCTGTCACCTCCCGTTTGAGTCGGTGTAGTGATCATTGTGTAATTTTGTTTGGATACAAAATTTAATTTATTTATGCTGTTGCCAAATTTTGAATTGTCAATATGTTTCAGATTTGTGCAATAACAATTGGTAACCTTGAACCACAGAATTGAAGGGAAAATCTAGAGGTGGTGTTTTCTTCCAGCTCGGTAAGGGACAGTCAGTGCTTTTAACATATAAGAGAGCAAGAAATGTGGAGGATTTGAAGGATTCGGTAAAGAAGAAGGGATGCATTTGGGCAGTAGCAAAGGTGACTCTTAAATTTTTATGGGAGGGAAGAGATTTGATTTCTTCTCTTTCTTCAACAGCAATTCGTTGATAGCAACTGGCTGAGCACCTACACCTCACACTTGTTTCTACCGTTTCATCCAGCAATAGCAAATAAGCACATTTCTGCATTTTGCTAACCATGAACATGCTTAAATTTTTGTCATACTTCAATTAACAACCCGCTAAAACATGTGGAAAGTGCTAATGTCTGCCGGAGTTAATGTGTTGGGCTGTGCATTGACTCAGGCACACATCACATCTCAGTTACATATGGTTCATGTTTTCAAAGTTAGGCTTACACCCAGAGACTCCATTTTTCTTTTAAGTGGAAACTTCGATTTTTGAGCACTTTCAGGCAGCAACTGAAAAAGAATCTGCAATTATATGGTAGTTTGTGGCCACATAAGTACGTTATTCATAAAACCCAGTATACAGTCCAACTTTGCAGGATTGCATCATTTTCTTCAGAAAGTGTAACATCACTTTTCATTTATTAATTTATAATGCTAGGGAAAATATTCCCAGTGTTGGCAAGAGAATTTTAGCCCACTCCATTTTAATTCTGCTATGCTGTACTTAGACTGTGTATAAAATATTCTTGATTAAAGCATTTGTATCTGTGACAATACTGAATGATAACAAAGTCTCCTTGTTTATTCATCAAGCAAATTTTTCCTTCATGATTTTGAAATTTCAGGAGCAGTTTTAGAGCTGCATAGTTCGTTCAGATGCATTTTCTCCTATAGAGGTAATGATGAAAGTGATCTTATTGATCTGACGGTAGCCATGGTTCTCTTCTGATTAGACAGTAATGTTTCTCACCAGGAGAGAGAGGGAAAGAGTGTTTTGACTTTCACATTCAATTCCTCTCTCTAGTCTGCTGGGCTCTTTGGACAGCACTGATTCAATCTCTAAAGCGTTACTAGGCTGTCATTATCATCTTCAAGAAAAAATGCATCTAGGACAATGGATAAGGGATTCACGTTAGGACTTTTTTCTAAATTAGTTGTTCACGGCTGTTAAATGCACCAGTTGCACCTTCAGCTATTTATTTTTTTTTAGGGCTTAATTGTGCCTGAGGGGTGCAAATCTGAGTAAGCAGCGATGTGAACTGCACTCTTCAGTGGGGAGCACTAGGAGAGGTAGTGCCTCCTGGAGTCCCAAGAATGCAGGACCTTTCAAGGTCCTCTCTGAGCATCAGGCTAGCAAACTGGTGAACCAGTGGCTTGAGTCACAGCATTGTTTCTTCCTAACCTCACTGAAACTATGTAGCTATTGCGGTTGCTACTGCCCTACATGTGCTTGGAAGGTATTCAGAAGAGCACTGTTACTGTGTTTTCTGCCATGCAGGATGACAAGGTAGGAAAGACCCTTGCATCTTCCCATGCACCCTTGCAGTAACTGCAGTTTGGTGACAAATGTTTATATTTTTTCTTTATTGGGATTTCCATCAATTTGGGAGGGGAAAAAATTCTCATCTAAGCTATAGGGGCCTTTGACACAAATGAAAAATACAATTAATCAAAACAAAACCAGAAAACCAGAAGCTAGTTAACAAACATTTGTTATAAAGCTGTTCAAAACTTCCTACACGGAGACTGAAATTGCTAAGATCCTTCATATAAAATTTCTTGTGTGTGGGGCAGGGTGAGAATTCCATTTTCCAGTTAGGACTAAATATGCTAAAAAACTCGTGGTGAACTTTCAGATAAATCTGCAGATGACAGTCCTATGTACAGAGCCCTGTATACAGCTCGAGTAATGACAATACAACCTTTTCTATATTGTGCTTCCAATGTCCCTCAATCCTGACATGGAGGGGAAAGAAAATGAGAAAGGGATTCAGTTTCTGTGCCTCCTCAGTCATTGGCACTTTTCTGAGAAGGCGAATGAGAGAACTGAAGTAGAATCTCTTTTAAGGGTACATCTATACTTTTATGACTAAACCAGCACTGCTACAATCACTAAGTCAATGGCAGAGCATTTTTCCATCCACTTCTGTACCCCAGATCCCCAGGAAGCATAAGGTAAGCCATTGGGAGAGCATCTTCTGTCACCACAGTGCAGTATAGACATCACTGTAAGTCGACTTCAGTTACTGAAGTTGCGTAACTTAGGTCAACTTCTTGCTTTAGTGTAGAAGGAGCAGCTGTTAGTGTTGTCAGTAGTAGTTATACCAAACCCAAGAGGATGAGATCATTACATCAATTTTTATATCTGCAGATATAAAACCTCTCTCATTGAAAGTTAAGTTGCTTCCTGTTTGCTTTATTTTTTAAATAAAGTTGCATTAAAAACTTGAACAAAGTCCAGTGGGTATATTTCTGTGTATAAGTGCAAGTAGTTTTTCTGCTTATGTTAGCATTTGTTACTGTGTAATAGTCTAGCTGACTGTACAGTCTGTGTCATAAAAATCAAATACAGTCTAAGACTTTTCTTTCTTACAAAACTGAACACAGATTTAAATGGAATTTTTGGTCTAGGTTACTCTATGTACAGATAAGTCACCCATTTCTTATTTTCAGTGACATGAAGTATACTGTAATACCATTAGTAGATAGGGATAAGCAAATATGACCAGATCTACATGAAGACTTTATTTATACAGTTTATGGTTTCCACAGAATATGCAAAATGTTCTCTTTATTTTTTTCCCCAAATGATCCTGAAAATAAATTACTGTCACAATTTTCAGTTGTGGGTAGTGCTTTCCATATCCAAATTATAGGTCCTTTGCTGATCTGCCTGGCTTACTGACCTAATTTTCAAAGGTTAGGCTTCTTTGCATATAATATTTCACATTTGTCCTGAATATCTTGCTCAATGAGACAAGCTTGGTACAATTTATGCTGCTGTGTGTTCTACAGCTGAGATGTTGTCATAAACAGATAGCTAAGGGTTAATGTTCTTTTACCTGTAAAGGGTTAACACAGGGAACCTGAAACACCTGACCAGAGGACCAATCAGAAAACAAGATTTTTTCAAATCTGGGTGGAGGGAAGTTTTGGGTGTGAGTTTTTTGTTCTTTGTCTTGTATCTCTGCCCTCTCGGCTCTGAGAGTGATCTTTCTGTCTCCTGCCTTTCTAATCTTCTGTTTTCAAAGTGTAAGTACAAAGATAGTAAGACAATATGTTTATATTGTTGTTTTTTTTTTTGTATTTACATGTGTGTAGTTGCTGGAGTGTTTTGAATTGTACTCTTTTTGGATAAGGCTGTTTGTTCACTTTTTTTTTAAGCAATTGACCCTGTATATTTTCACCTTATACAGAGACTATTTTTAATGTATTTTTCTTTCTTTTTATAAAGCTTTCTTTTTAAGACCTATTGGAGTTTTTCTTTAGTGGGGACTCCAGGGAATTGAGTCTGCAGCAGCACCAGGGAATTGGTGGGAGGAAGAGGTCAGGGGGAAAATCTCTTTGTGTTAGATTTACTAAGCCTGACTTTGCATACCCTCTGGGTGAGGGGGGAAGAGAGATTAGCTCTCTCGGTACTTGTGTTTCCAGGACTGGAAACAGGGAGGGTGGAGTCCCTCTGTTTAGATTCACGGAGCTTGCTTCTGTATATCTCTCCAGGAACCCAGGGAGGGAATACCTGGAGGGGAGGAGGGGGAAGGAAAATGGTTTATTCCCCTTTGTTGTGAGACTCAAGGAATCTGAGTCTGGGGGTCCCCCAGGGAAGGTTTTGGGGAGACCACAGTGAGCTAAGCACTGTATAAATCCCTAGCTGGTGGCAGCGTTATCAGGTCCAAGCTGGTAACTAAGCTTGGAGGTTTTCATGCTAACACCCATATTTTGGACGCTAAGGTCCAGATCTGGGAAAAATGTTATGACAAATGTCATAATGCACAACGCTGCAGGTAAACTTTTTGCCTTTAGTTTAATTTAGCTAAACTGTTTCCTCTTGCCTCAAAGGGTTTATTTGCATATATTTAACACAATACAGACCTAGTCACATTTGTTTCTAATGCCTAATTAAATGTGAAGTAACCTTGACTTTAATATTATGCTTTAAATTTAACACTGGTGAACTGTAACCAAAAATTATATTATAGGCTATTAGGTAAGATATGGAAAAAGAACCATATAATTTGTAATATTATTATAACCTTTTACTAAGTGTGTTTCAAACACTATTAAGAAAAGAATGTCAATGCTATTACATTTTTGTATATGAACATATATGTGAAAGATAGGTAAAGTTGTAGCCTATACCAGCAATAAGTCCGTGTGCTTTTGAGTTTGAATGGAATGATTACAAAAATGATAGATTTTTAGCAGTTAAATCAGTTAAAATTTTTCACAAGCAATTTGTATAAATTATAACTTGAATACAGTACTTTTTCTGAGCACATCAATTTATTTCAGATGGGCCAGTTACTGCATGCTTTCTTTATGCATTCCCAGTTTCACAGTAGACATCCACAAAAGCTCTTTGTTAACCCTTATCATACAGAAATCTTCATAAAGGGCACACTATATGAAACATAGAAAACTAATCCTCAAGGTTTTTATAGACAGAAACAATTTATCAAGGTGTATTTTGAAGAGACCTAGGTAATGTATTCTACAGATCTGTGCAATGCCTTTGTTACTTAGCAACTATATTCTCTTTTAACATACAGATATTTTCTCTATAACAACAATTATCCAATACTGAATTTTAAATTGTGCAGCCAGTGTCAGATTGAAATTCTGTATATTAATCTCAGAATGTGCTGGAAAGACCATCAAAGGTTAGAGACAAACATGCCAGATTGAAGCAGCTTTGAGGAATTTGTATGAATGTAAACATTTGTATTTTGATTTCAAATAAACTCTTGTAGATTGCACATGTTCCAGTCACAAAGCTCCTTTAAACATATGATCCAGTGTCAATAGGGGATTAACAGTAAAATGTAATCCTGAGCAGAAGAATGTGGGTAGCCAGCTATCTGAGGTGGTGCATGTTCTTGGTGTGAAACTATAGATACTGCTGCACTTTTAAGAAAATTGATGCAGTGATTAAAGTGGCTATTTTAAAGAAAGAAAGAATATCACAGCTTTGACCATTGGTTGGAATCATGGCCCCACTGAGGTCCATAGTAAAACTCACACTGACTTCACTGGGTCTGGGATTTCACCGCAGATCTTCAGTCGGTGCCGAGCTTCACCAATTTATACCATCTGAATATGTAGCCTTTTAGTTGTTGTTGTGCATTCTGCCACATTTGGAACATGAGAAGGATATTTTTTGTCATTGTAGTGATACAGAGTACCGTGTCACAAAAAAAGAGCAAGTATTGTTTTCTAAGTAGGTATTAATACTTTCCATTTATGGGTATATTCCAGTTGAAACTAAGCAAACATCACCCCAAAAGGCATAGTTAACAGTACACAGAAGCCACATGTACTTTAAATAGGTGATTTTAAAATCTTTTTAGTTTTCCTCCTCCCAAATGTAAATGCAACCTTCCTCCCATCTCCCATGCTGCTCTGGAGATAGTAAAAATAGATAATATAATTTAAGGCTGTTTTTGTATCACTAGCTCCCACAGGTGGTTAGAGGGTTTCAAGTAAAATGTGTTAGATTCAGTTCTTCCTGGATGCTGAAATGTAAATATGTTTTGGCAGGAGATATTAATAGATGACTGTTTCATCTGAATGGAATATTGGAATAAGCCAGGTACATCGAGCCACACTGACAGAGCACATTTCCCAGATGTAACAAGTATGTTGTTCAGTACTAAAGGAAAGGAAGAAACTACTAAACATTGTGAATCATTCTCTTATATCCTAAATAAATAAATAAATAAATAAAAGGTATGCCACTTTAACTTTCAGGAACGAATGAATAATGTTGTTTCCAGTGTGCTGATCTACCAGCCCAAACAAGCAGGTCTGCTTGTAGCAGGGGCTGGAGAAGTGAAGGAAAGTAGAATGTCATTCCACCTATATAAAGTGCTTGATGTCGCATTGGTCTCAGATTTCTTAATTCTTGGCTGTGAATTCCTAAGTCCCTGAGTACTGTATATCTTGAGGACAAAGCAAAATATTTTTCCTACTTTTGTATTTAAAAAAAACAAAAAAAAACCCCAAAACGTTCATATCCAGGAATACTCAAAAACCAACCATACAATATTTAAACCCTTCTATTTCTCTGATTGAAATCAGTAAGTGGATAGGAACATTTTGTCAGGAAAAGGTAGATTAAAAAAACATATTTTTTAAGCTCCAAAATGATTGGATTCATTTTTTTATTTGAAGAATGGGAAATGGTGTGGGTTAGCTTTCATTTTATGTGAACTACAAGTTAGGCTACATATCTATCCTTCGCTCATGCTGCCTTACAGATATGACATCAACAATACCAGGAATTCATCATGTTTGTAGTCTCAATACATTATAAACATGACAACTCTCTTTCACAGGAAATACAGGAAAAGGAGAAGGCTGTACCACTACTATAGTTTGTAATTTCCAAGCAGGATATAAACTCCAGTCCTGTGGAGTTGTTAAAGCTCTCTTATTTTAGTTATTATAGGGTATTAGAATAGTAGATGGGTTCTACTTTCTGATAGTAAAAGTTTCTTATAGCTATTGGAAACTAACTGCTCATTGAAGTACAGTTGAAGAGTTCTTATTAGAACAGGGTGACTTTTATTACATATTCCTTTAATAAAATATTTATTTTACTTACATTTTTCTTTCATTTGGAGAGGATACTGAAGTTTGACCCAGTAGTCTTTGTCATCATAAATGTCCTTACACAGATTCAATACATTGCTTGAAAAAATATTAAAGGGAGTGGGAAACTGGGAGAGTTGTTAAAAAAGGAGACTAGGTCTGTGATTTGTCCTCACCCTTTTTTTTATCTCTTGGAATAAAGCTTTGCTGAATCAGTTTAAATGAATCTAGCTTTTACCCTTGTAACCCTTTAATTGTCGTAACAAGTCCATTGAAAATCTTATAAAAAGAGTGCACAAGACTGGATCCTGAAAGTAATTGGAATCTGTGAAATGGAAGGAAATGACAGAATGAACATCCACTGCTACCAATGATAAAATGCATATTTATCTCAACTCTAATTAACCAAAACTCAGTTATCTGCAAGTTTGGGTGCCTCCTTCAAAACTTGCCTTCAACACATACAACTGTGTTTAAAACATTTCATATAGAAATGTTTAAGCATGAAGAGTTTACATACTCCTCAGAAGAAAGCCCTGCATGGGAGAGTTTCTGTCCTGTGGAGCTTATAGACTCTCTAGGATGCTTTGCTTATGGGATGAAGTGTAATAGTACAAAGTGCAGGGTCATGCATCAAGGGTCTAATAATAAGAATGTCTGCTATAAACTGGAGCTCATCAGTTGAAAGCAACAGAAAAGGAAAGAGATCTGAGTGTGATCCAGCTGCAGATAAGACTCTCAGATGTATCAGGTGAGGCATTTCAAGTCACGATAGAGAAGCATTAATGGTAAGACCTCATTTGGAACACAGGGTTCTGATTCTGGTCACCCATGTTCAGGGAAGATGAATTCAAATTGGAGCAGGTGCAGAAAGAGTTGCTAGGATGCTCAAGAAAGCGGAGGGCATATTGAATGGGAGGAGACTAAATGAGCTTGTGGTGTTTAGCCTACCAATGCAAAGGCTGAGAGAGGATATGATTGTTCTGTATCCACAGTCGGCTCCAGGCACCAGCTTATCAAGCAGGTGCTTGGGACGGCAACTCGGGAGTGGGGCGGCACTTTCAAGGTTTTGGCAGAGGGTCCCTCACTCCCGCTCGGAGTGAAGAACCTCACGCCGAATTGCTGCAGATTGCAATCTCGGCTTTTTTTTTTTTTTTGGCTGCTTGGGGCGGCAAAACCCCTGGAGCTGGCCCTGTCTCTATCAATACATCGAGGTAAGGTTGTTCAGTACTACCAGGGAGGGTGAAGAGCTATTGAAGCTTAAGGACAGTGCTAGCACAGAAACAAATGGGTATCTGACCAGGATTAAATTCAGGCTGGAAATTAGAAGATATCAGAGGAGTGAGGTTCTGGAACAGATCCCAACAGGAGTTTTGAGGGCAAACAACTTAATTAGTTTTAAGAAAGAGATGGACAAATTTGAGTGGGATTGTATGATAGTATTGCTTCTTAGGTTGGGGGACAGCACTTGGCAGACCTTGAAGTCCCTTTTGGCTTTATAGCTTATGTTCCTAAAATTTCATGCTTCAGTTGATCACCTGTATGGGTTAGGAAGGGATTTTTTTTTGTCCTCTATTCTGAAGCATCAGAGATGGTTGCAGATGGAGTTGTAGGGTAACCAGATCACAACACTAAAATATTGGGACACACTGGGATGCCTTCAGCCCCACCCACAGTCCACCCCTGCTCCTCCCAGGCTCCACCCCAGGTCCTGCCCCCTCCCTGCTCGCCTCCTTTCTCACCCCCCGGCCCGCTCCTGGCTTGCTTGCTCCCTCCTCAGTCCACCACCCTCCTACTCGCCCACCCGCCGCTCACTCGCGCACCTCTTCATCCCCCTGCCTGCCACTCACCTCTTCATCCCCTCTCCTGCCACTCACCCCTATGGTGCTGACTTCCCCTCTGTCGGTTGGGTGCTCACCCACCCTCCCCGCCTCTTCCCGCCCAAGCATCCACCCTCACTTCACCCCCATTCCATGCCCTTCCTTCAAGTCCCCACTCCTGCCCTGCCTCTTCTCCACCTCCTCGCAAGTGCACCACATCCCTGCTCCTCCCCAGCCCTCCTGGAAAGAGCTAGACGCTGCCAAATAGCTGTTAGGTGACAGGAAGTGCTGGGGGGGGGGAAGAGCACGTAGCACATTGGGGACAGGAGGGGAGAAGGAGGTGAGGAGAGGGAAGCTTGGCTGCAGTTTTTCCCTGTGGGTGCTCCAACCCTGGAGCACCCGTGGAGTCAGTGCCTTCCTCCCGCTCACCTCCCTACCTGAATATTGGGACAAATGGCATCCTGATTATACATTGATTGGGATGCGGGACAAAGGGTTAAATATCGGAACAATCTCAATTTTATCAGGACATTTGGTCACCCTGTGGAGCTGGGACATTTGATGGGGTGGGCTTCTGTTCTGAAGTAGTACCACACATTCTCTGTCTCGGGTGTTTAGCTGGTTGGTTCTTGCTCATATGCTCAGTATCCAACTGATGGTCACATGAAGGGTCAAAAAGGAATTTTCCCCCAACTCAGGCTGGCAATGATTTGGGAGGTTGGTTCGGGGGGGTTGTTTTTATTTTGCCTTCCTCTGCAGCCTGAGAGTCACTTGCCAGGATCATCTAGGTATATATGACTTAATTCCCTGTCAATATCTCAGTTAATTCCCTGCCATTGCAAGGGCTCAGTCACTGGTGCACCTTGGTCCCTTCTATTTTCTCTCTGTCTCTTGAGGGTTATAATACTTTGATCCAATTTTTGTTGTTAGGGTTAGTGTGCGAGTGGTGGGTGGTTTTGGTGGCCTGTTATATACAGAAGGTCAGACTAGATGGAAATGGTGGTCCCTTATGGCCTTAAACTCTGATTCTAGTTTATTCACAATTCATTTATGTGATTGAAACTCATGGCCCTCAGGTAAATGAGTGTCAGATCAGTATGGTTATACTGTACTTATAAATAACTATATTAGCTAGATGAATGTCAAAATATCCTTTTCCAAAAACTGGGATTTTTTGTCAAGTTTGTTGCCAGTTGTATTGGTAATTTACAGATTTCCTGTTGGCTTATCGCAGGAATAAGTTACTGATATATTTTGTGTGTCTCTGGACACTCTTATATTGCCTTGGATCGTAAGGAATTTGCTAGCTTTTATACAAGAGAGTAAGTTTTGTTGACAACTAACCCTCAAATGATTAAAGATAAAGCATAGTAGAACTATTGAGAAAGAACTAGAACTGTTGAGAAATAAAGAATGAAAACAAAAATGTCCCCTAATACAGGTAAAAATGCTTCAGTTGGACTCTCCTAATGCCATATGGAAAATTAGAGATTGTTGAATGCTAAAATATTCCACATGCTTTCCTGGCCAGGTCTCAGCAATTGGTTATTTATCAAAGACTATGGATGGGGTAGGCCTGTTACTCAATGAGGGGGAAAAAACAGAAGTGGAAATGGCAGAAGTGCTAAATGACTTTTGTTTCAGTTTTCACCAAAAAGGTTAGTGGCAATTGGACATCTAACACGGTGAATGCCAGTGAAAATGAGGGAAGGATCAAGTTAGATGTTGTCTTATCACCAGGGCCTGATGAAATACAGCCTAGAATACTCAAGGAACTGACCTAGGAGTTATCTGAGCCATTAGTGATTATCTTTGAAAAGTCATGGAAGATAGGAGAGATTCCAGAGGACTAGAGAAGAGGAAATATAGTGCCAATCTATCAAAAAGGAAATAAGGATAAACCAGGGAATTACAGACCAGTCATCTTAAATTCAGTACCCAGAAAGATAATGGAGCAAATAATTTAGGCAATCAATTTGCGGACACCTAGAATATAATTAGGTGATAAATAACAGCATGGATTTGTCAAGAACAAATCATGTCAAACCAACCTAATAGCTTTCTTTGACAGGGTAAAAAGCCTTGTGGATGGGGTGTGGGAGTGGTATATCTTGACTGTATGAGAAGGTCATGTGAGATCTTACTAAACTAGGGAAATACAACCTAGATGGAGCTACTAATAAGATTGGTGCATAACTGGTTGGAAAACTGTTCCCAGAGAGTAATTATCAGTGGTTCATAGTCAAACTGGAAGGGCCTATCAAGTGGAGTTAGGCAGGGATCTGTTCCTGGTCTGATTCTGTTCACTATCTTCATCAATGATTTAGATAATGTCTTAGACAGTGTACTTATAAAATTTGCAGATGATGCCAAGCTGGGAGGGTTTGCAAGTGCTTTGGAGGATAGGATTAAAATTCAAAATGGACTGGAGAAATGGTCTGAAGACAATAGGATGAAATTCAGTAAGGACAAAGGCAAAGTACTGCACTTAGGAAGGAACAATCAGTTGCACATATACAAAATGGGAAATGATTGCCTAGGAAAGAGTACTGCAGAAATGGACCTAGGGTCATAGTGGATAACAAGCTAAATATGTGTCATAGTGTAATGCTATTACAAAAAAAAGTAAACATTGTGGTGGGATGTATTAGCAGGAGTGTTGTAAGCAAGACATGAGAAGTAATTCTTCCACTCTACTCCATGTTGATGAGGCCTCAACTCGAGTACTGTATCCAGTTCTGGGCACCACGTTTCAGGAAAGGTGTGCACAAATTGGAGAAAGTCCAGAGAAGAGCAACAGAAAGGTCTAGAAAGCACGACCTATAAGAGAAGGATGAAAAAAATGTGTTTGTTTAGTCTAGAGAAGAGAAGAGTGAGGCGGGACATAAGTTTTCAAGTACATAAAAGGTGGTTTCAAGGAGGAGGAAAGTAAATTGTTCTCCTTAACCTCAGAGGATAGGACAGGAAGCAATGGGCTTTAATTGTAGCAAGGGCAGTTTAGGTTGGACATTAGGAAAAACTTCCTACCTGTCAGGATATATAAGCAGTGGTATAAATTGCCTAGGGAAGTTGTGGAATTCCATCATTGAAAGTTTTTAAGAGCAGGTTAGATAAACACCTGTCAGGAATGATCTATATAATATTTAGTTCTGCAGTGAGTGCAGGGACTGGACTTGGTGACCTCTTGAGGTTCCTTCCAGTCGTGTGATTCTAATGCAAACATGGAGGAAGAGGCTTCCTCTTACCACAAAGTGATGACTACAAAGAATAGAGACTGGGAATATTTGAGAAGACAGAGATCTGAAGAACATTTTTTTTTTTTTTGGTTCATACTAAAAGTATCAGGTGAGGGAACCTCCTTGGAGTCTACCCAATCAGGGTTAGTGGGGAAGAAGAGACACTTAAATCTGTTGACGTTCTTCCCCTAAAAGACAAGCATTTTAATTTTTTGGTGTAGCAGGGTGGTCACCTGCTCCTGCCGTGAGGGGTTTAAAACAACCCTGGGAGAGGGCTGTTGCAGGAGAAAGCAGCTATGAGTCTGATTGTGGAAGCACCTGGGCCACGCCCAGGGGTGAAAATAAAATGCAGCTCTTACCAGTATGGGTTCCACTCTACCTGCCCCCCCCCCGAAGGGGCGGGACCTCAGATGGAAGGGGCGGGGCCAGGGGAGGAAGCAAGTTACATTTCTTACCTGTACAGTCCAAACACAAGCAACCCACCTCTCCTACATACTTCCATGGATCCCTCCCATTGCATGACTTAGATATAGAAAATAAAGCTAGTATTCCTATTACCAGTACAGTCTGTAATAAAACTTTACTATTGAAATAAGCCTGAAAAACTGAAAACTCACTTTCACATTTTTCTCCTTGTCCTCCCTCCTCCTCTTCCAGCCCGGCTGCCCAACGCAGCTAGGCTCCACATTCCCTCAGCCCCCGCACTCAGCAGGTGCTGCAGGAGTTTCCCTCAAGCTTGTAGCAGGGAGAAGCCTCCCCAGTGCTCCCTGCTGAGGGAGAAGTCTCCCCATATGCATAGGAACCATTTACATTTAGCTGTTCACCCCACGGTCTGAACCGCAGGATTCGGGGCTATTTCTGGCATCCTTGTTAATTTCACTCTCAGTTGTTCGGGGGAGGGGGGGTGAGAAGCAACAAACCCCTCCAAGCACTGTTATCACTCAGCACAACCGCATGTGGCACCCTAACACCCAGCTAAATTGCATGAATGCTCCATGAGCCGCTCACGAATCATGCAGAGAAAGTCACCAGCCAGTTTCCTCCCAGCCTTGCACCCAAGAACTGTACCATTTTTGCCTTGGTCAGAACCCAGATCAGTGTAAGTCGATTACTTAATTTGCCTCTCCCTTGATGTGGAGAAGACTCTCAGAAGCCTTTGTAAACTCAGCTGAGATTTTTCTAAGCATTTTCAGGATTCAAGTTTTAGGTAAAATATAAAACAGATTTATTAACTGCAGAAAAATAGATGTTAGTGGTAGGTATAAAAGGTCAGATATAGTTACCAAAGAAAATAAAAGGTAAGTGCACAGTCTAAATTTTAAACCATATTAGACTAGGCAGTATTTGGGTCAGTTTTCTCACCTCACTCGATGTTATAGTCGCAGGCTTCCCCTTTTAGCCTCGGATCAGTCTCCCCAGTTACTTTGTCTTTCCAGCATTCTTTTTGTTCCCGTAGTTGTGGGAGGAGAAAGGCCAGACTACAATGCCGCTGTCCCTTATTGTATATCCTCAATCCATATGCCTGGAAAACAGTGGGTTTCAGCACATCATGACCTTTCATAAGATATTGGACGTGACATGTTTTGTATAAAATATATCATAATTATATGACAGGGAGAATATAGGGTATGGATCACTCAATTTCCCTGTATCAGAGGGGTAGCCGTGTTAGTCTGGATCTGTAAAAGCAGCAAAGAATCCTGTGGCACCTTATAGACTAACAGACGTTTTGGAGCATGAGCTTTCGTGGGTGAATAACCACTTCCGGTATTCACCCACGAAAGCTCATGCTCCAAAACGTCTGTTAGTCTATAAGGTGCCACAGGATTCTTTGCTCAATTTCCCTGTTCTGTTCATTCCTTCTGAAGAAGTTCCTTGCCTGTCCTGGCCCTGCACTGCTCCTTGAAGTGGCTGGCACCATGTCCCTGCAACCCCTGGGGGAGAAGGGGGCAGAGGGTTAGGGTTAGGGTTAGGGCAGCTCCCATTGGCCAGAAATGGGGAACCGTGGCCAATGGGAGCTTCGGGGGAGGTACCTGCAGGTGAGGGCAGCATACAGAGGCCTCTGCCTTCTCCCTCCCCCCCCCCACCCCTGGGGCCACAGGAATGTGATGCTGGCCACTTCCAGGAGCGGCATGGGGCCAAAGCAGGCAGGAAACCTGCCTTAGCCCCACTGCATGGTGCTGCCACCCCAGATCCCACACCCTGAACCCCTCCCTGCACCCCAACCACCTGCCCTGAGCCCCCTGCTGCACCCCAGTAATCTCTCCTGAGCCCCTGCTGCACCCGCTCCTATGCCCCAAGCCCCTGCACTGAGTCCCCTCATATACCCTGCACCCCTTCCCCTAAGCCCCTTCCTGCATACCATACTCCCTCCCACACTCCAGCTCCCTGTCCCAGTCCTACATTCATGGCCCTGCATGCAATTTCCCCACCCAGATGTGTCCCTTGGGCCAATAAGTTTGCCCACCTCTATTCTAAGTATACTTGGGAATATCTCTACTAGTTGCATCTCTGCTCAACACGGTATGAGCATGTTTATATATTTCCTCTCCTTGCTCCCTATCACTTGGTGGTGGTTTCTTTCATTTTTAAACTCTGTCCTTTGGGTCAACTTATCCAAAGTTTTGTTATCTAAAGTGTATCTCTACCATTTGGTGTATAAATAAGTTTGTGCATGTGCAAATCATGAGACTGTGTAAATATCCTTTTGTTTTTATTTGCACAAGTTTGTTTGTGTTTTGGAATACACGGCAGGTATATGCAGAAACTTTCTGAGCACATTTGACACCCCAGCCTTTGAAAGTATGGCATTTCAAGTTTGAGAAGGGCAAAGGAGACCAATGAAAGATTAATCTATCACGCTGCACTCTCTTCTTGTGGTCTTGGTTTCATTTTGATCTAAGAACGTGTTTGGTACCTAGTAGAGTGTAGAAGAGCTAATACTACAGGAGCAGATTGCATGTCGTTGTAATCTTTCAGTCACCATCCTTTATTTACTTGGCTAATTCCACTATAGGTCATTCACTTTTCTCAATGGAACCAACTGTATAATAACCAATTATTGCAAATCTGCTGTAATATTTCCCAACCGTTCTAGAAGTGTATTAACAAAAATCCTTCTGCTCACTGGTTTTCTACCTCTTGGAATTGAGCATTGCAAATAAATTTTAAATGAGCCCAGGTTTTGCCATTGCATACTTCTATGTGTTGTCTGTGAACAAAAAAAAAGTCACTAAATTTAGACTTGTCTGAATTTTTTTTTAAAGTAGGTGAAGGAAGCAACAGAATAAGATGCTTCAGTAGAGAAAATAATACACCACTCAGCCAGTGGCTTTTGTTTTTTATTTTCTCTTTCTGGTTTATAAATACATTTCTTATTTTTATTCATGATTACCTTGTTTAATTTTTTATATTTTATTGCATACTACAGGTCTTTCTTTGGTGCTGGATGGCATTTTCTCACCTGATACAGTAGTTAAGAACCCCATGTCTAAGAAAGTATAAAGGTATGGCATTTGCAATATATTCAGACTTGTCTTTGAATAAGAAGAGTTTCTTCTCTTTTCTGGTCAAGTCAGTTCATTAATAATAATAATGTTGAAAAGAATCAGTCCAGAGAGGGGGGAAAAACCATTCTGGCATATCACAAATTGGGCCAGATAATGGAGATGTAACACATGTAGTTTAAATAGTCTACATTCTCAACTGGTTAATTTATTAGTCACTGTTGTATTGAACCAGTTTCCCAGTATGGCATTAGGAGTAGTTGTGCTGTTAGAGATGCCATGATTCAGATGAGACATATAACTGAGGTCTTTACCCCTGTGGTCATTAAAGAAAAACATCAGTGATTTTCAAAGTTCTGGAATCTTTTAATCTTGTTTTTTAAAAAAACAACCAAACTGGCAGTTAAACAAATTATATTTAACATAAAAGAAACACACAAAAAGAACCTGGTGCCTGCCATTTCATGCAGTGAGTTTCCTTTGATCCTTCTGTATGTCACTTTCTGTCTTCCATGATCAGGCAAAGCAGGAAATTGTGAAAGGAAACCATCGGTGCTCCCTATTTACTATCTGCCAACTAGCTATCTATCTGCCAACTAGCCAATTAACATCTTATAGGAGTCAACCCAAAACCTATCATTATATAGAATTGTTGAAATAACAGGTATTTAAAAAAATAATTGATCAGGTGCTGTAATTCTCTATATTAGCTAATTAAATACAACAGCACTTGAACAACAAATATTTTTGAAAAATATACTGGTTTTAAAGTTTGTGTATGAAGTTTAAAGTCTGATTTACTTCACTGTGTGTCTGTGTACATACACACGCATACATTCCTATGCATTATTGGATAAAAAATTATTATTTTCCTCCTAAACATTCCAAAGGATATTTGCAGTGAATAATGATGTTAAATCTGGAGCTCTGACCAATTCTAAATGCACAATTGAATTCTGCCTACCTGAAATTCCCATGCAACTTCAGTTAGATAAGAGCCCCTTCATGGCTGTAAGCTGGAGATCTCATTCCCTGTCTGGTTGTTCAGCTTTAATTGCTTGAACCACCTAGTCCTCAGGAGTAGACCTATTTTGGAAGCTGATTAGGGTATGTATACACAGCCTATGGCAGTGAGTCTCCCACCGTGGGTCAACAGACATTGCGCAGGAGGGCTTGCACTAGCACTCTAAAAATAGCTGTGTAGACAGCACTTTTGAAGTTGTGGCTTGGGCTCTGAAGCCCACCCACTTCCCAAGTCTTCAGAGCCGGAGCTCCAGCCCAAGACACATCTGCCCAGTTATTGGTAGCATGAGTTTGAGTCTGTCTATCCAGCCTGGGAGCTCACTTCCGTAGGCTGTGTGGGTGGACCCTTAGATTTACTGCAGCAGTCCTGGATTGAACATGTATTTGATCTCTTGCTTCTAGCAACAAACTGTGGAGCAGTTCTATTTCACCAGAGCTCCATCCAACTCTTCCCTCTAGCACTCTAACTAGTGTGATCTAATTGCAGTCATTTTCCAAGGGTGGGACTTTTTCCAATATGTTGCATCCTGTAAAATATACACACACAATGAGAGAGCACTAATATGGCCTCAACAGGATCAATGCTTTTTTAAACTTCACAATTAAAGTGAGACTGTGCTTCTACAAAGTCTTGCCTGATTCCACACTCCCTTTCATATGTCTTGTAGACTATGCCCTTTCACAGATCACATTCCAGACACACACTTGTCTGTTAAATGCAATAATTTTTTCAATGTTCTTTTGCACACATGGTTGGAGCCCACAGAATTTTGAATAAAATATTGAGTGAAAAATTCCACTCAGCTAAGTATGTGTGTATATCTAATGCTAATGGAACACTGGGAGATCTTCAGTATTAAAAACAAACACTTCATAATGTGACCAAAAAAACAACCACCCAGCACGTGTGGTCTGAAGTGTGCCTTTTAAATGGTTACAATATTTAATGATGAATATTTAAACACTAAAACCAATATAAACTCCAATGTAATATAAACAGGGTTGTTCTTGTGCCTCCAAAGTTCTCTGTCTTGGCAGGTACACCCCCTTCTGTTTCTTCCCTCAAAGGACCTCAGTCTTCTTATAAGACACTGGTTAACTCTCATGCAGGTAGGTGGTCCATGGTTTCTCTCAGTTACCCTCAGCACAAGAAGCGATTCCAGAATCACCAGTCTCAGGAGGAAACCTCTGCTGGGATTAAACTCCAAAATCTCCATGGGAATTGTCTGTTTTCAATAGGACTGACTACTCAGGGCTTCATGGGGGTGGGTTCCATCATCTCTGCAATGAAACATAGGTGGACAAGGGTCACCAGAGGACCTGTATACCCCATCCCAAATTCACTGGGCCAGATTCTGTTTTCTTCCTCTGCTTCACTAGGTAACAAGGGCCAGGCAGGGCCTCCTGGAGTGGGGAGGGGAAGTGGGTAATTTGCCCCGGGTCCCACGAGCCCTGGCCTGGCAGAAGTCCAGGTCTTCGGCAGCATTTTGACAGTGGGGGGCCTTCAGTGCTGCCGAAGATCTGGAGCGACTGAAGGGCCCCCTGCCGCTGAAATACCACTGAAGACCCGGACCACCGCCAGGTGAATACAAGCACCGCAGCTCCCTCACTTTGCCCCAGGACCCCTGAATCCTCTGGGCAGCCCTGGGGCCACGGGGTATTAAAAGAACCTTTATACTCCCAAATTCTGACACTGACCCCTAGTGCAATTGTTCATCCAGCACTAGCTCAGTACTGCCAGAGATACTTCCAGAGAATTTTCTGCAATCAATCCAGATAATTTAAAAAATAAATAATTGATTCATGGGATGCTTTTCAATAGCAAATATTTTTTAGGAAAATAACTTTTGATGAGGAAGTTATATGAACAGAAAAGAGACTAAATTCATATGATAAATTATTATTTGTGACTTTACTCATCTTTAGTGTGTGTGACAGTTATAAACATGCAGACATGTACATAAGCATGTACTTACAGAAGTAAGAAATTGCAAGCAACCCTTAGCAAAAGAGAGACAATAGAAAGACAGCTTTTTTTCTCTTGTTTCAGTACTTAGAAGTACATGAACCAGTTACTCAGCTCTTGCCCTTGTAGACTGTATTTAAACTGTCTGCACTGACAACCTCCCATAGGCAGTCCTGTTAAAGTTGATGCTGCCAAGTAAACAGCTGTTTAGATGGTTTTTAATGTAGATCTCACCCAATTACTAACAAGAAACTGTCTGCTAGACTGCTGAAAGCTGTTCTGGTGCTTGACTCAGAACTTATTTAATCTGTTTCACAGAGCATAAGGGACAGCAAAAGTACTTTCATTCTACCCCTTAGAGTAGCAATTTTTCTAATGCGCAATGCAGTCAATTTTTCATGTGTGCATACACACACATGCTTTATTGAAATTAATGGAAAGGCAAAGGATTGTTTAGTCAACTTTGAAGAAGTCTGTGTAGTTTGATTTGTCTAGAATATTTTATATAAATCAGAAGTGTAGTAGTACTGTAGTTGCAAATAAATGTGTTGCCTTGAAGTGCCTATGTCAGTAAAGTAAGTCAGCACAAAAATCATAATGCCTTAACTGTTTTTTTTTAGTATTTATGGCTTGTGATGTACAGCCAGTATTATCTTCAGTAAACAATTTTCAATGTGTTTATATAAAAATAGCAAAGAATCCTGTGGCACCTTATAGACTAACAGACGTTTTGGAGCATGAGCTTTCGTGGGTGAATACCCACTTCCTCAGATGCATGTAGTGGAAATTTCCAGGGGCAGGTATATATATGCTAGCAGGCAAGCTAGAGATAACGAGGTCAGTTCAATCAGGAGGATGAGGCCTGTTCTAGCAGTTGAGGTGTGAAAACCAGAGAGGAGAAACTGGTTCTGTAGTTGGCAAGCCATTCACAGTCTTTGTTCAATCCTGAGCTGATGGTGTCAAATTTGCAGATGAACTGAAGCTCAGCAGTTTCTCTTTGAAGTCTGGTCCTGAAGTTTTTTGCTGCAGGATGGCCACCTTAAGGTCTGCTATAGTGTGGCCAGGGAGGTTGAAGTGCTCTCCTACAGGTTTTTGTATATTGCCATTCCTAATGTCTGATTTGTGTCCATTTATCCTTTTCCGTAGAGACTGTCCAGTTTGGCCGATGTACATAGCAGAGGGGCATTGCTGGCATATGATGGCATATATTACATTGGTGGATGTGCAGGTGAATGAACCAGTGATGGTATGGCTGATCTGGTTAGGTCCTGTGATGGTGTCGCTGGTGTAGATATGTGGGCAGAGTTGGCATAGAGGTTTGTTGCATGGATTGGTTCCTGAGCTAGAGTTATTATGGTGCGGTGTGCAGTTACAGCACACCGCACCATAATAACTCTAGCTCAGGAACCAATCCATTAATCTGTTTCACAGTTACTGCACAGTTAATCCATTAATCTGTTTCACAGTTACTGCACATATATATACCTGCCCCTGGATATTTCCACCACATGCATCTGAAGAAGTGGGTATTCACCCACGAAAGCTCATGCTCCAAAACGTCTGTTAGTCTATAAGGTGCCACAGGATTCTTTGCTGCTTTTGCAGATCCAGACTAACACGGCTACTCCTCTGATATATAAAAATAGTTAATGTTAAAAGGAATCCATATATACTGATTTTTAGCACATGCCCAGGGGCTGTTGCTCCCTGTTAATGATAAAAAAAGCTGACTCATCTCCATCACAGTAGTTTTTTCTCTTCCAAGTTTGAGAAGTGGGAAATATGATTTAGAAACATGTTAAGAGGTTTGGGTTTCTTTTATTTGTAATGCAGAATTCTCCTATTGACTTGAGCATGTTTTTACTGAAGTTAAATGGAATTCATTACACATATACTTGAACTCGCTCTCTCTCTCTCTCTGTATATGTGTATATATATGTGTGAAAAGAGTTGCCTGAATATATACTGATTGCTTATGATTTGGAAAAAAGTACTCTGAGGAAAACAAAGTTATTTCTTAGTCTTTAAGAAAAAAAAGATGTGACATTTCAAAAGTCGATTCTCAGAACGTGACCATTTGTGGCTCTTTGGATTCCATATTATTTATACAGTGTAAGTGTAATTTTATTGTTAATGCTGTGTCAGTGTTAGGCCCTACTGCCTGGGTTTGGGGTGAAAAGTCCTTCTAGAAATCATGGGAGGACAACCTGCAACCACCACTTCTTCAGGGAAAATGCAGTTTGTTATAGCAGCCCAGAAAGTAATAGGATGTGTGTGAAACTAGGGTGCTCAGGTGCTCACCCTCCCCTGCAAATAAATCCCCTTCTGCAAGCATATCACATTTACAGACTCAGGATGGTAGAAGTGAATCAATCTTCAAATGTGGGGCAGTTTTTACTCCCCTCTCCTCCCCCTGCCCTTTCGAGCCGGGCTTCCTGACATGCTAACAAGCCTGAAAGATTGCTGTTTTATTCAATATACATCATTTAAAGAAACAATATGGAAACATTAAATATAAACATCTCCCAAATACAGAGGTCCCATTGTCATGTCTGTCACACCAAAGAATTTGGCTATGTTACTTGGGGCCTACCATCTCAAATATTTGTCCTGTGTTATATAGGAGGTCAGACATCATCTGGCCTTACAATCTGTGAATGTGTTTTTCAGAAGATCCCAAGAACTGTGGTGTGGTTTGGCTTCTCCCAGAGCAGCCCTAATCTGGGGTGGCTTCTCCTTCTTGGCTGGGGCCTGAGTTATCTCGCCCCGCCCACGGCACACTTTTTAGTTTGAAGCAAATTCTGCCTGAAGCACTGGACCACTCCAACTCTGATCCATTTTCTATAGATGGCATCAATAATTGCCTAAGGAGACTTTAACTCCGTATAGTAATTTTACAAACTAATTCTGCCTGCTAATTTGTAAGCTAATTTCTAAATTGAGGGAAATTTGAAATTTTAGCAGGGATTTGATGCATTTTACATGCTGGGCCAAAATTCATAGCAGTTATTTTTGCTGTGCACATGCACCACCATATGAGAATTTTTCTGAAATTGATGTAAATAAATCACAAAATTAACAGTAACAGAACCTGCATGCTTGGCATTATTTAAGTAGCTTGTCAGTAAAAGGATTACAGAATATGCAGTATTGCTGTATTTTTTTTTTCACTTGATCAACCAGTTTAGCTCATACTGGAATCTTGAGTATACCTTCGTCTCCTAGCAATTTCACAGCTTCCTACTGCTTGGCTGCTCCTCCCAGTATCTCCCCAGGTTCATTCTTGCCCCCCTCAACTGATTGGCTACTTCTCCTTAGGATATACAATGTACAGTGACACCATGTGGCATCAACAAATTGCAGGCACTACCACAGGACAGGGGATGGATTACTTGATGATTACCTGTTCTGTTCATTCCCTCTGGGGCACCTGGCACTGGCCACTGTTGGAAGACAGGATACTGGACTAGATGGACCTTTGATCTGATCCAGTAGGATCGTTCTTATGTAGTTAGGTAGCAAAAGAGAAGAAAGAACAAAGAAGGGAGGCGCACTTGCAATATTTCCAGTCAGATAATGTTCTGCAAAATAAGTAGCACTCAGAACTCTCTTCTAACCTGTTAAATGTTTTGTTTTAGACCCACTGGTGAATTTTCATTCTCTCTTATATTTGTGTTACTACTGCCAGGGCCGGCTCCAGGGTTTTTGCTGCCCCAAGCAGCAGTGGGGGGGTAAACCCGCAATCGGTGGCAGCTCTGCCATGCTGCTTTCTTCTTCGGCAGATCCTTCCCCCCGAGAAGGACTAAGGAACCCGCCGCCGAAGAGGCCGACATGCCGCTCCTTCCCCTTGGCCGCCCCAAGCACCTGCTTGCTGAGCTGGTGCCTGGAGTTGGCCCTGACTACTGCAATTGTGCAGTCTGTGCTTTTGTAAGCAGATGGCAGTATTAAACATTGTATATTAATGTAAGTACAGTAAAAGGGAGCTGTTAATAGATGTGTGTGTGTGTGTGAAGGGAACTGTTTCTTCTAGAGGTCACATCAGTTTCTGTTTTGGTAGTTTCATCCTGTGTGAGTGGTGGAGTTAAATGTTTGAGAGGGAGAGAGAGATGGATCATCTGTTCTTCCAAAAAAAAAAAATAAAAGAAAAGAAAAAAAACTTTGAAAGGTCAGAACTTGGATTAGGGCAGTGGATTAGGAGAAATATATGGGCTGAATATACTTGGAATATCCATGTGTTTGAATACTGTGGCTGAAGGAAGCCTTGATTCTTTTTCATTCAGATATGGAATAATCTGCAGCAATTCCAAGGCCTGACTGTTGTTCAGCTTCCTCACCAGGTGCAGCTAGTTGCTATGCTGACTGCCCTATTACAGGGACCGATGTTTTCACTAATGCTACTTTCCTGTTTTACCATATTTTGCTTTCCCAGGAACTATGCAGAATAGAGTAAAGGACTGATCTTGTTAAAATTCTCTCCTTGGAGCTATGCAAAACCCGGTGGTCCTCTTTCTCAACGCTTTGTGTCTGATGTGGTCTTTGCAGTCAGGCAGAAGCAGTAACCATTTTCTCAGCATCTTTTCCCATTTTCACTGCTTCCTCATACATTCTAATTCCAAACTTTGACTTTCAACGCTTTAAAAGGTTAGGTTTTCTTTTTAAATCAAAACATTATTTGTGTAAAAAAAAAAGAAGTGACTAATATGTCTGTCTTTGCAACCTTGACTCCATTTTGTCTGGAAAAAATTATACTAAATCATCTGCCTTTTAATTGTACTCTGTCTCTCTCCTGTTCTTGTGTTACGGGACAGAGTGAAACAGAGACACTGACAAACTGTTGTTATAACCTTCATAATTTAGATTTTCAGTAAACTTTCTTGGTACATATCTCCTTTCTAAGCTAAAAAGAGCGTTAACAATCTCTCATAAAGGATGTAATTCTTGCCTTGCTGTTCCCCATCCCCATTGGTCTTTACTGGATCATCTAAAATTAAATGTTCTTTCAAACTATTTCAAGGTACATTATTATTTGGGTGAGCCAATATTCATAAATATTTCCTCCATTCATGTGTTTTGTATACTTGGTCTATAGAGACTGCTCCTTGAGACCGATCATCAGCAGAAAGTGTGCACTTTCACCTAATATATGGTAATTACAGTAATTAGAACTATTCGTTTTTTTCAATTGAAGTGATATCTAGAGTGAAATAACATTTTACAGGTGAGCTGCAGGTTGGGGAAGAAAGGGAATATGTTACTTTATTTCAGTCGGTCTCACATATGCATTCAGTTCTTCTCAGCAAACTCTGATCTGATCCTGGTTAGATAACCTGCTGTTGCGTGTTTATTGTTCCTCCCGCCCCCAAATATCACGTCCACTTCAGGTTTATAGTTCAGTATTTTCTTGAAAAAGAATTTATGCAAAGACGGATGATTTTCTTTGCTGCTAAGAAATAGTGCCAGGAGAGCTAACTTAATCAACTTTTTAATTTTGAGTTTGAAATTGAATTACAACCTTCATATTGAAATTGGAAATAATACATGGTACCAATGTAGACTGAATGGCTATTTAAAACAATTAACAATTAAGGGCTCTTTTCACAAGGAAATGGCTTACATCCATTTACCTCTTTTTTTAATAATGTACTTCAGTGTAGCAGGATGGGTACATTGGCTGCATGCCAATCATAAACAAACAAGTCTTCCCCAAAATTTATGTCTCACTAATGATGTATGTGGAGGGCAGGTTCATTAAAGTGTGAAGATCTGCATTCAAATGCATTTTACCTACTTAAGTATTAATAAAATACTATTTAATATTTATTTAGTGCTGACAATGTGTTCAGGGCTGTACACTGCACAAACATAGATATTCCTTGCCAAGAGAGGTTTACAGTAAATCCAGTTGTGGGGATGACTTAAGACCTACTTCTTAAGTGTGTTAATGTTTTAATTATCCTTTTCATGATTATTATAAATCATTTTCTTGTGGGCATCTCTTATATGGGAGCTATTTATGTCTTGTCACATGGGTCCTGCACTGCCCATAATTGTGATGTAGCACTCACTGCTTTGAAATCTCAGATAGCTTCTACTCCCTGGCAGACATGCTCCGTGAAGGAGTAGCAGTGTGTTGAGCAGTGCTCCAACCTCTTTGCAATTTTTCCGCTTAGGCAGGTGCTGGAGGTACATCGGTTCAAACAAAGCTCCCAGCTCAATAAAAACAAAGATATGTGAGGGTGCAGAACAATGGTGGTGGAGAAAATGGGGCCAGTTGTGTCAGGTTCTCTACCCCTTTTCCCAGCCGGTGAGGCAGAGAACAAAAGTTCCTTCTTCTCAGTACCCACATGGGAAAGGAGTGCAGACCCAAATACATGTTTTTATTAGGGTTTTTTAGTGATTTTTAGCAAGTAAGGGAAGGGGAGGTTCCCTCTGATTTGGTTATGCATAATTTCATAACAAGAATATTTGAACAGTGTGTAATATAGACAGGGCTGCCCAGAGGATTCAGGGGGCCTGGGGCAAAGTAATTTTGGGGCCCCTTCCATTAAAAAAAGTTGAAATACAAATTCCCCCCACCCCCCCGGGCAGCCCTGAATATAGAAGGGGGGGGGACTTCTGCTGCAAGAGCTGATTCTTACTGTGTCTAATTGGAGAGATGTTGAAAAGGTGAAATACTAAATAAAAGCCAAGAGAAATGTGTCTATATAGAATAACTTTACTATGGATAAATAAAATATCTTAACAGTTTGTTAGCGTGTTCCTCAGTGTTTGGTCCCCTCCACCCAGCATCACCACTGTTTTTCTGTTTCACACTGCCCCAGAGATTTCACTGTTCCAAAGTATTTAATGTATAAGTGCTAAAGAAATCAGGAAGTCTTACTGCACCATATAGATTTAACAAGCAACATCTTACACAAGGCCCTGCTAATCATGCACTGGATGTGGTTCATGTCATTCAGCCACAGGTATGGTGAGAGAGAGCCTGGCTGGTTTTAAGTGGTCTCATTTCCCTTGATGTGCATACATACAGAACTCTTAAGTATACTGTGGAAGCGATTCCTCCCTATGTTCTTTCCATGCTCACTGAAGGCTTCCAGAAACTGGGACAGGGATTCTCTCTAGATTTTATCAAGAAAAAAAATTAATTTTAAATCTCAAAATTCAGTTGTTATAGGGCTAGTACCACTGAAGAAGATCCTAAAGTACATATACTTTAGTATAAGAGAACATGAAACTCAAGTGGGCAGTAGAATTTATTATTACCCAGAACATAACGCTGAGGTTCTTCGTCTTTTTCTCCATTTAGTACCTTCCCATGTAACGTCCTGACATGAAAAATGAAAGCCCAGGTTTTTTCCTCTCCGCTGGTACCCTACTTGCCATTCTTCTGGATTATTCCATTTTCCACTGGTGGGGGAGGGAGGAGAGCAAGGAACCATGTAAAGGGTTTCCGTATCTGAAAGCAAATGAACAAAAGCAATGAATCTTCTACTGTAAGTGAGCCCATGTTTTAGCCCCAATAATTCCTACTCCTCAAAGTTCAGCAATTTGGAATATATGGTTCTGATTTTGGTCCAGGTCTTATTTGTATGGTTTATAGGAGCCTGATCTAAGCATTTTCTTCCTCACTCTCCCTCCCCTCCCCTCCGAGCTTCCCCAAATGTACTGTGAAGAACTGATCAAGGTCTAAGGAGAAGGGTTAGCAGTGGCTTTGACAATGGGGACCACTTTGCATATGGTTTTTACATGTTTAAGAAGCACAAAAGAGCACGTTAAGCGAGTTGCCTGATATATTAGATAAACAAATTAATATAAAAAGTTGTAGGATATTTTGTAAGCAACAAATTTTTTTTAAATACTTGCAGAAGAAAACAAATATTTTTCTTCAAAACTTTATATACAAAGTGTCATTTTTCATCTGTTAAAACAGGCTGTGTTTTTCTCTGTGTGTTCAAAGACTGGGTTTGATCTAGTTTTTGAAGGAAACACCAGAGGAGGGGAATTACAGCAAATGTACTGCAGAGAGACAAATGCTACTGGATCAGTTGTGGGCTTTGGAGCGGCACTGCTGTAGGGAGACTGCAGAGGTATCGCAATCTTGCTGTAATCAGAGGGTAGCACTTATGCTGAGAACATTTTATTATAGTGTGAGGGAAGAAAGGAAGGAATGGGAAAAAAACAATTTTAATTTCTGCATGCGGTACCTCCTCTTAAATTTTTAGATTAACTCAAGATTTGTTAAGAGGATGCCATATTTTTTCCAGTACATACTGTTTAAATTCATTTTTTACTTTATCATTTTATTTGTCATTTGGGATTTTAGTCATCAGTAGAGTTAGCTATTTTAAAGTATATATTGCTTTGTTTCCATCATATCTTAACTGTGCGGACATTAATTCAGAGTTTAGGACAATATTCTCTTGCTAAAATTGTGATGGAAAAGAACATGTTATCCTATGGGCTGAAGAGGTTCCTAATTAAGCCTAGGGAAATGTTAGTGAAATGTAATTTTTTTTGATGTAATAAAGGAATAAGAGTTTTACATCTTAAAGAAACAAGGTCAACTTGAAATTTATTCCCAACTTTACATCATATAAAAATAATTTTTTAGAAAGACCAATAGAAATGTTTATACATTTTTTAATCCCAGTTAACAGTTTTTTGTAAAATAACATTTTGTTGCAGCTTGTTAAACCCAAACATAGCAGAACTACATTCCCAAAATAAACGGACGCTAGAGAAAAATGAAACAAGCAATTTGGATTTTCCATTGCCCAATGTGAATAAAATGTAAAAAGCAAACAGAACAAACTGAAATGAGAATGGGATTTGTAAATATTCGTTCACCTCTCATAAACTAAATTCTAATTTTCATGTAATAGAAATGGAAATGTTTCCAAAGCATGATTTTGCATTGACAATATTGCTTCAGCAATCACACTAAAGGGCATCTGTGAAGTTGTGGAGTTTAGGAATGTGAGAGATTTGCTGAGGAATATCCTAAAGTACAAATGGTCTCACTTATGCAATGGTTAATATGAAATAGAAAATGACATGAATGCATGGATGCTTTCCATTCTGATGGACTGAGCAACTTCAATTCATCCATAAAGCTGTCTAGTTACAATTTATTCTATATAATGATTAAACAGTATTGAGATATCAGACACACAGAAATCACCCAGTTACCATAACAACCAGGATTGTATCACAAGAGTAATCTTGGTAGAAAAAGTAGAGAGGAGGAATAGTCTAGGTGGTCGAGTGTCAGTCTAGGGCTGAGGATAGTCAGGTTCATTTCTCTGCACTGCAACAGACTTCCTGCTTGACCTTGGGCAAGTCACTTAATCTCTCCATGCCTCAGTTCCTCTTCTGTAAAAGGAGGATAATAGCACTTATTTTCCTCACAGGCTGTGATGGTTGCGAGGATAAATGCACTGACGACTGTGAGGCACTCAAATACTATGGGATGGAAGCCTTATAAATATGATTCAAAACTGTTGTAATGGAAACTAAGTGTCCTAACTGATAGAATTGTGTTGCATTATGTGGGAACCCTGTTACATCACACGTTAAACAAGTAGGATCTGGAGGTGTGATGGAGTCACCACCTTCTTAGCTTCTAATGAGAAGATGCAACATCTAAGTGTTGGACTTTGGTTTGCCTTGCCTCATGCTTGCACAGTATTTTCATTTCTAAAATATGTGCAGTAATCATGGCTGCCATAAGGGAAATGTAGGATGACGTATTTCAGAATGAAAGGCTTAGAATGCTAATTTGAAGTGGCTATATCTAAGACCTACTCATTGTCTTGGAGATTAGCTTAGTAGTTAGTCTAATTGTAAAACCACACTTGCTGTAAACAACCATAGAATAAATCGTATACGCAAAAATGTGTTCAAATACAAATAAGTAGAGTAGTACTGAACATGGAGCAACTTTTGCAGAAATCCACCATAATTACAGACACCTACTAACCAAGGAACTAAACCTGAAAAGCAAAACCTGATACCAGAGATGTGTTCCAACAATGGCCCTCGAACATCTTACAAAGGCGGCTGCTGGTCCCTCAGGGATTTTGATTTTGATTTAGTTTGTTAACCCTTTGGTGTCTAGAGTGAGGAGGATGGTAGTTAGGATCTCCAGTCTTCTCCTGGATACTGGAGAGATCCACAGTCTTGCCCCTTATTACATATGCAGGCAGTGAAGAAGCTCCATCCTTTATTTCCCTGGAGGAGAAGAGTGCTTTAGTCCCAGCACTCTTCCCCTCTAGGGGAAAAATTATTTTGTTCCATTCTCACCAACTGCTAGTCAAAGGAGTCTGCTCCCTTCTCTCCATGCAGACAGACTTGGTAATAGGACATGAAAGAATCTAATTTGCAAAAATTCCCCCCTTCCTCACTTGGCAAAGAGCCTTTGTTATCCTTATGTGGATATTCAGTTCTTTATATGGGCACTCTCCTAGCTCTGTCAAACACCAAGCAGTGTCAGTCATGTACCAAAGGACAATATGGGAGCTTAGCACTCTCACTGTAGTGCGTTTGATCTAGCGGGCAATATACTCTGTGACAAAGTTCCTCCTCTACCTTGGTGGGTCTTGCACTTATTGACGGATTTGCTTGCCTCACAGGGTATGGCTACACTCGAAACTTCAAAGTGCTACCGCGGGAGCGATGCCATGGCAGAGCTTTGAAGTGTGAGTGTGGTTGCAGCGCCAGCGCTGGGAGAGAGCTCTCCCAGTGCTGCACATACTCTACCTCCTCATGGGGATTAGCTTGCAGCACTGTTTACACTGGCGCTTTGCAGCGCTGTATCTTGCAGTGCTCAGGGGGGGGGTCAGCGAGAAAGTTGCAGTGCTGTAAAGCGCCAGTGTAGCCAAGGCCACAGATTCTCCCTGTGAGTCGGGAAAAAACCCAGAGACCTTCCCCTCTGGAAGAAGCCACAGTCTAGGTCAATTCCTCCTGTGTTTGATCAGGAGTTGGAAGGTTTTGGGGAAACCCAGGCCTGCCCTCTACTCCGGGTTCCAGCCCAGGGCCCTGTGGACTGCAGCTGTTTTAGAATGCCTCCTGGTACAGTTGTGCGACAGCTACAACTCCCTGGACTACTTCCCCATGGCCTCCTCCCAACACCTTCTTTGTCCTCACCACCAGACCTTCCTCCTGCTGTCTGATAATGCTTGTACTTCTCAGTCCTCCAGCAGTATGCCTACTCACTCTCAGCTTCTTGCACGCCTCTTGCTCCAGTTCCTGGCACGCACTTCCTGTCCTCTGGCTCCCTTGCTCCTTTGGCCTGACCGAAGTGAGCCTTTTTATAGCATCAAAGGGGCCTTAATGAGTCAGGTGCTTAACAGACTCACCTGACTCTTAGCAGGTTAATTGGAGTCAGCTGTTCTCATTAGCCTGGAGCAGCCACTGCTCTGGTCACTCAGGGAACAGAAAACTGCTTATCCAGTGGCCAGTATATCTCCCTTCGACTACTCTGCTGTTCCCAACTGGCCTGGGTCTATCACAACTCACAAGGCCAACTTGACTCATGGACATTTTTTAACTTGCAAATAGTTCACCTCCATATAAAAAAATCTGCATAGTAAATGAACATGTATTACAAGTGGTACATCTCATGGATCTTGCCTACAGCGATAACCCCTTCTAATGTCATCCTGGAAGATCTAAAAGGTTATGTAAGGTCAAATTTTATCAGAATGTTAATAGGAGACCTCCAAGAAACTTACTGCTGGAAAAAGTTTCTATGATTCAGAAAGTGGCACTTTTTTATCTGAGTTGCTAGTGAACTAGTGCCTTAGCACAGTGCTATGGGTCATAATGTTGGTGAAGGTGCCATCTTTGTGATAAGATGTAGAGCTGAGGTCTTTTTATTGAACATCTGGTTCCCAATCCAGTGTGGAAGGCACATAAGAGGCACTGACATAAACTCTGCAGAATGGCTCTGAAACTGTTTAACAGTCCGAGTTTGATGAATTCTTCTCAGCCCAGTTCTTCATCACTCGAATAGTTGTTCTGTGGCTAACTGCACCTATTGAGAATTTTGACTCGTAAGTAAAAGTTATGAGTGTGTGATAGATGAAGATGCAGTGGAAAGGACCATGGTTACAATATACTATTGGTTTGTTTTTTTGTTTTTGTTTTAGTTAATCCAAGACAGATCATCAAAATCGTTTAGCGAAAGACACAAGCACTTTCTAAGTTTTTAATAGTTACATCTGTCAAATTCAATTTTTTTCTATTAGAAGTGTGCATAAGCGTGCATTATGATTTCAACCATTATTGTACCTTCACAGCCAAAATCTGTAAGAATAAAATTACTTTTTGTGGATGTGACTTTTTCCACCAAATTACAAGGATTTTTAGACATCTCAAATTGTTTGTGTGCACATATTTTAAAAAGGAATACAACTGTGTAATTTTGTAAAGTTGGTATTAGAGCATAATAAGATATGTTGCTGAACTGAAGGCATGAAAATATTTCTTTAAGTTCTATGTAGTGGTATCATTAGACAGCTCAGCCTCACTGCATTACATTTTTTTAGAAATTATCCAACTCCACAGAGGTAAAATCTATTTCTTCTACCCCTCTAAGCTAACCCCTAGAGCCATTCTTTTATGAACATTTTACCCAGCTAAATTAAGAAGCCCTTCCTTGTTGTTTCACGTGTGCCTTGTTTAGGCCATCAGCAGATAAAATGGAAATTGTATTTCATAACCCACAGTGTCTTTCACAGGGGAAATGAAGAGTTGATAAGTGTACACCCAGTGCACTTACTTTAAGTGATAATTAAAACAGGAGCAGAAAAACACAGAAGGTACCACAGAATGAAAATGTCAGTCTGAAAATCCAGATTGAAGTGTCGGCAAATAGCAATTCACAAGGAACCTGATCAACTAATCATCTCCACCCTCTTGGGTTCAATTTGGAAATGGAAGAAAGAAGCAGAGGTAAACAGCAATGCATGCTAGCATCACTACATTTAAGATGGTGTTGGCATTTCCATTATAAACCACAATCTTCAGGGAGGAAACTCAACATGCAAGGTCTCAGCATGAGCCTCTCTGGGTGTGCATGTTTTAAGGTTTGGTGGGGTTTTTTTTGTTGTTGTGAAGGGGAGGTTGTTTTTTTTGTTGGTTTTTAATTTTCATTTTTTTTCAATTATGAGTAGTTTTCAGAATATACAGTTCCTGTTCTCAGGTGCTTCTTTGGTCCAACAATAACATAAAAATGAAGTTTGGCCAGCTATTAAGTTTCTTGTATTTATTAGTGAGGTTGACTGCTTCTAAAATTGAACTAGAATTTTATTTTTGTATTATTCTAATTGATTTTTAAGTTGTTTTTAACTATTAAATTCAATGGGGATATAAGATTGCGCTCTATTCTATTCAAGTTCTTGTAATGTACCCATTTGAGAGCCTTAACTGAGGCCTATATTATACATATGTATACATATATATGTATACGCTCTCTCTTTCTTTCTTTTTCTCTCTGATTCCATGTCCAGTGAAGCAACGTCTAGTCAGGTTGTACTGTGTTTTAGGTACCATGAGTGGCCACTGATTTTGTGTGCCTCAATTTTTCTTTTCTCAGCTTGAGTCTGATTTTTCAAGTGTCTATTTAAATACACAAAAACTGATGCTCTCAAAATCTGTGGCCATTATTAAACCTTGAAGATTTTATTTTACTTGAAACTGGGAGGAAAAAAATCAGAAAATGTTGAATGAAATAGAAGAATCCGACTGGCTAAAGCCCCAATTAATATTAAAAATCAAGGACACCATTTTTTTTTCTTGTCCAGCAGAGCTCCTAGGAACCACACCTATGTGCCATTTGAAAATGTATGTAGTGAATACAGTATCTTATGGAAGTAATATACATGTTTTTAAGAGCAAAAAAAATCTTCCAAATTAAGTGTGTGGAGTAAGAGAAAATAATTCCTTGACAGTTAAGATTGCCTACACAATCCTATACAGCAGCTACAGCAGCATCTGAATGTAAAGGAATTTCCAAAACTTCCGACATAATCATCTGTGGAGTCTGCCATGGAGCCACATGCAACTATTGGAAAAAATACTTTCTTCCTTTCTGAAAAGTAGTGAGATGAAGTAGCAATTAAGAATAGCGGGACAGTTTTGTGCACTAGCATGTTTAGGTGTTTTCAGTATCTTTCCTTTGTGACTATACAGACAATGATCATATAATGAACCAAGGATGGTCCTTTCAGCATCCTGTACAAAATGGCCTGTGTAATTTTGTGGTGTTCTGAAATCTGTTTTTCCATTTTATTGTTGGGTTCTTTGTCTTATACTTTCATCTTTAACACCATTCGCAGAAGACAAAAATAAATTAAATGTCAAGTGTTAAAGAAGTCTTGTTACCATTTTAAGTGATTATCAAGGGCAACACAAATGATTACAGGGATTTAAGAAATGCAGAATTCTTGCAAATAGCATAAATAGTCTGCCAACTTTACCTCGTACTATTGACTTGGTTTCACATCATGCAAAGATCACTTGGTATGCTATTAAGTCATTTATGGCACTGTGTGAACATTTAAACTCACTACATAGAATGGTCTGAATTTTTTCAATCTTGGGAAGCTCCCACTGTTTTGGAATTTTGTTTTTGGGGGGCTCTCCAGGCCTTTGGAACTAGAGCTCTGTGAATAATTTTTTTTTTTATTTTTTTTTTCTGACCAAAGCTAAAAATTGTGTGGAGGAGGGGGACGTATTTTTAAGTTGACACAAAATTAAATGTTTTTTGTTTTTTCCAATCCTTCTAAAAAATTTAAATTTCAAAGTGAAATTTGCCTAAAACAAAAAAATCACAATGATCCAGTCCACCAATGTCAAAACAAATGTTTTGACTAAAAAAAAAAAAAATTACCCAGAATTTGTGAGCAGTTTTGGCTGACCCAAAACTGCATTTTTTTTTTGTGAAGACTATTTAGTCCAAATATTTTACTCAACTCTGCTCAGGACAGTGTCTCAGTGTCTTTGTTTCCCAAGTAGTTTTCATGGTGTGGGTTTTTTCCTCACATTAAATGATTAATTTGTGGGTGAATTTAATTAAAAACTCTTCTAAACCACCACTCTGAAGATGTTGAAACACTCTTGTTTTTACTTAAGGGGACTGTTTTGGACTGAGGCCTCTGCTGTCATGCTAGCTGGAAGGTTTGTTTGTCTTATTACAGTAAGATTTGATTGCACTGTTCATCAGCTTTCCATCATAAATGTAGTTAGGTTCCCAGACTACTTGTGGAAAACTTTCAGATTCTACTAAAACACCTGTTGTTCGGGAGTTACATTGGCTGCTGGTAAAATATCCAATTGATTACATGATATTTCTGCTCACATACCAAGTCACTGCATGGCTTCCCCCTCCATACTACTAGGACCTTTTGATCTCTTACATGCCAGAGCACTCCCTGTGGTCTAGTTCAACAGGCTGTCTGTCTTTCTCATGTCTACACACAGGTCCATTGTGGTCCAGTACTTTACTTATGCAACTTCATATTTGTAAAGTTTTGTTCCTTTTCATATGAGATCTGCTGCTATATTAACTAAATGTGAACCCACACTTTAATAGATTTTTAGCTTTTTCTTTATCTGCCGGCATTCTTATTTTATTTATTATGTACAGCACTTTGGCAAAAGAAAGAAAGGAGCTTAATTGTGAATGATTGATAGATGATCAGGTCGGGTCATCTTTCATGTGTATGTAACTTCCATTAATAGTAATGGATGTTAAACGTGGCATTTGAGGGGGGAATAAATGCTATAGTGTTTTGGAGTAAGTGTATAAGCAGTAGAATTATTTTTCCGAGACAGCATCCTAACAGTGTCCTTACATATTGTGAGTGAAGTATACAGGACATAAAAACATTTTATTTTAAAAGGATTTCAAAAGGATAATGTAGTCTGATTAACATCCGTCCTGTTTGTATTATTCACCATACTGAACAATAAAAGTATGGGGCTTAGAAACAACATAAACTTTTTTCAGGTGTTTTTTTTTCTGTTTTGTTTTGTTTTTTAAACTGTTTTGGGAAAGTCTAACACAAATATTCAAAACTTGAATTTTTGTAGATAACAATTTAAATTTTAACACCAATAATTCAGTTTGAAATATGTTAGAACGTATTAAAATAAATCCTCAAAAAAGGGAAAATCTGTTAATCCTTTAAAACCTTATCTGAAGTTAAGTTAAAAAAAATGGCTGAGGCATACCGTTGCTTTTATTATAATACCAACTAGTGTTGCTGTTTAAAATTTTGTCAGCATTTTCATTCCATACCATTATTCCTGAGAGTTTTGTTCAGAACACAGCCATAAAAGAACAACCACACCACATTTAAAATTCCTATGTTAGATGTTATATAGGGGTTTGTTTTCTGTTAGTCACTGTTGTCCCCTGTGTGTGACTCCCTTTGTTAAGGCTGTCTCTTGGCCTTTGATTTTCTTTATAGTATATTTTATAATGTACCACTTGTTTTATTATTTTAAAACATGTGGCTAGAGCTCCAGGCATCCTGGCATTCTTAAATAGCAATTCATAGTAGTGTATAACATTTTAGAATTTAAAATTGATTTGGTTATTTTTTAGTTTAAAAGTCTGACAATGAAAAAATACAAGAAATGTGGTGGTCTTCTGCATTCTTTAGTCTCAAAAATGGTTCCACCTTACCTAAATAAAAAAAAACCAGATACACCTGCCCTTCTGCTTATTTGCCTATACTATAGATATTGGCCCTGACCCTGCAAAGACTTATTCATGAGCTTAATGTTGCACACTGAATAGTTCAATTGGTTTTAATGGTACTACTCACCTGGAAGCAGCTAAGCATATATTTAGGTCTTTGCAGGATCAGGTCCATAGTTCCTTTTGATATTAAAAACATGAACAAAACATCAATAATTATAAACCCTACACTTCTAATAAAAAAAAAAATCCCACCAGCTGAAAAGGTGGATTGAATAACTCAGTTGACTGGTAAATGGGTTAGAGTTTTCCATCTCTGTGTCACTGCTTCAGGTTCAGTGAGAGGCTGGAATACCTGAGAAGTTGTTACTACCCGTAAGTTAATTGGTAGCCCACATGAAATAAGACAGTTGTTTCAGAGTAAAAAATCCCTTAGTCTTTGCAGGAGATTTCCAGTATTTCCTGGTAAATTGCTCCAACTTAGGTAAATTGCTATACATGCACTACCCACAGATTTGTTTGTATATTTATTCTGCCCCATTCCAAACTTTACTTTTTTTGTGGGGTTAGAGCTTAATTGGTTATTTAAATTCGCATTCTGTTACATTTGTGTTAAGTAGTAATTTCATAATATTTGACACACTTCCTTGTGTCTGCTGTTCTACCTTCCTTTTTTTGTTTGTTTTTGGTTCACATCTTTTTGTTTTCTTTCTATTGACAATGTTCTTTGTATATCTTTTCCTCCCTCAAGCTTATATTCATGAAGTGTGGATTTTTTTTCCTCTTCCATCCCAGCATCCTGTTACTTCCTCTGTGTTTTTGTTTTTGTTTTTCTGGGATGTATTCTTTTAATTGCTCTCTGTTTAATCTCTCTCTCCTCTCTTATCACTCCTTCCTCCTCAGTCTTTAAAGTAAACCCCAAATTCCTATTCATTTTTAATATCCAAATGCAATTAGCAATCAGGTAGACAGAAATCTTTAATCTATAGAAGATAATGCTTCATCTAAAATAACTGAAGTGGTCATTTTATATTCTATTTTAGCTATCCATAATAATAAATCCAATTTCCCCTGATTTAAAATGGCTTCGAATTTCACAGGGGAGAGATTGTTTGTGATCTGCTTTGAAAAACTCAGACTTTAAACACAAAGGTCTACACAAAAGAATAAATTCTGTATTATGTTTCTCTTACTCGGTTTTTCCTGACACTCCACAGCATTATTGAGCTGGGGTCAGGGTGTCTGGGGCCATCAGCTTCCTTCTGTTGCAGGTGCATCATTTATATGCTAAAACCTAGAGCCTTATCCTCCATTGGCTACTGTGACCTTGGACGAGTCTGTTTCCCCTTCCCTTCTCCTGCCCAGATATCCTTTGTGTCTCTGTCTTTCCCCTGTGCATCTTTTCATAACTTTCTGTTTAGTCACCTGTCTTTTTTTGTCCTGCTGGTAACTTTCTACTCTCCAAACCCCAGCCCCCTGTTGAGGGAAGTTGGAGAGAGGTGGTTTTCCCACTCAGGCAGCCTTCATAGCTCAATTGTTGGATGGGCAAAGTACAGTCATTAAAGTTGATGACTCTCCGTTGTCCCTGGTCTGGGGAAGAGGCGATGACAGCGCCTGGCCAGCAAGGGTGGAATCCACATAGACAGAGTGGCATTTGTGATGCAGCAATTTTCATAGGATCAGCTTCAAATATCAACCAGAATTTATAAGTTGTACAAAGTAAACACCCGTATCATCACAGTTTGCTAGTGTGTTCACTATTCATTATTACTTACACTTTCTGTAACTGTATAATGCTATGAGGTTTTCTCCCCCTTGTACTATGTCTCCAGCATGTGTCTTCATTAGTCCACCTTGGCTGGTACGATCTCTGAATAGTACAGTCTATGAATTATTTTGAACTGCTGACATTTTAAACTTGCTTCATGTGAGGTAAATAGATGAGTCAGTTTTAACTTTCATCACTTTCTGGTCAGGTTTACCTTTTTGAGTCTTTACACTAGAACAGTGTTGTAATGTCTGAGTTGCAGACATGGTCAGATAATCTTTCACTCCAAACAAACTCGGTTGTTAAAAACAAAAAAATTAAATCATTTATGTTAATACTTAAGAACCCTATAGTATGAGCCTACACTGCCTGTCAGTGCACGCTTGTCTTTTTTAATCACACTTCATTTCTTGGAGGCTATATATACCTTCTTTTCATCATTTAGTGGACAAAGTGTAATTGTAAGTGTTTGTTCCGTGCCACTGAAAAATGGAGCATATACGTTCTGTTTTTGAGTAGAAGAATTCAGTATGAATGTTGGGGGAGGGGGAGGAAGTAGTTAGATGTGGGTCTGACTTTTGGCTAACCTCAACCAAACTGTTGCTAGACCCGGAAGATGCAAATTATCACAATTTGTCTCTTCCAGGCACACATCTGCTCTTCTCTTGTTGGGTAAATTATATGTGAAAAGAGGTTTCAATTTTTTAAAGATACTAAATGCAACTCCCTGTGAGTACAGTCTGGTGAACACTTCAATCTATCAAAACTTCCTAGTGCCCCATAGGTGCATTGTTGACTGTCTGCTCTTCCATAGCAGGGAATGATTTATCTTGTGTGTTTTTTATAGCATCATTACAGCACTTTGTTGAAAGAACAAGTCTCCTTTGCAGTGAGTCAACACTGCTTTAGATAAATTGTTATTGGTAACAAAACACTATTGTGCTGCCTCAATGGTATAGAATACTGATAATATACCATAATCCCCATATGAATTGTAAAATATTATGCACTGTAGCAACACAAAAGAGCCTAAGGTTATTACAGCATGCTCCATCTACATGTTACAAGTAAGATAACTTTCTAAAGGGGCAAAGGGCTTAGCAAAACATGATGTAGCTTCCCACACATTACTTCAGAAAATAGAATAATAGAAACTGTAGATGCAAAAACCTTATTAGGTCATCTTGTCCATCCTCCGGCCATGACAGGATTGTTTCCTACAGTATATTAGACTATACTGCTTTACACTAGATTTTTTATGGGCTTCCCAGGAGAGATTTTTTATCTGTCCAGAATAATGGATGGAGTGTCTTTTTACAGTATTTTATAACTAGAGAACTCCTCTTTTATTGACAGCTTGCATCAACACAAGTCCTGAGAAACATTGTGAGGTTACATGTTCCCATAGATGTGAGATTTTGGCAAGAGTATAACATGAAGCACCTGAAATTTGATTGGCAAGTTAGATGTTGAAGGTATAGATTTTGCTCTGCCAGTATAGTAGATGCGTATCTGGATAGGATCACAGACAACATGCGCATCCTATCCAGATGCACACTAAGCAATATATTTTAGACAAGCTGAGTGTGAGGAAAACCAATTTAAATAGTCCTCAGTCCATAAGGCACAGACTGGATGCATCAGCCCTACAGTCACCCTTACAGGACTTAAGAAAGGGTAAATGACACTATATAAGGTATACATTTGAATTTGCATTTCATGCTTAATCCACATTACTGGGACTAAGATCCCAACGTTGTAAATATTTACGCACACTTATCTTTCAGTGCCTGAGTAGCCCCACTGACTTCAGGAGGCACTCACATGAATACAGTTAAGCACTTGCATAACGCTGTAGGTTCTGGGCCAAAGTTACAACATTCATTTTCTGATGAAAAAATCTTTCCTGGGGAAAACTTCATGCGGTTTGCTTAGTTCCTGCACATGGCAAATGTTTTGGCAACAAATACCTAATTTTTAATGCTTTGAAACATGACAGGAGGATAATAATTCAGATCTTTCAATAACGCACACATAGGTATCTTAGATTTTGAAATAGATATGACTTCTGGATAACATAGGCCCTTATGGATAGAGTGCATACCAACAGGTATAGATGTGCATTGAAAGAAATTAAATGTCACTTAATACAAACACCTCTTTTCCAAATTTTATATGCAAGTATTCTTTCCTAAAGCATAACATCAAAGAGCAAAATGGCTCCTATTGCAGTTTCTAGTGTTGTCAGACTAGCACCCTTCAGGAAGCACTAGAAAGTTTACTCATTTAAACTTTGAAAAAAATGGTTCACAATGTTTCCGCCATTGATCTTTAACTATAACTGCATACAAACGACTATTTTAACCTATAAGGAGTAGTCCATGTTTTCAGTTTTTATTTGTGTAAAACAAAGCTGGGAAACTTTTGGTGTTTATTTTCCAAACATTAAAGCTAGGTAGAAATCAGATTAAAAACAATTTAAAAATTGGGAAAAAAGAAAAAAGAAAAATACTTTTCATAATATATACATTTTACTACAGTATAATTGAAACTTTTTTTAATGGACAAGTTATTTTTTGTGTCTCTGCGAGGGGGTAGTTTTTCCAGAAATCCTGGTTTGCGTACGCTTGCATAATTTTCTCCAAAGTATCCTCACTCATGTTGAGCCTCTGCTGTCTTGGAGGTAGTCTAACTTTGAAAATAAGTGCTCTGTATCAATAGATCCAGAAAGTACACTCAAACCTCACTGTGCGACTTTGTTGAAGTTGGGAAGTGTGTCTTGATGATGTACAAAAAGCCAGCACCACCAGTTTCACATTGTAGGGTTTAGACATGTTCATGTACGTAGTGAATTCCCCTTTTAGATTTGAAATGTCGTCTTTAGTTGCCAATGGTTGAAACATTCTGGCATAAGGGTTGTTGTTTGCTGAAAATTCACCTTAAGAAAGGGGTGCAACATCTGGATGACCTTCCAAAAAGTATCTTCAGCACCGAACACTTTGTGGTTGAGATTAGGGGCCAGGATCATCTCCCACTGAGCGTTGTGTTGAAGCTTGAATGCTTTCTTGTTTTTTCTCATGTTCTGGGTCACAAAGGTTTCCAGAACAGCTAGGTTTTCTCACTGTATGTTTCTCCTGCAATTTTTGTGCTCAGTTCAGCTGAGATTTTGGTTGTCAAGATCCAATAAATGTCTGTATTGACAAACTTTTTAGCAGTAGTTGGAGAAAACTCCAGTGTTTTCTGTGTTTTACACAGTGATTCCAAGTTTTCACCAGTGAATACTACTGTGGTGTGCAGAATCTGGCAGTTATTTGGTTATTTCTCAGTCTCTTCAGAGTTTCTGCCTTAGAACCAACAAACTCAGGATGACCTAGGAGATGCATTAACACAGACCCTGTGTTGTTTACATGAGAGGCAGCAAAGTATGAGTTCATCCACCAATGCTCCACAACAGGGCAATCAGCAGCCAGCCCTGCACTTCAAAGGCTTAAACTTGTTCACATGCTTGAAAATGGCCTCAGATCCAGTGATGCAGATTTCACATCTTTCATTTCTTCTGTAGCAGTAGCTGCTGACAGCCCAGTGTTAATCAGATGAACCACACAGGTAATACATAGCAGCTCCAGTTTCTGATTGAGTTTAATCTCTTGTGAAAACTTAGCCATGTAGGAAGAAAGAATATGTGTTAGTGCCACAATTTTCCCAAGTTAGTTGGTACACATCAAACATGTCAGTTATTGTTGCATCAACAAAGATACTGCCAGTAGAGGAGATGAATGTCACATCAGCAGGAAACAATGCAGATTTATTCGCTTTGAAATAATAAAAACAAAAATAAAAGGCCAAGAATCCAGTAGTCCCAAGCATCAGGAGACTTGTCAAAAATGAGACTAGACACCCCATTTCCATCAATTTGTTCCATCAGTTTAGAAATCAAAAGTATTGTCATTTTCTCTCAGACATTTATGAGTGAGTTTGTCTGCATTAGAAAGGTGTTTTTGCTGAGGGATAGTGTTGTTGTACAAAGTCACCAATACCCTCTCTGCAATTAACAGTCGTCGTCTGGTCTGATGAAACAAAAAGCGTGCTCAATTCATTGACAGTCATGTTGTGTCATCTTTCATTAACGCCCTGGTGAAAGCTCCTGATATTGACTGTATATCCCAAAGCTCACTTTCTTCTTTAAGCTTTTTGTGTCACTTGCTTTTGCTCCTTTATTCCGTCAGTGCAAGCACTGACCTCAGTGCTGCAGTAGTTGCAGCACAATGCATTCTCTTTACTCCTGTCTTTACTTTTCTTAATATCTAAGCACTGATTTTTTTTTTCTTTTTGGTATTCAGGCATAGATCTGCATCTTTGCTCCATGTTTACCATTTTTACCTTATGTAACGATGCTGGTTCTGGTGGGACCCAACTGAGAGTGCCAATTCAGGAGAAAATGCTTAAACAGGGCAGTTGCAGCCCAAGGCTGGGTTTTTTCCACCTCTAAGGTAAACCAAACCAGTCAGACACAGAGTACATCTTCAGTACCGGCCGTATTGGCGGGTAGCAATAGATTTCTCGGGGATCAATATATCATGTCTCATTTAGACACCATATATCGATCCCCGAACGAGCTCCTGTCAACTCCGGAACTCCACCAACGCAAACGGCGGTAGCGGAGTCGATGGGGAGCCACAGACGTCGATTCTGCGCTGTGAGGACGGTAGGTAACTCGATCTAAGATACTTCAACTTCAGCTATGCTATTCACGTAGCTGAAGTTGCGTATCTTAGATCGATTTCCCCCTCTTAGTGTACACCAGCCCAAAGAGGACTTTGGTCTCACCCCACTGGCAAACCACAAGTCACACAAGCAAGTCTGTTAGACACTCCAGTTTCCCAGTATTATTACCAGTGCCACTCATCCATGGGGATGAATGGTTGTGGAAACCAAAACCCCAGTAAAAGAAAAAGGTTCTCTCAATTCCAAAGAACCAAGCTCCAGACCCAGGTCAATATACAAATCAGATCTTACACACAAATCACGCTGTTGCCAATTCTTTAGAACCTAAAATCTAAAGGTTTATTCATAAAAGAAAAAGGATATAGTTGAGTGCTAAAATTGGTTAAATGGAATCAATTACATATAGTAATGGCAAAGTCTTGGTTTAGGCTTGTAGCAGTGATAGAATAAACTACAGGTTCAAATCAAGTCTCTGGAGTACATCCCCCACTGGGATGGGTCCTCAGTCCTTTGTTCAGAGCTTCAGTTTGTTGCAAAATCCTTCCAGAGATGATAAGCAGGATTGAAGACCCGATGGAGATGAGGCATCAGCCTTTTATAGTCTTTTCCAGGTGTAAGAACACCTATTTCTTCTTACTGTGGAAAATTACAGCAAAATGGAGTCTGGAGTCACATTGGCAAATCCGTGCATACTTTGCTGAGTTACCGGAGTCCCTGCCTTCTCTCAATGGGTCAGTTATATAGCTGATGGTCCTTAATGGGCCATCAAACAGGGCTAGGCAGAGCTAACACCCACTTGTCTGGAATGTCACCCAGAAGCAAGGCATAAGTTTGAAGTACAGACAGTGTAGAACCAATATTCATAACTTCAACTACAAAAATGATACACACACATAGACGCGATAACTTATAACCAGCAAACCACCTCATTTGACCACCTTTATACAATATTCAGTGCCACTACAGGACTTTGGTTGCAACCATGTTCTATATGGTTCCAGATTATGTCAATAACATCACACTTTATCTTTATCTGCAAAGGATTGATTGCTTCAATTCAGTGCCACACTAAAGAGACACGAAGAAATAGGCTGGCAGCATGTCCTTGTGAGCCAATCAAAGTGTGATATTAATGTTTGATTTTCTGACTTCCCCTGTGTGTTGGTCTGTGTTTTACACTGCAGAATTGCTTCAATCTCAGAGCAGCAGGACTCAAAAATCATGTCAAGCATTAGTGTTTAACAGAAATAAGTGATGATACATGGGCTAGGAATAGACCATGAAAAGCCTTGAAAGTAAAGAAGCTTATAGTTGATATGATGATGAAGGAGGAGCCAGTGATGGGATTCAAAGAGCAGGGTGACATGGTCAAAGCAATGGTCTATGAATAGATATGAATGGGCTGAAATTGCATTTGTCAAGGCCAGGAAAGGATATATGTGATAATCAAGACAAAAAGGTGATGCAAGTTTTAACAAGAGTTATAGCTCTGTGGATGGATAGGAAAGACCATCTCTTAGAGATGTTATGCAGAAAGAACTTTCAAGATTTAGACATAGCCTGGATGTGAGGGCCCAGAGAGAGGTCTGAGTCAAAGTAGATCCCCAGGTTCAGTCCCCCCAGGGACTGGACTCGATGACCTCTCAAGGTCCCTTCCAGTCCTAGAGTCTATGAGTTACAGTCCTGAGTGACAGGCAGAATGGCAGTGGTGTCCACATTGATTGAGAAAGGAGATGATGGGAGGGCGAGGTCCAAAGGATCCAAAGATCTGGCTTATCTTGAGCTGACACCTAGATATCCACCAGTAGATGTCAGAGAGACACGCCAAGATTTTCGTTTTAGGCAGAAGGAGACAGATCTGAAGTAGACAGAAATCTGTGATTTGTCAGCATGGAGATGGTAGTTGAATTTGTATTTGCAGATGAGATTACTCAGAGATGTAGTATAGAGGAAGAAGAGAAGGGGACCATGAACAGTGTCTTATGGAACTCTGCAGAAAGTTAGAGGAGGATGAAGAGTGTCCTCTAAAGGAGCGATTAGAGAGAGAGGCTTCAAAAGAGTCATGGAAGACTTCAAGAGAAGGAGAGCATAGTCAATGATGCTGGAGGTGGCTGATAGGTCAAGGAGGATGAGGATGGAGTACTGGGTCTGAGCTTTGGCTAGGAAGAGGTCATTAGAGACTTAGACAATCAATTTAGTGGAATATAAGGGTCAGAAGCAACTGGGAAAGTGTCTGGGATGGAATTGGAGGAGAGGAACTCCAGACGACAATTGTAAACCATGTATTCAGTGATCTTGTAGGGTAATGGGATAAGGGAAACTGGGCAGTAGGTGGAATCAAGAGTGGATTATTTTAAAACAAGAGAGACTAAAGCATGCTTTAACAGTGAATAGAAAGAGCCAGAGGAGAGTGGAAGGTCAAGGAGAAGAGTGAAGGAGGGAATGATGATGGGTGTGAGGGAGATCAGAAGATGGGATGGAATGGAGTCATTGTGTGAAGTGGAGGGGTTAGAGGAAGAGAGCAGAGGAAAAACTAATGCATCTTTGATGGAAAGAACAGGGATAGAGATGGGAAGGGAATCTGAGGGAAGGGCGTAAGGTCATGTAGTATTTTGTCAATTCTTTCTTGATGCGTGAGTGGAGGCAGGAAGGGCGGGAGTTTGAGGAGTGAGCCAAAGGTGGTGAAAAGAGGTGGGTATTCTGGGGGATGAGATTCAATTAAAGTTGGAGACATGGAGTTAAATGTGTTCACAGAATGAAGAACTAACCCAAGAGTCTGTGCATATTAAACTTTCAAATTTCATAGTTTCTGCTTTGGTGAAAAATATTGTTATATCAGTGCTGGTTTTGTTAATATGTAGCAAACAGAGCAGATTACTAAAATCTGAAAGCAATCTCTGTGATATCACAAACATTCCCATATGTGGTTCTATAATAAATGAAGGAAGAACCAGATTGCTTTAAAGTAATCCTCAACATGAGTCAGACTCCAGTTATTGCCTTGGTTTGATTTAATCAGAAACAGCTAACAATATGAAAGAGGGTTTTTTTGGTTCAGGCAGGTTTGTTTTTTTAACTGAAAGTGCTGTGTACTAGGTGTTCTAGCTAGGATAAGTTTGACTTTTGAGTGGAATAGATTTGGGGAGGGAGCATTCATTTTATTCAATTTAAATGTCTTGTAGATATATTGGAATTCAACTCCCTTGCAAGTTAATAGCTTCTGTTTAGGGTAAAGAATGTGTCTCGCTCATTTTCCCTCTTTCTGTGTTTTGTGTCAAATTTTTGAATTGTTATATGACAGGTTTATAACATACTATGCAAGAAAGGATTCATTTTAAATCCATTTGATAATGCTTGGCCTTTAAAGCCCTGTTTTACCAATGCTTAAGTGCAGCTCAGGGTGCTCTTATTCTCAAAACAGACATAAGGTGCCTTATATATTTGATAGTTTTGTCCCAAAGGAAAAATCCTTACTGTAGCTACCCAGTTAGGTAGTTTATCCCCAAATATGGGAGATTGGAACCATTAGGATCTACCGAATCTTTTCAAAGCTAAATTTTACTGGGTTACGTTGGCTATTTCCAGGTAGAGAACACACTTTTCAGCATATGACATTCCTAATAATCCTGCTGCTGAAATGGACAGGAGATTCGACCCTCTTAAATTCAGAAAATCTCCAGACCTGTCTGAATTTTAAGGTATTCTGGAGCAAGAGTGGGCCAACTTTTTGGCCTAAAGCCAGGGCCGACTCCAAGTTTTTTGCTGCCCCAAGTAAAAACATTTTCCCGTGCCCCCCCACCCCCTCCTCATTCCAACCCCTTCCCCAAATCCCAGGCCTCACCTCCTCCTCCACGCACGCCGCATTTTCCTTCCTACTCCTCCCCTCTCAGGCAAGCCCCTGGGAGGGAGGAGGCAGAAGCGGAAGTGACGGCATGCTCAGGGGAGGAGGCGGACATGAGCTGGGGGGGAGCGTTCCTCTGCCCTCCAGGTTACTTCCTGCAGCCCTTCTCGTGCCCCCACCACTGCAGCTCACCTCTGCTCTGCCTGCTCCCCTGAGTGCACCGCTGCCACTCCGCTTCTCCCCCCTCCCTCCCAGGCTTGCCATAGAACAGCCGATTCACGCGGCAAGCCTGAGAGTGAGCGCGGTGAGAAGCAGAGCAGCGGCATGCTCGGGGGAGCAGACGGCAGTGGAGTGGAGGTGATCTGAAGGGGAAAGCAGTTCCTCTGCCCCCCCCCCCCGGTTACTTCCTGCAGCCCTCCCCACACTGCTCACATCTGCTCAGGACCAGCTCCCAGCTTTTTGTGCCCCAAGCACCAAAAAAAAAGAACTGGAGTGCCGCCCCTTGGAAAGTGCTGCCCAAGCACATGCTTGGAGTGTTGGTACCTAGAGCCGGCCCTGCCAAGGGCCACATCTGGGAATGGAAATTGAATGGCAAGCCATGAATGCTCATGAAATTGGGGGTTGCTGTGTGGGAGGGGGTGAGGGCTCTGGCTGGGTGTGCAGGCTCTGGGGTGGGGCTTGAGATGAGGGGTTGTCAGTGCAAGAGGGTCCTCAGGGCTGGGACCGAGGGGTTTGGAGGGTGGGAGTGGGATCAGCGCTGGGTCAGGGGTTTGGGGCACGGGAGGGGGTCATGAGTGCAGGCTCCGGGGGGTGCTTACCTCAAGCAGATCCCAAAAGCTGCCTGGACCAATCCACACAAGAGATCCCCTTCCTTGACACTAAAACACCACCCTATACTGGAAACCTACTGACAGCTATACTTACTTGTATTGCTGTCATATGTTAGTGACTTGGAGCTCCATTGTGCTAGATTCTGAACAAACATAGGAAAAAGGCAGTACCCACCCTGAAGAGCTATATTTTGTTTTTAATGACAATATTCAAGAGATGGATGAAATGAACTGACAGAGGGAGGGAGCATAAGGAAGCAGTAACACGAGCAGGATTTTGCATTGAGTAGCTGTGCACCCAAATTGATTAAGATCTTTGAGTTATTTCACAGTACAGTAACTAATAGTGAGCCAGTGGATATTCAGGATAAATTTGGCAAGGGAGTTCATTCTCCAGTTTGCAAAGAAGTGACAGGAGCCTGAAGCACAGGTGTACAATTCAGAAGTCTCTAGGACTACTCTAAACACCATTTCCTAATGTTATAATGTTGACACAGACATAGACAGCTGCAGCAGCACAGGAGCCAGCAAACAGAGCTGTGAAAAAGGGAGTTTGCATGGGAGTTTGCAAGGGGAGACTAAGAGAGCTAGGCAGAGGAATAGACAGGCTATTGAAGGGAGTGGGTGGTGTTCTGGTGCCCGTTGGGGGTTTGTTTTGCTGTGGGTGGTGGTGGTTTGGTTTGTGTTTCTTGGACTAACAGGTTTTAGGTGGGAAGGCTATGACCAATACAGAGGCAGCAGTGGAAAACATAATGAAGATGACTCGATGTGGAAGCTGCGGCATGTACATGATCCTGAGGGAGTACCTGATAAGAGTTTCGTCTGCATGAAGTGCCACCTGATAGAGCTGATGGAAGAAAAGATCCGAGGATTGGAGATGCAGGTGGAAACTCTGGCTCAGTTTAGAAGCGGGTTTGAGCAGATGATGGAGAAAAGACATGAGGAGGCTGAAGGGAAAAGCTCAGACTTGCAGATGGAAGCAGGACAAAAGAATTCTGAGGGGAGACTGCTGAGTGAGGAAAGTGGACAGTGGAAGCATCTGACTAAGAGAACTAGGCAGAGGAAAAGACAGCCCAGTGAAGGAGAATTAGAGCTCAGGAACAGGTTTGCGGTGTTGGAAAATGAAGAAGGGGCGCAACAGGTGGTCACTGAAGGTGAGAGGGCAAGGAAGAAGAGAAGAGAAGCTAGTCCTATCGGAAGAGGGGAAGAGTCAATGGAGGTAACACCAGATATGAGCCCCAGGAGGATATGGGATGGGTTGTAGAGGATTGCAAGAGTGAATTGGAATCGAGAGGACTTGCAGCCAGAGGTTACAGGGGATAGACCAGAGAATCGCACCGTCACCAGGAAAAGGCAGGTCTACGTGATTGGGAACTCCTTACTGAGAAGAGTAGTCAGGCCTGTAACTAGAGCTGATCTGGAGAACAGAAGGGTGTGCTGTATGCCAGGTGCTAAGATACGGGATGTGGACCATAGGCTGGAAAGGATCCTAACAGGAGCGGGAAAGAATCCGTTGATTGTCCTTCATGTGGGAACAAATGATACGGCTAGATTCTTGCTGGAACGTATCAAAGGAGACTATGCCAGGTTGGGGAAGACACTTAAGGAAATCGAGGCTCAGGTGATCTTCAGTGGGATTCTGTGACAAGATTATGGCGATCAACAGATGGCTAAGGCAGTGGTGCTGTAAGGAGGGCTGTGGGATGTATGGCCTTTGGGAAGCATTCATGGACAGAGGATTGTTCTCTTGGGATGGACTTCATCTGAGTAAGGAGGGAAATAGACTTCTAGGATAGCGGTTGGCACAACTGAATAAGAGAGCTTTAAACTAGGAGTTTGGTGGAAAGGGTTGGGAGATGTCCAAGTAATCTCCATGCTGGAATTTAACATCGAGAGGAAAGAAAATGAAGTAAGAAAGGATACAGAAATGGATACAAGAAGGCACATAAGGAGGAAGGGTAGTGTTAGATACCAGTCTAATCGGTGATAGTGATGGTAGAATGTCTGTGCCTAATTGGGTAAAGAATGTCAGTGAAGCCAAACAGCAAACATTAAGATGTTTGTACATCAATGCGAGGAGCCTAGGTAGCAAAATGGAGGAACTAAAGCTACCGGTGCAGGAAGTGAAACTGGATATCCTAGAGATAACAGAAACATGGTGGAATGCTAGTCATAACTGTAGTACAGGTATTGAAGAGTCTGTGCTGTTTGGGAAAGACAGAAATAAAGGAAAAGGTGGTGGAGTAGCATTGTATATCAATGATGAGGTAGACTGTAAAGAAATAACTAGTGATGGAATGAATAAGAGAGTCTGTCTTGGCAAAAATCACACTGGGAAAGGAAGCTACTAGAGCATCCCCTGAGATAGTGCTTGGGGTGTGCTACAGACTGCCGGGATTCGATTTGGATATGGATGGAAACCTCTTTAATATTTTTAATGAAGTAAACACTAATGAGAACTGTGTGCTCATGGGAGACTTTAACTTCCCAGATATAGACTTGGAGGACAAGTGCTAGTAATAATAATAAGGATGTGATAGCTGATGGATTCCTGAACCAAGAAGAGGGGATGCATTTTAGATTTGGTTTTGGTCAGTAGTGAGGACCTCATAGAAGAAATGGTTGTAAGGGACAACCTTGGTTTGAGTGATCATGAGCTAATTCAGTTCAAACTAGATGGAAGGATAAACAAAAATAGATCTGGGACTAGGGTTTTTTATTTCAAAAGGGCTAACTTTAAAGAATTAAGGAAATTAGTTAGGAAAGTGGATTGGACTGAAGAACTTGTGGATCTGAAGGTGGAGGAGGCCTGGAGTTACTTCAAGTCAAAGTTGCAGAAACTATCAGAAGCCTGCATCCCAAGAAAGGGGGGGGGAAAATCACAGGCAGGAGTTGTAGACTAAGCTGGATGAGCAAGAATCTCAGAGAGGTGATTAAGAAAAAGCAGAAAGCCTACAAAGAGTGGAAGAAGGGTGGGATTAGCAAGGAAAGCTACCTTATTGAGGCCAGAACATGTAGGAATAAAATGAGAAAGGCCAAAAGCCATGTAGAGATGGACCTTGCAAAGGGAATTAAAACCAATAGTAAAAGGTTCTATAGCCATATAAATTAGAAATCAAAGAGGAGAAGAAGTGGGACCGATAAACACTGAGACTGGAGTGGAGGTTAAGAATAATCTAGGCATGGTCCAATATCTAAACACATACTTTGCCTCACTCTTTAATGAGGCTAATGAGGACCTTAGGGATAATGGTAGGATGACCAATGGGAATGAGAATATGGAGGTAGATATTACCACATCTGAGGTAGAAACCAAATTCGAATAGCTTAATGGGACTAAGTCGGGGGGCCCAGATAATCTTCATCCAAGAATATTAAAGGAACTGGCACATGAAATTGCAAGTCCATTAGCAAGAATTTGTAATGAATCAGTAAACTCAGGAATTGTACTGTACAACTGGAGAATTGCTAACATAATACCTGTTTCTAAGAGAGGGAAAAAAAGTGATCCGAGTAATTATAGCCCTGTTAGTTTGACATCTGTAGTATGCAAGGTCTTGGGGAAAAAATTGAAGGAGAAAGTAGTTAAGCACATTGAGGTCAATGGTAATAGGGTCAAAATACAAGATGGTTTTACAAAAGGTAGATCGTGCCAAACCAACCTGATCTCCTCCTTTGAGAAGGTAAAAGATTTTTTAGACAAAGGAAACACAATGGATCTAATTTACCTCGATTTCAGTAAGGCATTTGATACAGTTCCACATGGGGAATTATTAGCTAAATTGGAAAAGATGGGGATCAATATGGAAACTGAAAGGTAGATAAGGAACTGGTTAAAGGGGAGACTACAACGAGCCGTACTGAAAGGCGAACTGTCAGGTTGGGAGGAGGTTACTAGTGGAGTTCAATAGGGATCAGTTTTGGAATCAATTTTATTTAATCTTTTCATTACTGACCTTGGCACAAAAAGTGGGAATGTGCTAATAAAGTTTACGGATGAGACAAAGCTTAGAGGTATTTCCAATGCAGAGAAGGACCAGGATATTATACAGGAAGATTTGGATGACCTTTTAAACTGGAATAATAGTAATAGGATGAAATTTAATAGTGAAAGGTGTGAGGTCATGCATTTAGGGATTAATAACAAGAATTTTGGTTATAAATTGGGGACACATCAGTTGGAAGTAACCGAGGAGAAGGACCTCGGAGTATTGGTTGATCACAGGATGACTATGAGCTGCCAATGTGATATTAAAAAGCTAATGTGGTCTTGGGATGCATCAGGCGAGGTATTTCCAGTAAAGATAAGGAGGTGTTAGTACCGTTATACAAGGCGCTGGTGAGACCTCATCCGGAATATTGTGTGCAGTTCTGGTCTCCCGTGTTTCAGAAGGATGAATTCAAACTGGAACAGGTACAGAGAAGGGCTACTAGGATAATCTGAGTCTTATGAAAGGAGACTGAAAGAGCTTGGCTTGTTTAGCCTAACCAAAAGAAGGCTGAGGCGAGATATGATTGCTCTCTTTAAATATATCAGAGGGATAAATACCAGGGAGGGAGAGGAATTATTTAAGCTTAGTACAAATGTGCACAGAAGAACAAATGGATATAAACTGGACATTAGGAAGTTTAGACTTGAAATTAGATGAAGAGGAGTGAAGTTCTGGAACAGGCTTCCAAGGGGAGTAGTGGAGGCAAAAGACATATCTGGCTTCAAGACTAAGCTTAATAAATGTATGGAGGGGATGGTATGATGGGATAGCCTAATTTTGGCAATTAATTGATCTTTGTTTGATTAAACCAATTTAAGCTTTGAATTGTCTGTGGCACACTGAACAAGAGATGCCGTTATGGGTTACTTGATTAATAGCAGACATGCTGCTGTTGTGAGATTTATGCTGCTGGCGGTTCTGCTCTGCCTCAGCAGTTCTTCTCTGCTCACAGACTGTTGCTCCAGTATGAATGAGGCTTTGCCATGTAAAAAAATCATAAGTCAGATTTTCCCAAAACTCTGGGTCAATGTTGAAATGCCACAAGGATAACCTGAGGGAATCTTTCAAATGTTTCTTCTGGCCTCCCCGAGAGTGCTTTCTCTCCTCTAGCTTGCCGTAAAAGATCTTTTTTGACAATGCTCATTTGACATTCTGGTGACATGGCCTGCCCATCTCATCAGAGTATGGATGCTTGGAAAACCTAGTCCTTTTGTATTGTATGTAAATTAGAGAGAGAGTCCTCTCCTCTCCTCTGCTTCCAAGTTTCTATTTGCACACTTAAAGGCAGATATTTTAGAGGAGATTTATGAGATGTATTTAGTGCTGTCAAGCAATTAAAAAAATTAATTGTGATAATCGTGAAATTAAAAAAAAATCATACTGTTAAACATTAACAGAAATCTATTTATATAAATATTTTTGCATGATTTCCACATTTTCTAATATATTCAGTTATAAATATTTGCACTGTAAAATAAAACATAGTATTTTTCAATTCAATTAATAGAACTACTGTATTGCAATTTCTTTAGCATGAAAGTTGAACTTTCAAATGTAGAATTATGTACAAAATAACTATGTTCAAAAATAAAACAGTATAAACTTATCCACTCAGTCGTATTTCTTGTTCAGCCAATTGCTCAGACAAACAAGTTTGTTTACATGCAGGAGATAATACTGCCCTCTTCTTGTTTACAATCTCACCTGAAAGTGAGAACAGGTATTTGCATGTCACTAATGTAGCTTGTGTTCTAAGATATTTATGTGCCAGATGCACTAAAGATGCAACCATCATTCCAGAGGACATGAGTCCATGCTGATAGTGGGTTCTGTTCGATAATGATCCAAAGCAGAGCAGATAGACACATGTTGATTTTCATCATGTGAGTCAGATGTCACCAGCAGAAAGTTGATTTTCTTTTTTGGTGGTTCAGGTTCTGTAGTCCGCATTGGAGTGTTGCTCTTTTAAGACTTCAGAAAGCATGCTTCACACCCTATCCCAAATAGATTTTGGAAGGCACCTCAGATTCTTAAATCTTGAGTCAAGTGCTGTAGCTAACTTTAGAAATCTCACATTGATACCTTCTTTGCATTTTGTGAAATCTGTAGTGAAAGTGTTCTTAAAATGAAAAACATGCTGGGTCATCATCAGACGCTGCTATAACATGAAATATATGGCAGAATAGAGCAGGAGGCATACAATTCTCCCCCAAGGAGTTCAGTAACAAATTTAATTAATACGTTTTTTTAACTAGCGTCTTCAGAATGGAAGCATGTCCTCTGGAATGGTAGCCAAAGCATGAAGGGGCATACAAATGTTTGGCATATCTGGCATGTAAATACCTTGCAATGCTGGCTACAGAAATACCATATGAACATCAGTTCTCACTTTTAGGTAACATACATAATAAGTAGTCAGTCTTATCTCCCATAAATGTAAACAAACTTTTTTCTCTTAGTGATTGGCTGAACAAGATGTAGGACTGAGTGGACTTGTAGGAGCTAACGTTTTACATTGTTTTGTTTTTGAATGCAGTTATGTATAAAAAAAAATTACATTTGTAATTCGCGCTTTCAGGACAAAGATTGCAGTACAGTATTTGTATGAGATGAATTGAAAAATACTATTTCTTTTGTTTATTATTTGTACAGTGCTAATATTTGTAATTAAAATAATATAAAGGGAGTACTGTACACTTTATATTCTGTGTTGTAATTGAACTCAATATATTTGAAAATGTAGAATAACATCCAAAATATGTAATTAATTTCAATTGGTATTCTATTGTTTAACAGTGTGATTAAAACTGTGATTAATCAGAATTAATTATTTTAATCATGATTAATTATTTTGAGTTAATCACATGGGTTAACTGCGATTAATCGACAGCCCTAGATATTTTGTAAATATACTACACTACATCTCTGTATGACCCTAATATGTCATAGTGATGTTCTAATATATAAGAAATTCAATGAAGGAAAAAGTGTGGGGTGAAGAGGAGAACTGGAGAAACTCAAGACTAAACTGGAGCTATTTTGCAACATTTAGTGACTGACACCACCTTCATATCAATGGAATTAGCGCCACTAATCCCATTTTAAGCTTATTAAGTAAGCAGGCAATGCATTATGCTACCATCTTGAAGCCCGATGAAAGGATTCTTTATTATTGTTGATGGAGAGCTTTGTCCTGGCTTCCCGTGTATGTGGATTTAAAATTTGAGTAAGTCACTGTTATTGGTGGGTAGCTGAATGGAAAATCTATTGTTGACTTTTGGAAGAAGGAGCTGTGTATTCTCCTGGGGTTTCCATTGGAAGACAATGGGAATGTTTTTCTCCTACTGACAGACACTTGTGCAGAATAGAACTCTTTCACTATTAGAAAGAAGAGGAAAGCAGCTTTTGTCCAGTAAATCACATATTGTTTCATTCCTTGGTGCCAAGATATTTAACCTTTGGGAAGTGCGCCTCAACCCTCTTCTGCACAGAGACCAGAAAGGTGTCACTTTGCATATAGTGTGCTATACCTGTGTTTACTGGGAAAGAATACTACAGGGTGGAGAAACACTTCTGTCCCACTAACTGTGATGCCAGTAAACAAAAATACCTTTATCTTTCTGGGATGCTAATTGGGCACCTCTGATATAGAAGATGCTAACTAAAATGTGGTGCACCTTGCTACCGGTGAAGGGTTCACTTTCCTCTGACTAAACCACTGTATGACAGAAGTAACACCATTGAATTGAATGTGATTACTCTGATCTAAGTTAGAAGGCAATCTGGTCCAAAAAGATCAATGGGTAAGCAAGGCTTTATAAAACAGAATTTAAATTAATGATATTTAAAACAGCTAGCTTCCATCTGGCTGTCTATGAATAGGACATTACTGGTTTGACATTGTAGCTGTGTTAGGACCATGGTCCTACATGACTGAAGTCAGTGACTTTAAACAGGATCGGGATTGGGCCCCTTACTTCTCAAGCTGTGAAATTATTCATACTATATATTATATTTTTGATTTTTGTCTGTTTTGGGAAGAAGTATTAAGGGAAGTATTGTTAATAGAGAAAAATGAAATGGTCACTTTGCACCTCAGCAACGCTTTAACCACACTTGATAGGAACATATTATACTTTTAAAATGCAATTACTGTCCCCGAAAAGATTCGGAGAAATGTTTCTCTGAACTGAGACAAACTGTAACTTGAGTGAGATAGTGTTTGACCTCATGAAGAATTTCACACGTACACACTGGTAACTCCAACATCGCTGTTTAATTTGTAAGGTAAATCCTGAAATGTTACATACCGGGGGGTACATTTTCAGCATGGTGCATGAGCATTCAGGCGCTTGACTCCCATTAGCATCAGTGGGATAAGTTGCCCAGCTAAATCCCCCAAATCCCCACATGCTGTACTGAAAATATACTGCTTCGCAGCCATAGGGCTGCTATCCTCTTGAGACACTTCTAACACTTCATGTGTTAAAGAAACTGGAAAAAAAAAGGTTTCCAAAAATAATTCACATGAAAACAGAACTGTAATATGGGTATAGTATACAAGTCTATAATCATTGTTTAAAGAAATCAAATGTAACTTTCTTTTTAGAATGTGAAAACAGAATTTGCTGTGCTTAACCCCCTCACCCCCCCCCCCACAAATCCTTATTTAAAATACATAAATAAAAAGCTATGGAAAAATCATAGTGAAACTATGTAGTGTATCCAAAGTGACTTGTTAGACCTGTTTGCTGATATCTCAGACATGCATACCTCATATCACACCTCATGCTAGATGGTTTAGATCTCATCATAGTTCTTTTTCTTTCCACCAGCTATCCAAGAAAAAGCTAATAAACCTAATAATGTTGTACTGAGTGAAAATGAAAGATAATAGAAAATATGATTTCTTGCTGTCCCTTGCGAATTTAAAAAAATTAAAATGAAAACAAAACAATCCAGGCTTTAGGTGCAAAGGCAGCCAATCTGGGCTGTAAGGAGAAGCACCATCAGTAGCCATTCTTCAGGTCATGCTATGAAGTGAACATGTTGCTTTTCCTTGGAGCCAGGACTCAGCAGTTCCTGAGAATGAATGAGAATTTAACTGCCCCGTTATTTAGAATGACCAAATCTGCAAAAAAGAGAGGTAGCTGGTGAATGGAGATCAGGGAAAAGATAGGAGGCTGGAGACTGTGATGGGTTGAGGGAGGGAGAGGAGTTTTAAACTGCCCAGAGGGCATCTGTAGCCCTCTGTAGCAATTTTGTTGTGTTGGCCATGTTAAATTCACTTCATAAATGCCTATAAACTGGCAAAAATTTAATAGTACCAATTCAGCATTGCAAAAGTAGTAAAAGAATATACATTGAAAAAGACCATATGTCATATGACACATCTCTCAACAGTTTAAACATAACACTGTTTGCCTACTGTCATTGTATTATTGCAGGTCTAGTGATGTTTGGTGTTTTTCTTAAAACCTGACCTTCTAAAGGCATGTGATTATGGGAGACAAGTTTAAGTGCTTGTATACAAATGGTAGAAGTCTGAATAATAAGATGGGTCAACTAGGGTGCCTTATGTTAAAGGAGGGTATTGATATAATAAGCATCACAGAAACCTGTTGGAGTGGGGACAATTAATGAGACACAATCGTTCTGGGTTTCAAAATATATTGGAAGGACAGAACAGGGGGGAAAAGGGAGTGGCACTATATGTGAAAGAAAATGTAGAATCAAATGATGTAAAAATCTTAAATGAATCCACATATTCCATAGAATATCTGTGGATAGTAATTCCATGTTCTAATAAGAATATAACAGTAGGGCTCTATTGTCAACCACCTGACCAGGACAGTGATAGTGACAATAAAATGCTAAGGGAGATTAGAGAGGCTATCAAAATAAAGAACTCAATAACAGTGGGGCATTTCAGTTATCCCCATGTTGACTGGGTATGTCACCTCAGGACGAAATGCGGAGACAAAATTTCTTGATACTTTAAATGACTGCTTCTTGGAGCAGCTGGTACAGGAACCCACAAGGGGAGAGGCAATTCTTTACTTAGTCCTGAGTGGAGCACAGGATCTGGGGCAAGAGGTAACTATAACAGGGCCACATGGAAATATTGACCATAGTATAATAACATTTATCATTCCTGTGGTGGGAAGAACACCTCAACAGCCCAACACTGTGGCATTTAATTTCAGAAAGGGGAACTATACAAAAATGAGGAGGTTAGTTAAGCAGAAATTAAAAGGTACAGTGACTAGAGTGAAATCCCTGCAAGTTGCATGGATCCTTTTCAAAGACACCATAATAGAAGCTCAACTTCAATGTATACCCCAAATTAAAAAACACAGTAAAAGAACTAAAAAAGAGCCACCGTGGCTTAACAACCATGTAAAAGAAACAGTGAGAGATAAAAAGGCATCTTTTAAAAAACGGAAATCAAATCCTAGTGAGGTAAGCAGAAAGCAGCATATAAATGCTGCCAAGTGTCAAAATGTAATAAGAAAAGCCAAAAAGGAATTTGAAGAACAGCTAGCCAAAAACTCAAAAGGTAATAACAAAATGTTTAAGTACATCAGAAGCAGGAAGACTGCTAAACAACCAGTGGGGCCCCTGGATGATCGAGATACAAGAGGAGCGCTTAAAGACGATAAAGTAATTGCAGAGAAACTAAACGAATTCTCTGCTTCAGGCTTCACAGCGGAGGATGTTAGGGAGGTTCCCAAACACGAGTCATCCTTTGTAGGTGACAAATCTGAGGAATTGTCACAGATTGAGGTGTCACTAGAGGAGGTTTTGGAATTAATTCATAAACTTAACAGTAACAAGTCACCGGGACCAGATGGCATTCACCCAAGAGTTCTGAAAGAATTCAAATGTGAAATTGCGGCACTATTAACAATGGTTTGTAAACATGTCCTTTAAATCGGCTTCTGTACCCAATGACTGGAAGATAGCTAATGTAATGCCAATGTTTAAAAAGGGCTCTAGAGGTGACCCTGACAATTACAGACCAGTAAGTCTAACGTCAGTACCAGGCAAAATAGTTGAAACAATAGTAAAGAATAAAATTGTCAGACACATAGAAGAACATAAATTGTTGGGCAAAAGTCAACATGGTTTCTGTAAAGGGAAATCGTGTCTTGCTAATCTATTAGAGTTCTTTGAAGGGATCAACAAACATATGGAGAAGGGAGATCCAGTGGACATAGTATACTTAGATTTCCAGAAAGCCTTTGACAAGATCCCTCACCAAAGGCTTTTACATAAATTAAGTTGTCATGGGATAAGAGGGGCGATCCTTTCATGGATTGAGAACTGGTTAAAAGACAGGGAACAAAGTGTAGGAATATAGGGTAAATCTTCAGAATGGAGAGGGGTAAGTAGTGGTGTTCCCCCAGGGTCAGTCCTAGAATCAAACCTATTCAACTTATTCATAAATGATCTGGAGAAATGGGTAAACAGTGAGGTGTCAAAGTTTGCAGATGATACTAAACTGTCAAGATAATTAAGACCAAAGCAGACTGTGAAGAACTTCAAAAAGATCTCACAAAACTAAGTGATTGGGCAACAAAATGGCAAATGAAATTTAATATGGGTAAATGTAAAGTAATGCACATTGGGAAAAATAACCCCAACCATACATACAATATAATGGGGACTAATTTAGCTAGAACTAATCAGGAAAGAGATTTTGGAGTCATTGTGGACTGTTCTCTGAAGACATCCACACAGTGTGCAGCAGCAGTCAAAAAAGCAAACAGTATGTTAGGAATCATTAAAAAAGGGAGAGAGAATAAGATGGAGAATATCTTATTGCCCTTATGTAAATCCATGGTACATCCACATCTTGAATACTACATACAGACGTGGGCTCCTCGTCTCAAAAAAGATATACTTGGATTAGAAAAATGGATCTCATATGAGAAGAGATTAGAAGCTAGGACTTTTCAGCTCGGAAAAGAGGAGACTAAGGGGGAATATGATAGAGGTATATAAAAGTGGAGAAAATGAATAAGGAAAAGTTATTTACTTGTTCCCATAATATAAGAACTAGGGGCCACCAAATGGAATTAGTGGGCCGCAGGTTTAAAACAAATAAAAGGACGTTCTTCATACAGCGCACAGTCAATCTGTGGAACTCCTTGGAGGTTGTGAAGGTTAGGACTAAACAGGGTTTAAAAGAGAACTAGAAGAATTCATGGAGGTTAAGTCCATTAATGGCTATTAGCCAGAATGGGTGAGGAATGGTGTCCCTAGCCTCTGTTTGTCAGAGGATGGAGATGGATGGCAGGAGAGAGATCACTTGATCATTGCCTGTTAGGTTCACTCCTTCTGGGACACCTGGCATTGGCCACTGTCGGTAGACAGGATACTGGGCTATATGGACCTTTGGTCTGACCCAGTGTCAAGGTATTATTCCCAGTTTGAACTTTAGCTTCCAGAAAGTGGGGACCTGCATGTACCCCTCTAAACTTAATTCCTAGCTTAGATCTGATTGATAGCGCTGCCACCAACCAAAAATATAGTGTTTTGGTACACTTCCTGTCCCCCAGAAACCTTCCCTGGGGGACCTAAGACCCAAATCCCTTGGGTCTTAAAACAGAGAGAAATAAACCATTCCCCCTCTTTCCCCCTCCCAGACTTTCCCTGAGAGGTACACTGATCCAAACTCCTTGGATCCTACAACGGAGAGGAATTAACCTTTTCCCCCCGCTTCTCTCCCCCCACCACTCCCTGGTGAGTCCAGACCCAATCCCCTTGAGTCTTACACAAGGAAAAAAATCAATCAGGTTCTGAAAAAAGAAAGCTTTAATTAAAGAAAGAAAAAATAAAAATTATCTCTGTAAAATCAAGATGGAAAATGTTTACAGGGGCTTCAGCTTATATAGACTAGAGGGATTCCCTCCCCCCTAACCTAAGATACAAGTTACAGCAAACAGAGGTAAAATATCCTTCCAGCAAAATACACATTTGCAAATAAAGAAAACAACCATAAAGACTAATCTGCCTTCTATCTAGTACTTACTATTTTGAACATGAGAGACTGTTTCAGAAAGATTGGAGAAAGATCTGGTTGCATGTCTGGCCCCTCTTAGCTCCAAGAGAGAACAAAGAACAAAAAAACCAACACAAACAAAGACTTCCCTCCACTAGGATTTGAAAGTATCTTATCCCCCCGATTGGTCCTCTGGTCAGGTGTCATCCAGGTTCACTGAGCTTCTTAACCCTTTTCTATCTGTTTGACACCCAGTATGGCCATTCTTACGTTCTTATGAGAATCTAAGCTAGAAATAGTAAGCTTCTAGGCCTTATACACCTCTACCCCAGTATAACGCTGTCCTCAGGAGCCAAAAAATCTTTCATTTTAGATGAACCTGTGTTATATCAAACTTGCTTTGATCTGCCGGAGTGTGCAGCTCCTCCACCCCACCCCACCCCGGAGCGCTGCTTTACCATGTTATATCCGAATTCATGTTATATCGGAGTAGAGATGTAGTAGCTGACAAAAGCTTGAAAATGTGCCCCCAGTGCACCCTAAATGCTCAAAAGACCTATTGTTTTTAAAAATGTAATGACTTTTAAGCAGATCTTGAATGCTGGGGATGGCAGTGCTGAAACACTTCATTCTTAAAGCACTTGGCCTAAGAATCTTGAACCATAATTAACACATTATTTCTTGTTGTCTCAAATGATGTTCTTTTTGTTTAAACTAAGCAACATCAGATAGCATGGCACCACGTCAGTGAGTGTGTGCTTTTTCCTGATGTTTGATAGGTGGTAATGATTGATAACTCAGTCACATGCCCTTAAATAATTTTTAGTGTGCCTGTGGGGGCTTACGCCCCTCATTATTGGGCAGCATGGCCAAGTGACCAAAATCTATAGAGTTGTCCCTGGTTGCAGGGCAGCACGGCCTAGTGGCCAGAGTCCATAAAGGCACCCCGGTTGCAGAGCAGCACGGCCTGATGGCCAGAGTCCATAGAGGCAGCCCTGATTGCATGGCAGCATGGCCTAATGGCCAGAGTCTATAGAATGAGCCCTCGTTACAGGGCAGTAGGACTTTACTACTGGCTCAGCGCGGGGGTGTCATAAACAGATAGTTAAGGGTTAATGTCTCTCTTACCTGTAAAGGGTTAACAAACAGGGACCCCAAACACCTGACCAGAGGACCAATCAGGAGACAAGATAGTTTAAAATCTCATGGGAGGGAAGCCTTTGTGGGTTTTGGGTTTGGCTTTGTTCTCTCTGAGTCCTGGACGGGGCTAGAGGTGTAACAAGGTTTCTGCTAATCTCCCTGCTACAGTCTCTTATCTGTTCAGAATTGTAAGTAGAAAAGGTGGTCGTAGTCTTATAATTTGTTTTCTTTTTCATTTGCATATGTGTACTTGCTGGAAGTAGCTTAAATTGTGTTTCTGCTGGAGAAAGTTTCTTTCTATTGTTTATAAGTTAAGACCCTGTAACTTTTTACCATCTAAAGTGCAGAGATAAACCTGTTACTTTTTTCTTTCTTTTTTATTAAAAGCTTTGCTTTAAGACCTGTTTGAGTGTTTTCTCCTAGTTAAGGCTCAAAGAAGCTTGAGTCTGTATTGCCTGAGGGAGGGAATGATAAAGTTCCTCTTTGTGTTAGATTCATGGAGTTGAATCAGGTGATCTCCTAGTGTTCCCAGGGCGGGAAGGAGCTGGGGAGGGTGGGGGAAGGAAATGGTTTATTCCCCTTTGTTGGGAGACTCAGGGAATTTGGGTCTTGGGATCCCCAGGGAAGGTTTTGGGGGGAGACTAGAGTCGATCAGGCGCTCTACTCTAAGTCCTGATTGGTGGCAGCCTATCAGATCTAAGCTGGTAATTAAGCTTAGGGGAATTCATGCTAATACTCATATTTTGGACGCTAAGGTCCAGAATTGGGAATTATATTATGACAGGGGGGTCCTACTGAAACACGCTGAGGTTCACCAGGGGCCAGGTACCAGTCCATTACACACCCCGAGTCACTTCCTACTGGCTTGGGAGTTGGGGTCTCCCATGAATCCCAAGGTTCTCCACGGCTCTCCGGGTCCGTTGCCTCCCCTGGTTCCTCCTGCAGTAGGGGTTCATGCCGGCCTGTAGAAGCCTCTGTTCCCAGCAGCTTCAAGAGTGATGTCTGGTCCTCCGCTGGAGCTCCGTGGTTAGGTCCTTCCCTGCAGCTGCCAGCCCAGACCCTCAGAGCTATCGGTCTGACACTGCTGGGGCTAGTTCGAGGTGGGGCTGCCCCGTCACACTGCCTGAAAACTTTAACATGATGCTGTTTTGCTTCATTTCCGACAATGTGCTACATAGCATTGCTGCTGGTTCTGTCTGATTAATTCTCTCCCAAAATGGAAATAACCCACACCAGGAGCCAATCTCTTTTTGTTTTTTTGGAAACTACAAAATGATTATCAGGAAACTGGTGGTGATGGGATTGTTCTGTGGAGTTTAATTTCATTATAGCTGTTAGTTTTCTGGGCTCTGTCGCAAATTCTCTTACGTTTAATACAGCAAACAGTGTTCACAAATGTTAGTTGAATTCAAATACACTCTTTGCTTGGACCATGTTAATTCTCCCTCACTATTTGATAACTAGGGTTTTGTTCAGGGACGCATACTTATCTACTCTTGCATGTGAACGTTGTATTCATGTGCAGATAAAAGTATGTGCCAAAGCTGGAATGCTATATATTTTCCAAGTAAAATTTTGAATGAAAGGAAGATTTTTCATCAAGTGGTCTCTGACCGCTTACTGAAGGAAAGTCAGTCTTGGAGACAAAAGCTAAAAATAGAATTGTGTGGGGCAAGAAAAACACAGTCTGGACAGAGAACTTGAACACAGTGCTGGAGTTCTGAATATATACATAATATGAAGAAAACATAAGTAGAAGAGACTATACTAGATATAACTACATCTTGTCATAATTTTTCAAATAAAGAGGTTTATACTTAAAAATATGCCAGTTTCAAAAAATAACTTTTTGATATTTTTCATTTTTGGAAATTTTTGGTGATATTTAAGGGGGAAAATTGCCAGGTTTTATCAAAAGTTTTATAGAAACAATTATGGAAACTTTTTTAGAAAATATTCAAGAGATGCATAGGGTAATACAATATTATATAATGCAAAACCTTGGTTACTACGCACACCTTGTTTTGATTAACCTGGTGTTGAAAGATACAGGACCTCGCCTCTGGCGGTTCCAATTTCAAACCTCTTGCAGAGGTGTGCAGAGGAAACTAATGTGAATAGCTGTTAAAGCTGTTTACTCTCTAACTTAACTAATTAAAAACTAAACTGAAAAATAAAGCTTTAGGGAAACCAAGCTTAGCCTAGTCCCCTTAAAACTTAAATTTTGAAAAGAAACTAAGTATGACCTATTAGTAGTTAATAGCTGTCATAGATGAGTAGAATCGAAGCATAGTTGAAGATGGAGACAATGAAGAGTAGATAGATAAATCAACCCCCAATAGCGAGGTGGATCACCTTTTTATAGGCATAAATGCTGGAAATCCTTCCTCTTAAGCCCAGATTTCCTTCCTCCCCCACAGAAATGTTAGGGTACACTTACCCCATAGGCTAGTATGTATGTGCGTATGGATGACAGGTACATGCACACTTGTGGTATACTTGTTAAGTCTGTGAGTACAACTTTGAAAAATCCCCTCTGCCATCCTTGATTGTCTGTTGGTCTAGGTAAAGGTCGTAGACATAGGCGTGGGTGCTTTGTCTACTTGGGTAACAAATGTAGGTCAACTTTACTTTTCTGGGTAACAGATCCTAATATAGATATGCTAACTTTGCCTTAGTTTAACATAAAGGTTTTTGGCCGGTAGGTCTCTTGCATTACAGCCAAACTGATTTTTAATATAAATCTATAAACCTATTACAATACATCAAATACTTAAACATGTGAGAAAATTTGGTTCCTTCCTCTTTGCCTTGTGTTATGTACACAAACTCAACATATTATAGATGTGAAATATGGATCATCAAAAGAGTATGTCCTTCACCCATTTCAGGTATGTTCAACACAAAGTGCTAAACATATTACACTTATTTTGCTTTTGTACAGCTTCTCTCTTCATTTATGTCTCATATTACCTTGTAAAATGTTTGAAAGTTTGTATTTTGTGTAATCTCTAACAGAGGACCTTTTGTGATGATAGCATGACATTAATAAAATAGCCATAAGAAAATCATGTATGTGATTAAAATCATGGGATTTGATGATTTTTTTTTTGGGTGCTCTCCAATTTTCCACTTTTTTTTATAGTTAATTTATTATTTGCTCCTGCTGCCTCTGGCCTGTCTATCCCCAACTGTGCTGATTCAGAGCTTCCTTTTTCGCATGTGAAGTCAGCAGTCCTTTGCTAAAAAAGACCTGGTTTTCTGAGTGTTGATTCAGCACAGTAGGGGAGAAATGGCCTGGGGGTACTGGAAGCATACAATTAAATCATGTAAAAGTAAGAAGGGAGTATAGGGATAGGCTAAAAGGAGTGGAGGGGAGAAAGGAGGAGGAGAGAATTTGTAGAGGGGCAATGAAAGAGGAGTAATTGAGAAACAAAGGCACTCAGATACTATAGTACTGGGTGACAATGTCAGACCCTAAGACAAAAAGAAACAGAGTTTTCATGCCTTTGAGAGAGGAGTATAGTTTGAATTGAGTAGTTTCAGCACAGGGCTAATGACCAAGAACTTCATAACTTCTAAAGATGCGTCTACACTGCAGTCTGGGAGAGGGGATGTAAGACAAGGAAGGTAATTATTCTGCTCTTCTTGACACTCCTGAGGTCTCCGCTTGAGTACTTTGTCTGATTCTAGGTGCCACAATTTAAGAAAGATGCAGACTAATTGAAGAGAGTCCAGAGGAGAGTAACAAAAATTATAAAAGATTTAGAAAACCTGACCTATTAGAAAATAATAAAGGAAACTGAGCATCATTAGTCTTGAAAAAAGAAGACTTATCAAATCCCACCTCAGTCTTCAAATATGTTAAGGGCTCTTATGAAGAGGACAATAATCAATTGTCCTCTGTGTCCACTGAAGGTAGAACAAGAAGTAATGGGCTTAATCTGCAGCAAGGGACATTTAGATTAGATATTAGGAAAAAAGTTTTAACTATAAGGGTAGCTAGGCTCTGGAAAAGGCTTCCAAAGGATGCGGTGGAATCTCCATCACTGGAGGCTTTTAAGACCAGGATGGAGCAGCACCCATCAGGAATGGCCTAGATTTACTTGGTCTTGCCTCAGCAAGTGAGTTAAACTTGAGTTCTCAAGGTCTCTTCCAGCGTTACATTTCTGTGATTTGCAGTTCAAGTAGATGTATCCATGATAGCTGAATTCTAGCTCACTTGCTAGAAGTGGGGGTGCTCTGATGCAAGGCTTCAGCACCAGCTGCAGATGTGAGTCTGTTCCCAAGGGGTCAGATGGGCTTATGCAGCTGGCACTGAAGCCCAAGCCACAGTATCCTCACTTCTATTTTTAGTGAGCTAGCTAGAGAACCCCTAGCACAGATAGGTCTATATAAGCTGCAAATGACACCCCCAGCCTCAGTGTAGATGTGCCTTAATACTGGTCGCCACCTCTCTGTAACTTTAGGCCAGTCACTTCACATCTCCGCTCACTTTCCCCAGGTATAAGTTAGCATATTATACCCACAGTAAAGGACTTGATTTCTACCTGCTAATATCCACTTTTAAGATGCAGTTCACAAAGTTGATCCTGAAGCATTGGTAGCATAACTCCTGTCAATGGGAAGGTGCCAGGGAAGGTCTGGGTAGCAGTTCAGATGCAAGGGCCCATAAAATAACTTAATCAAGGGGGACCATAGGTGATCCATAGTGCCGCATGTGTCTTCCAGATTTAATAAGTTGTCTGGAGAAGCACCAGCTAAGAGGTGATGCTGATGCTGTTCTCTGCCTTCTCCTGGCCCGTTTGCCTCCACTGCCCTGTAGAGCAGTGGATATGCCAGCAGTTCCTTCACACAGGTGCACTGAATACTTAGAGGTAGGAGATCATCCACCAGCACTCAGAATCAGTTGAAGGACAGAGGAAGGGAGATGGCGCAGAACCCAAAATTCTGCTGTCTTTTGTATGTGGGAAGGAGCAGAGCAGCAAGAGCTTGTGAGTATAAGGGAAGAAGGAGGTTTTATGACACACAGGAAGAGGTTTCTAGGGAAAACAGTAGAGAAGGAGGTTCCACTGTTCAACAGGAAGTCTCTCTATTTCACAGGCAAAGCACATGGACAGGATGAAACAGAAGGGGTCTTACTGTGCTCTTGATGAGAACAAGCCTATAAAACAATAAGATGAGAGTTGGCCAAAGAGCCTGTAAGAGGTGTGTGTATGTATATACATACACATGCTAGAGAGGGAACAAAAAAGCTGCCTTTAGATCTTGTGTTACTGTAAAACATTCTGCTGCAACTCTGAGTAAATAAGCCTGCTCTATCTTACTTTTACTATTAACATTGATCAAAGGTATATTAACAGGAACTGTGTGTTTGTAACACTGCTCTACAATTTTTGAGAAGTCGTCTGCTTCAGAGATAAAATGTGATATTTATTATGTGCTGAATTCAAATATGACAAAACAACTGATTGGCTACTGTTTCTAAGATATTTAAGATTTTACATTTTATATCTATGTATATTGTGTAGATAGTAGAGTTTTAATCATAAATTGTAAACCTAGGTCTTTTCATGTGTTTATGGTTGCTTTACGTGATAATATTTCACCTATCCTGTTTATGTAACCACTTGAAAAATCAGCAAAAGGGTTATATAAATAAAATTTATTATGAAACAAAAGGCAAAAAACTATTATGTATATAGTTTAGTCCTATTCAGTGTCTACTCGGCGCTTCTTGGCTTGTCTCTTGTATTCATTAAATGGAGCATCTCTTGTCATTGTCCAGCGATAGTCTGCAAACATTGATGGGCTCCATTTGCCCTGATAGCCTGCCAGGAGATTCCGCTGCTGTAGTCTGGAGCCCAACAGCTCTGCCTTACTCTTGGGTAGTTCCAAATCCCTGACAAGGTCATTCAGTTCACCTGGTGTTATGAGGTGTGGTTCAGAGGAGGAGGATGGGAAAAAATGTGGGTCCCGTGACATTGATGGTTCAGGACCAGAAGTTCCATCCTCTTCCTCTACCTCGTCTGACTCGAGAGTGATTCTGGTGCATCAGGAACCGGCAGTCCTTCTCCGTGGGGTACTGGGCGTATAGCTGATGGAATATTTGGATAATGCACAGTCCACTTTTTCTTCTTTGACACACCTTTCCCAACTGGAGGCACCATGCAGAAGTAACAATTTCTGGGATGATATCTTGGCTCTCTCCAAATCATTGGCACTGCAAAAAGCATAGATTTCCTTTTCCTGTTCAACCACTGGCCAAGATTTGTTGCACAAGTGTTGCAGCATATGTGTGGGGCCTACCTCTTGTTCTGATCTCCAATTTTGCAGCCAAAATAAAGATGATAGGCTTTCTTAAACATAGTGGTTATACTGCGCTTTTGTGATGCAAAAGTCACTTCACCACAAACATAGCAGAAGTTATCTGCACTGTTCACACAAGTACGAGGCATCTCTGCTCACTTTGGCTAAACAGAAATGTGTCCCTTTGCAAAATCAAACACTGACAAATAAGAGAGCACGACACCGTATGATTTCTAGAGCTGATATAGGGCAATTTGTTCAGCAGAATGATGTAAGCTTTGTTATGATTGCATCATCCATGACTTCTAGGAATAACATGATGCAATTCATATCATGTATGATGCAATACCAGCTTCTGATTGCATCATTCATTGTTTTGCCTAAAAAGCAAGTACTGTCCAAATCCAGTCATAGATTTATTCATAGATCCAGTCAAAGATGTATTTTAGTCATTTCTGGTTTAAATTGAGATCCCTTCCCTTTATAACTCACTTATCCTCCGCCATTCCCAAGTCAAGGGTCATATATACTGACCCAATAGCATATCTTGAAAACTAGAGCCAATCAACAATTTTAAGCATCATTTTCGTTCTCAGTGACCCAGAATTAGTAAAGTTGGACTACATTTATTTCAGAAGCATTTTGGCTGTAGAGCAGTGTAATTAAAAGTAGATAAGAGAGTTTTAGTCCCATGTCTGTTGTCCACAGTTTTGTCTCATAAATGAAATAATTCACTTTTCTAGTCTATGCCTGTTTGGAAATGTAGTTTATATAATTTTGGGTGAATTGCAGAAATAGTGTTGATTATCACTGCAATATAAAAAAAGGAATTACAATGACAAATTGACAATAACTGTCTGTATTTTTTGGTTCTGCAGTTGGTATCTTCTTGTGGAGAAAACAAACAATCCTTCAAGCAGATACAGCGTACACTATAAAGAGAAACCTATAATAGATAGAAGATCTCATTACACAATAATGTTCAATAATCACACACAATTTTTCTAAAAGTGGGCACATGCCATAGACTTTTATTAATTTACCAGTGCAATGAATTAAAAATTATACTTTGTTGTACTAGTTCTTGGTTTCCATGTCCTTCACTCAATTCATGATACAAGAATGAAGGTGCAAAGAAATATTTTTTCATATATTTATTAGCATTTATTTTCACACTGGGGGAAAAAAATTGTCAGGGATTAGTGCATCCTATTCCATGATCAAATCTTTTTATCTCTGACTGTCAGTATAATAAAGAATATACTTATCGTTTCAAAAAGTTATAGTTAGAATTTCAAAATCATTACAAGGGCTACCCGCTGTCCTAAGGTTAGTCAAATTAAAGCTGACTTTTATACATTCTACCTCAATTTCAGGTAACTTCTTTTAAAAATAGCATGCTAGTGCACTTTGCAAATGACACCTTTGAATAAATCAAATAGTAAAATATTCCATTTTTCAAACAGTTTATTTTAAAACTTATTTTGACAGATTAATACAAGTTTCAAAGATCAGTAAAAACAGATCTAAATTACTTGTCTTGTTTGAAACCTATCAAAATATCTAAAAAATATTTAAAAAAAAATCGTATCAAACTGCAGTGGACTATTGAATAGTTGGTCTCTAATTATCCAAATAGAGTCAAATGTATTTGAGTGTTTCAACATGGATGAAGTATGAGCAGGATTTTCCACTCGTACAAGGCATTTCTGCTTAACTTTTTTTGAAACACGTGTATGTCCCTTTTACACAGTTGTGAAAGCTACTCCATGCTGGAGAGGGGGAAGTAGGTTAAGTATTTTATTTATTTATTTTATTTGTTGCAGCAGCACCAATGACTCCAACCAGGATTAGCATGTCATTGTCCCGGGTACAACGAATATTTAATAAGTCTGACTCTGAAGAGCTTACAATTTTAAAAGAGCAAAGTTTTGGGAAAGAGAGAGAACCTGTAAGCCAAGTGATCAGGGCTCACGTTTGATGTCTTTTGTTAAAATGCATTTGATTTATTTATATTTTTTAAAATAGTTCTAAGTGAGAGTCTGTATTTTATTTTTTAAATATTTGGGGAAGAACTTGGGGCTAAAATAAGAGGGAGGGGATTGTTGGTTTAGGGGAATGGATAAAATAGGAGGGAAACTGACAGAAAGATAGAAGGAGAAAGCAGATGGGCAGAAGCACGTACCAGTGTAGGGTAGCTGAAGTATAACAGCAGTAATGGAAGGGCAGGGTGAAGGAACAAGGACAACCAGGGTCGACTCCAGGCCCCAGCATGCCAAGCCTGTGCTTGGGGCGGCATACCGTGGGGGGCGCTCTGCCAGTTGCTGGGAGGGTGGCAGGCGGCTCTGGTGGACCTCCCGCAGGCGTCACTGCGGAGGGTCCGCTGGTCCCGCAGCTCCAGTGGAGCATCCACAGGCATGCCTGCAGGAGGTCCACTGGAGCCGCAGGACCAGCGAGCAGCAGAGTGCCTCCCGCAGCGTGCTGTCGTGCTTGGGGCGGCAAAATGGCTAGAGTCGGCCCTGAGGACAACAAAGCAAATGGGTTGCGGGGGGAATGTCAGACTCCATATTTTGAGTTAGGATGCTTCTGGTTGTTGCTGCTCCCCAAATGGACTTGGATAAGGATGGCTTCTGAGCCTCCTGTCATGAATGGCTCCCACTGTACCTTGTTGGGAGAAGCAGTTGGGAGAGCTGGTAGACCCTAATTTCTCCCCATATTTTCTGCTATAGTGGGACCCCTAAGGAAAATCTGTCCATTTTAAGGCAATTGTCCTTAACAGAAACTCTAGCCATATCAGTGATGAAGCATATCATTTACCTATCACAAATAATCGCCTTCAACTCGGGACTCAAGATGCCAAATTTACACCACGTCTACACTGCAGCTGCTGCAGCAGCACAGCTATGGTGCTGCGGCTATAGCACCATTCCATAGATGCTTCCTACATTGACAGAAGGGGTTTTTCTGTTTAATGTGGTTAATCTGTGTCTCTGAGAGTTGGTAGCTAGGGCAATAGAAGAATTCTTCTGTTGTCATGTCTACATGGGGGTTAGGTTAACTTAAATGTGGTACTCCAGGTGTGAAATTTTTCAGAGCCCTGAGTGGTGTAGCTTATGCACTGTGTAAATACCTTCAGGATCAGGGCTGAAGGCTTAAACTTTCATCCACTATTTGTCTATCTAATATGCACAGATATGAATACTGTTCAATGCTGGCCTTTTGCTTCGGGATATTTATAATGAAGTATGAAACATATAATCACACCTGCATTTGATAAAATACTTGAGTGACAAAAATATTGTTGATAAGACAATACGTCTTTTATTTTGGTAACTGAAGCTGCCTTTTTCTATAAACAGGCACTATTGAAATTAGTAAAATAATTACCTAGAATGCAGTGTGTTTATGATAAATTGTTTGAGATATTTAAGCCCCTTCCAAGCCAGGATTCTGAATGAATTCTTTTCCCAGTTAGCCTTTTGGGGTAAAATTTTCAAAAGCACCTGATTGACTTAGGAGCCATTGGACTTTCAAAGGGAGTTAGGATCTAATGTCTATTAAGTGAATTTTTTTACCCTTTGCTCTATGATCTGTAAGTTTTTTTTTCTTAACTCCCTCTTCCTAGGAAGAGTGACAATTTGAATATTAACACATTTCTTTTCTGTAAAGCTGAGGAGGTTAGATTTCCCCTTTTGCATCTTATCTTTTTTACTAGCTGATCAATTTAACATTTCACTTCTGTAAGACTTTCAGCAGAGAACATGACATTTTGGTGTGTAGACTGTTTAGTATGCACAGTTCCCTAAGGTCCCCTGGTCCTGTGCTCTTTCTAATCTCTATTAAATTCTTATTATTATTATAAATCCTTCTTTTTATTATACACCACCATTAGCCTCTGCACATTTCTTTCTTGATCCTCTTTTCTTTTAGTCTTAACTGCCTGGGTGTTTTATGTGCAAAATAAAATTAAGTTCATGCGTAAGAGACTTAAACTTCTTTAAAATTAACAATTGTGAAATTGCAGTAATGGGTTGTTTTTTTTTCAGTATTGGGGAAAGGAAGAATACATGTTGTTTGCCTTGTGAAAAAAGTCTGGTGAGGGAGGAGGAAATGAAAATGTGTACAGTCTTATCATGTGCATTAACAGGTGTGTTGTGAGCAAGACACGAGAAGTCATTCTTCTGCTCTACTCTGCACTGGTCAGGCCTCAGCTGGAGTATTGTGTCCAGTTCTGGGCACCGCATTTCAGGAAAGATGTGGAGAAATTGGAGAGGGTCCAGAGAAGAGCAACAAGAATGATTAGGTCTTGAGAACATGACTTATGAAGGAAGGTTGCAAGAATTGGGTTTCTTTAGTCTGGAAAAGAGAAGACTGAGTACAAGATAGCAGTTTTCAGATATCTAAAAGGGTGCCTTAGAGAGGTGGGAGAAAACTTGTTCATCTTAGCCTTTAAGGATAGAACAAGAAGCAATGGGCTTAAACTGCAGCAAGGAAGGTTTAGGTTGGCATTAGGAAAAAGTTCCCAACTGTCAGGGTGGTTAAACATTGGAATAAACTGCCTAGGGAGGTTGTGGAATCTCCATCTCTGGAGATATTTAAGAGTAGGTTAGATAAATATCTATCAGGGATGGTCTAGACAGTATTTGGTCCTGCCATGAGGGCAGGGGACTGGACTCGATGACCTCTCGAGGTCCCTTCCAGTCCTACAGTCTATGACTCTGTTACCTTGTACTTTCTTATTGATTTGATCTGTGGGCATCTAATTGTTGTATCTCACAGAAGTAGGATGACTATATCAGAATCAGCTTTATTGCTTTATTATGTTACGTTCCACAGATGAATTTTATTTTATTCATTTTTCAAAGTAAGTAGCTTCCCTTAGGTTGAAAATAGTGAAAAGTTATTTCCTGTAAGTTTTGCTGAATAGTATGAAAATCTGCCACATTCAGAAAGTAGACCATTTCAGACTGCGTATCAGAAGCCATTTGGCTAAATGCATGCTAAAATAGGATTATGCATTAGTGAAAATTAATTGGAGAATGAGCCAATAAGTGATTTGATTTAGACACATGTTCAGATGTCCTAGGTGCTACAGTAGCTTGGAACACTTTGATGCTTTCAGTTCTTACTGACAAAGATGAAGTTAAAAAATCTGTTGCAGATAAATGAAAACATTTTAATGGGAAGCTGAATTTTTATATGATAGAGAATGTTTTGTTTGGCATGAGGGGGGATTTGAGGGGACTGGATGTGGCAAAGATGAAAGAGAAACTGTGCAGAAATCCCACAGCTGTAGCACATGGTTCAGGCGAATTCATCCCTTAAGGATGAATTTATGAAATGCAGAAGTCTATATCCTAGTACAGAGGATAGAAAAGAGTTTGGTAAAGTACAGGTAGGAGCTAGTGAGGAACAGTCAAACGTAACAGAATCCCATTTAACCATAACACATGAAGGCAAGCAACTAAATTATTAACAAAGGTACAAGTCCTTATACCTAGGGCCCTACCAAATTCACAGCCATGAAAAATGTATCGTAAACCATGAAATCTGTTCTTTTGTATACTTTTACTCTATACTATACAGATTTCACAGGGGAGACCAGCATTTCTCAAACTGAGAGCATTTCTCAAAAGGGAGCAGTGGGGGGTGGGGTAGCAGGATTACCACCTTTACTTCTGCGCTGCCTTCAGAGCTGGGCTCCCAGCTAACAGCAGCAGAGCTTTCTGCAGCCAAGGAAGGTTTCTGGAGGAGGTCTGACTTTGGGAGTGATGCCTGCAGATGAAGAGGAAGTCCTGTCCCTCGCCTGCCCTACCTGAACCAGCAGCTGGAGCCTGGCATGGTAGGAGCCCTCAGCCAGGGCACCCCTATTCCTACCCACTCTCTGGCTCTAGACCCAGCACCCCAAGCCTCGGAAGTTAAAGGAGTCTTGGGCTGGCTGTGTGTGTGTGGCGGGGGGTGACCACGGAAACCCAGTCATGCCAGCCATGGGAAGTTGCCTACCCATAAGGCCTGCTCCACCTCCAAAAAAAGTGAGGACCCCCCCATACCATGCTAACCTCACTTCTGCACTGCTGCTGGTGGAAGTGTTGTCTTCAGAGCTGGATGTCTGGCCAGCAACTGCTGCTCTCCAGCTGCCCAATTCTGAAGGCAGTGCCACCATCAGCAACAGCACAGAAGTAAGTGTGACAATACCATGACCCCTCTACAATAGCCTTGTTATGCCCCATACTCCTTTTTGGGTTTGAATCCCCACGCTTACAACACCATGAAATTTCAGATTTAAATATCTGAAACAGTGAAATTTATGAGTTTTAAAATCGTATATCCAAAATTGACCAAAATTGACTATGAATTTGGTAGGGCACTACTTATACATAAATGCAAAAAATCTAAATACTAAGATGGGTGAACTAAAGTGACTGGCATTAAATGAGGATACTGATGTAATAGACATCACAAAAACTTGGTGGAATGAGGATAATAAATGGGACATGGTAATATCAGGATACAAAATTTATAAGAATGACAGAGCAGGTTGCACCAATGGGGGAGTGGCATCATATGTGTTTCTTTTTTTTTTTTTTAAAGCCATAGAGTCAAATGGGTAAAAATCTTGAATGAATGAATCAAACTGTACCACATGTTCCTGGGGGAATTCTACACCACTGTGCAAATTTGACAATCGTGTTAATTTAAAAAATATATATATTCAGAATTGTGCACAGAATTTTTTAATATTTTTGGCACAAAATTCTCCCAGGAGTAAGTACAAAATCTCTCTAGTTAGAAATTCAGTGCCTGAATAATAAGAGTAGAGCTGTAGGAATATGTTACTGACCACCTGACCAGGATGGTGACAGTGATTGCAAAATGCTAAGGTAGGTTAGAGAGGCTACAAAACGAGAAAATGCAATAATAATGAGTCATTTCAACTGTCCTTATATTGACTGGTAAATGTCACCTCATGTTTTGGTGCAAACATAAAATTTCTAGATACTTTAAATGACTGCTGCTTGGAGCCGGAACTCCTGGAACCCACAATGGGAGAGGCAATTCTTGATCTTGTCCTAAGTGGTGCACAGAATCTGATCCAAGAGTTAACTATAGCAGAACCTCTTGGTAACAGTGACCATAATGTAATTAAACTTAGTATCTTGATTGGGCTGGGGGAGATAGCAAAAATATCACAGTAATATTTAACTTTAAAAAGGGGGAAGTACATTAGGGTTGGAAACCCTCCAGAATTGGCCTGGAGTCGCCAGGAATTAAAGATTAATCTTTGATTAAAGATTATGTCATGTGATGAAATCTCCAGGAATACATCCAACCAAAACTGGCAACCAAGGGCGGCTCTAGGCATTTTGCCACCCCAAGCACAGCAGGCAGACTGCCTTCGGTGGCTTGCCTGCGGAGGGTCCACTGGTCCCGCGGCTTTGGCGGACCTCCCGCAGCCTTCGAGAGGTCCGCCGAAGCTGCGGGACCAGCGGACCCTCTGCAGGCAAGCTGTCGAAGGCAGCCTGCCTGCAGCCCTTGCGGTGACCGGCAGAGCACCCCCTGTGGCTTGCCGCCCCAAGCACGTGCTTGGCGTGCTGGGGCCTGGAGCCGCCCCTGCTGGCAACCCTAAAGAAGGAGGATGCTAGTTAGAGCAGTCACAAGGATAAAACTTTCCTGCAAGCATCATGGAAACACCATAAGGGAGGCTCAGACTAGGTGTATGCCCCAAATCAAAAAAGACAATAGGAGGATCAGAAGAATGCCACCATGGCTAAACCACAGAGTAATGAAGGCTGTTAGAGACAAAAGACATCCTTGAAAATGTGGAAGTCAAATCCTAATGAGGAAAATAGAAAGGAGCACAAAGTCTAGCAAGACCAGTGTAAAATTATAATAAGGAAGATCAAGAAATAATTTGAGAAACAGCTTGCTAAAGAAGCAAAAAAATAACAGTAGTTCAGAAACAAAAAGTCTGCCAAACAGACAATGTCACCACTAGAAGCCAAAGATGTTAAAGGAGCACTCAGGGAAGGTGATGCCATTGCAGAGAAACTAAATGTTTTTTTTTCCATTGGTGTTCACTGCAGAGGATGTAGGCTATTCATACCAGAGCTATTCCTTTCGGGTGACAAATCTGAAGCAGCTGTCCCAAATTGATTTGTTAATCGATAGGATTTTAGAACAAATTGATAAACTGAACAGTAATAAATCATGAGGTCCAGATGGTTTTCTCCCCAGTGTTGTGAAGGAACTCAAATATGAAAGTGCAGAATTATTCACTGGGTGAGATGGACTGTGGTCTGACCCAGTATGGCAGCTCTTATATTACTCTGTTGATGACTGAAGTATTTAGTACAGCGAGGGAGGGACAAGCAAGCACTCAGAAACACCCCAGTAGTACAAACCTGCCACAGGGTCTCTCTCCTTTTTTACAAGAGCTATGGGCTGCCAGGTTTTCATTTGAATGTCACTTGTTTTTGTGAACCTATGGAACCAGATTTCAAAGTTAGCGAGACAGGGTGCTGGGCAAAGGGTTGCTGATTCAACCCTCAGTCACACTAGCTCCCATTTAGGGAATAAATTAGACTTGGCTGGAGATAAGCTGGCTCTAATTGGGGAAGCAGAGACAGTTGTTGCCTAATTAGCCTGGGGCTGTCTAAAAGCCTCAAGGGAAGGAAGCCAAAGGAAGAACAGTAAGGAAGAGAAAAGGCAGGAAGAGGAAGCAGGGAGGTAGCTCTTCTCTCCCTCCCGCCTGCCTGCAAATGGTTCAGGACCAACTGTATATTGTGAAATGGTGTTGGGAACAAGTTTGTGAATAAACTGCACCAATGGTTACTAACCCCAGAGTCTGAGTGACTTTGTGAACCTAGCAGAGGCAGGAGCCAAGCGGGCTCTGCTGCACTCTGCAACAGTTAATTTGCACCCAGCTTAAGTGACTACCTATTTAGCATGTAAAATGTCATATGTATTGAGTGTGCCTACCTTTGAAAATCTGGCCCTTGTAGTTCAGAAAATTCATGATATTTTTTAATGTTGATAAATATCTTTTCACTTTAGATTTGCAATTTTAAACATTTTGTAATATTATGTAACATATACACAGAGCAAGTTAAGTGAACAAGTTGCTAAACTGGGACTGAGGAGACCTGGGGTTCTATTTCCAGCTCTGTCACTGAGCAGCTGGGTAATCTCAGGCAAATCACCTTACCTTGGTGTGTGTCTCCTTGCCCACCTTTTGTGAGTCTTGTTTGTTTAGACTGGGAGCACTTTGGAGGTAGCTATCTGTACAGAGCCTAGCACAATGAGACCCCATTCTCAGCTGGGGACTTTGTGCTAAAGTGCTATAATAAATTTCAGATTATAATACTAATTTCTCATTTTGTGCAGTTGTTGCATGCGTATGTAAGAGAACATAAAAACATAAGAACGGCCATACCGGGTCAGACCAAAGCTCCATCTTGCCCAGTATCTGTCTACCGACAGTGGCCAATGCCAGGTGCCCCAGAGGGAGTGAACCTAACAGGGAATGATCAAGTGATCTCTCTCCTGCCATCCATCTCCATCCTCTGATGAACAGAGGCTAGGGACACCATTCCTTACCCATTCTGGCTAATAGCCATTTATGGACTTAACCACCATGAATTTATCCAGTTCTCTTTTAAACGCTGTTATAGTCCTAGCCTTCACAACCGCCTCAGGTAAGGAGTCCACAAGTTGACTGTGTGCTGCGTGAAGAACTTCCTTTTATTTGTTTTAAATCTGCGCCTATTAATTTCATTTGGTGACCCCTAGTTCTTGTATTACGGGAATAAGTAAATAACTTTTTCTTATCCACTTTCTCAACATCACTCATGATTTTATATATCTCTAATATATTCCCCCTTAGTCTCCTCAAGAGGATGTTGTTTTTCCCTCCAGAGGCACATCATTGCCTCTTGTTAGTATTAATGGAAGTAGTGGGAACTGAGGGAAAAACGAACCTGGAAACTACATTGAACAGGAATGCTTTTATAGGTAGGATATAAGAAAAAATAAAATTTACTCTTCATACTGCTCATAAGTGTACAAGTCAATGAGCCTTCAATGTTAGTTATATTCAGTTTTAAATGGAAATCCTATTACACCAAGTCTGATGTTTAAGACAGTTGTAGGTCTGGAAACAGTCTAGTGCTGATATGTCAGCATACCAAAGCCACTTCCAGCTAAGTACTTTGAGAATGTAGGATAATAAAAACTGGTTCTGCTTCACTTCACTCTGATGGGTCTTGTGCCCAACAAGCACAAATAGTGGCATGACAGAAGCATAAATATCCGGAAATAAAGAGGACTTGAGGGGAACAGGAAGGACTACATTTAATTAACAATGAACAATAAGGATGTAATAATAAAGGTAATATAAGTTGCAATATTTTTTAAAAATGTTGGTACCAGCTACAATACATCTCGTGCTTGCCTTTCAAACGCTGTAAAAACATTTTGAATAATTCTGTATTTACTGTCATAAATGTTACTCATAGCTTCTCCTAGTTGTCCTGCAAGCAGTTGCTTATCTTTCTAAGAATAAATTATTCAGTGATTTGCTAAAAATATTTGTTACAGTCAACACTGAAGGAGTAGATGATAAAATATGTAGAAAAATATTTGTATGAATTCATGATATTACTTATTCAGTAATTGTAAATGAAGCAGAACAAATACAGCACATCACCGATAATTTGCTTTTCTGATTTTGTAATTACTATTTAGGACTCTTGTGAACTTTCTTACCAAACACTGAAAGATGGTATCAAGGGGCACTAACTCCTCATTTTACATCTGTCTCTTATAAGCCTTTTAAGTTTGCTCTTGATGTAAAGCTATTGAAGCCCATCATAAAATCCTGTTGATAACACATACAGTATCTCATTAGGCTATACTATTACTTGACTCCCAAGAAGAGTAACATAAAGGGGATACTCTGTATTACAGTGCTCCTCTGAATGAAACTTTTTGTGTGAAATAAAACAAAGGGGTGTGTGTGCGTGTGTGTGTGTATATATATATATATTTTAACTCTCTGCGAGTATTTGAATGAAAACACAGATGTATACCACCTTGAGAGGGCTTGGATCAAAACGCTGTCACGGTTTTGCTGTGACTTGAAGTTCTATGATCAACCACCTTTTTAGTTGATCTTTTACAACACTGAATTTTTTTTTAAACTGTTTAAAAAAAAGGCTTCAAAAAGATCTGTAAAGACAATGGGATATCTTTAAGTACTGAAAAAAGTTTGAAATGGTTTCATCTAACAGAAAAGGGGTCCTTTTCTTGATAATTTTTTGTAGCAAAATCTTTTAGAAAGATTCTTTTTAATAAACTCTCTCCAACCTTTGTTACAGACAAGCTCTAGAAACATAGTTCCTCAGGCTAACAGGGACAATACGCCACAGTATTTTAAGATAAAAGCTTGTTTTCAGATAGGAATGCTTTGAAGCTAGTATATCCACAACAATTTCTCACTTTCCCCATGTCAAGCGTGTGACTCCAGAGCGCACTCAACAGCAAATGTCTAAACACAAAGCATGTAAGAAGAAATAATTAAAACCCAAAACATGTTTAATGTCACAAGAAAAGAAAAGAGGCGTCAAACTGAACTCATTTGCTTTGTCATACTGCACACAGAATATATATGCAATGGAATCCTCATCTGCAAATGTTTGCTCCATCAAAAGCATCCTTAGGCCATGCTTTCTAGGCAGCACACAGTGTAAACTAATGCACATCCTGACTGCAGGTGTTGATTAGACATTTCTGTTCAAAATAAGAATTATGCAAACACTGCTCCATCTAAATTGTCCTCATTTTACTCTAGAAGTAGAGTTAATATATTCCACAGAGATGAAGAAATGTAGAAAATCTAAACTTCAAGGAAAAGTACAGGCTGAAAAGAAGGAAAATGGAAACAGAGGGCACTATCCAAACTCGCATCAAATCCCAATCCAAGGAACCCTTTACTTGGTATAGATGCAGTGATGAGCTGCCAAAATCTTAACCCCTGGTTCCCTATAAAAAGTTCTGATTTAGGGGATGTTCCTCAATATATATTTTTTGTACCTTTCTCCATAAGAAATGGCAATGCATTGTGTCATTGGGAGCCATGCTTAACAATAAAAAAAACATTTTTACATGTTTATTACAATATTAATCATGTGTTCCTGGGGAAAATAAGTCCTTATGAGCCAAACCGTGACAATTTGTGGGGTCAGAAGACTGGATCGGGGGCTTATCAGGGATCGGTGAAGAACAGTTCAGTGATTGATACAAATGTAAGAGCTCTACCCTGACATCTGGTGGTGAATTATGGCTAGTGTGGAAAAGAATTTCAGGGGCTGATCTTGTTTGCATAGGCACGCCTAGCATAGCCCACGGCAGCTTAAAATGGTAACTTTGACAGCTGTGGGATCCTCGATTTCTCTGTTGTTGGGGCAGGAGGAATAAAGTGTTGTTTCCCTGATTATGTGAATGAGAGACTATGAACCTGTTTTATGACACAGGCTCTCACCATCAACTAAGTAGCACTTGCTAGACAAGAGACATGGGTTCCAAAACCCAGTGAATTGAGAGAGGTTGGGGATTGGTGTGTGTGCCTGATGGTATGAGCCCCTTTTAAGGGTCTGGAACACCAATTGCACCTTCTCTTCTCTCCACTGTTGAAGAGCAGAGCTAATTTTGATTCCATTAGGAATCTATCTATAGGGTGCTGAGCTGAATTCACTTTGAACCAGTGGTGCACCAGCACTGGGGCTCCACTACTACAAGCTGAAATCACTAAAAGAGCTATACTTACTGAGCTGAGTGCTGTGTTAACTAGTGGGGGAGCCTGAAGATCTATTGCTAAGCAGTTAGCAGAGCGGAGCAGTTTGCAGCACGGTGAGAGCAGCCCACAGAACAGTGAGCAAAGTGGAGTGGAGCGGTTTGTGGGGATGGCTGGAGCGGCTCATGGATCAGCTGGAGGAGCAGTGCAGCTGGTGGAGTGGAGCCAGTCGTGGTGAAGGCTGCAGCAAAACTCCACAGAGAGATGGGGCAGTCAGCCCCGACCCACATATGGTTCCCTTTAACAGCCTGTGTGCCCCCCCCCTTAAGGCGGCACTGACCAAGGACAGAGACTTTTGGGTTGTTGGACTTTGGGGTGATTGGACTTAAGGCTCTGAGGGGAAAAGGACACTGCCAAAACTTACTTGGTAGGTCTTTTGTTCATGGTTTATGTTATGAATCCTGTTTGTGGTGTTTCCCCAATATGATGCCACATTGTTTCCCTCCTTTATTAAAATGATTTTGCTACACTCAGACTCTGTGCTTGCGAAAGGGGAAGTATTGCCTCCTAGAGGCGCCCACGGTGGGGGGGGGTATGTAATTGTCCCAGGTCCCTGGGTGAGGGCTCGAGCTGGTTTTGCATTATGTTATTGAAATGGAACCCCTGGATACTGAACCCAGCCCTTGTTGCTGCTAACTCAGAGGGGCAGAAGGGTTACAGAAAGGAGAAAAATAATCTTATAATTTATGTTTTAAAATGGCCCGCTGGACAAACAAAACCCTACACGTTCACATTGAGTTTCGGTTTTGATGCAAGTTCTGCCAGAGCTTTTTCTGAGTAGGTGAAACAGGTGAGCAGCTGCAGGATAGTGGAGGGACATTCTCCCCCCACCACCCCTTCTTCTGAATAGTGTTATTAGTTTATGAAATGGAAACACTAGTAATACAGGACTGTAGTACAGGATAACAGCCACTGGGATAGAAAAAAGCAAGCACCCTATTATTTTTTAGTAAAGCACTGACCACAGTTTTCCTTGTAACATAATTATTAAAATACTCACAACCAACAATTCGAAAATATTGTCCCTATAATGGAAATTATATTTTTTTAAACTTCAGAAAAATGCAACTTTCTCCCAATGATCATCTACCTCCCAAGTAACCAGTGGAGGGAATGTGACACTATTTAATTAGAAAGCTTGCAAGCAGATTTGGCTCTTTAGGCTGCCTCTCTGTCCCCTCTAGCTTTCTTCCCCCCTCGGCCCCCCCATAATTGTGAGGTAGCTGTTGATGATTTTCTTACATCCAACAAAACGTTGGAGCGTTGCTGAGCTCCTGCCACTTGGCCCACCGGCTCTGAGCAGGAGGAGCCCAGCCCTGGAGACATCCTCATGGGGCCAGGGGCTCTGCAGGGCCTGGGGCAAATTGCCCCACTTGCCCCCGCCCCTGGGTGGCCCTGGAGCTCGCATCCCCCCACGCTCCTTACCTTGCCAGGGACTGCTCAAAGCAGCAGGATTCAGGAGCTGAGCTGCCCAGCTGCCAGTAGCTTGTCATGCTGCAACTCTGCAGAGGGAGCAGGGCAGCCTCAGCTTCCCCAGCTGGGACTCCTGGGAGCTCAGGTAGGGGACAGGACCATCCTGCGAGCCAGATGTGGCCTGCGGACCGGAGTTGTTTGCCCACTCCTTAACAGCCGGTTCTACACTGACGTCTAATTTTAACAACCAGTTCTTGCAAACTGGTGGGAACTGGCTCTAGCTCACCACTTTATAGATGTAAATTAAAAATAGTTTATACAGCCCATCATGTATAAACAAATACTTGGGTTGACTGACTGAGCTACATGCTCAGGATCCCATGATGCTATACAAGTCCCTTTGGGTGTCTTGCAGCAACATTTAATAATGTCAACAGATTTCAAAAACCATATTTTGGTGAATTAGAGATTATTAAAAATTAAACTCCCTTGCTAACAGTACAGTACATTTTCCTCCAGCTTTAACAGGTTAACCTTCTTTGTGTAGAGTAGATGATCTTCTGAAACAACTATTGTGTTGTAATTGTCTGGAGACATAATTTTTGTCTGTCACTTTGCTCTGCTTCGAAGAGGAAACACTTCACAAGGGACTTATCGTTCCTGGGAGTATTGTACCCACTCTTGTCTTTCACTGACCGCAAACTTAAGCATGTGTGTTTAAAAAAAAAATACCAGCAAAAACTAAACTAAGGTGTTTTATACAATATTTCAATCAGATGTACATGTTGATTTCCCATTTTTTTTAAATTAGGTTACTAGCTTCTTCAATTTAATTAAAACCTGATGAACATCAACAATTTAAAAAACACAAGCTAAACAATTGCTTTCATCCCCAGTTGGTGCTACAGAAGAGTTATAGTGCCACCGTCATTCTTTGAAATCAGCTTTCAAACAGACAGAACTTTAAAACTTAAATGAAAGAAAACACATACACAAACCTGACCTTTTCTAACACCAAAAAAATGGCTTTAAAGGGCACTTTTGATGCTTATTTAGTCTTGAAAATATAAACTGATTTCTAGTGCTGAAAGTTTGACTCTAATTATTCAAGTCTATGCACAGCTGACCTGGGCTGCCCTTTTTTGTTTATGAAACCCACAGCTACTGTTTCCTCAATTATTTTTGTTTGAGGTGTGGCGGGAGGTGGACATTGATCACTGCTAAATCCTGGCTGTCTGAGTATGGTGGTGATACGATCCCATAAAGCTGCCACTCATTTTGCTACAGCTACCATAAACCTTCTGCAGAATTAGTCTGCAGAAGAGAAGAATGAAGGGAGATTTGATAGCTGCATTCAACTACCTGAAAGGGGGTTCCAAAGAGGATGGCTCTAGACTGTTCTCAATGGTAGCAGATGACAGAACAAGGAGTAATGGTCTCAAATTGAAGTGAGGGAGATTTATGTTGGATATTAGGAAAAACTTTTTCATTAGGAGGGTGGTGAAGCACTGGAATGAGTTACATAGGGAGGTGGTGGAATCTCCTTCCTTAGAGGTTCTTAAGATCAGGCCTGACAAAGCCCTGGCTGGGATGATTTAGTTGGGGATTGTCCTGCTTTGAGCAGGGGGTTGGACTAGATGACCTCCTGAGGTCCTTTCCAACCCTGATATTCTAATCTATCAGAGGGGTAGCCATGTTAGTCTGGATCTGTAAAAGCAGCAGAGTCCTGTGGCACCTTATAGACTAACAGGCGTATTGGAGCATGAGTTTTCGTGGGTGAATACCCACTTCATCGGATGCATGTAGTGGAAATATCCCCCACATGCATCCGACAAAGTGGGTATTCACCCATGAAAGCTCATGCTCCAATACATCTGTTAGTCTATAAGGTGCCACAGGACTTTTTTCTGCTTATTCTATTTTATGACTCTCTGGGCTTATAGTCAGCTGACTTTTCTGCTATACACTTAACAGAACAACTCATGTGACAGGTAGAGTGGAGTAGATGTCTAAGGATGATCTTGTATTAAGGGTCTCTTGCATTCTTATCTCTTCATTGACTACTTCATGGCCTTAAACTCTATGCTTTGGTTTCTCCATCTGTGTAAAGGAAAATACTAATGCTTATCTACTTACCTAACAATTGTGCTGTGACTGGTGAGGATTACATCTTCACCTCAAACTGAGGGAGTGCACTGATCATTTGCAATGCAGGTTTGTGATCCTGAGTTTAAGAACTGGTGTTATTCTTGCATGCTCAAGTAGCTATTGTTGTCAAGAGAGCCTTTTCAAATCTGTGCTTGGCAAGAGAGTATTAGTTTTGCAGATGCAAATCTTGCTATAGTTATTGATGCCTGTATCACCAGAACATTGGAATGCTGTAATGAACTCTGTGGAAATGTATTCCAAGACCATGGAGAAACCAAAGCTAATGTAGAGCACCTAGTTTTGTTTTTGTTTTTGTTTTGTTTTTTTGGGGGGGTGGGAAGAGTGCACAGACATTGCTTTCCACCAGTGTTCCTGTATTTGTATGTCTACCAATAGGTTTATGGGCAGAATTCAAGGTTCTGGTGTTGTTTTAAAGTCCTCAAAAGTCTAGGAGCTCAGAGAGAGCATCTGCCCCTGCTCATTGTTACTTCAATTGTGATCAATGGAGGTGCTCAAGCTGGATCCCTCTCGATTGTAAAGGGAGGGACAGGGCATTTTTAGTGAGGCATCCTCAACTCTGAAACTCACTTCCCCAACTTGGTCTGCCAGAGTCCAAGTTTCTAATTTTACAGGCACACTGAAAAACAAAATGTGGCCTTGTTTCCCTATCCTAAGAGGTTATATGCCCTTGCTGGTTTCGTTTGGCCTAATAAACTAGTTGAAATGTGGATTGATTTTTTTTTGAAAGGACGATGAAAAGTAGGGTTTTTTTTTTTGTTTTTTCAGAATGAGAGGGAGCTTTATAATGTAAATGCTAAAAGCACTCATTCTCTGCCTGCCACCATTTTCCTTAGTGGCAGTTTCTGCCATAGCCTACTGAAGAGTATAGTAATGACATTGCTTGCCTTTCCCTTTCCCTGGGCACAGGGCTTAAATTCAGCCAGAGCTGCATTTTCAACCCCTCTAGAGTTTTCATAGCGCATTGGAGGTAGGAGGGGGAAGCATAAGGCTCCAGGCAATACTCTGAGAATTTAAGCCATGACTGGGCATTATTATGTCAACATTATTATAATACACATGTTGTTGTGGTAGCAGCGGGGGTACTTGTTGCATCAGGAGTAGATAGAGTTGCCAATTTTGGTTGGATCTTTTCCTGGAGATTTCATCACATGACAATCTTTAATTAAAAATTAATCTTTAATTCCTGGGTGACTCTAGGCCAATCCTAGAGGGATGGCAACCCTACCAGTAGATCTCATATTGGCACTTGAAACAGCAAAAGGACAAAGCAGATGTCGTAACAACAAATCTGTGTCAAAGGTGCAGATGTAGCAGTGCTATCATCTAGTGCTGAGAGTAGTTTCAGGGTGTCTTCATTGTTTGATTTTTAAATGGGTACAGAGCGATAATGCTATTCCTAAATGATGGATACTACCCAGCTCCTACTAATCTGTTGGAAGTAAGGTTGATGTGGCAGATGGGGCTCAAGCCTCATTCTCCATTTCTTTGAATATGATCTCAGGCCCCAAATTAAATAATATGCAGAGTTGTAAAAGCAGTCGGGTCACAAAAGAGCCCAAAGTCAAGCAACATTTCAATGTATGTGGTATATATCGCTGTGCTTCTTTGAGAGAAACAAGTTTTTAAAATGTAAAATGAAAATCTTTGCTCTGATTGATATACATAGAGCAACATTTCATTGCAGGAGATGAAGCATAAAACAATAACATAACAAAAAAACCTTAATCAAATTGTAAACAAAATAAATAGGTCTTGCATTTTTTCTGAGGGTCGTCAGAGTCTAGCTCAGAAATACTGCCAAGGACATGTATTTAAAAAAGGAACCCCTACGTTGGTGGTGCATGACTCCTGCATCTAGGGAGACTGGGCCTGAAACCCAGACACTCTCTAGAAATGGGGGGGGGGCGCCTCTTGCTCCGCTCACACTCAGCCCCCTCCCCAAGGGCCCCCACACCTCGCTCAAGGCCTCACTGCCATGCCTCTTTGCCCCCTTCCCTGAAGGGCCCTGCCTCCCACACCTCTCTGCCTCTCAGGGGGCGAAGAGGCATGAGTAGCAGGCAGGGGGAGGCCACATGGGAGAGGGCAAAGAGGCATGAGAGATGAGCGAGGAGGGCCATGTGGGAACCAGCAGAGAAGCATGAGAGGCAGGTGGAGCAAAGAGTTGGAGAAGCAAAACCAGCAGGGACCTCAGGGGGAGAAGCAGACTAGGGAAGAGAAGAGGAGCAATGTGGGCTGGGCCATGGGGAAGAGCAGGATGCTGGAATGGAGGCTTAGAGTGGAGTTTGGATGGATCCCTGGCTCAGGTACCTTTTTGGCAGAGGCACTTCAGAGGCAGAAGGCCAGCGGTGCACCTCCAAAAGGAGGTGCGCAGCATCCTGTTTGGGGAGGCTTACACTCCGCCCATGAAGCCCTACACTGAGAGGATCCTGTTTCTGAATTTGAAGCTTTCAAATTTTGGTTTTGAAAGAAACCACTTTGCAGCATATCTGTACACTTTCTGATGGGGTGTGGTCTGAGAATCCCAGACCATGTAAAACTTTAAAGATCATTATAAACATCTTAAAGTTTACGCATAAGTGAAGAGCAGAGACTTCAGTGCATGTGTTTTGTTTTTGCCAACCCATAGTACTCAGGGAGTGGCAGTTGGATTCTTTGCTAGTTGACATTTCTGGGTAGTCAGCAGGGTTTGCCCTAACAAAGCGAAGTACCATAGTCAAGCCTGGAAGTTGCAAAGGCATGATAGACTGACTGCTAGGGCAGCATTTGACAGAAATGGCTGCAGCCTTTGGCAAGATAGCATAAGTCACTATGGACCATGATTGCTTTCGTTCAGGAAACTAAGAACCATTTGCTGAAAGCAGGGTAAACATACATTATACAGTGCAAATATAACCTGTCTATGCTCCTCTAAATGTTTCCCTGTTTAGCAACAAATAGCCAAAACTTACTTGGTGTGTCTTTTGCTCGTGGTTTATGTTATGAATCCTGTTTGTGGTGTTTCTCCAATATGATGCCACATTGTTTCCCTCCTTTATTGAAAGGATTTTGCTACCCTCGGACTCTGTGCTTGTGAGAGGAGAAGTATTGCCTCTTAGAGGCACCTGGGAGGTGGTATGTAATTGTCCCTGGTCACTGGGTGGAGGCTCGAGTTGGTTTTGCATTGTGGTATTGAAAAGAAACCTCTAGATATGAACCAGGCCCTTGTTGCTGCCAACTCAGATGGGCAGAAGGGTTACATGTGTACATGTCTTTGATGACAAATAAAACCAGCACAGTGGATTTGCTGCTATGGATCTCATTCCTGAGAATCTGGATTAAATGTACACTGGAAACTTGATTAGAGCGGGTTAAAAGTGGGAATTTCTGGCAATATTTTGACAGTTTGTTTTTGTCCTGAGTCAAGAAGAAAAGTCATCATGTTTGAATGAAAATATTTGAAAAGCTTTGATTCAGGAATATCAAAACTTAATTTTGGGTCAGTGTGACATTAAACCGTGCCTCATGAAAGTTGTAGTTCAGGTGCTTCATGCCCCATTCTCTTTTATAGACTAGGAACCGTGGTTGAACTACATCTTCCATGATGCAGCTTAGCTGATGAATAAACCATGGTGCATCATAGGATATATAGTCTGCCCAGAGAGTTGACCCATAAGGGAGAATGGGACACAAGATACCTGAACTGCAGATCCTGTAAGGCTCCACAGCAACTCAACTAGATGCAGATTAATGTCTGATTGATCTAAAAATATAGATTCAGTTCAACAAACCAAAACATTTTGATTTGGGTCAACTCAATCCAAAATTAAGTCCTTGATTCACTTAGATTTTTCTGACAGAACATAAAAAATGTCCGCAACATTTTGATTTTGTGGAAACCACATTTTCTGTTGAGACAATGCTGACAGAAAATTCCCAACTAGTTCTGATGTCCCGAGATTACACAATAAGGTACAGTGGAGAAAGAGAAGCCCACCTTCTTGCATGCCTGTACAGTGGCAATCCATAAAAGCCAAGATGCATAAGGGCTGGTCTCTTCAAGCACTGCTTGGGATGGAAGGTGAATGAGGGGGTAGCAGAGTGAGGGCTTTTACCTCAGAGTTGGTAAACCACACAGACGGAGTATGTTACCCTCCTTGTAGATTAACAACACTGGGTGCACTCCTCCTGAGACAGTATGATTATAAACTTGCCCTCATTGCAGGCTGTGCCTTACATGCACAAATGAGCCCTTTGGTTGGTAGAACTAACGGAAGAATTGCATATTCACCATACTGTGCTTTAGCATAACCAACACATTTCACAGCACCAGCATACTTGCATTTCCATTGCTGTTTATTTCACATCTAGTTTTCTTGAGCTGGGATTTGAAAATGTATCATGTCAAAATATGATGGGTCTCCATAGCAATCATCAACACAGGCAGATAGGCATCCATGTCTTCAGATGTTTCATATCTGTGTATGGATACATCTGACATAATCTCAAATCAACATATCTAGAATCGAACCACCATGACTTCGCAAACCAATAAATGTATTTTATACCACGTACAGTGTTTTAATGCAGGCAGCTAGTAAATACCTACATGTGAGCCTAATGTAAGATATTTAATTTCACAACAGATAACTGTAAAATTGAACTAATTCAAAATTTTAACCACCGTGCTCTGTTTTTGTTCATGTTATATTTAAGACCAATTGGTTTTGATGGGTACCACTATATTGTCAAGTAAAGCAGCATGATGCTAGTTGTTGTTCTTATGTAGTGCTAAATACTTCGGATTTATTTTTTTAGAAATGGCTAACATTAGCTGGGATGCAATGTTGACTGATCACTGCTGCTTTGATATGGTTGGTTGTGCATATAAAATCATCTGCTGTAAGCAGTGAGGTTAGTTTTTCTGTGTACATTTAGGGATTGCCCCTTATTTCTTCCCTAATGGTGAAAGATGGAATTGTCCCATTATGAAGGAACCCTCTGTAGGACTCAAAAGAGAAATACAACAGGAGTGCAACAATTATACCATACTCTGCCATAGCCATTTACCTCCCCATCTGGCACCTTACTTACACTCAGGTTATGTCTACACTGCAGAAGAATGTGTGTTCCCAGTTTGGGTTAATTAACCGCCTTAGCTAATTGGGATTAAAATAGCACTGAAGACATGGCAACTCGATTCTTAACTCTGGTTAGTAGTTTGAGTTATAGCCTATAGGAGAGTATGGGGTTGCACTGGAGCTACTGACAATGAGTTAAGAGTGAGTTGCCATGTCTTCACTGCTATTTTAATCCCAATTAGCTAACATGGGTTCCTCAGCCTAAATACTTTTTTTTTTAACTGTGACAGAAAAAAGCTCTATAGTGACCATGTCATAGCAACTACGTTGTAAAATCCTAGTGTAGATAGGTCATGTTGTATTTTTGTTTCTGATTTTGATGGTTGAGATGAATGCTAATCTAGCTCTAGGAGCTGCACTAACCTAGACAAGTTGCTAATGATGATATAGACAAAAACTTCCATTGTTACTGTCCACTGTACAAATGCACAAGTGAGAGGCACCATACAGCTCTGATATACACTTTCTCACTCTGGAAAAATGGTCACAACGTTGCTCTAAAGTTAATTTCTTAAGTGAGGGTCTAAGGTCTTATCCAGACTGATTATCTCCCAGTTTGGATAAGGCAATCGAAATAATTATATTAAATTGCCTATAATACAAGAAGCAAAAGCCATAACATAATGATCCCAAACTGCATTCTGAATTTTGACTAGGCATAAATATTGGGAAAGTAGATCAGAAAATGTATATATCTATTTTTTTTTTTTAGTTTTTTAATGCTGTGTGTATTTTGTAATGACAATAAAAATATTCATGCACACATTTTACTGGAATAAAACCACTTATCAGGTCCTTGAAAAGGGCACATCCTTGCATCTTCCCTCATAATGTTCTGTTCTTGAAACCCAGTATCATCTCAGTACAATACATGTAGTGTCATGCTTCGTCGCTTTTTGAAATTTACAATGTCCTTGGATCTCATAATGCTTTTCAGAAGAATGCATTACATATCTGATGCAGAGATATTGATAACTATTTTAAACCTAAAGCATTACTTAATGACAGTGTCATTTACCTGGAAAGAATATACTTTGTATATACAACAGAAAGACTACATAAAATATATGAAATTGTAGCTAAACCACATAACATGTTAAGCATCAGTACAAAGAAAATCTGACTTTGTACATAGAAATATTTAAAATAACCCCCCCGTCCAGCCTATTGGTTTGTATTTCCCGCTATATTTTTATTTTTGTTTGTTTGTTTGTGTGACCGAGCAAGTTAATTTAAAAGTACATGTCAGAATTGCCCCAAAATGTGTGGTAATTCCATTTCAGTGTGACACTGCATTTCAGAAGAAACTGTTCCTGAGGTAATCTGAGATGGGTTACAATGCTAATCTCACAGCTGTCTCTCTACCTATCGGTACTCATAAATCATATGATATGTAATAAGAGGAGTATGTTTGAGAGGTTAGAAATCTTAAGAAAACTGTGACAGGGTGATAGATAATATGAAATGAATACTTTTTGAAGTTGTATGAAAGAGTGTGTGTTGTGTTTACGGTAAGTACCTTCTGCGTTTTTTCTTTAAGAATATCAACAATGGGCTACATAAAGTATTTCTGAAGTATTGCCTGATAATTGTTGAACAGTTGTATATTAAAGGGCTGTGTTTTATGTAAAACGAAGAGACAACTGTGATTTAAAGGAAAGGATGAGATGAAAGGTCTTCTAAATCTTCTGGATATTCTAGGTGATGTCACATTCTCATTATTAGGTGAAGATAGGTATATTATGTTTTGAATGTTAATTAATCAAATAGTGGAAAAGAGTCAAACTACATTCTGTAGCATGCAACTTTAAAAATGTGTGTGTTGAGTTGGAGGAGACTGCAGTTGGTCACAGTTACAGTTGAGTATCGTTTCCTGAACACACCAACAAGTCATATTCTATCTGAATCATTCTGAATAGAGTAACTATATGTCAGTGCTGTGTGTCCAGCAGAACTGTGTGTAAAATTGAATCATTGCACCATCTTTACAGAGATCAACGAAATAGCATGCAAAACTGCTTGTTTTCAGAAAATGAAGTCTTTGTTCTTTTTCACTTAAGAAATAATAAATATGCCGCATATGTAGCTGTGTGAATAATTCATAGTGAATTTCACAAAAAGTCTAAACTGATCTCAATTTTCTTGTATTTATTCATGTTAAAATAATTTGCCAAAGAATTTGTGCAAATAAACCTTGGTTTGCAGCTTGTTCACAAGCAGTTTGTTGTGAGTATTCAATATTAAGAATGTGCCTGGATGTAGGTAACATGGTGATTTCCTTCTTTTACTTGGATATCCTTAATTTTACAGAATTTGACTTGCAGTGCATATATTCATTATTAAACTGTTTTTCATAGGTAGTCTGCAGTATCTGCTTAAAAATTATTTTTCAATTAAACATATCTTGCAGTATACTTGTTTGCTAGAATATTCTTGTACAGCTATCACTGAAGGGGTATAATGCAATTTTATTTATTTTCAATACTTTGCTTTATGATGTATTACAACATTGGAACTTTGTTGATTGTCTAATCAGTCTTAGTTATGCTGAAATATCAAGGCATCTTACTATTTCCTTTTCTGGTGTAAGACTTTTAGGGTAAGCTGTCAGTGACAGCAAATATCTAAAATATATCATGTATGAAGGAAACAGACATTATGATTGCAAACCTCAGCTTCAACTTTTCATCTACAAATAACTTATACTATTTTGGCAGCAATTCAGGACTTGTACACAGTCCTCCTTTTTTCATGGATATTTTCTTCCAACAAAATAAAACCTCTCCATTAGATTTATTTATTTAGCACATATCAAAGTTTCAGGGGAAGAGGGATTTTTCATCACAAACAATTCTTTATTTTAGATTAAGAGGCAAATACCACCCACCCGCCTCAATGGCTGGGGGAACTTGATGGGACAGGTAGAAAAAGGGAACAGCCCCAGCCGGGAGGGAGGGAGAAACTCCCTGAGGCACACCAGCTAGCTCCTCCATACACCCGCCCACACCTTGAAGTCTCTGGCATCCATGGACCAATTGTGGAGAAGGTATGCTGATTGGCCTGCATTCCCCAGCTCCAGAGATTTTTTGGCTCCATTTCAACAGGAACTAGATCCAGCCTGCCTGATTTTGCAGGTGTAGCCAATCAACTGTTCAAGGACAGAAAGGGATTTTATTCTTCTGTGGGACAGTTGGTAGAGGACCAGAGAGTTTTTTGCCTTCCTAACAGCATCTTTAAGCCACAGTGAGTTAAGTAAGAATATGCGTATTACCTTATTGACATGCTTAGTTGTGATGTTAATTTGGCGCAACTTGCAGCCAGTTTCCAGTGTGATTAAAAGGATAAAATGAATGTTGCCAGAGGTAAAAACACATGGAATTTTCATAATGGGCCTTGGGTTCACTGGATAGGGTGAAACTTTGTGGCCTTTGCAGGCAGAGGTCTCCTCCATTTTGCACCCTCTATCCTCCTCATGAACAGTGGGAAGGGGCCTGGTAAAACTTAGAGCAAGCTGAGTCTTGGAGAGTACACTGAAGAGAATTTACCCTGAGTTATGGATTGTATGGTAGGAGCTCTGTACCCCCCAATCAAATGCCTGGTATAGGAGATGATAGGTGTATAGTGCCCCCCACCCCCGATGTTTAATAAAAGTTGCATGTTGATTCTTAAAATCCATCCGTGTCTCTGTCCTCATTTGCCACTGTGTCTGGATCAAAGGAATGAAACAGACTTCTGACCTGTGTGCTGAATACAGAGATGCCTTTTTTCATGGATATTCCCCCAACCCTCCAAAAAAAATCAAATCTCTCCACTAGGTTTATTTATCAAGGTCCCTAACTTCATTTCAGTTTTCTTCAACAGTCTCTTCCTAATTCCTTCCCTTCATACTCCCTTTCTTTCTCTCCAGAGGAAAGGCATTAATGTACATTTGGGAGGAATTTTCCCTTTTTTTAGTCCAAAGTAAGTCACTTACTTTTACACTGCCTACAGAATAGAGTGTGGAATGTTTGTTCCAGTATGGTGGCCTCTGTACAAAAATTGTGACTTAATATAATCATGGAGAATTGCATCCTGGCACACTGATCCACTAGTATCTATTTATTTCTTTGAATTATGGTACCTGATGCTGTAGTGCTTCGTGAAGCTAAATCTGTGTCTGTTCCTGCCAACCTGAGTTTCTGTGCCTCCTGTATTTGCTCCACTCTTCAACAGCAGCAACAAATATGGGCTTGATCCTAAAATCAAGCTAACTTTAAATCACATTGACTTCAATAAGAGTTCCACTTGTGAAGGGAAGGTTTTATTCAGTTCTTCCAGAAATGTACCATTTTGGATCACAATATATTTCTTCTAACCATCACCCAATATTGCATCCTACCAAAGAGTTAAAATTGTCTTTCAGCTGTCTCTAAATGAAGAGAGGTGATGAAAAATGAGGATCAAACTAACAATTACTCCCAAATGCTATTTATAGTCAGATTAACAATGAGGTTTCAGACTTCAAAAAATCTTTTATGATGATCTCTCTCCAGAAGAAAACCAGCTGCTAAAACCACTGTTGTGAGTCATTCTTGTGGTTCAAAACTTGATCCACTTATTGTAGTGTTACATTTCATGAAGTGACCTGTTACATTGCATGTAACTGTAACTGAATAGGTGGGGGATAGCAGGTTAGCTCTTAGACACCTAATTGAAGTGAAACACATTACTTCAAATTAATCCTGGTGTTCTCAAAATCAGATTATTTTGCAACTACAGCTGTTTGTTTTGAAATGGACAGCTTGTGTAAGGAAAGCATCAGGGTTAGGTGTTCAGAGAATGAAACCAGGATGCAGGAGATTGGGTTCTAATACCTGCTTGGACTCTATCTTGTTTTGCCACCTTCTCCAAAACTGATAGTCTCAGTCATTTGGAGTAAATTTTCAAAAGCACTGTCTATGGCTGGCCCTCTCCTGAGCACCACCTCATGCTATGTAAGTGCTAACTATTATTATTTCCTTAATTACTACTATGCACCCTTTTTTGGTAAACATTTTTTAGAACACTTTTGGGGTGTTCAGGGACTAGCATTTTTGTCTCGTGTACAAATCTATGGCTATAATAAATAGATGTATATTCATTATTTATACTACTGCAGGGCTCTTCCTACATATAGAATAAATAGTGATAGTGTCATCAGTTAGGTGTTTCTTAGTCTATATTTGACTTTAACTAATAGTGAAGCATTGTTCCAAAGGCTAATGATATCATGGAGCAGCTATATTAGTTTTTAACCACGCAGAAATCATTTATACCCGTTCTCCCTTAATGTCTGTGCTATAAACACCAAATAAAAGTTTTTCAAGTTAAAATAATAAACAAGTGGTGGTAATATGAATATTTTGTGCATTCTGTTGTCGCATGCAGTTGAATATGAAATATATGTGAATTGTTCACTCGTATACAGTATATTTTAGATCAGCCTTTTGGTTTCAAACAATTCAAACACAGATCTGAAAGTGAAATTTGCCTAAGGTATAATCAAATACTGTAAATGTTCATTTATAATGGGAAAAAATAGTCAAATGTGTATTGTATACATGTATATAGTGCCCAGCTAAGTAGGGCTCTGATGTGATAGAGATCGAAAGATGCTACAGAAATAATAATAAAGTTCTTGTTGTATATAAAATACCTCTGGTTATGGAAAAGTTGTTCTGTGAAAAAGAAACTTCACTATGGGACACATCCTTGTATGATTCTGGATACAGAACTCCAAATGAAATCAATGAGAGTTGTTCATAAAAGCTGTTGGCAGGAAATAGTTCTATACAAGAGTGCAGGTTTATTATTAATTGTGGTTTCTTGTATATATTACATATTACTGCTTCCATAGGCAGGTGGCTTGATGAAGATAGTTATTCTAGTGATGATCCCAATTGTATTTCACTGTGAGTTACACATACTCACTATGTGCCTGCATCTGGAGAATTTGAAAGTAGTGTCCATTGGTCCCTGCATGCTCCCAGGCTCACCTCATGCCTCTGACAAAGGTGATAAAGGGTGGGGCGGACTGACAGCCTCTACAGTTCGTTTTCATCGCCGCATGGTCCGGGCTGGAACTTTTACTGTCCACAGCTTCTGCTTTGTGCTGCAAAACAGTAACCACACATATCCTGTTCAGGTACCAGACTGTGCCCAGGACCCAGGGCTTCAAACTCTCTGCCTCCTGCCCCCAATCTTCCTTGGCAAGCAATCAACATCAAGTATCAGAGGGGTAGCCGTGTTAGTCTGGATCTGTAAAAGCAGCAAAGAGTCCTGTGGCACCTTATAGACTAACAGACGTTTTGGAGCTTTCGTGGGTGAATACCCACTTCGTCAGATGCATGTAGTGGAAATTTCCAGGGGCAGACATATATATATATATGCAGGCAAGCTAGAGATAATGAGGTAGTTCAATCAGGGAGGATGAGGCCCTGTTCTAGCAGCTGAGGTGTGAAAACCAAGGGAGGAGAAACTGGTTCTGTAATTGGCAAGCCATTCACAGTCTTTGTTTAATCCTGAGCTGATGGTGTCAAATTTGCATAAAGTTGATGCTTTTACAGATCCAGACTAACACGGCTACCCCTCTGATACTTGACACCATGCAAGGCACTGCATTTAGCCATATGTAATGGAAATCCATCAACCTCATGCAAATTTGACACCTTCAGCCCAGGATTGAACAAAGACTGTGAATGGCTTGCCAATTACAGAACTGGTTTCTCCTCCCTTGGTTTTCACACCTCAACTGCTAGAACAGGGCCTCAGCCTCCCTGATTGAACTATCTCATTATCTCTAGCTTGCCTGCATATATATACCTGCCCCTGGAAATTTCCACTACATTCATCTGACGAAGTGGGTATTCACCCACGAAAGCTCATGCTCCAAAACGTCTGTTAGTCTATAAGGTGCCACAGAACTCTTTGCTGAATCAACATCAACACTGCTTTAGGGAAGCTCTCATCCTCTTTGCTGACTCTGGCAGCCCGGACAAGCAGAGTCCTGCTCACACGAGCGAGATTTAAACCATTGCCACACCACAGGGTATCTTTTCCCTCCTGGATCTGGAATCTTCCTTTCCATTGGGAACCTCCATTTCCAGAGGGAGATCTCCTCTGAGGGAAATTGCTGTGGGACAGAGTTTATCACCTCCTGCAGATGCAGAATTCACTGATACCACCATCATGGGAGCCTGAATCAGCCTTCTCCTCCTTGGGAGATTCAGAGCCATCAGAAGAACTGCTCCTCCCATACTGCCCTTATCTGCTACCCAAAATGTCCACCCATTCCTGGGACCAACTGCTGCCTCATGTAATTTAAAGCTGCTTAACCAATCTATTCACTTACCTGTGTTCTTCCCAAAACTGCATGCTTTTGATGAAGAAGATGATAATCTACAAGCCTTGGTTTTTCAGCTGCAGAGAATGGAACCAGTCAAGAAATCCCTGGGACTCTTTGTTGCCATAGCAGAGAGAGCCAGAGGGCATGCCAGAGAATTTCCAAATGGATTCCACTCTATCAGCTCTCAAATCTGCTCCCCTCCCCAAAGGGGTCACTCCACTAGAGCACAAGCAACAACTATAGTCTTTCTTCAGGACATACTCTCTCTGAACATCTGTAAAGCATCCGCATGGAGTTCCATTCACATGTTTGAAAGGTATTTTGTCCTGATGCAGGACTTTGTTGCTAATGCCTCCTTTGGAATGTCACTTCTCTGTTCAACCCTACTGTCCACATCTTGGCACCCTCCTCCTACTTAGTGACTGCTTGTCAGTCACCCACAGTGCAATACAATAGGAACCATCACTCAAAGAAGAGGAGGTTACTTACCTGTAACTGGAGGATATTAGAGAGGCGTGGTCCTTAGTTTTTTTCCACTTCCCCCATTCCTTTCCCTCTGCTTCAGATATTGTTTGCTTCATAGTAAAGAAGGAACTGGAGACATGGTCAGTCTGCCCCGCCATGTATTAGTGGAATACAGCTATTGACCACACATCTCAAAGAACCTCCTGTGGTGAGTAACCTCCCTTTTTTCTAAATATATAGGAAAACCAGTAACATATTTAAATAAGCAAAGAGACAGTTAGGGATTAATATACATTTGGGTATTACAGACATTTCCACTAATATTTCAAACTCATACAAACCCAAGCGCTTCACATGCTCATTATGTCATAGGGAAGGTGCATTGTCCATATTTGATAAGGAAATGTAGTGTGTCTGGCACATTGATGGCTCAGTAGTCTATAGCATTTTAGAGACTTTATGAATGACCTCACACAGATGTTGAATTGGAGATGACATATACAGGAAAGTACAATTTAGATGGGGCTACTATAAGGTGGGTGCATAACTGGCTGGATAACCGTACTCAGAGAGTAGTTGTTAATGGCTCCCAATCCTGCTGGAAAGGTATAACAAGTGGGGTTCCACAGGGGTCTGTTTTGGGACTGGTTCTGTTCAATATCTTCATCAACGATTTAGATGTTGGCATAGAAAGTACGCTTATTAAGTTTGCGGATGATACCAAACTGGGAGGGATTGCAACTGCTCTGGAGGACAGGGTCAAAATTCAAAATGCTCTGGACAAATTGGAGAAATGGTCTGAGGTAAACAGGATGAAGTTCAATAAAGATAAATGCAAAGTGCTCCACTTAGGAAGGAACAATCAGTTTCACACATACAGAATGGGAAGAGACTGTCTAGGAAGGAGTATGGCAGAAAGAGATCTAGGGGTCATAGTGGACCACAAGCTTAATATGAGTGAACAGTGTGATACTGTTGCAAAAAAAGCAAACATGATTCTGGGATGCATTAACAGGTGTGTTGTAAACAAGACACGAGAAATCATTCTTCCACTTTACTCTGCGCTGGTTAGGCCTCAACTGGAGTATTGTGTCCAGTTCTGGGCACCGCATTTCAAGAAAGATGTGGAGAAATTGGAGAGGGTCCAGAGAAGAGCAACAAGAATGATTAAAGGTCTTGAGAACATGACCTATGAAGGAAGGCTGAAGGAATTGGGTTTATTTAGTTTGGAAAAGAGAAGACTGAGAGGGGACCTGATATCAGTTTTCAGGTATCTAAAAGGGTGTCATCAGGAGGAGGGAGAAAACTTGTTCACCTTAGCCTCCAATGATAGAACAAGAAGCAATGGGCTTAAACTGCAGCAAGGGAGATTTAGGTTGGACATTAGGAAAAAGTTCCTAACTGTCAGGGTAGTTAAACACTGGAATAGATTGCCTAGGGAAGTTGTGGAATCTCCATCGCTGGAGATATTTAAGAGTAGGTTAGATAAATGTCTCTTAGGGATGGTCTAGACAGTATTTGGTCCTGCCATGAGGGCAGGGGACTGGACTCGATGACCTCTCGAGGTCCCTTCCAGTCCTAGAGTCTATGAGTCTATGACAATATTGGTCCTTGAAGGAGTCTGCAGGCTTGGGCCGTTGGTGAAAAAGAGCTGTTACTCATCACTATTCTCTGGGTTCTGTTCAAAAGAATACCCAAATACAAATTAAACCAAATCTAACCACATCTGCTAGGTGATTGAGCAGCACCACAAGATCATGACTGATATCCAGGGCAGTGAATGACTTGGCAAAATGAGTGAGGACATTTGTCCATTGCTGAGAAAAGCTCATCTCCATACTCAAGACCAAACTGAAGCCTGATTAAAAAGGTGAACTACTGGAGGTCAAGTTTTGAAGCATTTTGCCAACAGACATTTAGTTATATCCTTGTCAAGACAAGATCAGTGACTTTCAAAATTATTAGTAATAAGAGTTGATTTCTTGAGCATGGTCCTGATTATTGTCTGTTTTAGAGTGTAATAGTAACTTTCTCAATTTCCATCAGTAACTGCCCAAACATCCTTTTAAAAGTCAAGGATCCATTTCTCATATGATAGTACATGTTTTCCCCAATGCCTGGAGCACATCATTTTACAGGATTAATCCGCATTTGGCTAGAAAAGGTGGCACATATTTTTTTCTCCTTTGCTCTGGTTCATCTTCAGTTGGGTTTGCTAAACTATATTAGATTTTCTCTATATTTTCTGCAAAGCTATTTGAGAGGATTAACAATTGCTGCAGCATCATATAAGGGTAGAAAATACAGATTGAAGATGACAAATTGGTTAACACTTTTTAGTGAGTTTAAAACCAATTTAACATACAACTGAAACATGTTCATGCTGTACATAAAAACATTTGGTCCTCTTTCCCTTGACTTCAGAGAGTGCAGGATGTGACCCCATAGCTTCCAATAAACAGTATGTGATGTTTAGATGTTGCTTGTAATTATTAGAACTGAAAGCACTGACTTTTGGGAGTCTGAAGGGACAGAAAACAGGAAGAAGAGGGAAGGAGAAGAGGAGGCAGAGTGAGACTTACAGAGGGTGCAGTAGCAGCTTGGTAAAGAGGTTTCCACTTTAAAAATGAAGTCCTGCTGAAGTTTGTTAGTACCCTGCCCGGTTGATACAACACGGAATCATGATTTTGACAGAATTAATACCTACTTAGTTGCCTAGTGAAGTCAACTGAAAGAGTCCCATTAATTTCAATTGGCTTTGGATCAGCCCCTAATGAAAGTAATCAAGACAGAAAAAGCAGAGAGTAAGCTATGGCTATTGGAGTTGGAAACTTTATGAAACAAATTTTAATAGTTTCTTGAAAGGGAGGTGGGAAGTGCATAGCCTATATTGCACAAGACCGTGGCTTGTCTGGCATACCCAGGTAAAACAGTAAGGGGAAATTGCAGACTACAGCATGGTGGGGAGAAAAGCCTCCATGAAGCTGCTTCTCCCCCCTCCACGTAGATGAGCAGGGAGTAGGAGGGAAGGTCTGATGGATCCTTGCATCTTCCCTAATGCCCTGGCCAGCACAGTTAAGCCAGAACAGAGGGAGAAGTAATCTGTGATATATAAAGTGCCAGTACTTCCTTCTTGAAGCAAGTGGGGAACTAGGGACATATGTGTGGTTCTGAGTCACAACGGGGTCTCTTTTTCTCCAAAGGAATAATAGCTACACACTATTTGTTACTCAAGTTTGAGGTATATTTGCAGATGAATACATCAGTATGGAGATGATTCCAAGCATGTGCGCAGTGTGTAGAAGAAGAAATTGATATGACAGTAAATGAAAGAAACAAGGTGGAAATGAGATGTAATTTAGTGGGTTGCTTTAGTAGGTTATAAGCAACATAGGGAAAATGAAGGAAGACATGAAAACAATTCAGTGTTGTAGGCAATACTGGAAAGGTGGCCCTGTTTAGTGTGCCTTTCGTACATATTTTACAATAAACAGTTAATACAAATATATAAACATTCTGTAGTACTGAACACAAAATTGTAGGAGGTTTCCAATACTACTAGAAATAGCACAGATATGGAGGGGGATGTTAGCATGTTACTAGGCTATTTTTTCTGTTGCTAGCATACACAAGTATTTTGTTGCATGACTTCAGCTAGGTCTGTGGAATTCTGGCAAGCAAACAAAGAACTCATATTCACAAGTTAGAGGTGACAGAATAAAAAGTAGCAGGGAGAAGCATTGCTACTTGATATTACTTAAAATAATAAGTTGTATAATAAGTTTAAGGCGTGACAAATACATTTCACCTGTATCTTTTGTGAGCTTTGTTTACAGAATTTAATCTATTCCGTTTTTTGGTTTGTAGTCTACACAATGTTTTCGGAGAGTGCCGTTTGAATCAGCCAAGATATTAATCACTGAAAAATGAATAATACTCCACATAAGGAAGTTTATTTTCCTATTACAATATACTTACATGGCACTGAATCATGAAAAGTAACTACTGCAGATACCCAATAAATTATCTGAACTAGTAGCTTAAAAGAAGTGAACTGCTATCAGATGTTTTTAGTCAACATTGATGATAACTCCTCTGAGTTCCCTTTTAAAAATCAAGCCATTTTTGGCTAAGAGACTAGCAATAAAATGGCATTAGGAGCTATGATTTAATTTTGCTGATCTCTAAAACCTGAATATATCTGTATCTAAACAGAACTACAAATTGGAGGGGAAGTGGGAGGGATGATAAAAGAGCACTTGAGTGACTCTGCTGCATTTTAGCCTAATCAGATTTGATTTGATTGAAATATCTAAAAAATGAGCATATGATAGATATGCTGACAAACCCTTAAATACAGCCATTTTACTTGGTACCAGAATAATATAATACTGCCTCCCCAAATCTTATTTTCAGAATTTATAGTTGGCAGTGTCAAATTCTATCTGTTTGGGAATAGAAAGACATGATTGGCTGAGCTGAAAAGTCAGGTACACTGCAACACTAGCTTTAGGGGAAAATAGAAACTATAAAAGAAAGATTGTAATATAAAATGTACAAGTACATCTGCCAGTCAATATTATACATGTGCAATATTGTATTTATATTTTCTATTAATGTGTTTATGTAAGTGTTAAATATAGACACGTTTATAGACACACATCATATAGAGCAGCAAAAATGATTAAAGGTCAAGAAACCATTACCTATGAGGGAAGATTGAAAAAAATTGAGTTTGTTTAGTCTGGAAAAGAGAAGACTGAGAGGGAACATGATAACAGTTTTCAAGTACATAAAAGGTTGTTACAAGGAGAAGGGAGAATTGTTCTTCTTAACCTCTGAGGATAGGACAAGAAGCAGTGGGCATAAATTGCAGCAAGGGAGGATTAGGTTGGACATTAGGAAAAACTTCTTAACTGTCAGGGTGGTTAAGCACTGGAATAAATTGCTGAGGGAGGTTGTGGAATCTCCTTCACTGGAGATTTTTAAGAGCAAGTTAGACAGACATCTGTCAGGAATGGTCTAGATAAGGGTAGGCAACCTATGGCACATGTGCCGAAGGCGGCACGCGAGCTGATTTTCAATGGCACTTTCACTGCCCAGGTCCTGACCACGGGTCTGGGAGGCTCTGCATTTTAATTTAATTTTAAATGAAACTTCTTAACCATTTTAAAAACCTTATTTACTTTTCATACAGCAATAGTTTAGTTATATATTATAGATGTATAGATAGAGACCTTCTGAAAATATTAAAATGTATAATTGGCACACGACACCTTAAATTAGAGTGAATAAATGAAGACTCGGCACACCACTTGTGAAAGCTTGTCGACCCTTGGTCTAGATAGTACTTGGTCCTGTCATGAGTGCAGCGGACTTGACTAGATGACCTCTCAAGGTCCCTTCCACTCTTATGATTCTATGATCATATGTGGTGGTAAGATCCATGACATTGCAGAGTAAGAGGATAAACTGTATCTCTCTCTCCCCCACCCCAATGCTCTTCCCACTAATCTACCTACACTGGGGCCTGTTCTAACATTCCAAACCTCTTAACAATTTCATCTAGCTATTATACAGATTTGTAGTGACTGGGTGCAAGGACACGCAAGCTGATCTGTGCTCTCCCAGAAGGCTTAACTTAAAATTGATTTTGAAGACCTGAAGCTTACCTTTTACATGGAAATTGTATAATAAGAGATCAGGAAACATTTCTTCAAGATTTCTGATCTGGAATGAAAGATAATATCCTGAGAAGTAGAGGGGGGGGAAAAAAGAAGAAAAAAATGATGCTGATTCAAGTACAGGAAAGATTACCTAAATGTATATCCTGGAGCACCTACTAGATGAGATCTTCTGTGAGAGAATCAGCAAATTAATAATCTAAACTGTACAGCCTGGAAAACAAATTGAAAGGCAGTACACAAAGAAATGGAAGACAATTTGGGAATCTTGCAAGAAGTGCAATAATGTCTCTGGCATAGAAGGTAAGACCTGAGTGGAGGACCAAAACCCCACATGGTGGCTGAAAATAGTGAAGCTGTAGGAATGAATTGAGGATTTAATCAGAGGACTAGAGAAGCAGGAAGAACTATGTTGTAGGCTTTACAGGGGAGACAACCTTGCAGACTTTACCAGAATTGTCAGAGGTCAAAGTGCCAGTGTTGTTTTTGGAGATATGGATTCCTCACAGTGCTAAGCACTGGACATCAGGCTCCAGGAATGATAATTTGTGGAGACAGAGGCCTGTAATAGAGTAATTCCGTAACTGCCAGTTAATTCTATATGGATGATGGGTCCAACTGAGCATTGTGTACCAGAATATTAGTTTTTTCAGGATATCACATATCTCTCTGAATATGTGTTTGCCCTTATTATGCAGCAACATCAAGACTAGAGCTCAGATATTTTCTTCTTTTGCCTGATAACTATCAGGGTCCAATATGCCAGGGGTCTTCTGAAGATTTCTGCTAAAAAATCATGAATCTCTTTATTTTTTTTTAAAGAAAACTGGTCTGAATTTCAGGTTTGCAAATAGTGTGTTTCTGGAAGCAATTAAGATGTGTTAGTATTGGCCTTTAAGAACTGAGGTCCTGGGCGTTAGGCGTCTAGATGTCTTTGAGGATCTGGGCCTGAGTACCTAAATCAACTCCTAATCAACATTTCACTGGAAAGATTGGCAGAAGCACCTTAATCACTGAGAGGAACGGATCTGTATAATCTACAGTAAAAGGTATAAGGGCTTAATTCTACAACTCTTGAAGTCAGTGGAATTTTACCAAATACTTGTATAGGAGTAGGATTGGGACTTAGTTGTTTCTTGGCTGTGTCAAGAAATTGGATGAACTTCTTACTTGCATTAATAATATACGAAAGCATACATTCCCATTAATGAAAAGCTGTTTAAAATATACATAAAATCATAGCTCTAATCTGAAGCTCCAGCAATATATATGAGCATGTTACCCTCTAATTGCTTACCTGTATGCCACATAATTCGTTCAAAAGGGGAATGTCACATATTTTGAACTGCATATTGAAAGATGAAAATCTTTAATTTATTACATGCTGAAAATACTTTGTGCCAATATTTCTCTGAAGATTAAATGATTGTATTATAATACAAAATGTAGTTTACCTACACAGGTTGCTTCATTATTTCTCTAAATTATTACATGAATTATTTCTGGCTACAAAGATCTTCCAGAATTCAGCAAGTTTATTACTTGCTTATGTACTGTCACTAATCCAGATATTTTCTTCCATCATGCATTATGCAACATTATGGCAGAATGAATAGTTCTAACAATATATGAGAATCAACAAAAACAGTTTCTTACCAATGGTGTGTGCCTGACTGTTATAACTCTGTCAGCCTCCATTCATTGTACTCCCCGCTTAGGGTTGGATGTGACAAATATACTTTGTACAATCTTTGGTTTAGACTGAGTTGTATAGAAGGAGCTGCAACTTCGGTATGTTCAAAGAACTCCTAAATTGACAGGGAAAATAGCAGGATCTAGCCAAGGAAAAAATAGTGCAATTACAAACTTACTTTAAAAACAGTTCTAGTTAATAATATATATTTTTATGAAAGGAAAAAAGCTACAAATATATTTTGATACATATATCTCAGTTGTCTTCATGAGTTCTGTTTCCTCACACTTTGTGATATTATGGGTGTGAAAATGAAAGGCAGTGTAAAGATTTTGTGTGTGAGAACCTTTTTAAAATTGATTTTTACCATTTAAAAGACACTTATCAAAAGAGTGAACCTTCATCCTCCCTGCTCAAAGTCTAATCAGAGTTTGTGGAGAGAGAGTCTTGAAGATTAGGGGTAGAGATGAAATTCAGACACTCCAAACCCACAGGCAAGCTTTTGGACAACAACACTGCTTTTTAGTACCCACTATTCCAGTAAGTAGGACTAGTGGCCACTACTTTACCTCTTACACAGGCTTTCTGGCCCACTGGATAATTTTTTGGCCTTACTTCCAAGCACCATTCTGAGTCCAAACTACTTAGGAACAGAGTCTTCCCTCCAATATGAGAGAAACATCTCTACCGAGTCCCAAAGTAACCCCACCCAGTGGCACTGTGTGAAGCATCTTGTGCTGGAAAAGGAGTGGAAGCTGGTGCCAGAAACTCTGAGGAAGAGAGCAGGGGGAGAGATAGTGGGGGACAGAGAACATGGGGTTAGGCATAATAGGAAGCAAAGCATGTGGGATCGGTCAGAATTAGGGACAACACAGCACAAAGAAAGGGGTGATGGGAGAGTAACAAAAGGGAGCACCAAAACGAGGTGGCAGATACTGATACACAAGATTGTGGAACAGAGGGATAATAAAGTACAGAACCCAGGGGAGATGATACCTACAGGGGTGGCAGGCTTGTAGAAATTTTGGTGGTGTCCAGAACCTGCCCTCCTGCAAACTCCACCCCCACCTACCTAAGGCTCTGGTAGGGAGTTTGGGTCAGGGGAGGAGGTCTGGGGTGCAGGCCCTGGGCTGGGGCTGGGGCTGGGGATTAGTGTGCAGGAGGGCTGCAAGCTCTGGGAGGGAGTTTGGGTGCAGGCTTCAGGCTGGGGCAAGGGGTGGAGGTTAGAGTGACCAGATCACAACACTAAAATATCAGGACATATTGGGGTGCTGTCAGCCTTGCCCACAGTCCACCCAGGCTCCATCCACGCTCCTCCCAGGCTCTGTCCCCACTCTGCCCCAGGTCCTGCCCCCTCCCCACCTCATTCCCCCAGCCCCCCTGCTGGCTTGCTGTGTCCCTCCTCAGTCCCCCAGCACTGCTCACCTTCCCAACCCTTGGCCCGCTCGCTCAGTTGCCCACCTCTTCACCCTGCCAATCACCCCTATGGCGCTGACTTCCTATCAGGTGGATGCATGCTCACCCCCCGCCTCTTCTCGTTGGAGCATCTGCCCTCACTCCACCTGCATTCCTCCCCCTTCCCCCAAGTCCCCACCACTGCCTTTCCTCTTCTCCACCTCCTCCCCTGAGCATGTTGTGTCCTTGCTCCTCCCCTTCCCTCCTGGAAAGTGCTAAGTGCCACCAAACAGCTGTTTGGCAGAGGGAAGCGCTGGGAAAGGGGGAGGAGCAGAAACGTGGCATGCTGGGGGGGAAAAGAAGGCGAGGAGGTGAGAGCTTGGCTGCAATTTTTCCCCATGGGTCCTTCAACCCTGGAGCACCCACGGAGTCGGTACCTCCCTACCTAAATATCGGGACAAATGGTGTCCTGATTGTACATTGATCGGGACATGGGACAAAGGATTAATTATTGGGACAGTCCCGATTTTAGCAGGACATCTGGTCACTCTTGTGAGGGTGTAGGAGGGGGTGAGGAGTGCAGGCTCTGGGAGGGAGTTTGGGGGTGGGAGGGTGTGTGTGGGAAGGGGGAGGATGCAGGGATGGGAGGGGGGTGCAGGGGTTTGGGCTGTGGGGTGGGGCTAGGGATGAGGGGTTTGAGGTGGGGTATGGTGTAGGAGGCTCAGGGCTGGGGCAGAGGGTTGCGGTGTGGGGTGAGGTGAGGGCTGTGGGGTGAGGCTGGGGATGAGGAGTTTGGGGTGTGGGAAGGTCTCAGGGCTAGGGCAGAGGGTTGGGGTGTGGAGAGGTGAGGGCTCTGGCTGGGGGTGAGGTCTCCTCCCCCAGGCAGCACACTAACCCCCACCACTGTCATGCTCCTAGGTCCCCTCTCAGGTCCAGGAAGCCCCCCTGCTTCCCCTGTGGTTGGTGCTGGGAGATGGGGCTGCCATCACATGTGCACCTGCTCCTGCCCCTCATTGGGGGTGGGGGGTGGGGCTGCCCCTTGCCCAGTGTGGGGCAGGAGCAGTGACTGCGGGCTGTGCTGGTGGAGGGTCCCACCGGAAAAGGGAAGGATCTGAGGCAGAAGGGCAGGGTAAGGGCAGCCTGCCCTGCCACTACTGGATGGCGGGGCACTTGGCTCTGTGGCAGCAGTTGATGTCAGGGGGGCCAGCAGAGTAGAGTTAGTGTGGCATTGGAGGCTTTGGGGCTGGGAGGAGGTACATGGGGGAAGCAAGTTGGGCCGGGGCGTGTGGGGGCAGCAGGGCCAAGGGGAGAGACTGGGTACCAAACATTGAGGGAGCCGGGCCCTGAATATTGCTGGAGCCTGGGCACCGTATAACACCATATAACGAGCCCATATAACTTGCTGTTATTGAGGGAATATAAAATCTGAGAGGGAAGATAAACTGCATTAGCATATTGGAGAGCTAGTGGTGAATAGGAAGGCAGAACAAACTAACAACCCCAGTGTAGCCAGAGTCAGTATTTATTTTTTGATTTTAGAAGAGTTAGTTTTATTTAGAATTTTCAAGATTGAATGGTTGCTATCTTGTTTTCATTTTTTTAATTGACGTGTTCCTAGCCTTGGGTTCATATGGATACCTACAAGGAAAGGGGTCATCACTTCTCTCAGACCATACACCCCTTAGGATGCTATATATTGCCATCATTTGATTTGGAAAAAATGATTGGTGACTTCACTGAGACTATATCGGTAGCCCCAGTTATGGGAGTATGGTGGCATTAGTTATGCGGGCTCTCAAACTGGGGAGGATGTCTTGTTTGATGTGCATCTAATACTAGGTGCTTATGTAGCAACAGTTATCAAGAGTGCTTTAATATGTGCTTGGCAAGAAGGCTATAGCCTTTATTTTGTATCCAAATTTCATCTCGAGGTTAGAGGTCGAGGTGAGAAATCAAGATGCGATCCAATCTCAAGGCTGGATTACTAGAATATATTCTATATAGTGCAGCCCTTAAAACCATGCAGAAATTGTGACAAGTGCAGAATGCAGCTACCTACTTATCAAATGAGATTCTTGTAGGGAACACATTACCCTGTGTTTCCTAGTCTGAATTTGCTATCATTTTGATTTTAAACTAAATTGTTGATGTTAATAGTTTGGATGTTAAACAAACTGCCTAAGAATCTGTAAGCAGCCTGAAAATTCAGGTGAAGAGTGCTGTTTGCTGTGCTGTTGTAGCCATGTTGGTCCCAGGATACGAGAGACACAAGATGAGCGAGATAATACCTTGTAATTGACCAACTTTTCTTGGTGGAAGAGGCAGAATTTCTTCCAACAGAATTTGATCCAATAAAGTATATTATCTCACCCACCTTGTCTCAGGGGAAGAAATAACAAAGTGGCTATGAGATTGTCATAAACAGATGGTTAAGGGTTAATGTCTCTTTTACCTGTGAAAGGTTAAGAAGCTCAGTAAACCTGGCTGACACCTGACCAGAGGGCCAATAGGGGGACAAGATACTTTCAAATCTTGGTGGAGGGAAGTCTTTGTTTTGTGCTGTTTGTTTTGTTCATTGTTCTCTCTTGGGGCTAAGAGGGACCAGACGTACACCCAGGTTTTCCCAATCTTTCTGAATCAGTCTTTCATGTTTCAAAATTGTAAGTAATAGCCAGGCAAGGCAGATTAGTCTTATGTTTGTTTTCTTAACTTGTAAATTTGTCTTTTTGCTGGAAGGATTTTTACCTCTGTTTGCTGTACCTTTGAATCTAAGGCTAGGGTGGGGGTCCCTCTGGTCTATATGAATCTGAGTACCCTGTAAAGCATTTTCCATCCTGATTTTACAGAGATAATTTTTAGCTTTTCTTTCTTTAATTAAAAGTTTTCTTTATATGAACCTGATTGATTTTTCCTTGTTTTAAAATCCAAGGGATTGAGTCTGGACTCACCAGGGATTGGTGGGGGGAAAGGAAGGGGGATGGTTAATTCCTCCTTGTTTTAAGATCCAAGGAGTTTGGATTGGTGTGAAGCCTCTCAAGGCAACCCAGGGAGGGGAAAGTCTGAGGGGAAAAGGAGAGAGATGGTTAATTTCTCCTTGTTTTAAGACCCAAGGGGTTTGGGTCTGGGTTCCTCAGGGAAGGTTTTGGGGGAACAGAAAGTGTGCCAGACACTAAATTCTGGCTGGTGGCAGCGTACCAGATTTAAGCTAGTAATAAGCTTTAAAGTGTTCATGCAGGTCCCCACTTGTTGTATTCTAAAGTTCAAAGTGGGGGAAAAAACCTTGACAGAGATAATATCCAAATCTGCATATGACCTTCAAAGGCATCCATTGGCAAATCTCTAGTAAATGAGTCAAACTGAAATAAAGAGGCAAGAGAGAGACAGGAAAGATACTAATGGTGGGAGAAAAATTGACTGTGGTTTTTCAATCTCTAATGAAGGTATTTGTGGGTCCACTTCCAGAAACTATTTTAAAACACTGGAGTGCCAAAAGAAATCTGACGCCATTCACTATATTCACTGTCTCGCTCTCTTTTTATATATCTTTTCAGTTTTACCTTTGGTCAAATGAACTGTGCTTCACTTTCTCTTCACTGTTTTCTGTTCACTCATCTGGCTTTTCCATAAACACTGTTTTTCTGTGTAACTGACAAGAGGTGATGTTTCTAGTGCGAAGAATTTTCTGATTTTTTTTTCTGTCCGGTCCCTACCTCTCATCTTTGATTTTCTTTTTGTTGTTCTAGCTCCTCTTCCCATCTGTTCTTTGTCTATTACTCTCAGCTCAATTTACCACATTGTCTCTTCCCTCCTTTTCAAAGATCTCTCCCTCTCTTCTTTTTCCCTTTTTGATGGGTCATATCTTCTTTCCCAGTATACATTATTGCTGCCTTTCAATTTGATGCACCTTGTTAACGATGCTGTGTTAGTCCCATGGACCCACTACAGAAAGTGCTGCATCAAGATTGAGGTCTGTGCTGCTTCCTTCAATATCATGAAGTGGCACACTGCTGGGATTACTTGAACCAACAGAACAGAGGTGGAGAAAGATATAATATCTTTTTGCCACCTACCCCTAAAATCAGTCATCCCTCGCCCAATTTCTGCCAGGGTTTATATATAAATACAATATAGAGAGAGGGCAGGGTATGCGTTCAAAATATTGAGTACACAATAGTTTACTTCAAAACAGAGATGCCAGCAATAGCAAGCTTGCCCCCCTTTGTCCTTCACTTTGCAGGCCCAGCTCACGCTGGCCCTAACATGCAGCAACCCTCCAGCCATGCCAACAGGGCTACATGTGGAAGGCAAGTTGTTTTTGTTTTGTTTTGTTTTTGGTTGGTTGGTTTTTGGGTGGGGGGAGTGGAGGTGTGTGATAAATTCATATAATAATTTATTATAGCCAATCATTACAATAACAACACTCAAAGTAAATTAACATTGTGTGCACTATTAGATATGAAATTGTTTGCAAGGTCATGACTGCACAGAACATTATGGATGAATGAAAGAGCATTGCCAAGAAAACACAAACATAAATTTAAATTCTTTAATTTAGGTGTGGGATGGATAAATAATGATTTGCAACAACCAGGGATCTCATGTGGCTTTGTTCATATTTTAATAGTTTACTCCTCTTTGCAGTTTCAGTAATTAAGTCTTATGACATTCCAGAAAGCATAAATCCCGCTGAGATGTTTAAGTTTGGAGCATCCTCTTGATGTACAATCAAAAAAAAAAAGACACTTACTCTTAACAAGCTGTTTTGCTTTTACCTTTGAAACACAATTGAATGGTAAAGTAATGTGGTCTGCTCAAACTGTTTTAGTCGCATTGTTAACTAGAACCTCCTTTTGAAATTCATTGCCTTCAATTATATTTTTTAAATGAATTTTAATTATGTGACTGAAAAGAATAAAGATGCTCCAGGCTCCATTTGTTTACCATGGAAGGTCTTAAAAAATGAGGACAGAGCTTCTCAGCTCATGCAGGGGTTGCAGAGAGAGAGAGAGAGATGACTTTTAATTCGACAAGTTCAGAGAGATTTCTTAGTTTGACGCGCATAGCAGGGGGTCTTTGAGCGCCTGGCAATACTTCAGCATTCTGAGCTTTGAAAGTCTTTCCCTGCAGCAGAAATTGTATCAAAAGCCAATGATAATATTCCCTGCAAGGTAAAGCACCCTATTGAAGATTTCTAGAGCTGTTTATTTATTCATCACAGTTTTTTTCTTTTAGGACATATCAGGGATATGGGTAATAATTCACATAGATTATAGAAAAATGCAATAAATAAATAAATAAATAAAAATGCCTCATTAATATTTTCCATCTTCCCTTCTTATGCTTCTCCATAGGCCACATGTAGCTATAAAATATTGTTGTGCTTGCCCTATATGTATATATAATATATAAAATTTGCTACAAATCTCAGCCTTCCCTGTTTTTAGTAAAATTGTCACTCTTCTCTCTACCTTCGATCACTAGCTGGGTACATAGGAAGTTTATGGCCGTTTCCTTCTTACTAAGCCCTCAAAGTGATAGGTCAATTTTACAGGAGGTTACTCAGTTTTGTAGGAGTCTTTTTAAATCTAAATCTTTAAAGTAGGTTTCAGGTAACTGTTTTCAAAGCTAAGATTAAAGCTTCATTTATATTCAAAAGGTCTAGTTTTTAAAAATATTTTTGCATTATCTTTATATGAAAAATATATACATATGTTTTTCTCCTCTATTTTTGTTTTGTTTTTCCACAGCAGACGAGGGCTTTGAGACTACGACAACCTGTCCCTAGTGTAATGTCAATGTTGGCTATCACTTTGGCAGATCAGCCAGCTCAGTGAAGACTAAGAGAGTCCCTCCTTCTGTTTTTTCATCTGCTGGTGGCATTCAAAGCAACCTTGCCTTGTAAATATTGGTGAGTGACCACAAGGGAAAAGCAGTTCCTTGATGAAAAGGAACTTTTTTGAAAAAAAATGTGGTGACCTGTATTTCTTTCTAGGATAAATATTAGGGAAAGTGTCTATACAAAACATATGAAGGATATGTTTGCTGTTTTCATCAGAGCTTGGTCTATTTAACTATATTTATTTCTTTACACTGAAAAGCATGTATTGAGCTATAGCTAGTAATAGGTAATCAACATGTGATAATATTTTTCTTATATAAACCTCTTCCCGCCCAGTGGGTGACATTCTCACCCCTGCTCCAGTTCCTGAATGCTAGATAAAAAGCCTGGAATAGTATAAAATGGCCTTTAAAGTCCCAAATCTGGCAGGGAAAGAATATTCCCAATGTAGGAGCTAAGGAAGACAGCTGAACCACCCCTCATCAGCTTTGGTGCAAGGGGCATGTAAGTGGTGGGACAGGAACAATCACTGCTGCAGAGATTCTGGGCAGGCCATGAAGGTTACTGTAACTTAAAGTGCCTCTCAGGGATGTTTAAATTGTGCAAGAGGCCACTAAATCCACTTTTTAGCTCCCATCCCTGGCTGAGAGTTCTGTGCTGCACCTCTAAGAGGCACAGCACAGAATCACACCCAGTGTATCTAAAGAGATATTTCATATTGAAATCAGATATGTGGAGAATGAATGTCACTCAGGAGTACAGGTAATTTATATATTATAGCACAAATATTTTAAATGATTTATTAAATAAAAATTAACCTGATTTTTTGAAAAAAGTTTGAGTAGTGTTAAATGCAGGTTTGGACCCAGGCTATAAATAACTTAAGTATTTTAATTATTTAATCTACAGTGATTGTCACAAAAGAGTAAACATTTGTGCATAGTTACCATTCAGTATTATCTGGATTAACTCCTATTATGACTACAGGGAAATAACAGTGGTTCCCTAATTCATTGCTATGTGGTATCTGTGAGCACAGATTGACATTTTAATGACTATACCTATCCTTGACTTATGCCATTTTATAAATAGACTGTACCAGCCTTAAAAGACGTAGCTATAGGAAAATTATTGCAGCACCAACCAACAGTGAAAAGCCATTCCAACAGAGGAGAAATTGTTGACTGGTGGTGCCTGTCATTGCAGTAATATTGATGGATATTTGGGTAATTTAATCCTAACCTTGGTTCTGTGGCTGCGCATGACTTTGTTTGGACTGGCTAAGGAAATAAGCAGAGGAGACCCTGCATTCTGATTGAGGATCATTTTTACAATGATAAATAAGTGAAAGAATGAATAAGTATAGAATTGAACGAATGGATTTTCTTTAGCTATGCATCTAGTAATATTTTGTGATGTTGCATCACATTATGCTTCTTCTGAGTTCTGTATAATATGAGGGATGACACCTCATGATTCATTAACAGAAAGTGTCCTTATTTGACAAAGCTCTGAAGCATGTGATTTGGGTCCTTATTGGGATAAATTCCACCATCACTAACTCTCCTGCAATCCCAAACAAAATAAATGTGCTGCTTGGGTTTATGTCATGCCACAATGTGTCTGAATATCTAGCGGTTGGTACACAGATGGGTGGTCAATGGCCAGAAATTTGGCAGCCAGCAGGAGGAGAAAATGAAATCACAGTAACCAGGGATAAGTAAGATCAACCAGATCAGAACTTGGAAATGGTAACAAAAACCGATTTGGGAAATCACTGCTCTTCCATTTAAAAAAAAATCAATTCTTTGATTTTTCTCGAGTGGTACTTTTGTCTTTTTATTTAAAAAAGTGATTCTGCAGTAATAGAGTTGAGAGAGATTCAGGCAATCAGCTCAGATAGTTTGCTTGTTTTCATGAAGGATGTAAACAAAAGTGAATGGTATAGCTTTGGTAATGACTGTACTGTGCAATTTATAATTCAGCCATATTATTAACTCTTTGCATAGTTTGTTGCTTTCTTTAAAATAAAAAAAAATTGAAACTTTAGCAGATGCTTCATCAACCATTTGACACAGCTGTGGACTCTCAGTCTCTCTTTATTTGTCCATTTATTGGGCATCTATACCTATTACCACTAGGTCCCCTGAATGGGTACATGAATCACTGCTCATTGTTTTTCATTATGCAATTTATGAAATTATGAAATTTAAATTCTGAAAGCTCTTTCCAGAGCAAGACTAATAGGCTAATAGTAGATAATAAGTTGATCATAGGATCTGTTGGGACTATTTTTCTGCTAGTTAAGGTAATATCTTCACAAATCTATGGTCTATTTTGATAAAATGCCCAAAATAGGTCATAGAGCAGCTCTGTAGAAACTGGTATGTGAACAGAGTGGATTAAAGTAGCATTATTATTTGTTTTTTGGTTCATTTTAAAAACTTTTTGTTGAAATGAAATGTTTTGTTTCATTTCATTTCATCTCATGATCTATTTGCTTTTCTTTGGGGTGGGGAGGGGAGATAATTCTGTCTCTGGCCCAATACATATTGTCATTCATAGTGGCAATCCATAGTCACTGGACCAGGAAAAGAAAATGAGAATGACTCCATAGCCTAGTAGCTTGGGCATTCAACTATGATGAGGGAGACCCAAGCTCAAATTCCTACTCCAGTGGCTATTTAATTGTTTATAAAAAGTAGAACAGCTTCAATAGGAAAGATTGAGAAAGTCTTGTACAATAATATACCATAGTCCACTTGATAGGGAACTCACTGAAGAGACAGAAAACCCTTGTTTAAATCCCATCTCCTCATAAGGCAGAAGGGCAGTTGAACTGGGTGAGTTTGCTAACCTCTGGGTTAAAGGTTACAATGCTACTTTTTTCCCTTTCCCCAGCCTGTTTTGTAAATCTAGTCCTCCTTTGCATTTGTCAAAATGCCAAAAATTGAAACGAAACATTTTGTTTCTCAACAATCTGAAACATTTTGATGTTTTTCTCTTTGATTGAAACTATTTGGTGACCTCGACACAAATTCATGAATTTGGGGTCAACCAAAACTGCATTTTTTGCCAAATAAACTGTTTGCTGAAACAGTTTTGTCCAGCTCTGACAATATGCTAGGTGCTTTTCAAACCGAATAGGCACAAGCAGCTCCCAAAAATCAGAGTTAGTTACCTATAGGATGAATAGAAAATGACCTGTGGCAACATCCAGCTGTCAAGAGAAAGGAGTGACTTTGTACAGTGACCGTTTTCCTTATTTTCAGTTTGTCTCAGTCATGTATTTCAGTATGATCTGGCAGATGGTTCTGTGATCAGTTGCTCACTGTTTCCTTTGCATTTTCACACATTTAAAGTTTTGTTTGTATAACTAATTTGGCACCAGTATCATAGGCATTCTAGAGAGTTCATGGACCTTTAAAAAATAACAAAACAAACAAACAAAACTTCCTGTCTGAATGTGGAACAAGTTAGCAAGGATAGGGAGCCAATTGCTGGTCTCAACTTATTGCAGCAGAATGGCATTAACCTTTCACTGGTTATCTTTTTTTTTTTTTTTTAAAGTCCCAGACTATTCTTCAAAAGATTTGTGAAATCTAGTGGCAGTACTACACAGAAAGCTTTAAAGACAAGTTTACCCTTTGAAGCCAATGGCTTCAAACTACACATGGAGGATTAATCTTAATGAGGACACTTCCATGCAGTTAGGTGCAAATATTGATTGATGGTGCACACTAAATTTGCTTCCAGTAACATAAACCATCTTCCGTACTAAACATTGTTGTTCTCCATTAAGGTTAAATAAGGGATTTTGTTAGACAAGAATTCTAAGTTTTCCTTTTTATTTAAATAGTTTTCCTTGGGTGTAAATTTTGTTTCTCTTGTGTTTTCTGAATTGATGAGAATCTGCTGGAAATGAATGCATAATGCTATTTCATTTTTGAATATATAATTGTGAAAACAGGAGGAATAATGCAAGAAACATACCAAATACAATCAGTAAATACAATAAGTACAAAAAAAATGCATGAAATCATTGTGAACCATGTGGTCCTATTAGAAACTGAGACTACTGAATAGTAGGGAAATGTTTGCACAAATATTTGTTTACATTAGAAAGAAAATTTTGATTAATTGTTTTCAGGGCTTTTTTAGGCTCATTCTGTGAAAAGATTTGAGCTGTTCCAGTGTATACACCTGAAAAGAATATTTTCAAGTTTTCAAACTGGAACGTTCTCTGAAAGTGAATTACAAATTATGTATTGGGTTAAAAAATTCACATGGGTTAATTATGTAGGTCATCCAATAAGGGAACTGAAACAATACCTGGAAAATTACAGAGCTAACCAATAGAAAATGCAGGATATTCACGATGAATTATTTGTGAATAATATTCAGAGCAAGAAACCTTCACAGAAGAAATTATGAATAATTTTGAATACCAAATACATTCAAAAATTCATAATTGGTTCTTAGGTAATTCAAGAATATTCGAAAGTGAAAACCATTAAATAAATTAATCATTTCAATATATTGGCTTGTCTCTATTAGAAACACTTAGAAAAATGAGATGCAGCTATGGAAATCATAAAAATAAGTCTCTTGTTTGGAGAATACTTTGATAAGTTGCTTTGTCTAATTGCACAGGAAGCTCTAAAATGAGTTTTATTCAAATTTTTCTACAATGAAACATATTGTACTCTATGCAGTTACATCAAAAGCTTTCAAACACCAGCATTTAAAAAAAAAAAGAAAGCTGACCATGTGGCATTGCTTCAAGGAGATAAGTAGCTGTCTGAAGCATCCAGGTCAAAATAAGCTTATGTATACTTCTGTAGTTTTGCTACAGCTTCTGGATAGTGTTTAAATAAAATATTTTATACTGTACTACCTAAAATGTCTGTTTCATGGTTAATGTGGAAGATTTTTTCCCTGTTTTAATTTGCTTTCCATTTTTGCTGTTCCAATCACATAATATGCATGGGTGCTAGTTTAATTTTAATTGTTTAGGGGTAGGTGTCCCTAGCCTCTGTTTTCCAGAAGCTAGAAATGGCCAACAGGGGATGGATCACTTGATGATTATCTGTTCTGTTCATCCCCTCTGAAACACCTGGCATTGGCCACTGTCAGAATACAGGATACTGGGCTAGATGGACCATTGGTCTGACTCAGCACGGCTGTTCTTATATTCCCCCAAAGGGCAGGTGAGTGGGAGGCAAAATCACAAAGGTGAAAGGTCCATTCCAAGAATCAGATTTGAATTTCACAATTCAGGAATATTTCTTTCTCAGACAGTTTTAAATAAGATAAAAAGATTAAAAAATGTCAATGGTAGTTCTGCTTTAAATGTTTAATCTAAAGCAAAGCAGTCTAATGCAAATCTTACTTATATGCATGTGTACATAGGGTGAGAGGGAGAGAGAAGTATCAGATATATCAGTGATATGTTTTTTTAAATATGAATCATTCTCACGAGGAGAATGTAAGCTTTGTGGTGTCATTTGCATGCTAGACTTCTGAATTTTTCTTCGGGAATAAATAATCAAATTATAACATCATGAAATTTCATCAGTATGTGTTGAAGATGTTTTCTCCTTTTATGGTGTTTAGGAATGAGCTCAAGCTGAAAATTTCACATGTGAATTTCAAATATTCTGAACTTCAAGGCAGCTCATGTGGGCAGTTTTTTTCAGCCTATCTCTAAAATTGATTTTTTTATCTATAAACATTTCTAAGGCATCTGTCTTTCTAGTGTTTGTCAAAAAGATGCTTTGTCATTGCATATTGACAAAACCATGCACCTTAATCATTTTGTGTGGTGAGTAGTTGAGGACCAAAGTAAATTTGCAACTCCTTATTTGGGTCTTGTTAGTTTTGCAAGATCCAAGGCAGACCTGAAGTGGCACTGTTCTACAAATTACAGATCAGGTAGCAACCTATCTTGGAGAAAGCTACAGAAACTCCATTCACCCTTAAGTCCCAGTAAAGTGGTTCTGACAAGTTCTAGAGTGCCTTCTGCTGTTCCAAATCTTGGTATTTTGTTTTATCAGTAGTTTTTATCATAGTGGCTGCTGCATCCTCAGTTAGGCTGGTCTAAGAGAGCATTTTTTGTGTGTTTTTTTAAATAACCACCATTTCCCCACCACCACATATACCTTTAAAATAGCAGTGATTGTGCTTGAAGCCTTCATCACCATAATGGTTCAAACTCCATGCACTCCCTTCAGTGTGATTAAATCTGCCCTCCTCTAATTATACAATGCAGTTCCATTGCATATGGGCCGGAACAGGAGTCTGACAGCCTGTATGTACACACTAGAATTTTTCTGGAGTAGTGGAGACAAGCCCCAGGAGGAAAGAATAGAAGTGTTGGATATGCAAATCTACCAACTAGTGTCCCCATGTAGGGGAAACTGTAGAACTGATGAGGGCTACAATAGCCCTAAGGCTGCAATAATAATTATGGTGGCCTGTGAAGAAAAAAAGAGTTCTAGAACCTTAAGATAAAATAAAATAAATAAATAAATAGATAAAACCTTGATAACCTTGATTATCTAGGCATTACTTATTGTTAAATAAACATAATTACATTAGTATCAAAACTCTCTCAACTGTAATCAGCTCTGCTGTTATAACAGTAAACACCACCAAAATTATGCAAATGTAAGGGTGAACTGAATACAATTTATGAGAAGGAAAAGATTTAAGGCTAGATGGATTTCACCAGTTTGCTTGCTTTTTATTCCTATTAAGCTTTTATTGACACCGTTACAACATTACTTAAAAAAAAATAAATCAGGCATCAGTCTGCAGTTGTATTCTTAAACTGTCAGTGGTCTGTGACTGACTAACTGGCAGCCAACAGCTGAACTGAAGGTTTGCTATAGCTAGCAGGACATAGGGAGAGTTACATTAATTAGTTCCTTGTATAATTAAATATTCATGAAGTGTAATTCAGTCACTGGAGATAAAAATAGTTTTTAAAACAATTTAGTTTTTTCCTGTTTCCTGTCCAGCTTTTAGATCTTTTATTCTTTTTATGGTTTGTCTTTTTATTCATATTCTGTGTCTGTCATTCACACTTGTTCTCTTAAGATTTTCTAGGCCAAACTGTAGGAATTTATAATTTGTAATTAGGGCTGTCAAGTGATTAAAAATTAATCCATTAATCATGCTGTTAAACAATAATAGAATACTATTTATAGAAATATTTTGGATGTTTTCCACATTTTCAAATATATTGTTTTTAATTACAACACAAAATACTTGTACAGTGCTCCCTTTATTTTTATTTTTATTATAACATGTATTTATATATATTTATTTATAACATACAAATAAAATAAATAGTATTTTCCAATTCACTTACTGCAAGTACTGTAGTACAATCTCTTTATCATGAAAGTTAAACTTGCAAATGTAGAATTGTGTACAAAAAAAACAGAATTCAAAAATTATACAATGTAAAACTTTAGAGCCTAGAAGTCCACTCAGTCCTATTTCTTGTTCAGCCAAACAAGTTTGTTTACATTTGCAGGAGCTAATGCTGCCCACTTCTTGTTTACAATCTCACCTGAAAGTGAGAACAGGCTTTCACATGCACTGTTGTAGCCAGCGTTGCAAGATATTTATGTACCAGATTCGCTAAAGATTCATATGTCCCTTCACGCTTCACCCATCATTCCAGAAGACAAGTCTACTCTGATGATGGGTTCTGCTCGATAGCGATCCAAAGCAGAGCAGACCGACACATGTTGATTTTCATCATCTGAGTCGGATGTCACCAGCAGAAGGTTGATTTTCTCTTTTGGTGGTTCAGGTTATGTAGTTTCCACATCGGAGTGTTGCTTTTTCAAGACTTCTGAAACATGCTCCGCACCCCATCCCGATCAGATTTTGGAAAGCACTTCAGATTCTTAAATCTTGGATTGAGTGCTGTAGCTATGTTTAGAAATTTCACATTGGTACCTTCTTTGTGTTTTGTCAAATCTGTAATGAAAGTGTTCTTAAAAAAAACAACATGCTTGTTTGTCTGAGTGATTGGCTAAAGTAGGACTGAGTGGATTTGTTGGCTCTAAAATTTTACATTGTTTTATTTTTAATGCAGTTTTTTGTACATAATTCTACATTTGTAAATTAAACTTTCATGATAGAGATTGCACTACAGCACTTATATTTGGTGAATTGAAAAATATTTTTGTATTTTTGTACAGTGCAAATACTTATAATCAAAAATAAATATAAAGTGAGCACTATACACTGTCTTCTGTGTTCAAATTGAAATCAATATATTAGAAAATGTAGAAGACATCCAAAATATTTAAATAAATGGTATTCTATAGTGCAATTAATTGTGAATAATTTTTTAAAATCACTTGACAGCCCTACATCCTTCACAATTCCCTCATCCTGTGGCTGCCAGATCCATGCCTATGCTGAGCAGCTTCCAATTTATGATTGGCTCTTCACAGCTCCAAGGGCCATTCCAGCAGATAAGGATCAGGCAGACACAGAATGACATTAAACACCCATTCAGCATCAGGAGCCTGGAAAACGGTGGCACAGAAGTTGCTATGGCAGCATCTAGGCCACCAAGGGATTCCCACTATAAGGGGGAAATCCTCCATTGTAAATTCAGTGGAATTAGGCAGTATTTGTGCTAGCAGACTGGTTCAGCAATGCCCAGGTTTAAAGTAGAAAAATAGTTTCAATTTTTGAATTTCTCTAGCTTTAGAATGGAGTTAAATGTGTGCTGTGCATGTACACACACATCCCTTTAAAATGCGCATGTTGGGCATAGTTAAAAAAATATTTAATCTTTCTAACTGTTGAAAAAGGTATTCCTGATTGTAGGCCTGGCCTACACTAGAAAATTAGATCGGTTGAACTACATTGGTCAGGGGTGTGGATTTTCATGAGTGGTGCTGTTAAGCCAATCTAAGTCCCCTAAAACAGTATTAGGTTGATGGAAGAATTCTTTTGTCAGTCTATCTACTTCCTCTTAAGCAGATGAATTACTTATGCTGATGGGAGAGCTTCTCCCATTGGCACTCACAGTGTCTACACTGAAGTGCTACGTCAGCATAGCTGTACCTCTATAGCGTTTAAAGTGTAGACAAGCCCTTAGTAATTGTACTCTCATTAGTAGAATAGGAAATTCCAACTCAAACTGGTAATACCTGACCTACTAATAAAAAAGTATGGATGGATGTGCATCGGTATGTTACATTTTTCTTTATAGCCTGTAGATTAATGATCATTTTGACCATATTAGTGTATGTTTCACTTGAAGGTAAAAGTCAAATGTGCCACAAGTTTTAATTTTTTAAAAAGAATAAACTATTCAAAACTTTAGCTTGTGAGGGATAAAAATGTTACTGGCCTGGGATAAATTTTTCAGAAGTGTTTGTTGCATTGTGACAGGGTGGCTGATCTCCTAAGGAATGGAGGGGCTAGGCTAACCAGCTTTGTATATGAAGGAGGCACACCTGGTTTGGATCAAGATATTCCTCTGTGAAGAGCAGTGGGAAGCTGCAGTGAGGTGGAGGGATGCTTAGGTAGAGCAGAGACTGGTAGAAATGAGCAGGGCCCAAGAGAGTCAGACTTGTGACTAAGATTCTAGTTAAGAAGGGTTGGGAGTAGCCTGCTACAGCAAGAGAGACCCTGACCAAGCAGGGGCACTCTGGAGGCAGATGGCCTGTGTATATGCATTTCCAGAAATGACTTAGTCATCTAAAAGCATAAGTTCCACTGACTTTTACTTATGAAAAGGATCTGGGTTCCTAAGTCACTTAGGTGCTTTTTGAAACTGTTACGCCAGGTTTTTAAATCCCACCCTTGATTAATGCAGCCTGAAAACATAATGAGGTCCAAATCCTGAAGCTTCCGTAGTTTCCTAGGAATTCACCTACAGTAAAAGCATTTTCAGGCTCTAGGCAGTCCTAGAGGACAAGGCTTTTGCTCTGTTGTGGATTGCCCTTACTGTGTTAGTGCAGAACTGTGAGGATACCAAGGTCACACTAGCTTCAGGCAGTGATAAATGCTGAATTATCAGGAACTGAACATTGGGAGAATGTATTTTCCCATCCAAGTTGTCCTTTACTCTGTAACAAGAAAGAAACTTGATTCAAATGAATGCACAACTTAAAATGAAGCTATTCTTCCTCTGAAAAACTCCATCATTGGGTATATAACTGCCTGGTTCTTGGGGTTTCTGCTTTAAAATAGAAATTTGCTGTTAATATCCTGGGAAAATGTTGTGTCAAAGGTTACATTAAACAAAAGACAGATCTAGATTATCTGAAGAATCTGGAGTGATGTTTAATGCAATTTAAAAAAAAAAGCGGATATGTGTCACTGCAGGTCATTTCTGAATATTCTTGTTGAGCTTCTCTGTTGGATATGCAATCTCAGCTAAATGTTTTGAAGAGGATGAATCAAATAAATTGCCCTATTTTCGGTCTTTCTCATCTGTATACAGTTGTGCAGCTCTAGTAGACCTGAAAATTGTTAGAGACAAACTTTTTAAAAAATAAAATGCTTTTGAGGCAGAAAATTGCTTTTCTGCAATGTTGTCTAAATGACAGGATGTGACAGCAAGACAAGAAGTTGCCATTATGTATTGATATTGTAAAACAAACCTTACGTAACAAGGAAGATTGTTTGTTTTGTTTTTCTTTCTTATTAAATTACAAAATATTTAATTGAAACAACACTAAGAATTTGACTTAAACCAACAAAAACAAGGACTGCAATTTAGAACTAAGTCTGAAAGTCCATGCTTTAACCCACCTGCCTTGCCTGTATGTTTCAGGGCAGATAAAGTATGATATGTAAGATTACAAAATGTTTCACCCTTCAGAAGCTCTAAGCACTGTGGGGTGGGTTGAAGAAGAAATGTGAGCCTTAATTCTGTATCTCCTTGATTTTGTTTGTCAAATCCTTAGCTTTGTTTGAAATCACTTGTAGTGTAATAAGAAAAATGTGGCTTATGCCTTTTGATTAGCCCCTTGATTTTTTTTAACATTTTTTTGCATGGTTTAATTTCCTTTTTTTATGGCAGTTTATAAATATAAAATAAAATAAAAGGGAAGAGGAGTGGAAAGGGAAGGAAATGTGTCATTCACATGCTAAGGGAGTTCAGACTCCTTTGAGCCCACTATCACATTAATGGGCCAGTTGAGATTTGCCAGGGTTTTGTGTATTAATCTTTATACACATTCACATACTAAAATTGTTCCTTTGGAACTGTGATGCTATTAGCTGTGAATTTGTGCAATATTAGCAATGTGGATTTCCATATTATGGAACCATAATATCAAAGGGTTATTAAAAATCCATATAAAGTATGGCACATGGAGGTACTTTCTAAGTCTCAATAGCATCGTTGCTTTCTGTTTTTTAAATACCAAAATGGTTGTCTATACTATGAAGAGAAACCCTTTGGCATCTTGTATGAAAAACACAAATAATATTGTATTACACAAATATGCTTAATGTGGCAAAACTGATAAATCTTGGTTTCTGCTGGAGGGCAGGAGAGAGGGTGGGGTTGAGTGTTTTTTGTTTGGATGTTCTTTGTTCATGTGTGGGTTTTTTGTTTTTGTTTTTTGCATTACTGTGATTTAAAAGTATCACATTATAGATATGGACTAAACAAAACAACACAACACATGAATGGTAAGCAATAATGCTTTTCAAATGGCTTTTTACAGCTTCTCCATCTACTTCAGGCACCAAGATGGGGGATGACACCTGTCCTTTCCAGCATAAAGTGTCTTCCTACTTTAGTTAGTATTTTCTACCTATGTGGATAAACCCCCAATGGCCAGTGCATCCAGTGGGGTATTGAAGGAAGACAGTTAAGGTTACATAATTATGTGAAACTGAGTCATTTTGGTTCTCATAGGGATTATGAAATCTTATAGTTATGGCTTATGTGGCTTTGCATGCTTTGGGTCAGATAATCATCTAGTATGAACTGGAGTAATGGAATTACTTGGGTTAGTTTACAACAGCTGAGGATCTGGTTCTTTGAGTCACAAATTAAGCCTAAAACTCAAAGCAAAAATATATTGAGTTGAATATAGTTTTGTGACAAAACCAGCCCTGCCCCCATTTCTCTATCTCTGCTTTGAGATGAGAGGACAAGGAAAAATGTACCTGAATGCCAGGGCTCTCAAACAGGTCCCACATTCCACTTAAATTTCTCCTTATAGAATCCTCTTTCCTCAAAAATCCATGCTTCATTGGATGGAGGAGATAAGGCAATGGGGTTCTACCTCCCTCCCTTTACGTTTTTCAGGTAGTGTTGGGTTGTTCCACTAGCCCTTCCTCGCTCTGGAAAGTGGCAGATTTTTTTGCCCCATTTTTCATGGAAGATTAACTAGTAGGTCCTTCCTGAACATCCTCCATATCCAGGATTTTATGGCAGGGCAAGTGAACTTCCCATCCCCATATAATTAGCAAAGGCAAGACAGGGCAAGTTCTTCTGGTCTAATTTGCCACTGGATCTGGGAGGTCTCCTAGTGCACTTGGCTATTGAGAAATCATACTAAAACTGTTATGTAAACTATTTCCTGATAGTGCACTGCATTCAGGGGTATCTCAGCCCCAGAGTGATAACAGTGCAATTACAGCATTAAGAACTAAAGGAACCTTTCCATTTCCACTGGAAACAGGAAGGTTGCCTGCCATCAAAGAAGGTGTTGGGATATAGTTTCATCTCCAAAATCCTGTCAGGCTGGCCCACTGAAGGAACTGGATGACCAAACTCAACCATCTTCCTACTCCTGAAGAACTGGGAGGGAGGAACAGGTGATTGGTTTCCCTCTGAAGATACCACTACTCTTACTTCTGCACTCCAGCAAATAGGTTAGAAAAAGGTGAGCTTTGGGGATTGGTTGAAGCTGGCAGAGGGCTTAGCCAATTCAGCCCTTACGCAATAATGACGTACTGCAATGAAGCAAAGGCCTTGTTCTTTCAGACTGCACACAGTCTGAGAATGATTTTACCAGTAGGTAAATCACTAAGAAATTATTAGAGCATCACAGTTTGAATCCCCCGGGGTTTTGAGGCTGTGTAAATCTTTGGTGGAATTTAAAAGCCTCGGGTAACAGTTTCAAAATAACCTATGTGACACAGATATATAAGTCCAGTTTTCAAAAGTGAAAATCAATGGAGCTTGGGGTCCTGAGTGCCTAAATCACTTCTGAAAATGGGACGTGGGTACTTTGACAATTTTACCCCAGGCCAGTAACCCTTTTATCGCTAATGAGCTAACGTTTGTGAATAGTCTATTATGTTTTTTAAAAAATTAAAACACATGGCACTTTAGCCCTCTATGCTGGAACATACACTAAGAAGATGTTAAAATTATTCTTAATATACAGGCCAAAAAGGAAAACATAACATACAAATATGCATCCATACATACTTTTTGTTGGTAGGCCAGATATTACCAGTGTGAGCAGGAATTTCCTATACTATTGAAGAAAGTACACTACTAAGATCCATAATACATTTTCAACAGGAAGTTGAAATACGTATTTTTAACTATGCACATCATGTATATGGGCAGTAGAGACCTAGAGTAGCTGTGTGGGAAGCCACCAGTCTGGGCCCAGTAAGCTAGTATAGGAAGAGTTGCAGGGCCAGAGTGAGGCCAGTTCCTTGCTAGAGCTGGAAGAGTGTGGATGGTGTGTGGTTGACTGAGGGAGCTGCAGGACACTGGATGAGATAATACTGCCAGAAGCCAGGGAGCAGTGAGAAGGAGCCCTGAGCTGGTTACTGGGACAAGGCCCTGAGGTAAGGGTGAAGACAGCTCAGGACCACAGGGAAGTGGCCCAGGGTATTAGAGCAGCAGCACGACTTAGATAACTGGACACAGAGGACAGCTGCTATGTACAGGGTGCCTGGGCTGTGACCTGGAGTAGTGGGCAGGCTTGGGTCCCCCCCAACCCTCAGTAACCACTGGGGGGAAGTGGTCTGGAAATTGAGGCACCTTAGAGAGGGGGATTGAACTGTAGCAGCCCTGATGGAGAGACATGCCTGGAAAAGCGCTAAGAGGGCGAAGACTTTGTCACAGGGAGGGAGCCCTGGGGCACTGCTCTATCCCGGAGCAGGGACAAATGGTGGGGGATATTACAGAGGGCACTGAGAGACACCCCTGTTGGACTTGTACCCAGAAGGGGTTTTGCTTTGCTTTTATCACACAGACTAACTGTGTGAGACTTGGCTGGAGGGATGAGTCACTGAAGAATCATCATGAAGAGAAAGAGAGAGTGCAGACACATGTAGCTGGGCACAGAGGCACTCGCAGGAGGTGAGTGCAACCCCATTATAGGCAACCTTATAGCTGTCTCCAGAGTTTGTTCCTGGGGGAATCCCCTTTAGCAGGAACCAGGGCTTCTATGGCCCCATTTATGTTGCTCTAATTCTTTTACACAATGTAAAGAGGCCAGAGTTGTGTGAGGATTTCACCCAATGACTTTGTCCTTATTCTAACCCATGTGAGAGAAGAATCAGGCTTATTGTTTTTAACTGCAACAGAGTGACACATGCATTTTCATATGTTAAAGAAGCTTTTTTAAACTAGAAAAAAATGGTTCTTAAAGTGATAGTGCCTGTGTGTATTCTGCATGTGGATATGTATGCGCCTGAGTCTGGAATTCTATTTACAAGCATCATCCATTGGCCTGCACGTGTGATGTAGCTCTGCTCATGCTCCCAACTGAGGGCATAAAGTGTGGTGTAGGCCAATGCCTCTCCAGTTCCTTCTCACCGCTGCACGCTCTGAGTCGGTATCTTTGGTACCTCCGTTCCTTTCTACTACATCATTGCAGTAAAGATATTGTATATAGTTAGTTTTAGTAATTTTGTAGTTTTTGTAATATAGTCTAGCATGGTATAGTTACATAATGTTTTCCCTCCTTTTCTTCACTGCCCAGGGACATTTTCCCCCTGAGAAATCTGTGATTATAGCCAGGGTCCGAAAATTCAAAAACTGTTTCCTGCCCTTGCTGCTTTTCTGTCAGTAATAAACATTAGTGCTGCCTCTACTGACGGGGTGAGGCTCACATCTGTCGAGTGCCGCATCTGCTGCTCTTTTCCCTTCAGAACTTGTGAGGGTTGGGAACTGAGACTTAAAAAAAAATCGGATGGAGAAGGCCATGAGGCCCCAATCAGACCATGCACCGAAGTCCAGAATATTTCATAAGCAGTGTCTGTTGGCCCACACATGCACTGTAGCTCTCCTTATGCTCCAAACTGAGGGCATAAAGGCTGGAATGGGCTGATGCCTCCCCAGTTTTCCTTATTACCCCAGTCCAAACAATCCACAGCAAAAGGGATCGAGGGTGGGCAATGGAATACAGATAGCAACTACACATCTCGAAGAACCTCCATTTCTTCTTTGAATGATGGTCTCTATGTGCATTCCACAAATAAGAGATTAACAAGCAATAGGGACAGCAAAAGGTATCTCCCTGATCCTAGGACTGTCACTCTGCCATATTTCCAGTTTCTGCTTTAAGCAAATTTCAGAAAAAATTCATAATGGAAACGACTATGTAATTGAAGTATAGGGTCACTACGGCTGTCTCGCTAATTCATTTGAAAAACATATATTTACATCATCCCAACTCATATGCTAATATATGCAATTTTAAAAGGATTTTTTTTTGTTTCACTTTACATTGATAAATACACTATTGTGTTAAAATGGCTGTAGAATTACTGTAAAATGGCATACAGCAGATGGGTTCCATCATCATTGCACAGTGAGGCTCTGAGCATCAGCTATTCTAGAACTGCTTTTGCCTCTTGCTGACACTCTGCACTGGCTCAAGGTTGCTGATTCTTTTCTTGCTTCCCTGTATTTCATGTTGGTGCAAAACCCTCCATTATTTTCAGTTTGTGCTGGGCCTAGATTTTGCCTCTGCCTGTTAACCCCTGCCCACAGCAGGAACAAAAGAAAGCATGTTGTTATAAATATTGCTTCCGCACTGTGAAATTTCTGTTGCAATGTAAAGTACAGTGTCAGGGCTGCCTTAGAAGCACTGGTATGCTATATGTGACTCTCCCATACTTTGGGTATCACTAACCTGTAGGATTTTTCCTTTACCCTACACAAATACTAATTTAAATGTTTTTAAATTGTTTTGGCTAAATCAAGCTACTCTAGTAGCTATTGCAGAGTCTTCTTCAATAATTTTTCAGTGGTAAACCATATTCTTCATGGCATTTACTAGTAGGATGCACAGCCAAGGAACTTCTTATTGCAGATACTCATGTGCCGTTAGAGGTTTAATAATACCAATATACAAAAGTCTGAGCTCAAAGAATATGTGCAGTTAAGTGTTAACAAAATTTATTGGAGAAATGGATTAACAGTGCTTTGATGTATTTACCTAAAAGACATAATGAGCGTAATAAAATAAAAATCTTTTTGCTCAATTAAATTACATTACACTTGTTTTATTTCATTTTAAACAAATCAGTATTATCTTTTTCACATACTCAGATTGTTATGCTCATCTTATTTTGCTGCTTAAAAGGGAATTATAATTTAAAAATATATTGTTTTAAATAAAATTAAATAGAATATTAGAACTCTGTGATGGAGAGCCAATTAGCCAGTCACATTCCTTTCCTGCACCTTCTCCTCAGTCATGAGACCCCTATGCTAAGCTGTGTAAAATATTCTTTTAGCAGCAGCTGGGTCTTAAGTTTCCACAAGCAATTATAGGGATGTCTTCAATTGTCAAATGCCTGTGCTGCTGATGGGTTGTCTTGGCTTCTTTGTCTTTATGCATGCCATTGGCAAGATTCTCTGGTTTGCTAAGGCCACTGTATGCAGCTTACACAGCACAAAGTGGTTTTAAACCAGCATGAGATTCCCAGTGGAAAAATCTATGACTATTCATTGAAGCAGGGACTTGAACTTGATCTCCTGCTTTCCAGGGCATACCCTAACCATCCAGTTATAGAATTAGTTAGCAGCTATCTCCCCCCCAATGACTAATGAATTATGTATACAAAGAGGAACAGCTTCAGCAGGAGAGATTCAGAGACACTCACCCCTAGAACACCTAGTAGCTTAGAGGTTAGGCTGCTGATGTGGGAGACCTGGGTTTTAGTCCCTGCTCCAAATCAAACAGAGTGGGGATTTGAAAATAGTTCTCCCCCATCCCATGTGATTGTCCTAATCACTGGGCTACCAGAGCTGGCACTGCAGGTGAGGTGAATGCTTACTTTGAGAAGGATGCTCACTGAGCAGCTTGGGTGTGTCAGGATTTAAGTGGTTTTGTACATGACCATCAGCAGACACTTAGGCACCTCCATTGTTAGCTGGCAGCTGGGCACAGGTTTTTAGGATCACATTGGTGCCTCAATGTTAAACTTAGCTACCTTAAGTGGTAGGTGCCTAAGTCCCTTTATAGTTCTAGCCCAGTTTCATTAATGTGCATTGTAATAATAAATGGAGTTTAGTAAATTCATCTTCAGTGCAATTTACAACCATTAAATAACACTGCTCTAAAGCCAAAATGCTTCTGAAATACATGTAGTCCAACTTTACTAATTCTGGGTCACTGAGAACGAAAATGATGCTTAAAATTGTTGATTGGCTCTAGTTTTCAAGATATGCTATTGGGTCAGTATATACGACCCTTGACTTGGGAATGGCGGAGGATAAGTGAGTTATAAAGGGAAGGGATCTCAATTTAAACCAGAAATGACTAAAATACATCTTTGACTGGATCTATGACTAAATCTATGACTGGGTTTGGACAGTACTTGCTTTTTAGGCAAAACAATGAATGATGCAATTTGAAGCTGGTATTGCGTCATACATGATATGAATTGCATCATGTTATTCCTAGAAGTCATGGATGATGCAATCATAACAAAGCTTACATCACTCTGCTGAACAAATTGCCCTATATCAGCTCTAGAAATCATACAATGTAGTGCTCTCTTATTTGTCAGTGTTTGATTTTGCAAAGGGACACATTTCTGTTTATCCAAAGTGAGCAGAGATGCCTCGTACTTGTGTGAACAGTGCAGATAACTTCTGCTATGTTTGTGGTGAAGTGACTTTTGCATCACAAAAGCGCAGTATAACCGCTATGGTTAAGAGAGCCTATCACCTTTATTTTGGTTGCAAAATTGGAGATCAGGACAAGAGGTGGGCCCCACACATATGCTGCAACACTTGTGCAACAAATCTTCGCCAGTGGTTGAACAGGAAAAGGAAATCTATGCTTTTTGCAGTGCCAATGATTTGGAGAGAGCCAAGAGATCATCCCAGCAATTGTTACTTCTGCATGGTGCCTCCAGTTGGGAAGGGCGTGTCAAAGAAGAACAAGTGGACTGTGCATTACCCAACATTCCATTAGCTATACGCCCAGTACCCCACGGAGAAGGACTGCCGGTTCCTGATGCACCAGAATCATTCTCACTTGAGTCAGACGAGGAAGAGGATGAAACTTCTGGTCCTGAACCATCAATGTCACAAGACCCACATTTTCTCCCATCCTCCTCCTCTGAACCACACCTCATAACACCAGGTGAACTGAATGACCTTGTCAGGGATTTGAAACTACCCAACAGTAAGGCAGAGCTGTTGGGCTCCAGACTACAGCAGTGGAATCTCCTGGCAGGCTATCGGCAAATGGAACCCATCAATGCTTGCAGACTATTGCTGGACAGTGACAAGAGATGCTCCATTTAAAGAATACAAGAGACAAGCCAAGAAGCGCCGAGTAGACACTGAATAGGACTAAACTATGTACATAATAGTTTTTTGCCTTTTATTTCATAATAAATTTTATTTATATAACCCTTTTGCTGATTTTTCAAGTGTTACATAAACAGGACAGGTGAAATATTATCATGTAAAGCAACCATAAACACATGAAAAGACCTAGGTTTACAATTTATGATTAAAACTCTACTATCTACACCATATACATAGACATAAAATGTAAAAACTTAAATATCTTAGAAACAGTAGCCAATCAGTTGTTTTAATTGTCATATTTGAATTCAGCACATCAAAATACATAATAAATATCACATTTTATCTCTAAAGCAGACGACTTCTCAAAAATTGTAGACCAGTGTAATTAATCATCAGAATACTCTAGCAAGCTCAGGGAGTACTAGAGTTCAAATTTCACAGGAGGGGACACTGGGGCAGAGAAGTTAAGTTTTCCTAAACTGTCAAAGCAAAGTTTAGAATTAGATTAATAGATTGCAAGGCCAGAAGCAGGCATTATGGTCATCTAATCTAACGTCCTATAAAACTTTCCCAAAATAATTCTTCTTTGAACTAGAGCCTATCTTTAAAAATCCAATGTTGATTTAAAATTGCCAGTGATTACAATTTTCCACAACTCTTAGTAAATTACTCCACAGGTTAATTACACTGGCTCTTAAAAGTTTGTCTGAATGTGTCTAGCTTCAGCTTCCAGCCATTGGATCTTGTTGTACCCTTGTTGTACCCTTGCCTGCTATATTGAAAAATTCTCTATTATCAAATATTGTTCCCCATGTAGGTACTTATAGACTTTGATCAAGTTGCCCCTTAACCTTCTCTCTCTTAAGCTAAATAGATTGAGCTCTTTGAATCTATCACAATAAGGCATATTTTCTAATACTTTCATCGTTCTCGTGGATCTTCTCTGAACCCTCTCCAGTTTAGCAACATCCATCTTGAACTGTGGAAACCACAACTGGATAGAGAATTCCAGCTGGGGTTACACCAGTGCAAAATACAGAGGTAAAATAACCCATTTACTCCTTGAGATTCCCCTGTTTTTACATTCAAGAATGGCATTAACCCTTTTGGCCACAGCATTGCTCTGGGATCGCATGTTCAGCTGATTATCCATCCTCCTCCTCAAATCTTTTTCCCAGGATAGAGTCCCCCATCCTGTAAGTATGGCCTACATTCTTTGTTTCTAGGTATATACATTTACATTTAGCCATAGTAAAATGCATATTGTTTGCTTGTGCCCAGCTTACCAAGTGATCCAGATTGCTTTGAATCAGTGACATCCTCTTCATTATTTTCCACTCCCCCAATTTTTGTGTCATCTGCAAACTTTCAGTGATTATTTTATGTTTCTTCCAGGTTGTTGATAAAAATGCTAAATAGCATAGACACAAGAACTAATACCTAGAGGATCCACTAGAAATGCACACACTTTCGATGATTATTACCCATTTTCAATTACACTTTCAGACCTATCATTTAGCTAATTTTAATCCATTTAATTGTGCATGTTAATTTTATATTATTCTAGGTTTTTAATCAAAATGTTGTGTGGTACCAAGTCAAATGTCTTGCAGAAGTCTAAGTATGTTATAGCAGTGCTGTTACATTTATCAACCAAACTTATAACCGCATCAAAACAAGATATTGTTAGTTTGACAGATCTATTTTCCATAAACCCCTGTTGGTTGGCATTAATTATATTACCCTCTTTTAATTTTTTTTTAAATTGAGCCCTGTATGAGCTGCTCGGTTATTTTTGCATGGGATCATTGTCAGCCTGACATGCCTATAATTATCCAGGTTATCCCATTTACCCTTTGAAAATATTGTCATGTCATTAGCTTTCTTCCAGTCTTCTGAGCTACTCCAGTGCTCCAACAGTTATTTAAAATCCATGTCAATGGTCCAGCAAGCTCCTTAGCCACCTCTTTTAATACTCTCAGATGCTGATTAATGGGACCTGCTGATTTAAAAATGCCTAACCTGTTGTCGTCATGCAGCTTTTTTCCCCTGCACACTGTAGAGCTAACAGAGCTGGTCATCCTGTTCCCTAGTGTGATTTGGTGGTCTAGCAGACACCAAATAGTATCAGTGTTAGAACATAAGCATTCAGTGTCATTATCGTCCAAGTGATGTGGAAACAGGTAATGCAATTTTTAAGTGTCTCACTCCCTCTCCTTTTGCCCACTTGATCCTTCCTCAGTAGGTTATAACTATGATTTTACATTCTATTCATGCAAAACATCCCTCCATGTGTCAGTACTACCAGCTAGACTGAATTTATTCTTATAAGTGAGACATTACGATTTATTTTGTTTGTTACCCAGGCTCCTGGCATTGGTGCATAGGCAGTTAAGAAATCAGTTAAAAAGGCATTTTTAAAAAAAGACAATATTGTTAACCAACTGTAGCTAGAGTTGTCATAGTATCTTTGCCCAATCTGAACCTTAGAGTCCAAAAGTTGGGGTACCAGCATGAATTCCCCTAAGCTTAATTACCAGCTTAGATCTGGTACACTGCCACCACCCAAAAATATATAGTGTTTTGGGGCACTCTGGTCCCCCCAAAAACCTTCCTTGGGGACCCCAAGACCCAACTTCCTTGAGTCTTACAACACAGGGGAATAAACCATTTCCCTCCCCTTCTCTTCCCCTCCAGGTTTCCTCCCTGGGCTCCTTGAGAGAGAGACAGATTCAAGCTCAGTGAATCTAAAACAAAGGGATTCCACCCTTCTCCCCTCCCTGTTAAGTACAGACTCAATTCCCTTGAGCCTCAACAAGGGGAAAAAATCAAACAGGTCTTAAAAAGCAAAACTTTTAATAAAAGAAAGAAAAAAAGTTAGTTATCTCTGCAATTTTGATGGTAAAAGTTACAGGGTCTTACAGCTTATAGACACTAGAAAGAAGCCTCCCCCCCAGCAAAAATACAATTTAAAATACTTCCAGCAAACTACACATTTGCAAATACAGAAAACAATCAAAAGACTATAACCACCTACTCTACTAAATATTCACTATTTTGAATATATAAGAGACTGTAGCAGGGAGATTGGCAAGAAACCTGGTTGCACATCTAGTCCCTTCCAGGACCCAGAGAGAACAAAGCAAAACTCAAAAAAACACAAAGGCTTCCCTCCACTGAGATTTGAAAGAATCTTATTTCCTGATTGGTCCTCTGGTCAGGTGTCCGGTTCACTATTTGTTAACCCTTTACAGGTAAAAGAGACATTAACCCTTGACTATCTGTTTATGACAAGAGTACAGCTCCCAATCCTGTACTCAGACATGAGGCCGTGTCACTCTGTTTCAGACAGATTCATCCTGGTATCAGCCCTAGGAATAGCATGTTTCCCCCATTCATGGAGAGCTGGAGGCCTAGCTTGACATCTAGTGCAGGCTAGAGCAATCCTTAAGGCTGCCCTTAATTGTGGCCCCTGCTGCTATAGCCCCTGTGAGCTTTGTATCAGAGGTGAATAATTTGAGATTAATTGAAAAGAGAATTTATTTTCCCCCTTGGAGAGGAAGCCTTTTCCAATGATTAGGGCACTAGATTGGGATTTGAGAGACCTGGAAATTCCTTTTCCTACTTGTTTTTTAAAGTTAATATTACACTTATCCTGTGCATTCCTGTGATGGTGAGCACTCACTACCATTGCCTCTAGTGGTCAGGCAGAATATGCAGGTTGTCTTCCTGCTGGACATCCCCTTTTTTTTTTTTTTTTTTTTTTTACTATAACTACACTCTGTGATGGTGTTTCTGTTTTTACTCCTTAGACCTCCAGCTGGGTCAAGCAACTCAGTCCACCCCTTTCGGGGTATGCACACACACAAAAAAGTACAGTACTGGGGCAGTCTTCAGATGCCAGCAAGGACTTCAGGGCTTTCTCCTTACATCAGGTCTTGGGGTCTAGGGCCTTCCCCCCCCGAGTTCCATGCCAAGGAACTAACATTGTCCCCTCTTTAGGGCTTGGTAAGGTACTCCAAGCCTACCCTCTCCAGCAGGCTCAACTCCAGGGCCCAAAGGTCCCACAGCAGGCACCCTGGAAGCCTTGGGTTCCTGACTTTGAGGCAGTCCACATGCAGGGCTGCTCTGAAGAGACTTGGAAGCACCCTGGAAGCCCTTGGATCTCTGGCCTCAGGGCAGTCCACGCGGCAGGCTAACCTAGGCTCCCTAGCAGCAAACCAAGCAAGTTGGCAGGAAACCCGGCAAAGTTCCATCAGAACCTGCTTTTCTTCAGAAGTTAGTTGAATCCAAGATGTTTCTGTGAAATAGTCTGATTTTGACAAATCTGCATTTTCCAATGAAAGCCTTGATTAATCTGAATATTCCGAACCAGCTCCAGTTCCTTTTAAAAAAAAAATGGTTTCTGGAATAAGAACATAAGGGGATGGTGCAATTACACACCGCCTCGACAGGGTCTTCAAACAACATCTCTGTCTAAGATCTAATTGTGCATATTCTAATCCACAAGGAGCTTTCTCTTTTTCTGGCAGGTTTGGAGCATTTCAAGTTCCACTTTGGATTAGAGAATACATAGCTAATTGAGAAATCACATACAATCTCAATTCACTGGAGCCTAGAGGTATTCAACAATAACCTGATGCAAGAGGCCGGGTTCCCTGACTTTGAGAATTGAGGGCACTCCGCTTCTCTCAGGATCAGACACTTAAATGAGGAGGGGATGTCTAGAACATGAATATGAAGGACCACTAATAACTCCGTATTTATGGTTGAGCAGAGCTTTCCACTTAGCATTCGTAAAAGCCTTAAGTTACTAATACTGGTATGCTTACCAGTAGCTGGCATGCATGACTCTAATATGCCTGCTACAAATTGAAAACAAACATTGACTGAAGAACCAAACAGTTTTTTGCCTCAGTAATTGCACGTACTGTGGGAAAGAATATATATGTACCAAATCGAACTCTGTTAAATGAGGGTCAGCAGCCATAAGCATTTTATTGTAGTAGCTCATCCCTGCAGCAGAAGAATATTTTAACCAACAGGAGCACCAAAAATTCAATGATATTCCCATTATTGCAATTCAGTTTGTCAATAAAGAATATAACCTGACATGTCTCACTGTGAAGAAAAGTGGAATCACCTAGCTAAAAACTTTGCATCACATAATATTAATAAACCTGAACATCTATTAAACCCAAATGTGATAGGACAATTACCTTTAGAAGACATTAGTATTCATTACACCGAAAACATTAGTTTTTTCAGATAGCTGCAGGTAAAATTCATATAGCACAATATAGTTCACCAGAGACATTCCATATATTATATAATATTATAAATTTCTATGCATTTCTTGCTCTCTATTTTGCCCTAGTAACTTCTTCTACAAAGCACTGTTGTAGCTGAAGAAGGGTTCTGAATTTATCTTTTATACAGTTTAAATCCCTTTAAAATATGTTACTTAGCAGATACATTTTGAGATAAAAACTACATTTATAGTTAATCCCCTTGCATACCAAGTTGTTGGTTTTAATGATAACCCTATCACTCTTAAAGCAATCTCTGCAATGCACTGAATGGTTTTATTTGCCATTTTCTTCAGTAGTAATTTCCTCTATGTGGCATTTAGCTTATTCAGTTTATTTTAAGATAGCCATTCAACTCTGACTGCATTGTGGTATCCTTTTTCTTTCCCAGAGCATTTGCTGAACATTTGTTCTGGTTGCTTGGGCAAAGGAATGGGAGATAGGAGTGGTAAGTTCTATTCTTTTTCCTACCACTAATTTGGTGTGTGACCTTGAGGAAATCACTTAATCTCACTGTGCTTTTAGCTTTAGCATCTGTAAAATGGGAATAATACTCACCAGAGTAAGCCAAGTTATTAATTACAAATGACTTATAAGACAAATGTAACCCTTTCTTCTGTTTGCAGCATATTTACAATGGATGTTGGTGTCTGTGAAAATATTAATTGGCCAGATTCTAAACTCTGCCCAATGTGTTCTAGGTGCAGCCTGTGCTGATGAGAGAGAGAGTGTGAAAAGAGCCATCTGTCACCCTCTAAACATGAGGATGCTTCTCTGTCAACGTTTTCCTCAACATTGTTTACAGCAGCTTCAGTGCTGCTCTAAACTATGTTGACTAGCTATGTTTCCTAGGTGCCAGAAATCACTTGTGCATGGTCATAGTCCAGCCATGACTCCCAAGCTTGAGGGTGATGGCAGAAGAGAAGAATTTTTCAGTTCTATGCTACTCTTGAATTCCCTTACACAGGGAATCTTAGCTGTGCTGTTAAATTGATATAAAGCCCTTTTGAACGGCCAAAGCAGCACAAATGGACCAGGTCAGGATGAAAAAAATGACCCATATTATGTTAGTATTTGCTAAATACTGAACAATTTCAGCTTCTGGGGTATTTGTCAACCATTCAAATAGCCTGTTTGTTTTTTTGTGGTTTATGTTTGGTTACTTAAGAGGCATGGTTTGTTTTCTGCTACTTTGTTGGATGATGAAAACTCTTTTTAAAAGTAGAAGAATAATTGAAACACATTATGAATTGTGTACTCTATTGTTCATAGGCAACTAATCAGTCACACAAATAAAACCAGCTCTGCTACTTTGATATTCATAGATGAAAAGCACTATATGTGTATATATATATACATACACACATACACAAAGTATTAGTAGTATAGTACTAGTATTTTTTTTTCCATTTTAATATATGAGCATAGCACTGGCTACAAAATGGCAGCTCTTTTTCAGTTTGTCTTCTAAGGTCAGATCAATTTTCAACAAAGGTAAGGTGTTGTGGGGAAATTTGTTCTTAGATGCAGTACTAAAAAAGTGAAGTGTTACTTCCAAAAGTGTCCAAATGTACATAGTGCCATTAAAAAACCTATATGTTCTTTATGAGTGAACCCAAGACTGTCATTTGGTAAGTGCTATTGTGGTATGGTGCTGATATTACTCACCTGATCTAGGAAACCTGAGCAAGCCACAAACACAATCAGATAGTTGGAATGCAATTTTTAAAAAGATAATTAAATAGAACATTAAACATGGGCATAGTTCTGCTGAAGACAACATTGATAAGTTAAATAAAATATTGCATTTCATTCTACTGATTGTTTCTTTGAGGGTTGATGTACAGTTGGTACTAAAACTTTTTTGTGTAATATATATTTAAATTAATGGTTAATAAAGGATGCCAAAAGTAACTGCAATAGAAATTGTCATCATCTCTTTATCCAAAGAACACGTACGGCAAGAGTAAATGTTTCCCCAAATTTTGTCATTAATATGTGCCTGAACTCCGACCTCCACCCTTCCAAGTTATAGCAAAGTTCCACACCGTTGATTGGAAACAGTGCAATCAGTTAGGATTGTAAAAGATGAAGTCTTGTGCCTTCAGTTAGTATATCGGATAATAAGAGCCCTGTGACACTTTCTGTAAGAGGAGGGTGTTGCAATTGTGTTCTAGCCCAACATTTTCCTCCCCACCAACAATCCCCAAAAGAAGCAAGGACATCTCATTAATTAATTGTTTTTCTGATATATTTGTTAATGTACTTTTAGATCTGAAACATAGCAATTGCTATACTGAATCAGCCCAGTGGCTCATGTAGTCCAATTTTCTATCTCTGACACAGGCCATTATCGGATACTTTAGGGGAAATGGCAAGAAACTCTACAGTCGATAATTAAGGAATGAACTGTCCACAGAGGAAATTTCCTCCTGATCCCTGATAGTGGTTGATTTATGTCATTAATCACAAGGATTTTGTCATCTTTTGAGAGAGAAACAAAATTCCTGCATCTCATTTCTCCCTTGCATCCAAGATCAACTTTGCATGTGGAGAACAGGGGGAACATCAGGGAGCTGCCTGATTGGGTACTGTTCCAGCACTAGTTAGGGCAGCTACTGTAAGTTAGAGCTTGTTTGTTTGTTTTAAAGATAGGCACTACATTTTCTATTCTCCATTTGAGTTGCTGGTTGTAATGAGTGCACATTTTTGTTAGCAAATCAATCATTTAATTCTTAATTTCTTTCATTATCTAGCTCTATCTTGGTGATGTATTGCTATTTAATGTAGCAAGTTGTTCCAGCACTTCCACTTTTCACACCACAATCTCTGAAAATATCTCATCTTTACTACTTGAAGAGAGTAGGTCCCCAAAAACTCTCTGGTGAGGTGATGCGAAGAATTAATTCAACTTCTCTGCAATGTCATGATCCTCCTTAATTAGTCCCTTGCAAACTGCTAATCCAATGAAACCACCAATTCTTTTATAGGATTTCTGCTTCTTACAAACATAAATAATTACTTGTTCATTTTTATGTCTTTGGCTATTTATTCTTCAAGATCTTTTTTAGCAATCCTAATTCTCATTTTACAGTTTACCTGCACTAGGTTTATGGTTCTTTTTATTGGCTTCATTAGGTTTGGATTTCTATTTTGTGAAGGATAACTGTTTCACTTAAATAACCTCTTGAACCTTGACATTTTAGTGTGCTATTTTTCTCTTGTCTTTCTGTTGCTTTTGTTTTGTTTAGAGGCACACATACTTTCCATAACTCTGGTACAATATATGCTTAAGTAGCCTCCATGCTGACTCTTAGAATTTAAATTTCCTTACTTTTGACGTTAGGGTCCTATAGACTCATTTAAGACTATCTTTCTAAAGTTTAGTGTTACAATGCTAGGTTTTGTCCAGTTCTTCCCCTGAGGGTGAGGAAGTTATTTACTTTGGGGTTATTGCTACTTAATGACTCAAATACAGGCACTTCTTGAACCAACTCTTGTGCGTTACTTGGAATGAAGTTAAGAATAACATCATCTTTATTGTACTCTTAGAACTAGCAGTTCCAAAAATGCTTAATTAAAGATGCTGAGAAGCTGATTCTCTGAACTTGTACTGTTGTGGCATTTGACCAGTTCATATATGAGTAGTTGAAATCCCCCATTATTAGAGTTTTATTAGATTTAGTTGTGCTTTTCAGGTTCCCTCAAAGTTCATATTTATGTTAACCTTTGACTCAGCACAAAGAGGAGAAAAACCATTTTTGGTTTGTTTGTTTGTTTTTGTCCCCAACCATGGTACTATTTTTTATTCAAAGACTGTAAAACATTGGTTCTTATTGTTTACATGCAAACCAGTAACAACTACTTGAATATTTAAACTTTGGACTTTACTGTTCTTTCACTCAGATAGGATGTAAAGAGTTGTGCATACATCTATTCATTTTCTGAGTGATGGTAAGTAGCTTCTACCTTACTTGACAGCTAAGGTGTTCCCTCCTGAATTAAGTTCATGCTGCTTGTGGGGTAGCAAGGGGAAGTTCAGATGACAGATGCCTACGTTGGCAATATTAGAAAAATACCCCCAAAAAATAGTTACTCTTCAAGGACTGTTTTTGAATCCTTTAGCAGTTTGTATTTTAGCATTAAATTAAAGAAAGGTTAATTCTAAATATGTTGCTAGATAACATATAAATTACCTACAGAGCTGAGTTTTAAAATATTTCTCTTTAAACACAATTTGAAATATTCAGTCAATATCTTTTGAAGAAATAATATAGTTTTGTGAACATCTCATTCAAAAATGCTAGATTACAAACCATGAGCTCTCTCATTGGGACTGTTGAGAGGTGTAAGGTTGCTCCCACTTGTAACTATTACTTCCCAGAGCTTTGGAAAGGAATTTTCCAACAAAGCGTGTAGTGTATAAAGTGTATAAAATACAACAACAAAAGCCACTTTAATCACTAAGGCATACATACACCAGGAGTAAAGGACATAGGTTGCTGAAATAAGATTATGCCATTACTCAAGTTTTGAGATATGTAAATAATTTTTTTAAATTTTTTATTTACATATCTCAAAACTTGAGTAATGGCATAATCTTATTTCAGTAACCTATGTCCTTCCTTCCTGGTGTATGTTATATCCTTGGTTTTTTCTCCATCTGTTATTTAGGCCCCAATCCTGCAAGGGATCTATCCTGGCAGACCCTTACAAAATTCCTTTTCTGTTTGATGGGATTTTATGTTAAGACAAAGTTCCCATGTACATACTTTTGCAGGATCGAAACATAAGACCATAAGGTCTTTGGAACAGGGACATGTATTCTATGCACCTTTATAGTGCATGTGGGCACTTATAACATGATGATCATAAAATCCAGCTACTATAATATATTTTGAAAAATCATATTCCCTTAACATTCAAAGAGAGAAAGACTTATTCCTCTACCTCCATTGTAATCTACTCCAATACCAGTTCCTTATAAATGAGCTTTACAACACAGGCACGGATTACTAGTATATGAAGAGTTCAGCACAAAATAAAAAAGCTTAAATATCAGGCTTCTTGCATCTTTTTAATTTACAAAAATTGTCCAATTTCATGAATAACATAGGAAATTTTGCTTGTGTTTTGCTCATCAGTATGACTGTGTTGTGGTAGTAAAAATGTTCCGATCTACCCTAAAAGGGACTTGTTGCTGAACATAAACCTATTCTTCTACTTTTTTTTTCCCTCAGGAAAAAATCGGTATTCCTAAAAAAAGGATTTAAAGTTCAATGGTCATGTTTTCAATACGCGAATGGTCATTTAATAGAAAAGAGAAATGTTCTGCGTTCATGAAATGGCCTGGACTGATATGAGTATAATTTTTGCACAAGATTTTATGAAAAACAGGTTTAGTCTGTTTTGCCTAGAACAAATATTAAATATTTATGAAAAAATTAACTCTTTAAAATATCTCAAAAACTTTAATAGGCAGCAGGTTTAAAACAAATAAAAAGGAAGTTCTTCACACAGCACACAGTCAACTTGTGGAACTCCTTACCTGAGGAGGTTGTGAAGGCTAGGACTATAGCAGCGTTTAAAAGAGAACTGGAAAAATTCATGGAGGTTAAGTCCATTAATGGCTATTAGCCAGGATGGGGTAAGGAGTGGTGTCCCTAGACTCTGTTTGTCAGAGGGTGGTGATGGATGGCAGGAGAGAGATCACTTTATCATTACCTGTTAGGCTCACTCCCTCTGGGGCATCTGGCATTGGCCACTGTCAGTAGACACGATACTGGGCTAGATGGACCTTTGGTCTGACCCAATATGGCTGTATTATTTACAAGTAAACAATAATGAATATGAAAACAAATTTCCTCCCATGCCAGAGAAAAGAAAGTATATTTAAATACAAAATCTTGTATCAAATCCATGTATTCAGAGTTACTTAGGAAGTAGAAACTAATTTAAAAAGGTCTTTGTTCTCATTTTTGTATAAAATACATAGCTGCATATAGTACATCAAAACAAAAAAAGAGGGGTAGTCTGTGCTACCTATATGATTCTATATGGTAATACACTTAACTGTACCAGGAACCAGCCCAGACAACATCCCTAATTCCACACCTGTTGCCTTCTCAGACTACAATGTTAACAAACTGCAGAATAGATTGCCCTTCTGCCCTCTACCTTTAGAGGACGAGGAGTGAGGTGAAGCCTTGTCACTAGAGAATCTTGAACATCACAAACAGTTGAGGAAGGAGTAGTCTATGGAGGGTGGTACTGTGGGCAGGCAGGAGGCTGCCTGGGGAGATTGGTTGTAAGTACACTTCGATTTAACTGGGGATGGAAGTTAATCATAGGTGATAGGTATTTGCATATATTATTTCACGAAACTTACCCCTGTCTAAAAATTGTACTCCAAATTTTTAACATGCGTCTCTAGACACCTACTACATTCATTTGTATTTAGGCACTTAATGAAGCAGCTATAGCCCTCACTGTCTTCATTAGGACTTGTGGTTTCTCGGCAACTCTGACAACCGTGCCGTTTATTTACTTACCTAAATATAAATGTAGGTCTCTTAACTTCAGATTTGATAATGTTGACTTTAACTCTTCAGCACAGCTAACAAAATAGAATTTGCAAGTTGATAACTGAATTGAATAAATAGTGTTCAGCATGCTTAGCTTTCAGCAAACACTACTAATCCCTTTTCTTTTCCACATTTTTGGGATGCTGCAGTCACCGAAGGCAAATAGATGGATAAAATTATATGTGCTCCTGGTACAGATGCATTTGATGTTTTGTGGAAGAATAAATTATGCAGCAAATGATATGTGTTTAATTTCTGAACCTTCAATAACGGAAATAAGATCCATATGATCTGTTCTGTAACTGTTTAATGTACCAGTGCTTGACAGAGATCCTTATGTTGTGACCACTTTTCCTGTTTACTTTGAGCTAAAAGTCTACCAAGGTTACTCTATATGTACAGTAATCTAGTTGCCTCAGTAGTGAAGAACTCATCTGCTCCAGTGCTCAATTTGACAGTGCTCACCTACTGCAAATTAAAAAGCTGCTGTATATTTTTCCCCACATAAACTGATCACATCTTTCCCAGCAGCAGCAAATATCCATCATTGTCAGTTTTCAGTGAGTAGACAGACTGAACATGCATATTTTTTAAGTAAAATCAGCCTGCACCATCCTCTTCCAGGGAGGAATTTCCATAGGGTACAAGGGAAATAGGGTGCAGAAGTGTAATTCATCATTCCGATGTCACATGACTGGGATTTGAGAGTTTAGACTCAAGGAAGCAGAAAAGAAGATATGCTACTTTGCTCTGTAATTTTCTCTGTCTTTTTACAATAGCCCTTCAATTCTTCCATGCATACTTTCACCCATTGTGTTTTTTTCCTCATTGTATACGTTCCTCTTCTTTTTTCTTTAGCTATGAATCCTTCCAGTAGCCTCCAGCATGTTGTTTGTTTTCCTGCTTTGCTCACTATTCCTTTGTTGCTTTGTTTTCTAGTTCATGAGTGTTAATTCCTTGTCTCATAGCACTTACACTATTACAAAGTGGGCAATATTTGCTGCGATGTTCAGTGCACTATCCTGGAATTTTCAGAAGAATTGGACTGGTTCAAACATATCCTCAAAAAACATAATGCTTTCTTGTTCAGAGAAGATAAAGCCACTCAAAAGAACTGAATTTTGAGGTAGCCTGAAAAAAGTGGAACTGAAATGTATTCAGATGTATTCTCCTGTTCCTGTTTTGATTAAAGATATTTCCTTCAAAGAAGATAGTGGAGTTTTTGCTGTTGTCACTTGCAGACATAAACATTCAGATAAAAAGCAACATGAGATCATATTGAGACAGTCAAGTTAAAATCAAAGTGTTTTCAACAGGTTGGTAATGATGTTGTCTGACTGAAACTTGAACTTAGTGATGTGTGTGGTGTGACTGTTGCCAAACTGTACTCTTTTATATGTGGAAAGAATAGAAGATTTTTTCTGTGAGGAAACAGAAGTCAAAACTTGCTTATCTTTTGAACCGGATGCTTATTGTTGCCCAAAAGTGAGCATCAGTGTATCGGCTGGTAACAGATAAAGGCCAAATCATTTTTTTTCTAGTTTAGTCACATGTGTGTCCTTGTGGTCAGTGTTTTCCAGCGTTCAGTGAGCGTACAGGTGGCATTGCATATAAGATGTAAAAGGGAAAATGTGATTTTACTACTTTCATTTCTACTTTAGTAAGTACCAGGAGAGGCAGCCAAGTAGCCACAATTAATTCAGCACAGTTTGACACAATTGGCATTCCCTGCTGTGGTGAGACCTAGATCTGAGCTAATGTGAGGACTGAATTGGCTCTCATAGCTGGAAAGGCATTGCCCCAAGATAAGTATTAGTGACATAATTTGCAGTGCATTATGGGGAAGTTCATTTTTAGCTTTTTTGTATTATACTTACCTTGTGAATTAATATAGTGTCAGTTTTCAGCCTTTGTTGTCTTGTAGTAGTTAGTTGAAGCTAAATTATATGTCAATTTTCTTTTATTATTGCTTTTGTCATAGCGGGGGGGCGGGGCGGTTAATAGCAAAAAGTATGTGTGTGTGTGTCCATGTCTGTTCTATTTTTGCTTGCTGAGTATGATTAAAAATAAATCCTTGAATTTTCAGTTTTGCCTTCTAGTGGGAATGCACACAGTCTTACAGTTTCTAGCCAAGGGCATGTTTTTTTCCAGTATCCATTTGTATTAAAATCTATTAAACTTTTCTTCATATCTTTTAAGGCACTCTCTCTTTTCACCCCTGGCAATTCAGTGTCAAATATTTTGGAAGCAAGCCTAAAATATATTGGGTTTTTATGTATTAACTTGAGTCTCCTCTGGAAAACAGAAAGCATGCCTCTTAATATTCTGCTTAAATATCACTGGGCCAGATACCTGACTTGATATAGTCAAATATAAAGCCATTTACTTTTCTTCCGTCATGTCCGAATGTAGCTGAAAAGTACAATAGACTGCAATGGGTTATACAGTATTATATAATCTTATGATATTCAGAAGTGCCCAGGGAAAATAATACAGTGAAGTATAGCTTTTGGATTATAAACCAACACTCTTCTAGTTATCAAACATCTGAGCTTACTTAGGAGGAAGCAATGTTTTATATTTCAGATATATTAAATGGAACTTGTCAGCTAGTTACTAATCACTAAAGCCAAGGGCCGGAAAAAATAGGATTTTTTTAAAAAGTCATGATAGTCTACATTGAGTAAATTTTGCCATAAGTTTACACATTTTCCATCTCAGTTATTTCATTTCTGAGAGAAGGATAGGTTTGCCTGAAATTATAATCACTGCTGGAACTTGAAGAAATCATCCTTATCCTCTTTTACAAGTTCCTAAATAGTGCTTCCACTGCTTTGCCATGGTGCTCCGGGCAATATGTCATGCAGAGTAGGAAGGAAGTGGAAAATTGGGGTTTCTAAGTAAAGAGCAAATGGCACACACCTTTAACACTATGTTAAGATAACACTAAGTTATCTTGGTAAATATAAATCGTATTGATTCAACTATGTCAGTTGCTTGAGCAATGAGTAGATACTGACCAGCATCAGACTCAGATTAAAGTGAATAACCAAGATGATGGTTGAATCTCAAGAGTCAGTGATTTGCTTCAATGTGGCAGTGCATTCAAAAAACTAGGGATAAAATTCTGACCCCATTAACATGAGACATAAAAATCCACTGGTTTGAGTAGTGCCAGAATTTCATTTCAGATGCTTATCTATTATAACTGTTGAATTTGCAAAATTAAGAGGAAAGCTCAAAAGACCAGGCTTTCTCAACCGATTTCTAGTAATTTGTTTCCCATCTTCCTGGAAATACTCTGAGAACACTTCCAGAATACTTCCAGAGTAACTGTCCCTGTATTTGTCCCTCAAGGGTGGCCAGACATCACTTCTCCTGGGCTGAGACCTGTGTCACTCCCTTCTGGGATGTTTTAAGACTACACAGCTCCCTACCTTACACTGTTATATCACTAGCCATTCTGCACTTTACTTTCTCTCTCTGAGGGCTATGACCAGTTTGTTCCCCACAGCTACCAAATGGCAATTTCTAAGCAAGCACATTTATTCTTAAGATAAAAAGCATTACAGAGAAAACATATTAACATAAAAATAGAACCTATATGCATGCTAAAAAGCTTACCTGAGGGTACCCCATCTAGACCTTTGGTAGATTTTAGTCTGTCAAAACCTATCAGTAGGTTTTCCCTCTGGTTACAAGAACAGATCGGCCATTTTTATACATATCAGGCCTTTGATTTTGGCCTTCTGTAACATGATCAGAAGACAATGACCCGTCTTCAGGATGTAGGTTCAAAAGTCTGGGTTTTGCATAATGGAGTTGGGAATTTGCATGAGCCTCTCCTTAGAGATTCCCCAGGAAATCCACTTAATACTTATTGTCCAAAAATTCCATGCTTGTCTGGTACATTTTTAGTATAGTTTTTTGAACTCCCGTCTCCCGCTAGAGTGGTTACCTACAATCCTGGACCACAATAATACATAAACTTTATACAATAAGGTCTTCCAAGGATATTGCAGGAAATTGCCATATCTGTCTCACAAACTTTATTGCAATATTTTAGTTCTTATTCATTGAGTCTCAGGTAGTGCAAACCAGGGCCTAGATTGCACTCCTCGGATCTGTATGCAGAGGGGGCCACACTCACTAAGAAGGGAAACCCTGTTATCTCAGTGGCAGCATCTCCCCCCTTCTTCAGACTTAGTGGATGCCTTTTTATGGGATCTGTGCAGGAAAGGGATTTGCAGGTGGTGTAAAGGGAGATGGTGGAGTGTATGTAGATCAGGACTGTGAGGTACACATCATCTTCAGGCAATAATACCTTTTCTGCACATCTCCGTCCAACAGGGGTTTCTAGAGACTGTCACACCCAGTGGGGAGTCCCTAGTAGCCCAGCTCCAAAAGAGCCTCTTTCACAAGAAAATGACAAGGAGAGGTGCCTAGCTGATGTGGAGACACAAGATCAACGAGTATTCCTGGGAATTTACTATATTTGTGGAAAGGTTCTACAGTTTATTCCAGGATGAGGACATCATGTTAGCAGGTTCTACTGAACCTTCTCTATTAGGAAAGCACACTGGGTAGTCTTGAAGGATAGTAATTCCAGTTTAAAGTCGAATATATCCTTATATGGTCAGTTCAGAGCCTGGTACAGATCTCTGTGCAACTTCTGGAGATAGAGTAGGATTGTGTGTGTCTGGCTGCTTCCATTCTTACGTGCACAAAGTAAGGTATCACATTTACTATACAAGTATATGATTCTCTGGGTGTTGCTCTATTCCTCTTTGCTTTTCTCAGCTCAAGACAAAATTGCTGTAGATGAATGCAATGATAGTTTTTCTATGAAATTTTCAAGGGGCAAAATTACTATAATGTTGAGCAAAAATGTTCAACAGTTTTGACCAACTCTAGTTCTAACAGTTTAGTTTCTCCAGGGCAAACATGTTACATCTCTTGAGTTTAATTTTACTTGGCAGGTCAGGGTCTTAATATTTGTTAATTATCAGTTCATTTTCTCATCAACAATTACTTAGTTCCCAGTTGATTGGAGAACTAAATCCCTCAAGTTGTTCAATACATAATTGTCACACCTGTTATAGGGCTTAGTGTTCCAGTAAGTCTGTGGGATTAGTTAATTCTCTGTGTGGGAGATGTACAAGGGCCATTGTTGTTTTTTTTCTCTGTGTTTAATAAAGTTGTGGCCTTGATGTTCCATAAATCATTCCTTTGCTTCTCAGTTGTGATATGCCAGCATCAATTTACTGTCAGTGTAAACCTAATTGCTATAGGGGTAGGGGTGCCTAAAATTCTAAAATCACTTGATTAATTAAATATAATGGTACTTTAGTCTTCTAACTTAACGCTTTGGAGATATAGAAAATGTCTCTCTTACAGACACATCTACTAGTCTTTCTGTATATGGATATAGCTATGTACATTTGAATACTGTTATATATTTATATATGAAAAATATTGACAGATTTTAAATTGCACCTATACAGTATTTTGCATACATTTATGCGTGCCTAATTTGTGCTGCACACAAATACCTGATGTGTACATGCAGATCAAATATTGGCATGCACATGTGGCCAGGTAAATGCCTTAAGTGTCTATATGCACTCACAACCACTTTACCTGTGTGTGCTCATCAGGTATTGGTCAGGACAAACAGGTGAATGAAAGACAGATGCTGGGATGGACTTTTGCAGCAGACCAAAACTTTATGAACTTAACCCTGCATTGGGGCAGTGTATGCCTGCCTTATCTCACATACCAGGTTCTTCAGCTGGGTCCAGCAAGTGGCTTCTGTGGCCCAGAAGACATGTTTATACTATTGGGAAGGGAAAGAGCAGGGACCAGTCAGCTCTCCCTCCTACCAGCCTGGCTGACTAATTGGAGGAAATGAACCTGAGGAGTAGGTGAATCCCAGCTATGACATTTTCAGGCATGTGTTGCACTCCCTCCCCATCTCCCTCAGGAGTGGTGCGTCCCTTCTCTGGTCTGACTAGCAACATCACCCCAGGCATCTCTTGGGCTCTCCCTACCCGCATCTCCATTCCAGGGATTAGTCCATTCTTCCTGAAGTCCAACTAAACATATAGAGTATATCTACACTGCAATAAAACACTTACAGTGTCCAATGTCAGTTGAATCAGACTTGGGCTGTGAGGCTGTAAAATTGCTGTGCAGACATTTGGACTAAAATCTGAATGTATACTTGGCAATTGCCCTGTAGCCTGAGTCACCTGGCGTGGGCCAGCTCTGGGTGTTTTATTGCAGTGTAGAGATACAAAGAGAGAAAGAGGGAAGATCTCTCTCGCTCTCTCTCACTCACTCTCACTCTCTCTCTCTCTCTCTCTCTCTCTCTCTCTCTCACACACACACACACACACACACACACACACACACACACACACACACACAGGTCAGGTGACATAGGGACACATATAAATTAGGAGCATACGGTTTCAAAAATAGTTACAATATTAATCAATATCCATTGGAAAAGGTAATTAATGAATGTTATTTTTCCATGAGAGATGCTTTTGAAAGCTTAAAAGCATAGGAGCAAAGATTTAATAGTGTTAGAAAAGCCTAAGATGCTTATCATTAAACCTGGGAAGTGCACAGAACTTGCGACTTGTAAATGGGTATTTCTAATAAAGAAACCTCAACAGAGCTAAGAAAGACATAGGAGCTTCATAACTGAAATTTACAAAAGACGTATTCATCTGATAAGCTGAAGCTATGCCAGCTAGCTGTCATTTCAAAAAAATAAGGATATTTGGAGTATTATTTAGATATTTCATTGATGAAAACTGTACACTTGAAACTGCAGACCTAGGATGCATTACGCAACCAAGCATATCAAAATATAGTGCATGGAGTGACTTTTACTACTCCTGCTATTTAAAGACCTATTTTCATGAGCTTATTAGCTACTAGTGATCCCTAAGGAGAAATACAATTAAAACTTAATCATACCAAAAGCTGGGGTTCTTCTGATTCAGTGAACTTGTAATCTTTTATATTTAGTAATTTACTTGTAAATGTCTTAGTACTAAGAATGAAAGCCAGATAAATTAGTTTCAACCTGCAGTAATGTATCTCCTTTGAACTCCCATGGCATATTTTACCTTTTGTGCATGTTTTGCTCTATCTTGTTTACGTGTTTTTAAGCCTTTCAGGAATTCTGAGTGGCTGCATTTCTATTTTTTTAACAGGAAAGCAGAAGAGCTGCTATACCCTTTAAAGATCATATTGCACATGCTCCCTAGACACATTCTTGTTCTCCACATATGATGCCCACAGTGTAATAAGGATCAAGATGAAGAATTTGAAGCAGCATTTTTTTAAAAAAAAAGTCAAGTAAAGTGTCCAGGGAACTTCAAAAACCGCTCTGCAGTGTTTATATATTATACTAGGAATTGTACAGTAAATAAAAGGGGACAAACTTTTATACATTTTAAAAAATACAATAATAATTACATATTACATTCACCAACATAATGGGGCAAATGGTTATTGGTGTATGGGTAGTTAAGGGTGAAACACTTATTTACAACAAGAAATATATCAGACCCTGAATATGCTATTTCTTTTTGTAATAAGGTTATTGGAATATTTGCTGCTGTTTTTTCTCCCCCATATGACTAATGGTTAATTTTAATGATTACAGTCACAAGTCATAACACTGGAGCCGTCTGATTTAAAGAAATAATAATTGCATCTCCCAAGCCATTCTAATACAAGTCTTTGAACTTTTGACTAACTATGTAAAATTAAATTAAATTAATCCAATTGAGGACTGGTTAGGTCTTCTTTCTTGAAAGTACACCAAAGATTATTTCACCTTTTATAAAAACATTTATTTTGTAGATTGCTCACTGCAACTGACTGTGTGGTGTCCTTGTCTGGAAGAAAGGGAGTTATTGCCCCTTTATGGGGCCCCTGCTGCCGTTAGATGGTAGAATGGGGAAAATGTACTTGGACAGAGCAAGAGGTGGCCAGACCAGGTGAAATAGCAAAGGATGCTAGGTCAAAACATCGGAACTTAGTAAACAACAAATGTGGCAAATGTCCATGCAAGTATTCATTACAGAGGGGATATGCTTCTCTTATAAAATGGTTTTGGAAAGGGATTTAGGAGGAAGTAGCCTTTAAGGAAGCTCAGGAAGAGGTGGTTGGGACTCCTAATGTATGGTAGAGCGAGGATCCAACATCAATTCCTTTTTCCAGTCCCCAAGCATCATATAAAGGTAGGGCAGTGGGGTCCCAGCAATGAGATGGCATCAGGTAGGGGAGGGGAAGGGCTGATGGCAGCCCCGAATATAGGTGGAAACAACTAAGGGAGAAATGATGATCTGCACTGTAGAATAATTGCCAAGTATTTCTAGATATGTTAAGTTAAAATTGTGGTCTAATTAAATACCATTCATTGCCTCTTGTCTTTTTTCCAGCATGAGTGAGGTAAAGGATCCAGTTTTGTTTGTCATAGTTTTCTACCAAGTCTGAAAATAGCTTGTAACTGCAATAGCAGGACAGTAACTGCAGAATTTTAACTAATCTAAGTAGAAGCATGCTTGGGGACGGGAGTGTCTTTATCTCTGTCACTTCACTGTAACCATTATTTTGTCCATTTTATCCTTCCCAGCTCTCCATTTCTTGTATCAGGCATGATCACTGCATCAGTCTAGCTGAGTAAAAACTTCTGTTACTAAACAAGAGGGTTCTTAAGATAAAATCACAGTAGAGTCTGTGTGAAAGAAGTAAGAAATCTGTGGTTTTTCTCAAGCCTAAATTTCATGAGTAGTAGAGTGGAGCTCTATCCACTAAATGACTCATCATCTTTTTAAATCCTATAATTTCCAACTTCCCCCAAATATTTTTTCTCAATCTTTATTCATTTGTTGACATAGTTTGAGTTTTGAATGTCATCCTTACTGATGCACTCTGAGAAGAAGTACAATTAACAAGACTCAGAGAGGATCTTTTACCTTTAGTAATTTTAATCAGTGATACATTTCCATAAACACATTTTTCTGTAAACAATTTGCAAGAGAATGTATTTCATGCTGTTTTAACATGCTGAGACCAACTTTATTCTGATTCATTCTGGTCTATTAAAACAACTGAAATAGGACCCATTCTGTGCTTGCTGGAGGGCACCATGTCACAAAGATTATAAAACTATAGAAGATTGCATACTGCCTATTACTGGACTAGAAACATTTAAAAATTACTTTTTATTAGACAGTTTTCAAATAACCCTTTCAGACCTTACCACTGAAAAGGTGTATATTGGTTGTACTCTACACTTGTTGGAATCTTGTTAGAATTTTTCAAATAGTGTGGTTGAGTGCAAATTGTAACTATTCTACCCAGACTGTTCTGTATTTGACCCAGAATTAAACTTAAAGTGAAATGAACCTGATTCCCTATCTCTCTGACACATGACAATTCCTTTTTCACTGATCAGTTGAACCCTCAGGATAAGTGAGGATTCAAGCAATGGTCTTAGTCCAAGTGACCCAGTCTGCCTCAAGATCTACATACGATCAATCAGAGATATTTTCAGCTAAGGCAACAAGGCATGTCTTGAACTCCTTTTTCATGACATACATTTAGACCCATAATACATCTTCCCATAATAAAATATAGGAAGAACCTTACAAAATTTTAGGTGCAGTGTGTTCTTTCTTTTAGAGGAAATGTGCATGTAGGAATTTCAATTCTATTCAAAACAGAGAAAGGGATTATCCTCCTGAAGCAGAAATAGAATTGCTGGTATCATTTAGCATTTAGATCTTCAACATCATCCAAGAAATCAGCTCTACTATTTGTGTTAGATAAGCAGAAATATGTAAAATGTTTTCTGATGGCTATAACAACCATGAGGAGGCCTGTAATCGGAAGACAAAGCACTTCAGTAACCAATCAAAATTTAGAGTCAACAAACATGACTGTATAGCTATCTGCAATGGGAAACAAACAAATAGCTACCACTGAAAGTGGGAAATGGTGTACTTGAGAATCTGAGTTAAAATTAGACTGACTGAACTAATTTAGGAATTATTTTAGGAAGAACAATCAGCACATTCCAGTCACAAGATGGATTTAAAAAAAAGCACAATGTGGGGCAAAGCTGCTAAGTGCTCTTGGTTGAAGAAACTAAAAACCCACAATGTTTAGGATGGGTGCAGACAGTGAGTCAAATCTATTACAGAATTAGCCTTTTCCCACTCTCCTCACATCACACAAGCAGCAAAGCAGAATCTTTTCAAGATGGCCAAAAAATGCATTAGCTTGTGTATCCTGTGCAGAGAGTAGCAAAATGCATTCCGTCGACCACCCGTTGGCTCATCATGAAGAATCCTGTGTCTTTGCCAGCAGGATTCTTGCAGAGGACTTACAGGGAGATGCCTATGTTTTCCCCTTATTGTGCTGTCCAAGCCTGGCCATGATTTGACTCATATTGACAAACAGCAAAGTCATTAGATAGACCAATAGTTCTACCCCAGAAGAAGATAACACAAGATAGGCTATGTGAGGATTTGTAGAGGAAAAGGCAACTTGAAGGACACCTTGTGAGCTGGAGAATTTGCTCAGTGATGCAGCCTTAATATAGCTGAATAGTTTTGACAAGTTACCTGTATATTGAATGCTTAAGTGAACCAACCTCCAAAAGTTCAGAAGTATATCCGCTGTTTCTTGAACTGCATGGTGTGTAATAACATGAGGGGACTCCATGTTTCTAAAATTAAACTGGCTCCTTAATAAGAGAACTACTTACAGAGATGCTGCAACTGCATTCAAACCATGTGCACACAGACTGGCATCCTGGTGCCTCTTCCAAACTCTTCCCTCTTGCAACTTTTGCTCTTCCCTCCAGGTATCATGCAGGTTGCTATTTCTTTCCTTTTAAGAATTGTTGTAACTTTTGTGCAACCATTTACTTACTTGCTGGGTCCAGCGGTTACAAGTACATAGCTCCCCGTAGGCATGTGGCCTTTACCACCAGTCTATTGTGGCCTGGTATGCCTCGTAGTCCTTCAAATATGCTGGTCTTTGACCCAATCTCCCACTTCTTGTTTGTGTTGTTGCTGTCTGAGGGGGACTTGCTTCCATCCTGTTGCTTCCTTCAGTCTTTTGATAGGCATCCTGTTGGTCTTCTGTATTTGTGATATACCTCATTTCTTTTGACTCTCCTACATCAGGCTAGTGATAGCTGAAGCTCTTCATACATTCTCCTGGTCCTGGTGTTGGCCTATCTGTCCAGGTATTCCTTCTGTCTGCCACTACTCCACAGTTGTCTTCAGTTTTTCTTCACTGCTGTCCTGAATATTTAGCTACCTCACTTGTCCTGCAGCTTGGACTGTTGCCTTTTGCCATTGCTTTGTGTGGCTACTTGATGGTTGAACCTAGACCTGCTCATCGGTTCATAATGGCTGTAGGACCTTGGCTCTTTTGTAGTAGCTGCCTGTATACCTTGGTTTTATCTTAATTGCTTCTGTATCTTTTCTGTCATTCCTCCATGGGACTTCCCTTGTGGGAAGCAGAGTCTAGGTTCTCTGGCCCATCTGTCCCTGTATTGGGCTACTGGGAGGAAGTATTGCAATAGTCCAGTGTTGCCAGGCAGGAAATACCTTCATGTCTGTTTTACCATCAGTTTCTTGGCTGTCTTGACTGCCAACTTAGCCTTCTCATTGCTTTGTGGGTTCCCGGGGGGAAGACATGTTGTGCTCTAATTCTTAAACAGTCAGATTCTGCTGCAGTATACTGTGGCTAGTTCTCTGAGCAGAGTATGTCAGGTATGCCATACTTTGCAAAATGTGTCTTCAGTGTCCAGATCACAGTTCTTCACTGAGTGTCCTCCAGATAGTCCACCTCCCAGAATCTAGAGTAGTAGTCTGTGTAAGTGTAGTTCCTGTCAGTAAAAGCGAACAGGTCATTTCCCATGGTTGGGTTGGGATTTCATGAGATTATAGAATCTCCTGTTGATCATTATACTCTTTATATGCATCTCACTATTCAGTGTATACTCTTAGTTGGGCATTTGTGTCTGGTGACTAGATACACTCCTTGGTTTGTCTTAGGCATGCCTCTGTCCCCAGGTATGATGCATGTATCTGTCTCATGATGTCAGTTCTTAAATCTTATGGGATTACTGCTTGGTACTGAGATGCACATACAGGTCGTCCCTCATGTGGTATTTGATGGTAAGTTCCTGTGGCACTTGTTCCTTGTGATCCAGCCATCCATGGCAAATGAATCATTTAACTGCCTGTAGCGCCCCATCCCGTCTGGTGCTCTGTTCCATTGCCTGGAACCTTCATCAGAATTGTGGCCGTATTGTAGCATGTTGACAGAGTCTGTCTCCTGTTCCATAGAGCCATCAGTGCTATACTCTGGAAGGCATGTCCTGCTCAGTGTATCTGTCACCAGTAATGACTTGCCTGGGTAGTATCTTATCTGGACATAATATAGCACTGCAATATCAATAAAATGCATTCTAATCACTTGGGTGCACTTAACAGTGATTTTTTTGCATGATGCTTTGTAATGGCTGGTGCATGCCCAAAAGTAAACTGATGAAACTCTCCCATTCCAAAAAAACACAGCCAGTGTAATTCCTTTTCTATCTGAGCATATCCTATTCCTGTGTTTATTACAGCTCTTCTAGCAAATGTTGTGGGCTTCTGGCTTGGCATGCTAGGCATCCTCCTGAGGCACGACACCATACCTCTAGCTGCTCTGCACGTTTGTAGTACATTAGAACTGGTGCCTCGCTTATGATTTTCTTTAATTTTTCAAATGCCTGTTCCTGGTTCTATGACAATTCCCACACTGCATCATTATGAGTTAACTATCTCAAGGGTTCACAGGCTTCTGACAGGAGTGCACAGAACCTGGAGGAATAGCTGGCCACGCATATAAATCGATGGACTCCCTTCCCATATATTGGTCTGGGCATTTGCTTAATGGCTCTTAGTTTCTCAGGTCTGGCCTGAGTCCCTCACATGTCAACAGATATCCAATGTAGAGGATCTCAGTTCTTATCAGCTTCATCTTGTCTGCATTCAGTCTAACAGTCCACTCCTGGCAACTCTTCAGGAGTTGTTGCAGTTTTATGTCATGGTCCTGGATCCCCTCTTCCTTGATAACTCCTATTCCTTCACTAAGAATGTGATCAGCTACAATCATGATGCCTAGTAGCCCCTCTAGTGCCTGGCTGATTTTACACTGGAACACCTCTAGGTCCAGGCTAATGCCCATAGGCCTGGGGGGGGGAACTTTTTGGCCCAAGGGCCTCATCTGGGATTGGAAATTGTATGGTAGGCCATGAATGATCACGAAATTGGGGGTTGGGGTTTGGGAGGGGGTGAGGGGTCTAGCTGGGAGTATGGGCTCTGGAGTGGGGTCAGAAATGAGTATATCGGAGTGTGGGAGGGGGCTCCAGGCTGGGACCAAGGGGTTCGGAGGGCGGGAGGGGAATCAGGGCTGGGGCAGGAGATTGGGGCATGGGAGGCAGTCAGGGGTGCAGGCTCTGGGTGGTGCTTACCTCAAGAAGCTCCTGGAAGAGCAGCTTGTCCCCCCTCTGGCTCCTACACAGAGGTGCAGCCAGGCGGCTCTGCATGCTCCCCCATCCGCAGGTGCTGTCCCTGCAGCTCCCATTGGCCTTGGTTCCCAGCCATAGGAGCTGAGGGGGTGGTGCTTGGGGCAGGGGCAGCATGTGGAGCTCGTGGCTGCTCCTCATGTAGGAGCCGGAGGCGGGACATGCTGCTACTTGCGGGAGCCACACAGAGCCACGGCACATGCAGAGTGGGGCAAGCCCCCAACCCTGCTCTCTGGCTGGAGTGCCGGAGCAGAGCAGGTCCTGGACCCTGCTCCCCAGCAGAATTTGCAAAAGGGGGTAGCAAAGATTGTCAGGTGCCTGGATGGCTCGTTTAGCTCAATATGTCAGAACCCATCCTTGACATCACAAACAATGAACACTTTTGCCATGGATAAATCAGTTAGTATAATGGTTTCCTGGGTACCCGGGCCTGTTAACCACCTTGTTACCCCTGCCCTCTAGGGAGAAGGACTCTTGCCTATGTTAGCTTCTAGGAGCCAGGTTCCTATTTTTCATGGAAAACACACCCACTCAACAAGATATCTTCTCAGTGAATCAATCCAGAGTGCATCTTCCCACTCTGTATTATACTGGCACAGTCTTCTGTCTTTATTCATAGGGAGATTCTCGGTCTGTTTTAATGTTCCTTTTTTATGTCCAACAGGCTTTGATTGTTTTCAGTTGTCTCTGTTGGTTTTGAAAGTCCTGGGATGGAGCAAGGCTAGACAAATAAGCCTTGTGTTACATCACTGGCTAACCAGGGCAGTGTGACAGCTCTCTCCTGCTTGAATGGGCCATCATTGAGACATCCCTTGGTAACTCACTTTTACTCCAAGTGCATAAAGCATACTTTCAATATAAATACATTACTCCTTAAATATTACCCATATGTACATCTCTTAATGATTGATTCTTGACAAGTTATGAGATTTCTGTAGATATCTCTTATGTGTTGCTCTTTATGGATAAATATCGTTCAAGACGTGCTTGGTATTGTGAGTTTGTTAGGTCTGAGATAAGAGTTGCTTGCAAAGAATGGAGAGCCTTTGCCAAGTAATTTGTATGTCATGGTTAGTATGTCCTCAGTTGTTGGTGATAGGTAGTGACTTATTGTCATGCTCTGTTAAGTGATTTCGGATCAGTGCAGATACTCAATTTAGCTGAAGGTTTTCTCACCACTACTAAGCTGCTAGTTTCAACATGTGGAATAAAGCTTTTTCTTTGCCCAAGCCTTCTTCAATGGCTCCACCAGAGCTAACAGAACTCAGTTTTTGTGGTCTCTATCTGCACATTAGGGTCTATTTCTAACTTCAGCTTGCTCTCTAGGTAGCCATCTCCTTGAAATGTGTCCTTTATATTCTGTTGGACTGGTGAACAGGGCTCACAGTGCTGGGTCTCCCTCCTTTTTCATATTGAGAATATTCTGGTGTTCTACTGTGATCAGATCAGTGGCTTGCACAACCTTGTTGCCCAGAAATTACTGATACTCCTGTGTGACTACTATAAACTCTAAGTGATAACATTGCTTGTTTTTGTGGGTTTCTTGTCAATAGCCTCCCTTTCCCCACTGGCCTCAGAAAGCTTTGTTGTTCAGCAGCAGCATGTGGCCACATTTCTGCAGTCTAGCATTGCTGCTTATTAGCACTGTTGAGATTACATTGCAGCTGGCTCCACAATCCAGCTGGAATCAAATTGATCATTGATTTAATATCATAGTTGCAAATATTGCAGTTTGAATGGCTGGCATCCTTCTTCTGCAGTGCGTATGGACTGAGATCTGCTAAAGTCACACTGCAGATATCCTCCTCCTTCACTGGAAGTCTCAACATGCTCAATCACTACATGTATTGCTGCTTTTGTCTTCCTGGGGTAGCTTCAGTATTGGCATGTGTGGTGATTTTTGTTTCACATACCTCTTGCATCATTGCCCATAGGCAGGGCATTTTTCTTTCGACCTTTCCTGTTGCTTTCATGTATGTACACTGACTTATGATGCATTTTCAGTCCATTGGTCTCTGTCCTGCTTCCTGGCTTGACCCTGTGTAGTGGTTGTCACTGTTTTTGATCCTTTATCTGGAAAGTTCAGCTGCCTTTGCTATTTAGAGACATTTCTCTGTTGTTAGATGTTTCCACAGTCTGTCCTGTAATCTGGTGTCACATGTCCCACAAATGATCTTGTCTCTAATTACGGAATCCTTAATGTCAACATAGTTACATGTGTATTTCATTGTTCTCAGCTCTGTACTGTAAGTATCCCTTTTCTATTTTTTGGTTACAGATGAAAAATCAGTATCTCTCTACAGCCTCATTCTGTCTGGTATCATAAAACACTTTTATCAGCTGTTGCAGTGTTTCAAGAATTGTTCCTGGCAGCAGTGTCTCACTCACTTCTCACCCTTTTTCCTCAATGAGATAGAAAAAAGGATTACCTTCATTTTCTTCTCTTTATTCCTCATTGTCAGCTCTGTAAACAGACTTCATTCTTACTCCCACTGCTTCCATGCTTGTGCAAGTTTTTGTTTTGGGTTTTTTTGTCTGGGAATCCAGCATACCGAATGGTCTGAGTCCCATCACGCTGCCTGTTTTCTCTGTTTCTAGGTGCTGTTTTGTTTTCCTGTTAATCACACTCTTCTCCTGGCTATGGGTATTGCTCATATGCCATGTGCTGAGTACTAACATGAGGCAGCTGCATGCTTGTAAACGGGCTTTTTGTTAAGAGAACTATTTACAGAGATGGTGCAACAGTAACTAGCATTCAAGCCATGTGCAAACAGACTGACTTCCTCCAAACTCTATCCATTCTGTGCCCTATGCTTCCCCCTCCAAGTTGCATACAGGTTGCCACACACATTAATAGGCATATACATAGTATTTCAGTGTTGAAACTCTGCCATCTATAAAAGTAGAATGTGGAAACTAGTTTGTGTTCGTCTACTGCATGGACAATATGAGGAGACTGAAGCAACATTATGAAATTTTTCTCAGGAAGTTTCACTAAAGAACTGTGGTTTTATTTCTATTCCATATAATCCATCTATGCATTTATACACATCACCATAGTTTATGAATACATTAATATGAATACATTCCATGAGGTAGTCTAAATGTAGGCTTTTTTCTATAGTAGAGTCCCCCTTTTCTTGCCTCATAATAAGGTTTTTGTGTTGTTCATTTTGTGTATATTTTATTTTCATTATTATTAGAATAGTCCTATGTATATTTTGTATCAGGGCTGATTCTCCTCTGCCTTGCATCTAGTTTAGCTATTAAGATTCATGCAAAGTAGGTGTAAAATGTTGCCACTGGCTTAAGGGAGTGGGGAATTCTGAACTAGATAGTATTTTATATCCATATTGCAAGGCAATAAAATGACAAAACGCAATGCAGAAGAGAATGAAGACTTACTCTGTTTCCACACAAATCTACTGGTTATCATTCCAGTATTAGGAGTAATGTACAAAATTCCCAGACATTAAGTACAGCCAATGGAGGGTGATTCTGTTAATTAGTTAAGGCCACTGCAATGTGTGTCCATCGATGGAGAAGATACAATGGTAAGATCAGTCATTTTGGGGAAAAACAACACAGAGAACTGACTGAGAATCCTATTTTATTTTTTATTAAATTAGTAACTTGGCCATTGTCATGTAGAAGTGACTAGAGTCCACTAGGACAAGAGGTATTTCACTTCACAACAACCTGATTGGAATGATTTATTTTGTCACACTACTAGATGTGACCCATGGTCCCAGTGGATTGTTATGTTCTGTGTGACTGACTTCCTCTTTCTCCCTGTGTGCACATGTGCATAGTTAGTGATTCTCTCTATTAGACCAACCAAGTAAACACTGTTTGCCTTTTGGGATCAAAAGAGTGACAGTGGCGGTAGACTGCTGTCTTTCCCTGTCATTGTGTTTTGCTTTTTTTTTAATGCATTTTGCTTTTTAAAGTTTCCTTTTGTTTTGAGGAAAACAAAAACTTTGCTGCCTGTCAAAGAAGGTAATCTAAGGGGTTGTCTACAGAGAGTAACACACACACATATCGAGGGGTGTGATTTGTAAAGTACACTGAAGGGCTGTGCTCTAACTTCCCATAAAACAGGGCTATGTTAATATGAACTAGGTACCTTTTAGAGCGCACCACCAGGGTCTATGCAGTGCAGTTAATGCACAACAAGTTAGAATGCTTTATAATTCACACTCCTCTAATGCACTTTGCTGGCACCATGTAGACATGCCCTAAGAATGCAGGAGTATAAACTCGATTTAATAATCTTGCTTAAGTAGGGTCTTTGCATTATAAAATTCAGATTTTAATGGAAATTACTCAGAGTACATGTGTTTTCTTAGGAACTTTTTTTTTCTTATTCATTAATTTAGAGCTCTTCCACAATAAATTATTTTGATTGGATTCTGACTGCTGAATTTAACCACACATTCCTAGGACATCTGAAACACTGTAATTTCTTCATGCTAACGACAGTCAATATTTGTCAGACACAATAATGATTTTTTTTGTAAATTGCTGGCTTACTCCTTGTGGTTAGTACAGTTTGTCTTGTCATCTGGTACTCTGCCATCCCTCATTAAAAAAGTTAGTTGTATCTGTAGTGGCCATGTGTACATGTGAGTGAGTCTGTTGTATACCTGTATATTGGTTGTGTTCATTAATATTTACTTCTGTTTACGTGCAATAAGTACCCTTGCATGTGTGCTGGAGGATGTTAATGCCCCCACCCATGCCTCATCTCATTGTCGTCTTTGGTTACCTTCTGGGTCAGAGGTCCTCACCCTCTGTGGATGTGCCCTGCACACAGACCCAGCCAGGACAGTAACTCTGTGACAGTGCATAACTTTCAATCACTTGGATTTTTAGTCTTGGAGGCTCTTTCCCAAGTAATGGAAGAGTCACATAACCATAAGGAAAGTCTCACCTCATGAGAAACAGAAACAGCCAGCATCCAGGTCCTCAACTTGTCAGAAGCTGTAGCTCCTCTTGGTGTCAGGGAGCAGTTGGAAGCCCTGAGCCATCAGGGAATGAGGAGTAAGGTGTGTGATGTGGGGAGGCAGCAGGGTTGGCACCAGAGTCCCACTCTGCCTGATGAGGCCTCCTGCTGGAACCCATGGCAACTCTTCTTGGTGCTGTGGGATGCCTTGAACTAGCAGGGAGGGGAAAGGAGCAGGGTTGGAGAGTTGGGGCCAGGGTGCCATTTAGGTTGCATAGGGAGGTGGTGAGGTTGTTCATGGTCCCATCGTGGGGCTCACAGAGCTGACTGTGGAGAGGCTTTTTTTTTTCCACTGGCAGCAACATCCAAGATCTGGCAGTGGTGAAATGAGTCCTTGGCAGCCTAGCCCAGCAAGGAGCTAAAGGGAGATGGAGGGGGAGCCTATACTGCCACCACTGGGCCAGGAGTGACAGATTTGTACTGCAATTACAGCTTCCCTTATGGGAGTCGTGGTGGAGTAGAGCTGGCTGAAGGGTGACCAGATAGCAAGTGTGAAAAATTGGGATGGGGGTGGGGGGTAATAGGTGGCTATATAAGACAAAACCTCAGATATTGGGACTATCCCTATAAAATTGGGACAGTTGGTCACCCTAACTGGTTGTGGGGTAGAAGGTTTGGGGAGCAGGCTCCCCCCACTCAAAATATCTGAATTGGTGCCACTGGAAGTAACACTGAGAGGCTGGTTGAGGGAAGTGGTGCTTCTTGCCCAGGGGAGGAAAACTCAGCAGCACCAGTAGCAGGAAAGGACTGTCTTACAGTGATAAATACATGCTGTGTTGTTACTTAGCTCTTGCCAGTACTGTCATTGCAAGGGCTCTGCCTGCTTATGCCAACCCACAAAGAGGAGACTGCAAGGTCATGTAACAGTATTATAGTCTATGGATATGTCTACTCTAGCACTGGAAAGTGTAAATTCGAGTTTGAGGAGAACATACCAGTGCTAGCTCTGATCCAGCTATCATGCTAAAAACAGAAGTGTAGTCATGGCAGCGCAAAGTGTGGGAGAGATTAGCTCCCCTGAGTACAATTATGTCTGAGACATACTCAGTGGAGCTAACCTCTCCCACAGCTTGTACCATGCTCAGTTAATACAAAATTCATTGATCACTGAGAAAAACCTGAGGAGTTACATAGAAAGATTAAAAAGACTATCATTGTTCAGTATGGAAAGGAGAAAGTGAAGCAGAGTGAGAGATAAAATACTAAGTGTTATAGTAAACCTAATAGAGAACTTCTGTCCACCCTGACCTGTAGTGCAAGAATGAGGAAGCTACTGATAATATTAAAAAGCAACTGATATATAAAACAGATGAGGAAAATGCTTGTTTAATGCTGTACATACAGTAGTAGACAGGTTGGATCTTTGCTGTAGGATGCTATGGAGGAAAATGGTAATAATTTTTTGGGGGGAATGTTTACATGTATACAAGACTAAAGATAGCTTTTGCTTTTCTACTAGTTAGATTACAAGGAATATAAGTCTTCTTGCTTCAGGACATAAAGTAATTGCAATCAGAGCTTAAGGAGGAATTCCCCGCACCCTCACGGTATAGTGTTGCACAGTAGTCACGATACTTTAGGGGCTTTTAATCTTCCAGCAAAGTATTGTTTATAGGTCACTGCTAGAAGCAGGATCACAACTGGAATCGTTGGACCAGTGTTCTGTTCAGTAAGGCTGCTCTTATGTTCCTAATTTAATACAGAAGTATCATTAAGAGTATAGAAACAGCATCACAATGGTCAGCCTTCTCCAATTTTAAGGGTTTTTTGTTTTTGTTTATTTCTTTACAGTTTTAAGTCCTTGTTATGCCGTTCTTTTTTCTCACTAAACTAGTTCTGTTGCATTTAGGGCCAGAAAAGAAAGAAATGTAAAAAACAGAGAAGAGATCCCTTTACTAAGGAGCAAACCCTTCCCCTAACTCTATGGCAGCAGAATCAGATTCTCTGAGAACCAATGCCCAGGGTTTGACTAGTGGCAAAGCCATGGGAATGGCCGAGGGGGAACAAGAGCATCCCCTACTATGCAGATTCTTCCATTTCCCCTCCCAATAAAGGGGGAGCATTGGGAGCACAAAGGAGGCACATTTATAGCTGATCCATGGCTTGAGGGTAAAGATTTCTTCCCAGTTGCCTGCAGAACAGGCTGATATTTAGATTTGGATGTGTGCTGCTGCTCAGGACTTAGTCTTATGTTTGGATCTGAATCTGAATTTCTCCAAAGCGCAGAGGGTTTTGGTTCCTGTGCATAGGCCCCCATTATATACAAATTATATCCATATTTGATTACAGGAGGAGGTTCTGATACTAATAATTGTAATTTATATACTTTTTTTGTTGATTTTACAATTTACACCTCCCTCAACCCCCCCCCGGGAAAAAAAAAACATTTCCAATATGTTCTTTCACAGAAAAAACCTGTAGGACAGTCCAGAAGTTAATGGAAGCTATTTACATTACAATCACTGCTTGTGTTAACCTTAAATCTTTTAAACCTGAAGCAGGAAGATGTGAAATTAATTAGCCTGGCCATAAATGTTTCCTATTTATTAAAAAAAAATACTGCAAACATACATTTTGTTTTTCCCCAACCAGGTAATTTGACATGGTGAGTAGACCTACTAATGTTATATTCTAAATTATTATTGTAACTATTATTTCAGTGCTTACAATTCAACATAGAAGAAATGAAGAGCCCCATTTCTATAATTAATTTCTTAACATTGATGGTGTCCAATGATGCGCAGAAAAACAATTATAATAAATACATGTCCTATAATTACAATTAAGTTTTTGGTTTCTGATTTGGACTGTGACTTTACTGTGGGAATAAAAGATTCAGTTTTTGTACTACCTCTCCAATGGTCATCCATGTGTTTGTTTGAATGACTTTGAATGATTTTTAATTGTCTTAAACAACACCTAGCAGCTACATATTATTAAAGAAGACTGTCTCCATTGGTATGTTATATCTTTTCTGCTCAGTAGCATATCACTCTGCATTAAGTTCAGAAGGTTAGCTGAAAATGAAAACAGTGGAATTACACATTTGATTACATTTCATAGGTAAGAAAATATTCAAGTCAGACTGTATGGTTTCTTTGTGACATCTTTGGAGTACGTTATAGTAAATGCCGAACAGTATTTAATGTAAAAAGGAAATAATGATCCTATGAAAATAGTCATGAAATTCTGTTGAGTTGTCCCTTTGATGCTTGTTCATATAGCTCTTTAAAACGTTAATGCAAGTAATGAATGTGAGCTGAGGAAAGAAGAGACTTCAGAATACTTGGACATACATTCCTGATCTTCTAATAGTCTGCTAGTGAGGGGGCTCCTATTATGTAGTCTGTTAGGGAGGATACTGCAATATTCTGCATGTACTGTGGACTTGAGTAGTTGTTTTTTTTGGGGGGGGGAAGGAGAAGAGTGGATGTTTTATATAATATTGTACAAAAGAAACTGTATAAGTACATCTACTTTATTGCTTTTTTTTTCATCCTCAAACTTCTTGAAGTATTTTATCAGTACTGCTATATTATTCCTACTCTGAACAAAGTAATAACAGAAGCATAGTTGAAAATGGCTAATGTGCTTCCAAAGCACAGAAGAAAATTGCTGTTGGTAAATCTAATGGCTATTTTCTTGGAGGTTTTTTTCTGTCTTTATATCTACAGCTCTCTGGTGTAGTTGGGCATGTTTTCTAGTGTACTAATTTATATTCTTTTTCAGGTGCTGCTGGCACCAAACTCCTAATCCTCACCCACTCAAACACATGAATAAATCTGCTAGTTGGTGTAGATTTGTTTTTCCAAAGAGCAGTATTTTAATTTTTTTCTGATATTCTCAATGATTCAGTTGGGTCATTTTCTGCAGTGGTTTCCCAGGGGCCTTGAGTCACTCAGTCCCTGGATATTATTGTTTTTCTGAAAGTGTTGAAGGATGCTGTTGACAGAAGTTTTAACCGTTTTAGCCAGTGATCACAAAGCTTTTCCACTGTGTCGTAAGCACTTTTAAAATGGGCAAATGAGGGAACAATAAATTATCTTAGAAGCTGCTGGCAAGCCAGACAAATATATAGTTGGCCTCTTCCATTTTTTTTCTGTCTAAACTTTTAACCATTGCCAGAATTAAGTTAATTTTGATGGCAACTCCGAAAAGGAGGAGTACCAGTGTGCTAGAGTTTTTACCCTCTGTTGCTAGCCAAAAATCAGAGATTAAGAAAACTCAGTTTTGAACTTTCCTCTACTCCCACATGAGACAAGTAGTGTAAGAATGGCCTGATGATATCATCTGTAAACAGTGAGTTCAGTAAAAGATTTGATTCACTCTTTTTCTTGTCTGTGTTAACTAGTACAAACAAACTAGTTTTGTGTGACAGTTGCCATGATAGGAAGGGATGTGAACTCTGTTGGGCCACCAGTAAATGTTGAGAAAGAATCAAGACGGCTTAGGTTTTTCAGCAAACACTGCAGCTTTTCCTGGCCCTGGGCACTTTTGAACACTCACTACATTTTTATTAATTAAGAAAATTTTAATATAGTTCTTTCTTCTATGTAACAAACTCTTGGGAACACTTAGAGGAAAATTTCACTTAAATCACACCCGCTTTCATCAGTCCTGTTGAGGCTGAATTACAAGCCATTATGTCTCAGTGAATGCCACTTGGCTTTCATTAGTTTGCTCTCATTAGTTAATACAACCTATAATGCTATGCAGTAGAAATGATTTTTTTCAGATGTTCTCCCAGACAATATTTATAATTTTATTTACAAATCACAGCCCCGTTTCTATGCTTTTTGTTCAGTGATTAACAATGACAAGTTAGATAGATTTATAAGGGCCCAACGGTGCCTTTGCCAGGAGCCTCAGGTGTGGGGCACACACTTATGTGCTGTCTCAGGAGCATCCTGGGAAGCAGATTGTCATTCACTTTGGCAGAGGAGGGTATAGGTAGCCAGTACAAAAGAATATGGAGGGAACTCTCTACCGCTTACTCCCTTTTACTTTCCCATGCAGGACTGATCACAAGCTGGCCTAACTTTTTTTTGCATTGCTCCAGAGTCAACATATTACTCAAGTAGTTATGGCCAGATTTAATTAATTAATCTTTATTTAGTGTCTTTGTCTTGGTTCTTATGAGATCAGATAACTTGAAAAAGCAAATATGAATTTTGAGTAATAAATTCATGTTAGAATTACTGTAAGTGAAGGGGTTAACACCTGAGAAAGGGACAAAAGAAAACAAAATAGATGATTTTTACAAAATGTGCTTCCTGTGTCACATTCCTGACCAAGATGATCCATTTGTTCTCAATAAACACCAGAGATGCAATATGCTTTATATCGGTGTCTGAAAAGACACAAACTAATGAACAAAGAAATCCATAGTACAATCTGAAATAGGGTAACCAGACAGCAAGTGTGAAAAATCAGGACAGGGGATGGGGGGTAATAGGATCCTATATAAGAAAAAAGACCCAAAAATTGGGACTGTCCCTATAAAATAGGGACATCTGGTCACTCTAATCCGAAATAAAGTAAGACATAAATCTCTATTTTGGGGGAGGAGAATTTAAGTTGATATAAAATGGACAGTAACTTACTTGACATGTTTTCAGAAGTTTTAATCTTCAGCTTCTTTGAAGAGGCATAGCTCCATTGAGGAAGAGGGAGGACAGTCAGGGCACTGGGGAGTGGCAGTAGAAGAGGAGATGGAGGAAAAGAAAAGGTTCTCGGTTTGGGATGAGGGAAGCAGGAACACAACCTCACTGTTGCATACATATACAAACTGGTGCCTTCCCTATTGTCACACTGTGTGATCCTTCCTTTTATTGTGGGTGCTTTTGGTTAGAATGCATCTAGCCCCAATTTAGTTTAAATCCACCACTGTCATTAGAACAGGGAAGGCTGCAGGGAATCTTCCCGGGTGACTTTGCAGTTTTGTTCCATCTGTGCTTTTGCTTTCTCTCTAATTTTGATGATATTTTCACATTTGATTATGGTTGTATATATACCAAAGAAGTATCAGAAAAAGAAAGACAAAAAGATGATGTGCAAGCTGCAGCAAGGTGTCATTTTAAAAAATATTTGAAGTTGAGTTGGTCAAAAAAGTCTCTGGAAATCCACAGGGAGTCCTGGACTGGGTTACAACCAGTAGGAAATGCCACTGCTTTGTAGACTGACAGTTGATTCCCCATTGTGATAAGAAACAGCTCTGCAGACTATAGATTGAGGACCACTGCTATGTATGTTTGATATGCATACCGAGTTTTATTATTTTTTCTGTAGTCACCCCCCATTACCTGTGATATACAGGCAGAGCAGGTGCAAGGATGCTTCACACCCTAGGCAAAACTTCCACCTTGCCCCCACCCCAGCCCTGTGAAAGCTCTCCACCCCCACTACCCCCCACGGCAGCTCTCCCCAGCCCAGGGAGCCGTGTGGCAGCTACCCACCCCAGCTCACCTCTGCTCCACCTCCTCCCCAAGCACACTGTCGCTGCTCCACTTCTCCCACCTCCCAGGCTTGTGGTGCCAATGAGCTGTTTGGCGCTGCAAACCTGGGAGGGAGAGAAGCAGAGAGGGACGACGTGCTCAGGAGAGGAGGTAGAGCAGAGGTGAGCTGGGCTGGGGAGCGGTTCCCCTATGTGCCATGCCCCCTTTACTTGCTGCAGGCAGCCCTCCCCGCATTCCCCTGCCCCAGGTCCCTCCGCCTAACTGCTGACGATGACTGGGGATGCCGAAGATCCGGCCACTATGGTCGCTGCTGAAGAACCTGAAATGCCACCCTCCAAATGCTAGCGCCCTAGGTGACCGCCTAGGTCGCCTAATGGGTTGCACTGGCCCTGTATACGGGATGTTTTCTCATGAAGTTTAGTAAGGGAAGACTGCAGCCTTACCTGTAGGTCTCCAAGAAAAAGGTGTAACTAGGAACATAAAACAATTGTATCTTTAGGTGCTTTGCAGCAGCAGCAGCAACTGAGGACGTGACATAAAAATGTTAACAAAGTCCAATTTCTTTTCTTTCTGCACAAAAAAGAGAAAATGGATAAAGATAATACACTTTGTGGCAGAGCTCTGACCTTCTCCCTATGGGTCCCATGCTTCCAGGCGGTTTATGCTAGCCTCAGAGGCTCACTGTGACCCTCCACGTAGCGCTTCTCTTTCTAGGGCCAGGGTTACAGTCTACTGAGCCCTTTTCATCATAAGTCAGCAAGGAGATTGGTAAAAGAACTCCCACAGTCTCTGTTGTCCCTACAAGATTATTCCAGCACAGTTTAGCATCTTGTCCTGACAGGGGCCTGTCTTCCCCTCCCAGGAGGTGTTTCTGTAGTGGTGGGTTGGAGGGAACCCGGGCCAACCCTCTACTCCGGGTTCCGGCCCAGGGACCCTAATGGCAGCAGCTGTTAGCAGCCGACCTTTCACTGCTAGAGTTGCTACATTTCCCTGGGCCACTTCCCCACAATTCTCCCGCTTCTCTCTCATAATGCCCTCTTCACCCTTACCTTAGGGCTTCCTTTCAGTGGCTTGAGGGTGTCTTCATTACCCAGCTCTTCAGCCGCACTTCCTTTCCCCTAGATCTCCTTGGCCTGACCAGAGTGAGCCCTTTTATAGTATCAGAGGGGTCTTAATTAGAGTCAGGCATTTACATTAGCTTAACAGCCTCACTTGACTCTTTGCAGGTTAATTGGAGTCAGGTGTTCTCATTAGCCTAACGGCTTCAACCGACTCTTTGCAGGCTAATTGGAGTCATGTGTTCACCCTAGCCTGGAGCAGCCCCTGCTCTGGTCAGTCAGGGAACAGAAAACTGCTTATCCTGTGGCCAGTATATCTGTGGTCTACTACTCTGCTGTATCTAACTGACCTGGGTCTATCACAACTTGTTTAAAACACCTGCTCATTCTTACTATAAATAAAGCTTGTACCAGACTTTGCACTATGTGTACCTAAAGAAATAACTTTCTACAAAAAATATATTACTATGATGTGGTGCTCTAATTAGACCTTTTGTGTACTTTTTTGAAGGCTTGATTAGGCAATAGTAGTCTCATAACTTTGTTGCAGTTAGGGCTGGTCAAAAAAAAATTAAAAAAAAATGAATGAAACAGTCTCCCTTTGGCTCAGCCCCAGGAAGAGACTAAAGTATGTCATAGGAGAGTTCCGGCCAGGAAACAGGACCTTTTTGGGAGTATGGGAACATGAATGACTCTGACCTACAATTCTCATGAGGCATCATGGCAGCTGAGGCAGAGGTGGAGGTAAACATTGACCCAAAATTAAACAGAAATGTCAAAACCTTTCAATTGGAGTGAAAATGTCAAAGCCTAACATTTCTGAATCATTTTTTTCCTGAGCTTTTGGTTTTAGGAAAAGTTTGTATACTTCAATATTTTTGTTAGAATATAGGATTGAAAACACAATGTGGGAATATTTGCATTTGCCATGGGATGGAAATTCTGTTTCTGATCAGTTATAATGACAAAGGAGCACATATATTAGCCAGATTTCTCTGTCCTCTGTGTCCATTTATGCTTGCTTTGTTGGCAAGAGTGTGCTGCAGTTAAAAAGTAAATAGATAAGATTACACCAAACAAAAGTATTGTGATCACAAATTAAGGTTGCCATTCTATCAGTAGCTCACCATGTTCAGCCCTCACTTGTGAACATTTAATCCAGAATGAAGTGGGTTCTGAATTTACAGTAATTAACTGCACATGTAGACACACTTTTTCCAAAATAAGAGTTCTGTATTTCAAATTAGATTAGTCCACTTCCAAATAGTTAATACCTAATCAAAAATTCCAGAATATCTCCCCATGTACACAAGCCCTAAAGCTCTGAATTTACACAGAGCCCTAGTCAAATCAGTGGCGTCTGCATGAGTGCAGAGTTCTGCCTGCAGGATCAGGGACTAAGTATGTAAGTAATATATATGATCATATATGCTTCTGAGATTAATATTCTTCCATTGTATAATGTCTGGGTTACAAATGAAGGAATGGCCATTCCTTTGGATTTTCTTGTTCTTGCTGGCTTAATCTTAATATTTGTATATAATTATAGTTGCTGTTTTAGTGCATGTTTATAAGACCACTATAGTTTTTTATTTCAAAATTTAAAAAAAGTGTTAGCATCTGGCAACCACACCTTGATTCATTCTAGCCCCCAGAGTCACGGTATAGTGCATTAATTTTTCAGTTTGTAATTTGTCAGCTGCATTTAATGGAACCAATTTTCATTACATCTGTTCTATGGTTCAAAGAGCTTTTTTTAGTTGCCAAAGGGGGCCAGCTTCACACGAATTCAGTGAGGGTACTAATACACTGTTTCTTGAAGTATTAGATAACTAGGGACGGTTCCAGTTTTATAGCAAACAGATTATTTTTACACAGGCAAATTCTATATTCATGACTTACCACTGTTAGACTTCAAATTAAAAGTGTAGTAAGTCATCTTCTCCAGGAACCACATATTGATTTTCATGTCATTTTCTTCATAAAACCTACTGATTTCTTATCTTTCCAGTCAGGGATATGTTTGGTCTTTACTGGCTAAGGAAACACCATTATACCTGAATACTCTGTTTTAAAATAAAGAATAGTTTAGAATAGTTTTCCCTTGGAAAAGAAAACAATAAAAAGAATAACTATGTAATATTTAGAACTACAGTGGGCTACTTGCTTTTCCAGGACATCTCTCCATAATTTTAATCTTCATAAAATGTGTAATCGTTGTATAGCATTAAATGCAAGTTTCCAGTTGACAGCAACTTTGAATGAAAAGGTTTTTCCTCATGGGCCAAAGAAAATTTGAAATGTTCTACTGCACTTTGAAGTTCTAAAGCATCAGACATATGAGAATTATAAAGCATTAATCCTGAAGAGTTTCCACCTGACAGTCATGAAATAGCATACCTGTGTGAAAAGTGACTCCGTTTTACTTCCTCAGGCAATGCCTTTTTTTCCCCACAGCTTCAGAAATATCATGCATCATGTCATATTGAGAGGATGGCCTTGGAATGACTAGATCCTTTTGAAATCACTGAAGTCTACAGTATTACTATATTTATCTAAGAAGTTTCAATGACATTTATAAAAGCTGTTTACACAAGGAGTTTTATTCTAGTTTGACTAGGTATGTGAAGCTTGCCCCAGAAATACAATCTCGTACTTACTTTTACTGTCTCGTCTTAAATAATAGGCGTTGTTCGGGTCCAAAAACATAACAAAAAAAGTGTGGGGTGGGGCATACGCTATAGTAGATTGTATATGTAATGCTAAAGTTTCAAGCAATGTTTGAGGGTTCCTCATCAGTCTTTGTTTAAAAGGTATACTTTATTGCATATGTTTCTCCCTTCAAGAAAACTTTATAGGCAAGCCCCCAAAATAATTTGATCCGTGTCTTTAACAATAACAAGCAGAATAATTCATCTTAATTCCTTGTGAAATTAGGAAGAAAACACAAAATTGTGACTGTAAAGTAATTGCATGAGCACTAACATAGGAAAGTTATGTTTATGCATTTTCAGCAGTATGCTGAATGCAGCAAGAGACCTCTCCCCCATTCTGGGCAAGATCACAAGTTTACAGTCTACCTTCCCTGTGGGCTTTAGATTGGTCACTTTGTTCAAACATACTGGGGGCCATTTTACAGGCTTTCTAACCCTGTCAGTTTTGGATACAAAAAATGCAATCTGTCCTCCAAATAAGAGAAAAAAATCCAACCGTCTGAGGCTTCTAATCTCTTGTCTTTTCTCATTACATGGAAGCAAGAGAAGAAAGGAAGCCTTAGCAGTTTTTAAACATTCTGACAAACAGCAGGACAGTGGTGTTTTTCCCCCCAGTTTATTTTATGTGCCAAGCTAATGATCACATTTACATTTTTCAAAAGTAAAAATAAATCTTACAGTGGGGGTGATATTTTTGTGGCTGAAACTGGAGGAATAGGAATTCAACATTATAAGGTAATGTTACAAAAACTCCTATGAACAATAATTGAAGGCGCGGGGGGGGAGGAGGGGGAACATTGTTCCAAAGCTATATTTCAGTTGAAAGGTTCTGCTTGCTCAAAGTTTAAACAAGATGGAACAGCACAGGGAGTGTGGGAAAAGAACAGCAGAGCCTTAGTCTTGGAATCAGGACTGCACAATTATCTCTATATTGCTGTATAATGTATAGAGAGATGATATGTGCAATGCTTTTTATTCATTTTAAATTAAAACATGTTGCAAAAGAAACAGCTAGAAGTGTCTATTACCCAATGCATTACAGGAACTGAAGGCTGACATAGAAGGGAAAAGATTACAATGTAGTGATGTAAAAAGAAGCGAGATTACTAGACTCATCTGAGCCTTCTTTCATAGTAATATCATCTTTTCCCCCTATGTAGAATATAATACTTTTCAGTTTTAATTCCTTAATCAACAAGGGACTATATTTAGAAATATTTAGGAATTTGTGAATTATGCATAATTCATTTCAATGTATTTTAATGGAAAAGAAGAAAAATATTTGCTGTGCATATTAATGAAATATATATAGCAATTTTTATGCAAGTGTGTGTTTAGTTGATAGTAGGGCTGTGTAATACCACACTATGAGTCTGCTATCAAATTGTGGTACTTCTCCTTCTGAGTAGAAGCAGTCTCCATGTATATCTTAGGTCACCCATAGACTTTCTATGTCCCAATAACAACAAATATTGGAAGAGATCATCTCTCTGCATTTCCTCTGTCCTTTTCTTAGACTATCCCTTAAATATCTTCAATGTTGAAAATTTCTCCAGTATCCATGCTTTTATAACCAATGTTCGATTGCCAGACTGCTCTTATAGATACAAAGATTTTCCTGGTATGAAACCTAGTTATCCAGTGAGTCTATTGTTTCTGATTTTGTCCCAGCTGAGTAATGAAGTTATTTGATTATTTTCCCTTTTTCTATCCCTTAGTGTTTCTTTATAAATGCATGTTTTTCAAATATCATTTTTCCTCAGACTGTATTTTACTGTGCAAGCTGAGAGATGTGCAAACTGTAAATGAATATCATAATTAGGGCTTATGATTTTAGTGTTAGCCCCAAATCTCCCACCCTATTCAATCACAGGTGTTGTAGTTATTTTTTGGCATAGAATGTTGCTTATTAGCCACTATAATGGCCAAACACTTCTTTATGGAACTGTTTTCTTTAGTGTTTAACTTTGTTTCCATTGAATCACATTCTGTTGATTTCAGTCCATTTCTCAAGATCATTCTTTATTTTAATTCTGTTCTTCAAAGCATTTGTTATCACACTCAGTTGTATATTGTCTGTGAACTTGATCAGCATAGCATCCACCAGCTTGTTAATGAAGAATAAATATTGAATAGTATTGGTTGCGGAACTGCCCCCTGTGGAGCTCCATGAAATGTTTCCTCTCAACTTGAAACTGAATAGTTAATTACTAATCTGTCTGTGGTTTATCCAAATATGCTTTCAGCTTGTAGTTCTGTAAAATTCATATTTTTCTAATTTACCTATGATAATGTGACAATGTCAGATTGCCATGGTTATCTGTGCTTAGGATCTGATCCTGCTTCCGTACAGTGCAGTGGGAAAAGTCCCAGTGACTTAAATGGTGCAGGATCGAGGAAAGTTTTTGCAACAGATAAGGATGAGGGGAAAGTGGTGCCCACTTTTTCTGCCTCAGCCAAGAATATTTTCCCACCCTCTTTCTTTCTGCATGCAGAGGAAGACTGTTTTGAAGACTCTAATAGTAGGAAGGGCTCCTTGGTATATCCTGAGAGTGGGGATTGACCGAGACGAATGAGGTTCGACTAAGTATTTAATGGGGAAGGAACAACTGAATGCAACCGAGTGGAATTGAAAAACCAAATAGCTGTTTATTATTTCTGGCTGAACTAGCAACGAGGATAAATTACAACTTGGACCAGAAAAAAGGGGCAATTTGTCAATTACAGATACTATCAGAATAAAACATACACAGTTTTATACTAGGCAAAAAAAAAGGAAACAACAGGGAAGTAACCAGACTGAACTAACAGGAATGAATTACAACTTAAATCGAGCAAAGGCAGTTTATCAACTAAGAATACTATCAGAGCAACCATATACACAACTTTATACCAAGCAGAGAAGGAAATAGAGGGAAGTAACTAGGCAAAAATAGACTATTTACAAAATTAAAATGTGCTTACCACACTCCAGATGCAGCTGACCAGCAGTACAGACACCGAGTGCATGACAAATTGATAGGATGTAATCCTGACACGACACGACACAACACGAGCCGGCAAAATCTGGAGAAGACCCTGGCTGAAAGGGTGATCAGGCCTCTCAGCTAATACACGGGCACTTGTACCGTGTTTTGGTGCCAGACACAGTTTTATCTGAAGACTCTTACTCGTGTTGGTGTTGGACTGGTTCCCAGCTCCTGCACCTTCCGGGTTCCAAGCTGGTGCCCTTTACGTCAGTAGGAGCTGCACCTGGCACACCACTTTTGCTCACGACACGCTTATATTGTAGCACACAGTCCTACACTTTGCTCACGGCACACTTGTATTGTAGCACACGGCCCTGTTCTGACCGACGATCGGCCAGACCAGAAGTCTGAGCGTGTGTTTCGGGTGGTGACAGGGATGTTAGCATTACAGGCAGTCCTCGACTTTATGACCTTCGAGTTACGGTGAACAGCACTTACGATGCTTCTACATTGACATCCTGATTCAACTTATGACTATAGGTTTCGAGTTTGACACTCGGTCCCACAATACAGTAGATTGTGGTTCCAAGTTTCGACGCTCCGACTTATGACACAATAAGGAACCATTTGTGTCGTAAGTCCAAAGACTGTCTGTACTGCTTTGATTATTTATTTATTATAAGTAGCACTGCCTATAATTAAAGTTACCTGACACTTTCCATCTAAAACCCTGTTTTCAATTGTTTATAACTTTGAGAACTCTGTTTGGGCTGAAATTTTCCATGCAAGGTGTCTGCCTCAGGCTGAAATTTTGGGGAAAGTTTCTTAAAAAACAATAAACAGCTTATATGAATGCCTGGTTTGCCAGATGGTCATCTGTCTTCCACACAGAGATACTGATAGGTTTCAAAGTATTTCAGGTTCTCTGAAGGACCTGTTTCTTCATCACAATCTCATGTCCATTCTTCAACGAACCTCCCCCTCTCCGAAGATCAGGGCTGGCTTTTTATACAGTTTTGTTTTCTTTGTTCAACAGGCCTCTTGACAGGAACCAGGTCAAAACAGTGTACACTATTTCCCTAGAGAGTGAAAATTCCACAGACTTGTTACCTCCATTAGGGATTTGCATTAATTACTATCCCCTGCTCCCCACCTCCAGTGACTTTTGTTCCTATGCAAAACATCATTTAGCTCATCCATTGAGCCAGGAAGACTATTACTAGCTAGCCCATAACGATATATATGTAACATTTACAAAGTTAATACAATAGTCTTTGAATATTCATATGTCCATAGTGTCTGTCACATCTCAATATAATAATCTTTGATTATCCCATGTGTCCAAAGCATGGCATCTAACAGAGCCACTAATGGTGTATTCCTCATGTGTAGGGTGCCCAGTATGAGAAAACTATGGCCAGATTTAGAAAAGTACTCAACTCTCACTGCTACAACTGAAGTCTATTGGAGCTATAGAAATTCACTTTGCTAAGTACTCTGAAAAATCAGATCCTAGTTGTCCCAAAGTGCAGAATTTGGATGGTATGCAGAATGTAAAACCAGTGTCCAGAGATTTAAATTAAGAGGATAAAAAGAAATATTGAACAACTACCATTCAATGTATGAGGCAGAGACCTGTGGAAAAAATAGTATGGGCTCATGTAATTAATGACTATCAACTTGAGCTTCACAGGGAATGAAACCATACAAATGTTCCCGGTATCAAACTTTTTTTTATTTTTTCACTATTTTCTTCAAAAGATTATCAAAAAATTCTATTTTAATTATGTTTTCAATAAAAATTTAAACATTCATAAAATGTGAAAATATTTTGAAATTTCAAACATTTTTGTGGGACATTTTGTTGGTGATTTTACAAAAATCACCAGGGACATTAAAACAGAGAGGAGTCCTGTTTTCACAGGCATGTGATCCAGGGCCACCCAGAGGATTCAGGGGGTCTGGGGTCTTCGGCAGTGGAGGGGCCCCTGCTGCCAAATTGCTGCCGAAGACACGGCACTTTGGCGGCGGGTTCCAGGGCGGAAGGACCCCTCGCCGTGGGTCTTCAGGGCACTTCTGCGGCGGGTCCCGGAGTGGAAGGACCCCTTGCCGCTGAATTGCCACTGAAGACTCGGAGCAGAAGAAGCTCTGGGGGCCCGGGCCCCACAAGAGTTTTCCGGGGCCCCTGCAGTGAGTGATAGACCCCGCCCTGGGGGCCCTGAAAAACTCTCATGGGGGACTGGGGCAAATTGCCCCACTTGCCCCCCCCCGGTGGCCCTGACATGATCATGCTACTTACACTGAATCTGGACCAGCATATGGTACGTAGTTTACATTATCAGAAAAATCACTTCAGTAGAACAGGATTTCACTCAGTGCTTTTGGTCCTGCTTCTATTTTTTGGATCAGAAAAGTGTTGCTTTTTAAAAACTTTTTATTAGCATTAATGTACTACATTGTACATTCCTTATTACTTATTCAAGTTCATATTAATATTCAAAGAACTTGGCTAAAGATCCAAGCTTGCTGCCTTCCTCCTTTCTGTAGCCTAAAAAGGGTGACCAAATTTCTAAATACCTAATATTTTTTGGCACTTCTCTTGTGTATGTAGACTCATAGACTTTAAGGCTAGAAAAGACCATAATTCACAATGCAGGAAATATCATAATACCACTATATAAAGCCCTGATTTGTCCACACATTGTATACTGCGTGCAGTTCTGGTCCCTTCATCTCAAATAAGATATATTAGAAATGGAAAGGGTACAGAGAAGGGCAACAAAAGCAATTAGGAATATTGAACAACTTCCATATGAGAAGAGATTAAAAAGACTGGGACTGTGCAGCTTGGAAAAGAGACAACTAAGGGGGAACATGAGTAAGATCTATAAAATCATGAATGGAGTGGAGAAAGTAAGTATTATTTACCCATTCACGTAACACACAAACCTGGGGTCACTCGATGAAATTAATAGGCAACAGGTTTAAAACAACCTAAGGGAAGTGTTTCTTCACACAACACAAAGTCAACCTGTGGAACTTGTTACCAGGGGATGTTGTGAAGACCAAAACTATATGCTGGTCTTCACTATGGGAGATTGATGCTGTTTCAATTGATGCAGCAGGGGTCGATTTAGTGGGTCTAATGAAGATCCGCTAAATTGATGGCTGAGTGCTCTCTGGTCAACCTCGGTACTCCGATTCTCCAAGAAGAGTAAGGTAAGTCGACTGGAGAGCACTCTGCCATCGATTTAGCGCAGTGAAGACACTGGGGCAAGTTAACCTAAGTTATGCTACTTCAGCTACATTTTTCAATGCAGCTGAAATAGCATTACTTAGTTTGACTTATTCCGGTAGTGAAGACACCCCCTATAACAGGGTTCAAAACAGAATTAGATAAATTGATGGATGATAAATTAGATGTATTCCTGGCAGCTAGCCAGGATGGTCAGGGATGCAACCCTATGCTCTGGATGTCCCTAAGCCTCAGACTGCCACATGCTGGGACATGACAATGGGATGGATCATGCCCTGTTCTGTTCATTCTCTCTGAACCATCTGGCATTGGCCACTGTGAGAAGACAGGACACTGGGCAAGATAGACCATTGCTGTGACACAGTATGGCCATTCTTATGTTCTTATGTCTCCTCTCTTAAGGTAAGTTCTCCATTCCTCTGATCATCTTAATAGACCTCTGCACCTATTCCAGTGTGAATTCATTTTTCTTAAACATGAGAGACCAGAATTTCACACAGCGTTCCAGATGAGATCTCACCAGTGCTTTGTATAATGGTAATAACATTTTCCTACCTCTACTGGAAATGCCTTGCCTGATGCATCCTAGAATTAATTGCATTAGCCTTTTGCACAGCCACATCACATTATGTGATGTGACCAATTGGTATCACACCATACTTGGTGTAAGCTTTTCCATTGCAAAGACATTCCATATTTTACTAAACTACAGTTGCGTAGAAACAAGAATCACATTTTTCCAATGTACAATACAAAGCCTAGCTGATAACCATAAAATAAGAAATTTATTTGTCATTCTGTTTAAAATGTAGCTCTATTATGGGAGCATTGAGTAAACAGGACAGAGGCTCTCTAGGAAGCTGTCATAAAATAAATATCTTCAGTAATTTCCTCCCAAAACTCTCTAATTCCTGAACACACTCATCACATGTGAAAATATGTTCCTCTTTCGCTGCAACATGTCCAACAGAGAGCCTACCTAGTAAGCAAAAATATAATGAATTTTAACTGGAGTCAGATGCCATCAATACAATAATTTATATACACATATACTTTATGAGCTATGCAAATTGAAGATATCGCCTTTCCCATAGAGAGACCCACTCATCCAGATCAATTTATTTATCCGAATCTCTCTCCTATCTCTTCATCTGTGGTGTTAATGGAGTAATCTCAGATCTTATCTACAACAATAGTCACTTTTCTAGGGTAAATTCCTCATTATTAATGGAAGTAGTTAAGTGAGAGGGCTTCAGTGACAAGAATTTAAAAAAAAAAAATGTCCAAAGCTGATGAGATGGACTGGATGAATGGGTTTTTTTGGTTACCTAAGTGTCTTTTTAACTCAACAATTTCTATGAACAGCTATATTTGGGCATCAGTCGTCACATTCAAGTTTACCCACTGTTTCGATGTTCTATTGTTATCCCAACTGATCACAACTTTTAAAGGTGATGCATGATGATAAGCCAAATTAGGGAAAGCTAGTCCACCCCAAGCTTATTCAGAACTTCAGAACTCACCCTTTTGTCTTTTACGTTACCATATGAATCTTAATAGTGCATCCTTCCTTGTTTATAATGTTGTGTTAGCAATATCAACAGGGATGCACTGAAACAAAAATAATAGCTTGCTCTGGGAAGACATTCATCTTTGCCAAATCTACTCTACCTACCCAAGAAATTTCATATTTGTTCCATCCCTCCGAGTCTTTTATTGTTTTATTCCACACTGGAGGGTAATTTGCCTTTTAAAGATTTTTGTGTTTCTCCACAATATTTATTCCTAATTTTTTTTAAAGATTCCTTTACCAGTTTAAATTTATATAACAGACAACAGTTTATTTTGACCCATTTGGAAATATTAATTCCTAAAATTTCAGATTTACCATAATTTATTTTGAAGTCTGATACCTGACCAAATTCCAAAGTCAAAGGATGTATAATTTTTAATGAGGCTTCTGGATACTGTACATATAGCAAGACATGGTTAGCATTCAAAGCTGTTTAGTATTCTAATCCAGAAGGCATCTTGATGCCCATTACCGGGAGCTGTTTCTCACATTTATTACAAATGGCTCCATTGCCAAAGCAAATCTGTGTTTTTAAATGGTGATCTTCTTAGTATTGACTATGGAGAGCCTAGCTGTATGAATGGAAGGGAAAAGCTCACACTATCTTTGCATAGATCCTGAACAAGGAAACATCTTTTGGACTATGATCACTTGAATTGCCGAGCTGAAGAACCATTACTTAGTTTTGTCTTCAGAAACAAATGGCACAGTTCTACTTGACAATAACATTAGAGGAATTTTCAGTGTGCTTCTATATTTGTCTAGCCAAGAAGGCAGAAACAAGATTGTTTGTTTGACTTTACGCACAAAACAACTTTATTAGAATAACATGATTAAGGTTGCAAAGTCAAACCTTCAAAAATGTAGGAAATGCCAAAATTATGGTTGTCTCTGCAGCCTTAATTTGACTCCCTTGTACATATGCATTGTGAGACACTCTTCAGTTGCATGAGCACATCCTGTTTTTCCCCCACAGGACAAAATTAGTCATCAGTCATATATATAATTTTCCTGCTAGTTATTAAGAGAATACCATCTACTCAGATTTCCCATATGTTGTAGTCCAATGTTTAGTGAAACACTTATTAAGAAAATGACAATATATAAAATCCTCTTGTTAAGTATAGGCTCTAAATTGACTACTTGAATCACAAGCTAAATTGAACCATACTCTCCACAACTCCCCAGAGAACTTTTGCCTCAAGAGAATTGGAAAATGCAGTACACAGCACAAATCCATGTTTTCTCTCATATGGCTGTGCCCTGGCATATGTATTTGCTTTTTGTTTTCCCCCCTTGATCATGGCTTTTTACCCCCAGTCCACAGCAGCTGATCTGTGAACGTTTCTGTACAATTGCCAGAATAATTCCAGATTTGACCTAAGGTTCCAGGGTATGATCATGCCTTTTCAATCTGCCAGCCAGAACTTCTACCTCTGGAGGTGCAACAGAGATGAGGGGTACGTCTACACTACGGGATTATTCCAATTTTACATAAACCGGTTTTATAAAACAGATTGTATAAAGTCAAGTGCACGCGGCCACACTAAGCACATTAATTCGGTGATGTGCGTCCATGGTCCGAGGCTAGTGTCGATTTCTGGAGCGTTGCACTGTGGGTAGCTATTCCATAGCTATCCCATAGTTCCCGCAGTCTCCCCCGCCCCTTAGAATTCTGGGTTGAGAGCCCAGTGGCTGATGGGGCAAAAATCATTGTCACGGGTGGTTCTGGGTAAATGTCGTCAGTCATTCCTTCCTCCGGGAAAGCAACAGCAGACAATCATTTCACGCCCCTTTTCCCTGGATTGCCCTGGCAGACGCCATAGCACGGCAACCATGGAGCCCATTCAGCTTTTCTTTTTTTTTTTTTTTGCAGTCACCGTATGTGTACTGGATGCCGCAGACAGAGGCGATACTTCAGCGCTACACAGCAGCATTCATTTGCTTTTGCATGATAGCAGAGATGGTTACCAGTCATTCTGTACCGTCTGCTGACAGTGTAATTTGGCAATGAGATGACGGTTATCTGTCCTTCTGTGCTGTGTGCTGCTATCATGGGTGCCCCTGGCTGAAATTGCCGGGGGCGCAAAAGCAAAACTGGGAATGACTCCCCGAGTCAATCCCTCCTTTATAGTTTCTAAAAATAGAGTCAATCCTGCCTAGAATATGGGGCAAATGTACTAGAGAAGCAGTGTATCAGAGTACAGCTGCTCTGTGTCAGATCCCGCAGAAATGATGAGCTGCATGCCATTCAAGTGGGTGCCCCTGCAACAACCCCACCCATTGCTTCCCTCCTCCCCCAGCCTTCCTGGGCTACTGTGGCAGTGTCCCCCCCATTTGTGTCATGAAGTAATAAAGAATGCAGGAATAAGAAACACTGAGTTTTTAGTGAGATAAAATGAGGGGGAGGCAGCCTCCCGGTGCTGTGATAGTCCAGGCAGGACATTAAGCAGTGTGGGGGAGAGGAGCCCAGCATCCCACTGCTATGATAGTCCAGGAAGTACAGAATCTTTTCTTTTCACATGAAAGGGAGGGGGCTGATTGAAGCTCAGCCCCCAGTTGCTATGATGAAAACTGTTACCAGCTGTTCTGTACCATCTACTGGGAATGACCGGGAGTCATTCCTATTTTCACCCAGGCGCCCCCGGCCAGCCTCACTTGAAGCCAGCCAGGAGCACTCACGGGTTGATAAGAAGGACGGTTACCAGTCCTACTGCACCGTCTGCCACCGGGGAGGGGAGAGGAGCGGATACTGCTCTTCACTGCTGCAGCATCGCATCTACCAGCAGCATTCAGTAGACATAGGATGACATTGAAAGAAGTCAAGAAATGATTTCTTTCCCTTTTCTTTCACGTGGGAGGGGGAGTAAATTGACGAGCTATTCCCTGACCCACGCCGGACAATGTGTTTGAACCTACAGGCATTGGGAGCTCAGCCAAGAATGCAAATACTTTTCGGAGAATGCTGGGACTGTGGGATAGCTGGAGTCCTCAGTACCCCCTCCCTCCCTCCATGAGCATCCATTTGAATCTCTGGCTTCCCATTACGCTTGTCATGCAGCACTGTGTAGCTTGTAGATTTTTTTTTCAAACGCTTTGGCATTTCGTCTTCTGTAATGGAGCTTTGATAGAACAGATTTTTCTCCTCATACAGCAATCAGATTCAGTATCTCCCGTACGGTCCATGCTGGAGCTCTTTTTGGATTTGGGACTGCATTGCCACTCGTGCTGATCAGAGCTCCACGCTGGGCAAACAGGAAATGAAAATCAAAATTTTGCGGGGCTTTTCCTGTTTATCTGGCCACTGCATCCGAGCTGAGAGTGCTGTCCAGAGCGTTCACAGTGGTGCACTGTGGGATACCGCCCGGAGGCCAATACCATTGATTTGTGGCCACATTAACCCTAATCCGATATGGTAATAACGATTTTAGCGCTGCTCCTCTCGTCGGGGAGGAGTACAGAAACCGATGTAAAGAGCTCTTTATATCGATATAAAGGGCCTCGTAGTGTGGATGGGTGCAGCGTTAAATCGGTTTAATGCTGCTAAAATTGGTTTAAACACGTAGTGTAGACCAGGCCTAGTTTAGCATTCCTCCCTCATCTTTTAACAGCTATTACTGATATATTTTTGTAAAGTAGTGAGTAATTTTTGTCTTTATCTTTCATGGTGCCTCTCTGTTTAGTAGTCTTATTTCCTGTCAAAAGAATTGACTGGATTAGTTGCTTAATCTCTCCACTATTGGTATATTTATTTTAAATATAAAAGTAATCATTAAGTATTAAAGGATCAGTTTAATCAGTCATTCACAAATGTCTTTTAACTAGAGAAAAACGTATCTTTTTAGCCAGTCAGCAAGAAGTTGTTTAGTGTCTTGCTTGGATTTTTGAAGAGTATTTCTCAGTCTGAAACTTATTTTCTGTGATGCACAGAAACAGCTTGTGTGTGCTATATGAGGGATTCAGGCCCGCATTCTTTGAGATACTATTATCATTACTAAAGTCCATATTTCATGGAAGTCATTCTTACAAGTGACACAGGAAGAATGACAATATCCTATGCTGTTAGATTTCTTAAAACAGCTTCAAATATCAAGCCCCAGCCCAGTATTGTTCGTTTCATTACAACTCAATGCTGTCTTTGAAGGCTTGGCAATTTACCTTTTGAATTTCTGTTTACAATCTCAGTACAATATCTGTAATAAGGTCATATATATTGCTTAGAATTAATTGAGAAGTTACATATTTAATACTCAACAAAAAGGCATAAATGATTATATAGAGCACAGCAATCAGATGAACAGTGAAAATTGGCTTTACAGTGACATAGTTGTATTTTCTTTTGATCAAAGTGTCTTTTGAGATCACAGCTGTCTCTGCTGGGCAGGTGAGTGCATACATTTAAGGTAGTCCTTCACCCTTCCTCCTTACCTCTGGATTTCATCTCCATCCAGAGATTTCTATTTTATGTTTTCTTTTCATCAGCAAAGAAAAAGACAGACATTCCCTGGATGTTTGCAGAGTATAAGTTTTACTTTAGTTAAACTTGCACCTTTATGAATACTGATGTCTTATTTGTTTTTCATAAGATCTAAAGAAGAATTGAAAGTCTTCTAGACAATGTATTGCTAATAAGTTGCAGTTTGTTTTAAATTCTGTTTCTTTCTAAATATACATTCTTTTAGTCTGGCAACAATCTACTGGACACCAAGAGGAAAGTTCCATTTACAAGAATGTGCTGAAGTAGTCATCTAAACATCTGTCCATACTAAACTCAATGGTCCAAACTCCACAGTTCTTACTCAGTTAGAAATTCCACTGAAGCCAAGTTTTGACAGAGTATGAATCATAAGATTTGGCCCTGTGATTCTGATGTTTCAGATTTAGCATTTGAAGCTTTCAAGTGCACAGCCTCCAGCAAAGCTGGATAAGGAAACTGTATTATTTTTTTCTAATTCACTTTGACTCTCTATTTAAAGAAGTTACTTCATGCCTTTGAGTAGTAAGAGTATGCCTATTCCAAAAATGCCTTTCACTGAACATCCAAGTAGATGCTTAAATTTAATTACATTCAGACCTCTTTAACGTGATAGTGAAACAGGTGTGGATTAGGAGAAAGGGAGGTATTATCTGATTTAGTGAATCATTCACCCTTGGCATATGTTAATCAAGTTACATTCTATTACTGCAATAACAAGATATGTTAAGCAAGAAGCACATTTCATCACTTGGAAAAAAATGATTTAGCAATAGAAAATGCATGATCCCCCTGCTTATGAAGCCACACTTCCTCAGGAAATTAAAGGAAACCTGGGCCTTTAATGTACTTGATTTGCACACTACACACACACACTAAGGAAGTTTGTTTTTAACTCTGAAGATATGACTAAAGAATGATGTAGGGAAATTTAAAATTTTCTTACTCCAAACAGCAAAAAATTCTTTATTTCTCAGCTGTGGTGGATTGCCTAGAGCAAATTCACAGGTACAACAAACCTGTAATGACAGGGCCAAAAACCTAAATTTTAATATCTACAGAGGACCTAGGTTGTGATTGCAAACCAGTGACTGTAGTCACCAAATGATCATTGAAATTTAGCGGCTCTTTTAGGAACTGTTGATAGTTGTTTTGAATGTTTATATGCCTAAAGGCTTGACATTCCCTTTCTGTTCACTGGTGGATGGCTGTGGAGTTCAGGTCAGTATTTTTTCTCTCCAAAAAATCAGTAAGTGGCAAGTAGGGTTGATCCAGCTAAATGTCAATCAGTTATAAATGGCAAATGTGATAATCATCTTGCCATTGTAATCAATCTACAATAGGCTAAGGAGTTATTCTATTTGAATGGCATTTTGACTTGATGTAAAAGAACACAGAACATGGTCCATCTACATTACCATGGAAACAGGCCAGTTACTTCAGAATACCAGCAAAACAAACATGAGTGTTAGTTTTCACAGTAATAATTCATAAATAAAATAAAAAATATCAGTTTGCCAAACTGATTTGCAAGATGACCTGGCTACTATATTTCATTAATACTGAGTCAACTCCTTTTAGGAAGAATTTTAATGTTTAATATAAATCATTAGGTTTCAAGTACAGTAACTCCCCACTTAACATCCTCTCGCTTAACGTTGTTTCGATCTTATGTCCCTGCTCAGTTACAGAACATGCTCCATTTAAAGTTGTGAGATGCTTCGCTATAACATCGTTTGGCTGTCTGCTTTGTCCACAGCTGGCAGCCCCCCATCAACTCCCCTACACCCCCCCGCCCCAGCGCCTCCTGCCCGCTGGCAGACCCCGCAGATCAGCGCCTTTCCCCTCTTCCTCCCTCCTCCTGCCTGCAGCAATCAGCTGGCTTGTGGCATTTAGGAGGGTGGGAGGAGGAGCAAGGACTTGGCACACAGGCTCCCCCTCAATCCCCTGCCTCCTGAATGTCGCAAACCATCTGATTTCAGTGGGCAGGAGGCAGGGGAGGGAAGGGGGAGAAGCAAGGAGGCAGCATGTGGAGTAAAGGGGGAGAAGAAGAGGCAGGTTATGGGTGGGAGTTTGGGAGAAAGGGTGGCATGTGCGAGCCAAGGGTTGAGCCACCCACCCCTGGCTCTTGCAGAGTAGGGAAAGCTGCCGCTGCTGCTGCACAAATGCTTCTCCTACAGCACCTTCATCCTCCTTGCCTGCCTCATTGTTTTCATTACCAGTGGGCTGTGCCTGTGTGGGGTAAGGCGGGGGCACCTCCCAAATATAGTACTGTACTTTATGGCAAAAAAAAAAATCCCTGGTACCTAAACTCCCCATTTACATTCATTCTTATGGGGAATTTGGATTCGCTTAACATCGTTTCACTTAAAGCCACATTTTTCAGGAACACAACTACAACGTTAAGTGAGAAGTTACTGTATAGGACTTAATTTAAAAATAAGTCAATCAAAAATATATTTTATTTAAGTGGTCATAACAATTACCATACTTCATCAAACATCCAGAAATAATGCACCTTCATGCATCATACTTCAAGGGAAAAAAATCAACATCTTTCAAAATAAGCATCTAACATAGATAATGTTTAGATTTGAAGACTAAATTAATTATCAGTTAATCCAGTGGCTGCTGTCTAATGTTGACCCATGAGATCCAGGTTTTGTAATAATATTGAGCTGCTTGTTCCCTGGGCTGGGTGTACAAAGAAGTTATGCTGTCTGTGTACAAGAATTGGCCAAGATTGCTCACAGAATGTCTTCTTTCACCTTCATGAAGAGAAACACAAATGCAGAGAAGAGAAGGGGATGAAAAGGCTTCTCCTATAGGAAAAATGGCCGCTTGAAATGTAAAGATAAAGAAAACACTCAAATTTTCACTTAAAACCCCTGTGTCCTGAACTTTTGGCTCAGCATAAGAAGTACATGCCATACTTCGGCAATGGGAAATATACTTTTGCAAAGACATTTTGTGTTTCCTCATAAGTCCAAGTCTTTTCTAAATGCACTGACAGGGGAGCTTGCCTTGCTCAACTGGGTAGTGGTTTGAATCTGACTGTCTTCTCTGATACAGAACTTTAATATTGATTTGATTTCAATTGTAAGAGAAAAGTCCTTGCTTCTGGAGGGGCTACTTAAATTGATTCAACTACTGTTTCAATTAAGGAAGGGGAAAATATGCTGGCCTTGCTGGTGCTTTTGCAACAGTGTGTCAAGGAAGGAAAGGTTATAAACAATTATAATTGAAAAATTATATTTGTCTTGAAAGGCTTAATTTCAAGCTCTACAATATGACCTTGAGAAGATGAGAGAGAGAGACCATGTTCAGATGCCTAGGGCTCCCCACTGCAAAAATAAATAAATAACATTTAAAAAATCCATTGAAATGAATTCCACACAGAGTAATGTCTTATGTGATTTTCAAAGAAAACTGCTACCTAGGGGCAAAATAGTTAACAGTAAACAGTGAAATTTTGTTTTCCTTCCATTTAATCTTTGCATGATAGACTGGCATTTAGTTGGGGCAGTAGCATCCTAGAAATAACCCATTGATTCACTGGTTACCAAAAAGTTCAAAATAAATGGTTTAATGCTTTTTAATACAGATGTTATCTGTCATTAAAATAACCTACGCTTGAAAAGTATATGTATCTGATAAATCATTTCCAGACAAAGAAAACCAAAGAAAATCTTGAATGTTATCTAAGACATCAGAAGTTGTTTTCAGGTATTCAAGATATCTTTTTTATTTTAAGAGGTAAAAGGTTTTTTTTTTTCTTCTTTTTATTTTTAGAAATATCTGCTTGGACAGTGTCTGTGCTTGGGCTCATAATGAAGCACTTTTGATCAGCACTAAGAGGTCTAATGGTTGAATCTTTGAATGCAAAACTTCTGTTGAAAATAAACTTCAAGGTCTCAGAGTGCTCTTATCAGATCAACTGTATGACTAAGTCTCAGGTCCCAGAGTAGATTGCATAAATCTTTTTGGCTGAGCTTGGTGAGTGTGAAGCTTAATACTCTCAGGCTTGCAATCTTTTTGAAGGTGATTATAATTCAGCACCAGCTTTGCATCCTGGATAAAGGTTCCCCTTGAACACAAAGTATGTTACATGCTTGTGTGCTAGTGATCAAAATACCAAGAGGATTATAGCACTTGCAGTTCTTAAACCTCCAAAATGGTGTTAAAATGCTATATCCAATCAGCTAAGCTGTAAATTAAATTATTGTAGATTGAAGTCATGTTCTACCACATATATGCCAAAAACTAATTTCAGCCATAGCATTCCTGCTACCATACTGCATGTTGTTGCATAACTCAAGAGGTTTATTGAAAATTTATAAACAATCTGTTTAAGATTTTGTGCCTAATTTATTTTTAATTGCAAACTGTAGAATACGTTATTGCCTGAGGGTAAAAAAAAACTTTAATTTACTTTTCCACTGCTTAATACAGCCAGAAAGGGGAAACATGCTCATATGTCCTGATATAGAACTACATTCAGAACATTATAGAACATCAACATACAGGTTGTGAAAATGTAGTTCATGTTGCTAAGATTTACCTTATTTTGTGATTGCTTAGAAAGTTAATAAGATGTATTAGAATGCCGCTATGTGAACACATTCGGCACTTTATAGCTACATCTAAACTGATTTTCAGATAGCTTTTCCAAACCTGTGAATTTGACATTTTAATATCTAGAATGTTTTATAAAGTATTATTTTAGTGACACATTTGTATTGTGGATCTCAACTAATATTAATTATCCTTGAAGGCTGTTTAGTAAAATAATAAAGATAAAGTTGACAATTATGACATTTTATTACTGTAGAGATGCTCTTTGAAACTACACATTGATCATCCATGCACTTTATCTGTACAAAAAACTGTCTTTTTCTCCCTACCTCTCAGCCAAGATTGATTAACTGAGACTGTAGTGGGGTCTCACGGTTTTACAAAATATACTAAAAAACATTCACTAGCACTCATAAGGTTTTATCATAAATAATGAATATTGAACTAAAACTGTCAAAATAAATTAAACTACATTTTGCTTTATATTGTTTATCCACTTACACACTAATCTTCAAAATTCAATATTTCACACAAGGCCTCCCCATTACTAGTGTGAATTAGTGAGATCCAGCAGAACTTGTCCAAATACTTGGCTGGTCTTAGTAATTTTTGCTAGGGCTTGCAAAACATGCTATTTGCAGACCTTTCTCTCACTTCCTGCAAGCTCCTCACTCCTGTCCCATTTCAAGCACATGAGAAAAAGAAAACCTGAGCAATATGTTCTCATATTTTATAAATAAATTGGGTATAAAATGTGTCATTGAAAATCAAGGATTTTCCTGTTCTCAGGGTCTGGCCCTGTTGGTTTTACAAAATATGATGTGATGTCCTGCTTTTTGTAAACTTCTGCTGGCTGGCAATTTGAAGTAGCTGCCAGCCAGCTGAGCAGGTGAAGTTAGAGCTAGGTGAGTGCATATCCACCTCATGACTAGTCACATACTTAGAGTGATCCATAAGGAGCCTGAGATTCTGGGCTTTGCTGCAAGTAGCAACTCTAGCATGGTCAGCTGCTAGATCTGACCAAGGGCCAGCATCCATTCTTCTGCTAACCAACCCTGACATCTGAATGCTTGATGGGGCAGGAAGTGGAAGGAAGGAGCAGGGTGGGAGGAGAAGAAAAGAGAGCAAGGTGTGAGACAGAGGACTGAAAATGAATGGGATAGAGTGAACTTGTGGCAAAGATAATAAAGAGAAGCTGAAAGGTGGGGAATATTGAAGCAAAGGGAAATACAATAGAGAAAATATGGAAGACAGAAGAAAAACATTTAAAAAAAAAGAGGAGAGGGGGAACCAAGGGAGGAAGACTTACTTATTTCTTTTATTCCTGATCTGAAACTGGCAAAACATCTTGTGCAGACCTCAGTGACTCCCTGACCTCTCCTTCTATAGGAGAAGTATTGTGATTCTGCACCTTGAAAATCTGCTTTCCTTATGAATAAACTGCTTTATTATCAAACATAAACACTATCAGACTATTACAAACATTTGGAGCAAATCAAAGTCAGGCAGCTTATGGCTTCTGAGAGACTCTTCTAATTTTTGTGCATATGAATTCATCTGTCATAGTTTTTGATAGTTATTGTTCTGTTGATATCACTACTCTTGAGTGATCACTATTCCTTGACTCTCTGAAAACCTCATGTAGTTTTTGATCAGTTTAAGTTTTAAAAAATTAGAACAGTCAGTCAAGAGAAAGCTCAGTAAAACACTGGTATGCGGGTAAATTTTCCACAGTATCTTTCTCAAAATAAAACTCTTTTTTAGTGGCAATTGTGTATTCAATAGAATTTCAGACAGACTTCATACATCTTTGATCAGTTGCTCACCCTAAAAGTCAGAATGATTATTTGCTTTCATGAACATTTGAAAGCTCCACACTAGTGCCAGCTTCAGCAGTTTGGAGAGTGCTTAAACAATTGTTTTACCATCACAACCACCTCCTTTCCCATCTTAACCAATTTAATCTCCCTACACACACCTCAATTCTAAATCCTACTGCAAAGATCACCTTTCTGACTTGTTGTTTCTATCATTCATCCCCCTTTTTTAAACCCTCCACTGAATTCCCCATCCTAGCTCCATCAATACAACCTTTTCCTCCTACCTTCAGAATCCTTGACAATTTAGTCTCACCCCACCTATCTACTATGTTATCTTACTGTATTGTCAGCCTTCTCTCTGCCCATGATGTCAGCCTCAGTCACCTACTTGTCTGCCTCTGTCACACTCAATATTATGCTAGGCAGGTGGTGAGCACGATCTGTTCAGTTGTCACTGTTGCAGACATGTCTGAGTCCCCCATAGTGGATGGCCACCAATATGTTGTAACTGAACCCAAATATTGGATCTCATGTACTTCCAAGCTAACTGGGTCTGAGTAGCGTTCAGTCACTGTTTCTAGCTCTGGTCCTCTAAGGCACAGTTCCACTTGTAGACCTCCTGTCTGACCCCCTTTCTTGGGATGTGAAACTCCACAGTTCAATTGCCCTAGGCCTTTAAATCACTGCTCTGATCTCCCAAGCCTCCCCAGTCACTTTTGCACAATCTCCCAAAGTTCCACCTCTGAGACACTGCTTTATAGGTTAACTCTTTGGGAACATATGACAGTGAAGTAATCTTTATTGTCAACACATACAAGAGTTACAGAACTTCAGGTAAAACCACAAACACCTATACCCTCTCTCCCCTGTGTCTATGCTCACCCCTTCTTGTCAAGCCCAAGTGTCTGGTGTGCAGGCCCCTCTTGACTTGTGCCTCCTGTAGTCTTTCTGTGGTCAGCAGATGGTTGGCTGTTGAGAGAAAGAGAGAGAGATCACATCAGATCGTGCCCTTCAGTATGGTTTCAGTCCCCTCTATCATGTGATCCAAACTCTGGTCTGATGGTTGACCTGGGGAGTGTCGTGCTTCTCTCATGCCACTGAGCGGGCTCTTCTTGGGGCGAGAGGGCACGCTAGTTTCTCAGCCTCAGTGCTTGCTTAGTCCCAGGCAGTGGATGTTAATGTACTTGCAGTGGCAGTGCTGCCATTGGAGATATGGTGCTGCAGCTACTGCTCTGAACTGAACTTAGATCTTTTCAACTCCTCAAAGGCCACTGTTGGCTGGCTGTGAGGGAACTGTGATTTTTAGGAAAAAGTGACGAGGGTCATTCGTAGAGTGTTGTCTGTATCAATTTACATTTTCAAAGCTTTCTACCTAAGTAAAAGGGCAGAAACTTACTTTTTGTAATGAAATCTGATACTTTTACATTCTTCCAAATTATGGGAGACTGACAACTGTAGCAGGTGTGCGAAGGCCATCTCTGTTAAGGTAAGACACAGAGTCATATCAGAAATAGGAATGGAATCTGATTCCCATTCTTATGTGATAAACTTTAGACCGTGCTGCCTCAAAATTTACAATTTGCAGAACATTAAATTAATTCTGCAATCACAATCAGAGCCCCATCATGCACGGGTCTGTATAAACAGATGGCAGGAGACCATCCCTGCCCTGGAAGACACAGGGTAGGAGGAAGAACAAAGGCTCAAAGCAGTGGAGTGACATGGCCCTGGTGACACAGCGAGTCAATGGGAGAGATGGGAAAAGAACCCAAGTCATCCTGCCCAAGGAATGCACTGCAGTTGTGGTGAAAGCAACCTCAGAGTTTATGAAGTAATGCTATTTTCCTTTCGCTCAATGTTTAAATAAATAAATAACTTTGCACAGCAAGTTTCAAGTGGTAATGTACTCTACTCCCATGTGCTGAGTGTACTACATTAAGAAACTGGTCTCAGTTGACAAGATTGAATGAATCAGTTGAGCAAACATTCTGGTTTTAGGTCTGTTTCTTCCTGAATGTTGTTATTGCTAGTCTTGTGACTTTGGATGTGATCCTTTGATGAAGCTTAATGAGTTCTATCAGCAAATTCTGAACAGAATGTCAAAATGAAAGATAAAGAAGCAAAAGTTGTAAACTCGGAATTCACATTCCCTTCAGAAACTTTTGGCACTTTATGTCAGAAAGCTAGTTATATTATTTATTTATTCTCAATCTTTTTTTAACCTTTCATGTTCTCTGACAGTGGCCATCAGTACATTTTTTGCCCTTGCTGGGGAGATGGTGTCAGTAAAGCAAGCTGCATTTTTAGCTAGTGACAAGCTCTTGACTGGCTGTAGTCAGCAAGGGGGTGTTTATGAATGCAACAGCCAAACTCCTTCCCTGAGAGAAACAGCGCTGCTCCTTTACAAATTCCAATTTCCACTGACTCAGTGATCAGTTTGATAATTTGTTTCAAACTTGCTGTTTTGAGCAGGTAGACAACATCAAACTAGCCTCCAAGAAAGCTTGTTATATACGAATATCCTTGACCTTAGTGAGATGTTATGGCTGTGGTTTAGGTAGCATTTTTGTCTTGTTGTGAGCAGCAAAATTGTACTTGACCTTAGAATCCCTGTAGGTGGTGTGGCTGGTTGGGGTTTTTTTTGTTTGTTTGTTGAGCATCAGTAATGCACTGCTACTGAACTAGAAACAAAGGAGAGAAGAAATGGGAATAAATCCTCCTTATAACTGTTAGGGACCCTAAAGCACTCAAGCAGCTTATTCAGATAAAGGGAGGACTTCCCAAAGAACATCTTCATCTAGGAAAACTCCTCTGATTTTTTTTTAACCAATGCTTAGTTGTTTGGTTTTTTTTTTTTTAATTTATCATGATTAGTACCTGTTTTTCCTTTGCTCTACAATAACTGAAACTGACCATAGAAAATATAAAATCTACAAAGTGCATATCAAGAAAATGCATGCTGATTTGCTGATACAGTATGGCAAGTATACCTGCCCACCATAACAACAAACCATAATTACCCCACATCTGACTATCTAACTCCACCTGTAGCCATCTCTGAGAACTGCTAACCCCTCATACTTCCCACTGATTTCAATGGGTGGCATGAGGAATACATCTCTCAGAAGATGCTCAGCACCTTACAGGATTGAACATTTCAAATGGGGCCATTTTGTGACCATCTGGCTTACTCTAGGACTGTTGTATTTTCTTTTTTTTTCCACCATAAGAGACATATATTTAGAATTACTTCTCTGTGTGAAGTAAAGGGAGCCAGACACTTGTTTGATTACCATATTAGTGTAATATTTACTCCATTTTTGTAAAAAAAAAAAAAAATTATAATCAAGTTAGAGACTATTGATCAGTGTAAGTCTTAGCTCTGTGGTCATATAACAGCACAGCTATCAAACAGATCACTACTTCCATAACAGAGTTCCATAACAGGCCACTTCTCACAGTGGCTTGTGGCTCTCCACTACCTGTTAATCATTTATATTCCTTTTCCATCCATATGCTGTCTGATGTCATCAGTGAAGACTATTGAGGTGTCAAGTGAGATTTTGTTCTTAACGCTTGCCTCCATTAAATGCTTGTGGTGCTCCAACTGTGCTGGCTAGAGGGACAGATTCTGATAATGTGTGTAAGTGAATCCTGTCAGAGATTGGGAGGGAGCTAGACAGGGCCCCATGTGCCTTAATTTACATAGATTCCCACAAAACCTACAGTCATCAAAACAGTAGGTTTTATGAAGCTATTTGTGAAATTCAAATGTGAATATTCTTGTAAAGTGCATAACACTTCCTTATGATAATATAGTCTAATGTTGGGAGGGATGCCTTTCGTGATTTTAATATATTCAGCCCTGCCTTAAGTGCAGAACCATATAAAATCAATTAGGATGGCTGTAAATATTGATTAATTTCAGTATTAATTCTCAATATACTGGAATGTAGATGCTTCTGTTTCATATTAAAAAATGAAACTGTGAACATTATACTTCTCCCCATTTAGTTTTTTAAATCTAAAGTACCCATTCAAATTGAGGAGTTGTTAGTAGTACTTAGATAGACCTAAGTGAATTTGAAATGAAGCATCTGGGAGGCAGGTAGGTGAAAGAAGTTAAAATGGTTTTATTTAGTCATGAAAGGAATGGGTTGTGGTGGGTTTCTTAGGAAAAGCAGAGAGGGACCCCACTGCCCCTGTCAAACTATTTGCTTGAAATCAATGGGTACTAGTAGAGAGAGAGAAAAAAACTGAATCTAGTCATCTGGCAATTCTAGTAAACATGCAAAGATGAGATTTCTTATTGTAAGGCGACAAGTTTAAAACAGAACGTTCACAGCAGCAGTAACAAAGAATCCAAGAATGTGATTGTTGTACACACTAGCATATGCTTCTCCAACAATACTGAAACACTACGTACCCAGAATTTGTTTGGTATCATGCATCTGAAACTGCATGCTGAATTTATGGAGTCCAACTATAATTACCAAAATAGTATTGTCATTGGGATTTTGGGAGTAACACAAAGTGCCATGTGATCTTTAATGACCCTAAGTATCTGTTTTTATCTTATCCAAAATATATCATCTCCAGAATCACTGTGCTTCCTAAAACCATGGTAGGCCATTCGTTTAGTACAGATCCAGAGAGAAGAGTTTCAACTGCTGAATTAATTTATATTTATGTGTGAATTGTCCACACCTAAATTTACAAAAAATAATATCTACCTGGGCACTGTACAACAAGTCAAAATTACAGTATTACTAAAAAATCCTGCCCTTCATAAAATCTCATCTGCCTTCATACATTCATATCAGAACAACACTTCTCCTCCCCCCACCCGCCAAAAAAATAGAAATAAAAAATGGAAATTATTCTGCCAAAATCTCAATTGAATAAAAATTGACCAAGGTACAATTATCAGAGCCCACAGCTGAAAATGTTCAGTCCCAGAATACAAAGTTCCAGCTGCCAACTGTGGCAGTGTCCCAGCAGGCCTCTGCTCTCACCAGCTCAACTTCAAAGTAACCAGGCATTCTGTGGAGGTATCCTAGTCAAGCACTGACTCAGCCATCCATGCTGGCCTTATAAATTTTGATAGCAACAAACTACATATTAGTTCTCCTGCAGTCATATTTTCTCCCCCTCATCCAGAGGAGTGAATGATGAGTGACTAGTATTTTCAAGTCTGACTTATGTCAGAATGTTCAAGTGAGGAAATATAGACTGTGTTACAGGAGGCTTTTCCAGAACTGGATCTCTGCAGAACTGCCAGGTGTCACACAGCTTGCATGATATTCACAAGTTTGACAGTCCTGTCATGGTTGCCTGTATCTCAGCCTGACTGTCATGCATTTAGTTGAGCGTCCTGCTGGCAAAAGCTGCAATCATGCTGTCAGGTTCCTAGAGGATGGGCAGGCAGGCTGGAAGTCTGTTCCCCGCTGGCTGTTTCCCCCTGTTGGTTTGGGGGTTGGGGGGGAAAGAGTAGGTGCAATGGCACTGCAGATGTCCAGCCTGGTGGTGATAGAAGGTGAGGGTGATCAGTATAGCCACAGGCTTCTGCAGCAAGTCCCCAGTTCCCAGCCTCATAGAGACCTTTACTCTCCAGCTGGACAACCCACCACTGCCCTCCAGATAGAAGACGGTGGCTGAAGTCTCTCCCATCACCACCTTCCCCGCTACTGAAGCACTTGTGGACATCTCAGCACACACCCAACTCCAACAGTACCCAGCAATCCCACCCCAGTACATGCACCTACCTCAGCCAGCTGAGCAAAACCTCAGCCAGCCTCCAGAACCCATAAACTCAGTCAGCCCCAGAAGTCACAAAGCAAATCCATATACCCACCAGACCTCCTGCTCCCTGGCCACAAAACCTCTAGACATCCAATGAACCCCTAATGCACCCACTCTCATAGCTTCCAAGTCTTGTGCAGCTCCAGGTCCCATCATCACCATCTTTTGAAGAACGTTGATCATAAGCTTAAACTGATGAACATAGGCAAATAATTTGGAAGTATGCAAAGTAGTTAATTAAATAATTTACATAAGTGTCACACATTAAGCTGTACAAAATTCAGCAGCTATGTCCATGATTAAAATGAAGTTGCAATTGTATAACTGAAAGATTTCAGAAAAGAGTCCCAAAACCTATAAAAGGTAGACAGTGGGCATAGTTAAAAATTGTAGACCTGGCTGGTTTCAGTTAAAGTTAAAAATACTGGCCTGGATTACTTGTCCGTCTTCGTGTGGAAGAACCTATAGGAAAAATGAATATACAACACTCTAGTTAATATACTTAGCCACAGCCTTGGAATGGGGTTATCTCTAACAATCTCATATAAAGTCACATTCTTATGAAAGAGTGAGTAAAAAGAAGCAAATTACAAAATTTTCTTTCATCTTCCACAATTTAAGAGTGACTCTAGATCTCCAGCTGTTTAGTTAGATTGAATCATAGCCCTAACTAGTTCAGCTTTTCCTATCTGAGTCGTAGGTTGTAAATCACTTTCAGATGTAGACCTTGTCATTGTTATCTATGCCTTTTGTTACCTGAAAATTAGACTGCTGCAATATGCTTTATATTGAGCTACATCTTTAAATCAATTCAGAGGTCAAAACTGATGTAGCATGCATCTTGTCATAGTATAATTCCAAATTCTGAACCTTAGCGTCCAAAATATGGGTACTAGCATGAATTCCCCTAAGCTTAATTACCAGCTTAGATCCTGTAGTGCTTCCACCAATCAGGACTTAGAGTAGAGCGCCTGATAGACTCTGGTCTCCCCCAAAATCTTCCCTGGGGACCCCAAGACCCAAATTCCTTGAGTCTCACAACAAAGGTTTATTCCATTTCCCTTCCCCCTCCTTTCTTCCTCCCAGCTCTTTTCCGCCCTGGGTACATTAGGAGATCACCGTGATTCAACTCCTTGAATCACCACACATAGAGGAATGATACCTTCCCTCAGAGGCAATCCAGATTCAAGTTCCATGAATCTAAAACAAAGGGATTCCCCCTTCTCCCCTCCCTCCCTGTTAAGCACAGACTCAATTCCCTTGAGCCTCAACAAGGAGAAAAAATCAGACAGGTCTTAAAAGCAAAACTTTTAATAAAAAGAAAGAAAAAAGTAAAAGGTCTATCTCTGCAATTTAGATGGTAAAAAGTTACAGGGTCTGTCAGCTTATAGAAACTAAAAAGAAGCCTCCCCCCAGCAAATACAATTTAAAATACTTCCAGCAACCTATACAATTGCAAATAAAGGAAAAGAAATAAAAAGACTATACTGCCTTTCTACCTTTTTACTCACAAAATGGGAATAGAAGATTAGAGAGCCTGTAGGTACATGTGGTCACTCTCAGAGTCCAGAGAGAACAAAGCAAAACCCAAAAAACACAAACAAAGGCTTCCCTCCACAGAGATTTGAAAGTATCTTGTTTCCTGATTGGTCCTCTGGTCAGGTGTTGCAGGTCACTGTTTGTTAACCCTTTACAGATAAAAGAGACATTAACCCTTAACTATCTGTTTATGACACGTCTATTCAGGACTGGCGCTAATGTTTTTAGCGCCCTAGGTGTACGGCCATTTCACTGCCCCGAGCGCTGGTCTGCAGCTCCGGTGGAACTGCCGCAGCCATGCATGCGGGAGGTCCACCGGAGCTGCAGGAGCAGCGCAGGAATGCCTGCGGCAGCTCGACTAGAGGCACAGGACCAGGGTACCCTCCGCAGGGACAACTGCGGCAGGTCCACCGGAGCCGCCTGCCGTCCCCTGCCGGCAAAATGCCACCTTCCAATAATCCTGGCACCCTAGGCGATTGCCTAGGCCGCCTAAATGGAAGCACCGGCCCTGCGTCTATTACAATGAGGTCTCGGCCTCTTGGCAAAAATAATAGTAATCAAAGGTACTTAAGGTGGATTCCCCTTTTTTTATAAAAGAGAAGGGGGCTGCTGTCAGGCTGTTCTTGGTGAGGGTCCTGGGAATCTGGGATTTGCTCCACTTTTGATCTAAAATAACTTGAATTTTTGTGATCTTGGCATGATAGTGTTTTTTGGAGAGGGTTGCAGGTGTGGAATGATGTATTAGTGGAAAGGACTATTTTTGTAGTTGGCGGGCCAGACGAGTTAAGTTTTGTTCCTGTCTGAATGCTTGCTTTTTAATAGTGTTGAGAGTATTATGGTTTGAAAATTAATTAAATGGCAGGGTGCATAGAACCATGGTATAGGTGTATTTTTAATTATTTAAATAAATAAAAAACATTTGTGCTTTCATATCATTGACCAAATTTCTTTCCAAAATATTTGCAAAAAAATCATTAGTGTTCTTCTGACCTTCAGTAAAATGTATCAATTGATTAGAGGCACAAAACATATCTAATTATTATTCTATAAAACTAGCTACCAGCAAGAATTCAGAAACATGTACAATGCAGTGTATGACCCAGTCCTGCCAAGTGCTTAGTACCTGCTAAGACATGTTGAGAAACTTCAACCCTCATTGAGATCAATGGGAACTGAGGGTGCCAAGCACCTCTCATTAGATGTCCATCCTTCACAGGATCAATCCCATAATGAGAGAAAACAACATCTAGAAATAAATGTGGGCTGTTTAGTATCTGGGGGAAAGGAAGCTTAAAAGATCATCTGACCGTGAGATAACTTGAGTGCCTATTCAGGCATTGTGACAAAAATGAATTTATCCAGGAGAGGTTTTAAACAAGAACATTTGAATTAGAATTGAAAAGAAAGTCACCAGCTGTGGAAGAAACTGAGTCATTCAGCTTTAACAATGAATAATTGTGATTCTACATAACATATAATTTTGCTCCAGGTGGGAGTCTGGTCTAATCAATTCCTAAAGTTTCTATCAAACCGGTATTAATTACATTTGAACGACTTTAAGTAGTGACTCACCTGGGCCATGTAATAGGCTATTAATGTAAAAGGGATTCAGACACTAAGACCCTATTTCCTCAAAGGACATTCCACAGAGGTGTTAAAGGTCCCCTCATACAGATGATCCCTTTGCTGATCTGAGTCCACGATGTATCTGATTCAGTTATTTTGAAAGAAATATTGGGAAGTTTACAACAAGATGACTTAAGTACTTGACATTGAGGTCCAGATTTTCCACATGCCTCTGCAATGCAACATTGTTCTATATAACAGCGAGTGAGGGGGGTTGCAGAGATATAATCTTCCTATTTATTTCACATTCTTTTTTCTTGAAGAGTACCTATTGATTTTTCCACATTAGAAACTATTATTCCAAAAGCATTAACAGATTAATGTATATTCTTAAAATTTTCCTCATCCTATTAAAGGCCACAGACATAGGACTCTCATGATAGTCACTAAAGGCGATGTGACAGATTTCTGGAGCTGTTACAGTTTACACCAGCATAGAATTTGGCCATTAGAAATCTGAGATTCAGTCAGTTGAACATTGTCAATTTAGTTGACTTAGAAACACACACATTTCCTAAGGGGCCTAGTGAAGCACGGTCCCCTTTAAAGAATTTCATTGGGAGAGGATTTTTAAAGTCATTAGAATCACATTTATTTTTCATTTTTGGTTCCAAGGTATTGAGTAAGCATTATGGAGGGATTGTTAAAACAATAGAGCCAAAGAAAATAATAATTCTCTCCAATTTGCTAAAAAGCAGGAATAATACCATGCCAAGGATAAAATTTAAAAACAAAGCAAAACAAAAACCAGGGGACTGTTGCTACCAAAAGAGGAAAAGTATGTATACTAAAATTGTCCTTATAAAATTTAAGACACTCACACTACATTCTGATTTGATTTACAAAGATGAGGGAAGTGTGTGTACTTGGAAAAGATCAATACAGTAATCTACATTTAGGTATATTTCTAATATATTATTAAATGTTTTGAGTGGAATTGGGAAGTCAGATATAGTTTTGGTATTGGTATGGTTGGCTTGTTAGGTTCTGTCCACAAAAATAGTCCCAGCCAATTATACTTTGCCAGAATACCTCAATCCCCAGTCTTGCAAGCAGATTAGTATGGCTGGATCCCTACATCTGCAAAGAGCTCCATTGAGCGGTATGTCATATTAGGGACTTACAGTTTACTGGCCATTAAAAATGCAGAATTTCCTAAGGCTGTTTTATAAATATTATTTCTACTGTGTATGTCTGCATATAATCCTAAAACAAGCACAGTACCAATTGTAATTGTGTATTTATAGAAATGCTTTTTTAACTCTTAATAGCAAAAAATTCAAACCCCAGTCGTCATTTTATAAACTGCCTTAACATTGACAGAGCTGTAACAGGTGAGGATAAGCAACAAACACTTTATGTATTGTTTCACAGCTAATTTGGCTTGCTGCAAGCTAGATGTTTGTACAATATAGTTTTAAAAAAAAGATATATGAAAGTATTGTAATGACAGTGATATGCTGCTGCTATGAGGCAATTTTATTTTACTTTTTTATTTATAAAGGCAATTTCACTTCAGGAAGACTAGTTAAGAAGCAGGGATGCATACATGATTTCTCATTATTTGATCTAAAAATGTGTATTTTAAACAACTTCATCAGGATTACTGATTAAAAAAAAAATCACTGGGATGGACTTCATACAAAAAAATTCCAAGGATATTGTTGTATTAAAATTATATATTTCAAGTATTCCTTTCAGTAGAGATGAATAGTAAGTCCATATTTCTATGAAATTCAACTTAAATGTTTTATTTCAATTTAAAAGGCATCATCCGTAATCCCAAATATACTACAAAATTTGCTCAGGTCATTCATTTTGCTAATTACTGAGAAAGATTAGGTAACAAAAGCAACAAACTTGCTAGAAAAGAAACGATATAGTTCTATTCAATTTGCTACATCTTTTCGGGCAGAATTGGTTTTGAGAAGCATTTAGTTTATTTATTATTGGAAAAGACCATACTAGCTTAGCCAAGCAAGAAAATTGCTCCAGAAGCCTGCAAGATTTATAATGCTTAGAAAACAAAAACAACAAAAGGCAATTCAAAACCTAATGAGACATTTGAGGTGTCATTTACATATCTAACGTTTTTCTTCACAATTTGCATACTAAAGGCTAGGTATTTATCCATTCCTAACCAAAAGATGATGAGATTACTAATATTACATTGAAGTTAACCTTACCTTTAAGGGTCCATATAGTCACTTTTAGAAGATAACTTTTCTATAATATTTTTAAATTAGCATCTCTATTAAAAGCAATGATTCAACCAACAACTTATGCTTGAAATGTAGCTCCTAGAACTTTTAAATGTCACAGATAGTTTTCTAATAGAGCTGGTTTGTAAGTGGTCACCATGACAAAAAAGGACCTATTCCAGGAATTATTCAAGAGGCAAGAGAAGAGAAAGGGACAACATGTTTATCGTAAATGCCCTCCTTGTTCAGAACATGTATTAAAACAGTAATGCTGGCACATGCATCAATACAACTTGAACATTACGTAATTTCCAGTTTTTGCATGTGAAAACTGAGGTTTTAGTGATAATTCACAAGTTATGAAGAATTTTCATTAGTGAACAGGCTTTACAACTTTGGTTATATTAACTTTCAGCAGAAGCCCACCCGCCTGAAGGTCCCTAAGAGCCACTTTGTTCCAGGGGTCCCTAGAAGCAGAGCTCCAGGTAATGTGGGGGCCAATGTGAGGAATACAGGGCCCTCCTCATCTTCACTGCCCACCACCATAGGACAATTTGAGAAAATCTTCACAAGAAATTTTTAATAAATGTAAAGTCAGATGACCCTTCTGTGGGTTTTCAAATTGGATGAAACCATCTGTGCCTTTACATGTTTTAATAGCAAAGCTATAATATATGTAGCAAGAAATAAAAAAAGGAGCTTTTCTAGCAGTCATCTTTTGGGCCCTGCAGGTGCAGCTATGTGTTAAGGAATGAGAACCATTGGACTAGAGAGTTTTATAAAATAGTGTGCAATTATATTTCATTATACTGGTGTGTGTGTGTATGTATGTGTATATATATATATGTGTGTGTGTGTGTGTATGTATGTATGTATGCATATATATATCCTGATTCAGGTCTCTATCCCATTTGAAATTTTAGAGTCTCTGAAATAGGTTATTGTGTTCACAGAAATTTAGCAAGATCATTTTCTTTGTTTTTGTTTTCCTGAGAAAAGCTGTGGTCATAAATGTCGTACTTGAATTTGATGCTCCTGTGCAATACAGTCTAATAGCTATGTAGCTTTTGCTAATATTTATTTGAGTGATTAAACATACATCTGCAAATAAACACATCTTAAGAAAGGAAAGAATTTGCAGCTAAAAGAAATTACCCTTTACTGCTTAGTAGCAGCAATTGTGAGGAATCTTATCTCCAGCTGGAAGGGTCAAGATGAACACCACATGGGAGGATGAAGTAGCATTTCAAGTATCAACCCAAGAATCATCAATAGCTGATTGATGTACTAATCTTCAGATTGCCAGTGGGGCAGGAAACCTTGGTGCTCAACAGTTCTGAAGAATGTGTGCACATGTGAGTGTATGTCTGTGTACTGTAAATACTTGTAATCACTCAGTAGTTTAGAATGGTGCATAAGGTCAGATTTTCTAAAATGTTGGAGAGAGAACAATAAAACTGTACGGTAATGAGGTCCAGGTGGTTTTGTTATTTATGTAAATCTTGTATTCTCTTTCAACCAGGGATAAATCTTGCTTTGAGAAATAGCTGTTGTGTTTTGAAGCAGAAATAGCTGCTACTGTTAAAACAGGAACAGAGAAGCATTATCAGAAAGACTTTGACTGTCTCTTAGAGGTGGTCTTTTAGATTCTAGTAGGGTCATTAAGTGAAAACCAAAAATGTTTGCCATTTTGTGGCCTCAGTTCAGCAAGGTACTTTAAGCAGGAGTCAGCCCATCAACTTCACTGTAACTGCTCAGAGGCTGAAGTTAAGGCACACATTCAAGTACCTTGTGGAATCTGGACCTTAATTAGCATATGCTATCCATCTGATTAAAACACATCAACACAGACCACTGAATATGTTGTTACTGTGACTGCATTAGTTTAGGGCAGTAGTTATGTCATTAGAGACATTTTTCTTGACATGTTTTTATTCTTTTTCCAGGGTCACACAAAACAAAATGTTTGGAAGAGTCTTTTATTTTGTGGTACTTGTAATACGTTGTTTCCTCCACTTCCTCCATAATGTGTGTGTTGGGGAGGGCCGTGTTGGTGGCTGGATGGAAGGGGTGTGTGTGTGTGTGTGTATGTGTATGTGTATGTGTATGTATATGTATAATCTTTATTTTTCTAAATAAATATACTGTAGATAAAACTAATGAGAATTTCAAAGCGGTCTAAAGCATTTAGAATCATATGTTCCATGTATTCTAAATCCCCAAGACTGCTTTAAAAATGTTAAACAATAGCTAACTGTAGCATTTACAGTAGGTTTTCATTTAAATAGATCTGTAAAACATTTCCTACTTAGAAAGATTGCATAGAAACTAGTGAGTCAATCCTGAAAAGGACTGAGCACTCTGGCACCAATCCAGAAACCACTTAAGCACATGTTTAATTTTAGGCATGTGATTAGTTCATGGCAGGCAACTGAATAACGTGTATGCCTAAAATTAGACAAATGCCTAAATATCTTGCAGAATTAGGGCCTGAATTACTATGGCCCTGATTCTGTAATCCAATCTATACAAGCAGACTTTTGGCCCCATGTAAAGATTGATTTAAACAGGATTCTGTACAAGCATAATGATCCATCCACACAGATCCAATGCAGGATTAGAGTCATAGTGCTTGGAGCAATGCACAGGAAGACCCCTGTTCCCATGCAACTCCTTAAGCGTATATATGCACCCATAATTGTGTACTTTAGAGGCAGTTTTTCTGTTTTGAACCTTAATTTTGCAACAGCAAAACGGAGGCATCTCTTCTGGAAAGATACAGCTATATACCTTTGACTTAGAATAATCAGATCTGAGAGAGATTTTTAAAACAGGCACAAATGTATCAGGTCATTACTTTTTCTAAATATAACTTTTTTTAAAAAGTAATGAAACCACCATGAATAAGATAAAACAACAATAACATTTGTAGGATCTTAAATAGGAGCTGATATTGAATGTACAAAATGCCCATAAGATCATGTGAATTGCCTTGTGCTGGGCATATGCTGGATATCCTCAGGCTTTCCAAGACTTAAGAAAGAAGCTAAAGGGGGAGGGAGGCAGGAGAAACAGAAATAACATTGCTGCAGCTGCTACATGTCAGTATGAAAAATAAAATATATGTACGTATAAAAGTGAAAATACAGGAAAAGTAAAGGATGGGGAGATAGAAAAGAGGTAAAAGGACAGGGGTATGAAACAAGAGATGGCTTGTCAGAAGGAAAAGCACTCATATTGAAGAAAGAAATAGATTTCTAAAGAAAGCTCATCATAATATAGCATAAAGTTTGTCCTCTTTGAGTTGACAATGAAAGCATACGTACTCAGACAGCGAAAATCAGATTCCTTAAATCTAAGGAATGAGTATTACAGAAATGTAATGACCTAAATAAGGAAAAGGTTATTTTTTAAAAAAATAATAAACCTATACACAACTAAGGATGATGAAATGTTGAGGCTGGAAAGTTAAGGATATTTATTGCTCAGTCATGACCTTAGTGCAGGGGAAAGTGCTTTTTAGGTTTGATGCTTACCTAAGAAATGTAAAATTTTTCATATGCATCACTAGAGTGACAAATGTGCCACCTGAAATGCTTATGCCATGTGTGTTTCCACAGTTTTGTGAGAGGCAAATTGTAAAGTGATATGCAGGGGATACACTGGATAAAGTGAGATTCTGGACACCACGCTATCTCTCTCTGGATTGAAACCCACAGAGGTTTCAACCATAAATGAAAACATATATCCATTTTTCTCAATAACTGGGATTCTCTAACTCACATTGTTTAGAAGTCTGCTGAGTAATATCTGATAGCATTATAAGTTGGGCCCAAATTGTGCCCTCAGGTACTTTGGTACAACTTTAAATGAAGTCCAGGAGAGTTGAATGTAGGATTTAGCCCACTGATAGATATAATTGTGTTTCATCCTTTCTGGTATGGTGCTGTTAGTTACCTCTATAATTCAAGTAATTTGTCTCAATAATATTATCTAAAGGCACATTTGTTGACCAAAAATTGCTCAGTATCTTAAGACCTCCTTAAGGAGTGCAATTGCATTATTTTAGGGACTTCAAGATCTCATTGTCTCAAGCTTCCATGATGTTGACCTTTTGTGATTCTTTGCCTGCTTTCCATTGGCATTATCTCAGAGGGTCCCATTGTGGCTGTTTCACCCCCCACGCACCAGCTATAAGAATCTCAGGGGAGTTGACTTTAGACTATTGATTCTTCACTCTACACTCATGGGCTGGGTGAATTAAACCATTGCCTTACTCTCTATTATCACATCTAAACTGACAACTCTCAAATCATCTTCTCTATTTCCGTCTCTCCCCTCACTCCTATCTAAACTCACATCTCTTCCTGTCTGTCTAATATCTCCTCATGGCTATCCCACAGAAATTACACATGGAAAAAATTGCATTCTTATCTTTCCTCCTAAATTCCTCCCTTTCCACTTTTTGTATCATTGATAACAACTCAATTCTCCTCCCAGCCATTCAAGCTTGTGCAGAATGGTATAAATGTTTAATACTAATACTTCAAAATAGAAAAAAAATTGCCTGCAGCTTTATTTTTCCTTGAAGATTTTCTTTCTTCTTATTCTGGTTTGGATGATGGAGGAGAGGGGAATCTGTACCTTTCAGTATCTCTCTTATTGTAGGCATCAGTGGCTTTACCATATATCTAAGTTATCCATATAATCAATGACATGAGTTTCTCATGGTTAACACTCATTTTTTCCCTTAACTTCCATTTTTTCTTATTTGGAGAAACCTCTCAAAGTTGTAATGTGTTGACTGGATTTTGGCATATTACCCCTTGTTGGTTGTGTCCATTTTTACCTCAGGATGGGTGATTAAACTAATGATCACCAAAGAGGTAGTATCTTCCCACAAAAGCAGAATTAAACCTGCAATAGTGATTTAATTTTTATTCACAGAACATCTTCAGTGTAACCAAATTTTCACAATAAGCGGAACCTCACTAGCACATTGCAATCTTTAGCACCATTGTAAAACTTTTTTATTTCACTGTAGATTGAGATTTTCTATAACTTAGCTCCCTAAAAATGAGTTGACTAGGCATGGCTTTTTTCAGTGTTTTTTTTTTTTGTTTTATTTGTTTGTTTTTAATTAAATGTCAAGTATCACTTTCAAAGATAGGATTTGATGTCTATGAGAGTAATACACAGTTGCTGTTTTTGCAGTTGTCTAAATTAAGATGATAGTAAAATACCTGGTTTGGACATCCTGAATAAAATGCAGAGGTTCAATTGTATTTTTGCTTGCTTTGTTTTTGTTTCTTTTGGGTTTTGTTATTGATCTGTTGTTGATTTTTTTAAATTCGTAACTATTTGAATTATTTTTCTAAATTATGGATGTTTGTTTATTTGTTTAGAACATTGTGTGCATGTGTATATTTCCTTCTTGGCAGTTAGATTTATAGTGTTCTAAAATATTGGTCAAATGCAGTAATAGATCTCCAGTGCAGTGCAGCTACTTTATGTCTAACCACAGGCAGATTATGATCTTAAAGCCAAAACTGGCTGAGGAATAGTTAATCCAGTGTAGGAGGTTCATTTACTAGCCTGGAACTGCCATTGCAGGTCCTATGATACCTCATTTGTTTCTGGCAGGTTTAGGCAGTGTGGCCAAATAAAGAGAAGATTCCTTATGCTTTGCTGATCCCTGGTTGCCATATGCCTTAGGTCCATTAGCAGCCATCCTAGGCTGAATAGCCTGTAAGCTACTCTGTGTTACACTTAGGGGACCAACACAGCAGAGAGCAGGCTCTGTACTAGAGAAATGCAATGGTTATCCTTGCACACTCCCCCCACACAGGCATAGCTAAGGCTCATGGTCGTATTCTCTCTAGCTAAGTTTATTAAATTCTGTGACTTCAGGGGAAGCCCAGAGAGTTGCATTGTCAGCATAACATGAAGTAGTTGTAGGTGATCAGTAAATATATATTCTTTATGTGGTATAAATTGTAAGGACCTGGTTCCTCAAATTCCCCAACACTTAAAAGGGGTGCATGTGTAGTTTCCACTAATATTTTTTTCCATGTATAGGTCACAGTGTGCATTCTGTGTGCCATTACAAAAGACAAATTTCAAATGTAATGAGCTGCATGCTGGATGTAGAAGGCATATATATACACAGAAGACAGCATTAGTCAAACCCTCAATCTGATAAGAATCAAATATTACATATCAACTTCCTGTCATAACACTATATTGCAAAGTAGTTTGAATGAAGTAAAGAAAAATTGTTATAATTCCCTGATTACAACTAAATTGTTTGATGGTAGTCCGACAGCTTTGTACCAGTCTTTTAATGAAGGTTAGTTAAATAATATGAGAACAAAGTTGTTTCTAATGAGATTGAAAATCATAGGAGAGTCGGGCAAACTAATGAAGTAGAATTGCTCTTTTAAATAATAACAGATGCATGAGCTCCCGGTATTATGCTGTGGCTCAAAAAACTACTGTGATCCTGGGATGCATAAACAGGGAACTCTCAAGTAGGACTAGAGAAGTTATTTTACCTCTATATTTGACACTGCTGTGGCTGCCACTAAAATACTGTGCCCAAGTCTGATGCTCATAATTCAAGATGGGGTTGATCAATTGGGGAGGATTTTCTAGAAGAGCCACAAGAATGATTAAAGGATTAGAAAATATGCCTTATAGTGATAGGCTCAGAGTTCAATCTATTTAGCTTAACTAAAAGAAGATGAAGGGGTGACTTGATTACAGTCTATAAGTATCTACATGGAGAACACAAGTTTAATAATGGGCTCTTCAGTCTAGCAGAGAAAAGTAGAACACGATGCAATAGCTGGAAGTTAAAGCAGACAATTCAGACTGGAAATAAGGTGTACATTTTTAACAGTGAGAGTAATTAACCATTGGAACAATTTACTGGGATTGTGGTGGATCCTCTATCACTGGCAATTTTTTAATCAGAATGGATGTTTTTTTCTATAAGATATAGTCTGGGCATTATTTTTGGGAAGTTCTATAGCCTATGTTATACAGGAGTTCAGACTAGATGATCACAATGCTCCTTCCTGGCCTTGGAATCTATGGGTATGTCTACACTATGGGATTATTCTGATTTTACATAAACCGGTTTTATAAAACAAATTGTGTAAAGTCAAGTGCACGTGGCCACACTAAGCACATTAATTCAGCGGTGTGCGTCCATGTATCGAGGCTAGCGTCAATTTCCGGAGCGTTGCACTGTGCGTAGCTATCCCGTAGCTATCCCATAATTCCCACAGTCTTCCCCGCCCATTGGAATTCTGGGTTGAGATCCCAATGCAAAAACAGTGTCGCGGGTGATTCTGGGTAAATGTCGTCACTCAATCCTTCCTCCGTGAAAGCAACAGCAGACAATCATTTTGCGCCCTTTTTCCCTGGATTGACCTGGCAGACGCCATAGCATGGCAACCATGGAGCCCGTTTTGCCTTTTGTCACTGTCACCGTATGTGTACTGGATGCTGCTGACAGAGGCGGTACTGCAGTGCTACACAGCAGCATTCATTTGCCTTTGCAAGGTAGCAGGGACGCTTACCATCCCTATTGCACCGTCTGCCATGCCATTGTAAACTGGCGACGGGATGACGGTTATCAGTTGTTCTGTAACGTCTGCTGCTGTCATGAGTGCTCCTGGCTGGCCTCGCTGAGGTTGTCCGGGGGCGCATGGACAAAAATGAGAATGACTTCCCGGGTCATTCCCTTCTTTATGTTTTGTCTAAAAATAGAGTCAGTCCTGCCTAGACTATGGGGCAAGTGTACTAGAGAACCAGAGAGCACAGCCGCTCCATGTCAGAGCCCCAGAGATCCCGCAGAAATGATGAACTGCATGCCATTCTAGGGGGTGTCCCTGCAACAACCTCACTCGTTGCTTCCCTCCTCCCCCAACCCTCCTGGGCTACCATGGCAGTGTCCCCCCATTTGTGTGATGAAGTAATAAAGAATGCAGGAATAAGAAACACTGACTTTTTAGTGAGATAAAATGAGGGAGAGGAAGCGTCCAGCTGCTATGATAGTCCAGGCAGTACAGAATCTTTTCTTTAGACATGAAAGGGGGGTGGGGGGGCTGATAGAGCTCAGCCTCCAGTTACTATGATGAAGACAGTTACCAGCCATTCTGTACTATCTGCCAGGGATGACCGGGAGTCATTCCCATTTTTACCCAGACACCCATGGCCGACCTCACCAAGGTCAGCCAGGAGCACTCACGGGCTGATGATGACAATGGATAGCAATCATATTGTACCATCTGCCACCGGGAAGGAGATGCTGGTGTTCAGCACTGCAGCACCCCGTCTACCAGCAGCATGCAGTAGACATAGGGTGACATTGAAAAAAGGTGAGAACATTTTTTTCCCTTTTCTTTTGGGGCAGGGGGGAAGGGTGTAAATTGACGACATATATCCGGAAACACCCGGGAAAATGTTTTTGACCCTTCAGGCATTGGGAGCTCAGCCAAGAATGCAAATGTTTTTTGGAGACTGCGGGGACTGTGGGATAGCTAGAGTCCTCAGTACCCGCTCCCTCCCTCCATGAGCGTCCATTTGATTCTTTGGCTTTCCATTACGCTTGTCACACAGCACTGTGGTGTGCCCTCTGTCTATCATAGCCTGGAGATTTTTTCAAATGCTTTGTCATTTCATCTTCTGTAATGGAGCTCTGATAGAACAGAATTGTCTCCCCATACAGCGATCAGATCCAGTATCTCCCATACAATCCATGCTGGAGCTCTTTTTGGATTTGGGACTGCATTGCCACCCGTGCTGATCAGAGTTCCACGCTGGGCAAACAGGAAATGCAATTCAAAAGTTCGCAGGGGCTTTTCCTGTCTACCTGGCCAGTGCATCCGAGTTCAGATTGCTTTCCAGAGTGATCACAATGGTGTACTGTGGGATACCGCCCGGAGGCCAATACCGTCGATTTGCGGCCACACTAACCCTAATCCGACATGGCAATACCAATTTCAGTGCTACTCCTTTTGTCAGAGAGGAGTACAGAAATTGGTTTAAAGAGCCCTTTATATCGAAATAAAGGGCCCCGTTATGTGGACGGGTGCAGGGTTAAATCGGTTTAACGCTGCTAAATTTGGTTTAAACGCGTAGTGTAGACCAGGCCAAAGACTCTATTTAAAAAAAAAATTATTTATACTTGCTCTCTGGCATTCCCAGAGAGGTCATCCAGGTACACACTGTCATGCTCTGAAATGCAATAGAGAATTTGAAACATGTAGGTCTAAAATGGTAATGTGCCAAGCATAAGTATCAGACTGTGAGATTTATGTTGTGAAATGTACTACAAGGGTGAACAGGTTACTACAGAGTTTTTAGGTTTAGCAATTCAAGTTCCTCTTGCTAAAATAAAACTATTGGGAAAAACTGAAAGGAATCACAGCCTTTCCTAAATTGTTATGATTAGTATTTAGTGAGCCCAATCTGTAGTCTTTTCCCTGAATTATAGTTTTTCTCTTTTGCCTTTTTTATTTTAAAAAAAAACACATTTTTTAAAATGTCCACATATTGATTGAATAGTTAGGGGAACTACTGAAGGTGCCTCTACAACAGGACTGTGAGGTTTCTATGGTAATGCTTTGATTTTTGTTCAATGGAAGAATAATTGCCATTGTAAAATCTTGCAAACTCCATCATCGGATAGAATGAGAATTCTGTTGTAAAGAGAGAACACAAGCTATTGGGAAAAAAGTTTCTCCTGAACTAAAACCACATTGGTGAATGAGTGCTGTTGTGAAAGGATCATTTCAAAAATCTGAGCTGCTCTGTGAAGTGGTTTATTAGAGGGCCTTATGTTCTAGGCCCAAGATTCAATGTATAACCAAACTCATAATTTTACTATACAGCTGGGGGGTGGGGAGGGAGCTTTGGGTCCCTAAAGTGAGAGTCAGTAGGGACAGTGTCCAGAACCAGTGTGTTTACTTTTCTCCAGGGGCTTATGTTATCTCTACAGAGTTTTTCCTGCATGAAGCAGCTTGTATATCACACCAGAAGGGACTGAGACCACCCGCTCCCATTGGAGCCCTCACTCTCCCATAACCCAACCCAATCCCCTGTCCAAACCCAGAGCCTGTACCCCCAACCTCTCATTTCTGGCCCCACCCTGGAGCCCGCACCCCCAGTCCACAGCCCTCACCCCCTCCTACACCCCAACTCCCTGCCCCATCCCAGAGCCCCCTTCCAACCATGAATCCCTTGTTCCTGGCCCAATCCCAGAGCCTGCACCCCACAACCTCTCCCAGCCCGGTGAACATGACCATGAATGAGGGTGGGGGAGAGTTAGCGACAGAGGGAGGAGGACTGGAATGAGTGGGGACAAGGCCTTGGGGAAGGAGCAGGATGGGGCGGAGACTCAGGGAAGGGGGCAGGGCAAGGATGTATGGTTTTGTTTGATTAGAAAGTTGGCAACCCTACCCTTCCCTCTGGACAGTGAGGGTACAAATTTAGAACATAGATACATCTCACCCAGCACTGGTCCTTCTAATTTTTCCCACACATGCAGAATGAATTTTGTTATGTGCATCAATATGGAGGTGGTGTGTCATACATCACTTCCATATTGATGCACATAACAAAATTCATGTGGTGAGGGTGGAGCCGAGGGGTTCTGAGTGTGAGGGGGGCTCAGGGCTGGGAGACAGGGTTGGGGTGCAGGGATATGAGGGCTCTGACTGGGGGTGCGGGCTCTGGGGTGGGGCCTGGGATGTGAGGCTCAGGGCTGGGGCAGAGAGTTAGGGTTGGAGTTGGGAAGTGAGGACTCCAGCTGGGGGTGGCAGGTTCGGGGCTGGATTCAGCTGGAGGAGAGATGCCCCTTCGCTGGCTGTGGCAGGTCCTAGGTTAAGGCAGGAGTAGTGGCAGGGGCTGGGCTAGGTTGGGGCTGGGGGAAAGACGCCCCTCCCCCAGCAAAGGCAAGTCCTGAACGGGCGGGTTCCCTGAGCAATGCTTAATAGGCTGCTGCATGGCCACACAGCTTACAGGAAGCTTAGTTACCCAGTCCTTTGCAGTTCTGTCATCAGAAATTGTTTTTTAACTGAAATGCTAGTTAGTCATATATATATGAATAAATAAAAGCTGGTAAATTTTCATGACAATTATGTAAGGTTGCAATGCTGTTTATTGCAATAGAGAATTATTGTGATCATCTGGTCTGACCTCCTGCACATTGCAGGCCACACAACTTCCCACACCCACTCCTGTAATAGACACATAGCCTCTGGCTGAGTTACTGAAGTCATCAAATCATGATCTGAAAACTTCAGCTTACTGAGAAATCCACCATTTACTTTAGTTTAAATCTACAAGTGACCCATGGCTCATACTGCAGAAGAAGGGGACAAATCCCTGAGTTTTGTCTCTGCTCTGGCCTGGGGGAAGATTCCCTCCTTACCCCAAATATGGTAGTCATTTTGGCAACAGCCAGATTCTTAGGAAAGAATTCTCTGTAGTAACTCGGAGGCCTCCTCACCTAGTGTTATGTCACTGGCCATTGGAGATATTTGCTACTAGCAGTACAGGTCATCTACATGCCCAGGGCCGGCTTTAGGCCGATTTGCCCAATTCTCCGGAATCGGGCCCCATGCCTTAGGCACCTTTTAATTTTTTTTACTCACCCCGGCGGCAGTCTGCTCCAAAGTTTTCAGTGGCCCTGCTCCCCTGGCCAGAGTGCTGGCCGTAGCGCAATAGCCCCGCAACCCTGGCTGGAGTGCGACAAGCCCAATGATCCCACTCTCCTAGCTGGAGCTCCGGCTGGTGCACGACAGTCCCACAGCCCCATGACCCTGGCTGGAGCTCTGTAAGCCCTGTGGCCCTGCTCTCCCAGGTGGAGCTCTGGCTGGAGCACAGCAGGCCCTGCGGCCCCACAACCCCGGCTAGAGCGCAGCAGCCCCGTGGCCCCAGCTGGAGTGCGGCAAGCCCTGCGGCCCCGCAACCCTAGCTGGAGCTCTGGCTGTAGTGCGGCAAGCCCCGTGGCCCCCCTCCCTCAGCTGGCAATCTGAAGTACCACCGAAGACTGGGAGTGCCGCGCGGTGAGTACAACCCCGAGGAATTGGGCTCTGCACTTGCTAAAGCCGGCCCTGTACATGCCAATTTAGAGAGTCTCATCATACCATAAATTACAAGATCAGTCTTGAAGCCAGTTAAGTTTTTTGCTCCCACTACTACCCTTGGAAGGCTGTTCCAGAACATCACTCCTCTGATGGTTAGAAACCTTTTGTCTGACTTCAAGCCTAAACTATTGATGGCCAGTTTAAATCCATTTGTTCTTGTGTCAGCACTGGCACTTAACTTAAATAACTCCTCTCCCTCCCTGATATTTATCCCTCTGATGTGTTTATAGAGAGCAATCATATCTATCTTCAGCCTTTATTTGGTTAGGCTAAATAAGCCAAGGTCTTTGAGTCTCCTCTCATAAAGTAGGCTTTCCATTCCTCGGATCATCCTAGTAGCCCTTCTCTGTACCTGTTCCAGTTTCAGTTCATTTTCCTTAAATGTGGGAGACCAAAGTTGAACACAGTATTCCAGATGAGGTCTCACCAGTGTTTTGTATAATGATACTAACACTTCCCTATCTCTACTGGAAATACGTCACCTGATTCATCCTGGGATTGCATTAGCCTTCTTGACTTCTGCATAACATATGCATTCCTCTTCTCTGTTGCTTCCAACTGATATGTCCCCAGAATCTCCGGACTCATCCTTTATCATAATGAAAAAGATGATTGGGGGCAGGAATATTTAATTGTCCATTACACACAAAAAAAAACTTGCTCCCAGTTTATGGATGAGAAGTATTTTGCAAGTTTTTTTTTTTTTTTAACTAAAAGTCTTTAAAATATTGGTAAATTATGAAAAACACAGGTAACTGAGAGCGCAATCTGGATTGCTTTGGTAAACTGAGTGCAAGGAAACGGCTCTTGTTTTAATATACCTAAATGTAAATGTATGATTCTAGAAAAAATGAATGTAGGCCATACCCACAGGATGAGGGGAATTCTATCCTAGGAAGCAGTACTCTGAAAAAGATTTGGGGGTAGTTGTGAATAACCACCTGAACATAAATTCCCAGTGTGATGCTATAACCAGAAGAGCTAATGCAATACTTAGATGTATAAGCTGGAATCTCGAGTAGGAATAGAGAGGGTATTTCACTTCTGTATTCGGCACTGATGCAACCACTGCTGTAATACTGTGATCAGTTCTAGTACTCACAATTCAAGAAGGATGATTATAAAATTGGAGGGGGTTCAGAGAAGAGCCACGAGAATGATTAAAGGATTAGAGAAAACACTGTGGTGGGGCGGCTGCCCCACCCCCATGACAGAGGGGCTAGAGTAGGTCAGAGCAGCTATGCAGGCTGGCAGCCAATTAGAGAAGGGCCTACTGAGAGCCAATCAGGAACAAGATTAGAGCCAGCCAATTAGGGCTAAGCTAGGTCCTATATAAAGGCAGCCCAGGAAGGGAGCAGGGAGTCTGTCCCAGACCTTCATGGGGGAAGGTCTGTTGCCAGAGGGGGAGACTAGTACCTCAGACAGAGCAGTGCTGGGCAGGCTTGGGGGGAGCATAGTAGGGCTCCGGAACAATACTTGCCAGACTTCAGGTCCTGACAGAAAGGGTCTAGAGGGTGTGAGGGGCCAGAAGGGAAGTGGCCTAGGGACAGTTGGACAAGGGGAGAGAAGGAGGGCAGAGAGGGTATGGGTCAGGACCCAGAGTAATGGGCAGGCCTGGGTCCCCCCTCTTCCCCCTTGTGCCACTCTACTGGTGGTGGAGAAGTGGTCAGAGCAGACTGCAACCAGCCCTTGAGCCAGGGGCTAGACTGTGAGGTTGTGGGTGGCTGTGAACCCCCCCCTCCGTGGAAGGGGTGAGGGTGGACTAAGGGACTCTGCTGGAGGTCAGTGTCCTGAAGAGGACGCCGCTGAGTGGGGAGCAATGTGGGTCCAGACACTTATGGAGACAAGAGATGGATGGGACACCACCAGCAGAGGGTGCTCCAGGACTATTAAGAGCTAATTCCTGGACTGAACAGAAAGAGGTGCTGCAGTGATATGCCGTAACACATATCTTGCAGTGATAGACTCATAGAGCTCAGTTTATATAGCTTAACAAGGGATGACTGGAGCAGGGTCTATAAGTACCTCCTTGAAGAACAAATATTTGATAATTGGCTCTTCAGTCTAGCAGAGAAAGATATTATAAGATCCAATGGCTGGAAGTTGAAGACAAATTTAGACTGGAAACAAGATGTAAATATTAATAGACTAATTAACCATTGGAACATCTTACCAAGGGTCTTGGTAGATTCTCCATCACTGGCAAGTTTAAATCAAAGTTAAATGTTTGGTTTTTTTTAAAGATATGCTCTAGGAATTATTTTGGGGCATTCTATGGCCTGTGTTACACAGAAGGTCAGCCTAGAGGATCACAGTTGTCCCTTTTGGCCTAGAAATCTATGAATGCCTCCGATGTGTTAATTGGTGTCAGTTAGGATAGGCTTTGTGAAATGAGCAATTCTCTGCAAGGAACTGGACTGAGAAACCACCAGTTTATTTCTCATAATCTGTTAGCAGCTTTCAGATGACAGTGTCTTTTGGTTACTACCTAGCCAGTCTGGATTTAAATAAGTAGTTTGGCCACTGATTCTGCAAACATTTACAATTGTGCTTAACTTTGTTGGTGAGTAGTGCCACTGAGACTACTCATGTGTGAAAAGCTACAAATGTGTAACTGTATGCAAGATCAGGCTCTTAGAGGTGAAAGGCTTCAGACTCCATGATCTAATCCTAAAACACATGATTGTCCCAACAACCAATGTACTGTGTAGTAGAATTGTTATGGTGGGCAGAATTTCATGGAATTTAATAGAATTGTTGTTATAAAGAAATGGTGTCCTACGGTGTGATTTGCATCACGCTGGGCGAGCCGCCTACATTTTTCAGCAGTCAGTTCTATGTCTGTAATTTATTGCTCTAGAAACCATTAAAATAATACAAGAAATGCCTCAGCAAGTGTGGAGGGAAGAACACATCACAGTCAGACTGTAATGACTATTTAGACTATTTAAACTCACTCAGCTTGTTTTACATTAGAAAAACAAGCCCTAGTCAATTACCTATTTTATGCATTTTATTTGGCTTTCTGTTTTCCTTGTGGTTGAGATTAAACACCGTATTACACATTTTAAGATAGAAGCTTATGAAAATAATTGCTCAGATATTGCAATGCTAAGTCTAAAAATAGAGTGGTCAGAGTGAGAATTTCATCTTGAAAGCTGCTGAACAGATATGTAAGTTTCCATATAAAGAAATGTCTTAACACAGCGTTTCCAAAACTGTGAGTTGGGGGAACTAGGCCAAACCTGAGCAGTGCTGCAACATGCGTGCATGTGCTGAGGACCAAGTTGCAATGCCTAATGTGGGAAACTGAGTCCTGCTAGCTCCATGGAGCAGCAGTCGTTGCTGTGGGATGAGTGCAGAGCAGGCTTGCTCTGCAGTTTCCCTATCCTCCAGCTCTCCCAACCCTCGGGGGCAGGACCTGTCCCACTTTAGCCACTTAAAATGTTGAGACCCCCTCCCCCACGCAAACCCCTCAGGAGTTGCAATAATAGAGATAAACCCAAAGTGGTTCATGACATGAAAAAGTTGAGAACCACTAATCTAATAGATATGTCTTATTGCAGTACAATATGTGATAAATGTAGGCTTAAATTCATCTATTCCAGTCATTGGTTAAATAGTCTAGTGTAGTGGTTTTAAAAATACTATTAGTTAATATGCTGGCTGTATCAAATCCATTCCCCCATAACTTAGGTGGCAGGAGGGGACATGGCCAGAGTGCTTTCTGTGCCAACAATCCCTGGTTAGTGGAATGGTCCTTAGAGAACAATTAATGCCAGTATAATCTAGAACAGCCTTTTGGCTGTTTGGAGTTATGCTAGGGAACAAGCTAACTCCCAGCTGAGCCCAGGATGGGAAGGGAGCAGAAAAATGACATAAAACTATCTTTTCCTACACCTTTGGGTCAGGTACTGAGCACAGACACTTAAGAAAGTTATAGTCAGTTCCTAGACACCACTTGTATCTGCTTATTTGAGGGATAAGAGAATCTTGCCTGTAATTTTGCACTCTTCTATCAGTAATATTTCACCGTGAAGCTTTGACTGGTGTGTTCTCTTGAGACCAAATGAACATTCCCTTACTCTTCCAGTCTCTTTCTCTTGCATTTTGTTGTGTTCAGTAGACTTCAGGCCAACTGCCATCTAGATTATTCTCCTTCCTGGATACCTTCTATGTGACAGTCTGTAATTGCTTACTGCTTTTTTAGTTCTCTAGACTCTTTGTGCATCACAATGAAGCCCTTCAGGAATAAACAGTTTGGATATACATATTGTGAGGTTTTTCCTGTAGTCATTTGTTTTTCTCTTTTCTATTTCTTCTGACATAGTTAGCTTTGTTCTCTATTTTTCTATCTCCGTTCTTGATCCTAAGTCCCAATCTAAACAGCATTCACACACATCCTTGAATTCTAGGGTTTGTTAAACTGTTGCTGCCATATTTTAGAATATTCCTCTTTTCCCAAACTATTCTTTTCTGTCCTTGTCACTCACTAGTTCCAATCCAATGAACTTTCCTTTTCTCTTCCAGCAGAGCTTCTTTACAATCCTAAACTTTCCTTGCTGACAGCTTACCTGTTTCTCACTTCTGCTTCTGTTGCTCTTCATTCCCAGAACTCTTTCCTGTCACACATTTTCTTGCTTCGAGCTTGTCACCACCTTTCCCTTAGCTGCTTCTGCATTTCATTTATATTTAATATTATCCACACTTCCTATCATCAATATAGTCACTTCCTTAACCTCACAGCATAACTAATTTCTTTTGTTTGAAACACTTCTTTTCAGATTATATATTGCTTTGCTACCAATGTTTGCTCTAGCTTCCTTGTTGATATCCAACAGTCATACATTTTCTTTCTTATCCCTTACTTGTCATGTATATTTGCACATGGAAACAACATATGAAGATATAAAATCAGGTACAAACCACTTATAATATATGACTTCCCACTTTAAAATTGTATTGTAACAACCCCCCATTTGGAAGGCATGCTTTTCAAGGACATATTTTCAGTATTGTTCCTATTTCGTTTTTCATGTTATGGTCCCCAGTAAAATGGGAGATCGGAAGAAAAAGTAGCTGCTAGTACTGCCTTTAATTGAATTATTAGTGATATAACCCTGAAGGAAGAAAAGGAGATGCCTAAATGTCAAGGCATTTCCACCAACTCTGTAAGGATGTGCTTAGAAGAATTGGTAAGGACGTCTTGAAATTGAACAATAGAAAGTCAGAGATAAAAAAAATCATTTCTATTCATTTTTTCTGTAAAAGAGTTTGTTCTCTTTTCTCAGGGAAAAAAACCACAAACAGCTTGCTAAGTATGAGAAATCTGGATTTGTATTTTCTGAATTATGAGAGAGGTCAGCAAAACAGAAGGTTACTGGTAAATATTTTAGTGCCAAGCTAGTTCTTAACGCACTCTGATTTCATCTGCAATTCCTTTCAACAGAGATTGTTGAGCCTGGCACCATTTAAAAAAAAAAAAACAAAAAAACCCCAATAGCTTGATCGGGCTTTTCAAAACAATAGAAAAGGCTGAAAAGCAATAGATTTGGCAGATCTGTTTTCCCGACCAACATATTAGACAAGTCTTTGTCCTGAATATATATTGAATGTCATCTTAGTATTAACTTTCTTAGTTAACAATTGGCTTACAAAATAATGGTAATCAGATTTTTTTTTAGATTTTTCTATACACCAGTAACCATTTGAAAAGTCAGCATTTACCCATGGCAGTAACTGAGATACTGAACATATTTCCTTTTATGTACCTCAGTTACCACTGTAAGTAAATGTTGACCTTTTAATAAGGAACATCTGTTTTTCTTTTGCTTACAGATATAATGTTGTGTGTTTTCTCTTGCACTCTTAAGTAAGCATCTAGAGCACTGGTGGGTAATCTGCTGGCAGGCCACCAGACAGTTTGTTTACATTTACACGGCTGCCCGCAGCTCCCAGTGGCCGTCGTTTCCTGTTCCCAGCCAATGGGAGATGCGGGAAACGGTGGCCGGCACATCCCTGCAATCCATGCCGCTTCTCGCAGCTCTCATTGGCTAAAAGTAGTGTGTCCAATTTTGGGTGCCACACTTCAAAAAAAATGTGTGGACATATTGGAGAGAATCCAGAGGAGAACAACAAAAATGATGAAAGGTTCAGAAAAGCTGATCTATGAGGAAAGAAATAAAACACCTAGACTTGTTTGGTCTTGAGAAAAAGAGGGGGAGAGAGACTTGGTTAGTCTTCAAATATGTTAAGGGCTGTTTTATAAAGAGGATGATGATCAGTTGTTCTCCATGCCCAATGAAGGTAGGACTAGAAGTAATCAGCTTGATCAGCAGTAATGGATATTTAATGGAGTTAAGATATTAGGAAGAACTTTCTAAGTATAAGGATAATTAAGCACTGGAAGAGGTTACCAAAGGAGGTTGTGGAATCCCATCATTGGAGGTTTTGCAGTTCTGAAAAATGCTTGTCACATCTGCAAAAAGTATATGCAAAATATTAGATATTTCTCACCTCTAATCAGAATTAGCAAAAAGCCTGCATTTTGTTAGCTCTATTGTGAGTACAAAAATGCTTGTGCAGGTTTAGCCTTCCATAGTCATTTTCCTTAACAATTCAGAGTCCATCCATGGACTTTTCTCAAACATCAAAGCTTATTTTGAACAGGGCATTAAAATCAACTTAAGCCATAACAGATCATGCTTGACATGGGCACCATCTAGCATCTGATTAAACATCATCTTTTCAGTTTCATTGTCTGACATTAATGGAGAAGTATGTGTAATATGAAACTTAAATGTTGGAATTTCTCTCCTAATTGTACAGTCCTCTCATCTACAGACAGGCAAATTGTAAATTTACTTAACTATCTAATTACAATTCTAATTCTCTGTTACTGCCAAGACTTTCATAAGGGTTGTTCACTTTTATTGTTATAATTTAGAACATAGTATCCTTGTACTAACTTTGACATTTTTGCCACTAATGTATTATCTCTTCCTATTTCATTGCTTCATTTTGTTTCCTGTAAACTCAATTGTCATCTATTCTACACCTACTTTTTGTCTCCAGTCAAAATATTTTTGCCCAAACACAAAGCCTTATCCAGAAGTATGAGGGATGCTAACGTCTTCAATCCATTTGCTTAGTTCTTTCTGATTTGGCTAGTATGTGCGGCAACATGGAGATTATTTGTCATCAGCTGTCACACCGCCTGAAGTCAAGGCTACATGCGGCTCAATCTATAAACTAGAATCGACGTAAGGGCTGGTTCTGTTATGTGTACACAGGTTGTCCTACGGGCTGGAGGGACAATTCTTTCTGAAGCAGGCTGACTTTCATTAACCTGTATTTAAATACTTAGTCAGGGTATTGCTTTCCACGTAACAGAGTGGAGAACAAAAGAGGTTCTGTTATGAAAATAATTAATCAATCTGAAAGAAAAACACATCCAATCCAATAGTAGCTATGAGAATAAAGACAGCTTACTAAGGAGTTTATGTAAATCATAAATGTGCTTCGCATTAAAGGTAAATGATTCACCACCAATTTCACAGATGGCTAATCACCTTAACAGCAAAATGAAATAATACTGCAACATTAGAGGTCACGATTTCCATCCATATTTTCATCTCAAGCCAAAATTTTAATTTCAAACATTTACCCTCTTCTTCTCTCTGACATTTTTCCATCCAATGGCAGTATGTAAACATCTTCAGAAATATAATGGAGATCTCAGACAGATCAGATGTTTGTTCATTGACCCAGAGATGACTGACAAGTTGGAACAGATATTTTGTTCCTGGACTGAACAGGAAGAGAATGTGATCAATTCACTTTCCATCTTGATTTATAGTTGTCTGATTTTTTTTTTCAGATGGATGAGTTTCTGGTAGAATAATGTATAGTTTATTTTTGTGATGTAATGTAACATGACAGTGTCCCTCAGGATATGTGGCTTTACTGGGAAGGTCTAACCAGAACTAAGAAACAGAATCTACTTGTGTTTTAGCACCTGACTTATTCTCAGGATACAAAGATCTAGCTTTAGATTTATGTGTACTGAATTCATTTTTAATTTGCTCCAATGAACAGCAATATAAAAGTTTTTTTTTATTGGTGATATGCAAGCAAACTGTTGAATTATTTTGCAGTGCATGTCATTCTCAACAATCTAATCCCTTCCCTGATCTGCCATTCCAGGGTACTCCAGATTATAGTATTTGGGTCACTAGGCAGTGCTGCAATATTATCAGGTTCAGGGCCCTTTTATGCTAAGTTGCATAAATAGAGTATGATAGAGTAAAAGTTGGCCCCTGCTCCAAATATCTTAAAATTAAATTGACAAGACCATACAAGTGAATATAACAGAAGACACAGGAGAAGGAGGATGAGAGGAACAGTAATAGGGATACAAATTTATTTGTATGGGCCTAAAAATATCAGAACTCCTTAGAGGTAATTTTCCATGAGCATTACAATAGAAATTAGTCTTCGACAAGGGTATTATGGATTACAAGCTTTCAGGGAAGATATCGTGTATAGAAACAATTACATTGAAGAAAATACCAAAGTGCTGGAGGGTGAATGGCCAAACAGATGATGCAGGCTGACATCATTGTTGGAGGAAGAGGAAACAAGGCAATAAGATACAAAGGAAGATCAATAGGGATGATGATAAATTGTGAAGCACCTCAAAAGCGAGCTCAGGAATCTTTTCTTTGAGAAAGTCAGAGGAAGGACTCAGAGCCAGGATGATGGAGTATGGTGTGGCTAAAATGGTGACCAGGTAGATGATCTTAGCAGCATTGTTTTGAATGGAGGAAAGAGATGAGGAAAGCTAGAGAAGAGGAAGCTGCAGGGTCTGGTCAAATGTTTAAAGTGGACAGATAGGAAAGGTCAGATATTAAAACTTTCTGAAGGAAGAAGTGGAAAGATTTGGCCACGACCTAAATGTACAGGCCTAGAGAGTGAGCAGAGTAAAAGATGACACTCAAGTTATGGGCCTGAGGGCCATGGAGCATGATGATGTAAAGAAATAGGGAGTGGGAAGGGCTTGGGAAGGAAACAAGAAGACCTATTTGGAGATGTGAATCTTGAGACATCCAAAAGGACTTGTCAGGGAGACAGAATTTGAAGAATAATTATTTTGGGGTAAAGAGTCTGAATTTCTCTCAGCTGGAGAGTCAATAATGAGAAGATGTGGTTATGTTTCGCTAACCCATTTACATGCATAAACATTACTAATTATTACATGACATGGTTCAAAAAGAACGAGATATATTCATGGAGGATAGGCCCATCACTGACTATTAGCCAGGATGGGCAGGGATGGTGTCCCTAGCCTCTGTTTGCCAGAAGTTGGGAATGGGTGATGGGATGGATCACTTGATGATTACCTGTTCTGTTCATTTCCTCTGGGGCACCTGGCATTGGTCACTGTCGGAAGACAGGATACTGGGCTAGATGGACCTTTTGATCTGACCCAGTGTGGTCCTTCTTATATTCTTATGTTCTTATGAACTAAACCATTCAAGAAAATATTGCATTGTCATTAATTTAAAGGAAACAATAATTTGTTGTCTTTTCCTTTTCTGTATCTTTAAAACAATGTTGTTGTATGAGTTTTGGTATGACCAATGCAATTAATTTACATCTACCAATCTCTTCCCAAAAAAAGAGTCAATTTAATAACACTTTGGTGCAGAAATGGAATTGTTAAAGTTTGTAGTCATTTATCTCTTCGTTTCCATTCTTCAATTCTAAAAACATCACTCACCATCAATAGTCCTGAATTTAGGCCTACGCACCAGCCCCTTGCTTATGAATCTAGATCCTAGAGTCATGTAATTACACTGGAATATCAACTTTCATTGAAGAAAAAAGTAAACTTCTAGCTCATATGGTTGTGGAAATGAATCTTGAAAACATGAATGAAGTGTGACTGATGCAGTGATGTCTGCCTAAGTCTACAGCGAGCCTGACTTGTCATCTCTGAGATACGTGAACTGTCCCATTCATCTCAATGTAGTGTTAAATACTTGATTCACTGCTCTTGCTAGCCCTGGAAGAGGATTCTGTATGTGTCAGGAAGAAAAGAATGCAGTGCGCCTAGCCCACCCAGACAAATCCCTGTGCTGCCACCTGCTGCCAACCCTTCCTCTGCAAAGACAGATGGTACCCCCTGCTGCTGTCGTACCTGTTTCTGGGAGTAGGGTCTCCTGTTGCTACATGTGGAAGTAAGAAGGTGGCCCTATGCTGCTGCTGCTGTATGTTTGGAGTCCTAATCATGAACTAGGATCTCACTGTGCTAAGTGTTGTATAAACATAGACAAAAAGGTGGTCCCTGCCTCAAAGAGCTTAGAATCTAAGTATTAGACGAACAATGGAGACAGACAGACTGGGGAGTACCAGGAAACAATGAGACAATTGGTCAGCATGATAAACCATGGTTTCAGCAGAATAACTGATGCAAACTGATGGCAAAGGAGAGTTTTAACTAGCATTTTGAAGGAGGATAATGAGTTAGTTTTTCAGGTGTTTATGGGGAGCTCCTTACAATCAGAGGGGCAGCTTTGGAGAAAGCACACAATGCTTGTTTGAAAATTTAACAAGTGGGCAATGAAGGTTGGCATCATGGACCTGATCGATGGTGGGAGTTGACATCTCAATAGTGCATGAGAGATAGGTAACAGTGGGCATAGTCCATGAAGAGCCTAGAAAGTGGAGACACAAGTAGTTTGAAAGAGGAAATAAAGAAAGGGGAGTTAGTGGATTGGTGAAAAGAAATGAGTGGCATAGTCAAAGAGACTGGCTAGGAAAATGATCTTTGCATCAGCATACTGAATGGATATAAGAAGGACAAGATTGCATTTATTACAATTGGAGAAAAGGATTTGTGATAGTTAACATGTGAGATTATGAGACTCTGAACAAGAGTTTTAACTGTGTGGCCGGATAGGAAAAGCCATGTTTTAGCGACGGTATACAGACAGAATTGGCAAGAATTAGTCTCAGTCTGGATGTAAGCACGGCTGGCTCTAGCCATTTTGCCACCCCAAGCACGGCGTCACGCCGCAGGGGGCACTCTGCCGCTCGCCGGTCCTGTGGCTCCAGTGGACCTCCCACAGGCGTCCATGCAGAGGGTCCGCTGGTCCCGCAGCTCGGGTGGACCTCCCGCAGGTGTGCCTGCGGATGCTCCACCGGAGCCACGGGACCAGCGGACCCTCCGCAGGGACGCCTGCAGAAGGTCCACCGGAGCCGCCTGCCGCCCTCCTGGCAACCGGCAGAGCGCTCCCCATCGCATGCTGCCCCAAGCATGTGGTTGGCATGCTGGGGCCTGGAGCCGGCCCTGGATGGAAGGACCTAGGGAGAACTTGAAGTCAAAGATGATGCTCAGACACACAGCTGAACATGATATGTTAAGGAAAAGTCAACACGGATTTTGTAATGAGAAATCATGCTTCACCAGTCTTAGAATTATCTCAAGGTGTCAGCAGTCATGTGAACAAGGGTGATCCAGTCAATATAGTGCACTTGGACTTTCAGAAAGCCTTTAGCAAGGTCCCTCACCAAAGGCTTTTGAACAAACTAAGCAGTCATGGGATAAAAGGGAAGATTCTCTCATGGATCAGTAACTGGTTAAAAGATTGGAACTGAAGCAGGAATAAATGGTCATTTTTCACAATGGAGTGAGGTAAATACTGCATCCCCCAAAAATCTGTACTAGGACCAGTACTGTTCAACCTATTCAGAAATGATCTGGAAAAGGGGATAAACTGTGAAGTGGCAAAATTTGCAGACAAAACAAAAATTACTCAAAATAGTTAACTCCAAAGATCACTGTGAAGAGTTACAAAGGGAGGACAAGATTTCATGTGTCAAAGGTAGGGTGGTCAACTGTCTAATCACACAAACCCAAACACCCTGGCCCCGCCTCTCCCTGCTCCTCCAAGGCCCCGCCCCATTTACTCCATCTCGCCCCTGTTGCTTGCTCTCCACCACCCTCCCTCACTTTCACAAATCTGGGGCAGCAGGTTGGGTTGCAGGAGGGGGTACAGATTCTGGGCTGGGGCCGAGGGATTCGGAGTAGGGGAGTGGGCTCTGGGCTGAGTCTGGGGCAGGGATTGTGGTGCAGAAGGGGTGAGGGATGCAGGCTCTGGGAAGGATCTTGTCTGTGGGAGGGGGCTCAGAGCTGGGCAGGAGGTTGCGGTGCAGGAGGGAAGAGGATTGTGGACTCCAGCCGAGTGGCACTTACCTCAGGCAGCTCCCTGTTGGTAGTGCAGCAGGGCTAAGGCAGGCTCCCTGCCTACCCTGGCCCCACACCGCTCCTGGAAGGAGTCAGCATGTCCTCTGCCCTGCCCCCTACCAGGGGCCGCAGGGTCTCTGCACACTGCCCCTGCCTGCAGGCATCGTCCCTGCAGCTCCCATTGTCCTTAGTTCGCAGCCAGTGGGAGCTACAGAGTCAGTGCTCGAGGCAGGGGCAGCACATGGAGACCCCCTGCCTCCCCTATGGGCCACAGGGATGGGCTGACCACTTCAGGGAGTGGCATGGAGGCAGGGAGCCTGCCTTAGCCCTGCTGCGCCGTCAGATTTTTAGTGGCCTAAAATCTCCCGGATTGGTTTCCATAGCCTCTGGAAGATAGAACCTAATTCTGGGAAACTCCCAGCAAAACCGTGAAGGATGGCAACCCCACTCAAAGGCAGATGACAGTTCAAAGAAGATGAGTATGGAATACTGGTTCTGAGATTTGGCTAGGAAGATTTCAATAGCGACTTTGGCAAGAGTGGTTTTAGTGGCGTGCAAGTGATGGAAGCCAGATTGGAAAAGGTCTAGGAAGAAATTTGAGGAGAGGAGCATGAGACAGCGATTGTAAACAATGCAGGCGGTGAGCTTAGAGATGAAAGGAGCGGTAGTTGGGGAGGCAAGCAGGGGTAAAAGTGTGTGTGTGAGGGGGAGTTAAGATGGGAAAAACTAGACCATGTTTGTATTCTGAACAGAAAAAGGCCGGAAAAAGTCAGAGTTAAGTGAAAGAGCAAGGGAGGGAAAGAGAGAGTACGAAGGAGATCAGGTGCTGAGAGGAGATAGGATGGGATCACTGAGAGAAGTGGAAGAGTTACAAGAGGAAAACAAATGAGAAGTCTGCATCCGTGATGGGAGAAGGAAGTAAGAATTATAGAGTGTGGGAATGGGAAGATGTCTTATAATGTTATATAAATTTTCTCTTGGAAAAAATTGAGGAGATTTTGTGCAGATATGGAAGTAGAAGTAGGAAGAGGGGAGGGTTTGAGGAATGAGGCAGCTGGGATTGCAGGCAAGGGATTCAATTATGTTGGAGCAGTAGAGTTCCTTACCTCGGAAGATGGCAGAAGAGAAAGAGAAGAGAATGAATTTGTAATCGAGGAAATCAGCCTCGTCCCAGGATTTCCACTAGTTGCTAGCAGGAGTGGAAGAGGCAGATGATGTGGGTGAGCCTGGGCTGGGAATTGACAGGGTAATTCTTGTGCAGAGAGAGAATGGCAAAAAAGCCAAAGGTGGAGGAGAGTGGAGTATTGCGAGAATCAACAACCATATTGATGAAAGAAAGGGAAGAGAAGACAAGTAACAGAAGTCATGGAAAGGCTAAGTGACGGGGCATGGAGAGTTGGAGGCACTGATAGATGATTCTGAAAAAGACCAGGTGATGGTTGAAGAGGAGGAACTCAGTAACAAAGGGAGCAGAGGTAGAGCAATACTTGGTGAGAACCAAGTCAAGTGAAAGAGCCTTTTGAGAGGTGAGAAATTTCAACCTGGGTTTCAGGTTGAATGAAGAGAGGAGGCAGAGGAAACATACAGCTAAGGGTTTGGATGGATCATCAGCATAGAAACTGAAGTCCCCGAGGATGAGTATGGGAGATTATGAGAAGAGGAAGAGAGAGCCAGGAATCAAAATCAGAGAGGAAGGCTGATGGGGAAGAGTTGGGTTGGCGGTAGATAACAGCAGCATGGAGAGGGAGTAGAAAAAAGAGTCAGGTGCTGTTCAAAAGAGGATAGAGAGTGGGAAGGGAAATGAGGCAGGACTTGGAAGTGGTAAGAATGAGAGAGGAGAAACCCAGCATTCCCACCATGGTCTGATCCAGTGCAGGGAGTGTGAGAAAAAGAGGCCTCTAAGAGAGGCAGCTGCACAGGCAGTGTCAGTTGAAGGAATCCAGGTCTCTGAGAGAGCCAGGAGCTGGAGGTAGTGCAACATGAAGAGATGGCTGAGATCTTTTCAGTGGTGAAGTGGGAGTTCCATAAACAACAAGAGAAGGGAGGAGGGAAGGTGTGAAGTTAGGAATGGTGGCATCAGCAGGGCAGTGGTGATGGCAGGGATTGGTGTGGGAGATAGAGACAGCATTGGGGCAAATGTCACCAGATGTGAGGAGGAGGTGGGGGCAGAGGAAGGTAAGGACATGGGATCTGGATTTGTGCTGGTGGAGAGGGGAGAACATAACATAAGAACGGCCATACCAGGTCAGACCAAAGGTTCATTTAGCCCAGTATCCTGTCTACCAACAGTGGCCAATGCCAGGTGCCCCAGAGGGAGCGGACCTAACAGGCAATGATCAAGTGATCTCTCTCCTGCCATCAATCTCCATCCTCTGACAAACAGAGGCTAGACCATTCCTTACCCATCCTGGCTAATAGCCATTAATGGACTTAACCACCATGGATTTATTCAGTTCTCTTTTGAACGCTGTTATAGTCCTAGCCTTCACAACTTCCTCAGGTAAGGAGTTCCACAAGTTGACTGTGTGCTGCATGAAGAAGAACTTCTTTGTATTTGTTTTAAACCTGCTGCCTATTAATTTCATTTCGTGACCCCTAGTTCTTGTATTATGGGAATAAGTAAATAACTTTTCCTTATTCACTTTCTCCACATCACTCATGATTTTATATACCTCTATCATATCCCCCCTCAGTCTCCTCTTTTCCAAGCTGAAGAGTCCTAGTCTCTTTAATTTCTTCTCATGTGGGATCCGTTCCAAACCTCTAATCATTTTAGCTGCCCTTTTCTGAACCTTCTTTAACTTGCTGGCAAGAATACTGTGGGAGACTGTCATAAACAGATAGGGAAGGGTTAATGTCTCTTTCACCTGGAAAGGAGTAACCTGAAACACCAGACCAGAGGACCAATCAGGAAACAAGACTTTTTCAAATCTGGGTGGAGGGAAGTTTTGGGTGTGAGTTTTTTGTCCTTTGTCTTGTGTCTGACCCTCTCAGCTCTGAGAGTGATCTTTCTGTCTTCTGGCTTTCTAATCTTCTGTTTCCAAGTTGTAAGTACAAAAATAGTAAGACAATAAGGTTTATATTGTTTTCTTTTGTATTTACATGTGTGTAGTTGCTGGAATGTTTTGAATTGTATTCTTTTTGAATAAGGCTGTTTATTCATTTTCTTTTAAGCAATTGACCCTGTATTTGTCACCTTAATACAGAGAGACCATTTTTATGTCCTTTTCTTTCTTTTTTATATAAAGCCTTCTTTTTAAGACTTGTTGGAGTTTTTTCTTTAGTGGGGTCTCCAGGGAATTGAGTCTGCAGCTCACCAGGGAATTGGTGGGAGGAAGAAGTCAGGGGGGAAAATCTCTTTGTGTTAGATTTACTAACCTGACTTTGCATACCCTCTGGGTGAGGGGGGAAGTACTTGTGTTTCCAGGACTGGAAACAGGGAGGGTGGAGTCCCTCTGTTTAGATTCATGGAGCTTGCTTCTGTATATCTCTCCAGGAACCCAGGGAGGGAACACCCAGAGGGGGGAAGGGAAATGGTTTATTCCCCTTTGTTGTGAGACTCAAGGAGACCACAGTGCGCCAGGCACTGTATAGATTCCTGGCTGGTGGCAGCTTTACCAGGTCCAAGCTGGTAACTAAGCTTGGAGGTTTTCATGCTAACACCCATATTTTGGATGCTAAGGTCCAGATCTGGGAAAAATGTTATGACAGAGACGGTATCAAAAGCTTTGCTAAAGTCAAGGAATAACACGTTCACTGCTTTCCCCTCATTCACAGAGCCAGTTATCTCATCATAGAAGGCAATTAGATTGGTCAGGCATGACTTACCCTTGGTGAATACATGCCAACTGTTCCTGATCACTTTCCTCTCCTCTAAGTGCTTCAGAATTGATTCCTTGAGGACCTGCTCCATAATTATTCCAGGGACTGAGGTGAGGCTGACTAGCCTGTAGTTCCCCGGATCCTCCTCCTTCCCTTTTTTAAAGATGAGCACTACATTAGCTTTTTTCCAATCATCCGGGACCTCCCCCGATTGCCATGTGTTTGCAGAACCATTGGCCATTACTTTTGAAATCACATCTGCCAACTCCTTTAGCACCCTCAGATACAGCGCATCCAGACCCATGGACTTGTGCTCATCCAGCTTTTCTAAATAGTCCTGAACCACTTCTTTCTTCACAAAGGGCTGGTGATCTCCTCCTCATGCTGTGCTGCCCTGTGCAGTAGTCTGGGAGCTGACCTTGTTTGTGAAGACGGAGGCAAAAAAAGCATTGAGTACATTAGCTTTTTTCCACATCCTCTGTCACTAGGTTGCCTCCCTCATTCAGTAAGGGACCCACACTTTCCTTGACTTTCTTATTGTTGCTAACATACCTGAAGAAACCCTTCTTGTTACTCTTAACATCTCTTGCTAGCTGCAACTCCAAGTGTGATTTGGCCTTCCTGGTTTCGCTCCTGCATATCTGAGCAATATTTTTAAATTCCTCCCTGGTCATTTGTCCAATCTCCCACTTCTTGTAAACTTCTTTTTCTGTGTTTAAGATCAGCAAGGATTTCACTGTTAAGCCAAGCTGGTTGCCTGCCATAATTACTATTCTTTCTACACATCAGGATGGTTTGTTCCTGCAACCTCAATAAATATTCTTTAAAATACAGCCAGCTCTCCTGGACGCCTTTCCCCCTCATGTTATTCTCCCAGGGGATCCTACCCTTCAGTTCCCTGAGGGAGTAAAAGTCTGCTTTTCTGAAATCCAGGGTCCATATTCTGCTGCTCTCCTTTCTTCCTTTTGTCAGGATCCTGAACTCAACCATCTCATGGTCACTGCCTCCCAGGTTCCTATCCACTTTTGCATCCCCTACGAATTCTTCCCTGTTTGTGCGCAGCAGGTCAAGAAGAGCTCTGCCTGTAGTTGGTTCCTCTGGCACTTGCACCAGGAAATTATCCCCCTACACTTTCGCAAAACTTCCTGGATTGTCTGTGCACTGCTGCATTGCTCGCCCAGCAAATATTGGGGTGATTGAAGTCCCCCATGAGAAACAGGGTCAGTGAGCTAGTAATTTCTGTTAGTTGCTGGAAGAAAGTCTCATTCACCTCATCCCCCTGTAGCAGTCTGTAGCAGTCTCCCACCACAACATCACCCTTGTTGCTCACACTTCTAAACTTAATCCAGAGACACTCAGGTTTTTCTGCAGTTTCATACTGGAGCTCTGAGCAGTCCTACTGCTGTTACATACCGTGCAATTCCCCCACCTTTTCTGCTCTGCCTGTCCTTCCTGAACAGTTTATATCCATCCATGACAGTACTCCAGTCATGTGAGTTACCCCACCACGTCTCTGTTATTCCTTCACTGTGCCAGGACTTCCAGTTCTCCCTGCTTGTTTCCCAGGCTTCTTGCATTTGTGTATAGGCACTTAAGATAACTCAATGATCGTTCTGTTTTCTCAGTATGAGGCAGAAGTCCTCCCCTCTTGCGCTCTCCTGCTCATGCTTCCTCCCAGTATCTCATTTCCCCACTTACCTCAGGGCTTTGGTCTCCTTCCCCCGGTGAACTTAGTTTAAAGCCCTCCTCACTAGGTTAGCCAGCCTGCTTGCGAAGATGTTCTTCCCTCTGTTTGTTAGGTGGATCCCGTCTCTGCCTAGCAATCCTTCTTCTTGGAACACCATCCCATGGTCAAAGAATCCACAGCCTTTTCTCCGACACCACCTGTGTAGTCATTTGTTGACTTCCACAATTCGACGGTCTCTACCTGGGCCTTTTCCTTCCACGGGGAGGATGGACGAGAACACCACTTGTGCCTCAAACTCCTTTAACCTTTTTCCCAGAGCCATGTAGTCTGCAGTGATCCACTCAAGGTCATTCTTGGCAGTAGCATTGGTGCCCATGTGGAGAAGCAGGAAGGGGTAGTGATCTGAAGGCTTGATGAGTCTCAGCAGTCTCTCTGTCATATCGTGAATCCTAGCTCCTGGCAAGCAGCACACTTCTCGGTTTTCCTGGTTGGGATGGCAGATAAATGACTCAGTCCCCCTGAGGAGGGAGTCCCTGACCACCCACCTTCTTCTCTTAGGAGTGGTGGTCATGGAACACCCATCCATATCAGTGGAGTCTCCTCCTGCGTCCTTCCCTCAGATGTATCATCTAGTTCACCCTCCACATTAGTATCTGTGGAGAGAACATGAAAACAATTACTCACCTGTATCTGCATTGCTGGTACATGGACACTCCTCTTTCTTCTTCTGGAGGTCACATGCTGCCAAATTTCTTCATCGTCTTTCTGTCCCTGCTGCGCAGCCTGCTCCAATTCTTCAGAATGTTGTGCCTGTAGAAGCATATCCTGACATCTGTCCAGGAAATCTTAATTTTCTCATATTCAGTGCAGGGTTGATACTTGTTTCTCTAGACCTTGAACCTTCTCTTCCAATATGGAGACTAGCTTGCACTTTGTACAGACAAAGTCGCTTCTGTCCTGTGGAAGAAAGACAAACATGGCACATCCCGTGTAGGTCACAATAGCAGATCACTCAACATCCATATGACCTTCCTTCTAAGAGCTTCCTCAGCTTTTGCAGTAACTGCTCAGAGAAGCCTGCAAGATGACAGCCTTGGTGGGCTCTCCCCAGTCAAACTCCCTCTGTTAGCCTCTCCACCGGTTCACAGCTGACTGCCTTTTGATAACAGTCAAGCCCACTCAAGGCCCACCTGGAACAAAGCACTCCCAATTCACACTTTTCAAACAATCAAGCACATGGTCAAACTAACAAACTGTCCCCACAACAGACACTCAGATACTCACCAGCACAGCCCCCCAATGCAACACTTAGCATACCTCCTCTCAGAGAGATCCCAGTCAAACACCCTCTGTTAGCTTCTCTGCTGTTCGCCGCTCAAAGATGGCACATAAATTGAACAATAAATTAAACATTCAGCAGGAAAAGGAGTCCAGCACACTACTCTGCTAGGCTTGGCAAGAAACCACCACATGTTCTTATCTGAATAGCAGCCTATAATAGTGAGCTTTAGCTCACTCTGTCGCTTGGCAGAGCATCAGGGTAGCTTTCTTACTGTGTCTTCATTTATCTTGGAGTGGATAAAGTGTTCATTTGATGTTCTGTGTATGATAAAGCAGTATAGATGGATTACCATTACTGTCTTTATCTGGAAATTAACTTCCTCCCTGTGATGATGCAATTTAGGATGGGACAGCACTCTGCGGATTTTATTGAGAAAATGCTATCAATATTAATTGACTAAAAGTATAAAAGCTGAGAAATCCTAAAACTGTCCTTTTTCTCCGGGGAGATTGGGGAGACATCTATAGAATATTTTTGCCACTGTGGCATATTTGAGATTTGAGAAATATTAACAGTGAGGAGGACTTTAGGTCAGCATCACTCTGCATCATAGATGGCATTATCTGCTGATTTAGCTGAGCTGAAAACTGCTGAAAAATAATCCTTTTTGTACCCTTGTCAGTCTAGAGTAATAGAAAATCAGCTTTACCTGAGTCAGATAATCATTACAAAATGAATTTTGTTCTTGACTCACGGAAGTAATTGGGGGAAAAATATTTGATAGGTATGATGAATATTATTTTAAGTTAAAGCTTACTGGAATGTATAAAATACTAAGTGCTGCTGCTAATTGAGCAACTCTATGCATCTGTAAATTAGCTGCTTGCATTGAAAATAGATGATTAGTTAAAGTACTTTTTCCCCCAAGAAAACTTGCTGTTCTCTTTTTCGTTAGCATTCACAAGGGGCATTCAGTTAATCATAGTGAGGTCTCTCTTTTAGTACTGCAGTAGCTGATTACCCAGCAGGAGGTGCACTTCCAGCAGGGTAAGTCAGAATGGTGTTGGCTGTTCCCTGGGGAGGGACATCCTGTAAAAACACCAAGGTTGAGAACTGTCATATTCACAGCAGTAGGTGCATTTTCCTCAGAAATTAATGGAGCAAGCTAGGCAAAAACTGTTTTCAAACTACATCTTCCCTTGAGTAAGATGCAAATTCAAAGCTCTTTTGAAGCATTGGAATGAAAGTTGAAGATAAGTCGTCTTTAGTTTTTTGACATTGATAACATAGGCAACACTAGCACAAAGAATATTAAATTGAAATAGAAGTTAAGTGGGCAGATGTTGTTTGTGTTAGTTCAAAATGCAGGCATAATTCTTTCAGAGCCAGTTTAGCTAGATGCTTAAAATATATGATAACTGCAAAATATCTGTCATAATCTTCCTCCCTTCACTGTTTTATGGACTGATCAGCAATGCCAGTTTTCACTGGAAATGTGGGCTTGAAATGCTTGGTAATCAGAGGATTTAAGACCGGGATGGCAAACTTTTTGGCCCTCAGGCCACATCTGGGTATAGAAATTCTATGGAGGGACATGAATGCTCACGGAATTGGGGTTGGGGTGCGGGAGGATGTGAGGGCTCTGGCTGGGAGTGCAGGCTCCTGGGTGAGGCCAGATATGAGGAGTTCAGGGTGTGAGGCGGCTCTGGCGGTTGGGGTATGTGGGGGAGTGCGGGTTCTGGGGTGTGGGGATGAGGAGTTTGAGGTGTAGGACAGTGCTTAGGACCAAGGGGTTTGGAGGGCAGGAGGGGGGATAAGGGCATGGCAAGGGGTTGGGGTATGGGGGGTTGAGGGCTCCAGCTGGGAGTGCAGGCTCTGGCGGGGCTGGTGATAGGTTTGGAGTTCAGGAGGGTGCTTCAGGCTTGGATTGAGGGGTTTGGAGGGTGGGAGGGGGATCATGGCTGGGCCAGGGTGTTGGGATGCAGGGGAAAGCTCAGGGGTGTGGGTTCCATGAGGCACTTACCTCAAGCGGCATGGCCTCCCTCTGGCTAGAGTGCTGCAACAGAGCAATATTCCAGACCCTGCACCCCAGTGGGAACTTGAGGGATGGATTCAAATGACTGGCAGGCCACAGTTTGCCCACCCCTGACTTAAAAGAATATCTATACCTAAGGTCCAATCCCTGCAAAGAAACATTTGGGGCAAAGGAGTGCAGTTTTGAGATGCACCATGTGTCTATTTTCAGCTATATTCTGTTTGCTGTTCAGCCGCAAGACTCAGTCTTACAAAGCTATGCCTGTTCTATGAGATGGAACATTAATAGGTCATCATCTGTGCTTTAAAGAGATTTTCAAGCCAATTTGTGTTCCTCCACTTGAAGGAAAAATAAGAGGGCTCTGTGTTTGTAATGTACTAATTCTACAGGATTTCCATTAATAGTGAACTTTAGATCCTTTAGGGTTTCTACTAATGGTTTATTCAGGCCAAACAGACCCCCTGCTGACTCTCCATTCTTATTGTCTTCTGCTTTCAGTTATCACTCACTTTGCTCTGTTCAAACTCAGTCTTGCTTCTCAGCCCCTTCCATTCAATTCCTCTCTTTGCTATTCAGGTTCTTATACCATGTTGGTCTCCATGATGTCAGAACACTTTCTTGCAAAGAACCCCATAATGCATAAGTTCAACAGTCTGCCACTTCTTCAAATCCTTCCTCAAAACACATACGTCTAACATGCCCACAAACCCTAGCTTGCAACCTACCTTGAAAATATATGCAAAAAGATGTGTACGAATGCTGAGATGTTACTAAATAATATTTGTTGTTTTTTGTTACTTTCTGTCCTTGTTGCTATACAATAAATGTCAAGTCAGCAATACAACTAGTGACCTTGTAAACATTTCTACAAATCCATAATCTTTGTTAAAATATTGCAAAGAAAACTCATTACATTTTCTATTTTCATGTCACTGTAACACATTTTCCTCTGTTTTGCTTTAATTTTATACATACCTGTGTCAGATCTATCATATAGGCAAAGACATCTTTTCCTCCTCCACTCCCAATTGTGAGAAATAATATACCTTTTAAAAACACTTTATTTTTATTTATATTTGGTACACATTTCCATATCCATAAGAACTACAAAGTCTGATACTCAAAGAAAACAAGGACAGTATATCAGATGACAAATGTGAAAGGTGATGTCAGTTAGTTAGATGGTGAGGGCCCTCACCAGACACACTATAAAAACTACAGTTATATCGCATGAAGTCAAGTGACAAGGCCTTCATTGTCCTTTAATAGAAACCAATTGTTAGTGAATGTATCGGAGGGTAGATGGTAGCTTATGAATATGATTGTTCTTCCATATCTGTCTTAAATTCAGTAGGTTGCATGTTTATGCAGTTATATGAAAGAATTACATTCAAACCTTCTTCTATCTACTGCTAAAGTGGTCTTTTATGGATTTTCTTTCATAAATAAGTTTACCTAAGACTTTTCTAGCTGTTTTCTGGACATCTCACCAGACCAATTCATTGTACAATTCCAGCAACTCACTTAGGTACACCAGGGCTACCCAGAGGGGGAGGGCAAGTGGGACAATTTGCCCCAGGCCCCAGGCAAAAACATGAGTTTTTCAGGGCCCCTGGAGCAGGGTCCTTCACTTGCTCTGGGGGCCCTGGAAAACTCTAGCAGGGCTGGGGCCCCCTGAGCTTCTTCAGTTCCGGGTCTTTGGCGGCAATTTGGCGGCAGGGGGCCCCCGCCGCAGGTCTTTGGGGCACTTCGGCAGCAGGTCCCGGAGCAGAAGGACCCCCCACCACTGAATTACTGCTACAGTGGGGGTCCCCTGCTGCCAAAGACCCCAGGCCCCCTGAATCCTCTGGGCGGCCCTGAGGTACACATACCCTCAAACACTGTGTGAATTAACAGGTTATACGCAGAAACAAAGAGACTCAAGCATCTAATCAACCCACTCTAACAGGGAGATGGGTCCAAATCAAAACCCTAGATTCAAAAGCCCTTAAATTTTGGGGGCAGCAATGCTTTGAAACACAGATACAATCCAAATTTGGCAGTTCATGCCCATTTCCGTTAACACATTACAATTACTTCTGACTTTTAACGCCACAGTAAAATCAATATTAATATCTGCACATGCATTAAATATGCATGTTTACACTGATTCTTAAGGTAAAAATGGATCCAGCTCTTTACAGCAATAACTCCCTTAAATATAGTGCAGTTTTTAAATTTAGATATTTGAGGCTCTCTCTAGACAACAAGTTATTAAAACATCTGCCTTTCCATAAGCCATTCTGTTCTCTGCCATTCCACATGTCCTTTTCTACTTCACCAGGCAAAATTGCCCAATCTAAATTTCAGCTCAAGTGTTTGATGGCTTTCACGCTGAGCTCAAACTGTTAGTGCTTCCCTGAGAGAATAGAATTGAAACAGGATTTAATCTAAAATAGCAAAATAGAATAAAGGTTTTACATATAAATAAGTAATGCCCTGTATATTTTTATGCACATTTTTCATTTCTGGATTTTGTATGCAGTGAAGTTAAATGCTAAAATGCACGGATAACCCAATACTTACAGAAAAGAACATGCTAATGCATTTGTTGCCTGCATGCCCAATTAATGCCTTTCGTAAAGTATATTTTCATCCAAATTTACAGTAATTGCTACTTCCTTGTAAAATATAGTGTTGCCAGTGTTACCCTGCTCTCAGATTGTCCTTTTAAAATAGTGGTAACTAACTTGTTCAAAAACCATCATGAGCATTTTCCACAATACTATCAGATAATATTTTTTATCAGCCTATTAGCCACAGAACTTCAAGTTTGGAGTGAGATGCTTTTTGTGTGGTGCACAGTGTTCACTAGACTATTCTACAAAAATTCAAAATAATCAGTTATCTGTGAGCAACACAAAGTAGAAGATTCAGTACAATGGCACTCACAACAAAACTTTAGTCTTCTGCAGTTAATAATTATGAAACTGACTCTTCTGATTAAAATCTTGCAGTTGATAAATGAAACATAGCAGTGGCATGCTGTTTGCTACTTACAATCCTGTTTTTTCCCCATCCATACTAATAGCCATCATTCTCAGCTTCTTAGATACATTTTTGTTATAAACTCCTTTATTGCAGTTGCTAAAGTTTAACAAAGTTAAGCAATTGCTTTGGAATCCTAAACACAATTGGTGTTTTCTGAATGGTTCTCCTAAGAGATCTCACTGTCAGGAAGTTCTTCAGCTTAATTTTTCCCTTGCTTAATTTCATGGTACTGCTTCAGTACCTTTGTATTATTATGGACAACTGCTTTCCCTCCTTGCTACTTCAGATATTTGTAAGTTGTCATAATTTTGTACCTAGATAACATGGTGATAGGGGCATATTAGTAACATATAGATAGATAATCTCTCTCCATGGCAGCCTTTTTGCCAAGTTTTATGCATTTAACTTTTTAAGGATATGATTTTTCAAGTGCATAACTTGAAGAGAGTGAATATTCTATCTTTATTCTGTGACTGGGTTGTTGCGCTTATGCAGGCCCAAATTGCCTGTCCTTACTGGTTGCCATATTGTGTTAGAAATCTATGTTTCATTTGCTCTCTGCTATCACTGTTAAGCAGAAATGGGCTGAAACCAGAATCTCAAATTACCACTCTTCTACCTCAGTTAACTGGGTTGAAATATAAATCTGAATACTTGAATACAATTCTATCCCAGTGATATTAGTTCTGGAATCCTGGAGGACATATTTTTCATATTATTTTCAGTCTAGCTCAGGACACAAGAACAAACTGATAACATTTTCTCCATACATCTTGCAAATAGTCTCACAAGAGTCTGAGACCTGTTGAGAGCTGATTGAGAGTTCAGTATCATTAAACTCTTGACTTATTTAAGGTTAAAATCCAATATCTACCTAAATTTAATCAGAATCTGTATCCAAACATCACCTCTTTGGCCCATCCCCACTTCTAAATTCCTTAAGCATTACTGCTCCCTAGTTCCATTAGGAGACCAATTGATCTAAAGCCCTGAAAGTCAATGGGAGTCTTTCCCCTGACTTCAGTGTGCTTTGAATCAGGCCTTTGGGACACTAATCCACTACATCATGGCCTTCAAAATGCATTCACCATAAAACTGGATGATTACAAATTTCACAGGACTCCACTGAAATAAATTAGCAAAATTTCTATCATTGAACAACAACCAAACGCAAACTTGTTTTGTGTGCTAATGACTATAGATTGAATCTCATAAATTCTTACTAATTGTGTACAAAACAGGTCTAACAGTCTCTAACAAGGTGAAGAAACCTCAATACACCATGGAAACTCCTCAAGTCCAAACTCTAAGCACAACTCCAGAGTTCAAAGTAGGATCTTGCCCTTATCACTACAGTAGGTCAGGCTGGTGGACTGGATACACTGTTGCAAAGAAGAGGGTTTTAATCTGGTATTCTAAGCTTAGTCCAAATGTTCTGGGATGACAGGAGCTGGGAGTGCTGCTGTCATTGTGCTCTGCCCCTTGAAAAAAGCACGTCATGTCTCTTAAGAGCTTCATTTCGCTTTTCAGTGATCAGCACTGTGCATGACAAACAAATGATTTCCTACAGAATTTGTCCAGTCAGTGCAAACACAGAGAGCTGCTTTCAGTCGTTAGCTAGCATGCCCAGTTGATGAAGTTTCATTGGAGAATTATGTTTCTTGATGGTGCAGAGTTTCTGCAACACTTTTCTTTGGTTTTAGATATAATTTTAACATTCACACGAATGAGGAGCTTTTGACACTGTGGTATTGCCTGTGTGTCTGTTGTCAGAAACACAGCATGTGCCCTGCAAACTGTATTGGCACAATTTAATTTTGTGAGGCATGAAAAAATTGAAGATCCATATAGTAAGCTACAAAAAGAAATAAATTAACTGTTGTAGAAAGATCATATGTGCTAGAAATAAGAATAAAAGATGTTTATTTTCTCCAGGCTCTGTAGCTATTTTTGAAAGTTTAATATTTAGCTCTTTTTACTTTTGATTTTTTTTCCACATCTGACAGGCATAAAATTGATGTAATTACCATTCATCTTCTTAACACACACATCCTTTCTGAGTCTTCATCACAATATTAAATATATTCTTTTTCATTTTAATTTTGGCTTTTGTTATTCTGCCATCTTAATTTATATTATTGGGGTAACTGAATTAATAAAGAATATAGTATTAAGGAATTAGCTCTTCCTTTCATAAACTTATTTGGGATGATTTAAGACTATTTACCATAGAAATTTTAGAGTTGTACATTGCAGTACTCTCTAAACAGGTGAATAGGGAGCTCTTAATAAAAGTGTACATGACCCTCAAAACAGGCATTTTTCTGATTTTGCTGTTTAATGTAACCTAACGTACTGCACAGTTCTCTGATTTTATTAATATCCTGTGGATACAGTACTTGTTTGAAGCAGAACGAAAGGCTCACAAACTTCCAATTATTTTCAATTTTATACTTGTTTGATTAGAGTGCTATTGTCTGTAATTTTATACGTTTTTTTGAATCTTCAAAGTGCATGATTCATGCCTAGAAAATGCGTTGTTTTGTGTTTCCCAGCACTTGGGTTTTTTTTATTCCTGCCAGTTATAACCTGATAACCTGATTTCATACTGTGCTTTAGCACAACAATACAGTCATCAAACTAAAGCAACACAGTAAGTGGGCACATTAGCCATCATTTTGCTTGATCACTTGGGAGAGATTAAATTTATTCATTTTCTGAACAGATAATGAAATATTTAAAACATGTTAGAGTAAACGGCGGCAGCATTTTCAAGCTCTGATGTGCTCATTGCCAAAACAATATTCTATATGCTGCGTGTGTAAGACTCTTGCCAAGTTGTTTGAAAAATTTTCTGCCAGTCTTTTGGCTCATTTGCATTTGGTTTATCTAAAGTGAAATCCATTCAATTTTATTGAACTGTAATTCTGGTAATTTACAATATTTACATGCTGTGGTTAGACTGAAAATCAGTCCTTAATTCAAATTCAATCTAAATTTACTGCATAGTAATTAGGGCTTTGTAACTGACACTAGAGGCCTATTGATTTAATGAAAAACTTAACCTTACAGTAAGTGTTTAATTAGTTGCTGCAGTAGATTCTGTGCTGTCTTAAATTGTGGACTTTGGAGAATCAGGTACTAATTTAAATTACACTACTATATAAAGATCAGAACTAATTTTTGTAACATGTAGCCTAACAGATGAATTAATTTCTCACTCTTTGAAAGGGATAAGAGAGAGAGACAGTAATGAAAATTAATTCCTACCCTGCCCAATTTCACATATAGTCATATATCTGACCTCGAAATGATTATGCATCTTTGTAAAATATTGATGTAAAGAGTTAGAAAAATTAAGCCAATGACAGTTTGATCATTTTTTGTTAATTTGGAGTTTTTTTTCCTTGGTAGGGGGGACAGGACTGCTAATACAACATATAACTATCTGAAGATACTCTATTGAAACTGAAAAGAAAATTAATGTTTTTCTTTGATTATGTGCCAAAAATAGTATGTAAACATACATTTTACACACACACAGTCTGTGTTAAAATGGTGTCACTTAGGTTGCAAAGCACTCAGGTTAGCAAATGCTACATTTACGGTTATCCGTGCAGCCTTAATTCTGTCCCCTTGTGCATCTATCCTGCTCACAGAATGAGTCAGACATCTACGGAAGAAATAGCATGTAATCATGTAATTAAAGACTATTAAAATGGTTCTGCACAAAAGGAGGCTGAATTAAGTTTGCACAGGGAACCATGAATATGGCATTTCCTAACTTTTGAGAGCTTGGCTTTGCCACATTAACATTCTTTTAACATAGTTTTAGGCAGAGGTGAAAGTAAGCCAGTACGCATTGGTACGGTGTACTGGCAAGAGCTGGTGTGCTGTACCGGGGTGGATCGGCTTCCCCTGGTGGCAATTTAAAGGGCTTGTGGCTCTCAATAGTGGCTGGAGCTCCAGGTTCTTTAAATTGCCACTAGAGCCCTGCTGCCAGAGCCCTGGGGAAGCAGTGGCAGGCTTGGGGCGCCTGCCCCAGCTACTGCCCCAGGCCCTTTAAATCGTCCCTGAAGCCCTGGGGTAGCGCGATGGAGCTCCGGCAGCTATTTAAAGGATCTGGGGCTACGGCAGCCGCTACTGCCCCAGCCCTTAAAATAGCTGCCGGAGACCCACCACTGCCTCCCCAGGGCTCTGGCTACAGGGATTGGGGATGATTTAAAGGGTCCAGGGCTCTGGTAATCGCTACCGTCCTGGGCCCTTTAAATTGTCCCTGGAGCCCCGCCACTGCTACTCCAGGGCTCGGCAGCAGGGCTCTGGGGATGATTTAAAGGGACTAGGATGTAGCAGCAGCTGGAGCCTTGGGCCCTTTAAATCACCACCCGAGCCCTCGGCTGCTGCTGCTACCACAGGGCTCCGGCAAGGCGGCTCGGGTGGCGATTTAAAGGGCTTAGGGCACCCCCTGCCGCTACACTCCAGGGCCCTTTAAATCACCACCCGAGCCCTGTTGCTGGAGCCCTGGGGTAGTGGCAGCACGGCTCTGGCAGTGATTTAAAGGGGCAGGGCTCCTGGCTTCCGCTACTGCAGCGGAGCCCCAGTCTCTTGAAATCTCTGCAAAAAGCCAGGGCCCTCTCTGATGGTGATTTAAAGTGCCCAGGGCTCTGCTGCAGTAGCAGCAGCTGGAGGCCCGGGCTTTTAAGGCCCCGCCCCTTCTGGTTGAGGCCCCGCCCCCTTCTAAGGACTCCAGAGTACCTGTAAGTCCTTTGTTACTTTCATCCCTGGTTTTAGGTGTATTTCCCTAGGTTTTACTAAAAAAAAAAAAAAAAACAATAAAAACAAAGTCTATTAGGTGTAACTGTACCAACTTGAGCTGCAGACTAAAAACATGAGCGGGCAGCAGAAGAAGGCCGTTATCCCAGAATGTAGGGATGGGTTACCGGTTCAGGTACAGGATCTGAGGAGTGGACAGAAGGAAAACCAGCCTGTACTGGCCTCCTTACTCTTCTCTTCCTTCACAGCTGCTGGAACTCCTGTCCCATGTGTCCCCCCCAGAAAGTGGGATTTTCTGCTGGCACCAGGTGCTTGGTCCAGTAGGTGTTTTCGGGGAGCCCATCTTATCTCTCATCCCACTCAGAAACTGGGGAGATTCTGCCCCGGTTTCCCCCCTTGTGGGGCATTTGTAAATGGGTTGCGCAGGTCATGTACTACGTCAAGGGTTTAGAATAGCTGCTCTGGCATTTCTCTGGAGCCGATGCAGTCTAGTCTGCTGCTTCTGCTGTTTATGCTTTAGTGACAGCGTGAGCTCAGCCTCTGAACATTGTGATTTGGGCAGGCTGCCTATATTTTCCTGTGCAGTGCAAGTGAGAGAAGGGAAATACCAATTTGTAACACTTACATCTCAGCCAAAACTGAATGGAATTTTATGGGACAAAGAAAAGGCACTTTGTAACCTGAGTGGATTCCCCCCTGCCAAATATCAAAGGCCTGATGCAAACAATGCTGTGTATGAGGCTCTCTCAAAATGATGGTCTCAAGAATCCTTTATAATGGAAAGTGTTATGCAATCTAATTATAGGGGTCCCTACCGGCTCCCCCTGTTTTTATATAATATCTGTCTACAGATAAAGAACAGAATTAGACACAGATACAGTGTATCAGGGACATATTGTACACATCAGTACAATAGGAACAGGTATATTGAGAAGCAGCACATATTAGAGAGTAATCATAATTAAGGTCAGCATGGCAATGTGAATTCTTAACCATAATAGCATAAAGAACTTTAGGCTAATTTTTGTAAGTCTCTTTATTTCTTGGCTTTTCTATGGTGAAGATCATTGTGGTATTTGAGCATTTCACTGATAAATTAATCCTCACAACACAGCCATAAAATAGACAGTATTATTATCCCCATGTTACAGATTGGGAACTGAGGTTCAAAGTGGTTTTGTGATTACCCACAGGAAATCGGTGGATCTAGGAACACTACCCAAATAACAAGACCATCCTTCCTCTCTAGCTGGTATATTAGAATCCTTATTAGGTTCAGAGACACTAATAATGGCAGCCAGAGAGCAATACAATTTGTATTTTTGTTATTTTAGGCACTACATTTCTCCATGATGAGACTTTTTTTCAACAGCCAGGCTTGTCTTGCAGCTCTGTTGCTTCCTCCCTGTGCCTAGCCTGGCATGATGTGGACTTCAATTTCTATGTTTCTAAACCACTTCTTTTCTTATTAAACCATGCCAAGCTCTCAACTGTCCTTGTGTTTCTTAAACTTTGTTTTAATAAATTTCAAAAGCATTGCTGTTTCAAGAGTAGTGAAGTTTTTCCATGTTTGTTTTCTGTTTATAAGGTGATAGTATAGTTGCTTACTTTTTTAACCTGTCTGCAGCCTCTTGGTTGTCCATTCAAGGGCTTCTGTATAGTCATACAGTAGCTTCATGTTCAGGAACCTACAAGTAGTAATATTCCTGTCTGAGATTTCTATACAAAAACTGTAGAGGGGAGGATTCCTGCTGGTATATTGTTAAAACACTTTATCAGTCTTGTACTGTATTTAAGATAAAAAAAATATTTTGCCATTCTTCTGCATCTCCCCCATCTGTCTGGCAGCAAGTATAGAGAAAAGATGGAGGCCCAAGAGAATAAGTATTATTAGCTCTAATGTAGAAATTCACCTACCTCAATATTTAGTGTATGTTTTACAGAAGAAAAAATCACTTATACCTCACACTAATATGGCACTTTTCATCAGTAGTTCTTAAAGTGCTTTGCAAATGGAGGCAGTACAGTAGAACCTTAGTTACGAACACCTTGGGAATAGAGGTTGTTCATAACTGTGAAATGTTCGGAACTGTGAACAAAATGTTACGGTTGATCTTCCAAAAATTTTCAACCGAACATTGACTTAATACAGTTTTAAAACTTTACTGTGCGGAAGCAAAATGCTGCTTTCTCTTTATTTTTTTTTAGTAGTTTTCGTTTAACACAGGACTGTACTGTATTTGCCCCCTTTTTTTTAAAAAAAATCTCTGCTGCTGCCTTTTTGTGTGCTTTCTGTTCCAAATGAGGTGTGTAGTTGGCTGGTCAGTTTGTAGCTCTGGTGTTCATAACTCTGAGTTTCTACTGTATTCTTATCACTAATTTTCAGACTTGAAAACTGAGACATAGAGAGGGAAGTGATTACCCAAGTTCACCTAGAAAATCAGAGCAGAGCCAGGATTTGAACCTATATCTCTGGCATTTCATCCAAATGCTCTCTGTACTAGGCCTAGTTCTTTGCATTGTTACGATTAAGAATCTACAATGCTACACTGATAATTAATTGCAGTCAAGGGTGGCTCTAGGCATTTTGCTGCCCCAAGCCACAGCGGCTTGCCTGTGGAGGGTCCGCTGCTCCCGCCGAAGCCACGGGACCAGCGGAACTACTCCAGGCACGCCTCCGGGAGGTCCGCCGAAGCCGCGGGACCAGCGGACCCTCCTCAGGCTTGCCGCCCCAAGCACGTGATTGGCGTGCTGATGCCTGGAGCCGCCCCTGATTGCAGCTGAACTCCTCCTACCATAAAAATATAGTAGATGGCTGACGTCTGTGTGAATTAACTGTAAAAGAGGCTGACATAACATTGCCAGAACAGAACATCACTACCAAAACCACAACTGGTGCCATCTACAAGCTGCTTATAGGTCAGCTCAAAAAATACATCTACAACAAATAAAATATTTCAGATCATGCTGTTTCAAGCAAAGGGGCACTTTTTTCAAAGAAAGAAGTGGTAATGGAGTTCAAGATAAAGGAGATACCACCACTATACATGCAGAAAATGTAGACACAGTGCAAAATGAAATAATAAGAAACACTGAAGTGACCATGTTATACAGTGATATTTCAAGACTCAGTGAAAGAATTATGTATATAAAATATATTTGGAGATTCTGGGCTCAAATAAACTACTAATCACTTTCTTAATGTACTCTTCATAGACAATGTTTTTTCCACTAATACTCTGCTTAAAATGCTTTTTCTCCCAAAGCTTCACTATGAAGGAAAGCTTTGGGGGGGGGGAAGAGATTTGAAATAGTCATAATTTCACCCTTTTACCTCTGCCTAGCCAATGTTTCCTCCTGATGGGTCAGTGGTGTCTGGACCAAAAGTGGCTTCTGCAGACAGAATGACCAAGATTTGGAAGCTTGCCACTACTGCTTCTCCATCTTGCATGTCTTGTAATAACTCAGATTGAAAACAGAATGTTGGTACAATATGATATTGTGGGATTTTTCTTAAGTGCTGCTCTAGGAAACACAGTATCTGTAAAGCCTGCATATCCACCCCCTTCAGGATTCCAGCTGCATAGAGCTTCCATATCAGCTGCTACATTATTCCCCTCTTAGTATCTTGATGAAGGGAGCATTCCCAGGGAAAAGGGCGTTGATGGGCCATCCTTATGCCCTATCAATCCTTGTCTGCTAGAATGGTCCTTTGGGGATGTGGCGGCTGGGTGCAACTTACAGCAACCCTAAGGCTATTCCCGTGTTTGTGATAGACAAACTTGGCCTTGGCCAGCCCCAGCATTCAGTCTTGCACTGAGCACAACTTTGCTAAACCAGAGAATCAGGCCTATGGTGTTAGATCCAAATTCTACCCTCACAGTTCAAGTTCCACCAAGTGCTTCTAAAGAATATGGATCATTATCAAATCTATATAGTCTAACATAAATTAGATATATGAAAGAAAAAATAGTAATTGATTTAAGTTTGTCATCAACAGCTAAGAGAAGCTCAGATAAAACTATATATAATAAGTTAAATGTTTAGAGCTTCTAAGCCAGATGTGCATACTTCTGTTACAAGGTGCAATCCAGACCAGTGAGGAGTTGTCTCCATTTGTCCCACAACCCTGGGTGCCTACAATGTTTTGTTGTTGTAGCTCCCAGCCTAGGATGCTCATCACCAGCCCACAAGCACACTAGTAACACCCTGACATCTTTGTGTGCTTTGTATCCCAGGTTCAGCAGCTATGACCCCCGCATCTTTATAGATCAGTAAACCTTTAAAATGGATTATTTTGAGGATTATCCCTCAAGGTAAAGTTTATTCAAGCTGTGAGGAAGGTTATATGGAATCAAGTCTCATAGTGAAGGAAGCTCCAAGTTCTTTCTTCTTCCACTTGTGTTTGCTGAAATGCAAATTGTTTTGTTTCCTGCCATCTCCTCCTGTCATACACAGATAGCTAAGGGTTAATGCCTCTTTTACCTGTAAAGGATTAAGAAGCTCAGTGAACCTGGCTGACACCTGACCGGAGGACCAATAAGGGGACAAGATATTTTCAAATCTTGGTGGAGGGAAGTCTTTGTTTGTGCTCTTTGTTTTGAGTGTTGTTCATTCTTGGGACTAAGAGGGACCAGACGTCAATCCAGGCTCTCCAAATCTTTCTGAATCAGTCTTTCATGTTTCAAAATTGTAAGTAACAGCCAGCCAAGGCAGATTAGTTGTATTTTTGTTTTCTCAACTTTTAAATGTCCTTTTTTTTTTGCTGAGAGGATTTTACCTCTGTTTGCTGTAACTTTGAACCTAAGGCTAGAGAGGGTTCCTCTGGGCTATACGAATTTGATTACCCTGAAAAGTATTTTCCATCCTGATTTTAAGAAATGATTTTTTACCTTTCTTCTTTAATTAAAAGCTTTCTTTTTAAGAACCTGATTGATTTTTCCTTGTTTTAAGATCTAAGGGGTCTGGACTCACCAGGGATTGGTGGAGGAAAGGAGGGGGGATGGTTAATTTCTCCTTATTTTAAGATCCAAGGGGTTTGGATCTGTGTTCACCAGGGAATTGGTGAAGTCCCTCAAGACCACCCAGGGAAAGGAGAGTTTGTGGGGGACAGGAAGTGCTCCAGACACTGAAATTTCTGGATGGTGGCAGAGTTACCAGATCTAAGCTAGTAATTAAGCTTAGACGTGTCCATGCAGGTCCCCACATTTGTACCCTAAAGTTCAGAGTGGAGAAGGAACCTTGACACCTCCCCTTGCTTTCTTGATGGTCCTGTTTATTGGTTATATGTAAAGTGAGGTGAACAGACATTCCTTTGTTTACAATAGACCTGTTTAACAACTCCCTGACATACCTGATTTAAATATGCTTTAATAATAATTCCAGCATATAGTCATAATTTTTAATACGCATTATGTACATACATCACACAAGAATATTAACGATCAGTTAATTAAGTTATTAAGTTTCAAATGATACCTCCGGCATATTTTGTACTATTATTACAATAGTGTATAGGGTATGAATACAGGGGTGCTTAATGTCAGAACTTCATTACATAAAAATGCACTATATTAATCTCTGAAAAGTAAGTTTATAGCACGGCCTGCTAAAGCACCTTAGTTAGCATTGCGATACAGTTTCATTATAAACTACTGTTTTCTGAGGACTGTAAATTGGCCATAAACACTTTCTCTGGGTTAAAAGAAACTTGGCACAAGCATTCCCTTTTCGGAATATTACTTTAAAAAATCAGTTTATGATGTTTTATTAATTTAAACAAGCTTAAGCTGTAGTATAGTGGTTTCAAACATTTCTTTTTCTACTTCTTAAGTGTCATAAATAAAATATTGCAGGTTATTTGGTCCAAATTTTCAATAAGTGATTTTTTCTAGTGATGGGCAAACATACAGGTTCGAAATCATTTGAATTGGAAATGAAGATTAGAAAGTGTTGCCATTTAACAATATTTTAATTACATTAGCAAAAGACAGACAACACAGTTGCATGCCTTTTACATAGCTCAGCAACCATAAATAGGGGAGGCCACTTTCTCTGCTGCTTTCAGAGACACAGTGCAGAAGGCATAGTCCATGGGGAAGAGAGGGCAAAGGTGGCTTTTTGCCACATTTGAGACCCCTAGGCTCCAAACTATTGCAAACAGACTCCAAAATGACCCTTGGCATAAGTTACAGCAGATACCAAGGGATGTTTTAACTTACAGCAAGTATCTCCAGTTGTCTGTGGGTTGCTTTGCAGCCAGAATCTCTGTAACACTGGATACTTTGGTTGTCCCTTTCCTCCCTCAACACCCCACCTCGCCAATGCCAGGGTCTGATCAGGTGGAGAATTGTAACTTATGCCAAACCTATGCTGCTCCTGCTCTGGGGAATATTTTCCCTGGCCTCTTGTGGCTCATTTATGGCCTCATATGCTGTCAGAGCAGAATACAGGGGCCAGAGCCATGGGCAATGGATGAACCTTCTCCTGGGGGAAGTGAGCTCCTTGTTGTGCCTCTTCCTTCCACAGCCCTGCCCACACTCCACCCCTGCTCTGCCTCTCCTTGCCTATTATACTTGCAGCCCATGGCCAGAGCAGAGACCAGATTTGGCCCCTTTCACCAGCAACTACATATTCCCAAAGGAGTTACCAGGATTTTAGAATACAGGAAGCTAAAGATTGCAGCACTCTAAATAAGTAAATACATAAAAATTAAGAATGAGCAGGGTGTAAATCTGGAAGACTTTTTCTAACTCCCCTCTCCTTTTTCCATCTGCTGTGTTACATCAAGTTCCTACTTCACATTTTTTAAATGTCTTGAATTTCCTGATGAGGTATCTTCCTTCTTATTGGCCTTGAGGCACACAGACACTGATTACTTAAAGCTGATGCATTTTATCCTGAATGATTTAGAATCTTACCACTGTATGTTGTGAAGTGCCATCAACATCACAAAATTGTCTGCATCCAGGAGAAATCCAAGATGAAATTAAATCAAGACAATGCAAAGTATTGAAGTTAAGAAGGAAAAATCAAATTCACAAATACAAAATAGAAAATAACTGCTTTGGCAGTATACTGCAGAAGAGGGCCTGGGGGTTACATTGGAATTGAATATGAGCCAACAATGTGATGCAGTTGCAAAAAAGGCTTTTATTCTTGTGTGCATTAACAGGAGTGCCATATGTAAAACATGGGAGGTAATTGTTCCACTGATGAAACCTCAGCGAGAGTATAGTGTCCAGTTCTGGACATAGACAAATGGAAAGAGTCCAGAGGACAGCAACAAAAATGATTAAAGGTTTAGAAAACCTGATCTCTGAGGAAAGGTTCAAAACCTGGGCATGTGTAGTCTTGAGAAAAGATGATTGAGGTGGGGAACCTAAAAATCTTCAAATATGTTAAGGGCTATTACGAAGAGGACCGTGATTGCTTGTTTTCTATGTTCGCCGAAAGAAGGACAAAAAGTAATAGGCTTAGTTTGCAGCAAGGAGATTTAGGCCAGATATTAAGAAAAAAATTCTAATTAAAAGGTCGGTTAAGAATTAGAATAGGTTCCAAGGAAGGTTGTGGAATGCCCATCATTGGAGGTTATTAAGAACAGGTTAGACAAACAGCTATCAGGGATCATCTTAAGGTATAGTTTGTCCTGCCTCAGCACAGGGGGATAGATTAGATGACCACTTGAAGTCCATTCCAGTGCTACATTTCTATGATTCTATGAAAGATGCTTTATGATTAAAGGAAGAAATTTTTCTTTATTAATGGATCATTTTCTTGTCATGTAATTTCAGGGCAGTACCAGACATTTTAATAAAAATAACATGCTCTTTTACCTCAAAAACATTTAAAATTGTATGATAGAAGAGTAGAAGGGAGAAATGTTAAGATAATTCACTGTAGAATGTGGCCATGTAATGCAAAGTTTCAGTTTGATATAATGCCTGTGAATAGGTAACTGCTTCTATTTTTTTTCTAACAGGAGATTCTCCCCATGCATTTTCACACTGTAAATCAAAGGGGAGTAAAGTCCTCACATTAACTTAGTGGCATAAAATCCTCCATCAAATCACTGAATTTCTACTGTCTATGTGACTAGAAATCTGTGTGATCAAATGATGAGTTCATGTTACTTTCCATCTAAAAATGTGTGCTGCTTCCACCCCTAAGCTTTCCTGTCTCTGACAACAGCAGCAGCAGAATGTCCAAACGGCTAATATGCCAACCCAAGATAGAGGCAAAACAGTTGAAAGTTGATTTCACATATATTGGTGAAAAAAGCAGAAATAGTGCAGAGCAGCTCATTGTACAGCTTATGGTAATATTCAGCAGCTATTGAACATTTTCCAGCATTTTTTCCATACTTTCCCCATAAGAGACAAGATTACATTTCCATATACTTCCAGGGGCTTTACTTTTATAGTGGTATCATAGCAAGAAAGCTATTTTAATATCTATAATGTAAGAAAAGCGTTTGAGTTCACATATAGAAGGACTAAGCCCTGATTTTCTAATAAATCATTATTGAAAATCTGTCCTCCCAAGACATCATTAAAATATATTCCATATACAATCCTGCTTTTAATAAAATCAAATATTAAGAAATTTTTGTACATTATTATTTACTAATGTCTGCCTGTCAAACATTCCATACTCATGCACTTGCCTTCTTTTTTTGACCCTTCATCAGCCTTGGAGATGGTCTCTTCAGCTGTGTAATTATATTACTAATATAATACATTCTTCTTCAAAATTATCTGCGTTTATAGTTTTACACATTTTGCAGATAATACCAATCTGATTGTCAGCCTTCCATAATTTATTTTCTTCTATGTGAAGCTGGTTAAGCCTTTGGCAGCAGCACTAGATTCAAGTCAATGATCATGGGAGACCATTGTCTTTTCCCTTGAGTCAAAATGTTTGAAGTCTACTTTATGCTAAATATAAGCAATAGCATTCATAACCCATTCACTGTTAAATTTCTCTTCAAGACCTGTGTAACTGATGCTTTCAAACAATTTAAGACAACTGAACATATTACAAAGAATGTAGAGAAAATTCCTCCCAGACATTTAAAAAAAAAAAGTCTAGCAGCCCAACAAATACATTTGCTAGTATTGGTCAGTAACATGTCAAATAGTGCACCCCAAAATATTTTTAACATGATCTTTCTAAGTAGTTTAATTTCACTTAATCTATTAGAGGATTAAAAATATCTTCTTTAGATTGTGAAAAGAGCTGTGAGTTGCTAAGGTTGAGTGTGAATGAGTCATTAAACTATAGGTCATTTACAAACATGGTTATCTGGTATGTATATTTCAGGTTGTCACTATCAATTAGAATAGCTTCTTAGACCATTTCAAAGTGACATTTACTTTATGAAAATATGTCCCTTCTTTCAACAGTACCGAGATACTATCTTCACAGGAAATAATGTATGAGAGGTCAGAGTATTTTCATCATTAACTTGGAATCCTGCCCATTCCATCTGCCTAATTGGGTTTTAATTATTGTTTGTCCTACAGAGAAAACAACACTGTTCAAATCAACATGAATCTGTTAAGAGTTTGGATCTAGTGAAATGGTCTTTTATGGGAAGAAATCTTCATTATCTTGTATATTATACTTTGGTTATACAAAATTATATAGAAGCACTCCCTGTTTGGACACAGGGAACATGCACAGTCCACAGAAGGAAGAGCAGAGGAAGAGCCCGTGCCCAGAGGAAGTTTCCACCCTGCCTCATCACGTCAGGGGAATGTTATTGGTGAGGCCAAGAAAGGGGATGCTGCTGGACTTCTTGACTTTTCAGTTGCCCCATTATTAAGACCTGCAGATGTAGATTGGGAGCTGTGTTTCTAGGATGCTGTGGGTCTTACCTATTGCCTATTTTTTGTGATCAAGAAGGAATTTTTCCCTTTGGGACAAACTGACTGAAGTCCAATGGGTTTTTTGCCTTCCTCGCAGCATTGTGGAGGTACAGTTGGGCTAAAGAAGGCTACAATTTGGAAATCTAATATAAAAATAAAATATAGGAATGTGTAGTTTGTTGCAGCTTGTGTGTGATGTCCAGTGAAGATAAAGGTTAAAAGGATCAGCTCCCAGCCTTTGTAAGGAGAAGGGGAGGCCTGAAGTCTTTGCAGATTGCTTGGTGCTCTCACCCCCACCTTCATAGGGGGGACTTGGAAGACTCAGAAGTGTGTGTATATAGGCAAAGGGGTCTACACTGCTGTTATATGGTAGGAGCTTTGTATCCCTGAGTGGACCTGGTTAAATTCTTGGTATCTGAGATGATTGGCCATTATATAACCACTACCCAGTGTTAAGTTAATAAAGTTGTGGCTCTTTGTTTAAAATTCATCCCAGTGCCTCTCTTCTATTCACTGCTTGTCCTAAGCAACTGTTGTTTCAGTACAAATATGTATATCAAGTTTGTGCACACACTTTCTCTCTCCCTCCCTTTAGTTCAGATAATTTTTAGTCATATTTCAGATCGGGGTCCAGTTCCCTGCTTTGTCACAAACTTCCTGTGTGACTTTGGGCAGGTGACTTCATTGAGGCTCTGTGCCTCAGTTCTCCATCTGTAAAATGGGGATAACACTTTTTCTTTCTCCCACCCTTTGTCTCTCATGTCAATTTGCTTTGTAAACTTTTTGGGGTGGGGACAGTCTCTAACTGTGCCCAGGAGCAACGCCCAGAAAATAGAGCCCCAATCTTGGTTAGTGTTCCTAGGCACTGTAGCCAATGATATTATTTTATCAGTCATTTATTGTGTGATGTTGGGATTATAGAAGTGTAAGATTGATAAGTATTTAAAAGTAATAATTATCTAGTAAGTATCCTAAGTAAGGAGGGTTGAAACACAAGGCCTACAGGCTAAGGCCTGTAAGATTGCAACTTAGCCATTCTTAACCTTAAAGTTAAGAAATGCTGACATAAGTAAGTGACCAAAGAATAACCCAGTGCCATAAGATTACGGAAAAAATGTGCTAAGGGGTGATGTTGCGAAAAACTAGTCCCACAGATCATAATATATTATTAGCAGAATGAACCGAAACACTGGAATCTAAAATCCAAACTCCTTACTTGTTTTTCACATCTGTGTAGATTTGAATCACTTTGTCTGATGCCACCCATTGTGGCTAAAAAGGTGTCATTTTATGGTTCAGATTAAAATGCAGCCAACATCTCTTGGAACATCATTTGTGAAAGGTGAATGGTAAAGTTATCCTAACACCTGAACCAGGAAGTTTTCTACTGCTGAAGATTCCAATTTCCTCATCCACTCCCCTCCAAAGCTGATTTGCTTTTTATGTAGAACACTTTGTGCGTTCCCAGAGTTGTGCAGTTCTTAAAAGGTCAGAAGTTTGTGATAAATTCAGATAATGAAAAGCTTCCGAAATGCATTTTAGAATCTTATTCATCTGTGACCATCTTCCCATATCAGCTGGGAGCAAGGCTGAGAGACTCACCATGCTGCCTTCCACATTTTAATCTCTATATAATTATCATGTTTGCTTGATTTGTGGAGATAACTGTCCTGCAATGTCTGTGAAGTTATATTTTGCAAGAATCCAGTTCTACAGGTTGACATTCAAATGTCTAAACCGTGAGACCATCCTTTTTCTTCTTGCATTTCCCTGCCTCGTTCATATGCAACAAATGAGAGATCATAAAAACAGCCTCATTCATACACAACCCTGATGTAGTTCCAGAGCACCATGCATCCTGTGCACTGCTGAGGCAGGAGTGGTCCTCCACTCCTCTGCCTTGTAGGCAGGCTGCTGCTGCTTGCTTACTTGCTTTCTCCTTGCTGCTGAAGCACTGAAAGCAGAGGAGGGACATGTCCCTGATCTCAGTCCCTGCGCATGGTTCCACAGCCAACCCTGGCTCCTAGAAAAAGTAATTGCAGGGAAGGTCCTGCTCAGGCCCTGTATTCCTGGGCTGGAGCATGCTCAGTTCAGATGGACTCTTCCATAGGTGCCGGCTTCCTTCAGGTCTGGGGGGGGCTCACCCTCTCCACTCCGCACCTTGCCCGGCTCTCACCCAACCCCTTCCCCCAAATCCCCACCCCAGCACCACCACTTCCCACCCCCTCCCCCAAGCACACCCCATTTCTGTGCCTTCCCCTCCCTCCCAGAGCCTCCTGCACACCACAAAACAGCTGATTGTGATGGGCAGGAGGCACTGAGAGGGGAGAGGAGAGCTGGCTAGCAGTGGATGCTAAGCACTCACTAATTTTTTTTCTGTGGGGGTTCCAGCCCTGGAGCACCAGGGGAGTTGGCGCCTAAGGACTCTTCTGAAAATATAGCTGTGGAACTCACGCAGTAGAGACTTGATAATGTGCAAACTTAGATTTTCAAAGGCTCATAACTTGGCCAAATTTGGGCAGATTTTCATGGAGACAATAAAAGGCACATCCCTGACACTCCGGAGGCTGCTGTGCCATATTTCAGGTCCCTGCTGCAAAGCATAGAGGCGATAGAGCTTCTCAGTGAAACGGTTGTAAGAATTTTTTAACATGTGCTTAACTACATATTTTCCCCTACCTTGTCCTTAGAAATGGATTGACACTCTTAGGTAAATCTGTCCAAAAAAGTTCAGCCTGAGTTAGACATCATGGAAAATTTCATCTTAAGCAGTTAAAGTTTGGTAAGGTTATAAACAACTGAAAACAGGGTCTTGTAGTGGAAAGTGTCAAGCAACCTTCACTACAGGCATCACTGCCTATGCTGCTTACAATATACATAATGCTGATGTGGAAAAAGGCATTATGTTTTGGGGGTTCAGGGCAAAGGTTTTTAAATAAGGAAATGGATAGATTTTCAAAATATTAACTTTTTTCCTTAAAACAATTTCCAAGTAGATAAGACCAGCACTTAGTCAGTATTCCAGTCAGCTCATAAGGTACATTTGAACCTTAAGAATTGTGCTATATCTCCAGGATATTAATGGCAAATGAAGAGGAATCAGCATCCAGCATGTCTTTCCATTTATAGTATGTTCATCATTCTCAATGTGTTAAAGAAAGTGAGAGTAGACAAATCCTTATTAACTTTAATCAGTACCTCATGGCCAGACACTCTTGGTTTGCAGTTCTGATTGATCTGTATCTCCTTCCTTAAAATAGTTTTACTTGGTGGGCCTTCCCTGGCAATAAATCTCAGGAAATTTTTGACCGTCAGCAGAGTGAACAGTGACTGTCAGCAGAGTGAACAGAGTGAATCATGTCTTGGAATTGAGGATACTCCTGTGAAGTATTCATAACAAGGTGATCTACCTTTTTAAGGCATTCTGCATCCTGAGTTAGCAAAAGCTCTGAAAATGATTCCTCATACTGTATGCAGTGCATCCTGTATGGAATATCCTATGCAGAATGTGGCTTCAACAGTATGCTCTTGGCTCTCCATTAAAACTTCTCATAGGAAGTTTTGATTTTCCTCTATTTTTAAGTGAAAAATGTAGGACCCCAGTTTCTATCACCTTCCCTCACATTTGGAAGTACCTCATCGTCAAGCAATCCTGTTGAAATTGGTGCATCGAATCAATAGACCTCCTGCTTAGTTATGTACTATGCTATTAGTAGAAATAGCTGAAATAGGCTCATAGGCCCAACTTTTAAAAAATGACTAGTCATTCTGGATGCCTCATTTTTTGGGTTCCCAACTTGAGGTACTTTAAAAAGGTCTGATTTCAAGAAAATGCTCAGCATCCATGTTCTGAAAATCAGAGCCCGTGTATGGGTTCCAAGCAAGTGGCCAATCAACAAAGTGGTACTCAGAGTCACTAAGCACACTTGAAAATTTGGCCTTAGTTACTCCTTGATTTCATGTTAATGACTTTAAAGATACTGATGAAACTATATTTTTATGCCAAACACCAACAGGATAAGTGAACACAAATCAGATATTAGGAATGGCAATATACAAAAACCTGTAGGAGAACACTTCAATCTCCCTGGACACATAATAGCAGATTTAAAGGTAGCTATCCTGCAGCAAAAGAACTCAGGACCAGACCTCAGAGAGAAACTGCTGAGCTTCAGTTCATCCTCAAATTTGACACCATTAGCTCAGGATTAAACAAAGACTGTGAGTGGCTAGTCAACTACAAAAGCAGTTTCTCCTCCCTTGATATTCACAAATCAACTGCTAGAAGAGGGCCTCATCCTCCCTGATTGAACTAACCTCGTTATCTCTAGCCCAATTCTTGCTTGCATATTTATACCTGCCTCTAGAAATTTCCACTACATGCATCCGACAAAGTGGGTATTCACCCATGAAAACTCATTCTCCAATACATCTGTTAGTCTATAAGGTGCCACAGGACTCTTTGCTGCTTTTATAGATCCAGACTAACACGGCTACCCCTCTGATAGTTGACACCAATAGGTTTCTTTCTTGCCAAAAATCACTGCTGGAAAAAAAAAGATAAATTATTTTTCTTTCAGCAGTTATATTTTTATAACTATGTTGTGTGCCTCTGTTTAGTGAACATCTGAACTCTGTATATGTATGTGAAAAATATTTACTTTGACTTTGAAATAGACACTAGTTAAATTTGGGGCAATCTTCATGTATATATTTTAATTTGTCTGCCTCTCTTTAAAGATGGACCCAAGAGTCTGCTTAAAAGATTAAATCAGTCATGTTTTATTCCTTCCCTCATCTAATTAAAGACTGAAATACACTGTACATGAGACAGAAGAAAGGACTTAAAGTTTATCTCTGGAAATGGCTAATATCAGGTATTCTTGTGGCCCATTTGACACCATCTTATTCTGTTGGCAGAGAAGAATGTCTGAAGACAGTTGCTAGATATCTAAGGAAATACAGTCAGAAAGCTTACTAAGTATGACATCAACTCTGATCTGAGAGCACTTTCCAATTCATTTTGAAGTATGATGTTGGAAATTTATGAAACAGCAGCTTTAGTGGTGCAATTATGCCATGCAGCCACCTGGAAAATCTTTCCTTCATTAGGAAGTAGGTGAGTAATCACATCTGGCATTAATAGGAAATCTCTCCTCAGCCTCACCATTTCTTGAAGTGGCGCTTGTTGTGTTTCTGACATGTAGGTCCAGATTGATAACTAACATGATGAAAAAATTTATTTCAGCCTCTCAACTTTGCACATGCACTCATAGACAAAAAGATTGGCAACCTCATAAGTGCTTAGTTGACACCATTGTTGCATTTTTATATGACTGGCCAGATGGAGAAAAGGCCAAGTGTATACAGTAATGGGCCAGGTTGTGTCTGGTCCTGCACTGGTGCAGGAGGTGGTGGTGGGGACGCAAAAGGTTAGCTCCATAAAGGGATTTAGGTGCTTAACTGCTACGTCAGTTACCTAAATCCAGAATTTAGATTCTCAAAACTCCACCCCACTCTCTCTCTCTCTATCTGTTGGAGCCATCCCCTATGTATAAATAATTAAATATACATTGGAGGTGGGGAACTGGAATCTGGGTCTCCTAACTTCCAGGTGAGGACCCCAACTACGATGTTACAGACTCGTTCTCACTCTGTCTCTGGCTCAGTGACTAAGTATTTAGGTACAGTGGAACAGCTCCAATAGGAGAAATTGAGAGAACTGCCCCAGAATACCCTCTAGCCCAGTGTTTAGGTACTTGCCTAGGTTGTGGAAAGATCCAAGTTCAAGTCCCTACTCCAGAGGCAGAGGGAGGAGTTGAACCTGAGTCTCCCACATCCCGGGTGAATGCTTTAACTACTGGACTAAAAGTTATAAAGGAGAGGCTTTTGAGCACCTCAGGACTGGTTTTTTTGTGAGAAAGGGTGTAGGTGCTTAACTCCAGGAGACGGTTCATGGCCATGGTATGTGAATCCTTCTGTCCCAGACTTAAGCACCTAAATCCCTTTCTGCCATCCTTGAGTGAAATGACTATGACTGAGTGTCCTATGCACATGAGGTGGAAAGCAGATGCTCTTTGGGCTAGATATACAAAGGGATCTTAGACTCTGCATTGCAATGCTTAATGTTTAAATGCCCTGCTCCATACTGGAATCCACAGCCCTGAGTTTGGCACCCAGACTCCTTGTATAGTACACGGGGAGCCTAAAAAAAGGATTCACAAAAGCCAGCACATGGAGTAGGGACCCATTTAGCTAGCCAATAGGAAATGCTTAAGCCTCATCCTTCAAAGGGCAGGGATATGCATCTCATGCTTGCAGTGTGGCTATACTGCACAAAATGGCGAAGGTGGCAAGAAGACCATGACTAGAACCCCTTCCACATCAACCTAAGAAGGTCAGAGGCAGTGTGTGTGTGCATGGGGCAGGGGGGAGGGATGGATGGAAAATATATTGTATGCTTCCAAAGGGGCAGTAGTGACAGTACTTCCCCTGTGCTCCCAGCTGCATGGTACAAGCCTGAGGAACAATGTTTGTGGGAACTCCCAATGGGGTAATGAATCTTCATGCCACCCCAATGTAGCAAGTGGACCTGTGTCCATAATCCAGTTCTGTATGTTGGTAGAACTGAAATAAATCTAATAATTAGAACAGCTTTTCCTTGCTAGAGTAATGTCACCATGCCTCCAGAAATGTTGTTTTTTTTAATAATGTATGTTATGCTTTTAAAAAGGGGGAGGTTTTATTTGAATTCAGGAAATTAATTAACACTGATTTGCAGTACAGTGTATTTGAAAGGACATGAAATATTCACGTACCAAATGAATTCATTAAGACCAGTGTGATTACAGTGAATGTCAAATGAATTAATAACAATGGGACCTTTAAGTGTTACCATTACTTTCACAGTGTGTTGCTGTTTTATACTTACAGGCTCTGAAGTTAAATGACACTTCACAATTGCCCAAGTAGATTAATTGTGCATTAATAATCTCTGGGTGGGCCAGCAATCTGGTGGGCACTTAAATTTCATTGACACCTGGATACTGGAAAAATCATCTTCATTTTCAGTCAGGAAAGTCATTTTAGGCTTAAATTAGGCTTGCATCATTTCTCTTGAATTAGTTTAGTGTCCTTGACATATTACAGAAGTATTAAATAAGTTGGTGCATTCTAAATCCATATTCAGAGTGGAATTTGAATCAAGATTTAAACCTCTATGTACTGGGAGTTTTACAACGGAGTTCTATCTTTTACATAGAATTTAGCAGATATTCTGATCTTATTAGGAAATTTATTATGCAGCTTGACTTCTAACTATGGGCCCCTGCCAGTCTGGATATACCAGTCCTTTTCTTTTCTTTGTTTTGTTTTGTTTTGTTTGTTACTATAGTGTTTAGGTTTGTGAAGGTTAAGAGACTTACCATTGTTAGAAACTGATATTTTCTTTTATCCACAAGACAAATACATCCACCATACATTATATACAATACCACTTTTATCTATCCAGCCTTTCTAGTGTGCCCTGACTTGGAAGTACTATAATGAGTAGGATATACAAAGTAAAACATTAACTAATTATAGACTATCCATTAACAAAGTATAGGAAAGACAGTATATTATCTTTTCTTCCAGGACACACTCTATTTTTCTGAAAAATCTTACCTAACACAAGAAACAAAACATTTTTTTACACTCCAGTTTTTAAAATGGAAGAAAGTGTTAACTTTATTGTGGTTAGACATTCATAATTTAAAAAGGAACTTTTTTTACTGAAATGTTCTAGTTTGCTTTCACAGTCCTGCAAGCTGCTCTAAGCAGGCAGATCCCTGCACCCACACAGAATTCCTTTGAATTCAGAGAATTGTTCCTGAACAGATTGCAGGATCAGGACTACATTTTTTTAATATGTTTGGGCAGATGTCCTCTTTCTTACGTATCGACATGAGCTACATTTCCATTCTAATTGCTGCAGGAGAAAAGTCTGACTACACTGCAGGCCCTTGGATCTAAATTCTAGTTGCTTTGTGGCTTAGAGCAAGTCACTTAACTCTTTGTGCCTACCCTGAGGCCTTGTAAATACCACAAATACTTTGCTAATATAGCTGTACTGGCTGACCGTTTGTTTAAACACAGTATATTCTGATGGAAGGAGTTTTTCTGTCCACTCAGTAACATTGCATGCTGAATTATATTAGCTATGCTGACAGAAGCCCTCTTCTGTTGTGATAGTTGCATCTACACTGCGGGTTTTGTCGCACAGGTATTTTGGCTAGAGGCAGTGATTTATTTTCATTTCACTGATTGACATAGCTATGCTCACAACATTTTGTAGTGTAGACTGGCCTGGGTCAACACAGTTGTAAAACTATGTAAAAGCAGGACCTCTGTAGGAAGCAGGTGCTGAATCTGTGATGAATTTTCTTAAGCTCAGTTTATAAACAGCAAATCTTCAGACTACTTACCTTCTCTGTGTATAATCCACAGAAGTGGGTGAATACAACAGAATTTAAACAAATATTTAGAGGTATTCATTGCACTTAAAAATGAATTTGCTTCAGCTGTGCTTTAGTCTTTTGTGTTTGCTTTCCCCAAACACCAAAGTGATCGAGTTTACATTCACAAAATCAAAATTATTTTTAAACTTGTGAGCTTAAGTGTTCATGTTGTAAGTGGTATATTTTATATGGACTGGGACATTGTCTCACACAGTGGTAGAAAGGGCTTCCAACCCTCCCCCCTTTCGAGATTCCTGTTACAAAGGCAATTAAATTACACAAGGATTGGACCATGCCCTGCACAGCTAGAACAGCACACTCCCACACAGTTCTTTTTCTGTGAATGTGATAAGAGAAAATTAAACTTAACTTCTAGCCAGCTGGCAAATTGTACAGTAACCTTACGTGATGGGCTAAACTAGGCCCAAAGGCCCCTTGCTGGTGGCCTCAGGGTCCAACCACAACCATTCCAGGAAAGGAGCAGTGGACAGGTCCTCCAAGCAGGCTAGAGTGGCTGCAGGGGAAGCAGCCAATGAGGGCCCCACTGGCTCACATAAAAGGAGCTGAAAGGGCCTGGAGAAGCAGTCTGCTTGAGGGAGAGCGGGAGCAAGAGGTGCTCTTGGCTGGCTGCAAGGGCTAAGACAGGTAGTTGCTGTCAGGACCAGGGAAGTAAGGGAACAGCTTCTGGCTGTCTGCCAGGACTCACTGAAGACAGGCCCAGGGAAGGGACTGTCTGTGGAACTGTTACACTCAGGAAGGGGGCTGATCTATAGTGATCCCGCTGGAGAGCTGGGGTCAGAGGACTAAAGGGCAGGTGGCAAGCAGCGTAGCTGGGGGGGAGTGGCCACTCCCTCACTGAGCAAAAGTGGTGCAGTGTCAATTTCTTGGCACCTTTTTAATTATTACTCACCTGGAGGGAACAGGGGTAGCGATCATAAAAAAGGCAACACCCACTGTGGCGCTTTTTTTACTCACCTGGCAGGGCTCCAGGTCTTCAGTGGCACTTCAGCAGCAGGACCTTCACTCCATGGGTCTTCTGTAGTGTTTAAACAGTGAGTCCTTCAGTGCTGCCGAAGACACCCGGAGCAAGTGAAGGGCCCTCCACCGAAGACCGGGAGTGCCACCAGGTGAGTAAAAGCACTGCAGTGGGTGGCACCTTTTTTTCCCTCTCTCCCCCTATTTTTTCCACCTGGCTACACCGCTGGTGGCAAATCTCCATGGAGTAGCTCTGGGGGGTGCTGCTCTACCCCAGAGCAAGAACCTTCACATGTAAGCTGGCTAACTAGAGTTCTGAGATAGGCCCTGTTGGTCAGACTGAGAACCAGAGCCCAGGAGTGGCTACAGGGACAGCGTACACAGTTCACCCTGAGGATTGAGTCACTGAAGACCTGACAAGAGATCCATCTGCCAGAGGTGCCGCCCAGCTGAAAATAACTGGAAGGACACAGACACACCCAACCAGAGGAGGTGCTTGCAAGAGCCAGGTGCCAACCCTGTTACACCTTATTTGACTCAAAATGATGCCTTGGGCAGGGTCTGTGTGACCCAGAAATGAAAAAGTTTACAATTTTCTAAAATTTCCCAGACCCACTTGTCTGCTCTCTCTTCATAAATTCTCCTTCTCTCTTTATCTTTATAAGATTCAGTGCGTTAGTGGAGTCTTCAACCTGTCCTTGACAATGAGTTATAACCTTCCAATCAAAAAAGAGTAGCAATAGCATTTCATTTACAGTTACAAATCTTGGTTACACCTTTTATTGATGGTACATTTATAAATAGTTAATAAAGTGTTAAAATAATTAAAGTAAGTTATGAACTTATTCCAGACATGTATAGTAAAGTGTTGGAAATGGTTATAGCACACCAGTAGAAGGTGATTTTAAGCAAACTGTCAACCTGTTGGACTTTTGAACATCTATATTGATTGATTATTTATTAACCTCTTTACATACCATATACAAACATGTAAATATAATATATTTAATATCAAGCATGGCTCAGTTACTAATTGCTTAGATATCTATATTGTAATTGCAATTCCCTCTAGGTGTTTCCTATAGGGTCTGCACTAATCCATATTGAAATCAATAGGAAGACTCCAAATAACTTAAGTGGGCTTTTGCTCAGACCATGGCGAATATTAAGAATACTGCAGATGTCAAGATAATCATATATATTTAAGTCTAAATTGGAAGTTTATGGATGACCATTGTGAGTGACCAGTCAATCATCCAATTTGAAATTCAGATCTTAAGCACTGAATGTACACAGCAAACTCATGATCAGTCCACACTGATATTTATGCATCTGAAGTTCCTATGTAGCATATGTGAATGGCTTGACATTATTTTGAATACAAGTTTATGGGAGACATTACTTTGAAATCCCCAGCCTCCTTTACGTAGCAATGATCCTTTTACCCTCTCCCCACACACATGCTACTTAGACAGAGAAACGCTTCTGGTATGTTACACATTTTCCCATAGAATGAGGACCAGATATGGATAATCTGTAATGGCTGCACAAATGTGCACACACTGATAGATAGAAGATAGATATACCTACAGAGTTACTCAGATTTGTGGCTGCAATTTGTGAGACTGCATATCTGGTCAGGGAAGCAAAGCTGGATCATTAATCAAATATTTGTACACTTGAGATATTTACACCCTATAAATTGCAGATCTTTATAATGTACCACTGAGAAAATACAGCTGAAAATATAAAGTCATATATTGTAGTTTACTTCTGTTATTAAATTTACACACACAAATTTCATATTCTTCATGTCCTGACACCTTTTATGGGTTGTTTGTACGTGTATTTATCTTTGCTTTGATGAAGGGAGATAGCCAGTTGTTCAGGAGCAGATATTTCCAGCAAAGGTCAATGACAAAAACATACCTCAATTTCCACATTTTTCTGTAAACTGTACGTTATTAGTAATTTACATTGTATAAAAAAACTTTCATCTCAAAGGATCCCAAATCATTCACATATGTACATATTACATCACTGAACTACAACTGCCCCTGAGGAAGAAATCAGTAGCCAGTCAGCACTCAATATATTGTACAGTTATGGAGGGAAGAAACAGTTTAGCTGAGCATGCTGAAGAAACTTTTATTGCAAACTGTGTTATGGGATCTATAATACTAATAAACTATACAGCAGGCCTCAAATGGCAATATCTCAGCCAGAAGACCCCTACATAGTAAACTGCACTGGACTTTCTCTGTCTCAGAAGGACAATGGACTGAGTCAACTTTGATGGCATTTGAGCTTGTGGTTTCAGGTAGTCTAGATACACCAGACCTGACAAGTAGCTCAGCACATCTTTTTGTCTGTGTGGCTTGGTACATCACTTTGTACTAATGTTCTATAACCCATTTGAGGTTAGATTACATCTTCATTCACAGTCCATAAATTAGTCTAGTATTTCTTCCTTCAGCAAAAGTTGAGCTGAAGAATTAAGGCAGTTGGTGTATATTATTTTTAAATGTAATATCTATTAGGAAAATTCCCTTGAAGAATTTCAGATTTATCTGTAGTGCTTCCAGCCTAATTAGATTACATGTAATGGGTAGACTTTACTGTAATGGGGTGGAGTTGCTTCTTTTCATTTTCCTTTTTAGTGAAGAAATCTGAAGGTGGAGTCTCATGGCCACCTCACCCCATTTACAAAGAAATGGGCTTTCTCCTCACCACAGTGACGCACGATAATATGTTGCTGTGAATGTGGGAATGAGCTTTTCAACCATTCCTTTATTTTGTGCCAAGTCTTTAACATTTAGATTCCATCCACCTCCTCTCTCCCTGTTCATTAGCAACAGCTGTGATCCTACACAGTCCCAAGAAGAGTGACAGGCTCCTTGGAAACTAAACACTGCTCTGCATTTACTGCAAATGCTGCAAAGCAATGGTGTATTACTTTTTCTTTTCCTCTCATCTTTTGCTGACAGAAATGGTGGAGTTAGATTTGTGCAGAGGTTAAAGTAAGACAGCACAAATTTTAACAGTTACTCAGTTAAAATGGCAATTATTTGGTATTTGTGATTAAAAATGTAGAGTTGCCAGATGGAATAGCAGCTATGCATTGGGTGCTGTCATCCAAGGCAAGGAATTGAGAATGGAGAAGGATGTTGAAATGCTAGGATACTGTGCTACTAGATGAATTGGGCCAGGTCCTCAGTTTAAATCGGTGAGTATCCAGCCTCATCTAGCAGCACAGCATCTCAAGGTCCCTCTTGGGTCCTGATTCCCTTCCTTGCATGACAGTGTAATATACTTAGATTTACACCATATGAGGAACCGGTTCGTGTGTAGTGAAGAGCTTGGTATCAAGAGGGAAATAGCACCTTGCCTGTTGCTTTGTGTTACCATTAGCATCTGCACAGTTTGCTTTTCTGACAGAAAAGAAGGGCTGATCAACAGCAGAAGCCCAAATGATGGGATGCTCAAGTCTAATCCAAAGTTTTGCAGGGACCAAGTTTTCCTCTCTTTCCTTTCTGCCCATGAACTCCCCTGTATCACACTAGGCTACAAGAGAGTACCCAACCCCACAACATAAAAAGGAGAAGAATCTTCATGTAGTGGACAATAGGGACCTCAGACACCCTGAGTACAGATGGTAGGAGGTCATATAGTCATGAATGCTTTCTGATGGTAGGCTCTCTAAAACTTCAGGGCCTGTCAAAGTTTGGGGCCATAGGTCCATATTAAAGATGCTCGTTAAAGAAAAAAAGGAAAAATCTTTGTCATCCTCTGCTACCAGCCAATTCAATTGCCAATATTTGGAGATATTGTCAATTCAGTATTTTGTACATGGTAAGCAGAATATCATTCCCTATCATTATTTACATTTTTCTTTTCCCTGTGAAGGCTTCAATGGCTGCCACCCATTCTTTGTTGTGTGGGGTTCCCCCAACTGCTCTATCCCTCCGCAGGGGCCAGCATCTGTTCCCATTTAACTCAATGGTTAAAATGACATCAGTGGGAGCAGAGTTGGGCCTCAGATAGCAATTCAGGGAGATTTGAAAATGGCAATCAAACTAACAATGAAACTAGACTCAAGCTTATTTATTTTATTTTTTAATTAAATTATTTACAAAACATCCTAACCATCTGCTAAACCTCCAGGCATGTACTGATCCAATCATATTAGAATATCCTACCAGGCTGGATCAGTGCAGCACAATGAACTTTTGTATTAATTATGAAAATAAGTCTTTTAAAAATAAAAAAAAAATCTTCATTAGATTTGGAGGTTGACATAAAAACTTCTGTTCAAGAGACTGCGGGGTCCAGAGGCTTGCAACTGCTTTTTCCCTCCCATGACTCTGCCACATGTGAGCTAATGTCAAAGGCCTTGTAAAGCAAGATATACTCAGGAAAAACCTCCAACTTCTCCAGCCTCACAAGAGCAGATTTGTGAAGCTCTAGTAGAGTCTTGATGCTCATCAGGGATTCAGCTGGCTGATTGCATCAGGAAAGAACGTCAAGCTCTTACAAACCTCGGTTTTCCCAAAATAACTGCCATATGTCAGTTCTGCCAACCATAAGCATGAAAAAATCATTAGATTTTTTTTCAAAATACGTTTTTGTTGCTTTTTATTTGCCTTCAAGTTTGAAGCCTTAGGGTTCGCACTTTCCAGTTCTTTTTCACAACCATAAAACTGAAAACAAAACAAAGGAGCAACTGAGTTAAGGTTAGAGTTCCTGCTTAGCCTTGTTGGTTGCTGATGAAAAAAATTAATGGGCCAGGTTTTTTTGAGGGGGGGGGTTAATTTGCTTTTTTTCACTTGGGAACAGTATTCCTCAGAAGCTACACATATACACATCTAAGTAGCAATCTTGTAACTACTATGCATATCACAGGGCTGGGAGGTAGGCCAGTACCTGGATTCAGCTCTGAGGTAGGCCCTCAATCTGCAGAATCCACGGTGCTCTTCTCAGTGCCAGAGACCAGAAAGAGGGAAAGACAAACAGGCAGGCCATCAGGGATGGGTAATAGGCAGGGTAGGAAAGGAAGGGGCTCCCAGAAAGGGACTGTGAGGTGTTTCCCTTGAAACCTGAAGCGGGGAGTTTTTTCTCTTGAAGGCTGACTTGCCATGGTCAGTTTTTCTGTCTCTCTGAGACGGCACTCCTACATACAGTCACATGACTCCAAGAGCTGAGGTTTTAAGAAAAACACCACATTTTCTCAGTTAGACTTGTGGTAAAAGTGTTATAGTTGGTAACACTGGAAACTCAGGATCATTTCTTAATCCTCGGGCCAGTAACAGTTCAGTACCCTATGGAAGTGACTGTTTTGATCTTTGAAGTAGGCATGGTGGATGTTGTCCTTATTGTTTTTGTTTATATTGCACTGGGTTCTTTGCCACAGAACTGTATACTCCTATGGAGAGAAATGCAGCTGCTATTTTGCATCAACTCACCGCATAACTGCATCTAGTTGTTGTAAGTTAATTGTCCTGGTTGATGAATGTGTAAGGATCACATGGTGCAAGATTTAAAGTGGACTATGAAAAAAAAAACCAGGCTGATCACTTGGTTCTAATCCAAAAAGAGAGGTCAGAGTTGGGTCTGTCATTGGTGAGCAGTGATTCAACTAAACCTGAAGTAGTGCTTTCTAACTGGCACAGAAGCAATGTCAAATCCACTTATTTGTGTTTTTCCCCTATAAGTTTCCTCGGTTTTCTAGGACACATGTTACTCTCAATGCTGCAGTAATGCATATTTGATTTCCAGGGTCATGTACATTGAGAACAGGATTTATGTCTACGTTAGGCAGAAAATAAATCTCATGTTTTTATTTGGATTTTTTTTTCTGATTTTTGAACATATGGATTTGTATTACTCCCATTTGCTAATGGTAGATCACCAGGTCAAATCCTGCTTCACCACCCTTCTGGGCCCAGTCCAGGCTGGGTACACAGCAGACTGACACCACACTTCCCAGCTGTCATGGAGGAGCCTCCACCCCTTTGCTTGTGTTATCTAGTATTAAAAACACTTCTGCTCCCCCACCCCCCAAAAAAGCAGTATCATTATAAAGCTATTTAAACAAGCTGCCTCTGTTCTATCATTTTGTTATGAAAAAGACTAGTACTTATTTCAGACTGCATTAAGCCAAGCCCCAGGGTGGGAGAGTGTTTTATTCCCCACAGACTGCCAGAACTCAATTCCAAGAGACATCAGCTACATTGTGAGCCTGCATGCCAGCCAGTCCACACACAAACATTTAAATAAATAAAAAATATATGCAAGGTGGGCTCAGATCCAAAAGTGTTGACCCTCCTGCACCAGTAGGGAAGGTGGTTCAAGAGTAAGCTTGTACTGTGATGCTGCTACTAATTAAAAAAGCAGGCAGCAAGCTTTGCTTATTTGTCATTTGGTATTGTATCACAACAACTAACAGTCTAGTGTTAAATGCATCTAAACTCTCCCTACCTTATTTTTCTGAACCTATTTACAAATGCTTTCTAAACACAGAGGGAACCCTTCCTGCCTGCACATATTAATTCATTTGTTGTTTGTGCACTTCTGATCTCTGTGACACTTTGTCCTTTGACCTGACACCAAGTCATTTTTTATACATGTTCTGTGGAAAGGTGGCCCTTGCCCTGCAGTCAGCCTCACAAATCCCTGACACACACACACACGCATTTTTTATTGTTCTCACATGTTGCTTAACACTCTGAATGATTACTGCTTTACAGCACAGCAGATGGGTTCCTGCGTAGCAGTGAAACAGATGAGATGCTCAAATCGATTGTTTTATCAACAGTCAGTTGCAGATAAAAATCATTTTAATGAGAGAAATTAATGGTGTTTGCAAACATGATGTTAATTAAAGAACATTACTTAGGCTTTTTTCCCTCCCTTTTTTTCCCTCTGCATACAATTTTTGTTACCCATGACATCTTTCATTATTGACTCATGCCCCAAAGAAAAGGCGATTAAAATCTGCTTTTGTTTGATGTAGCTTTTATTGAAGAAAGAAATAGATCTTTCTGAAGCTTCCTGGTGAGATGAAAGTCTAATTATCTCCACAAATGAAAGGAAAAGCTTTAATTAGGCCTGTGCTGAATCTGCGCACTGTGAATTTGTGCATTGTGATGGATGAAGCCTGCATCTCCTCAGTGACTGTGGTTGAAATAACGAAGGAAGAGAAGAAGTAACCTGCTCCCATGATTCAGCTGGCAGAGTTGAGCTGGAGGTACACCTGTGCTGTGAGACAGTGCCCAGAGCAGCTGCCATAGACCATGTTTCAGTGCAGTGCATTAGGCTGTTTTACAGCCGCCTCCTCCTGAGCTTTGATCTCTTTTCAGACAGCAGGGGTCCTAACAAATCAAGCTTTTCATGTTTCACTGTTTCACTCTCTTTTGCCTCACTATTCACACTCGAACTCCAAAGAGGATGGATAAAATATTGTCTATTTCTGAAGCAATTAATGATCAGCAGCCGACATGACTGAATTGGGTATTATGCCTTATGTGAGGTATTTTAAGGTTGACTGCAGGGCGAATGCTGAGCGAGAATTGAGATTTTATTTATTTATTTTGCTGTTTAATTAATTCAGTGTTTATGATTTTAACAACCTTTTGAGTGTAACATTTAATTTGCAATACACTCATTTTCTGCAGAGCTATAATGTCCACCCTGGTAGGAAAGGTGACATTCCTGGATAGTGTTATGCAGCTAATGGCCCCAGGACAGAAAGCTAATATGATGAAAAATAATGCAGTATCCCAGATTTTCTACCATTTCTACTCTATTTTAACCATGTTCATGCAGCTTACTCTGTCTTCATGTAGTCCAGCTGATACCAGGAAGGTCAAATTGCTACTTATTCACATCACTTGCAGCTAACATATTCTTCTCAGTGAATCATAAAGCACCTTTGACATCAAGGGCAGTCAAGGGGATTACTTGCACACCTTTCTGGACAGGATAACAATAGAAATAGGAAACAGGGAATTGAAGACAAAGTTAGATCAGCATGAGCAATCTGACCTTTTATTCTATCTGTCAGTGTATTCTATATCAGGTTCTTAAACTGAGGGTCGGGACCCATCAAGGAGCCACGAGGATATTACATGGGGGGGTCACGAGCTGTCAGCCTCCACCCCAAACCCCACTTTGCCTCCAGGATTTATAATGTGCTAAATATATAAAAAAGTGTTTTTAATTCATAAGAGGGTGTCGCACTCAGAGGCTTGCTATTTGAAAGGGGTCACCAGTACAAAAGTTGGGAACCACTGTTCTATATTGTTTGTGTTAGTTTAATTGCTTGCCCCTCCCTAGAAGTGAGATGTTTAGCAGTCAGCTGAAAACATGCAGAAAGAAGAGAATGTGTGATAAATGGGAATATTGTGTCCTGTGTTCATTTGTTTACTGAAGGAGGGAAGGCATCTGAAAAAAACAATAATGCTGTTTCTCAAGCAAACACCCTGGAAAGTCTTTCTGTAAGTAGATGCACAGTGTCTAAAGCCTGAAATTGCGGAAAGTGAATGAAGTAGACTGAGTAATTCAACAAAGTGATAATATGGACTCTAATTTGTTCTGTGTGAAGCAAATCTCTGAATCAGAGTTTTCCTCATGAAAGCAGCTTTATCCCCTGCTATTCCAAAAATTTCAAAAGTTAACAAGTTACTTGGAAGCTGAGCTCTTAGTATATACAATTTGTAATTTGTTTAGAGAGCTGAAAACTAGCTGGCACTTGCCTTAATATAAAATACACCAATTTCTCCTTTTTCATTTCCAGGTTTTTTGTTTGTAGACTTGTCTCCTTTGTTTATGTCTGTGTGAGTATCTCCCTAATGTTAGAACTGGATTTATAGAATTGAACTCAGAGAACCATCTGTAAACAATATCCTAATCTTTAGACCAGACGTGCCCATGTTCAGGCCTGTTGTCCTAGCATTACAGGGATGATAATGAGTGTCTAAAGGTCCCAGGGCTCAAAATAGGAGAAAAGAGCAGGGGAAACTCTACAACACTACAGTGTAAGTATGAGGGCAGAGGTGGTGGGCAGAGCCAAGGGGAAAATAAGGAGGCAGTGGATTTCCTGTTACACTGCTGTGCAGAGATGAATGGTAAGCAGTAAAGTAGGAGTGAGCACTGCAGAACACATCTGAATCAGACCCTCCAATTAACTGTTCTCTTTCCTTCTTTCAAGTTTGATTTCCTTTTAACCTTTTATTTTATTCTTTTGATCTCAGCCTCTTTTTCTTGCTTGAGTGAAAAGTAGTGGTGTGATAGTTTTTGTTGAGGAGATGCTTTTATTATCTGCCCCTATTTTCCAGCCCTTACAATGAGAAAGGAATTAAATATTGAAACATTTATCTGTGCTGCCACCCAGATGTTGAGGGGTTCCAATTAAATGGGACCAGATTCTGAACCATCCACTTTTTTTTTTTACTGAACCAAAACCCAACAAGCAAGGTCTGCAAAATCAAAACCAAATGCTGTTTTTACACATTTCTGCTTATTATACTGATCTGAAAACAAGGATCCTTTGGGGACTGAAATTATTCATGTCCAATATTTTTTTGCATGAGGAATGTGGTGTTTTCCCTTCTCTCACCACTACACATTTAAAAAAAATGTTCCAACACTTAAGGCTATATAGTCTTTTCTACCCATGTGGGTGGAGGGATCAAATCTTGGGCGAGGGTAGTCAGGATAGAGAAAGGAGGAGGCAGCATCGTTCTTTCTTTCCCCAGCCCAGCAGAAGCCTGTCTATGGAGGAACCACAGATTTCAGATAGTGCTGTGGAGAAGGGCACAGGCTGGAGTTAGGTTGAAGAGACATGTACTCCATACTCTGGGGTTAAACTTTAGAGGGTAAAGTATCAGAGGGTAGCCGTGTTAGTCTGGATCTGTAAAAGCAGCAAAGAATCCTGTGGCACCTTATAGACTAACAGAGGTTTTGGAGCATGAGCTTTCGTGGGTGAATACCCACTTTTAACCTTTTAACCTTTTAACCATGCATCTGAAGAAGTGGGTATTCACCCACGAAAGCTCATGCTCCAAAACCTCTGTTAGTCTATAAGGTGCCACAGGATTCTTTGCTGCTTTTAGAGGGTAAGTTGATGCTGAGCTTGTCAGCATTAATGTGCATCCTTCAGTACTGTGGAAATCTCCCCTCTCTTATCCCTTGGAGGAAGTTTCGGAGGAAAGCAGCAGATGGCTCCTGCACGTAGCTGGATATCAGTGCAGAATCACAGGGTCTCTACCCAGATGTTCGTGTACCATTGTGGATTGCCTTGATCTGTCCAGATATTGGGGGATCCAACTGATTTTGTGGGCAGAATCTTCTGCTACTTCTGCAGGGGCATGTGTGGAGTCTGGTAAGGCAATAGTGTTCCGTAGGAGGAAGAATAAATAGGAAATTAAAAGTACAAACTCAAAAGTTTTTTGTTCCCATGTAGGGAATAGCCTAAATTGGGAATGATATGGCCTTTTGTGATGTGTGCTTGTATGTGTGCTTGCCTGGACCCTAAAAAACTTACTTTTAAAACTTCAAAGTGGATGTAAACCATAGACTTGGAACTTAATGACATGTTTGAAGAAATCTCTGTAAGAAATAACAAAGATATAACTGAAAACCTCTGGGTTCTCAGTAAGGTGTGATTCTCCAGATTGTACATATGATAAAATGTTAATTTCTTCCAAAAAAAAAGAAAGTGTCATTAAACTGAATCTGTAATCCAGAACAAAGCAAACATCGCTTTCATTATATTCTGCCTGTCTTTTGTCCATATTAAATTTTATAATTATGGTATTTTCCAGACTACCCACCAAATCAGCACTTAAGAGATTGTCTCCTTATCCTCCAAAGAGTTAAAAAGAATAATATTAAAATGAAAGGGAGCAATGAGAAACACTGCTGCTCCTTAGTGAGCTTCAGATAAGTGGTCAGTTTTTAACATACACTCTCCCCTCCCCATGCTTTAGCTTTTTCCAACCAGGTGTAGGTTCTCAGACCAGAACAAACTAGAATTCTTACTGAATTCTAAATAAAATCTTTCTCTGTAGACACAACAGTGCTCAAATCTTTTGATTTATTATAAAAATTCAGACATTATGCTGCAACTGGTGTTACTTTGCAGGAGATAAGCCAATTTTTGTTTGTTTTGTTCACAACCCTTTCATTATGGAAGCAAGGTCTGAATCCTAGCAGAGAGCTAAGGTGTGCTTTTGTGGGCATCGTGTTCCTTACTACAAAGGCATTGTATGTGACAATCATCACTTTTACTAGACATGTTGTTTTCATGAGTAGGTTTCACTACACTAAGAGTAGAGTGGAAAATCTGCTAGCTTGGGTTCATATTATGTTCACCAACCCAACAGGTTTTATGTACCTGTGAACTTTTGCAAGCAAAACTTCCCAGAAGTCCAAGCTCTCCTCAGTTTTTTAGGATTTAACCCACACTATTAGGTGAATCCCTCTGAAATTCCCCTTTCTTTGACAAGCATCCTATTATCCAAAAATGGCCTCAGGACCTCCCATTAGCTTTGACATTTTTTGGCAGTCCTTTTTCCTAGGATATGCAGAATCCAGTCACTTGCCTCATGATGTGTTTTTAATGTGGCAGCTATCTGATTGAACATACTCTAATCTTCTTGGGCCAGCGGGAACTACCTGCTTCCACTATCATGGAATAGTAGTGATACAGGAAAGAGTACTTTTCATCATACAATCACTGGTTACCTATATTAGGACCTGAGAGTTCCTCAGAATTCCTTAGGGTTAACCCTGGTATCTCCCGAACTACAGCTCAGTCTCCTGGTAGGTAGAGAATCCTGGATATCTCCAAGCTATCTGCTTTCTGAGTTCAGGGGTGTGTCTTAGACATAAGGCTCTTTCAGCCCCTAGCTGCAGCTGAGTTAGGATTCAGAAAATTGCTGAAAAGGGAGGATGGTATGTCTCTCCCCACCCAACAGCTTATGGCATTGTCAAATGGTAGGCTTTCCCCATGAAATAGTGGGAGGTGGGAGCTTCATGTCCCCCCAAAAAAACTCTGAACAGGATTAGGGGCAACAGATCTTCTAGATGACCTTTCGTAAAGATAAAAAATGGGTGTAGCTACCCACAACCTCTTGAGGATCTTTGCAGAAGTGTCAGAGTGTCAACAGTTTCACTTAACCATGGACAAGGGGCTCTTATACCTGAAGACAAGTGTTGCAGGCCTACCAGGCAGCCCACTCACCAGAAGACTTCAAAGGTCAAAAGGTATTGTTGGACCAAAGGGCTGCTCTGAGGCTAGAGTAAGAGAAAAAAGGGTTCATAAGTGTAACATCTTGAAGCTCACTTAGACTGAGATTGGAGTTCACAACAAAGCCCTGAAATAGGCTTTGTCTGGTCTTCTGTTTTGTTGGAAATATTTATTGTATCAACTACATCTTCATGTTAAGGTGGCATGCTTTAAAATGGTCTGAAATCTATAGGACATATATTTCAGCACATTTTATGTGCAGCTTGTGGAGTCATGCATGGTTTGTCATAGAATAAACAATTCATTTTAACAGTACTATTGTAGATCTTTAGGCTCAGTAGTAAAGAACATGCTATGGTAAGAGTTTATTGCTAACCAGCTGCTTCTGTAGGTTCTGTCTGAGGGACTATTTAAGTTCCAAACCTAAAAATACAGGCTATTAATAAATATTTAATTACACTCATGATTTGATTGAAGGTTACATCTAAACACAAATGATCACGTTTATATATTACCTGATGTAATTAGACACTATCCAGCATTACCAGACTTAGAGCTGTTCTTTAGACTCTAGCAAGCTGGGACTGGGGGAGGCTTGACATATGTTTAGCAGCAATCATGTTGTTTTTGTGTTCATGTATGCCTCCAAAAAAAGAAGCAAACAAAAATATAAAGCAATGTGGGAGTGGCAGTCCTTATCTTTAAGGCAACTGTTGGATAGTTGACCTTTAGCATTTAATTTCTCAAGCCTCTAGGAAGCTTAATTTTGAACATCAAAGAGGTACCTGTGGAAGAAACTGTTCCAGACTGGTGAGTAAACAAATTAGAGTTAATAGAATCATTAGCGTTTGTGGTAAAATTTCAAACTGAATATTCCTCACTATGGAGTGTAAAATGTCAATGTTTTTAAGTCTTTTAAAATATAATTAGACGTGGAAATTGACTACAACTGCTACATATCCAGTTGGCAAATGACATTTTACACACTATTATATTATGACTCTAAGGGCCTTGTTCTGAATATGCTTCTGTTCCTATACATCACTTGCTAACAAATAATAGAAACATGCACACAGTTGCTCAGTGAGCAACACACACTAAAAATCCAGGGTGCTTGCTATATAATAAGTGGATATCAGCTAATTATCCTTGGAGCAATAGCAATAGCTCTCTGTTTAACCTTTAGATACCTAAGTAAGCATACTGTAGGGAACAATCCGGCATTATCTGAGAGATGAATATGGTAGGTAACCTACTTTGTGTCTTCCTTCTCTATATTCTATAGCTATATTATGAGTATATTTGCAGGCAGAATTCTAAGGTGAGAAATGCTGAGTAAATTCAGTCCCCATTTACCTCCTTTTTAACCCCAACCCTGCACCAGCCCAAGGACTGTCCTTTCCTTTCTCCACCAAACCCCCCTCCTCCTTTCAAAAAGATGCACTGAAGCACTCCAAGCACTGAAGGTGTAGGCCCCACTCCCTGCAGACCTCTAACTCACTTAAACTGATATACCTTTTCACTACAAAACAGCTTCCTAGCTTCATGGTAGACTTACATACCCTACACCCACTATTCCAAATCTGAGATGCCCACTCTGTTGCTTCCCTATGGGTGGCACAGGGAAAGTCCATTGAGCTGGAGGATGCAAGACAAGTTCCCTTCCTCCTCCATTTGGCATGGACAGTTTAAAGCTGGGGTATATCAAGACTTGCTCCATCTAAGTGTCCTCCCTTCCTACCAGCTAAAGATCCTTTCTCTCGTCTCCGCAAGCACAAATGACAACCCCCCCACAATGGTTTATTTTTACCCAGGAAACTGGCCAGTGCTGAATGTGTACAATACTGCAGGATTTACCAGCATCCACAGAGTTAAACAGATAAAGGATCATTTATGAAGCTGCAATGTGACATCAGATCCGTACAAGAGTTTGCAGTGTATTAAATGACAGGCTAATGGGAAACACACACACATTTAACACAGAAGGAAATAAAATATTTGCTAGAAATGCCAAAAGAGAATTGCAGCAGATATTCAGACTGGAAAACTGCAGATGGGCAAGCGCGTCCAATGCTAAACCACTTCCTGACTGTGAAAACTTATTGTACCAGCAGGGCTTAGGGAGTGAGTACTACAGTGAATTCCACTGAACGAAAAGAGAGTGAGATTTTAAATAATTGAGCTTTTAGCTCTAACTGTGGTTACAAGCTCTAAATGTGGTTACATTGGATTCTTAAGTCATTAGTCTGAAGTACAAATGAAGACTGTTTATATTGTGAGAGGAGTTCATATTTTTGATTGTCAGGAAAAAAATAATTCAAAATTTTGTTGCTTATTTGGCTTCCATAAATTATGTTAGTATAGGAATGCTCCATCCGTCACAGTGAAGTAGGTTTTCTTCTCTCTTTGAATTTTCTATAGTCTCTCAATAATATAAGAAATCTTTTTGTTTCAGTTGCTGTTATAGCAATAATAAGAAAACCAGTCTCTCTAGTCAGTGCTTTTTAAATAATGTGAGTCATGTATTAATGATGCTTTGCAAGTTTCTTTATCCATTAGAAGGAATTACTGTGCATTAGACAGGCGAGATCTGAGTTTTTGTCAAAGTAGCTCTAATTTCTCTTTTGCTAACAATAATACTTCACATTTGCAGTCTATTTGCTTTGATTAGAGGATCTCAGAGACTTACAAATGATAGATTTAAAATAATAGTAATAGCAGTAGTTGTACTTTACCCTTCTATGGTGCCTTTGATGGATCACAACAGATTTTACAAACATTAATTCTCACTGTACCCTCAGGAGTTACATAAGTGTTACTGGACCTATTTTGCTGATGAAGAAATGAGGGCACAGAGCAATCAATTCAAGGTCACACAAGAAGTCTAGAATAAAGTTGGGAACATCAAGATCTCCTGACACTAAATCCTCCGTTACCTTAACTAAAAGACCATCCAACCTTCCAGTACTTGTCATGGTATTTTTATGATGTAGAAAACCACTAATAACCCATTTTACTGCTAAGAAAACTAAGGTATGGAGAGATTAATTAATTGTCCAAAGAGGGACAATGAGAGTCAAGGACAAGACCAAGCTATCTTTACTCTTTCAGTATATTTCTTCTTTGACTGTACCCTTGATTGTGAAGTATTCTTGAGGAAAAATTATTGACCCACCTTCTTTTAGGATTTCTAATAATAATGTCAGCCATTCCACCTATAAGTAGTGGCACTATACTTCAAGTAGTAAAAAAACATGAATAGCATGGCAAGTGTAATCCTATTTACTAGAATAGGGTCAAAAGTGATGAAAAAAATCTAAGTTATTCCTTAACCTCTAAATAAGAAATTTGCTTCAAAGGTCTTCATACCCTTTTTTAATTCACTTCTCCGAAGCATTAATGCAAGAAATGTTTTGTTCATGGAAATGTTCACAGAAAGCAAATTTCAAGCCTGAAGCTGAGATTCATTTGATTGTGAAACAAAATTTGTTTGGCAAAAGTGAAAACACTTTATAAAAGATTAGGGTGGAATAGAACAATACCATCTTATTTACAGGCATCTGTCCCACAGCTCCAGAACTGAGGAATAAATATTGAACATTAGCAGTTCACAACCAATGTATTGACTGTAATTTGCTCATGCAAAACATCTGTCAAACAGCAGTATGGAAACTTGCAAAAGTTATTGTCTTTTGGTGGACTAAGGGGCTAAATTTGCAGAACGAATTGTTCACTGCAAATTGTTAATTTAGCTGCCTGTTCAGATTAAAATTAACTTCAGCTGCAGAATAATCATTCTTTATGTGGCATATGTGGTGAAGGTGGTCTGGATAATTGGGAAGGCAAAATCCACCCCCTTCAAGTTAGGCATAGGGTACAGATGGTAGCACTGTTCCATGTTCCCAGCATGTGGATTAGAATGGCAGTCACAGCCTCTCTGGACTCATTGTGAGGTGTTTTAGGGCTGCTGGATTTATACAATCAGAGATTTTGTATAGAAAAATTCTTTAGTATTTAATAGATATGAAACCAATAAGATTCTATGGAAATTATTGTAAAAACACAAATTACATAGAGAATGAGATTGTCTAGAATTCCATAGCAAGGATAGAATTCTGTTATTCTATAGGTGGTTTAAACGAAACTATGGAAAGTGTATAATTTTCTATAGCATTTTTTAAGCTTTTCCATAAGGACTCCCACAGCCTACTCCCTGGCTCACCCCCATTGTCACTGTCCATACTGGACTACGTGGGACCAGCCTGGAAACCCTTTCCACAATGTGCACAGGATGCAACTCTGCCAATGTCTTGTCCCCCCGGACACTCCCACCACTAGATTTAAGCTGTTCTGAAGACCTCATTGGTCTTCTGCGCCCACGTGAATGCCATCCTTAGGTAATAATGAGACAAGTTTATCAGAGTTCATACAGTTGCAGCCAGTAGATGGCTCCTTATGGCTCACTTGGTGGAGTTGCAGCTTTTAGATATATCCCAATTCAAATCCGTCTCTCCTCTTGTAATAAATAGGGTACTTGAAAGCACATGCACAAATGCAGGCATAGACACACACATGCTCTAAATGCAGTTATCAGAGTGGAGTACTGTGGTAGTAGTGATAATTGGTTTTTTTCCTAATGTCTTGCTACCAGTTGGCAGACACAAAGCTTCCCCACGACACTCTCAAAAGTGCACCTATTATTCAATGACTTTGTGCACTTGCCATCCTTGGGGAGGGTCACCCAGTGAAACATCTTATACCCCAGCATTTACCTGTTGTAAACAGCCTCAAGATTTGATATGGTACTTAATACTGTGTCTCTGCTAATGCTGCTGCAAAACATGCACAGTAACAACCTTCAAAAAATGACATTGTGCTGTACTGGCAAAACAGAAATTGCTGATGCACTTCCTTCCATGGATTTATGGCCTGGTTTTTGGAATGTTTCTGCCCATGAAAAACTAAAGTCACAACTACACCTTCAATGCTGCCAGGGATAGGGCAAATCTGAAGGAAGGGTAGGATTAAGCAGATAACTTTAAAGTACATGTCAAAAAGCAGCTATAAAAAAAATTATGCATGTTGAATTGCAGACAAACGAGTATCCAGCTGAAACTGAATTCACGCCTTGGAAGTTACAGTGATAAAGGCTAAAGGAAAAAGAAGCACAGATAGAAAGTAAAATTCACAGGCATCTTTTTCAAGGCAAAATTAATGAAATTATTGCGTAATGGTAATAGATTTCCTCTTGCTTTCTCATGTTGACAATTTGGTGCACACTAAAGGTTCCATTTACATTGAACTCATGTCACTGTATTTGGAACACCAAAATTGCCTGCAACCCAGGAAGTTTTCTAGCATTTGCAGTTTTTACTTGAATGAGACTTGCAGCGTAAATTAAAAATATGACATCAATCATCATTAATTATCTGTTCAACTGATGTCTGCACTTTTTTACACTTTAATCTTCATTAGCATGTATGAAAGAAAATATCCCAAAGGATGTGCTGCATGTGTTCCTGTGTTTTACTCATGTCTTTCTGGAGTTCTTAACAGCTCAGAAAAATAGGCTTCTTCAATGAGAAGCATATGCCACCAGGGCCTTTTATCTGAATGCTTCAGATTAAATCAAAAGGCACAATCTGAGCAGGCATGGTCCAAAGAGAGATTCATCTCTTTAAATCTATGACCCTGGTGATACATTGCTCGAGCGCCTTTTACGACATTCGAGCTGTAGGACTTATTGTGAATTACATTCATGTATGCTTGTTGAACTGCACCAGCTTTCTTATTCCGGATGGTTTTGGGTTTGTTTTGTGTTATTCTTTATAGGAAAATTATGACAGCATGTCAATTTTCTACTTTGAACAGAAATACCTCTTAAATGTCATTTGTTAACAGTTTTAGTGTTTAATACATATGCGGTTTGGATAATATATAATAAGTACTTTATTATGCGTAACAATTATTTGCAATCATATTGCTTATTATAGTTTGAAATTATTGATTCAAAGGAGGAATATGTAGGATGGGTCTCTAACAAAGGCTGAAAAAAGATGCATAATCCTCCTCCTTCCCAACTACAAATTATCAGCAGTCTTAACAGCCCTGCTACCTACAAACCTCAATATTGATAGTCTACATTCAAAGCCAGACTTTGACAGCTGTTTAGAATAACCTCACATGAAGTAGATATAATAATATCCTCTTTAAGACTCATTTACATTTGTTAGAATTCTAGGAAAGAGATGAAAAAGATATACTGTATTAGGTTCTCCCACCCACCTCCCTGCCTATTGTTCCATACATGTTTATATGGATTCAGAATTAAGTTATTGTAAATTGTGACAAAGTTCCTCCTCTACCTTGGTGGGTCCTGCGCTTATTGGCAGATTTGCTCACCTCAGTGACCTTCCCCACAGTCTGGGTCAACTCCTCCTGTGTCTGATCAGGAGTTGGGAGGTTTGGGGGGACCCGGACCCACCCTCTACTCCAGGTTCCAGCCCAGGGCCCTGTGGATTGTAGCTGTCTATAGTACCTCCTGTAACAGCTGCATGACAGCTACACCTCCCAGGGCTACTTCCCCATGGCCTCCTCCAAACACCTTCTTTATCCTCACCACAGGATCTTCCTCCTGGTGTCTGATAACGCTTGTACTCCTTAGTCCTCCAGAAGCACACCCTCTGACTCTCAGCTACTTTTGCCTCTTGCTCCCAGCTCCTCTCACACACTTCCTCTCCTCTGGCTCCCCCCTCCCTGACTGGAGTGAGCTCCTTTTTAAACCCAGGTGCCCTGATTAGCCTGTCTTGATTGGCTGCAGGTGTTCTAATCAGCTTGTCTGCCTGAATGTGTTCTAGCAGATTCCTGATTACTCTAGTGCAGCCCCTGCTCTGGTCACTCAGGAAACAGAAAACTACTCATCCAGTGACCAGTATATTTGCCCTCTACCAGACTCCTGTACCCCACTGGCCTGGGTCTGTCACAAGATGTAATGAATAAGCTACATTCAGATTCAGTCTGTAGTTACTCATTAATGCACAGGAGGATCTCATTCTCATTGTTGTCCTATCTTGGCACTGATTGTGATTAGATGTCTATATAGGTCCTGTGAAATTTGCAATGACGCACATAGAAGATGGACACTTCCAGGCCACAGACACAGGCAAAATATCTTATTCTGTCTCTTATGTTAAAGTCTATGGCTATAACTGAGAAATACAGAGAGGGATAAAATTACCTTACTCATATTAGTTGACTAATCTAACAGGAACCCTTTGTATCCCCAAAGGCACCACCTGAGCATCTAATGTCATTATCAGACGTGTAAAGGAATGGCATTTTCAAACCTCAGAGCTTGTGTTAACACACCATTAAAAATCTGGAGAAATTGAATCCAACTTTGGAATAAGTGCATCTTTACTAACACAACACTTGGGTCTTAGATCATGGTACAGCTGCAGCTGCAGCTTTTCAGCACTAAATCTCTGTGTCAAGATGAAGACTGAAGCACAATTAAAGGGGCGGTGTGGAGAACAAGAATGAAAAAAGGGGGAAATGCAGGCACTGACAATAGCATAAACATTCAATAGCAGCACAACTTGATATTGAACACAAATCTCATTAACTGAAACTCAATAAGTTGTCTTAGTTACAATAGTGAATCTGAAGTCACTTGGGCTATGTGTGAAGGATTCACCTGCAACATTCTCTTTATATTCTCCATCCTCCCCACCCTTCAATTGTTGTAATGGCAATTCACCCCATGCATCCTCTCCCTCCACCCCCATCCATATACGTTGTTTACTGTTCAATATCAAGTTGACTTCCAATTTTGTTAGTCCTAACACAAACCGTGGGTTATAGAAGACAATGTTCCTTTATGTTGAATTAAAAATCTTCACACAGACCCACTCTATGCCCAGCTGCAAAGTAATTTAAACCCTCAAAAATGTAAGCTTCTTTTGTTTGAATACTTAGAACCACAGAGCAGAGGAACAGCTGTTGGAGGTATAAACAATAGAAAATAGGGTCTTGTTCGGTTGTGGAGACCTGTTTTATTCAACAACAAAGAAAATTATTAAAAATCTTCGCTTTGAAAGGAAGATCTGTCAGTTTTCTCTTACACCTCTATTTCTCACACCCCCATACACAACCAAGATTATACCAGGTTTAGTCATATAAGAACACTTCATTTAGTCCACAGAAAGCTTGAATATATTGTATACCTTCAGTATGCCTCCACAGACTGTAAGCTGTTTATCATAAGACAATCAGCTTGAATTTGTTTGAAATTAATTTAAAAAAAAAAACTTGTTCTGGAACTCTAGATCTAGGATGTAAAGCTTTTCAGCTCTGCAGTACAGGAGGTCACCAGTTTGAATATGACCCAGTCAGATGTGACCAAGGGTATTACTATCTGCTGACTAAGTGGCTTATAGTATATGAAATCATCTGGTGTCCTCAGTGTTATTCCCAGTCTATAGCACAAAACCACCACCAGAATTAAAAGTAAGTAGTCCCCTTTGCTGGTTATCCCAGCAAGAGATGTCAAAGACTTGAATAATTGGCCTGTGAATACAGGACTGCTCTACCTATGTAGGTGATCACTTCAGAGAGGACTGTGATGCACTGGTGGAATATTGTGGGCTAGTTTGCATTGCCTCTGCCCATGCTGTAGAGAAGATGGCATCCATCTCAAAAGCTGTCAGTCTCTCATTATTAATGAGAATTAAATTCACTTGAAAAAAAAGTCAGAAAGTTGCCTTATCTGCTTTTCTCGTTTTGATTGATTATCTGTGGTTCCATAGCACCTTACATGATTACAGCAATGTTCTTTGGTGATAAAATCATCAAAGAGGATTACTCTGTTGGGGTAGTACATCAGAGGGGTATTAATAATGGAACAGAACAGCACTCCTTTCAGCCAATCCATCTGTTTCAATTTGGAGCCCTGCAGACCTGGCAAACCTTGAAGGTTTTAACAGTGTTCATCCTGGCTCTCCAAGCAGTGGGTATCTCAGTGGCTCTCACAGTTCTAATTTAGAGCTAAATAGTTGAATTGCCAACATCAGATGTTTAGAAGAAATTTGAATTTGTCAATTAGAATTCAAACAATAACCAATTGTTCAGTGCACAATGTTTTGCAAAGCATGTTTTAATGTAGCACATCAGATATATAACTTTATACCTGTTAATTAAAGATTGGTCTAGAGAAGAGAAGGAAGCAGGAAGCAAAGTGTTCCAATGTGTGCCCCTGACTCATAACAGGGTTGAAAAGCAACTGACTGTGTATAGATAATTACCATGACTCAGTTTGAGAGACCCTTATTGTTTATCAAAGTTGCAGTCTGCCTCTTGAGCTGTCCATACATTGAGCTTCAACATTCATGTCAAGCTGAAAATCTTGTGTAGCCAGCTGCTTTGTTAAATCTCATTGCCTATTTATTCAATTGTATACATTTTCTTGTGTCTGCATCACCATTCAGTTTTTTGTGATGAAGAAAAGGTTAGATCCCTAAAAAATGCTTCTAACTTTTCACAACTTTTTTCACCAATACTGTCTGCCACTTAAATACTCCAAGAATATTGCTACTCCAAACTGTAATTGTGCTCTGATGCTAGGTAAATTCTGATCTCACATTTATAGCTGTACAAATCAAGAGTAAGTACACTGAAGTCAAGAGAGTCTGATTCTTATTTATGCTACAGCCCCTTTTCACCACTCTTGCAATGTAAAGGGGCTGTAAAATGGGTGCAGATTTAATTGACTCTGAGGCTTTAGTGTAAAAGAGAATCAGACCCACTAGAGTTCAACAGTGCAAGTGAGATCAGAATCAGACCCACTGTACTGAATAGTACTTTGATTTATCAAATAATTGAGGACATTGGCATGGTAGTGAGCTCTTGGAGATACTTGGCAGGACTTTTTCTGCTGTGGAAAGAGGATCCAGGATTGAAGCTGGAGCAGCAGATGCTGGATGAGTTATGATGTGTATGCTTGTTATACCATCTTGTGGGTGGTTGAATGGAGTGCTACTACAGTTACACAGTAGTTGGCCATTCATGTGGTAAGAGTAGCTTTTTTGGAGAGAGAAGGGAGGATAAATCCAGTAAAGATGTGTGTAAAAAGTTTGGATGGATGTACAGAATGTGGGTCTTGATTTTTTTTTCCCATCAGCTAGGATTGGTTGCAATTTAGCACTTTTATTTATTATGATTATTGATAAAGGACGTCTGATGTTGTTTTAAACTACGTTACTGTTTTTAGAAACGAAAGGGTCTCATTCTCCACAATTTTGTACCTTGTGTATTAATTTTGCTCTCCACAAGGTAAATGCAAAAGGCCTCCAATTTGTATTTGGTAATTTTTACACCCCCACTTTGCATTTGGTTTACACAAATGACTACCCAAAGCTCAAGGCAGTGGAGAATCTGTCCTTAGTAGCCCATCTGACAGTTGTGTCAAGTATTTGTTGATGTGTTGAGTAAGCAAACAATTATAATCTCAGCCTGTAGTTAGTCTTCATGTCTTTGATTGTAGTGGTGTAAATTATGGGTCCAAATCTTCAGATTCCCATAAGTAGCTCTGCTGAATAAGGGTTTGGGTCGTGGCACTCCAAATCTATTCTTACAGATGGAAATGCACACAGTTATACATAGTTCATTCTTATGATTGAAATCACATTGCACTGAATTTTTATTTTTAAAAACTTGTGAATTTCACATACAGTATGAAAGTGATGCTAAATAATAAATCATAGACCATTACTCCACCAATCAAGAAGCAGGAATGCACTGCATGAGAAACATTCTAATTTAGTACAGAGTCTCTTGTGCATAAGTGCCTTCCTTGGATCAAACTGCACTTTTTAACCTCAAACACAAAGAAAAACTAGTATGTCTTGGTAAAAAAGGACAGCTAGAACATCTTTGAACAAAAATGGAGATGACTTGATATAAAACTCAAAGAAAACAAAAAGGATTAGGCATTTTTTAGTTACTGTTTAATCCTGCAGGCAAACCATGAAAGCTCAAAAGTGTGCAAACCGTTTTACACTAGGAGAGGGTACAGATAAGTGAATAATCAATTTTAAAAGCCTAGACCCCAAAATGAGGGTGGGGAGGAAGCAATTTTCTCAAGACTGCAGCTCTGTCTGTGGAAAGGGCTGAACTTGATACTGCTTGTTAAACAGAAACATTTTCTGAGGCAGTACGTTCATTCCATCTCTCTAATCCGCACCGACATGGATGTGAAATTTATCCATAATGATATATTGAAAAATTTCTCAATCTTCCTTTTTTTAGTAAATGTAAATTGTAACTGGCAGTGCTGCAGGATGATTCAGGGCAACACACATGCCAGCGTTATGGGAATTTTTTTTAATCCAATTTTTTAATTTCACTGAAGATTGACAGGACAAACTATTTTATCTTTACCAGGCTTACTGTGGCTTGAAATCTTTGAAAATGAAGCCCCAAATAGTATTTGATTGTTGTCAAGGTGCTCAAATACCAAGGTGATGGGTGCAGTTTAAGAACCTATATAGATGGGTGATGTAAAGAAACAGTTGCACTTTGTTAAAACTAGCGTTTTATAACTTTTGTTTATCCTAGTTCAGTGTGACAAGGATGAGAACAGTAGGTTTGGATAATATTCTTCTAGGGCAAAAAAAAAAAATGGGGAAAATGACATTCGTCTTACCTTAAAGTTAAAAAAGCAAAGCAACTAAATTCTGTTTATACAGTACTTCTGAACAGAGAACCTGACAGGAGACAGAATTTCTCATTTCCTGATGGCAAGCTGAAATAAAGGTCACACCCAAAGACTATAAAATATTGGAATCCAGCAAAAAGGATTCAAAAGCTAACTTTCACAGGGTTCATACTACTGTAATTTAAAGAATGGCATTCATCTGCTCTTTCTAGTACATTAAGTGTTGTTCTCTTTAACCTTAGCAAGTTGAAAAAACACTGTGTACAATTGTTTTCTTAATTTGTGCAGTGGAGTAGGAAAAAAACAGCAATTACTTTTTTTTTAAAGCAGCATCCTAAGTATCAGGCTAAGGCGTATTAAACTATTATTTCTTTCTGGGTGCTCAGAGAAACATACTTCTTAAATGCAGGACAGCTAGACGACTAAGTAGCCCTACACATATTAGGTAATAAATAAGATGAATGAATAATTGAAATCTCGTATAATATGGGCACCGATAGATTAATTTTTACTAGGGAACTTATTTCCAGTAATGATCCTGAGAAGTGATCTCTCATCAGCATGCTTCCACAGTGAAGAAAAGGCTGCTAGGCTATTGCTTAAAGCTGTACTAACCAAGTGGTGTTCTCGCTTGATCTACTTATATGTATTTTTTGATTAATTCAAATCATAATCAGCTGAGCTAGACAAGCAAGTACCAAACTTTGGACAGGATCCTTGAAAAGACTATTTTCCAGACTCTGCTACCATGCAAACATCTTCTTAACCTAGGGTGACCAGATGTCCCGATTTTGTAGGGACAGTCCCAATTTTTGGGTCTTTTTCTTATATAGGGACCTATTACTCCCCACCCCCGTCCCTATTTTTCACATTTGCTGTCTGGTCACCCTATCCTAACCCAAGCAACAGCAAATGGATTTTAAGGGGACAGTCAAATCACTACATAGAAATAAGATGTTTGTTCCTTTTTGTGTAGTTTTTAAAAAAATCAATGAATGAAATTCTCAGTAGAGGCATAACCGTAAAAGGGAAATTGATCTGCAATGTCTATTGATTCAAAGAAAAAAAAGTCTTCAAATACAATAGTCTTTGGAATAATTCAGTTATGGTAACTTTTCTGAGAATATGAAAGCTCTTTAATCTGAAGAGGCTTGTGAATTGCTGAGAAATGTTTTATTCCTAAATTTAGGAGGTGACTCTAGTTCACACTGTAACCTGCTTAGGCTCTGCTCCTGCATCAGAGTCCGCTGTTTATGGGATGATGTACTCCAGCAAGTTCCCTTGACCTCAAAGGTTATGGTTATCTCCGTAAACCAAAAATCATTCTAGTTTCACAACTCTTCCTCAACTGTGGACCCCTATATGTGTATAGAATTGCATGAGAGTAGAGATTTGTGCTAGCACATCCCAGTGCATGATCATAGCCTATGTTAATATCTCCTAAAATATTTTGTTTGTTTACAGGGAAAAAATAACCAGGCTTTTTCCTGCAATTTATATATGTTAAATAATAGATGGCCATTAGTCAGCTACAGAAGTATTTTATGTCTTGCAAAACATAGAATATAGCACACACAGCCCTGTGACTACAAAGGCCCGTTGTTAAACCGAAAACCCACCAGTGATGACTAATGGCTGATAGCCTGCCAATAACTATATCTGGTATGAAAAGATATGGAATGTTTAACTACAGCAAAACAACTAATTAGAACACATGAAATTGTGGAAGGCTGTGGAGATGTTACCTTTAGCAGATTGAGTGCGGAATCAATAAGATGAAATAGAGGCCTCATGCTGGCTATTTTTGAGCTGCATTACAGAGGGCCCCATAAAATCCTACACTGCTTTACTGCTCACTACAGACTGGCTATCCAGTTCTGATAAAATTAGAACTTCCCCACTCATCCCCCCCGCCATCTTTGACAGGTCCTTGAGTTCAGCCTAAGCCAAACTTTTCTGCAGATTTGAAAATGTTTGCTTATTTTTAAAAATTATTTTAAATTTAAAATGTTATAGAGCTTTCTAATTTTGGTTAGTAGGTTGCAAAATCTCACTTCCCCTGTAAGCATCAAATATGAGAGTATCGTCGTCATCATCTGTGTGTTCAGGTCTTAGGGTGTTTCCCCCACGGAAGGATTATAAACAGGATATTAACATCATCAGTCATGTAGTTTATCTACTGCAAAATGCACATTCATTTGTTAATTAAGTTTAGACTCAGGCCAATTCCCTTGGGACAAGTGTCCACGTCACTAAAACATCCAGAACTGGCACTAATCGGTATCTTCATTGGCAGACTCTAAAAATAGGCCAAGGAATGAAGTATTCTCTCACCTTTAGAAGTGATCCCTCAAGATCAGGATTGAGGCATGTTGGTAGAACTACATGGGGAATTGCTGCTGCAGGTATCGTAACTGTTCAGTCGATTATTGGAGAGTTTCATTTTCTATGGCTATTGGTGGAGCTGTACACAAGTGACTGTGTAGAACTCTTTGCAGATCCATTATGTAACAACTTCCAAGGGACTATGACTTTGTCCCCAACACCTGTCCCTACTGATATGATGGGAGACCTTGAGCACACCTATCTGCAGTGCACTGGATTGCAGCTTCACTTCAATCTCTCCGAGAACTACTTATTAAGGTTCTGAATACGCTTCTCTCCACACCTGTTCTTATATACACTCCCTGCACATGGCCCCACAAAGTCCTGAGACCTCATCAACTTGTTTAAGGAGAAGGAGGCTGAGTAGGGAGGGGTTCTCTAAAACTGTAGTGACTTTTACCATCCACTGACTCCATGGACTCTTTCTTAGAGAAGTGGGTGCAGCGTGGCATTCTCTGCTTGGCATTCACAGTTGGAATCCCTCTTTTGGATCCAATAACCTGTAGCCACCTTCCTATTTTCATATTTTGTCCCTCCTATATTAAACCAAACTGTTTCTCTCTGCTAAAAAGCCCTTAGCAGAGAAAAGAAAAATATAATATTCCTACTGGCTTCTAGATTTTGTCTATCCCGTAACCGCTGCACACCATGTCATAACTTTAGTCCCAGATTTGGACCTTAGCGTCCAAAATATGGGGGTTAGCATGAAAACCTCCAAGCTTAGTTACCAGCTTGGACCTGGTACTTGCTGCCACCACCCAAAAAATTAGAGTGTTTTGGGGCACTCTGGTCCCCCTGAAAAACCTTCCCTGGGGACCCCAAGACCCAAATCCTTTGAGTCTCACAACAAAGGGAAATAATCCTTTTTCCCTTCCCCCCTCCAGGTGCTCCTGGAGAGATACACAGACACAAGCTCTGTGAATCCAAACAGAGTGACTCCCCCTCTCCGTTTCCAGTCCTGGAAACAAAAGCACTTTCCTCTTCACCCAGAGGGAATGCAAAATCAGGCTAGCAAATCCAACACACACAGATCTCCCCCTGATTTCTTCCTCCCACCAATTCCCTGGTGAGTACAGACTCAATTTCCCTGAAATTTCCCAGAAAAGAAAACTCCAACAGGTCTCAAAAAGAAAGCTTTATATAAAAAGAAAGAAAATACATACAAATGGTCTCTCTGTATTAAGGTGACAAAATACAGGGTCAATTGCTTAGAAGAAATATTGAATAAACAGCCTTATTCAAAAAGAATACAAATCAAAGCACTCCAGCACTTATATTCATGCAAATACCAAAGAAAAGAAACCATATAACTTACTATGTGATCTCTTTGTCCTTACACTTAGAAACAGAAGACTAGAATGCAGAAACTACTTCTCCAAAGCTCAGAGAAAGCAGGCAGACAGAAAACAAAGACTCAGACACAAACTTCCCTCCACCCAGAGTTGAAAAAAATTCGGTTTCCTGATTGGTCCTCTGGTCAGGTGCTTCAGGTGAAAGAGACATTAACCCTTAGCTATCTGTTTATGACAGTCCCTCCTATATTAAATTCTGGATTCTGTGTCCTTTCTCTAATCTGAGGGGGCAGACCTTCAATTGTTTTGGTGGGCTGTGCCCACCATCCCAGGATTGAAATAGACTGGTACAGTTGAGGAATGTTAAATTCACACCAAAAAGAATTAATAAAGAAAATAATTAAGTACATAAATCAAGGGGAAAATGTGTTACCTGGATGTCACAGGTATCATAAGATGTCCTCTGTCTATTCCTTCCTTCCTTAATCGGAATACTGCTGTTCTATTTCATAGGACATAGAATGCTGTCCTTCTGCCATAGCTGCAGTTTTAACAAGCCAACAGTGTACAGTTATTTAGATTGCAAAAGCTGCAGGACCTTTTACAGTACTAAAGGTTTAGAAAGCACACCCAAACAGTTCGTGTAGTGCAAGTGTTAGAGCGAAGAGTTATGAATTGGAGAAAGGGGTTGAAAGTTGGTTGGAGCAATTGAGTCTCTGGTATAGCTAGGGGATGCAGAAAACAAAATCCTATATCACCATAATTGATGGCATTATACACAGAAAAATGTTAACTAAAAGCATAAAAGCTACCACATCGGGTCAGACCAATGATCTATTTAGCTTAGTATCCTGTCTCTGACAGTGGCCACTACCAGAGCTTCAGAGTCACTGTACAGAACAAGGCAATTTTGGAGAGATTCACTCCATCTTTCCCTTCTTGGAGTTAGAGGCTTAGGGCCACCCCGAGCATGAGGTTGCGTCCCTGACCGTCTTGGCTAATAGCCATTGTAAAGTAATAGCTAAGTAAACTAGCTATGTTATTACACTGAAAGAACATTTTTGCCTTTGGAGTAAGTAACCATGTTCTTGGGGTGCAGGTTAGCAACAGTGAATGTCTTTTAAAAAAAGGGGGGGGGAATATCATAAAAACTTGAATTTAATCAGGAACTATGGAGTACACAGTATTCTCGACTATAAATGAAAGATTGAAATAATGTATGAAAATCTCTACAATAATAAATTGAAATATACCAAATTACTGTTCTTAACTGCATTTAATTATTCTTTGTAGAACTAACATCAATACTCTTAAAGTAAGGTTAATAGAAATTATCAAAAAGTGACAGATAAAAGCTAAACACACTTTACTATTCCAGACATGATTCGAAATAATTTCAGATCTTTCATTTCAAAATCTATCAACAGCAGGTAACAGAAACAAGAAAAGCAAATCTTATTTTCACTATGTGTCGGTCCTTTTTCCTCCCAACTATCCAAGCTCACTTTAAATTATTCTTCCATTAGCTCACAGCGTTGCCTGCTTCCGGCCCTTGCTGAGCTCACTTCAAGAGCTGCACTCAGCATGTGTCCTGTATCTCAGAACAGGAAGCACTTTGGTACTCTGAATCATGTGGAGAAATGTGAGGTGGGAGGGAGGGGGAAAAAATCTGATACGTAGGATGCAGATCACGTTCTTGTATTACACTCAACATGGAAATGAAGCACTTTGCTCACCATTATACAGGGTGGACCTGGTTCATGAGAATATTCCTTTCATGCTTGGTTACTTATTCCTTGATATTTGTTTCATTCTTCATGAGTTAAGAAAATTGTCTTGTTTTTGTAGGCACATTGTGACATTGGTAGGATTAGATAAGGCAGTGGTTCCAGTCTCCCTGCCTCCCTTGGGATAGACTAGCAAATAAGTGCCTTTCTGCCTCATTTCACACCTGTGTCTCACTCCAGCTACATCATCATCTCTAGCGTCAGCCCTAAAGCTGCATCTCCGATTTTCCATGAATGTGGCCAAGTAGCCATGTCTGGTACAAGGACCTGTTGGGGAGGAAACCTGATTGGATGTTTCCTCTGTCTGTCTTATGCTAGTGTTTAACATGTGTCTGGTTGCATCTCTCATGAAGTTAATGAGTAGTTTTTAGATTGCAGTCAGAGTCACAAGGAGATTAGGGAAAGTACTCTACAAAGCTCTATGTCTGCTGCTTTTGCTCAGCACACTCTTGTGCATCTATAGACAAGTGTAAGTTGGAGACTGACATGGATGTGGAGAGGATAGAGCAGGTGGGTGAGTGGACAGGTTATGGACAACATATGTATGGCAGCAGTACTGCCCCAATCCTGTAGTTTTGAAATCAATGGAAGTTTTCTCATTGATTTCATTGGGAGCAGGATTGGGTGCTGTAGATGCCATTGGGTTTGTGGCTCCACTGTAGATGTGAAGCCAGGGACCCGGCTGGTCTCTAGAGATTAAGTCAGCATGAATTATTATATACGGACAAAAATATTGATCAATTACATGCGGCATTTGTATTGATTTAAAATATCTGGAAATAAAAATCCTCAAGGCAGACTTAAATGTTCTAGTGAGTTTATCCTCATCAATCCTTGCTTAGTCAAAGCTGCTGTTGTTACTGATCCATTGATATATATGATGTCATTCCTGTGATTTTAATACACTGGTGCACAGTACAATATGGAAATGCACTGGATGGGCATGGAGGCTGATTATTCCATCATCCTTAGAAGTGGCCCATCCAGGAGGACTTTGGCACATCAGTGAATGGGCAATGTGGAGGTGTTTGCACTGCTGTCACCCAAGCTGTCTCTTCCTAAACTAAATAGAGGACCTACTTTCTCGGACTGTCACCTTTTGCAAACAATAAATTCACCTTAAAATTTAAAATATGTATCCTGCTATACACTGTATTAATTTAAAAGAACATATCAAGACTTTCTGAAAGTGCTTTTAAGATAGAGATCATGAGATGGAGGGCACCCGAGCTGACAAATCTTTTCAGTCTTTCCTTCCTCCATAAGAATGTGAAGTTTTAAATGTATGCAGCTGAAAGCAGATGAAATTATAGCTCTCAGACACTTTATAATTCCGAAACAGATATGTGATTGATTGCAAGGTGGCGTAGCTGCTGGCAGTTTTTGTCAGCACATTTTGATGATACAAGTTTCTTAGGTGAACTTCAAGTACATCAGTGACACATACTATGTTTCAGACACTTTGAATGATTTCAAAGCTAATAATTTATGAGAGCTTTTGGAGCACGTTATTAGGTTAGTCTCAGGAGAGATTTATTTTTTTAATCCTCAGTTCCTTTCTGTATGTTCTGTTTATCTCATCTCATTCTGCTAGTAAACAAATATGTAAAACTTTAATGCAGTTGTGTCTGCTTTATAACTGTGCCTCATCAGCTTACCAACATTTCCCATTTGAAACACTTGTATTAGTGAATGGCTGTCTAGCAGACTGGAATCTGGGGAAGCAGGGAGCAGAAAATAGTTCAAATGAAGTACCTCACGTACGGTTTAATTGAGGAATAAGTAAAAGGGAGAATATAGGGCCTTAATTTGGCAAGAATAAGAGACAGGCAGCTCAGAATGCTCATAGAAGTCTTTGAGTCTGATTCTTCTTTGTTATACATGTGTAAATCAGAACTCCAATAAAGTCAGTGTGCTCTGGCTTTTTTTTGCCAGAAAGCGTCTAAAAATGCTTGGTGATCCAAAGCATCTAAAAATTCAACTCAATGGGCCATTGTGCAGGAGGATTTCCAGGTTACATCGACCTGTTGTAGTAAGTCTTTGCCCATCTCCACAAGTCTGCATCCAGCATTGCTCCATCTGATTTAAAAATTTGGCCCAAAGGAGCAACACCACTACAATACTGGTGTGAAAGGAGAAATGGACCTTTTAAATTCCTACTGTAAGTAAGCTGTGAAAGATGTACTGAGTGCATTTGGAAATGCAGAACCTCCATTAATTTTTAGAGATTTAATTTGCTAATCAATATACTGCACAAATTGAATAAAGCAGGTATCAATCCGTTAACAAAAGGAGTCCCATGTGCTGTACTTCAGGAGTTATGGAACGTTGCCATATGGTAACTTTTTAAGATTAAGAACATTTGAAGTTATTGAAAATTAGAATGAGCCCTCTCTTAAATGAAACACGGTGGTTGCAAAATGGTATTGTGTGATCCATCATATTCACCTAACATTGTGCTCCTGTTACGGCATAAGTTGCTTGAGTTTCTTATTTACGTAAATTCAGTGCTTAATTTGTACCAGCGCTTGCCAAGAATGAGCCCCGGCACCTCTGGGTTTGCCACGTCAGTTATGAAAGTAAAAAAATTGCTTGAGCCCCGGCACCTCTTTCATTACAAATTAAGCATTGCATGAATTACTCGTGATGAAATGTTAAACTGTGGTGATTTTGATATTTGTTTATACTAGATTATTTTAATGTCATGTATGAAAAGAATAGCCAAAAACAAGTGAAAAAAGCAGAGAAATATTGTATATATGTCAACAGAAAATGGTGCCTAAATTGAGCCTGCAAAATTCGCTCACATATATTTCATCTCCACCAAATATGTATGTGAGTGAGCAATGAGACATTAGATCATGCAAAGTCCATAACTGCTCATTAATTTGTTTGTTTGTGTATATTTTGGGCCAGACCATGTCATTAGAGCTTTGGCCCACATTGAGGCAGTGTAATCATGTCATGCCCCTGGGAGAACTCCACAAAGAGCTCTGGACATTTATTTCTCCTGAAGGACACAATGTATCTTCCTTGCAAGAGAGTGAAGCTTACCCTTCTGAGTGCAGAGGTGGCAGAGGGCTACGGTCCTTACTCCTTTGGCCTCTTTTGGGATTACCAGTTGATAAGAGCAATGCGTATGTAATTGTGGCTGGATCCTGGGGGATTTGCAGAGGAAGGGAGCAAAGAGGGAGGAAAAGAGGGAGAAGAAGGGCAAAAACTACTTGTGCCTGTTCCCCAGTTTTTGCACCTGCATAAGGGCAAGGGACAGTCTGGTCTTTTATGAACTCAATGTGGTTGGCCGGTTTTGAAGAGCTGGCATGGAATGTCTTGAAAACAAATAACTAGAATTTGAAGGTATATCTATGCAGTATTATTTTGAACAGTATTGTCTCTCCTAGCTAGTGATTCGTGGCTATTGCCTTGCACATAGTCACTCATTCCAAAAGGGAAAAACCTGACCTAACTGCAGCTATTCAAATTCCACATGAAATATTGATATAAAATGATACCATCCTGTGTTGTAAATGCAAAATTATAATAAATCAAGAACAAGTCTCTTTACAAAGACATATCAACAGCACACACATACATCAACAGTCTCTCTCTCCCATGTTTCCTTAAGGTCCCAAGTACATCCAGAGTCCCGTCACAATTACACCGTAGAACAGCGTAAAATAACATTTTTGAATAGCCAAGAAGCACAGTAAAGAGAGTAGCTCTACATAAGAAGTCAGCATATCTAACACGCAGTTCTAATAAAGTCACCCGTCATATTTCTGAATTAAATGCTGGAATGAGATTGATACAACTCATAATTAGATGGCTTCAGCAATCATATTGACAACAGGAAAAATACATAAACAGAAGCTGATTAACAGTGGGACACATTGTCATTGTGAACAATAATCGGATGCATGGAATGTGATAACTTTTTATTGTCTTAAAGGGCCAAATTCATCCCTGGAATAACTCCGTTGGTATGATACCAATGGAGTTATTCCAGGGATGAATCTGGTACAACATGTTTTGGTTCCAGGTATTCCAGAGAATTTCGCACATAATAACTAAGCTTATAATTCAGTCCTTTGAACTATCCATAGGAAGATTAATCCCACAAGAAATCAAGCTTGGTAATGAATACAAATAGATTCTTGGACTATTGTATGACTATTGGAGGAAGGATTATTGTAAGACATTGAGCCACTGTAGAAAACTTGAAGACACACAAATTGCCTAGTACTTACAATGAAATATGCTCATGGTTTACCTTTCCATTCCAAATAGTCACCTGCTTTGTTTAATGAAGAAATGGGACCGCGTTTGTTACAGTTTTGGATAGAAAGGCTTAGATCTTTATGAATGTTTTCAGACGAATTTGTTGTATACTGCGGTTTTACTTTTTTGTTTTTAAGGGTGTTTGTTTATTTTTTCACTGGCTGGAAATGGTTTAGGATTATTGTGTTGGTAGATTTTAATCATTTACTTAGGATCCATAGAATTCCACAGTTTTGGAAACTACAACAAAGTCAAGTTCCAATTGCAGAATTTGGGGCACAGCACAGCCTTAGTCCAGGATAGAGGGATAATACCTCTCCTTTTCTAGTGGCAGATCCAGGATGAGGATTGATGCTGGTCCATTCCCCTTTTGCCACAGAATTTGCAGGTTTCATATTACAAATTCTGTTAGTGCCTGTTGTAACAAAGGACTTGAAAATGCCACATTCAGGTCTAGCATATACTAGTTAACAATATCACTAAAATGCATATAAAAATAACAAATAGTAAACAAATTAAATTTTGCAAAAAGAAACAAAAATCTGTATTGAAACCCCACATTTTGGAAAGTTTAGATAAGAAATACACAAAGCAGTGCTTAACATGGGCTCATGCTCAGTTCTTCATAGTAACATGTTTTGATCCTTTTTGATCATTCTAATAATATACTATGAAGCATTGCTCTGTGGGATGTAGTTAAAACCTATTTAAGCCCAGGAAACTACTATCACTTTCCTGCGGGGAAATATCAGAACATTTTTATTTTTACCTCAATCATTCCAGAAAACTTCATGGAGGATAGTCTCTACTAGTGTGACAGGGCAATTACTGCCTAAAAATCCTAGAAAAAAAGGAGAGAGAACTAAATAGTAAGTATGGTGCTGGAAAATAACGAATAAGATAATTCAGTATTAAATGCTTAAGGCTTACTAGAGCTTGAGTAGCAGAAGGCTTGTGCAAATTAGGCAGTTAATAGATGTTCTCATCAGTAATTTTTGGAGCAAATGAAAGGTAAAAATCCCTCCCCCCCCAAAAAAAAAAACCTAACAAAATCAGGCTGATATTTCTATCACACAGGTCACGATTTTGGGTATCTCAATTACTCTATGTTTTGACGCATATGCAAATTTAATTTAAGAAAACTTCATGTGTAAAGCCTCCTTATTTATTTATTTGTTTATTTAGATTACTGATACTTAAACATCTGTGAGTTTTTTCCCAAGAGATGAATAACAGTTGATTCAATCTGGTAAGTGAAATATAAACTTTGAAATAGGTTACTAATGAATGAAATTGTAGTATGAGTCTCCAGAACTTTCACGTATTGGCTATTGGGAGTGAAGTTTGTAGCAGAAGCTCAATTAATAAAATAATAAATAATATCATAATAAAATACCAATTTTATTATCCAGTGGGTTAAAAATTAAAAAGTAGGAAGATAAGAAAATAGAACAAACATGACGGAATCATTAAATATCATGGTGATAAGTGCTTAATGAATACCTACAAAATATAGAACATGTTTGTGATTTAGTTCTGTTCTGTTCTGTTCTGTACAGGCTCTTATACCATATTCACCATGTAGCATCTGAGTGCCTTCCAGTAGTGCATTAAACAATGTGACTATCATCTCGCATGTGTTTGTTCTCTTGTCCACAGTGGCTATCGTATGCATGTGCAGGGGGATAGGATTCTGGTTACATTAACATGTTGCCACCTTTTGAGTCTTTACTTGATCTTGACTACATTCTACTACTGTGGATTGTCTGTGAATGGGTCCCTTACTGTCTACACTAGTGTTTAAAAAAATGTGTTAGTTAAAACATGCTAGCTAATGCTTTTTTAAACATGACCTGTTTTCCTAGACTAGACATGGCCAATGATATTTTTACTCCTTTACTCCTGAGCGGTTAGCCAGATTTGTGGTCCTGTGGATTGTTTCTATTAGGAGGAGAAACTGATGGTGGAGTCTGGTACCTGATATAATCCTTTTTATTCACAAAGAATGTACAAAGTCCTGTTTCCCTGAACATAGGCAGAATCAGACAGCAGGAGATAGCTTCTTTCTTCACAGTTCCAAGCCCCTTTCAGCCAGCACTCAGACCCAAAAGCTGCCTCTAGGCTTCTCCCAGGGCCACACTCTCACTGCTTATTCAGGCTTCATTTGACTTTCTGCTCTTTCTATTTCTGTTTCTGTGGTGTATCTTCCACATCTCTCTCAGTCTGCTATTGTTTGATAAAGGAGCTTAACTATTTCTTACAGCAATCTTAAATGAATGGAAGTGATTACCCAGCCTCAATGATAGTTCATCCAACCCATAACAATATCTTCACATACCACCAAGCTGTTATCTGAGATAGATTGCAAGATATTTGGGTTAGGACTGTGTCTCACTCTGCATTTTGTAAAGATCTGTGTATATTTATGTAAACAATAATGATATTTCATAGTTGTGCAGAGAACTACCAATTTCCCTCCCTATGTTCCGCCTTCAGGCCAGTCACAGGGAGCTAACATATTTTTAAAGGTGTTAAGCCCCATGTACACTAGTGTGTAAAAATATAGATCTGTTACAATGTGTTAACTAGCATTTTTATTTAAACATGACTTATTTTCCTGGCCTAGACATGATCATTGATGACCAGCACATGACAGATCCATGGAAGAAATGGGATTTAAAGAAGGGTTTTTAAAAAGGAAGAGAAGGTTCTATACAGAGTGGAAGATTTTCCAGTCTTAGAGGGCATCATGAAAAGAACCCAAGAGATACAAAAAGGGAGCAGTCAGGACAGATGTTTGGGAGGAGCATAGAGAAAAGAGGGAAACTGGGAAGAAATGAAAGCAGAGATTAAGTGATGGCGAGATTGCATAGTGCATTGACAATGAGAATGAAGTATTTGAATTTGATGCTTTAACAAGAGGAGGCAAATGAATGAATGGGTGTGGTCTGAGTAGCAGGAAAGGAAGGTTACTTTGGATAGAGTGGAAAGAAAAGAAGTGAGATGTGGAGAGTACAGAGAAGAGGCAGTTTCAGGAACCAAGGCAATACACAAACAAGATATGGGCAGTATTATGGATACATTTTGATATTTTATTAAAAGTGGCAGAATTCAGAGCTAGGCTATAAGAAGGAGGAGAGAGGGGTTGAAAATGACAGTGAGATGTGGGTAAAATCCTATTGTTGTCTGTGGGCATGGACAAGGGAGGAAGTGGAAACAGATTATGAGGAAAGCTGGGGTATTCTGGGACAAATGCTTCTCTTGTAACTGCATTGATTTTGGTGGAGTTGCACTAGGGATGAATTTGCTGAAAAGACTTCTTGACTGACTTAATTCAGGTCTGCACTTCTAGCTGAAAGAGGCTTTTTTCTCCCCTTTCTTAAATTTATCCAGTCTTCCCTAGGCATATAGTGACATGTTCATTAAGATTTATTGTTCTGATATTTGACCACAGCATTATCAGCAACAAGCTTATTCCTCATATCTATTACAATAACTGAATTCATTTCAACTGCAGCCCATTGCCCTTCTGTGAACATCAGTGTCCAGTGTGAATTGGTCTTTTTCTTCCTTCAGGTATTATAGTGTTATGTGCTGTTTGTGCCCTTAGTTTAGTTTCTTTAGGCAAAATATATATTTCTTTATCCTCTCTCTCCTGATAGATCATTTTCTCTAGACCTTGTATCATTGTAGTTGTTTTTCCTTGATCTCTCCCTATTCAATATATTTTTTGAAAGTGTGGAGGCCAGATCTGCACATAGTATTCCAAATGGAATCAAGCCACTGTGAGAGATTCTCTCTATGTATGTACATCCTACAGTGGGATTATCATATTCTGCTCTAGAAGAAGAGGGGGAACAATGTGGCAGCAAGGAGCGGGAGAACCTTCCAGCCCAAAGAGCAGAAGAAGAGCAACCCCTAAGTGCTGGAGGGCTCTCTTCCTTTCCTATCCACAAGGATAAATGAGGTCCCTTCCAACCATGATATTCTATGATTCTAAGGAGATTTGATAAAGCACGGTACTTCAGCTCCCTTCAGCTCGCCTATGGCAATGCTAGAAGTTTGCCCCATGATGTGCTAATGCATGGCTTCACCTACAGTGGATCCTAGCACTTTGACCCCACTCCATACACATGTCTCATATGCAATTGTTAATTCTTCTCCCTCTATACATGGGAGAAGAAAGGAAAAGGACTTTGGACCAAAATGTAACATCTTAAAATTCCTTAGAATAAATCTGCTTTCTTAATGGCCTGACCATACCCCCAAGTTATTCAGATCCAATTCTGTGTTTTTCTGCCTTCTGTATTTGCTGTCTCCCTTAGCTTTTTGTCATCTCCAAATTTGATCAATCTCAAGTTATCAAGTCACTAATAAATAGTTTTTATAATACTGGCCCAATTTATTGATGTCCATGGGACCTGATTTGATATCATCTGCTATTCTAATGTGACACCATTGTAAATAAGCAGTTCATTCCTTTCTGTCACCCCATTATTGTTACTCACATTGTAATAATGTTGTTATCTAGAAAATGCTGCTACATTTAATTACCTGGACCTGGTCTCTCTCAACCCTGGGCACCACAGGCCATGAATGTTGTGGAAATGGTGTGCTGGTCTCAACACATCATCAAAAGATCCTTAATGGCTAAAATATCCAGCAGCATGGCTTTACATCTCTTTCAGATAGCTGCAGTGTGCCCCCAAGCACCAGGCTGTCATAGTGACAGTGATATAGAAGGAGGAGTGCCATTAAATAACTTACAAAGACCACTTAATACTGCACCTGGGTTTTCCGTGAAGTTTTCCCATTCAAGTGCCGAGCTGTCCCTACTCGATTTAATTTATGAGAACAGAAAGTGCCGCAGCCTAATCTGATACTAAGATATATGAGCAGTAATCTTACTTCAAAGACAATTGATATCCAACAGGCTAAAAGCCATGTTGAAACAAAGTCCAAAATTCTTCTGACACTACTGGAGAAGTAACATGATGACAAATATAGCATTAGGAAATTATTTTAAGAAGAAGGTACCCTAAGGGAGGGTTCAGTTAATGATTTTCTGTCCATGGTATATAAACTTTGCCCAGTGCTTTATAGTTGCATAGTTCTGCTCCATGTTTATTATATTGTAAAGTTTTTAGGTCTGACAGAAAATACTCAAAATGGAAATTTAAGAAAAATCTTTAAACAATTGAGAAATGTATTGAGAGTATTTCATAAAAAGACAAAGTGATGAAAGAATGCAAGGCCTCATAGAAACTGACAGAGTAATTAAAACCTCAAAAACAGACTGGACTTAAAAACTGATTATAGTCATGTGTCAAAACTTTCAAGACATTGCCGAGGGCCTGGAGGGAACGAGTGCTACCACTCTTAATCCTAAAGTCTGTTCTGATGCCACAAGTTTACTAATTTAGATAAAAACCCTATTAATTTGTCTCTGTTTAGTGGTTTTCAAAGCTGTACTATAGTTGGTAAATGCCATCCTTCAACAACTTTTTGCAGAGTTGACTTGGATGCTTTTTTGCACAATTGAGAAAGTTCAGGTTTTGAAACTGTGTATGAGGGAAATCTGTATGGAAGATCAATTCCATGAATACTTCATAACAGCAACAGACAAACATGAAAGTCCTTATCTGGATATGGAATATAAAACTGCAATGCCAAAAATATGTCAAGAAACTCTATATTGAAGGCAGAACAGTAGAAGAGTGTAGAGTTGAACTTGCGAAGATGAAATGAGCAGATGTTCTGTCAAAGAGTTGATCATTATACAACAGAATTTGACAACACATTCAGTCAAGACATTTGTGAGGTTCTTCCACAAACCAGTTTTCCCTTCATCTGTTGCTAGTGTCTACTTTTTCACTGACCACAACTTTGTTTGTTTGTTTGTTTGTTTGTTTGTTTGTTTGTTTGTTTGTTTGTTTTAAAGGAAAAAGTTAAGATTAGATTGAATTAAAAATAAATCTTGGTCTATTAACCAAAGATGTCATAAACTGAGCAGAAGCTTTTCTTCCTAAAAAATAGAAGAAAAGATCAAAATTAGACAAGGGCTTAAAACTGACCAGTTGGTCAAAATCTCATTCAGAACCTTAGTTTTTAATAAAGTGAGTTAAGTGACACCAAAAATTCACTACATAAGTTTTTACCTGCTACGACATGATCTTACAGATCTTTGTGTCACCTACACAATCAGACATAGTTGCACATAAATCCAAGTGTCATAAACAGATAGCTAAGGGTTAATGTCTCTTTCACCTGGAAAAAAAAGTAACCTGAAGCACCTGACCGGAGGACCAATCAGAAAACGGGATTTTTTCAACTCTGGGTGGAGGGTTTTTTGTGGGTGAGTTCTTTGTTCTTGGTTCTTCTGTCTGCCTGAATCTCTCTCAGCTATGAGGAGGATTTTTCTATGTCCTGCTTTCTAATCTTATGTTTCCAAGTTGTGAGTACAAAGTTGAGTTTAGTTTTGTATTTACATGTCTATAGTTGCTGGAGTGCTTTAAATTGTATTCTTTTTGAATAAGGCTGTTTATTCATATTTCTGTTAAGCAATTGACCCTGTATTTGTCACCTTAATACAGAGAGACCATTTGTATGTATTTTTCTTTCTCTTTATATAAAGCTTTCTTTTAAGACCTGTTGGAGTTTTTCTTTAGTGGGGAACTCCAGGGAATTGGGTCTGCAGCTCACCAGGGAATTGGTGGGAGGAAGAAGTCAGGGGAAAACCTGTGTGTGTTAGATGTACTAGCCTGACTTTGCATTCACTCTGGGTGAGGGGGGAAGAGAGATTGACTCTCGGTAATTCTGTTCTCCAGGCTGGGAACGGGGAGGGTGGAATCCCTCTGTTTAGATTCACGGAGGTTGCTTCTGTGTATCTCTCCAGGAACACCTGGAGGGGGGGGGAAGGGAAAAGGATTATTTCCCTTTGTTGTGAGACTCAAGGGATTTGGGTCTTGGGGTCCCCAGGAAAGGTTTTTGTGGGGACCAGAGTGCCGCAAAACACTCTAATTTTTTGGGTGGTGGCAGCAGTACCAGGTCCAAGCTGGTAACTAAGCTTGGAGGTTTTCATGCTAACCCCCATATTTTGGACGCTAAGGTCCAAATCTGGGATTAGGTTTTGACACCAAGTACAGAACCTTTTAGAGGTATTGGAAACTCATAAAAGAGGAAGTAATGTTCAGCCATCTTGGAGTAACATATACTCTATGTATGGCTAGTTCGCTGATGTTGAGGGGACATTGAATACTTTGAACTTCCAATTCACCTTAAAAATTGTCTATTTATATTTAATATGCTGAGGAAAATCACTAAGAAAATGCAAACCACTGAAACTTTTTTAAATAAATGATTTTATTAGTAGAGCTGCAAAGTTTGGGTTTGGAATCTGATCCCAGTTTAAACATTCCCATAATCTGGCTCTGTATTAATTCAAGATTCTGTTTGGATTCTTTATGGAAATAGGGCAGATCCAAACTTCTGCAAAGTTCATAGGTATAGGTGGCTAGAGCCAGGGTTCAGGTTAAAGTTTTATTAATTGCTGGAAATGTTAACTCCATGACATTGGATTAAGGGCATGTCTATGCTGCCACACTGTTCAGATTAAGGATATGTCTAGATTGTGATTAATCCATGGTGTTGACTCATGGGGCTTAGGCTGTGGGACTAAAAATTGCAATGTAGATGCTCAGGCTCAGCGATCCACTCCCTCATGGGATCTCAGAACCTGGGCTCCAGCCTGAGCCCACACATCTAGACTTAGCTTTATCGCCCACGAGCCCAAGTCAGCTGACCCAGGCCAACCATGGCCATGCCACAGGTCTTTTATGGCAGTGTAGATGTGCCCTAAGAAAATGTGAATAGCAGTGCCCACCAATGTGCTGCACTGTAACTCCCCCATGTGGATGCTGCAGGCACAAATTTAAAGGCCCTGAATTCACACTAATGTAGTCCTCAAGGACCATTAAATTCTTGCCCTCAGGGTCCACATGGGAGAGTTACAGTGCAGCATGCTGCTATTCATACTCTATTAGTCTGAATTGCAGGTCATTGTAGGCATGCCCATAGTCCACCCCGGTACTTAGCTGTGTGCCTTTGAAAGAATAATTGAGCTTCTTCCTAAATAATGTGACCCTTGTCATTTTGTTATCAAATGAATATGTACAGGACTAGCCTTAGGAATTTAACTACAGTCAGGAACATGATTCTTTGGGGGCTCCCCAACCCAACTTTGGGTTGCCACCGGTATCCTTTGTTTAAGAGGGGCAAAGCCCAAATAGTAAAATTTCAAATAATTGTTGCCCAGACATAATGGGGCTCTCAAGCACAATCCACTCATGGGTTTTCAGTGCATTCTGGTGAATTTTAAATTATCTGTGTCTTTTTCTCTGATTATTTACCTCAGAAATCCAGAGTAGCTAGAAAAATTAATATAATGAAAAAGCTATCTTAGGTGGAGAAGAATGATGATTTTGTTCTTATGGCATTGGATTAGGACTCTGTGTTCATGAGCTAATCATTAATAGCCTAATTTTCAAAGATGATTAGTACCCACAGTGGGAAATTGAAGCATTTAGCACCTCTAGAAATCAGACACTTAATCTCTCTCTGCCTCAGTTCTCAATCTGTAAAAGGGGGCTAATGATACTTCCCTGATTCACAGGGGTGATGTGATGATATGTAATGAGAGGTTCATATATTACAGTGATGAACACAAGAGAAATGCCTATAACTTAAAAAAAATAATAATTCTCAGATTGACAGCGAAATGGGACATCTGCCTTGGAAGGAGTATAAAATAGAGGAATATGAATTAATTAAATTCAGTTTACTAACTTCAGAATTGCCACTCTTGCTTATTTTTGTCAATCACTTTATCTCCCTTGTTTCTCCTTCATGTCCACATCCTTTCCTTGCCTTACCTTTCCTTTCCGTCAAGCAGTTTCTCTGTTTATTTTCTCATTGTTGTCTTTCTCATTTTCTTTCCTCTCAATCATTCATACTCACTCCTTTTTTTGCTATCCAGCTCTATTCTCTCATTAACTTTCTCATCTCCTTCCCTTTTATTTTTCTGTCATTTTTTCACTCCCTTTACTCCATTGCTTCAAACTACCTAGCACATGCTCTCTCTCTCTCATAACAACAGTACGTAGCATTTACATAGCACTTTACAAATATTATTTAATAATCACAGCGACCTGTAGGTAGGAGGTATCCGCGTTCTACAGATGGGAAATCTAATGAGGCAGAGAGGTTGAATGACTTGCCTGATACTACAGATTGCAAAGTTCTTTGCTCCCTGTTATTTACTTAGTCCATCAGACACACTGCCTGTCACATTATTGACCCATTTTTCTTTGTGGCCACTGGCCATAATGGTTGGTCATCAAAGCCGACAACTTAGCTGAAAACCAATGGGCATGGCCAAGGAAGAGCTTGCAGAAGCTCTTATGCTATTGACAGCAGGCTGCTTGTTCCCATCCTATAACCTGTATTGGTCAAAACCCACCAAGATCTTATGTACCTACAGCTCTGAAATTAACAGATCCAAGTGGTCAGCCCTGGTATGGGGCAGGGTGGGGATCTATGAATATGATATGATTTTTTTAGGAAATATCACTATGACAAACTTTAAATATCGGTGATAACTTGAAAAATATAAATGGTCACTGCAACAATGAATATTAAAACGTTACTTTAAAGCATAAATGAAAGCTGAGGTTAAGTTTGTCATTTATAGGGCATAGGGACTAGGGTAAAATTGGAATGGAAGAAGGAAATTTTCCGGAAGGCATCCTGAGCTCTAAAGGCTAGATCTGGCTCTGAAAAGGTAGGTTATCTGTCTTTTAAAATTGAAAGTATCTTGGCAACTGTGCTTGGAGAGTGGAAGAGGAAATTACTGTGGAGCAAGAGCAATTAGTTCAGAGATAGAAGTTGAGTAATCCATGCGGCTGCAAGAAAGAGAGGTGAGCTTCTCCCTTCTGCCTTGTTAAATGTTAAAAAAAAAATGTAACACAGAGTTTTAGGAAATAATGTTATAACTATAAAGTTCCCAGCATCAAGCACAAAGGAGAAGGGGGTGGAACTGAGTAAAATTTAGGGTAACGGACGTAGAATCTGTTGAATAGAAAATCCCTTTTTATTACAAGTCAGGATGAAGCTGTACTTTTGCATTGAACAGGAAACAATAGAGCTGTTGCTTGGAAAGAGAAGTTGAAAAAACGTCATAGGTATGGGTGACAACTAAATATATAAGAATGGGTCTATGTAGAATAGATCTGTATGCTTTATTATAAATGATATTGTCCCATTATAATAGGGGTAATTAAAAATCTGCTTACCGCAAAACAGTATTCCCCTATAATTCAAATTTTAAGTAAGTGATAGCTCAGTTACTACTTTAACTGTTGGTGAATGTTGATTTTTAATGGCAACCAGTGATTAATAATGACTTTCATTTGAAGATCTCAATGTGCTTTATAAACACATAATAGTTCTTTAAACTCTATAGTAAATTAGAACTTGATTACTGAATTGGTGTTTGGAGATCCCCCAGCCACATTTACCTGTATTTTTAAGGTTTATGTATTTAACACATTATTTTCACTAATTGTTAACCCAGGTCCTTCTTTTTTGAGATGCAGCTGTGTATTCCATATAGGTATGTGCATTCCCAGTATACTGGAGTCAAAGAATTTTGCCTAGCAATACCCGCAGGGGCAGCTCTCACTCCCTGCAGCTCCTCCCCTGCCCATATAAGGATGGCACTGCCTCAACCCCCTCAGCTACTTTTCACCACCTGTTGTGAGAGTCAGAGTTTTGTGTGGTGTTGTCACTGAGAAAAAATTTCTTGTATGCAGTTAATAGTACTTAGGTTAAGTCTAGTGTTAGTATAATAGCGGATGGGCTGCCCTGTGTGGTTCAGCCTTCTCTGTCATGTGGTGGTGGTGGACATACCCAACAGTGACCTGCACATGAGATGCTTGTTGTGTCTTGGTGAAGAACACATTAAAGAGTGGTGTTCCATGTGCAAGTCATTCACAAAAAGGACTTGGGTGGCAAGAGACTTGTGGCTGAAACATCATATGTTGAAGCAGATCATGAGGCCTGCTTCAGCACCAAGCTTCTTGTCTGATCAGCGGTCACCTTCAGATCCAGAAAGTTATGCTGCTCTGCACTCAGGCTCTGGCATTTTCCTCTAAGAAGAGAAAAGGATTGTTTTCCCTCTTCTGGTACGGGTGAGGAAGAGGTCTCGTAAAACAAATCAGGACCCTTCTAGTGCTTGGGAAAACTCTTCCTCAACTTCTAAAAAGACTGCCTACTGGTATCATACCCCCACTGGTACACAGCATGCTCCAGGTCGGTCTAACTGATCCAAGAGCAATGACAGCCTATACTGTCAACTCTGGTTCTGGCCATGGGGCATCCATTGAGTCCAGTACCAGTAATGTTGCCACTGGTGTTACCCCCAAGAACCTATTCAGGGGTCCCAGAGTAGCCCTTCTGTTGCTTACTTCCAGGTTCCCCAAATGTTAACCTATTAATCTATTCCTGCAAGGTGAAAGGAGGGAGCTAGCCCTAGAGAAATTGGCAGGGTTTACCAAGGATCTAAGTGGAATATATGGCTGCATCTACTCAAAGAAGAAAAAGTTACCTACTGTTGTCAGATGCTACCGATGTGGTGCTCTGCTCTGTTCAATGTTGATATCAATCGGCTGCGTGCGCGTGTTCCCTCTGTGTGCTGTTCCAGCTCTGCGCAGATAGCTGACACAGCAGGCCCTGAGAGAACCCCCAACGACCACAGACTCTATTAAGGTACGAACGCACGTCGGCCAGATTTATTGTCGAAGAGAAACACAGTCTCCAGCTCCCTGGCAAATGAAGTCCAAGGTGCTGCTAAGGTGCAGCTGGCCAGTACTTATGTGCTCCCTGGCAATGGACTCAGCTCAGTCAGTGGCAGGACTTTCCACTGTCCCCTAGGCTGGACAAAGACACTGCCCTAGGGATGCATTCTTATACACAGGTACAAACAAGTTACACATCGCTCCTGGTGTATTGAAGTGCAACCCTTCTACATAGCCAGGTACAACCCCTCTACGTAGTAAGGTGCTGCCTCTCACCTTGTACATGTTGGTTCGAACAAAACAACTCTATCCATCATATTACCCCTTTGGCCCTGTCATGATGGGTCAGCCTGTTCATTGTTATCTGTGTGGAATGTGCAAGTACATGAATGTTCTGATATCTAGTGTTCAGTACCTTTTAGGTACGTATCTTCTTGCAACATCAGCCCTTTCCTTGCCAGCTTCTGTGAGCAGGGCCTACCTCTGGCTCACAGCTTAACTTTGCTTTATGTTAGCAAAGGCTTAACCACTACTTTAGTTCAGGCCTCACACCATGCCTCTGATACCAAGGTTTATATCTTTATATGTTGTCTGATGCTACCGATGTGGTGCTCTGTTCTGTTCAATGTTGATATCAATCGTCTGTGTGCTGTTCCAGCTCTGCACAGATAGCTGACACAGCAGACCCCGAGAGAACCCCCAGTGACCACAGACTCTAGTAAGGTACGAAGGCACGTTGGCCAGGTTTATTGTAGAAGAGAAAAACAATCCAAGGTGCTGCTAAGGTGCAGCTAGCCAGTACTTATGTGTCTCAACAAGCTGATCAAATTAACATCATTAAAGAACTAAAACAAGATTGAAAATAGCCCCTGTGAAACAGGCAGAGAAATGTCCTCTTACATAAAACTCTCAATTCAGCAGAGAGTACATGTAAGATGGAACTGTGCCAGTGCTGCTGGCTATGTTTTTATGCTGAAATTAAGGGACACAATGATAGAGAAGGAAACATAAATGGAAACTTAAATTGGTGTTCTGATTTGATGAACATACTTACACTGAAAATCCTGTTGTGAAGAGGACATTCTTGACCTTTATATCTCTTTCAGAGATGGTTCCGACAATGTTGCGGGGGGGTAGAAAGGTTTCCTAGCAAAGGCACCCCCAAACTAGAGAAATATTAAAGCTAACAAGCTTCAAAGTGTGAATTTTAGTGCCACATGTTGTGGAATTAGAGCAGCTTCAACGTAGTCCTGTAGTGGGAGCACAGGATTAGGCATTAGAAAACCTGGGTTCCAGTCCCATCTCCGAATGTGTTGGAGTGATTATTGAATATTGCAGGAGAGGGAGGGAAGAGTAGCATCTGTTGAGGCCTGGATAATAGACTTTCTAGGGACCAAATTTAATGAATTTGCTCTAATTGTATATCCAGGTTTGAAAAAGTTCAGGACATAGGTTTGCTTGCGTGACAGTACTGTTATTTTGACATAACTGTCACTGGTAATGCCCTCTTGTTATGTCCCTCACACGGAATTCTCTTTCACATGCTTGCTACATGACGCTTAACACAAAAGTGAGGACAGAGGGCAGTGGGACAAAGGAAGTCAGTGATTTTTTTTATCCATCATTTATGCTGTAATTGTGCATGCTGTGTGGTACTTGATGCTAAAATAAAGCACAGCAGTAGGAGAAAGGGAAGCAGGAATGTTATATCTATCAGGGACAATATAAATAAGAAAAAAATTCATAGGGAAATAAAATAATAGTCATGTATGAGTATCATCCCTTTTAGTGGAGACTAGAGAGATGATGTCCCTAAACTAGGGATATTAGAATGATGAAAATATTTAAAGTCTGTGTGTATGCACACGCGCATGCACATACCCCTCTTCTAAGGTCTCTTTGCACTGGTGGACCCCTGCTCCCTCACCTCTGTGGCATTGGGGTCAGCAAAGCTGTGTTTGTGTTTAGGGGATTGCTGCAGCTGCCATAATTCAGAGTAGTCCTAATTGTTTGTAGAGTACTTCAGATATTAGTCCAGTGCATAATAATGTTGTGCAGCGATACCTACTGAAAATTCCAAATTTCTACATATAGACTTATGGCTGCAATAACAAATATCCACCACAGAAATGTAGTGCACAAGAATAAATATTAAAAGAAATGGAAAAATTTACTGCATAGAGAAATAGAGTAACTGAAAATGAAAAGCCCTTTTAAATGTTGAATAGAAGAAGATAAAATGTCATTCTTAGCATGAAAATATACAGTAGAGAATTCAGACTAAAGTAACACAGGTTTGGAAAAGTAAATTTTTCCCCTTAAAAATCAGGAGAAATGGGGTCATGTGCATCAGATAAAATATCATTAAAATATAGTTAGTTGATTTCCAATGGAAATGTTAATATGATGGAAAGTTTAATCTCCATGGTCACATACATTAGATAATTTACATTTTATCATGTATTTAGTGTATTTTAATCCTATCTTCCAAAGAATATGAATCCCTCCCACAAAGTTATCATGCACAAATTTGGTTAGCATACTCTTCACTCCATTAGGGCATTAATAACTCATGACCTTTCCAATTTACATTTATTTGGTGTTTATTTCATTTTTGTTAGAATGTGAAGAGTGGTGGAAAGTTGATATTTAATCACCCTTTTTACATTCATAAGTGCCTAAAGCTATAGTAATATTGTTAGGGTAAGTTATAGCCCTTTGGAAAAAAAGATCAGTGAGGAATATCTTGATCTCAACTATTCTATATTTTGTTCTCACCTTTGTTTGATTCTAGAGAAAGCCTAATAGTAGGCTACTATTCTGTTTTTGTATTTAAAACAGAAAACAAAGTCTCAAAAATCTACCACCACATCTATCTAGTGAGGATCTAGTGATTGACTAACCTAACGGGCAAATCCCAAATGTTGAACACTTGTCTCTGCAAAACGTGGCTTGAAATTTTATGACAACAAGATTTCTTGAGATTCCAGGTGCTATCTCTAGTTGGAGAACAATTTTCTCAAGATATTTTGATAGTTGCACTTTTAATCTCAGCTATAAGTGCTGAAGCCCAGAAAAAAAGATAGATGTGGAGGAGGAAGGGGAGGAATAGCTGTCTCTCTACAGTGAATCAAATCAAAACACCTCTCGACTTTGGCATGTTTGAAATCCAGTTTCTGATTAATCCTCTCTCTAACAAAGTTAATTTGGTTTCTTTTTGGAAATATTTGCCCAGTGTTGCATGTATCCCTACTAGAAGTTCCAAATCAATTGGTTCTTAAAGGAAAAATTTCAAAGGCAAGCAAGTTCTTGATTTTTAATTTATCTCTGTGTATTGTACATAGAGAAATAGCTTTAATTTCTGAATCTGATAAACAAACACAACAAAAGGAGTATAAACTTAATTAAAAAGGTCCTGATTCTAAGAGAGGCAGAAGCCTGCAACTTGCAATGAAGTTGTGGTTTTCTGCACCTTTCAGAACAGGGCCTAAAGATACAACTTTTCAACAATCTTGCACCCTTTTACCTGAACTGAATATATAACAAATTTAGCTAATTTGCAATAAGTATACTCTTTACAATAATCTTATTCCATTTGCAGTTCAGACGCTGACAGAGCAAAATACCAACATGCCATCATCCACCTTTTTTATCTGTAGATCTGGTACAGTATGTCATTGATTTGGCAAAATAATTATCAACACATTCAGTAGCAATTTTAAATTGATATGTCTATTTTTCTGGTGAAGTAGAATAGCTACCCTCTTCTGTTTTTAAGAGAATCAATCTTATTCATAAATACTGTCCCTTGTCACAGCTGAATGCAAATACAACACTGAGTTACACTGTATTATGAGTGAAAATGCCAGAATCAATGAATCCTTGTTTTCACGACCCTATTTTTCACCTCTTCTAATTTCCAAGAGGGAAAAAAAAATTCTTTCATGCTGGAATTTCACATTCATTAGTCTCAGCCCAATTATGAATTATTTTGGAAAGTTTGAAGAAAATAAGTGAAGTCATTTTTAAATTATGGGGCTGTGAAAAATTTACACGTTTCAGTTTTGTAGAGAATTGTGACCTTTTTTTGCTCTTCCATAACTCAAAAACGGCTTGGTGTTAAAAGTTCAAACTTGTCATGCAGTTAATCCTTGATGAGAACAAGTGCATGTGACGTGTCTGAAAAGACATGGTTTAGAAATAAAAAAGTTTCCACTCTCTTCGTTTTGTTAACTCTTTCAGCTTCACCCATTTATAGTGGAGGTTTTTCCAAGTGTTTGCAAATGGTATCCACACCAGGCATTGGCACATCTCCTAATGCTCATCAGCAAGTCTGATGTTCATTCTTGCTACTGACTTTACATTGAGAAAGGAAAAAGGAATCAGGAAAAGCTGTAATTTTTTTTATGTTGAATCACTTGCCAGATAATGTGTTAGTCAAATTGCTTGCTATTTTGGTTCACATTTCACAATTTCACACATGGAATATATGTTAATAATAACTTACCTGTATTGGGGCACTTTATGTGGAGACTTGCTTCTAATCAAATCATGTTTTGTGCCACCAACAGAAATCATCTTGAGACTCCAGAATCTCTTCCTGAAAGTAGGACTGTGCAAAAGTTTGATGAGGTCTTTGAACTCATCTTCATTGAGAGTGGGTTTAAGGTTCTAGTGAGACCATGTATGTCAAGCCCGTATATCTCTAATGCTCATCATTTTGAAGGGATAACACTCATTTTAGTCCCAACGTTACCTATGTTCCACACAAATAAAGGGTTCTCTCATTTTTATTGTTTAAAATATTACAGCTATGTAATCATGGAGTCAGAGAACAGAAATTATAGCAAGTTATTAACACTAATGGAAAGGATGCTTTAGCATTGTAAGTGTCTTTCATGAATGATTTTTTGTGTCCTTCAGTTTGGGTTTTGTCCTCCACTGTGTCCAGATTTGGTCTTGACAAGTTGAGTGATATGAGTAGGCCAGGTACTCAAAATTTCTGCAGAACTGGACTGAGACTATCTGCACAAATTGCTCCTTCTCCTCCTCCTCCCCCCAAATGACAGGGAATTCCTTGTGTGGACTATTGTGATCTCTTTAAGGTGG